>NC_080793.1:91581618-93000027 GCF_028018385.1 Neofelis nebulosa | reverse complement strand
TTGGGATTGCACTAAATCTATAGTTCAAATTGGGAAGAACTGACATCTTGACAATACTGAGTCTTCCTGTCTATGAACATGGAATATCTCTCCATTTAGATATCTCTCCATTTAGATATCTTTCATCAGTTTTGTAGTTGTCATGTAGATTTTGTGTATGGGGTCTGTAGTGATGTCTCCTTTTTGATTTCTCATGTTAGTGATTTGTGCCTTCTCTCTTTCTTGTTAGTTATCCTGGCTAGAGATTTATCAATTTTGGTATTTTCAAACAATGATCTTTTGATTTCATTGATTTTTCTCTGTTGATGTTTAAAATATTACTGATTTCTAATTTTTATAACCGCTTTTATTTTACATTTAATATGGTTTCCTATTATAATTTCCTAAGGTGTAAGCTTAGATTTTTAATTTTAAATCTTTCCTCTTTTCCAGAACATGCATTCAGTGCTGTAGATTTCTCTGTAAGCATTGCTTTCCTTGTATCCTACAAATTTTGCAAAATGTATTTTACTTTTCATTTAGTTCCAAATATTTTTAAATTTGTGTTGTGATTTCTTCTTTGAACAGTGTATTTAGAAGTGTGTTGCTTAATCTCTGAGTGTTTGGGAATTTTCCAGCTATTTTTCTGTTATTGAATCTAGTTTGATTTTATCGTGGTTTGTGAGCAGTTGCAGGATTTGTTTATTTATTTATTAGCTTTTTTAAAATTTATTTTTGAGAGACAGAGAACGAGCAGGAGAGGTGAAGAGAGGAGACACAGAATCTGAAGCAGGCTTCAGGCTCTGAGCTGTCAGCACAGAGCCTGACGTGGGGCTTGAACCCACGAACCATGAGATCATGACCTGAGCCGAAGTTGGATGCTTAACTGACTGAGCCACCCAGGCGCCCCTGTTCCTTTAATTTTAAGATGTATTTTATGCCAGAATGTTGTCTTGCTGAATGCTTCTGGGACCTTGTAAAGAATTTGTATTCTGCCGTTGTTGGATGAAGTGGTCTATTGATGTCAGTTATATCCAGTTGATCAGTGGTGGTGTTGGGTTTGACTGTGCACTCAGTGATTTTCTGCCTGTTGGATCTGTCCATTTCTGATAGAGGGTTATTGAAGTGTCCCACTGTGTAGTTGTACAACTTTGACCTCCCTTGATTTGATATTCTGTTGTGAGGTACATACATGTTAAGGATTGTTGTCTTCTTAGAGGATTGATTGCTTTATAATAATGTATCTCTTAAAATTTTTTTAACATATTTATTAATTAAAAAAAAATTTTTTTTAACGTTTATTTATTTTTGAGACAGAGAGAGACAGAGCATGAACGGGGGAGGGGCAGAGAGAGAGGGAGACACAGAATCAGAAGCAGGCTCCAGGCTCTGAGCCATCAGCCCAGAGCCCGACGCGGGGCTCGAACTCACGGACCGTGAGATCGTGACCTGGGCCGAAGTCGGACGTCTAACCGACTGAGCCACCCAGGCGCCCCATTTATTAATTTTTTGAGAGACAGAACGTGAGCAGGGGAAGGGCAGAGGGAGAGAGGGAGACACAGAATCCTAAGCAGGCTCCAGGCTGTGAGCTATCAACACAGTGCCCAACACGGGGCTCGAACCGATGAGCAGTGAGATCATGACCTGAGCTGAAGTCGGACGTTTAACCGATTGAGCCACCCAGGCGCCCCATCATAATCTATCTCTTTATCCCTGATGACTTCCCTTGCTCTGGAATCTGACTGAAATTAATGTAGCTACTCTCGCTTCTTTTGATCAGTGTTAGCATGGTATATATTCTTCCTTCCCACTATTTTTAATGTAAGTATATATCCTTAAAATGGATTTCTTGTGAGAAGTGTACAATATGGTCTTTTATTTTGATCCACTATGACAGACTTGGTCTTCTAATTGGTGTACTTAGATCATTGACGTTTAAGGTGATTATTGGACTAATATCTGCTATATTTGTTACTATTTTCTATTCATTGCCCTTGTTCTTTTACTTTAAGAGACTGCCCTAGAGTCTGCAGGATCCTTTTACAACTAATCCAGTTCACTTATGCGTGAGCTATAATCATCTAATACATTGTTAATATTCTGGAAAAATGTTACCATTTTTGTTAAGAAAGATGGTCTCTAATGATCTTTATGTAGATTCGAGTTTTTCAACTCATTTTCTTCTCTCTGAAGAATTTCTTTCAACATTTCTTGAAGTACAGGTCTTCTGGAAACAAATTCTCTTAACTTCTGTTTGTTTGAGCAAGTCTGTTTCTTCTTTACTCTTGAAGGTTAGCAGAATACAAAATTCTGGGTTTTTAGTTTTCTCTCAGCACTTAGATACTTCACTCCTTTCTGCTGCCATGCTTCCTGAGGAGAAGGCGGATGAATTGCTCTTTGCTCTGCTTCTCCATCCATAAGGCGTGTCTTCCTCTGGCTGCTTTCAGGAGTTTGTCTTTGCCCTGGATTTGCGCTGTGAATATGATATGCTTATATGCGGTGTTCGGGCATTTATCCTGCTTGGCGTTCTCTGAACTTCCTGTGTCTCTGGTTTAGCGTCTGACGTTAATCTGGGGAAATCCTCAGTCATTATTGCTTTGACTGTTTTCTTCTGTTCCTCTGTCTCCATCTTTTCTTCCTGGCATTCCCCTTGTACATGTTACTTCTTTGTAGTCGCCCCACGGTCCTTGGATATTCTGATTTGTTTTTTCCTGTCCTTTGCTCTGCTTTTCAGGTTTGGACCTTTCTGTTGGCGTGTCCTGCGGCTCAGAGACTCTTTTCTCAGCCGTGTCTGGGGCTCACTGGATTAACGTCTGCTCTGTTTCTTACTGTGCCCTGTTCCTTGCCCTGTATTTTCTTCTACTTTCTCTCCCACTTTTCCCTGCTTTTTGTAGTTTGGATTGCACTTTCTCCATCATGAGTCCCTCATACATTCTTCATTTCTGTTCTGGTGTTTTGACCTCTGCCGTCTTTTTTTTCCCTGGTAATTTCTACCTTTCTTTTTACATTACCCAGTTTTTTCTTGCACGTTGTCTACTTTTTTTCATTATAACGTCTAGCTTAATTTTGACAGTTACTTGGAATTCTTGGAATGATCGTTCCACCACCCGTCATGCCAGAGTCTGGTTCCTGTGCTTGCTGTCTCTTCAAACCGTGTTGTTTCCTTTTTCATGTGCTTTATAAGTTTTTGACCAAGTTGGACAGGATGTGCCAGATGAAAGGAGCTCACAAGCCTTTAGTGACCTTCGATGGGGCGTGGGGGGCGGGATACATTCTGTAGTGCTCTAACTAGGCCTCGTGTCTTAATGGGTCTGTGCCACTGGCTGACCCTCGTGTCCTCCTCCTGTCTGCTGTGGGACAGGACCCGCGGCAGCTGGACTTTTAATCTCCCTGCCCTTGGGCAGGGATTGGGCTCTTGGGGATGGGCCTTGTTAAGAACCAAACACTTTGTTCTGTCTCTGAATGGCTACTTTCTCCCCTCCCTCTACTGGGGGCTGGAGGGGAGTTTTCTCTCCCCTTCCACCTTCCCCTCCCCCCCACCCCTTGCCTGGAACTGCGGCACTCCCAGAGGTGAAACCCGGGAGCACGTGGACCCTCCCTCCCTTCCTGCCAAGATTGGCCACTGGGGGCTGGGCCCCAGCTTGTGGGCACGGAGGCTGTGGGTCGAGGCTGTGGGTCGGCTCTTCCACCTGCTCCCCCCCCCCCCCCCGCAGGCTCTGCCCGAGGTGTGGGTCCCTCTGCAGGCCTGTCTCTGTTCACCCTGGGACTCCTCCTCTGGCCACTTGAAAGATTCCTGATCTTGTGCAGCTTCTCCCCTGTTCAGGCAGAGGGAGGACTCCGCTCCTCACGTGCAGGCTTCTGAGAGCTCCCGCTCTCCGTGTTCGTGCCTCTGGTGCTGTGTGGTGACTGTGAAGGCCTCGGTGGCCTTGAGGACCGCCGTGCGTCCTCCTAGTCCATCTGCAGAACTCCGGGGTCCTTGCACATGTGGTGGTGCACCCAGCCTGGAGCGTTTGCACCCAAGGGGCCGTGTCTCCACGAGTGTCGATGCCCGTTCGCCAGAGCAGAGGCTTCCCTGGGAGCGGCTCGCTCCTCTCCGGTGATCTTGCCACAGCCCTCCTGTGGCGGGAGAGCGAGCCCCGTTGGGACACGAGGTGACAGGAGGGCCCCAGCATTGCCTGGCATGTGGGGGCGGGGGCAGACAGGTGCAAGGCCGGCTGCCCTGTCCCAGTGAGCTCCATGTGGGAGGCAAGGCGGCCCTGACACCAAGGGGGTAGGGTAGTTTCCGTGGACCCCCAGCGATCCTGTACCGTCGGGTCTGTTTGCCTGTCCGCTCTCCTCATCCTGTCCACCCCAAGCCTAGAGACATTCCGGGGTGACGGCGGCGGGGGGGGGTGGGGCGTTCAGGAAAGTTTGGTGTCCTTCCAGGCTGTCTTCCATTGTCTGTGAGCTGTCTGCTTGTCTGCGTGGGGGTGCCCGGGCCGCTGGGGACAGCGGGGAGGACGGCGCTGGGCACCCGGGACCTGCCTGTCTCACCGTCTTCATGAACAGGGACAGACAGCCCTGCACTGACCGGTTGGCCGTGTGTCTGCTTGTTCGCTTCACTTTGGAATTGTAAGTGGAAGTAAGGAAGTGTGTGTAAGCATGCACGCTCTCAGGGACGGCCGAGGATGGCGGATTTGCAGATAACCCCGGAGCCGCCTTCTTCCAGTCAGGGGACCGCTAGACTGAGCTTGTGGTCACACGTTCTTTGTTTTCTTTATATTTTGCTGCCTAGCGTGGATTTTGATCACTGTAGTCAGGGGTGCTTTTGCCGCATCCCACGGATAGCGTTTCCAGTTTGATTTTCTTCAAGGTCAAATTTCGTTGTGATTTTGTCCTTGAACTGTGGATTAAACAAGATTGTGGTTTAATTTTCAAAAACAGGGGTGTTTCCAGATATTATTAATTTCTCTTTCCCTTCTGACGTGGTAAGAGAACAAACTTCCTAGGAGTTCACGTTGTTGTAAGTGCATGGAGGGTTTGTGCTATGGGTAGCAGATGGTGTGTCTGAGTGAACATCTCAGGTGAACTTGGGGGAAAGAAACCCGTGTAGGCTCTTTGTGGTGTTCTGGTCTTCTGCGTCCTGTCTGATTTTCCACCCACTCCTTACTTCCGTGACTGAGAGAGGAGAGCTCACGTCTGAATGTCTAATTGTGGATGTGTTGATTTTTCCTGTGAGGGCCGTCGGGTTTTGCTTCATGAACTCCAGTGTTCTGTACCCAGTGCACGTACCGTCAACCTGTTAAATGTGCCGGCTTCTTGATTGACTCTTACCGTTTTGAAATGTTGTCTTGATCCCTGATAACTTTGTCCTGAGGTTAATTTGTGTGATGCTAGCAGTTGTCCCATCCTTTTTTACATAGTCTCTGAATTCGTGTTTGGACAGTCTTCATCTGATGCCATTATCTGTACCGTTCAGGCTAGAAGCTCCTTTGGCCGGAGATAGTGCTCTGAGTCCATGAGTTCTACTCCACTGTCTTCTGTTTGGGCTCACGCTCTTTCTGGCAGTGGATCTGGAGCCAGTATTGTCTTTGTTTCTCTGTGTTGTTTCTTTTTTAAATTTACTGTTTATTTTGAGAGAGAGAGAGAGAGTGTGTGTGTGAGCAAAAGAGGAGCAGAGAGAGAGGGTGAGACAGAATCCCAAGCAGGCCCTGCAATCTCAGCACAGAGCCCAACGCAGGGCTCGAACCTGTGAATCGTGAGATTGTGACCTGAGCCAAAGTCGGACGTTTCACTGACTGAGCCACCCAGGCACCCCTGTTAGGCTGCTTGAAAGTATTTCACCGGCCACTGGTTTCCAGAACTGTGATTAGGATGCGCCCTGGTAGGTTCATCCTTGTTTTCATCCCACGTGGGCGTGGCTGAGCTCATTGGCTGTGTGGCCACGTGGCTGTGGGTGCACCACATCTGGAGAACTCTCTGCCACTGCTGCTTCTAGCTCTTTCTTCTCTCCCGGTGTGCTCCTCTCTTTGTGGGTGTGGTAAACCATCCCATTTACCGTGTGTCAGGCCAGTTGACACCGGCTGTGAGGGTCCCCACGGCCGCTCCTGTCCCCACCGTCTTTGGGTCTGGTCCGCTGTTAACCGTGTCCACTCATCTTCATTTCAGATCATGTGTTTTCACCACTTTCATTTATTTCTTTCCTTTTCTTCCCCACATTTTTCTGTTTTGAGTATTGTCTGTCGTCCTTTATATATTTGAGCAGATTATAGCTCTTTTAACATCTTTGCTGTTAATTACATTCTGGTTGTAACCCCCTTGGCGTGGGGTATGGTCTGCCACTTTCCTGCGTGTCGAGTGGCCTCTGTTGGGGTGTGGGCCATTTGAGACGTGTGGTGGCGCATTGGGACTGTGTGGCCGTGCTCGGACTTTGTTCTGGCCACCAGATGCCCGGGTGGGTCTGGAGCAGCCCTCTTGCTGAGGGGTCACCTCTGTGTGGTTTTTACCAACTGCCCTACGGGTTTGAAGAGGTGGCTGGCCGGACTTTGAACAACTGCCATCCCTTTCCACCCCCAGATGTTTGGAGTCCCTCTGAGACCCCATTCGCCAGCACTCTGCGCCCCCCCCCCCCCGCCCCCGCCCCTTTGTCCTCCCAGCCTGGGGCACAACCATCCCATTCTCCTTGCTCCCCTGTGGGCCGGGTCTGCACATCACCCTGAGACCGCGGGCCGGGCGGGTGCACAGCCTTCTGGTGCTCTGGTCCTGTGTCTCAGCCGTGGGGTGCCTGGGTCTAGGTGTCTCACATCTGCCCGCTTTCTAGTGGCTTGTCGCAGGAAGACAGCTTCTGTAACTTAGTACTTTACAGCCAGATTGTCACTTATGTTGTGTTTTTTGTTCCATGTGATTTTGGGTTTTTTATGGCAGATCTGGGGAGATGAGCTGTTGTCCTTGCTATCTTATTTTCCTAGAACCCCTTTTATTTCCTTCTTAACAATGAAATAAACAAATGACTTCCTACAGGTTGGCTCTTTATGGCTTATTTTCATTTCATGCCTTTTTTTTTTTTTTTTTTTTAAATGTTTGTTTGTATTGAGAGAGAGGCACACACACACAGCCCTAGTGGGGAAGGGGCAGAGAGAAAGGGAGACACAGAATCCGAAGCAGGCTCCAGGCTCTGAGCTGTCAGCACAGAGCCCAATGTGGCAGTCAGACCCATGGACCATGAGATCATGACCTGAGCTGAAGTCGGACGCCTAACCGACTGAGCCACCCAGGCGCCCCATTTCATGCTTTGCAAAGCAGTTTTTTAGAAGTTCATTTTTTCCAAGGTCTGAAGTATTTTTGTGTCTAGTTTTTATTGACTTATGCTCACTTCTCTTTTAGGCCATGCTGGTGTGTCTGCAAGCATGATGAAGAAAAGGACGTCCCACAAGTAAGCAACTCTGAAACTTGCTTTTAGATAACAGGTTGTGGCCTTAGGTGACGGAGGACTTGAGATGCCATCGTGCTGCCCTCTTCTCTGTGCTGAGCAGGTCATGCCCCCTGTCTTTGGCCTGGCCTATGGCTGCCTAGGCCTGTCCTTCCATTCTTGAAAGCCTCCGGGCGATGATTTCCCCTCCAGCTCCCAGGGGTTGCGCTGTCTGCAGGAAGCCCCAGTGGTGAGGGCGGCGCTCTCCCGCTTCCCTCCTGGGAAGGGCTGCGTGCTCTCGCCATGCAGGTTCTTGGCTGCGTCTCGGATGCGCTACTGACAAGGAGGGCCTTGTGGCCAGAGGCCTTAGCTCCTGCTGGAGGGCCTGAGTAGTATGCCGACAGCTGCTTGCTCACTGCTTTTCTACATTTTCAAGTACATGAGAAGCTTGAAATCTAGAGAAAGAATATGCCTGTTGAAAGATATTTTAAAAGGCTGTGTATTTCAAGTGACCAGTATAAGTCCTAAATTCTGTAGGTACCAGAGCGAACAAGCCACTTTTCCCTCCCTTTAATCTTTGTGTATTACATAGTTACGTTTACAAAGAAAATTGAGGTACTGTCTTAAATAAGACTGTGCTTGTACTGAGTTACATATTTGAATAGATTGCACAAGTACCCACCGGGTCTTGGTCACAGCTGCTGCACCATGGGCGCTGCTCTAACAAGTAGGTTCTGATCGTTTGGTCTTGATCGTAGATTGTTAACTACAGACCAGGCCCTCTGACCCTAGCTGGCACCTCCCAAGCCTCGCAGTATAGCAGTTCTTTCCAAATTGTTCATACCGAAGTCACCACCCTGTGTGGTCGAAGGGCCCAGGTTGCCTTGGCTGCGACGGCACATCTGGATGACATTAAACACGCCCTTCCGTAATGTCGCTGATCCGAGCACACGTGCCTCCCGTGTAAATGCGTGCATGCATAGTGATGTAAATATTTGTCAGGTTAGGTTCATGAAGTGTCCTACAGTGTAAAACTGTGAAGTTGAGGTTTGTGTGTCCCTGAGGGTTGATAAGGCATTTCCCAGATTTCATTGATATGCCCATTACTAATGTTCATGGTTCTGCCATGCCCACCGAGCTGGTAATCTATGTACTGTATCTCTACTCATGTCGCACCATTGCCATAAGTAATCAGCCATCTCTTGGCCCAAGTGGGAGGTAACAAAACAAATACAAGCTGTAATATCAGGTAATGATAAAAACTTAGTGGGGAAGAGAAGCAAGTTAGATGTTGATTTGCAGGACCATAACAGTTCATGCAAAATAGATTTTACCAGTTAGTTTAAAATAACTGGCTTTCAGAGTGTAATGTGCATTCAGTTTTACCCATTTTTACACATTCCTGGATATCTCTGGTTGGAAGCTCCTTTAGTTAGGATTTCAAGCATTCTTGGGTTTGTGCGAGGGTTTCACATGCCTGCTCGTAAGCACTGCTTTCCATGGACTCGTGGCTCTGATGTGCTGGTAATGCCGCCACCCCCCGCCCAGCACAATGAATAAACACCTATCTGTAAAAACTTGTGAGAATCTGCTCCCCTGTACTCTGCAATGCAGGGAGCTCAGTCGGGTGCTTGTTTCAGTGAAAACAAGCTTTCAGTAGACAACCTTGAACTTGGTACTCTGTAGCCAGAGGGCGCCACGGGAAGAAAGGACACACTCTCAGTCCTGTTCGCCTGTCTTCTGATCTCTGTGCACATCTGAAGACGGTTGGAAAGAAAGAGTCTGCACGTTTCACAACAGGTGGCCATTGCTCACTGCCTCTGGATGGGCCCACAAGGCTGGTGGCGAGGCCCCTGGGCAGGAGCTGACTCGAAGCGGGGAGCTGGGTGGTTCAGCTGGGCGTCTTGGCACGTTCCTCTGTCTGCCTAGGACCCTGCTTACCGCGCCTAAAAATCCTGGTCTGGACTGGAATGGTGGGGCGTCAGCTTTTCTCAATAGACGGCTTTCTGCCAGCAAGATGTTTATGGAAACCACGAACAGAAAAGCAGACCCGGAGCCTCACTCTGCCCTTGCTGCCTCCACTGTGGCCCAACAGCGAGCAAGGAAAGGCACAAGGGACCCACCGCCTGCAGCCGCTGACCTGTGGCCTTGTCTCCTCTCGCCTCCTGTGTTTCTGGGAATCTGAGTAGTAACTGCACGTGTGGAGGGAGTCATAGGAGCTCCAGGGGACGAGTGTGGCAGCCCCGTCCCCGTGGGTATCAGCAGGACTCAGAGTCGGGTCCGTGGCAGTGGGAGCATTGCTGCAGCAGACCAGAGACATTGTGTAGCTGCATCTTGTTCTGGTTTTTAAAGTGAAGGCAGCACACTTTCATGCCTCCTGCCGACCTGGCCCCCCACTACATTTTGGGAACAAGTTGGTAGGCAGGCCTTTCCCAGCTTTGCAGGACGTCGTTTGGGAAATGAATCTGCAGGGAAAGTGTATTTGGCCCTTGAACAACATGGGATCAAGCAGCACAGGGCCACCTGTGCCCGGATTTAAGTACGGCACAGAACTAACTATGAGCGTATCTTCTGTTCCTTGTGATCTTTCTTTTCTCTTTCTTCTTTCTTTCTTTCTTTCCTTCCTTCCTTCCTTTCTCCCTCCCTCCCTTCCTCTCCTTCTTCCTTTCTTTCCTCTTTCTCCTTTCTTTCTTCCTTCCTTTGCTTTCCTTTGCTTTCCTTTGCTTTCCTTTGCTTTCCTTTCCTTTCCTTTCCTTTCCTTTCCTTTCCTTTCCTTTCCTTTCCTTTCCTTTCCTTTCCTTTCCTTCCTTCCTCTTTCTCCTTCCTTCCTTCCTTCCTTCCTTCCTTCCTTCCTTCCTTCCTCCTTTTCTGCCTGCCTTTCTCCTTTCCTTTCTTTCCTTTCCTTTCTTTCTTTCCCCATTTTTGAGAGAGTGAGGACGAGCAGGGGAGGGGCAGAGAAAGAGGGGGACAGAGGATCTGAAGATAGTTTGATCTGGGGCTTGAACTCATGAAGTGTGAGATCATGACCTGAGTAGAAGTTGGATGCCTAACGGACTGAGTCACCCAAGTGCCACCCCCCACCCACCCCCCCCATAATTTTCTTGATGATATGTTCTTTTCTCTGGCTTACTGGATTGTAAGAGTACAGCAGAGGTTACATACAGTGTACAAAGCGTGTGTAAATCGTTCATGTAATTGGTAAGGCTTCCGGTCAAGCTATCAAGTTTTGAGGGAGTCAGAAGTTATACTGGGGGTCAACACCCTGACCCCTGCTTTAAGGGGCAGCGTGCATCTTGAAGGGAAGGTAGAGTGGGGGGATCTCAGGCGAGACTAGCCGTAGCGGTTCTTCGTTGCAGTTTTCAAACAGAAATCTGGTTCTTTGTCTTCGCTAGTTGGAGTAGCGGATGCCTTTCCATTTCGAGGCACTGTCAGAAAACACGACGGGTTTTGGTGTGTGTTTAGAGAAATGGACCAGGGCTGTTACACACTAAGTAGAGGTATCCAGCCAGTGCTTTCCATTTGTTAAATCACAAGTACCAGTCACTGACCGCAACAGTGACAGAGACAACTCCCCTCCTCCTCCCCCTCCCTCTCCCATCCTCCTTGTCCCCCCTCTTCCTCCTCTCCCTTCCTCCTCCTGGAGTCCCCGGCATGGGCTCAGGTACTTTTCATGGCACCCCTGTCAAGTAGGAACCCTGGGCCCTTTGATACAAGAGGTTAACTGACCAGTTTGGGGTCATGCAGCTGAGAAGTGACTGAGCCAGGGCTCCCAGAGGGGACAGCAGGATTCTAGAGCACACAACCACCACACCGTGCTTCCTCGTGGAGTGGTTGCTTGTCTCACATTGGAAAAGCAGGTCACACACACAAAGTAACAGTGAAGCAGGCATCTGCATGAAGTGTGGTGCTGTCTTAAATTGGACAAAAAGAATAATACTTTTGAATCGACTTTTAAGTGCTTTTTACACCAAGGAAGTGAGTAGTGTATTGGAAGGCCTTGGCATTGGGAGGTTGCCGCAGACAGCTCTGGCATTCTCTGGGACAGAGTAATGAAAGAAGCCATAGTGTGTGGATGGAACCCCGACTCCCCATCTTGTTTTTGTATCGTCATTTTAAGCCAGCAATGGCAGCATCAGCTGTACAACTTTTATTAAGCAACAGGAACCAGAAAAACTTTTCTCCTTACTCGTGTGCATCTTGTAAAAAGACAATTATGTTGATACAATCAGTAGTTTCTTCTGAAATGTGCTGCAACACGAGTAAGGGAACTGCTCTTAGAAGACAGTACTAAATAGAATAAGGAAAGTGTCAGTAATTAATTTGTGCAGCATAGTACACGGTGCGTGAGTGGCATTTCCTGGTTCACGGCAGAATGGTGCTGGTTGAAGCTGAAGAAGTGTGGTCCCTTTAAATACTGACCACCAAAATAAGATCTTCCAGTCCCGGGGAGGAGGATGTGCTTTGAACACAGAATCTCTTTTCTGGGTGACAGAACAATTAGCGGGGTGTGTTCCAGACTTCCTTAAAGTGTCCGGCAAGGCACAGAAAATGCCCCTGCAATCCAGCTTACCTTTTAGGGAACATGGGTACGTGGAAACTAGTGTTGGTGTTGACTGGTGTCCCCTAAGGTATGGTGCCTGGGGCAGCGGCGGCCCGGAGCGTGTGCCGGAAGGTCTGGGATCGAGGAATCTGGGGCCAGGTCCGGGCCTTGCCCACACGCTCCGGGTGGTCGCTCGCCTGCCAGTCTCCTCCGAGGCCCATCTGAGAGCTACGCGGGCTCGTGGGGAAATCCGCCCCTGTCGTACAGGGAGAGTGGCTTTCTGCCGAGGGGTTGGCCGGCCCCGTCTGCTCCCCGGGGAATCCCCGTGGGCGTATGAGAAGAGCCAGTCCCAGTCGTGAGGACCAACAGCAGCGCGTCCCTCCACAGCCCGGGGGCCTGTCCGTTGTTTCCAGAGGCGGCTGTGGAGAGAACCAGCAACGCGCTCACAGGCGCGTACCTCTGGCGTTCTGTGCTGTCCTCCTCGAATCGTTCGGATCGTGACTCAGTGCAGCCCTTTATTTGCGCGTGGCGGCGAGTTCAGCCGTCCTCCCGGAGCGAGGTGTCTGCCGTCCGCCTGCGGCAGCGCTGTGTGTGTGTCGGCCTCTGGAGGCTGGGCCTGGAGAGCCCCCTAGACTCTTCGCAGGGACGCACACGAGCTCGCGGGCTGTTACGAACACGTGTATCCAGGGAGAACGTAGGTCCGCCATATGCAGGCAGCCCTTAATTTCTTTGAAGTTTGTTTATTTCGTGAGGGAGACAGAGCGAGCAGGGGAGGGGCAGAGAGAGAGAGGGGGGGAGGGAGGCCGAGAATCCCAAGCAGGCTCTGCTGAGAGCCCGGAGCCTGCTTTGGATTCTGCGTCTCCCTCTCTCTCTTTGCACACCCCCACCCCCGCTTGCGCTCTGTGTGTGTGTCTCTCTCTCTGTCTCTCAGAAAAAAAAACAAAACAAAAAACAAACATTAAATTAAGCTGAGCTGAGGAGCTCTCTGCCACTTTGAGTTGAAAAGGAAGCCCTCCGAAAAGTGCGGATCCAGAGTGGACCCTGGAGTCTGTACAGGTTGGAGACTGCAAAGGCTGGCTGCAGCCGAGGTGGCCGGAGGAGAAACCAGCCGTGGAGGAGGTTCGCCTGCCCCTCGTCTCCGTCCCAAGGCTTCTGCTCGCTCCGCTCCCGGCCACTCTGCAGCCCCCTGGGTCACTGCTGCTTCTCCGATCCCACACCTCCTGCTCAGACGTCGGGGCCCAGCTGGGCCTGAAGAAGTACACCCGTGCTCCAGACGCCGTGGTCTCGGCTGGCACGGAGCACAGGAACGCCGGCGACTGTCGGGCACCTGAGGAGCACTGACCGCATGAGAGAGGGTCACACACGGCGGGAGAGCTAACCAGGAGTCTGCGGGCGGCACCTCCGCACCCAGACGAGGCCGACCCGCAGAACTCACAGAGGAATCGGGAGAGGAAGCGAACGTTTACGCCCGATATAGGAAGGCTTGTTAATTAAAGAGACACGGTTCAGGAAAAGGTGAAGAAACATTTGTTTCTTATCTATCGGTTCGATAGAGAGGCTGAAGTTCAAGCCTGTATGTTTTACCTAATTCGGGAGAGCTTGGTCTGAGGCTTTCTGGAAGGGGAGTGGGATCATGGAGGAGAGCCGGGAAGTGCTGTGTTCCTCTGCTAAGGAAGGGACAGTGGGTGAAGGATCCAGAATAAATGTAAGAGAGGGGCACCTGGCTGGCTCAGTCGGTTAAGCGTCTGACTCTCTATCTCAGCTCAGGTCAGCTCACGATCTCACAGTTGTGAGTTCAAGTCCCACGTTGGGCTCTGTGCTGGGTGTGAAGTCTACTTCTTGAAAAATGAAATGGGGTGGGTAATTTTGCACAGCTGTCTTTAGATTGGTCAACTGCTAGTTGAGGGGTTGAATCCAGGATAGAAGCTCTTCTGGTTGTGATCTGTATTCTCCAAAAAGCCAGGACCGTGGTGATTGTGTGCCTGTGCACGTACGGAGAGAGATCAGAGGCTGGTGTGGCAGCTCCGGTCCCAGGGCAAAATTGCTTCCCGTGAGAACGCTTCTTCTTAAGACCTTCAACTGATTGGATAAGACTCAGCTACATTATGGTGGGCCATCTGCTGATTTACAGGTTGCCTTTCTAGAAAAATGCCTTCACAGAAAACATCTACGGTAATGATTGACCACATAGCTGAGTACTGTGACCCAGCCAGGGTGACAAATTTAGATAAACCGTCACACTGGCAGAAATGCTGTATTTGCTTATAATTTTGGTAGTAATGGTGGAATGTTTGTGTGAATTAGGAAACGGTGCATGTGACTGCATTCCTTAGTCAGCGAGGTTGGGAATCAGCCTGTGCCTTTGCTGTGAAGAAAGCCTGATGCTGTACACAGCATGTATCGCTGGGACTTCTGCGGAAATCTCACAGATGGTAATTGGTTGTCTGAGGAGACACATGATGCTGAAGATCCCTGTGCTCTCCCGGCAATACGTAAGGGCTGAGGTTCGCGGTGTCTGCTGCCGAGTTCCTGGCGGGCAGCGCTGACGTGAGCTCTTGGCCCTGCCTCTTCCGTGCATCCAAGGGAGGGCGATTGTCCCAGCTGCTCTTCTGTCCGGCGGGTGGCCCTGCCTTGCGCACCCCTCTCTTTCCCTTTCCTCGTGCAGCCGTGGGGACGCACCCAGGGCCGGCGGGGGGCCGCCGTGGGGCCGCCGTGGAAGCTCCCGGGCACTCCTCGGTTCTCCGCAACCATCCTGTAACCTCCCGGGCCTCTGCGGTCAGTGTGGAGGCCTTGGCTCACATTCCCCTTGCCGAGAACCGTAAACTCTGCTGTCTGGTGGCCCGTGTCACTGTCTCGTTCTCCCGTGATGTGGTCCTCGTGCCTGGATGCCCACGAGATGTTCTTTTCCTTAAAGAATTTGTCTTAACTGGAGGATGTTCGCGTCAGAGGTGGGGTCTGTTTTCCCAGGGCTGCCTGTGCACACGGGTGTTGTTTCTCTCGGGGTTTTCCGCGAGTTGCGTCAGTGTCCTAATGTCCTACAACAGCTAGGAGCCCGTGTCCATTAGTCACAGCTGTGTCGTGTCCTCCCAGGCAGGCCCCACCGCGTCTGTTGGCCGTGCGCCTCTGGGTTAGTCCTCGTTTCTGAAACGGCTTCCTTTCTGGTTCTCACTCCTTGCTCTGGCCTCTGGTGTGTCCCTGGCCGTGGGGAACGGTTTCCATCTCCCTCCCTTGTGGGCAGATGGCCTGTGGGTGTGCCTCCTGACTGTTCCATGTCATCCATGTGCGGCCGTGCCACTGTCCTCTCGGGCCCCATGTGTGAGGAGGGCTGTGGCTCCCTGGATGGCCATCCCCTGCAGAGCTCCGAGCTCCTCTGTCTCCGCAGGGCTCTGTGGGGTCTTCCCTTCTCAGCCACCGCCCCCCCCCCCCCACCTTGTCAGCCTGTGAACCCCATCCTCCTGGAAGGCAGGTCTGCTGGGCGCCTGCAGAAAACCCGCTCAGAACCTTGGGAGCCCTTTTCCACCCGACGTGAGCAGTTTTCCATCTGGGATGATTTCCCTCTTGCTGAGGAAAGGCCTGCGCCAACAGATACGGACCTCATTGGGCAGCCCTCGAGGTTCCTCTGTGTCACACTCCCTCTAGATTTACCAGCTCGCCTCCTTGAAAGTCCGTACATCGTAGCTTTAAATATCACAGCCTACAATAAATTGTTTTTTTCAAAGTTTGTGTGTATGCCAGTCGCTTACGACTTTCGCTCGTGGTGTAGACGAGAGATCTCTGCCCACCAGACATTCTCGGCTGAGCACGTGCAGTGCCCCGGGGCCTGGCCGTCCTCTCTGTCCACGCCCAGCTTGGTCCCTTGTCCGACTCCTAGGTGGAGCCCAGATGCCTTCCCTGATACCAGGACCCACGTGTGCTGCTTGTAAACGTTGCATGTAGATTTTCCAATTGTTAATAATCTGGAAAGAATGTGGTTTGGTGTTGCTCCAGTAATTTTTGATAATACATTAAGTGTTTGTCAAAATTCAAGTCTTGTTTCAAGTTACAACTTCAAAATTCAAGTAAGAGTCTGTTTCCTAGAGAAGTACTAACGGTGTAATGCTTGGATGCCAGCCGGCCTGGACTGCTGGTTAAAGAGAAGTTAAAGGTCTAGTTTTTTCTCCTTCATTAAGGTGGTGGGGGCTCATTATGTGGGCACCACAGTGGGTGAGATTGAACAGTTGCACGTTTCTGCTTGATGAGAAGCGGGTTCGTGTTCTGTAAAGCCGTGTGCATGTATGCGTATTTTATGCGGTCAGCCCTTCTCTATCTATGATTAACTGAGGTCACTGTGAGTTGACTGCAGTAATAGAAACTCACAGTTGAGAAAGCGATGCTCGTGTTCCATATCAGGGTGAAGTTGCTGTGGCAAAGTGCTGTTCCTGCACCTGCCCACAGGGCGCACAGGGAGCAGGACGTGTGCACACGGTGACCCGGAGGGCCCCTGGGGGCGCCTGGACCCGGAGAGCATGCTCGCTAGCAGTAGGGTTGGGGGTCGGGGTGTGTACTTCTGACATGATACCTTACGTGTGTTATGTGTGAATGCAGAAAACATCGGAGCAGTGTGGGGCCGAGCAAACCCGTTTCCCAGCCCCGGAGGAACATCGTAGGCTGCAGGATTCAGCATGGGTGGAAGGAGGGGAATGGCCCTGTCACCCAGTGGAAAGGAACCGTTCTGGACCAGGTGCCTGTAAATCCTTCTTTGTATCTTATAAAATACGATGGATTTGACTGTGTTTATGGACTAGAACTTAATAAAGATGAAAGAGTATCTGCGCTCGAAGTCCTCCCCGATAGAGTTGGTAAGTTCTCTTTACTATTTGTGTGTTGTATTCTTTACAAATGATTGTCGAAGTGATTGCTTTGTGATTATTCTTTTGCATTATTGGTATTTTTATTTTTCCTGGAGTGCAGGCACTCCCGATATACTCTTAAGTCAGTCATCTGAAACCACAGTTCAAGTCAGGGGTGTAAAGATGTGTGAAATGATTGCTGAACAAATTGACAAACTGATAATTTCTAACATTATTTCCCACGTTTTGCTCACTGTTCATGTGGACTCTGATGGGTAAGAATGTTTTCTTGTTAGCTCAAATATCTTGTGTACCTCTTTCATCAGATTATAGTAGCTTATGCACTTACTTTAGAATCCTTATGTGAAGTATATCTTTCATTGTGTGTTATTACATAAGTGATAACTGTATTTTCAGCCAAAATTCAAGCAGCCCAAACCCGTGGGCTTTATTCTGCATTCTTTAGATGGTTGTTTGCACAATGTGGAAATGAACGGCCCTTTCTTTTCTTAAATATTGAACAAATATGTCCCCTTATGTAACTTAGTTCCTTAAGGCTTAAGGTGTCAGTTAAATAATAACGACTGATTATATTTTTAAGGATAAGGTGAAATACCATTTCTAGGATGAGTAGGACGCACCCCCGTTAACGTTACTTTCTTAAAGAGTGTTCACTTTGAAGTGCTTTCTTCTTACCACGGCCATGCTGCTCGTGCCTGAGCGCTGGTTGATGCTTTTGGAATTGTCTCGAAAAGCCTCTATGTTAACAAACCCAGTCTCGGCAGATGTGGACTTGTGGGTAGAAGTGTGGGGCCAGATTGTCAAGAGGGGAAACTACTCTGTCCCCTTGTCCCTTTGTCCCTTTGTTTTTGCCATTGTGTTCTTGGGACACATGTGCTTCCCTAGCAAGTTAACTCTTTGCCAGAGCAGCAAGTTTTCTGCTTGCCTTCCCTTTAGATGACGATGCTAAGTCTATATTTATCCCGTGTAAATACAGTTCTGTTTTTGCAGAAATCTTCATGTCTTTATTATTATCAAAGGTAACTGTGTAATGTTACATCTCTGGCATTTGTCACGTCTTTACCTGTTCTTGGTGCCACTGGACCTTCCTCCTTCCTCACGAGGCACATCCTCTGTTTCCTCTTGATCTTGACGTTAGCCTATTTCCAGTGTGAGAAACTAACATTGAAGAGTCTTACCTTCAGGTTTTAAAAAAATACCTAGACTTTCAAATCCATTGTCTGTACTAAGTAATTGTCGTGTATCCTTTTTCTGATCTAGATGTTTAGTCTGTCCCTTTTGGGGTGAGACTGCCCTGCCGGCCTGTGTGAGCTCTTCTGTCATCATAGGACAGAGGAGGTCATTTCCTCTTGGTAAAAACGTGATTTGATCAAACCAAGATACCCCCAAATCTATAAGTATCTCTGGTGATGGACTTGAGTTGCTTAATGGTTTTCTTACTGTTTCCAATGGGAGATCAGGCTTGTTTTTGTAAAAAGCAAAGCATTTTAAAAAGGAAATCCAAAGGCATCTTTGCAACCCAGCAGTATTTCACGTGCTGAATTTAATGAGTAGTTAATTCTGGTACTTCTCGCATGCTTCAGTCTGGAAGATTATCTGCCCTTCGCTTACGTTCCACGTAGGAAGGAAACCGTCTTTCACAATCAGCTTCAGGTTATACATCAGACTGTACTTGTAGTTTTGTTTGTGATAAGCTAAGGAGGGGACCCGGCCTGAAGGCCTGTGGTGGCACGGTGTATGGGTGCCCCATGTGTGGTCAGGGGCCCTCGAGGTCAGGAGGCTTGTGACATCGGTAAAAACACAGAATGTGAAATTTACTGCCTTGACCATTGTTAAGTGTTGAATTCAGTTAGTGTTAACTACATTCAGGTTGTTGTGGAGCAAATCTCCAGAACGTTTTCATCTTGTAAATGTGTCGCTCCGTCCCCCACCTCCCCCCAGCTCTTCTACTTTCTGTTTCTGTGAATTGGGTCACATTAGATACCGTTAGATAGAATATTTGTCTTGGTGACCACTTCCTTTCCCAGCATAGTGTACTCAGGGTTCACCCACATAACATGTGACAGCATCTCCTTCCCTTTCGAGGCTGAGCGCTACTCATCGTGTCTACCCCGCATTCGGCTCACCCATCGCTCTGCTTGGGTTGCCTCCACCTTTTGGCTGTTGTGGATAGTGCTGCCATGAACATGGCGGTCAGGCACTTCGGGCCCCTGCTTTCCTTTCTTTTGAGGATAGTCCTGGAAGCAGCATTGCTGGATCATGCAGTAATTCTGTGTTTAATTTTCTAAGGAGCCCATGTACTGTTTTCCACAGTGTTTGTAACATTTCACATTCCCTCCCACAGCGCACAGGGCTCCAGTTTCTCTACATCCTCGGCAACACCAGTTGTTCTTGTTGGTTTTGATTTGCATTTCTCTGGTGATTAGTGATGTCGAGCACCTTCTCATACGCTTTTTGGCCACTTGTCTGTCATCTTTGTAGAAATGTCTGTTCAGGTCCTTTGCCTGTTTCCCAATTAGGTTATTTGATTTTGTTGAGTTGTAGGAATTCTTTACATATTTTGGAGATAAGTGAGTTTTAACAGAACAGTGTGACAGGTTTACTGATAATGATTTCAGATTCTGCATGCGGTTAACCTTTAACAAGCTTGTTGAGCTGTAATGTAGTGTCACAAGAGTATCTGGAATTATCTGACAAGACTAATAGAATACTCCCCCTTTTCAACAACACATCTTTGTGAGGCTGGGTTTTATATGTCAACCAGAAGAGCGTGTAACAGATGCTTCAGAATGCTGAAGCCGATAGGAGAATCTAGCTTTCCTTTTGTGAAGTTAGACATTGAGAGATTTAAACAAATGTAAAATCATCCCGCTCTTCTTACTAAATCTTTCTTAGAAAATATGGTTATTTTTTATTAAAAATGCTTTATGTAAGTATTTAAAAAATATTTTTAGACTTACTTGTAATTTCTAATAGCAGATTTTGGTAGCTGTCCGTGTAAAGAATTGCTCTTTTAGATCCTCAAAAATTATACAGGAGTCCTGAGATCAAAAAGTTTGAGGATTTCTGAAGAAACGCGAGTGGGCTTTTAGTGCACGCTGGGGAATTTTGTGTAATTTTGGATAGTTATTGCATATGTAAGCAAAGAGAAGCACCATATGTGTTTAGAGTGTCCTTCTGATAAAATTGGCTAACAGTATCTTCAGAAATTCTGTGTTCCTTTGAATTTTAACAGAAGTAAAACACTTACGAATGAGTAAAATAGAAGGGCTTTTTTTAAAAAGACCGTTGTCTAAAATGCGAGGACCAGAGAAACCTTAAAATCATTAGGACCTTCTGTAATTTTCCCAGTATTAAAAACAAGTTAGGTTGTGATTTTCCACCTGCCCCTTAACGAACACGGCAGGGCCGTCGATTAATTTGTACGGCGGGTGTTGGAGTGCAGTGCTCTTGGTATCGGAAAGCAGACGGAAGGGGTCTGTGCTTGCCTCCCGGGTGCCCGGGCCAAGCAGGACGACTGCCGATGGTGGGGAATGCCATTAACGAATAAAGCTGGAGGAGGCAATGGTCTCGGCGGGGCTTTCACTCCTGATCCCGGAGAGCCCCTGGGAGGAGACCTGGAGGAGGAGGAGACCGTGCAGGCAGGGCCCTGGCAGGAGGCAGGAGGGAGAGGGCAGCTGGGCCGGCGCTGAGAAGCAGTTACTCAGATGCTGAAGTGAAAGCCCTGGGGCGTTCCAAGCGAAAGCACAGCCCAGTGTGGTGTAGTTCCCAGGAGCAGTTGGCTTGCTGTGGAAACAGATTATAGACCCAGAGGAAGACCTCAGGCCTGGGGTAGGGTGACCTCTTAGTTTGAATAACTGCCCCGTGGTCACGGAAGGTGTTACCAGAGGGAAGGTGGGTGAGGAGTGCATGGGAACGCTCCTGTTCTGCAGCTCCAGGCAAGCTTAGAATTGTCTTGAAGTTTTTGTTTTGTTTTGTTTTGTTTTAATGTTTTTATTTATTTTTGAGACAGAGAGAGACAGAACATGAATGGGGGAGGGTCAGAGAGAGAGGGAGACACAGAATCCAAAGCAGGCTCCAGGCTCCGAGCTGTCAGCACAGAGCCTGATGCGGGGCTTGAACTCACGGACCGTGAGATCATGACCTGAGCCGAAGTCGGATGCTCAACCGACTGAGCCACCCAGGTGCCCCTTGAAGTTTAAAATAGCTATTAAACCTACCAAAACCCACTGTATACCTCGAACGAACCATTGAAAGTTCTAATTTCAGGGTACCGCACCAAGAGCAGTTGAGTTCCGAAAACAAAAAAGAAGGAAAGCAGGTTCTCGCAGTGACTGACCTGGGACCCCCAGAGCCTGTGGACTCCAGTAGGGCCTGGGCGCCAGCCCGCTGATTCTTGTGCCGCTCACACGTCAGGCCGTCACCTCGTGTGAGTTCAGTCTTCACACACAGTACATGTCGGTAAGATCCTGTGTGAACCGCTGTCTGCTTCTTGTCCCCAGCGAGCTCTCGAATCAGCGACGCGCACCTGGCCGACACGATGATCGGAAAGGCGGTGGAGCACATGTTTGAGACAGAGGATGGCTCCAAGGACGAGTGGAGGGGGATGGTCTTGGCTCGCGCCCCTATCATGAACACGTGGTTCTACATCACCTACGAGAAGGACCCCGTCTTGTACATGTACCAGCTCTTAGATGATTATAAAGAAGGCGACCTTCGCATCATGCCCGATTCAAGTAAGTGTGGATTGTCAGCTTTTATTCTTGATAATTCCAAAGGAAGTTGAATTTTAGAACAAGATATTTGATTAACTATTTTTTGTAGATTCATCTTTCTTACTTTGATTACTAGGGTTAAGGGATGATTCTTTTAGTCCTGCACCGAGGGTAGATGGTGAAATTTTGCACCTTTTGCCAAGACTACTTGCTTTCTGTGTAGATCTGTCCTGGATTGTGGATGTGGGGGTGAATGGAGCATGTAACACGGGCTCCTTCGTGAGTGGCTTCCTTCACTCAGCGCAGTGTTTTCAGGCTCCTCCGAGTTGTAATGTGTCGGTGCTTCATTCCTTTACTGGCCAAGTGCAAGTGTAATCTATGCGTGTGTATCCACCCGTCTGTTGATGGACATGTGGGCTGTCGCCCGCCTCTTGCTCGTTATGAAGGATGCTGCTATAAACCTTTGTGTGCAGGTTTCTGAGTGGATGTTTGCCTTCCCTTCTCCTGGGTGGACACAGAGGTGTGGGACTGATGGGTCTGTGGTTACTGCTGTGTTGTGTGGGGGACCACCGGACTGATTCACAAGGCCACTGCACCATTCTGCACATGCTCCGACCATGTGTGATGGTTCTGATTGCTTCACACCCTCACCCCTTTGTGTTACCTGATGTTTGGCTCTGGCTGTCCTCATGGTTGCAAAATGCTAGCTCGTGATGCGTTTGGTTTGCATCTCCTTGATCGCTAGAGACATCGGGCACCTTTCCCCGTGTTGTTGGCTATTTCTGTGTCTTCTCTGGAGAAGTGTCTGTTCGCGTTGTCTGCCTGTTCAGTCAGGCCACCTGTCTGTCACTGACTTGTCTGGGTCTGTGTTCTCAGTGTGGGTCTCCTGACACGTCGGACTTGCAGACACTTTCTCCTGTTCTGTCGGTTTCTTTTTGCTTCCTTGATGGTGTTCTTTGAAGCCCAGAAGTTTTAAATTTTGATGAAGTCCAATTTATTCTTTCTCCTGTAGCTCGTGCTTTTGGTGTTTTCTCTGATAGTCTTTACCAAGTTCAAGGTTCTGAAGATTTACCTCTTTGTTTTCTTCTAAAAGTCTTGTAGGCGTCGCTCTTACCTGTGGGTCTTTACTTCTCTTTAGGTCTTTGATACATTTTGAGCTTTTACGATGTGGTGAGAGGGTCCATCTTCATTCTCCTGCACGTTGTCTGAGTGCCATTATTTGGAAGGACTGTTCCCTCCCCTGTTGGGTGGTTTTGCCGCCTTGTTGAGAGGGAGTTGGCTGCAGACGTGTGGGGGGTGCCGCTGGGCTTCAGCCCTGCTTCGTCGCCCCAGGCTGTGCTTGCGTACGTCCGGCGCTTGGTCACACTGCTCCGGAGTCAGTGTGGACACTGGGAAGTGTTGAGCCCTACTTTGTTCTTTTTTCACCATTGTTTTGACTCTTCGGGATCCTTTGCGATTTCATGAATTTTGGTATCAGTTTGTTAATTTCTGCAAAGCAGTCAGCTGGGATTCATCCGGGGATTGTGTCGAAGCTCTCATAACTTGGGGGGTAAGTGCCGTCTTGACACCGTGACGCCTTCTGACCCACGAGCATGGGCTATACTGCCGTTGCTGAGATTTAAAGATTTCTATCAACAGTGTTTTGTAGTTTTCAGAGTAGAAGTTTTGTACTTCCTTTGTGAAATTTATTCCTAAATATTTTGCTCATTTTGATGCTACTATGAATGGAACTATTTTCTTGATTTCATTTTTGGGTAAGCCTTTTCTTTTTGAAAGTACTCTTTAGCCTTTCTTCCAACACAGGGGTGCCTGGGCCTGAACAGATGGGGCTGGCGGACGCATGATACATGATCGGTGTGACACCCATCTCTGTTGCTGAGTTCTGCCAACGAGCCAGTCAGGGAAACTGCTCTGACGTGTGCTCATCTGGCCCTGACTTTCTGCCTGTGTACATTTGCCACGGGTGGTAACAGGAAGTATTTAAATAGCAGGAACTTAATTCTCATGAGAGCATTCTTTAAAAGCATTTCTCTGGCCTGGGGCACCTGGGTGGCTCAGTGCGTTAAGCGTCCAAGCGTCCGACTTCCACTCAGGTCATGATCTCGCGGTTAGTGAGTTCGAGCCCCACGTCGGGCTCTGTGCTGACAGTTCAGAGCCTGGAGCCTGTTTCAGATTCTGTCTCTGTCTCTCTCTCTCTGCCCCTCCTCCACTCATGTTTTCTCTCTCAAAAATAAACATTAAAAAATTAAAAATAAAAGCATTTTTCTAGCCTATATGAAGTTGATTTTTAATTTTTTGGTAGAGAAGTATCCCTGTTAGAGCTGCTGTCTTGTTGATGGAAACTATGAAGGCGTTTGCACCGTCCCCAGTGTCTCCCAGCCCCTCTTTCCCCCCCAGCGTCTCTCCCCTGTTCGCTACGTGCATTGCGAGAGCGGAAATTAAGTTACCATTGGAACCTGTGGTGATGCCCTGCTGGGGCGGCCTCTGCGAGCCCCTCACCTCTCGGCTCAGTTGCTGTGGCATGCCTGGTAACCCCACACTTGGCACTTTGTGGACGTGAAGTGCCCCTAAAGCGGGGCGGGCCCGTGCCGCTGCTGAGGAAGAAAGGACTTCCGCCTCGGGTTTGGCATCACTTCCCTGCTCAGATCGGATAGCGTCATACTTTGATGTTGTGTCGCGCGGTGGTCAGAGTAACAGGGTTAGGATTGTGTCCTCGGGCAAGAGGACCTGCCGCGGCCAGTGAGGTGGACCGTCATTAGTGTAGTTGGGCACTCAGGCCGCCAGCGGGCTGCGCGGAGCTCCAGGGCCAGACCCGGGCTACACAGAGAGGGGCTCGCCTTGCTTGGGCCCTGAAGAGTTTTCTGGAGGTGGAGTTGGAACCTCCCAGCCCCATCCCCTGTGTCTTCGCTGCTGGAGGGGACAGTTTGCTGTCCTTCCGAGTGCACTCGGGGACGCCTCGCAGCCCCTATGTGCTCAGGACGGTGTTCTCCAGCACTCAGGCTTTCGGGGGGGGGGGGGGCTCGTCTGAGAGGTGCGCTACCTCCCAGTGCTCATCCCAACAAGTGTCTTCCTTAATGCCCCTAACCCATTTAGCCCATCTCCCCCATCCCCAACCCCTCCAGCAACCCTCAGTTTTCTGTATTTAAGAGTCTCTTATGTTTTATCTCCCTTCCTCTTTCTATATTATTTCTGCTTCCCTTCCCTTATGTTCATCTGTTTTGTATCTTAAAAGTCCTCATATGAGTGAAGTTCTATGATATTTGTCTTTCTCTGGCTAATTTCGCTTAGCATAATACCTTCTAGTTCCATCCATATAGTTGCAGATAGCAAGATTTCATTCTTTTTGATTGCTGAGTAATACTCCGTTTGTGTGTGTGTGTGTGTGTGTGTGTGTGTGTGTGTGTGTGTGTGTCTGTGTATACACACACACACACACACACACACACACACACACACACACCACATCTTTTTTATCCATTCATCCATTGATGGACATTTGGGCTCTTTCCATACTTTGGCTATTGTTGATAGCACTGCTATAAACATTGGGGTGCATGTCAAAACAGCCCACCTGTATCCCTTGGATAAATACCTAGTAGTGCAATTGCTGGATCATAGGGTAGTTCTATTTTTAATTTTTTGAGGAACCTCCATACTATTCTCCAGAGTGGCTGCACCAATTTGCATTCCCACCAGCAGTGCAAAAGGGTTTCTCTTTCTCCACATCCTCGCCAACATGTTGTTTCCTGAGTTTATGTTAGCCATTCTGACAGGTGTGAGTAGTATCTCGTCATGGTTTTGATGAGATTTCCCTGATGATGAGCAATGAGTGATGTTGAGCATTTTTTCATGTGTCTGTTAGCCATCTGGATGTCTTCTTTGGAGAAGTGTCTATTCGTGTCTTTTGCCCATTTCTTCACTGGATTATTTGTTTTTTGGGTGTTGAGTTTGGTAAGTTCTTTATAGATTTTGGTCTTTACAGACCAAGTCTTTATCTGATATGTCATTTGCAAATATCTTCTTGCATTTCATTGGTTGCCTTTTAGTTTTGCTGATTGTTTCCTTTGCCGTGGAAAAGATTTTTATCTTGTTGAGGTCCACATAGTTCATTTTTGCTTTTGTTTCCCTTACCTCCAGAGACTTGTTGAGTAAGAAGTTGCTGCAGCCAAGGTCACAGAGGTTTTTGCCTGCTTTCTCCTCTAGGATTTTGATGGCTTCCTGTCTTGCATTTAAGTGTTTCATCCATTTCGAGTTTATTTTTGTGTATGGTGTAAGAAAGTGGGGGGAATGTTAAATTAAAAAAAATTATTATTAAAATAGACCTGTGAGTTGGTACATACTGAAAAATTGACTTCAAATTCTTTTTCCTCCCCTGTTTACTGCAGATGATTCTCCTCCAGCAGAAAGGGAACCAGGAGAAGTTGTGGACAGCCTGGTAGGCAAACAAGTGGAATATGCCAAAGAGGACGGCTCTAAAAGGACTGGCATGGTCATCCACCAAGTGGAGGCCAAACCGTCCGTCTACTTCATCAAGTTTGATGACGACTTCCATATCTACGTGTACGATTTGGTGAAAACGTCCTAGATGGCATCATGGACTTCGCCAAATTTGTGGAACTATTAAATGTATAATTTGTAGACATAAAGACTTGATTGCTTTCCAGTTTAATGAAAGCTTAAATGTCCCTGCGAACCCACAATCTCTGCCAGCAGAACTGGTTTTGTTCCGAATAGTACAAATTCATGTGAACACAAAGCATTTTGTGTAAGGAACTCCTTCCTCTTAAAAGAAGTCTGTCTGTCTGGAGGGGAGTTAACAGGCAAGTTTGGTACAAGTTAGGCTAGCCCCATAGTCATTTCAAACTGTAGTAGATCTTCCCCACTTCCCCGCCACTGTTGCGCTCTCCGACTCTGCCGCCACAATGCAAGCATAGTTTGGTATTTTTGTTATTGCCTTTTTTGAGATATGTATGTATCTATATCTACCTATCTATATCTGTGTGTGTACATATGTAATATATACACACACATAGATCTGTGCGTGCGCGCGCACACATACACTTAATTGGCAGTCATTTCTTTGTGGATTGGGGCGGGGGGTAAATAATATTCTCCAGTTTAACAGGAGTACTTGTCCGAAGTCAGTCATACTTAGCATATTACTGCTGCTTATTTAAAATTAAATGTGGGCACAGGAGACACAGGGATGTTCAGCTTGTTTTCAAAGTCAGAAGTTCAGACACCTTTTCAGTCTGGAGGCTTTAAACTGTGAGTCCAAACATGAATCATTGGTGAGCAGTTGCTGGACCCACATTAGGATTTAACAAAACAGGAATCTGGGTAAAAAGCTGCCTTTAATTCTAAGCTTTGTAAATTTTTGTTTACATTTTTTACTGTACTTTTTTTTTTTTTTTTTTTTTAAAGCGAAGCCCAGGTACTTGGTCCACACAGTGTGATGCAGGCGTATTTTGGACGGCACAACTGGTCTGTTATTTGTACGAGTCCGCAGTCTGCATTCTAGTACATGGATTTGAGAGGCAGCAGTGCGTCAGTGGTTTGTGTGTATGTGGTAAGTTCCTGGAAGAACCTAGTGGTTTCGTATTAGAAGTTCAAGTTGAAGAATGGCATTGCTACCTTCCAACAAGTTCTCTGGGACACTTTTTTTTATTACCGTTCTTACTGATACGTGATTGTGGTCAGAAGGCTTTCCCCCCGGCTTTTCCCCACAAAGAACATCTAGACAGATGACAGCTTCAGTCCCCTGACACCTTCTGTGGTGCTGTTACGGTCTTGCCCCCGGTGTGCTGTGGATGTGGACGCTTCCCGTCCTGTGGGCCCTACCACGTCGGGGTCCATCACCGCACCAGCTTCTGTGGCTTATTCCCGCAAGGTTGTTTTAACCGAAGTAGAACTGCAGAAGTGGGGGTAGTGGCGGCATGGCCATCTGTCGCCTTGTGTCGGATGAGCCCTGATGGTTCGGCAGCTAGGAGAGAGGCAGTACGTGACACCAGTCTCCTGCGGAGGTTGGAAACCTTCCCTGCATTTTGGGCAGAAGGTTGAGTGCATGTGTTGTCAGTCCAGTACGAGAAGGCCACGTGGCCTCAGCGTTGGAGATCCTGTACCTCAAGGCCTCCCCACGTGTGGTTCGTGTGGCCCCCGCTTTTGCCTTTGGGAAGTCCGCGTGCCGTCGCGCTGTTGGATGGTAGCCCTGCACCCCATTCTGGTGCAGCGCCCGGTGTCCGCGGTGTGTGGCGCGCCGCACCTCACCTCGGGCGGTGGCCGAGTGCCTGGTCTCAGACGCTCCTCCTGCTCGGACAGGTGTCCTGCTGCACGTCTGTCACCTCTTTTCCTGGTGGCTCTTCTAAGAGTCCCTGCATGTGAATCTCAAGGCTGAGCCCGGCTCCCCGAGCGCCAGTGGACAAGTGTGCCCGGAGGGTGGGTGCGGCCGGCGTGTGCGCGGCGTGAGCGCGGCACAGAGGCGTTGGGCTGCAGAACCGGTGTCCTCTGGCAGCATCCGGCGGGGCGGGTCCGTGGAGGCGTCTCCGGCATCACTTACTGACTTGCTTTGTGGTTTTTCTGCAAGTACCCTTAGCACCTTCAGTACCACACGGTCTGCCGCTCTCCAGACGAATGTGACACGTGATTGGCGTCCTCATTTTAGTCAGTGTTCCATGTATTGCCGTTAGGGCGGAAGGAAGGGGAAGGGGTTTTTTGTTGTTTTCTTTTATTTGCCCCATTCTCTTTTCTTTCGGCGGCTTAACTCCCACTTCTGTGGTGACTGATCCCACTCCTTTGCCCGGGATTTCAGGCTTCGTTTTAGGCTCACGTTTCCGATCTGCATGCATTGCTTGCCTTTTCCTGGTATTGGGATGTTGGTTCCTTGTTCTGGGAGCCCAACATTAGTTTCCAAAATTATCACGGGACTTGTGACCGCACAAGACCTGAACCTGTATAAAATGTCCTGGCCTTCCTCACTGACCTGCTGTAGTGTTCTTGTGTCGTGTGCGTGTGACGTCTGGCTGCCACGTGAAGCTTCAGAGGAGAACCTTAAGCGCAGACCATCCTTTTTTGCATGCTCTATTCTAAGTAGGATGTTCAATGTAACTAACTGAACTTGCATGTGAGAGATATTTAGGTTTTTTGTTTTCTATCTTTGTTTTTATTTGTTTTCAGCTGTCTGTATATTTGCTTCCTGTGCTGTTGTAGTGGTCGTAGGATACAGATGCACTGGTGAAGCAGTGTAGTGCCAGCAGAAGGTGATTTTCCAGCCCTGTCTGTCGTGCAGCATTTGAAGGGACTGTGCATTCTTGAAACTCTCACAGTTACTTCTAAGCCAGAGTTCATTCCTATTATTGTTTTACGTGCCAAACCCCGAAGTGCATTGGGCTTGAATCTCTGAACGCTGTGGACCCATTAGAAGACTGTTCTGATTGTCACAAATTGTAGTGCCTGAAAACATTCTTAAGCTGATTGTCTTAAAAAAAGAAAAAAAAAAGAAAAAAAAAAAAAGAAAGTTCTCCAAAGACAAAACAGGAACAATTATTATAACAGAAAATAATTATGGTTGAAATGTCTGTGGTTCCTTGGAAATGCTGCGCTTTTTGTATTTTCCACCGTTAGTGCAGTTTGAACGAATGTGTATAGTTCAGAGGTCTTCGTGTTCGCATTTTAAAATTAGGTAAATGACCTCATCTTTCAAGCTTGAATTCATTTTTAATTTTAATTTTATTTTATACAATGTGTAGACAGTTCCCTGTTCTCTGCATTTAGAAGTATAAACAATATAAATCTGTTAATTCTGTAAGTAATTTTTATAATTATGATGTAACTCTATCCTATCCTTAAAACATTTAAAATAAACCCTTTATGTGCAACTTCTGACTGTAAATTTTGTGCTCATAAGCAAAATGTGATGTGTTAAACCTGCTTCTGAAAAAGTTTTTAAAGTTTTACTTTAAGATCCTTTCACCACGTGTAAATGTCAGATATATGCAGAGACAGAAAGAAGTCCGACTTTTACTTGAATGGTTAACACTCAGTAATTCCCTAGGGGAGAGGGGCAGTGATCAATATCCCAAATACATTCACTAGTCCAAAATATTCAAGTTTGTGATTCGCCGTTAATGAGAAAATTTATCATAAAATTTTAAACTGAATTGTTTTAAATAGAATTAAATAATATGTATTTTATACTTTCACATCTAGTTCTGCTTTGTATATTGCCTGTAATGCTGTTAATACTTCAGTACCAACTTCAGTCTGTAGGAGGAAAGCCCCATGTCTTGACGGCAGGGACGAGGAAGCGCATAGGTAATGGCCTAATGGCCGGGACGGGTGCGTGTTGTGTTTTATCTTCTGGGCGATTATAATCAGGAAGAAAGTAGATTCACAATGTGTCTGTAATCACATTTGTTTTTTGCTGTTTCCCTATTGAGTTGGGCCAAAGGATCTTGTGGTTAAGGCTGGGGTGGGACAGGCCACCTTCTCACTGCCAGAGTTGGCTGCAGGAATGCTCCCCCCCCCCCCCCCCCCCCCCCCCCCGGGCTGGGTGGAGGCGCCCGCCCGCCGGAGGCCGGATCTCGCGTACTCCTCCTGCCACACCTCAGCCTTTTCGGGAAGTGTTTTCCCTACAAATGACAGCAAGTCTCATCAGAAGTTGATGGTCGCTGGCTGCCGTCTATAGGCCAGCGAGCGGGTCTGCACGGCTTGGAGAATCATGGGTGGGCCTGCTGGTTTGACTGCTCTCGGCATGGCCACGGCGCTGGCGGTGAGTAAAGCGTGACAGATGCTCTGAAGTCCTTGGCCATTGCCGTGTGAGACTTCTGATGGGGGGAGGGGAGGCGCACCTTTTCTCCGTGGTGCCGATGAGGAGGGCGTGGAGGCCACGTGTCTGGTCCAGGAGGATCACCAGCCTCAGTGCAGGGATCTGAAGGGCCCAAAGTCCAGCCATCTCTGTGGCTAGTTTTGTACCCTTGCTTCCTAAGTGAGGGCAGGAAGTGTTTTCTTATTTTCCAATTATGCTGAAGAAATATAAATTTTCCTCTCGAGATTGTAGAAACTATTTTATAGTTAAAGATATTTTAAATATGTCATTACATTCATATTCTTACAAAAGCTGCATTTCTTATGCCCACAGAACACCACAACCTCACACCTAATTTTTACAGTAATTGGTTTGTTCTGTGTCATATGTTTGTACGGTCTTAGGCTGCCGAGTCTCAGAGAATTAGGTGAGTGAGTCTTTGAGTTATTTCTGTGGACTTTGTCAGATGGTCTCTGTCTGCCCTCTTACTCACTGTGAAACCCTTCAGCTTAGTTGACTCAGCTTTTAGGGTTATTGCCTTGGCACATCATTTTGCCTAAAATTGACCTTGCATTCTTTCTGCTTAGTTTTTATGCGAGGATGCTGGACCAGGTGGCGCATTGATCCCTGCCAGTCCAGGCGACAGTGACACTGGAGTGCGGGCACTGGCTCGCGTTTCGTTTTTGTGCTGGCCGTTCCCGTTGGGTGAGTAGGCTGCTGACTGCAATGTGGGCGCATCCCGCCGCCTCTTACCTCTGTCCTCCCATCACCTTCAGTCTGTGCTCTGGACTTGGGTGCTCCTGGAGCATGGCCCAAAACAGCGCATCAACTACCCAGGGCCCTTCACTGGATCAGACATGCACGTAACTTCCAAGCTGTCTGTGAGTTGGAAGAGCTGTGGCAGGTACAATGTGAACAGGACAGACTCAGGCCTTCCACAAACGTCAGTGCTAACGTAGAGCTGCTGAGGGGTCCAGGTTGAAGTTTGCGCTCTGAATGGACTTTGGGGTGTAGACTGCGAAAGTGGCTCTAGAGCTTTGCCTTGAATTTGTGTTCTGAAGGGTGTGTGAGCAATCTGGTAGCTTCTGCCCAGGAGTGTGTGTGTGTGTGTGTGTGTGTGTGTGTGTGTGTATACACGTGACATGTGCTGGGTGTCCCCACCAGGGAGTTGCAGAGTGGCTCTGTCCCTAGAGGTGGTTCTTCACTGGGGACTCTGCGTGTCATGTATGGGGACCTTATTTTAGCAAATGTAGCTTTGGGTTGTCCTGTAAGGCTAAGGTCCAGTTGTCTCAAGCCCTGGGTTTGTGTCCTCTTCAGAACAGCCCTCAGGGGAGCAGGCATTAGGGACTAGAAGATTGGAGGGGATGGAACCCATGGTCTGTGTTGTCCTGCAGCTGGAGGGGAGACTGACACCTGTTACTGGGTGTCCCTTTGCTTGACTCACACACGTTCAAAAGGATACTGATGTGTGTCAGCTGTCCTCACTGGCCCTCTCTCTGTTTTACTGAGTGATTGTTTTTACAAGGGTCGTGCTCTGAGTCATCATGCATGTGGTGGGCCCCTGAAGGGAGTGTTTGCAAGGACACTGCATGCTGGTGTGTTCATTGACTCAGGTGGCTGCAGCAGATGCCAGATGGGACAGGGGCGTTTAAACCACAGACCCTGTCCTTGTGCTGGTGGCTGGAAGTCTGGGATGCAGGCGTGGGTGGGGCCGGCTTCCCCTGAGGCCTGTGTCCTGGAGTGTAGATACTGTCTTCCTCCCGTGCCCTCACGGGGTTGTCCCTCCATGTGTATCCGTCCTGATCTCCTCTGCTTATAAGGACACTGGTCACACCGGGTCAGGTACCTCCCATATAAACTCATTTAATGCAGTCCCATTCTGAGGTCCTGGGGGTCAGGGCTCCAGCTGGTGGTTCAGGGGACACAGTGCAGCCCATAGCCCTATATTCAAATTTGGGTGGGCTTTCTAACAAGGAAAATAAATCTTATTGGCAGGGCATTGTTTTTTATTTTATTATTTTTTAATGGTAGAGAGCAAGTGGGGCAGAGAGAGAGAGAGAGGGAGAGGGAGAGAAGGAATCCCAAGCTGGCTCCACACTCAGCACAGAGCCTGATGCAGGGCTCGATCTTATGACCCTGGGATCATGACCTGAGCCAAAATCAAGAGTCAGACACTCAACCAGCTGAGCCACCCAGGGGCTCTGGCAGGGCATTACTTTTGACAGACTGATTATTTTTAAAGTGGCCCTAATGTTCTCTTTCGATATAAAAGGGCGGGTAAATTTCATGCTCTGGAAGGCGGGGAATCGCAGAGCTCTAGGTGTGGCAGCTGCCTCCCTGGGCGCACTCGGGCACGTCAGCTCACCCCTTCCCTTGCTCTCGTGTGTGAGTGGGAGCCCTGCCTGACTCCCTGTAGATGCGCCTGTGTCCAGCGCAGTGCAGACTGGAGCCTGACGCAGAGGGGATGCACTGAGTCGTGCAGGGCCTGCCTCACACAGATGGCTTTGTCCCTCAGGCCTTGCCATGTTCCGCTCTCCTTTGTTGAGTTCCGCTCACGCTTTCTGGTCCTGTGACGTCAGCAGGGAGGTTCTCGTTGGTACTTTCTCCGGAACCCTGGCATCTCCCAGCATCCCCACACGTTGTCGTAAAGCACTGTTGACGTGTCAGCGGGGTGTTCTACAGTTTCTGTTCGATCGTGATGGAGAAGTAGACTGTGACTCTGACCTTTGTGAATAAAGGGACGCACGTGAGTCTGCTTGTGTTCTCAGCGTCGTCGTGGGGGGTCCTCTACACCCTGCTGTGCAGGACCCGGTCGTGGGGGTCCTTCCTGCTTCGAGAAACGTGGTGTGGTGGTGGTTCATTGTCCATGGGCGGCCCGGTTGGTTGTAATGTAGAAAGCAGGTCTTCTTCCAGAGCGTCCTGCAGCCACACAGGGATGCCGTGTTCTTTAGATGTCCCGGGAAGAGTAGCTGTGCTGTGCAGGGGTAGGGTGGAGGCATGGTGATCCTTGCCTCGTCCACCCAGAGTTGGGCCTGATGCACCGTGAATTTCATCTCCGCTTTGCATCTCCTTTCTACTATAATCTGAAATTGCCCCCACCTCCCCAAACTGAAGTTTTAAAAAGTTGATCAGGTTTCTAGGGGAAGAAAAATTTGCAGGTGTTAAAACTCACCTTAGTTTTTGATTTCCATCATTAAGTTTCTGGTGTGGATGATTAGCGTTGGTCCCCACACACTTTCTAAGGGAAGCTGGTTGTGTTACTTAAAGTATCACAGATTTTTACTCCGTTTTAATGTGCGCCCCAAAGAAATAGCCAGCAAGATACTCAGAGGAGAGACTGGAGGCTGGTGCGTACCTGCATCTTCCGCGGAGTGCGGGCTCCAAGAGCACATTCTTGTCCTGAGGAAGCAGATACTGGAATGTTTTAGAACTTGCGGGTCTCCATCTGGAGGAGAGGGTTTAATTGAACTTCTTAAGACAGGCATTTCAAACGTTGCTGCCCTGCGAATCTTTATTACAACTTAGAAGCAAGTTAGTTCTGACCTAATTGAGCTTTAATGCCGTTCAGTGGCAAAAGCGTACGTTTTCTCTAGTCTGTTGTGTAAATGTGGACATATACCAACAATTGCATAAGGAACAAAACAGGTATACTTACTTAGTCTGAAAGTCCCCCCCCTCCCCCCATCCTTTAGTTGTGAATTTTTAAGCAGTGCCACGGGAGATGGCTTTTCTTCCAGATGACATGGGTGTGGTTGCCACCATCCCAGAGCTGTGACCCCCAAGGGGCAGTTGACCAAAACTGCTCCTAAACCTTGTGGTCACTGGTCTGTGATTAAGACATGCCAGTGTGTGTGGTTACATGGTGCTGTGATTGGGGGAAATGCAAAGTGTGGTGCCTGGCCTTCACGGGGCCAGTTTACAAGGCCCCAGGAGACCAGCCTGGCAGGGTTTGGGGTCTGGTCTCTTTTCTCTGTTTGAAAACGTCTCTGAGCCCCAGCATCTCTCCCTATATGGTTTATTTTAACCTCCAAACTTCTCATTTGTTTATCCAGAATAATACTACAATTTCCCCTTTCTTTAAAGCACTCAGGAAAGATGATCAGTGTTTGCAAAAATGCGTCATCAGTAAGTGACAGTGTTGTGTGCACAGTGGTCAAGCTCATGCCTGCCCTGAGGATCCCTGCATCAGGCTGTCCGCTGATCACCTGGTCAGCGAGCTGCCTCGCACCCCATTATGTCAGGGTGCTGGCCGATGAGCCCGGGGTCATGACAGCATTTGTTACTAACCAGTGTCCTCCCTGCTGCGCTGTGCTCCCGGAGGAGCTCTTGTCCTCTGGCTGTCGCTGGGGCAGTTTATTTCTCTGTGCAACCAGAGAGCGGCATGGGACACAATGCAAAGCGCAGATTGCCGCGTGTTCTGGGTTTGCACTGTTCCCAGTTGTCCAGCAGCCGTGCGAGCGAGCGTTCAGAGTGTGGAGTCCACCAGGGCCGCTGGAGCAGGGCCAAGGCCCGGGCCTTCTACTGGCCGCCTCCCAGGGCACGTGCACACCCCTGCAGCTTCAGTGTGGATCCCAGAGAGCTGTCCTGCCATTTCCCGTTTACCATCAGAAAAGTCCGAACCCTTTTTCCTAGTTTCCGTGTCTACGTTATTCGAAACATCCTAAAAGTATGTGTCTTGTGCTTTCCCTGTTTATCAGTAGTTTATGTAGTTGCCACACTGAGCTGGCCGTGGGGTGAAGAGCTGTGTGATTTCGGCTGGACACCCATCCTGATGGCAGCTGCTGAGTTAGCAGGGCTCCGTGGGGTTACCTCCACTCCTTTGGAAAAAAGACCAGCCTTCCCCTTCTGATGGGATATTGTTCAATTTGGTGGATTTCAAAAACATTTAAGTGTTTTGAAGAAAGAAAATGGGACTTTTGAAAACCAAGGCACTTTGATGTTTTCCTGATACTCTGGAAGGAATTGTAGGTTTTACTTAGTAGTTTACATGCCAGTTCAGCCCTGAACTAAAGGTAAATTAGAAAGTTTTTGAAATTGATTTTAGAGGTCATCATAATCATCTGCTTTGTTCTGAGACTAGTTGTTAATTTTTCCAAGAAAATGAAGTTCCTTTTATTACTAACTAAACATACTACCAGAATTCCTCTGCACTTTGTGAAAATATAATGTCTGTAAATAAGGTAAAATTGTCATGTCTTTTTTCGGGATCCTTTTTAAGGATCATGTTAATTCAGTTTTGCGCTTGATTTGTTTTTTATGATGTTTAAAGGCAAGATTTTAAGAATCTTGTGTCTTGAATGTTTTCAGATGGGTTAAGACCTAGTTCCCTGGGAAGTACTATCTAGAGTATCCTTTGAAACAGTTCTGGGTTCGAGTGACTTGAGAAGAAAATCCTCCCAGTGGGACATAGACGGAAGCACTTTGCTGGAAGAAGGAAAGTCGTTCATGCAGCACTGGGGCACCTGTGAGTGTTGGACAGAACGCTCGGAACAGGTGCGTCCCAGGCTCACCCGGGATACCACCCTTAGTGCTCCCTGCTCTGGTCGGCTGAGTGCTCAGCTGAGACCCTGTTGGAATTGGGAAGCTCCCCAGCTGTCCCATTCTCTTTCAGGGGATCTGGCCACCGGCCAGCATTCCCATAACATCGTGGTGGGCGTCCCGGGCCACCTTTGTGTTGGTGCTGCGACGTCTGCGGCACGGCCCAGGCCGGTAGCCAGTGTGAGTGTAGTCCCTGGGAAGATGGCCGTGTGGTCAGCGGGGCACAGAGACAGAAGGTGGGGGATCCACCTGCCCCGGTGGCTGCTCGGCCTCCCCCAGGCCACTGTGTTCCTTAGGCTGTCAGCACTGAACATACTTACGAAGGCCATTAAAATGGTCGTCACAACCCCAAATAAGCCCTTCCAGAAAACTTAGTTGCTACCTTCCCATCTGTGAAAAGTGGCTTTTATGTGCTTTTTCCTTAGTGTCTGACATGGTGCTTTAAGCTGTGGACTCCTCTGAGGCAGACGGGTTCAAGACCCAAGATATAGGAATTTACTGTACGTAGATGTTGTTAATCATCAGAAGTGAATGATGATTAAAAATGATCAGCAAGAAGGAGATGCTAACCCACCTGGGTCCAGTGTTCCCGATCACAGTGTGAGGAGGTCTGGGTGAGGCATAGTGAAAATGCAGATCCCTGGACTTCACAAGTGCACAGACATCAGGGCCCAGGAAACTGCAGTCTAAGAAAACTCCTGAAACACAGAATAATTTGATGCACATTCATGTTGGAGACTTGCCATCATGGGTCTCGGGGCCACTTAAAAGTCACGGGTTTGGTTTTTTAGTATTCGCAGAGCTGTATCTCTGGGATGATGAGGCAATGCTTTTATGTCTCTGATGACTGTGACCTGACTCTTGCTCTGTTTTAAACCTCCAGATTACGTTTTACATCAATACAAGAATCTTATTCTTAAAGGACGTTGGAACTCTGGAAATGGCTCAAGTTGCGAATGCTTTCCGCGGTTGCTCAGATTATCGGCTTGTGGCATTCCTGTGTTAAGCCGTCCATGAGCCAGGCTGTGGGTTCCCCTGTGACCTCAGCCAGGCGGCCCTGGTCTGCTGTTGGCCTTCTGGATGGAGAACCACCCTCCGGCACCGGCACCCTAATGATGTTGATGGCTCCATCTGAAACAAAACTGCCTTCTAGATCAGCTCTGTTCTCTTCCTGAAAGCCTAACTGCTGAGTTTTAGAGCAACGCAGGAAGAAAACCTGAATGGCCGGTCGGAAGGAACCCCACACCAGAATGATTTTTATTCGCAGATGCTCTTGCATCCTTGTGTTAACATAACTCTGGAAAATGGATTGATGTTGCCTTATGACTTTGGAAGATATGTATTATTTATTATAAGAAACAACTACTTTATTATAGGAACAAAATAATAGTATTTATCACAGTGCATTTGTCATATACCCTTGGAATTTCTGTGAGTAACCACCTTATCTGTGTGTTTCACAGAATTGATGTTTGTCCTTAAGAGGGTGGAACTCAACCCACAGACCATCCCAGTTATGACTTGGGTGTGTGTGTGCAACGGCATAGTACCCAGTGCATCCATGTTTACTCTCCAGAGAGCTCACACCAGCCTGCTTCCTGGACTGTGCAGAGAAAGAGAGATCATAATATGCTTAATGTGACTTTCCAGTATATGCGATACAGAGTTGAATTAGTTAGCTATAACAATCTTATGTTTTATATTAAATTCCTTGCTACCCTCCTGGAAGGGAGTTTGACTATAGCAAAAACTATAACAAGTGATCATCAAAGAAGTGTTTATAAATCGATTATTACTTCCTAGTAAGCGTTAATCACAACACGGTACCTCAAAAATCTATGAGATGCAGCTACACCATGCTTAGAAATTTATAGCTGCAAATACTCTGTTAAAGAGATTTTAAATCAATAGTCTAAGATTCTACCTTAAAAAAATTAGAAAAAGAGAAGCAACAGAAGTCCAAAGGAAACAGAAGGAGAGAATGAAGATTAGTATGGAAATCCGTGAAACAGGAAACAAAAACAATGCGGAAGAATCAACGAAACCAATAGCTGGGTCTTCAAAAAGATCCACAAGTTTGGCATACTTTGAGCTACAGTGACAGAGAAGACATGAATTGCCATTACCAAGAACGAAAGAGGGGACATTACTAACAACCTTACAGAAGTTAGGGTTGTAAATAAATGCTGTGTACAACTTCATGCCAACACACTGGACAAGTCAAATGAGATGGAAAAATCTTAGACACAAGCTACCAAGATGTAGTCAAGAAGAAATGGAAGGTTTTAGTAGGCTTTTAACAAATTGAAACAAAGCCAAGGGCCAGATGGCTTCACTGGTGAATGCCACCAAATGTTGACAGAAGAAATCATGCCAATCTTTTCACAGATTTAGAAAATAGAAGAGGGGTATACTTACTAGCTGTGTGCTCTGAGGCTCCTATTACCTTGATAGTAGAGCGAGACAAAAACGTAATGAGAATATTGTGGACCGGTATCCTTCATGAATTCTGAGTATAGCTACAGAAACTTCATCAACTCTAGTGACACACAGGCACATCTCTGAGATACTGCAGGTTTCTTTCCAGACCACTCTAATGAAGCCAATATCACAATAAAGCGAATCAAATGAATTTTTTGGTTTCCCAGTACATATAAAAGTTACGTTTACACTGTAATCTGTTAGTGTGAAATAGCATTATGTCTAAAAATAGGTACATACCTTATTTAAAAATACTGCTAAAAATGCTAACCATTATCTGAGGTTTTCAGGGAGTTCTAATCACTAATCCCAGATAGCCATAACAAATATAATAATAATGAAGGTTGAAATACTGTAAGAATTACCAAAATGTGATGCACACATAAGAAGTGAGTAGATGCTGTTGAAAATGCCGATAGACCTCCGATGCGGGGTTGCCACAAACCTTTGATCTTAAAAAAAAGCAGTACTTGTGAAGAGCTATAAACAAGGTGTCCCTGTATAGAATGGTTAAGGTACATGACCAAGTGAGTTTTAATATCAGAAACCAGATGTATTCATTCCATCATATTAACAGAAGACAGAAGGCACAAGTCAGCTCAACAGGTGGGAAAAAAGCATTTGACAAAATGTAATACCCATTCATAATAAAAAATGTGGGAAAGGAGGGAATTTTCTCAGCCCGATGAAGAGCCTCCATAAGAAATCTACAGCTGGGGCACCTGGCTGGCTCATTCCCCGGAGCGTGCTACTCTTGATCTCAGTGTTGTGAGTTCAAGTCCCAAGTTGGTCGTAGAGATCACTTAAAAATAAAATCTTAAAAACAAAAAAATCTACAGCTAACATCGTACCCAGTGATGGCAGAATGACTGTATTTCTCGTAGGATCAGGAACGTCAAGGGCATCCACGCTCATCCTTTCTACTCAACATTGTACTGGAGTCCAGTGAGAACAAAATAGCATCCAGAGAGAAAAGGAAGAAAAAGTTGTTTTTATTGCAGATGACATGATTCTGTGAAAGATCTTAAGGGCTAATGAATTCAACATGATGGAAACCTAGATCTATATGTAGATGTCAACCACGTTTTCCTATATACTAGTGAACTTTCTGAAATGAAATTAATTCTATCCATACAACATCAAAAAGATTAAAGTACTTGGGAATAAATTTAATACAAGATCGTACACTGAAGACTGCAAACATTAGGGATTTCATGTTCGTGGGTTGGAAGACTCATTGGTTATTAATATGGAGATCGTTCTGAGAATCCCTGCAGGCTTTGTTGCAGAAATTAAGCTGACCCTAAAATTTGTAGGGACATACAAAAGCCTCCCAAAATTCCCAAAGGAATAGTGAAAACAAAATTGGATAAAGTTCTTCCTGATTTCAGAACTTGCTGTAAATGTACCATAATTAAAATAGTGTGTTAGTGGTATAAGGATCTGTCTAGATCAGTCTCTCTCTGGAATTACAAACGAGAATCCTGAAATCAGCACTTAACATTCACGGTAAGTTGACTTTCCTCAGAGGCACCCAGGCAGCTCAACAGGGAGAAGAGTACATGAAGCTGGAAAAATTTGATACCCACACGCAGAAGGATGTAGTTTGGCCCTTTACTGTATACAAATACTAACTCAGAGTGCCCCATGGACAAACCTGAATGTAAGGGCTAACACTGGAAAACTCGGAAGAAATCCTAGGTGAGAGTCTTCATGACCCTGGGTTTGCAGAGATTTCTCCTATACTACCCCCCAAAGCGAATCCATAACAGGCCGGGCTGACACGTTAGATGTCCCCAAAGCCAAAAAGTTGTATCCTGAGCTACTGTGAATGAGAGAAGCTACAGACTGGGAGAAGTGTTGGCGGATCATGTTGATAAAAGGATCGGTATCCAGAATGTAGAAGGAACGCTAACAAGACGGCCCAAGTGAAGATGGAAAGGAGTTGAGTCAGACGCTCCTCTAAAGAAGGCATGGGAGCACCGGAAAGAGGTGCTCAGCGTCCTCGGTCCCTGGGGGAAAGCAGAAGAGAGTGGGGTTGCCACTTCTGCTGGGACAGCTGTCCTGTGCAGGACAGGCGGTGATGGGTTGAACGTGGGAAGGACAGTGTCGCCGCTTGCTAAAAAGTCACAAAGCTGAGACCCTGGTTCCTAGGGGCGTACCCGTGAGGACTGACCCGTCTACAGAAAACCCGTGAACCGCTATTGGGAGTGCATTTACAGCAGCCCCAGGGTGGACGTGGGGCAGCTTTCCGGTGGCCACTGTGCAGGGGGGCAGCGTGGCCTGTCGTGGGGTGGAGCCCTGCTCGGGGACGGCAGGATGTGGCTGGAGGAGCCTCAGAAACACGAAACCTGAGAGGAGCAGGTGGGAACGACCACTTACCGGGTGATTCCGTTTCTGTGTAAGGGCTCGAGGATGGAAAAGGAGACGGAGAGCGGACTCTGGGCCGAAGGGCTGCGCTGGGAAGGGAGAGCACCTGCTGGTGGGCGCGGGAGTTTCGGGGTGAGGGAAGGGTCTCCAGTTAGATCCTAGTGACCCCCGTCACCCCCGCCACAGGGGCAGGGCTCTCGGCCGTGCTGTCCTCCCGCGGCCGCGTGGGCCGGGGACACCCTCTCTCGTCACGAGAGAACCCCAGGACAGGCCCGTGGCACCGCGGGTGAGAGAGACGGTGAGGAGACGCGCTGCGGGGCCGCGAGCCACGGGCTGGGGCGGGGTCCCGGCGGCCGGCTTCCCCTCGTCGCTCCCCTCGTCGCCCCCGCGGAGGCACGGGGCACGCGCTGCTCACGGGGCGGGGGCGGGGGCGGGGCCGGGGCCGGCCTTTCTCGTCGGGGAGCCGCCCTCTCGGGCCGGGGCGGCGGCCCGGCTGCAGGCGCGGCTGCGACCCTCCCACCTTCAGTCCCGCTGGAACCTGCCAGGCCGCCGCGCCCGCCTCCTCCAGTGCCCTCGGGGGGCGGCAGGCAGGTGGTGGCCGAGGGCCCGCGGCGCCGTGAGCGAGCTCGCCGCGGGGCGGGCGGCGCTGCGGAAGAGCGCTTGTGAGGCGACGCCGCCGTCCGCCTTCCGCCTTTGCTACCCGGCGTCTCCGGAGTCCTCCGTGATGCGGCTGCTCGGCGGTTGCCGTGAAGACCCCGGACTTGGCCGTGTGTCTCTGAGTGAGTGTCTGTCTCGGCTGAAAGCGGTTCGGCCGTGTGGTCGCGAACCTCGAGAGACCAGCCTGGCGCTCCGGTTTTGGCGGAGACCGCGGGGGAGGAGGCTGCGTCTCAGGCACGGCCGCCGCGTGTCGCCTGCGGACGGCCTCCTGCGGGAGCCTCAGCCCTGACCTGCTGGCTGCTCTGGCCTTGGGTTTCGGGCAGGGGGACAACTGTGTGCGGGACGGGGACGTGGCCGGCGTCCCTGAGCTGATGGTCTCCCTTGGGTTTGGGGCAGGGGGACGCCGTGCGGGACGCGGACGTGGCTGGTGTCGCCGAGCCGACTGTGTCTCTGCGCACAGCCGTGTCTCTAGCCCTGGACAGAGTAAGGCCCCGGGGAGGAGCGGGGCCGTCCGTCCACCTTAGGTCATATCCGCTGGTGACCAGTGTGGCCTGTGCGGGGTTACCTCTCAAGGCTGGAGCCCCTAAAGGATTAGTGTCCTCCTGAGAGGGGCTCCAGGGAGTGCTCTTGCCCACGCACCATGCGGGGACAGAGGTCGCCATCCCTGAACCTGGAAGAGGTCACACTCTCTCTGGACCTCAGCCTGCAGAGCTGAGAAGCGTGATTCCACCGTGCAAGCCCCCAGCCCAGGGAGTCGTCACGGCCGCCCGCACGGGTGAAGTCTCACTGGGACGCCGTGTGTTCCCGCTCGGAATCTCACGGTGACTCCCAGGTGGCGGTGGGCCCCCAGAATGTCTTGTAGGAGACCCGGACCCACGGGGAGGGTCTTTCTCTGAGCGCCTGACCTAGGGCTCTGCCCCAGAACCTTCTGTGATGAGTGGGGCATGCCCAGTGCAGTGGCCACACTGACTTCCGGGACCCTGCCCGGGGCTGACGAATGTCGTTGCTCGGTTTTGGCATTACCGACCTTGTGGCGTGCGGCTCAGAGCGGCTGTGGTGGCCCGTGCAGGTGAGGCACTGGCAGTAGCTGGCGGTCGTCTGTCTCCTTGCTGTTCCGGAGCTGCACAGGCGGGCCTCACATACTCGCTGGTGTGTGTGGTAAACTCCACGCCTTCAAAAGGCAGGCATCTGTCTCCTTCCCGTTTCTCCCCTTGGGTTCAGCCAGACTTTTTCAGAGGCTTCGGTTCAGGCACGAAGGGGCCTTATTCTGTGACGTAAGAGACCCCCCCACCGTTTCTGACCGCGAGCCAGCAGGGACCCTGTGCAGACACGACCCTGGGGGACGGTCCCGGCGGCCGCCTGCAGCAGAGGCAGTGCATTCTCAATGCCTGGGGAGCAGGCCAGCTCAGGGCCACCCCCGCCTGCCCACTGGCTGCGCCCCAGATGACCTTGAGCCCTGAGACCACCCGAGGCTGGGCGCCCAGGGCCCCAGCCCCACTGTGAAGAATGGTCTCGTTGCCACCTATTCCTTACTTCCCTCTGGGATTGTCCACGTGGAGGCAGACTCGTGCCGAGGGCTCCATGGCTCTGTCAGGCACAGCATCAGACCCAGAGCAAACAGCAGTGCAAGCCCCATTCAGGGCGTGGAGGAAACGGAACCCCATCTGTGCCCTTTAGCCCCTGACCTAGCTGTGTTTGGGTCTGAGCAGTGTATGAGTCCCTTGGGAAACCTTTGATATCCCAGGGCCTACCTGTGGCAGTTGTGGGAAGGACGCCCCAGGATGCCTACCTTCAGGGCAAGGTGACAGTGGCGGTGCCCCCACAGGACTTGGGCCTCAGGGAGCATCCGCCATGAGGGCCTGACCCTAGGCGTGTCTGCTTCTGCCCACCTGCCCTTTGCTGGCCCAGCCGCTGGCCGGACTTGTGTGAGCGCGTGTCCTGTGTTCATGGTTTACAGAGACAGAAGCAGGGGGGCACCTCTTGCCAATGAAGAAGTGCACGCCTGAGGTCAAGGGTCTGTCCAGTTGGGGACACCCGCCTGTGGAGGGCAGTGCAGGGGTTGGTTTCTGTCCTCTGCCTGTGCTCACGCTTGCCTGTTCGTTGTAACCTGATGACCGTCACTGTCCATGCAGTTGACCCTCGTCAGCTGTCACTGTGTCTTAAGTACATATTTACAAAACAAGCTCGAACAGACAGCCTGGAAGGTTCTGATCTCTCTCTGAAGACGGGATGGTGTCTTTTACCCCCAGGTTGTACAGTCGATGCACGTTAGAATCAGTCGTGATTTTTCCTGTTCTTTGCCAGTCCCAGAGATTGAGGACAGGTGTATGTGCTCACTCGAGTGTGCGTGTGTACAAGATATATGCAACCATGTGTTTAAATGTGCATGTGTATGTGTCTGTGTGCATGTGCATGAGCAGGTGAATGAGTGAGTGTGTGAGCATGGGTAGGTGAGTGTGCACGGGTGAGTGTGTGTGTGTACGTGTGGTGAGGGCCTGTCTCTGAGGACTGGGGGGTGAGAACACAGATGGAGGAAGAGCAGGCCAGTGAGGAGGAGGACAGAGTGCAGGCTGAGATGCGCAGATTCGGGCCAGGCACCCAGAGAATGGATTGTTTCCAACTAGGCCTCTGTTGAGACAGTGTGTGTGTCCAGGGGTGCTCTGGACACTAGGGGGTGCTGCACACAACGCTCCTGGAGGTAGGAAGTGCATGTTCGGATTCAGTGGGTCTGTTGCGAGCATTTCTCACCAGCTGCAGGGGCAGCTGCTGTCCTGGGAGTGGCCGGGTGTTTAGACGAGGGGCCCCCAGAGAATCGGGAGACCTGGGGAGGCGGCCAGCCTCCAGAGCTGTTGTCAGGCCAGTCGAGTGAGACTCCTGCAGGCCGAAACGGCTTGTGGGTGAGGGTGGGGAGGCTGGGCCTCCAATCTGCCAGAACATTGGAACCCACCCCCTGGGGCTGGGTGGGGGAGCCTCTGTGGAGTAAAACTGCGGCAGTCACCAAGATGGACACCACCTCACCAACCACGTTAACTAGTGAGCATGTGGCTGCTTAGAAAGCAGTCACCGGGCCTGGAGGACAGGTAGCCTCCACTTGGAGGGCACAGCCTAGTAGGAAGAAGCCGGGGCCTGAAGACAGAGCTGTGGAAAGGCCCTTCCCCTGAGCGTCTTTTCTGGGCAGCCCTGCTGGCCAGCCTCAGGCCCTGGGAATGCTGTGGGGTGAGTGTGCACCCCACACTTCATGGTCAGCAGTCAGAGCCCGGAATGTCACAACCAGAGGTCAAGCACAGACGTATGAGGGCCTCCCTCGGGCCTGCACCCAGCTGGCGGTCTTACAAGGGTGTCCCTGGGTCGTGGGCACTTGGCTGGGTCACTGTGGTCTCTGCTGTGACAAACAGAGTCACTGTCACTTGTGGGAGCTCAACAGTACCAGTCAATGTTATAAGAACAAAGAAAACAGAATATCTTACTATTTGCCGGTTACTTTTCCAGACACATTGCATATTTTCTCACGAAGTCTTTATAGCAGACGTTACCTTCTCTTTCACAGATGTGGAAACTAAGGCAGAGAGCCAGGAGGTAACTTGCCCAAGGTCACACCACACACGTGGTGGTCCCACGTCCCTCACCTCCACAGATGTAGCGCTCACGCCATAGCCCCGAGGGACACGCAGCCACATGCATGATGAGGGGTTGTGGCTGCATGTCCTTGGCGCTGCGCTCACATTGCGCTGTGGTGATGAGAGGGGGAAACTTACTCAACACAGCATATTCACGCTTGTTTCACACATGCCATGTTGGCATGGCTCAAAACGACACGACTTGGTGTGGACGTGGGGGCGGCGAGCCTCATTCGCTGCTGCCAGTCTGCAGGGGGTGAGGCCTCCGCAAAGGAGTCCCTGTGAGACCCAGCATCCTGCCCCAACAGGTGTCAGCCCAGCAGAAGTGAAACTTGTGTTCGCATCAAGTCCGTCCGTTCAGCTGCGGTCAGAGTATGTTTGCAGGGGCCAGGAAGTGGACCAGCCCCTGTGTCCGTCAGCTGATGCGCGAGCAGTGTGGCCTGTCTATACAGTGACCGGTGTGCAGCCGCAAGAGGGGTGACCTAGGGGTACTGGCCACCACGGGGATGAGTCTTGAAACGTGGCAAAGTGTGAGAGAAGCCAGACCAGGGGCCACATGCGTGTCCTGTGCTTCTGTTTCTGGAACGGCCTGGAACCGGCAGAGCCTCAGAGACTGGGAGCTTGGTTGGGGTTCCTTGGAGACCCTGGAGACAAATGAAAGTACACAGTGATCATGGTTGCACAGCCAGCCCACGGAATCGCACTACTGCGGGGTGGACTTTATGGTCAATGAACGGTGTCTCTAGTTTAAAAAGGTCTGCGATGGGCCCTGGGGAGGATAAAAGCTGCAGCCGCACTCACTGAGTGGAGCCTACGGGCTCACGTGGAGAGCCGAGGGACAACAGCTGAGATGGCACCGGGCTGGCAGGAGGTGTGCGCCCCAGCCCAGATTCACTGTAGTGTCCTTCCTGGTCCTGAGGACATAGGGGACCCATCAGCTGCCATACCCCAAGCTTTACACCAGCAACCTGGGATGAGGAGTTAATGGAAAGCTGGCCTCGGGCATGGGAATGTCTGGAGCACCAACCCCAGAGAAAAGAGAGCGGTGACAGGTCTGACTCCACACACGGCCCCCAGGACTCCCCAGTGTGAACAGCCTCACCTTGAAACTTGCCAAGACAGGCTCTGCCCTGGGGGAGAGTCGGCATGTGCCAGAAAGGGGAGAAACTGGATCAGAAACTGTCTAAATGAGATCATAAAATAATCCATCATGGTCATTGCTCACGTTCACGGAAGGCTGGAACAAACTACTGCTCTGAGCAGTTTGTTAAATAAGTAGGTTTAAAGGATTTAGCAGAGTAAGACACTGAAGACATAGTGGGCAGATCTGAACTAGAGAAATAAGATTCTGGACGTGGCAGATACAGTCACGGAAATAAGCATCCGGTGAAACTGTTAGTAGAGTGGACGTCTGGGGAGAGACAGTGAACTGGACGGCAGGTCTGAGACATCTGGGGTGGGGGTGGGTGTCCATGGATGGGACACGGGACATGTCCCCCAGTGGTTCTGAAAGAAGAGCGTGTGGGGTGTGGGTGCGGGGCTGACTTCTCAGTCGGTGGCTCAGAATTCTCCAGACTCTGGGAGAGCTGGAACCTTAGGCTGATGAAGCACAGTCAGACCCAGACAAGGTAATCAGATCAATAAACCAGCAGCAGAACGGTCAAAACAGAAGAGTGAAAACTTGGAAGCGAAACGCAGACCGCTTACCTGCCCAGATCATTCCAGAAGGAGGGAGAAGAGAATCTTTTCAGAAAAGCAGGAATAAGAGTATTTCCTATTGTAAATACTTGTTGAAACCACTGGTAAGTGGCAGACCGTTTGTAGCACAACGAAGACGGTGGAAATAAATCTTGGTCTGTGGTGATTGCCACACATGCAAGGAGGCTGAGCCCATCGTCGAGAAGTGAAAGGTCCTAAGGCTGGAGGAAGAAGTCCAGGTTCCTTCCTGCTTGCACACCGTGTCATGAAAAAGGAGTTTAATGTAACAAGATAAAACAGGCTGATACTCTCCAGAAAGGGGTGGCACAGCTGTGTGAACATCAGCCTCCCTTAAGGTTAAAAGCATCAACAAGAATAGAACAACGAATAAAGTCATGACTGCTACTTGCTGACGCAAAGGAGAAACCTATGAGGCGTGCAGGATCATCTCAACCACGCACGCGCTCAGAGTTCATCAAAGATGGTACACGGCATGACGAGGAGGTTGACAGCTGGAAAAATGAGACGTGCTTCTGGGAGATTAGTGAGACAGAAATGAATACCGGCAGATGAGGTCTGAATCATAACAGTTGGTGAGTGTAGACCCCTGTGCCAAACGGGGTAATGTGTCCTTGTTTTCCAAGCACACTTGGTGCCATTACACACACCAGCCAGGTGGCAGGCATGCAGATAAACCCCAGCAGATCCCCCACAGGCTGCATCATGCAGACCCCTTGCTCTGAGCACAGTGTGATGAAATTATGAATCCGTAAAGAGAGGCACCAACCCTGGATAGTAAAACCATCTTTCTAAATATCAAACGAGTTGAAGAAGAATCCATAGTAAAAATTACAGCATATTTTGAATTTAACAAAAATTGCCCATCAAATTTTATGGGATGATCTTAAAAACTTTCAATGGACGTTCAGTGGGAATTGACGCGGCCTTAAATCCATCTATGAAAGAATAATGATTGAAAACTGATAAATCTACAAGAAGATAAGCCTGAGGGAAGCAGAGAGATGGACGCAGGTGTGGATAAATAGCACTGAGCCACGCAGCCGGAGTGAGGGAGGACACGCATGAGAAGGGAGAAGCCGCAAACGATTTTTAAAAGACCCAATTATGGACAAAATGGGTATTTTTAGTTTCAAGGGAAGAGTATGAACAATTGGATGTCTCTGAATGAGGCCCTTAGACAAAATGGGTGGTTTTCTAGAAAAATAAAATAAAACTCACTGAATAAACTAGGAAATCCTAGTAAACCTATAACCGCTAGAGAAACAGAATGAAAAGCTCACAATCTGTGCACAAAAGTGAAACCAGGAAGGTAAGCCACAGTGGTTTTGTTGGACCTTCAGGGCACAGGTCCTCCGCAGTTCGTACAACTGTCCCTGAGGACCATGGGGGAGAGGCCCTGCGTCCGTCCCACAAGGCTCAGATGCTCCTGGAGCATCCCACATGGGTCCCAACACCTCTGCTCCCCAAGGATGAGCGGCCGCCACCTGATGGTTGAAGGAAGGTGTCGGGGAGCCAAGGAAGCGAGGAAGAGCCTTGTAAGGTTTTCATTTGAGTTGGGTGGGATCACTTAAAAATTTTTTTTAGTGGGTCGCCTGGGTGGCTTGGTCGGTTAAGCGTCCGACTTTGGCTCAGGTCATGATCTCACGGTCCGTGAGTTTGAGCCCCACGTCAGGTTCTGTGCTGACAGCTCAGAGCCCGGAGCTTGTTTTCAGATTCTGTGTCTCCCTCTCTCTCTGCCCCTCCCCTGTTCATGCTTTGTCTCTCTCTGTCTCAAAAATAAATAAACGTTAAAAAAAATTTTTTTTTTTAGTGTTTATTTTTGAGAGCGAGACACAGTGCAAGCAGGGGAGGGGCAGACAGAGGGGGAGACACAGAATCCAAAGCAGGCTCCAGGCTCCCAGCTGTCAGCACAGAGCTTTAAAGGTCTTCTTTCTTGAAAACACTATTTTGATCCCCAGTGGGATGGGTCCTAAGGACAAAAAAACCAGAGGGACATCTTAAACTGTATTCAAGTGACTTCTTTCTAGTAGCAATATTGTCACCATTATTTTGAAGCTATTATGTTTCTAATATAACATTAGTCATTTTGGATTATTTGGAATAAAACTTTATCATGCAAAGATGACAGTTACAGGTATAAAATTAGAAATATCAGCATGAACTCGAGATTGAGTTTTCTCTTTTCACAACATCTGTATCCCCTAGCTGTGTCCATGACCGTGCCTAGGTGCAGTGTAACCCTGCAGGGGCGAGCCCCTCTATGCCAGTGCACTCACAAACATGCCTCTGGAATTGGCCGGGCTCTCTGGAGAAATGCCTCGTTCTGCATCTCGGGCAGGAAACACACACAGTGAACTGATAAACTGGGCCTCCTTCTGTGCCTGAGAAAAAAGACCACAAGGCTCACTTAAAAAGGACACACAGGTGTCAACTTGTAAGGGGTCCCACCGGCCAAAGAAGTGACAGTTTGAGCACTAGAGAGAAAAATGACTACACTGGATCAGAACACATGAAATTTATAAGTTTCATTATGATACTTGATAAAATGCACTGGTGGTCTTCCCGGGTTGCTAGGCACCAACTGACTGTGAAAACTGGTAAGAATCGTGTATTGATCCAGGTCTTTCTCACGGACCTCGGGATAACCACTGTAGAGAAAGGACAGACTGTTTTTACAGAAAAATTCTGGTGCCTGAGGCCAAGTGGGGGATAGATTTAAGAAATGGTCATTTTACAACACAATGGAACAGTGGGTCAAGATGGGAGTCATCAGTAGATGCTAGACCGGTTGGGGAAGGTCTGGTGGAGAACTCTACACTGGGGAAGGGGTGTCCATACCTGGACCACAGATGATCCATCCGTGTCAGCAGAAGTGAGGCAGGAAACCCGTGGCATCACGTAGGGAATCGTCCCACCAAGATGACCTTCTAGTTCGAAGCAACCTTTCCTCGAAACCAGGGCTAGAAGTATTAACTTGGTATTACCACCAGAAGGCAGTCCACTGGCTTCTTCCATAAATAGCGTGGACAGGAGTGGGGCCATAAATAGATAGCATGGACAGGAGTGGGGCCATAAATAGTTAGCGTGGACAGGAGTGGGGCCATAAATAGATAGCGTGGACGGGAGTGGGGGCCATAAATAGATAGCGTGGATGGGAGTGGGGCCATAAATAGATAGCGTGGACAGGAGTGGAGTGACCAGAGAAAGGGAGCTTTTGCAGATTGAAACAGACTTAAGGGACTGACCATATTTGTAAGGGTGACTCTTCTGTGGATCCTGATCTGAGCAAACCATGTGTAGGAAGATGTTTGTTTTTTTAACCATTGGGAGATTTGAACGTGGCTTGCTGTTCGATGGTATCAAAGACTTAAATTTTTGTGAGGTGTGACAGTGGCATAGCAGTTGAATGGTGAGAGGCCTTATGTGTTTAGAGACACACGCCGAAGCGTTGGCACGGTACGCACAGTGTCTGGTGGTGCAGATAAGTCTTAGTCCCTCGTTTGGGTCTAAGAGTTGAGAAGCGTGGGTTTGACCTAAGGGTCAAGAAAGGCACCACAGACCCTTTAGGATCATGTCTACTTTCTGGTGACAGGAAAGGGTACCCCAGCCCTGGTCCAATCATGACATCCAGAGGGTGTCTGCAGATGAAGCAGGGTGGGGCTTGGACCCTGGAGTGTTCCCTGTGGGGTGCCGTTCTCCTTCCAGCAAGGTTTCAGTTGCACAGGAAATACAGTGGGTTGAGGCCGTTGTGTGCCCATGACCAGGGCTGGCCCTCCTCCCTCATGAGGCTGTGCCCACGCTGAGATGTGGACGGTGCCAGCTGTCCCCCTGGGACCTGGTGGAGGCACCCCAGCTGCGCACCGCGAGGCCTCGCCTCTGCTCTGGCCCCCACACCCGCCGGAGGGCCAGCTCCATAGTTACTCTGAACCCAAGTGGGGGCTCAGGAGAGCATCCGCTGCTTGTCAGTTCACGAAACTGCCACCTTTCAGTTGGCAGCACACAGACAGCCATTGCTGTGTTTTCGTGCTTTTTTTCCTGACGTGGAGACCCTTTTCCCCTCGCAGACACTGCTAGTGACCGGCTTTCTTGGAGCAGAGGCATTGCGTGTGCGTGCGTGTGTGTGTACTCGAACCTGTGTTGGGAGCTGGTCCGAGAAGGGACACGGGAGACCCAGCGGGAGGGAGAAGTTCCAGCTCTGGTTTCTGGAAGAAAGCTGGGTTTTCCCTTTGACCTGCATCCCTGGTTTTCGTGGGATCCTCTGCGCTGCTGAGGGGTGACCTGGGGACTGGGCCAGAGGCAGCTTGAAATGAGCAAGTCAGCAGCCCTGGCCGTGGGTAGTGACGCATAGGGGCCACTGTCTGACGGTGGCACTCCCTCTGGCTGGCGCTGGTCTCACCTGCAGGGTCTCGCGGGCAAAGCGGGAGGCAGGTGCATGCCGTTTCTCTTTGAAAAGGAAAACTGGGAGTGGTTTTCAATAGCTGTAATTGGGGATAAAGAAGTGTTGAGGCGGATCCCCTTGTTGGGAGGCTTGGAAGGAGGGAAAAATGGGGCGTCTCCCGACGTCAGGCCTGGACCCAGCAGGCGAGACCCCGGCAGAGCCTGGGTCGGGCCTGGACACGACTGCCAGGCGGCCCTCTCAGGTGGCCGCTCTGCTAGGGCAGTGACTCCTGTTCCCACGTGAATTAGGGCACAGCAAGTTGTGCACCATGTAGTTTTGGCTTTGTCGCCATTGTTCTGCCAGTGGGTGTTGTTGTGAGGCCACCCGCCCCTCCAGGGACCACGGGCCCCCCCTTTTCCTCACCAGACCCCAAGAACTGCCCTCTGTGAGGGTGCCCAGCTGTGTGCTCGTACTGACCCCCGAAATCACGTCTGTCCCTGCAGTGACTTGCCTCATCCCTTCTCGTGTGCACTGGGGAGAAGGATGCTGGACACCCCAGGGGCCGGCCTTCACTGGGGGGCTGGGAGGGGGCCGCCATCCAGCAAGCAGTTCCCGTTCCAGTAGGACAGGAGGACTCGAGGCCAGAGGGCACCCCGGGCTGGCAGGTGATCAGGACCCGAGGCCAGAGGGCACCCCCGGGTGTCGGGGGAGGGGGGCAAAGCCGCTCAGGGACCTGGATGGGGTGGCGGGACTGTTTTTTCTAAGAGAGCTGCACATTTGTTTCGCGTGGTTTTCGGGATCTTTCATTTTACAGTAAAAGCTCACCCACGGGTGAGGTATGAAAACAAACCATGCAGCGGCCAGAGAAAGTAGCAGGAACCATGCATCCACGGGCCTCTGGACGACACATCTGGGAGGCGTTTCAGGCTGACAAGGTTTTACACAGACACACTTGCCTTTGTGACCTTGTTAATTAAAACTTGGAAGCAATTTTTCTCGGCGGTGGGTGCCCTCCAGCACCAGGCAGGGGGTTCTCGAGAAATTCCCTTCATATCAGGGAGAGGAATACCATTCCAGGAAGAGCCTCACATCTCACTGGGCAGGTATTGAGGAGGGAGGTTGGGGAGGGTGTTGGGATTGTCCTAACACCAGGTGGTGGGTGGCAGGCAGGGAGAATGGGGTTAGCAACAGGAAGCACAGTACCTGAACAGTACTTTGGGATTTCACTCTCATTTTAGTAAAACCAAAGTCCACATTTCCAATTTCATAGTTTGTTTACAAAGAGAGGAGCTACATTTATTACTGTGTTTTTGCAACACCTCGTAAGCCTTTTGTGAAGATTAGATAACACCAAGTAGGTAAAGTGCCCGACACGGTGCCTGGTGCATGGCGTGAATGCACACCACCCACTTTACCATGTACCGGGCGCCTGGCCCTCCACGAGCTGCCACAGTCCTCCTTCCCTCGTCCTCTATCACCTTCCTGCATACGGCCGCTGCAGCCATGTGGAGATGCTTGCTCTTCCATGTCCCCAGCCCACCCGAGCCCACCCCCTACCCCCCACCTGCTCCTGGGCCTGCCCTCGTATGCCGCCTTCCAGTCCTGCCCTGAAGGTAACTGTCCGTCCTCAGCGCTGCTGTTAGGGGTTGAATTGTGTCCCTTCAGCAAAGGTGTGCTGACATCCTGGCCCCCAGAACCTCAGGATGACTTAGAAAGCAGGTTGTTACAGATATAAGTAGTTAAATGAAGCCAGTGTTGTGTGGATGTCCTGCTGCCGTGTTGGGAGCAGGTCCAGCATCGGGTGTGGACTCCTGCAATCTCAGGGGCTCAGACCTCGGCTCAAGCACGCTCCCACCTCCCACTGCCCCACAGCCTTCTGGGAACGGGTTCCAGACTGCTCCGTCCTCCTCTGTTGGTGTCCCTTAGTGTCCCGACTCCACCGGGGTGTGGGGTGCAGAGGGTCCCCTTGGGACATGTGAGTCTCGCTGAGTCTCAGGGTGGGCACGGTGGTGGGAGCAGCTGGCAGGACAGAGAACCCAACAGCTGTGCGGCTGCTCATGGGCCAGCCCCCTGGGCCAGTGTGAAGGTCGTGTTCACCCTGTGCCCAAGACAATGGAACGTTCAACCATGACGGGCCAAGCCAGAGCCACTGGAGAAAGGGAAGAGCTTCTTGCGCACTTGAGTGTGGCCACCAGTCCTGGGTTTTCATTTTGCGCCAGGCCTAGCAGCTGTTGTGGCCAGCCCTGGTTGGGAGCCGTGGAGAGGTGCCCCAACGCAGAAATGATGCACAGATCCATTCGCTGCAACTGGGACCGGTTCTCGTGACTTGGAACCTGGGCACACAGCCTCACGATGACACAGGTGTCCGGGAGGTGTCCGCCACCAGGTGGTCACCCTCCCTGGAGAGGGCGGTCTGGCCGCCAGACCTCATACCCGGTGTGCAGGGTCGGCCAGGCTGCTCCTGCAGAGATGGGGCAGGGGTTGTGAGCCGCATCTCAGATTCCACAGCCCTTGGCAAGGGCACCCCCAGCCTGGTGCGACCCCCACCTCACTGGGTACATTTCTGAGGACGGTTTGGTGGGATATGGGGGTGAGCTTCCAAAAGAGAAAATGAAGCCGTGTCCTGTATGGCACGGAGTCTTGTCCCACATGATTAAAGTCTCTCCGGATCCTGGCACATAGAAGCCATTGTGCAGTTGTTGAACGCCTCCCCCCACCACCCATCCACCTGAACTACTGTCACCCCCTGCTGGGTTTACTGTTGACTTGGGACAACCATAGGACTGCTCTTTCCCTCCACACCTTACTTTCCCTCGTTCAGAGGGCACTGCAGCCCAGGCTTTCTTTCACACTAGACTTAAACGTTTGGGGTCAGGGACACGCACTGCTTGTGTGTGGGTGGAGCCGTGTCCCCCAATTCCACGTGCTGAAGCCCTAACCCCCAATGGGGCTGTGTCTGGAAGTAGGGTTTTTAGGGGGTAATGATGCGTAAACAAGGTCCCGATCTGATAGGACGTACCTTTAAAGAAGAGGAAGACAGCTCTCCCCACTGCCATGCAGGGACACAGAAGGTGGTGGTCTACAAGCCGGGCAGGGGCTTACCAGCACCTCGATCTCCGACTTCCCACCTCCAGAGCTGTGAGATGCGAGTTTCTGCTGTTGCAGCCACCGGCTCTGTTAGGGCAGTGGGGGAGCCTGAGGCACGCTGTCACCTTCTCTCTGTGCCTACGTTTTGTGTTTCAGTCCATCTGCTGGAGCAGCACAAATGCTTCTAGAACCATCTAACACATTACTGGGAAGAAGCTGGTGGGGCCAGGGAGCACTTCCTCAGCCCAAAACCATATCTGTTTTGACCACTTCTAAACACGAAGTTGTGTCTGGGAAGCTGGGCCTGTGGGGTGACTTGCTTGTGACCCCGTAGCTAGTCACTGAGAAAGCCAGCCTTCTGTTCGTCACTTTGCCGCCCGTTCCCTGCAGGTGGTCAACCGCCATTTTAAAAGTGAGCCATGAAGACCTCATGTCATTCCCTGAGAACAAATACTTAAGTACAGGAAAATAAATAACTCCAGCATGAATATTTAAAACCAGGAAATTCAGAGTGTGATATTTGCACACTGGGAGGTCTAATTTGTTTGCTGTGCTGATCAGAGCAGAAAAAGCTTCCATGAGAATATTTGTGTATTCATAACTAGTGGTAGAAATAAATGAATCTTCCTGTGTACATCTTGTAGTGGAAAAAAAAAATCTGTTTCATGGCAAGTGGCCTCAGGTCCTGTTTCTTCGGTGCCTCTCTTCTGGAACATAGATGCAACTCGGTATGCAGCATCCAAAGACGGAGTGGGGAAGAGGCATGCTGGCTGGGGACTTCCCAGGTGTTCCTGCTCAGAAAAATACTTCCTCTGAGAAACAGCCTCAGTCAGAAGTGGGGAGAGTCTGCGTGCCGAGCACAGACAGGCAGAGCCATGATCCTACCACAGTGTTTCTTTCCAGAGAGGCTTTGCAGTCTCCTGTACCAACCAGCCAGTGTTAGCTCCAGAACATTCTGCCCCACAGTCAATGCCCTGGCTGTGAGCCAGCTGAGGTATCAGAGCTCTTGATAGCTGCTCGGGAGAAATAGAGCTGGATGCCAGTTAAAGGTGATGAACAGATTCTATTCAGTACCCCTGCACCGGCGGGGGGGGGGGGCGCGGGGGAGGGGGCACGGAAAGCTGAGCTCAACTCTGAACACAGGCCAAGGGAGGGTTTATGGCCAAGGGAGAGGGTGGGGTGGGGTCAGTGTGTGGAGGCGGATGGAAAGCCAGTTAGAGGAGACACCAAGGGCGGGGTATTGTTGGTGAAGGTAGGCGGGGTGATCAAGAATGGGGGCTGACTCAGTGGGATTCTTGGCAGGCAGGGGCCCGGGGCCCAGGGACCAACCTTAGGTGAGGAGCATCCTGGGAGCCTCTGGGGACTTTTGTCATCAGACAGGAGGAGATGCAGTTTGGGTGGGGGATGGATGGTAGGGCAGAATCTAGGTCACAAACTGTGTAGGTGTGGCAGGGGTTAGGGGGTTCGGGGAGGGGGGCAGACCCAAGAAGGCCCTCCTGGAGCTGCTCACAAGCCTCAGGAGTAGGAGCGCTGTCCAGCGTGGCTGGGGTTATCCAGGGCATGTGAAGCTGCTTAGCAGATGCCCTGTTCAAGGCACCCTTCCATGCCCAGAAGGAAGTCCAGTACGAACTGACTTTGAGCGTCCCAGCGGGGATTAGGGACAGCAAGCCCTGTTTCTGGGACTGCATTTATGGCTGTTCCTGCTTTGGGTGGAGGAAGTTGTGCAGGACACTGACAGCAGAGGCAGGAGAGGGTTCTGGGTTTCCTTCTGCGTCTCATGGCTCCTGTAGTCCCCTTCCACCTTAAGGAGTGGCCAGTGGGGTGGGATGGTTGTCTGAAGACACAGGCTCATGCCCCAGGAACCGCCCTGAGAAGTCCCTTGACAATGGGTGGAGCAGGTGAATGAGCAGAACAGCACCAGTGTCCCTTGCTCCCTGGAGGAGCTCTGGAGGGCCGGCCCCATCCTTCACACACACACTCAGAGCAGCCAGAGGAGGGTCCCCTGGTGAGGAGGGGTGCTCCCCCACATCTCCTCTCCCTGGAAGGCTGCGCAGGCTTCACCGCGGCTGCAGGAAGGCACCTCAGTATTTATACAGATAACTGAAAATTTCCCCCGTGGGAGTGTGTCGCTGAAAGGAACGTTCTCTGTTTCGCTCACTGTTGAGATAAAAGGGAAAAAAGCCAAACAGATCAAGACAGTCTTGACATTCACAGTTTTAGCTGCATTCCATTCATCATATTCCTGAGTTTTAACAAAAGTTGGACCTCCACCTGCAAGGGCCCCCTCCCAGCTTTTTTCTCATTCACCTTCATCTCCCCCAGGTCTTACAATTCCACAGGGAAACGCGGCTTTGGCAGCGCGCTGCTGGGGGCAGCGTGGGTCGGACCGAATCTCCAATCGGCGGCTGCGCCCTCCCGCGGGGCTCAGTCCAGTATGCGCTTTTCTGCCGCGCGTCGGGGCAGGCAGGATCCTGCCCTTATTTACAAGTTTGATGTTTTGTTCATCGTGAAGTTTTTTGCATTGATTTTGAAGTTTTAAAATACTGCCTTAGAATGTGATTTATCTTGATCACTGAGTTTTTTGCGGCAAATGCCTTAAATCTGCGCCTCCCCCGAGTGCCCCACCCTCCGCTTCCCCGCCCCTGCCCGTGCAGGAGCTGAAATTATTTTGCTCGCTGCTGGATCCTGAGGGCCTCCAGCGTGCCTTGGTACGTCAATACTGTGACCTCTCAGGTCATCAGGACACGTGGGGCGGGGGCGCAGAGAGGACCGTGGATACGGGCAACGGAGATGGGCGGGGCGCGGGGCACTGGGGACACTGCCGAGCGGGATGGGGGCCCTCGGAGAGGAGAGGAGGGGCGGGGCGGAGAGCAGGCGGAGCTCCGGAGAGGGCGTGGTGGGCGAGGCGTAGGGCGGGCCCGGCAGCCCGGCTTCCGGGAGGCGGGTGCTGTCGCAGCCGCCGCTTCGGGGTCGCCGCGGGTGTCTGTGTGTCCCTCCTCCCTCAAGTATTCACGCCCGTGTCGCAGCCGGGGCCGGGGCAGAGGAGCAGGTGGGGCCCCAGGTAGCGGCACAGCCCGAGCGGGTCCTGTGCGGCACCGCCGCCCGCCCGCGGGTGACCGTCCCTCTGCACTCACCGCCGGCGCGCGCAAGAGTCGGTGCGCCCGTGCTCACTGCCGTCCCCCTCAGGTATTCCGCGACCGCAGGTATCCGTCCCCGAAATTGTGGGTGCTGCGTGGAAGTCCATGCTTCCGCCGCCCCCGCAGGTGTCCGTGCGCCCGCGCTCCTCGCCGCCCCCGTCCCCCGCAGGTGTCCCTGCGCCCGTGCTCCCTGCCCCCCCGCCCCCCGCAGGTATCCCGGCGCCCAAGCTCCCCGCCGCCTCCCCCGCAGGTGTCCGCGCCCAAGCCATGGTGGACGTGCTGGGCGGCCGGCGCCTGCTGACCCGGGACGGCGCGTGGGTGGAGGCCGAGGAGGAGCTGCAGAACAAGGTCGTGGCGCTGTACTTCGCCGCCGGCTGGTGCGCGCCCAGCCGCGACTTCACGCCGCTGCTCTGCCACTTCTACGTGCAGCTGGTGGCCGAGGCGCGGCCGCCCGCTCCCTTCGCGGTGGTGTTTGTGTCGGCCGACGGCAGCGCGCAGGAGATGCTGGATTTCATGCGCGAGCTGCACGGCGCCTGGCTGGCGCTGCCCTTCCACGATCCCTTCCGGCAGTGAGTGGGACGGGGTTGGGCGGCCGCGTGGAGCTCGTCCCTCCCCCCGCCCCTCGGGCGGGCCTCCCCGGCGTCGCTCGTGGCCCCCACCCCAGGCCCCCGAGGGGTCCCGTGGGGCTGCCGCATCCCTGGGGACTTGGAGAGCCGGGCCCTGACTTAGCGGGTCTGCGTTTCCAAGGAGCTCTGGTGATGTGGCTGTTGCGGAGCCTAGCGGTGGTGGGACTCGGGGAGGGGTGTGGAAGCAGGAGAGGGTGCCTCGGGAGGCTCGCGTGGGAACTGGGTCTCTGCGTCGGCTGCCGCGAGAGGCTGGGGGCAGTGCCCAGGGGCGCACAGAACTCCAAGGCTGGAGGAACTCCCTCTCTGCTGGCTGGGGTGCGGCTTGGTTATCGCTGCCAGGCCTGGAATTGCCTGAAAGTGAAGGTGTTTACCATTTCCACAGCTGTAGGAAGAACCAGGTCCCTGGGCTCCTGGGGTTAATGTCAGAGGCCACAAAAATCCCCAGGGGGTAGGGACCTGACTGGGGAGGAGGGAGAAGGTGGGAGAGAGGAGAGAGGAGGTGGGATGGAGGAAGTGGGATGGAAGAGGGAGGAGGAAGAAGGTAGAAAGGAGGGAGGAGAGAGAAGGGAGGAGGGAGGAGGGAGGACCGAGGAAATGGGAGGGAGGAGGTCAGAGGGAGGAGGGAGGACAGAGGAGGTGGGAGGGAAGAGGGGGGAGGAGGGGGGAGGAGGGAGGGTGGGGAGGATCTCTGGGCTCTGATTGCACCTTGGGGTCCCTGTTGTGGTGAAAGCATTTACACTCTGCACACGGTGTTACCCCACCATCCTTGTAATGGACATGGAGTGAGTTTCTGGGTGTGTTTTACAGGGCATGTTTCTCATTAATGGTCCTGGGGGGGGTGGGGGCTGTCATTCAGTTGTGATGGACCCCCCACCTCCCTCCCCGAGCTGTCCTGATGAATTGGCTTGTGAACAGTTAAAAGTGGCAGGGGGCTTTGGAAAGGTCCGTAGAAGAACGTTTCTTCCCACACACACATGCCGCAGGGACGCTGAGGAGGAGGTGAGGCTCAGGCCTTCCAGGTGGGCACCTGCTTCTTAGAGGCCTCGCTCCAGGAGCATCTTACAGATGTCTAGATTACGCGACAGTGGAAACAAACCCAAGTGACAATTTTGAGAGGGTGAGTCCCAGTGACTTACTTGGCAGAGGGATTCGCCGTAGCATCTCCTCTGGTGGTGTTTGCGAATGCCTCTGATATGCTTAGCACCAGAGTTATGCACGGCCTTGGAACCAGTACAGGTTTGAAAGTGGCAGGGGGACCGTGTGGGTGACTAGGCAACGCTCAGGGTCGGGGATTTCTTTGTGGCTTGATGGAGGCACGGGGGCTCACTGCCGGGTGATGAGGCCCCTGTTGTGTATGAGGGCGGCCCTGACCCGGGAGTTTGGAGCCATTGGCGGTCACGTGCCAGCACCTTGTCCTGGTTCGCAGATGTGCCGCTGAGGCTCTGGAACCTGAGTCTCTGCTTAGAGCTTCTCCTCCCTCTTTCTCCTCGGGGCTACCTGGGATCTTGCTGGGGGACGGCCTTGCGGAGCTCCCTCCCGCTTCTCCTGTGCCGCGGTCAGAGCCCTTAGGGTCCACTGCAGGCAGCAGGAGGCCAGCGTGGTCTCCAGAAGAGTCCAGCGTCAGTTTTTGTGCTGGTGAGACCTCGTCCTTCCTCTTTCCAGACTGCACCACACTGGCTCTGTCCTTGCAGTTTCTGTGGTAGGAAGTGGGATGTTCTGTGAGAATGTTTGGAGCTACTCCCTTATTCTAGCCGGGATAGTGCTCTGCTCCCGCTAGGTCAGTCATGGTCAGGGCCCTGGGGCTTTCCTCCTCAGCGGCTACCCACTGGGTCCCAGGTGAGGGGAGGAGGAGGAGGAATCACTGGGGAGCCACCACGGGTGCCCTGGGCATGGCTGGAGGCCACATGGCTGCAGGGCGTCGACAGCCCTAGACAGACATGTCTACTGAAGTCCCTGCGGCTGGTGCCTGTGTGCAGGTGGGTGAGCGGCCTGATTGTGGACACCAAGGACAGGTGTCCTGCCCATCTCCTTTCCCTTTGTTATGGGCCCAGTGCCAGCAGGAATTCCTGTCTCCTGCTGTCGCACGCAAGATCTGCTCAGTGGTGATTTTTCATGGCCTTTATGATTGTTTGTTAATAATGCTGGTACCCACTTGGGCTCTGGTACCCCAGGAGGCCCCCACGAATGACTCTGCCCCCCTCTGGTCTGCTCTGGCGCTGACCACCACCCCCACCGTGGGCCAGGAGGATGGGGTGCCTCCTGACAGGTTTGCACTGCACAGAAAAGACACTTGGCCGTGGCATCGTTTCATGGGTGGAGAGTGGCTCCGTCCAAGCCACCCACTTGGTGGGGTGCCTGTGCCCCCTGCCATCTCCCCAGCCTTGCGTTCCAGCTCCCCCCCACCTGCCAGGCTTCCTGACTCAACGTGTCCCCATTAAGCACTGAATCTGCTGAGTCTGGTTTCCTCCTCATTGCTACCTCCTTCAGGCAGGGCCTGGACCGTTGGAATATTCTAACCTCAGCCCCAGTGTCCATGTTTAATGGACTCTTGTTCTGGAACCCACCTCATCTTTCTTGTCTGAGGCAGGCCTGGTCCTGCTGTGCCTACCCCAGCTCTCTGGGGTCCCTGTTGCCCAGGGGGCTCAGTCCACGTCTTGCCCTGCCCTCCCACACTTGCCCCATACTCACCTCCTGCCCCAGCCTTCTGTGACCCCCTCTGCAGACTGGACAGCAGTGTTCCAGAATACCCCATACCTTTCCCACCTCCACAGTTCGTACACATGCTTGCAGCCCCCCAACCCTGGAGCCCTCACTTCCCCGCCCAGCAGCCCCTCCTCCTCATCCATGCCACTGGGGACATGAGGGGCATTTCTGGCCCGGGAGGCCCATGCCTGTCTTGCGCCCAGTGCCACCCGTGTGAGCAGTGTCTCTAGCGTTCAGGGTGGAAGCAGCTGCTGCTCCATGCTTGGCGCCTGTGGGCTGCTCCTTGGCTGGAGCCACTGCAGAGATTTGCTGGCCCGGGGGCGGGGGGGGGGGGTGGGAAGAGACGGAAACCAGCGTTGCCATGACCACCCAGAAGTGGCTGTGCCAGTGGAGGACTCGCTATTAGGTGAAGGGAGGGAGCCACTGTCGCAGCAGCGCCCGCCCTGAGCTGGGCCCTCGGGCTCCCCCAGAGCATACCGCGCTCAGAGTTCTCATGCCTGCACTCTGTGCGGCCACGGGGCTCTCCTTCCAAGGTGCCGTCCATTCCCGCAGGACACCGCGCCCGAAGCTGGTGGAGACAGTGCTTGCGAGCCTCTCCGTGCAGCTCCAGGGCTACGGTCGTCTCCACGCAGACGCTGCCAGGCTGGGGATTCGAGGGCCCACATGGCTGACTGCAGATACTCTGGAGCCAATGTCTGTTCCAGACTCCTCCTCACTCCTCAAAGCCCAGCCTGCCTGCACCCCCCTCCGCCTCCGCCCGACACCTGTCAGAGCTTGATTTAATGTTTCGAGGGAGTGAAACAGCAGCAGCAGCAGCCCAAAGCTTAAACTATAAAGATTTACTGATGGGCTTCAGTTACACGCCCAGCAGCCAGGAGCTGGTCTCCAGGGAGGTGGGAAACCACCGAGGACAATTTCATGGCTCTGCTTTCTGCCATGCCTGCCTCATGCTGAGGCTGCAGCCAGGGGCCACTTGGCAAATGCAGTCTCTCCTCATGGTGGCAGAGTGGCTGCTGTGCCTCGGGCTGCGTAATCTCACACCCTCCGCTCTCCTAGCTCACACGAAAGTGTTCTGTGCAATCGCACTAGTTCTGAGTCTGCTGGTTACCCGTTCCGGTGCTGGTTGGTGTAGCCAGCACTCAATGGCTGTGCTGCATTGGACAGCTGGCCCACCTTGGGTTGGACATGGCTCCATCAATAACAGCCAGTGTTTTCTGAGCATTTACGTGCCAATCCCTTAGCTATCCCGTATGCATATTAACTATCTAAACCTCCCAACAACCCAGGGAGGTATTTCCCATGGTACAGATGGGGAGTTTGGGGTACAAGGAGGTTAGCTAGCTTGCCCAAGTCCTACAGCTAGTGAATACCAGAAGGTGGAGTGTCACGGATGCTGAGCAGGGAGCCACATGCCTCTACCGCCCAGGCCATCAAGGGCACCGTTCTCAGCTTCCCTTACTGCCTGCTCTCTCCCCCATCCCCAGGGTGACTGGATGGTGGAGGGAGGGGGATGCAGGCGGCCCTGGGAGACTGGCAGCGTTGCATGCTTCAGCAGGCGTGAACCCAAGGGATTGTGGGCTCCACCCGCCCCACCCCAGCAGGGACAGGAAACTCTGCACTTTTAATGAGCTCCCTGGTGCTGCTGCTGCTGGTCTGGGAACCCTGTGCCCTTAGCACTGCTGCTGCACACGTGGGGCACCTCCTGGCCTTGGGGGTGAGCCCCGGGCCCTGGGTAGCAAAACCCCCGCGGGACCATTCTGACGTGGTGGGCACTGCCCGCCCCACCTTGCCCAGGGTGAAGACCCTGCACTGACCCATCTGCCTGAGCTGCTGGACAAAGCTGGTGGCAGCCTCTGGCCACCTCCCTGCAGTCTTCAGGCCAAGGGCTGTGCAGCCGTTTCTCTTTTCCCCATGTGTTTGTCTTATGCTTTGGGGGAAAGCAAGTTTCATAGGCCCTTCAAATTTCTGGGGTTGTTCAGCATCCTTAAAACACTGGTGGGGGGTCTTCTCCACCCCCCAGCCTACCCCTGAGTTGCCGGGCCAGCTGGCTTGTCAGCAAAGGCCTCAGCTGGTCCCGGGGCTGGCGTCTCTCCATGTCTGTGGTTTGTGCGTGTCAGCCCTGGTGTCTGCTCCACAGATGATGATCAGTCTTACATAACACTTTTTCTCTCCTCCTTGGCTGTTTCTTCCTCACGTGAGCAACAGCTTCCAGAAGCTGCCGGAGTGGCAGCCGTGTGCAGGTTTCCTTCGGGACCTGGTGGTCCTGGCAGCAGTTGGGTATAGTAGGAGTGACCTCGCCCGCCTGCCTGCATTTGCAAGCAGGGTGGAATCCGCCGTGGGCCCAGGACCGATGTTCCCGTGCCTTCCTTTTCCCCTGAGCAGTGCTGGTAGTGCCTTGGCCCGTTAGGTCTTCCTGCAGCCAGGTTCGTTTTGAAGCTCACCGGATCTTGTGCGTTTCTCTGCTGTGACTTCTTTCCGCCATCTGCCTTTCCTAGTGTCTGCTGCATCAGTCCTGTTCTTGCCTTTTGAGTCAGTCACACAGCTCGTCTACAAGTCGTTTGGAAAAGTGTGTTTAGGACCACAACTTCCTATGTCTAATTGTGTCTACGGCTGCAGATCAGAAGTATATTCCATATTGTTCCCTTTTGATTGTGTTGTGGTCTGTATTGCTGTTTCACATGTAGTGGTAGTGTATGGTTAGTTAGTTTTTAGACTCATTCCAAAAGCTGCATTGTATTGGTGTCCCGTTTTCATTGCATTGTGGTCTGGTTAAGTGGTCTGTGTGCTCTTGCTTATTTGAAATTTTGTGACGATCCCTTGGTGACCGAGAACATGCTGGGTGTGTCACGGTCCCGTGGACGTTTGAGATGAGTCTCTCTTCCTTTGGGTGGAGGCGGGAGGTCTTCTTCCCGCTTGATTTATGCCTTTGTGTTTGGCCTGGGTGCCAGAAGGCAGCAGGAAGACCTTGATGGAGACGTGATGGGGAGACTTGGTAACAGGAGGGTTTCAAGTGCGTTTTTCCTTCCACGCAGACCCACAGTCCCTAGGGTGACAGGTGAGTGCAGTCACATTACTGAATGAGAGACACTTGCAAGGTGGCCTTGGGAATGGGGAGGGGTCTTCATCAGCTGCCCTGTCTTGAGGGCACTCATTTAGGAGAGGGTTAAGGGGAGAGACAAAGGAGGTGGTTGCTCCTTTTCCTACGTCAATGCAAACAATACTTGTTACACGTGACGGAAAAAGTAGCCAAGAAATGTGTCGTCCATATTGTAAATCAGCCTCTCCTTGAGTTTGAGGGGCAGAAAGTCTCACACAGCTTTGTTGGAACTCACAGAGTTTTAACACTGATGGTTGTGTATACCTGGTGTTTTTCAGCCTCTTGAGACAGAGGAGGGATATAAATTTATTGGGGCATATTTGTGGGTTTAGAATTGTACCGTCCAATATGGTAGCCACCTGCCACTCGTGGCTACTTGAATTTAAATTAACGAAGATGAGAAATTCAGTTTTGCTGGCACTCCTCCACCTCTTGGGTGCTCCGTGGTCCCACGCACCTATGGCTCTGGGATGGGCAGCCCAGGCTCAGAGCAGTCCCCTCCCTGTGCACGCCCCTCTGGGACAGCACACCTGTCCCCTCCCTGGGACACCCCCAGGACAGGCTCGCAGCAGGGAGAGAAGGTGTGGGCAGGCTGGGGGCTAAGGCTTTGCACGGCCAGCCAGCCAGCCTTGGGGACGTGGGTGTGGCGGCCTGCCCACTCCCCCGCTGACCCGGCCCTCCCTCTTCTGTCCCGCAGGGAGCTGAGGACCAGGTACCACATCACAGCCATCCCCAGGCTGGTGATTGTGAAACCAAGCGGGGAGGTCATCACCGACAAAGGGCGGAAGCAGATCCGGGAGCGGGGGCTGGCCTGCTTCCAGAGCTGGGTGGAGGCGGCCAACATCTTTCAGAATTTCTCCGGGTGACGCCGGGGGTCTCGGGGGCACCTGCTGCTGCATCCTGAGCACGGGAAGGGGAGCGGCCGTTTCCTCCCCTCCCGCACTGGTACGGTTTATGTCCCGGCAGAGAGAAACACTGCCAGGGAGGATCCCGTAGCCTGCGGATCCTTATTTCTAGCACTCTTAGCAGAGCTGTCTTCACGCGAGCCTGAGTATGCTCCCGTTGGGCTCTTGGGAATCCATGGAAAACACGTCTTTATACCACTCCTCAGGTGAAAGAACACATTTACGAATACATCTTCTGGAGACCTACTTCGGTTACTGCTAAGTTCTCACGACTCATGTATCACTGAAGTTTGCAGAATCTGTACGCTTTAATAAACATTTCCGGCACAGCCCTCTGATCTCCCTCCTTGTCCCTGCAAACCAGGCACTCGCACGGGGACAGTGAGGTGCTCCCCCAGTGCTGGTCTCCACACTGTGCTCCCGTTTCCAGTCTCACAGCTGCTCGAGGCTGCACGTTCACGGTGTCAAACCCGCGTCTCCTGCGGGTGCAGATGGGTCCAGGTAAGCGGGAGCCACCACAGGCTCTGCCAGGAGCCCTCTGCCCTCGCACTGCCGGCCACCGCTGGCACACCACACACACACACACACACACACACACACACACACACACACACACACACCCCTTGTACACTACACACACGCCCTACACCCCACATACACACACATGCTACGCACACACACTACACTACACAGATACACACACAGACATACACCCAGCACGCACACACATGCACACACATGGACACACACACACCACACTCACCTCACCCCACACACCACGTACACACACCACCCAGACACACACACACGCCCTACGACACACACTCTACACCAGACACACACCGTGCTCTTGTCTCCACCGGCAGCCTTGACTGCTGTACGATCGATGCTCAGAGCATACGCACCACGTGTCTCCTGGAGCGGGCTTTCCCAGAAGTCACCATAACCACCCAGCTGAAAGCAAGCCACAGCTGGACAGGACAGGGGCTGGGGGGATGGTCCGTGGTGCTAATGCTCCTTGCAGGCTGCTGACTCCTTTGTGACACTGCCTGCGAGGCCCCTCTCTCCCCTTTTGGTCACAGCATCCACGGGGACCCAGAGCCCGGGGACTTGGGGACCTGGCCCTCGGGTGGGTGTCAGAGCCGCCCTGGAGCTTCTGTGGAGGAGGTTCGGGGCTGGGGGGCCACTGCCTCGGGGTTCTGGGGCACACTCTTGCCGCTGAACAAACGGCACGCAGACACATAAGCTGTCAGGGTTCATCCCCATGTGCAGTCTTTTTTCCTCTGCTGTCAGCCCCGGGCAGGTGCTCCCCCGCCACGGCGCCCACAGTGAGCCCCGGGGCGGTGCTCCTCCACGGTGGGGCCTGCCGTCAGCCTGAGGCAGACGCTCCCCCACCGTGGCACCCTCCGTGAGCCCCAGGGCAGTGCTCCTCCGAGGTGGCACCTGCTGCCAGCCCTGGGTGGGTGCTGCTCTGAGGTGGTGCCCACTGTCAGCCCCGGGGTGGGTGCAGCAGCAGCCGCCTGGTGGGAAAACAGGCCCCCACTGGTCTTGGTGGTTACAGATGCGCTTCCGACCCTTGCCCTATCGGGAGAGGCTGCAGAGAACTTGCTTGTCCTTCCTGTCCCCGGGAGAAAACATAATTTATGGGAGGGGTCCTCCTGTTTTATAACAAACAGTTGAACAGGGGTCCTCCCCCCTCACATTTCAGGGGGTCCCCTTTGCACTTTGTCCACCCTTGCTTCCTTCAGCAGACTCCCCAAGGATTCGTTCACAGTGGGGGAGGGGATGTGTGTGTGTCGGGGGGGAGGGGACCGTGCCTTCTCTCTCTGGCCCCACCTTGAACCTCTTGGCACCTGTATCAGTCAGCTTGGGCTGCATAACAAAGTCCACAGACAGGGCGGCATGAACAACACAGACCTCTTCTTTCCCCGCCCTGGAGGCTGGATTCCAGAATGAGGTGTGGGAAGGGTGATTTGTCCCGAGGCCTCTCTCCTGGGCTGGCAGATACCAGTCTTCTCCCTGCCTTCTCATGAGGTCGTCCCTCTGTGCATGTCTGTGGCCTCCTCTCTTAGGAGGACACCAGACAGGCTAGATTAGGGCCACCCTTGTGACTCCATTTTACTTTAATAACCTCCTTAAGGCCCTGTATCCAAATAGTCACATGCTGAGGTTCTGGGAGTTAGTGGCGGCACACCTGGCCCCCAGCACCCAGCGCTCGGCCTCCCAAAAGCAAACTGTGGTGCACAGACAGACACATGTGCTTGCAGCTGAGTTTCCCAGCAAACAGCACAGAAAGGAGGAAGGAGAGGGACAGGGTCCAGCCCGCCCCCCTGAGGTGGTCTCTGGGGTGTGGGACCAGGAGCTTGGGCCCTGCTCGGGGCAGGCAGGTGGGCCTGCTTGCAGCCCACGGACACAGTGGCCGGCAGGTGACACAGCAAGTCAAGTGTGTGGACACCAGCAGGAGGGACAGCAGCTCTCGAGACTGGATGCTGATTTTAGGCTGTGCTCTAACGAGACCCCAGACGGGTTGCTGGCCCCACAGGAGACTCTCCTCCGAGACACAGCTTTACCACCTACTCCGCCCCGTCTTCCGGGACCGGCACCTCCAACAGCAGGAGCTGCGGTGGGCTCGCTCATCCTGCGGATGGTCACCCGCGTGGTGCCCACAGGCCCGGGCCGTCAGCGCCCGCGGCGGCCCCACGCTTCCCCGGGCAGGGTAGCCTCCCGGATGGTGCCCGCTCTCCAGCTGGCCGTCCTGGCCACTGCACTCCCCACAAGGAGCAAAGCCACTGGGACATGTAGCCGTGCCCAGGCTGAGAGCCTGGGAAGTGTCTGACTCCTTCTCAGGTTAACCCAGCAGAGCTGGTGGGCTCCCCATGCCCGAGTGGTGCAGCCCCGTCACCTGTCCTCAGGCTTCGGTGGGGGAGGTTGCCTGCTTACGGATCACTGTCCCCAGAGGCGGGCTGGTCTGCAGCAACCCAGTGCGGGAGGGGAGCCTGCCGCCCTCTCACCAATAATCGCGGGGCCCCTTTCCTTCGTCATCAGGGAACCCGAATGCACATCTTCCCCTGGTGGTTTCAGCCACGTCCTGTGACTTCTGGCCTCAGCGAAGCTGGTTGAAAGAGGCTGAATCGCCTTCTGCGCCACAGCTCCTCCTGGAGCAACTGGACGCATCTACCTGCTGGCTCTGGCGTCCCCACCCCTTGGCCACCACCTTCCCTGTGGAGGTGAACCTGCTGCACTCAGGCACTCTCCTCCACCTGCTGGGCACCCGCCAGGTGCCTGCCTGCCTTCCTGGGGGCAGTTGGCTGAAAAGGCCCAGAGCGTCACTGCAGGGCCCTCAGGGTTGGAAGAAGCGGGCCATGGGGAGGGGGGTGTGGCCCCAGGATCATGTCAGGAGAGCCCCCAGAGCCCAGGTGATAAGTACAACTTTTAGGACTCAGGTTTACAGATCTGGTGGGCAAGGGATAGGACATTGGACCCAAGCGCAGAGGGGCTCCTGCCCACGTTGTCCATGGAGCGCCCACAGGGGTGGGAAGGGACAGTGGGGACGTGCAGAAGTGCCATCAGGCCCACTGCAGAATGGGGGATCCCTGGGGCTCCCAGGCCACGAGCAGATGCCCACCCTGCAGTCATGGTCGCCACGCGAGGGCGGGACCTGTTCTCACGGAGCACGTTCTGCAGACTGAGAAAATAGAACACACAGAGAATGCTTCCTGTGTGGGGGCCAGGGGTCCTAACTGGCCACCCACGTATCCCTTGAAGGGCTGCCATGGTCCCTGGCTGGGTTCCAGGTTTCCACTCCCATCTCCTGGAACGTGAGGTCCACACAGCGACTAGACCCGTCCTTCATGTGGAAATCGGGTCGTGTTATGTCCCTGCTTCCCAGCACCTCAGACCGAGGCCAAGTCCTCCTGGGACCATCCTCCCCATTCTCTGCATCCACTTGCTCCTCCCAGACACACCTCGCTGTCCTTCCTGTCCCTCCGTGTCCTGTCCATCTCCTCGCTGTGCTCACTCTGCCCACGTGCCTCCTCAGAGGCTTCATCCCTGACCCTCCTGTCTAGATGGCACCCCCCTCCTCGTTCCGTGTCACTGTTGTCGACCCCCTTCTCTGGGTTGTCCATCTGTCTTTCTAGCCGTCTGTCAATCATTCATCTTATCTATCATTTATCACATCTTTCTGCCTATTCTGTCATGTCTGTATCACATCTGTCTTCTATCTCCTATTCACCGTCCATCTATCCATCCGTTCATCTGCTATCATGTGTCTATCTGTATCATCTATTATCTACCTAGCTTCTTTCTATCATCCATCCATATATTTGTATCATCTGTCTACTATCTAGCTCTTGTCTATTTATCTATATCCATCTTTCTGTCATCTATCTATCTATCTATCTATCTATCTATCTATCTATCTATCTATCATCTGTCTCTACATCCTTCTCCCCGACCACCAAAATCACTACCTTGAGAGCAGACATTGTATTCCTGTCTGGTTCCTGGAACAAATGGATACTGGATGCCCTGTGACTGTTTGTTGCCTTATTGAATTCTGATGTCCGCTGAGCATGATCACGTGTGGCACACCGTAGGTTACTCTGTCCGGCCCCACATCAGTGGACGTGATGCCAGTCTCTAACTGGTGCTGCACTGAGTGCCCTTGTGCATGTGACTCCTAGCGCTGCTGTTGGGACACAGTGAATTTGTGTGTGAATTGGTAAAGAGGAGGAGTGAGCCCTCCCTGTGTTTCTGGACCGTGTGATGTTCTGTCACCATTTGGGGAGTGACCTTTCTCCTGCTGGCTTAGTCAGGGCAGTGGGCTGCACTTCAATAAGTCAGGCCTGTCTGTGTGGCAGTGCAGTGGAGCGGCCCCAGGCTGGGCACACCTGCCCTCCATCGGGTGCTCTGGCTTCCCGAGGGGGGTGCAGTGTGAGGCCAGTGGGGTGCGTGTGCTCAGTGTTCAAGGTGGCCTGGCCCCCCTGACCTGGAGCGCCCGTGCCTCCCTACGCCTGTCCTGTCCAGCCCTGCCTACGTGCTGCCCCTTCCCATGCGGCTGGCCAGCAGAACCTGGGGAGGTGTCTGGTTAAGGTCAAGACGACTGAGCGCATGGAAATGGGAACTGGGCACAGGGAGTGTTTGCAGCTGAGTTCTTGGCTCTGCTTCATGGTAATTAATTTGTGTCCCATTTAAGTGGCCACCCGCAGCCGGTGGCTACCGCCTGGACTGTGCCAGAGACAGCACACTCAGCAGTGTGCTTTGACCGGGGGCCCAGACTGCAGCCCCTGGCCACCCCTAGCAGACAGCCGGCACCGGCCCTGAGCGGGCCTGGTGCTGGTCCTACGGGGTGGGGACGCTGGCCAGGACCCAGACGGCTCTCCCACCGGCGGTCCCCGTGCAGCTGTTCGCTCCATCTTCCTGGCCCCCTCACAAGGCATGCTCCCGGCTGTTTCCACGTCTGCGTCTTCACGAGGTGTTCTGACGTCTGGCAGGGCTGGTCTTCCCTGGCTTTGTCTTATTTTCCAGAACTTTCTGGGGTATTCTCCTGTACTTAGTTTTTGCACGGCGAGCTAAGTGTGGCGATCCAGTTGGGAGGGGAAGCCTACTGTTCTCAGGAGAAGAGTCCCCGCTCCGTCGCTGCTGAGATCCGCCGCTTTTCTGTCTCTTCCCCAGTGGCCCTGCGTGCCTGTTGCTGCCCCTGCCTTTATAAAGAGAACTCTTTCCTCTCCTTTTCTCCCTGTGACTAGTTTTTATTTACAGAAGGGGCCCCTTTGGCACGTGGGTCTGTCCTCAGCAGCGCGTTGTGTTTCCCATGGCGCTGGGTGCTCTCAGCGCATGTGTTTCCACAACAGCGGACGTTGCCTCCCTTGTTACAATTTGCCTCTTGTGTTCCTCTCTGTCATTAAACTGACCCTTAACCGTGGCAGGGACATGGTGGGAATGTTTCTGGTTCTTTGCTGTCAGGTTGGATGCTCCTTTTGGTTTAAGATATCCTTTTTTTATCGTAAGAAGAAAATAATCCACTTTCTGGTAGGTGTTTTACAAATTTAATCAAGAGTGGATGCCGAAGTTTCTTAAATGCCATTTTAGCCTCTCTGCAGATAATTATGTGGTTTTTCTTCTTTGTCTTATTAATGTGGTGAATTCTGTGAACAGATGTCCTAGTTTGAATTACCCTTGTATTCCTAAGGGATGCATCCTACTTGGCCATGGTTTATTATTATTTTAATGAGCTTTAGAATTAAATTTGTTAAGGTTTTATTGAGGCTAGTTGCAGAGATATTCATATATAAGATTGCTCATTTTGTGCTATTTTTTCAGCCCTGCTGTGCAACCCCGTCTCACCACGCACAGCACCTGCTTCGGGAGACTTTGGTGCCCAGCCGGGGGTTGTCCACTCACCAGTGTGGTGTGCACTGGTGCCTTTACATAGGTTGTAACTCTTGGTTTTGCTTGTTTCATACTTCTCAAAGATGTGTTTTTCTTTTGGCAAGTAAAGAATACGGAGCCATGCTACCTGGGGTCCAATCTTTTGTTTAGAAATAAACTCTTGGGCGTGTCTTCACCTGAAAAGTGTAAAAATAGCATGTCCTTTTCTATAAAATAGATACTACACCTTTCTCAGAGGCTGTTGGGGAGTAAACGGGTTACTAACACACACAAACTTGTAAGATCAGCGTCCAGCACACAATAAACGTCATGTAAATGCTATGATTGCAGCTAATGCTATTAATCACTTGTTAACAACACAGAATGCTGGGTTTAGCTGGAGGAGCCCAGTTGCAGCTTGATGGCCTCACATGGCCTGAGCTCAGAGCCCTCCGTGTGTGGAAGGGAGCCTGCTGTGTGGACAGGAGCCTGGGGGCTGCAGGTGGAATGGCCTTACATGCTGATGAAGTCGCTGGAGGACTTGGAACCCACGTTTTCTTGATCGGCTGAAGCCCTCCTTCTCTCTGTGAAGAAGTTGTGTGTCCTGTAGCTGAAGGTTTTTTGGGAGTGGACGTTAATGTCTGACTGGAGACCACTTGCCCTACTTGGTATTTGTAAAAGGAAAACCTGCTGGTGAGGTCCCACAGTGAGGGGTGCAGGGACCCATGGGTGAAGGGGAGCGTTTGGGCTGATTGGGCATGTCTGTGGGGCTTTCCCCTGGTTGTGAGGTTTGTGTGTTGTGGTTCCGGAAGCAGGGAGAGCCGTCCTGCTGGCAGGGTTAACCGGACATGTGGACGGGAACCATAGGACTCCCCCGAACTTCGCAGGTTGTTCATTTCACGTGAATGTTCATCCAAGGAGTGGGGGCTAAGCTTGCTGTGCGATGGTGAGTGAAACTGCTGTCCAGACCAACCAACATAAAATACTCTTGAGATCTGAAATACCCTCGATGTCTCTCGTGATGTTTGAGGGACGCTCCCACGAGAGGTCAACAATGCTGGGAAGAGTGCCATAACACAATGGAAGTGTTTGCACGGGACCATGCAGCAGGGGGGTGCAGAGGGTGAGTGTCCCCACTTCTGTCCCAGAGACGGATGTAGGGCGGCAGCTGAGGGCCTGGGGACTTGAACAGGTGTGAGAAGCTTCTGTGTTGCTCGCACAACAATGGGAACGGATGGAATGCTACCCAGCTGTCCACACATGATCAAGATGGTAAAATCTGTGTTCAGAGTATTTTACCACAATTAAAAGAGAAAAAGATCTGTATGGGTATTTGTCCAGAGAGGGTATACAGATGCTCAACCTGAGTAGTCAGTCAGGAGGGAAGCAGATGGAACTTCAGTGAGACGCCACTTCGCAGCCACTGGGGGGCGGGCGTGAGTCACAGTGAGAAAGCAGCTTGGGAGGCTCGGAGACACGCGGGGAAGGCAGGACAGCACAGCCTCCTGGGAGAACAGTTTGACAGTTGAAAAGTTAGAGGCGTGCAGTGTGTTCCAGCAATTCTGCTTGTATCTATGCACTGAGGGAAACCGCAAACATCCACGGAAAAACTCGTGCACAAATGTTCCTAGCGGCATTATTTGCAAATACTCGTTACTCCTAAATATTCCTAAGTGTTTGCAGACCGTTGGAAACAAGCCAGAGGCCATCAGCTGACGTACAGACGAACAAAGCATGGCACACGCACACTGACGCACTGACACGTGCGACCGCGTGGATGAGCTTGGAAACATTCTGCTCCGTGAAAGCAGCCCGTCACGAAACTTGTACGGTTCCTCTTACACGAAAGTGTTCAGGATTGGACACCAAAGACACAGAGACAAAGGGGTGTGTTAGGACTTGGGCAGGGGTAGGGCTGTGGGGAACTGGGGGATGGTTGCTTGTGGACCGTTTTGGGGGCGATGAAAATGTTCTAAAATAGTGAGTGGGGGTCTGTGAATGTCTTAAAAACCATGATTTATGTACTTAAATGGGGAAATCATGTAGTATGTGAACTACTCCCAATAAAGCTGTTACAATAAAAATAAACTATAAAAAGGAGAGAGAGATCATTATCTTGCATCTATCCTGCTGGTGGTGCAGGGGCAGTGAGGCGGAACAGCCGTCCGTTCCCAGGACTTGATGGCCCACAGGCGAGCAGTAGTTACTCGAGAAGAAGAAAGAAGCCGACAGTTGCCTGTTGTGTTGGGCCATATAACTGAAAGAAATAGGGTGTGAGGTGGGGTTGGGGGCTCCCCGAAACTGTGTATTCAGGGCAGGGGCCAGCCTGGTGGGAGTGGTTGGACTTGAGATAGTTCCTGCCAGGCTGGCAGGGAGCCCCGTGTGTTCTGGAAACTCGGGTTTCCAGAAACCCAGAAACAGGGCTGGGTGGTCTGAGCACAGGGGTCTGCAGATCCCATCCTGAGGACAAGACCCGAGGACAGAGATTTCTCTGCCATGCTAGTGTGATGCAAGCCAGATGATACTTTAAATTTTTTTTTTAATTTTGTTTTAAAGATAGAGCCGGGGGGAGGGGGGGGCGGGTAGAGAGAGAATCCCAAGCACCAGGCAGGCTCTGTGCTCCATGTGGAGCCTGATGAGGGACTCGATCTCCTGACCCTGGGATCATAACTTGAGCTGAAATCAAGAGTCAGACGCTTACCCAGCCACCCAGGCATGCCTGCCAGATGGCACCTTAAGTCATTCCTTCTTGTAGATCTCGTTAATTCATTTCCAAACCACACTTTCCAGGTTAAAAGCAGATTACTGAACACTCTGATGTTACTCTTGGGAGTAGAGCAGGAAAGTTGCAGAGGAGCGGCTGCCCCGTTAAGCGAGCCCTGGGTGCACCCCGTGCAGGGGGGCCGGGACCTCACAGGCAGAATCTGGTCCATCGCCATGGACAGAGCCACCGTGTGGAACTAAATGCACCTGGGGTCTCTCTACTACACCTGCTTCAACAGCTGGCTTCTCCTTCCTCATTTTGGGGGGCACCTGTCAGATCCCATTGAAGGAGCCCGGTGCCCCCCAGAAAGAGGCTGTTCAACTCATGTCTTCTGGAGGAAGGGAGGGATTCCCCAGATATGGGTGAAGGGGCAGAGCTCTGTTCCCCGTGGGGCCCCAGGCTGCCTGGAGGCCTCTGAGCCGTGCGGGCGTCGGAGCCTGAGTGCCGGGGACCCTGCCACAGTGTCTCTATGAGCCGCCGCCTCCTGACCGTGTTTCAGGAGGGTTAGCCATCCTCCCACATGGTACGGGGTACAGGGTCCCCCTTCCAGCCCCGGAATGACGGTGAGAAGCAGGTAGGGGGAGTGAACAGGCTGGTCTTGCCCCTCCCTTCCCTCCCCGTCCTCCTGTTTTCTTCCTGTTAAATGTTGAAGACACTTTATTGTTTAACCTTTAAAACCTTTTATTTTGAAAGTCTTTGAACTTAAAGTTGCAAAACAGTACAGACAATTTCTGTGTGTGTCCCCAGTGTTAGCGCTTTGGGTCATGTCACGGGCCGCTCCCACTGCCCGCGCTGCGTCCAGCAGCCGCGTGTCCTGCTGCCTTTGGTGTGGAGCGCCCCCCTCTCTTCCTGGTCTCTCTCAGCTGGCTGACGAGCAGTGGCCAGTTTGGGTTCCTCAGTTCGGGTTTCTCTGCTGTCTCCTCGCCCTTGATCGTAGGCTATGCCCTTTTGGCGAGAATGTTATAAAAGTGCTATTGGGGCCCCCTCACTGCTCCGCATCTGGACGCACGTGTGAGGAGGTCACGTCCCTGGTGCTGCGCTCAGGTGGGTCTTCAGGCTTCTCCGTGAGGCTGTCCTCGTCCCTTGTGTGAACCCGCCACTTAAACGCCAGACGCTCTGTCTCCCCGGCCTGGCCTGCTGCAGGGAAGGGGAGGTGCAGCCAAAGGGTGAGGGGGCAGGGGAGAAGCTGGGGGTCAGTTGCCAGTTAACAAGTTCTCAGACAGAGGGCATCGAAGACAATGCAGATAGTAGTGCTCTTGTCTTAAGAGTTAGTCGGGGGGGTTTGGACAGGTGGTTTCACCAACCCACTTATTGTGGATGTGCTCCCTGAAGGCAGCTGAAGCATGTTTTCAAGTGGGCCTCATTGCACAGCACGTGGTGACGTAGGTGCTCTCTCCGTGGTTGGGAGGTGAGCCCTCACGGCGGGCAAGGTGACAGGCTCGGTGGCTGGTGCCCTGGAACACTGGCCTGTGTTCTTATGGGAGACCCCAGCTTCTCCTGTTACCCCCTCTCCCCAGAGCCCCCTCTGCGCTCACTCACTGGTTTTCCATCCCTCAGCTGGGTTCTGGAAGGATATTGCTCTTTGCTACCCCCGAGCCACGTCTTTGTAAACACAAACAATGTTGTGTGGGGAAGGGGCGGCTGTTCGTGGTCAGAAGAGGAATTTAAGTGGGGTCTGCCCTGTTAGTTTTAGCTGCATACAAAGCACGGAGGTCAGAGACGTAAATTGCCACCGTTTCCTTCAGCTTACAAGCCCAGAGCTGGGTGGGCCACCTGGATGGCCTGTGCTGGGCTCTCCCACATGCTGTGGCCCATGGGTGGCGGGCAGCTGGGTGCTCCCCGGGGCCTGGTTCCCGTGGGGCTTGTGGGATTCTGAGCAGATGCAGCTCTGTTCAGGTTTCTGCTGGTGTCCCATTTGCTGCCTGGTTCTGCCCAAAGTCCCGTGTGGGCTGTGAACACAAGGACGCAGACTACCAGCCCGTTTGCTGGCCATCTGCCGCGGGAGAGGTGGGAAAGCCACAGCCGACAGAGCACTAAGCATCAGAGTGTTAACAAAATAAGGAGAAGGATATCCTTGCTCATTCTGTCATGTCTGTGTTGTAGCTCTGTCTTCTCTCAAGTGTGTGAACATTAGAAAAAGGTGTGCCTCCCAGCACGCCGACCAAGGTCCCATTGAGAAGCTAGTTCCAGAAGCCTTTCTGAACCAGACGCTCCACTTACAATTTGGACGAAGCTGAAATTCCGTCACTGTCTTGGAAAACGGTCAGTTCTGTACAATTATCTTAGATGAGTTTTTCCTCCCCGAAAACTGTGTTAACATTCTTGTTTATGAAGTTTATTTTTGAGAGAGGTAGAGACAGCCTGAGCAGGTGAGGGGCAGAGAGAGAGGGAGAGAGAGAATCCCAAGCAGGCTCTGGGCTTGCCAGCACAGAGCCTGACGTGGGGCTTGAACTCACCACCTGAGCTGAAACCAAGAGTCGGACGCCTAACCGACTAAGCCCCCAGACACCCCCGTGTTAACACTGTGTTGAACCCAAGCAGGTAGTTTATGGCTATGGACACCACTTCCCGCAGTGACCGTGTTGACCCTCACGACGGGGCGTGCACCTTTCCAGCTCCCATAGCACAGAGTTCCCCTGAACGTGTCCTGCTCCTGGGCATGAAGGCAGCACATTCCAGACAAAGGCCCGCCCCCTGCCAGCTGTCCAGGGACACCAGGAGGAAGCGGATCCTGGCACGGATTAGAAAAGTGAAAAAGACGTGGTAAAGTCGAGGTGTGTCCGTGTGAGCCAGCGCCGTGTCTGACGTTGCACATCTGCGAGGTTTGCCGCCCCCCCGGCCCGAGTTTTGCACCTGCCTCCAAGGCTTGGCCTCTGTGCTGCAAGGGCCCCACCTGCCACTTACCCTCCCACCTTTATCTCCAGTCGCTGCCCATTTTCCTGCCCTTCACAGGCAAATGTTGGCTTGGTCGTCATTGGGAATACCTATTTACTGAATTTAATAAATGTTAGTGTAAAACATGCCCGTAGCCAAAAGTGCTAAACATAACTGAAAGTCTAGCAGTGACAATGATGGACACTAATTCTGATTTTGAACAACAACAACAACAACAACAACAACAAACCCATGCTCTGATCCCTGAGACACAGCCAGCTTCAGAAATGTGCTCCCCAAGTAGATTTAAAACTGCCCCCAGGCCCGGAACGGCCCCGTCTGTTGCTAACAGAAACTGCAAGTTTATTTCCCCCCAAGACACTATTTCTGGTGTCTTCTGTGTGTCTCAGACAGACTGGCCTCTTGAGGAAGCCTCTTGGGTGGAACCGGGCTCTCTGTGCAGTCCTGGTCTGCAGCCCTGGTGTGCGGGTCGTGCCCCAGGCTTCCATGTCCCTGTGTGTGTGTGTGTGTGTGTGTGTGTGTGTGTGTGTGTGCGCGCGCACTCGTTGGGGAGGGGGCCCTGCACCCCAGGTCTCGGGTTTGTGAGTGGGCACTTTGGTCCCTGGTTCCTGGGTTGTGCCTTTCTGGTCCCCGCCCAGCAGGGGGTGCTGGTGCTCCAAGAAAGTGGGTGCAAGGTGTCCGGAAGCAAGGGAAGGGCTTTGTCTCCCCGAGTGTGTCCCGGAGGCCCATCACTTCAACTTACACAACACTATGTGTCAGTTATATCTCAATAAAACTGGGAAGAAAGGAAAGTAGTGCTACACTGACCCGCGTTAACTAGTGCTATACCGATGCATGTTAACTAGCACAACACTACTGCCATTACAACCAGCTAAGCAGCCAACAGTACTGTTGAGTACCGTCTGTCACGCACTTGCTAAGCATTTTACGAGCCATCACAGAGCAACGGTGTCCTTGCAAACATTGGGGACTGAGTGCGTGGCTGTTGACGTCGCGGGTCCTGGGAGGACCGGGCCCCACTGCCCAACATGGCGCCTGGAGCCCAGCTTCTTCATCAGGGGCCACACTCTTTCAACCACGGGTTGGGGCTTGGAGCCTGTCCCTGGGGACTTGGGCTCCTCTTGGCTGTCTCCCCTCCGAGAGCATTTCTTCTGGCTGCTCTGCTCCCTGCCATTTTATGAAGAAAATGTTCAGACACACGGACACGTTGAGAGTGGACACGTTGACAGTGGCCCCTGGATTCTACGAAAATGCTGGATTTGTGTGTGTGTTGGGGGCGGGGCTTTATCATCCATCTCTGTCTTGGTCCATTCATTTTGTTATTAACTAAACTTTATACTTCATTGGATTCTTAGATTGTAGTCGTGAAATTCACAGAACACAAACTTAGCACGTCGGTCATTTTTGAGTGTAGGGCTCGGTGGCGTTGAGTACATTCGCCTTTTTGTGAGGTCATTGCCACCATCCGTGCCTGGAAGAGTTTTCTTCTTCCTGACCTGGAGCTTTATGCCCTTTAAACCACTGGCCACTCCCCAGGCCCCTTCTAGCACCGTTCTGCTGGCTGGCTCTGAGAATCGGACAGCCCCAGGGCCCCATCTGGGCAGAGTAATACAGCATTTCTTCTTACGAATCACGTCTCCTTGTGACTGGCTGATTTCAGCCAGCATCACGCCCTTCGGTGCCTCCACGTTGCAGCGTGCATGCGGACTTTCTTCCTCTCTGAGGCCAGGTAGCTCTCCCTCGTGTGGGTGTACTGCATCTCATTTTTTTTTTTTTTTAATTTATTTTTGGGACAGAGAGAGACAGAGCATGAACGGGGAAGGGGCAGAGAGAGAGGGAGACACAGAATCGGAAACAGGCTCCAGGCTCTGAGCCATCAGCCCAGAGCCTGACGCGGGGCTCGAACTCACGGACCGCGAGATCGTGACCCGGCTGAAGTCGGACGCTCAACCGACTGCGCCACCCAGGCACCCCATCATTTTTGCGTTCATCTGTGGATGGACAGGCCTCTGGAGCGCGACAGCACATTCTCTTCTTTACGCCCCTGCGTTCTCTTCTGTTATGGCCGCACTGGGGACCCTGTGACGTGTTCAAATTAACCCCAGAAAGCACCAGAAAGGGCCTTCCTAGTGTGTTCCTGATGGGCTCAAGTTGTCACCTTTATGTTAAAGAAAATAATAGAGAACATCGAATTATAGGGCTGGAAATGTGGTGGCTCCAAGTTAGCTGTCGCACGGTTCCCCGGCCTCACTGTGGTTTTATGCATTTACATACCTCTGTCTACCTCTCCCACGTTCCTGACCACGCAAGGACTCCTGTCCAAATGTGCGATCCCTGTACACACTCAGAGTGTGGGTCACATGCAGATGGCCATGCTCTGCTTTGTCATTTTATTACCAACAATCTTCCGAGTAGTCTGTGTTATCTTACTGCCTTGTCTTTCAGATCTTACATAGTGAATGTGAGCGGGCAGAGGCTGGGGGAACAAGCCTGTGTCTGTCTAGACCCTGGGGTCCCTCCTGATGGGGGGAGGACACGTTTCCACACACCCCCGCGCCCCCCCGAAGACATTGGTGGAGATGATGCCCAGAACATCACACCCAGGAAGCGGGTAGGTTTGGATCCGGCCGGCCGGCTGGGCTGTGGGGCAGGTGCTGCTGGGCCTCAGGTCTGTGTGGGGTGGCCCTAGGAAGTTGGGCCTGTTGCTGAGGACTTGGTGCGCCTTGCCCCAGAGCACTGTGGACGCTGGGTGTGTGTGCAGAGCACCCGCCATGGAGAACACTGTGCTGTCTTCCTGGCTCCCAGCACACTTGTGCTGCGTGCGTCTGGACCAGAGCAGCCTGGGCGTCCGGTGGGGGCACGTGATGTCCACTCCGTACTGATGCGGAAACCTGGAGGGAAGCCAAGATTGGCCCCAGATCTCCTCTGGGCGGACACTGTGGCCTCCTCTGGCCACCCCGTGTGCTGCAGGGACACCCTCCAGTCATAGGATTTCTCTGGCATGACCAGAGGTTCAAAGCCTGGAACGCCCTTGGGCAGAGCGGAGTCCGGTGAATGGGGGTGGGGACCAGGCCATGCGTGTGGCAGGCCCCAAGGAGGGGCCCTGGTTCCCCTTCTGTCCGCAACCAGACCCTGCGCTGCCCTCCCCGCGGGTCCTCTGGGGTCCACAGCCGCTGCCCAGCTGGCGTCCTGGGGTGAGTGCAGCCGGGGTGGGCAGCCGGCTGGAGCAACACCCTCCTGATGTCCTCAGGGACAGGAGGACAGACACCAGCTGCGGAATCGTGGAAAGTGGAGGAAAAGCAAAGCTCCGTGGAGGGTGTTGTCTGGAGGGATGCTCGCTATGCCCGTGCAGGGGAGGATGGGGCCTGCAGGGCAGCTGGGCCCTCTCCTGCGGCCCCTGCCCCATTCACAGTGATGCCTGGGGGGGGGGGCATGTCTCCTGTCACCTGTGTCCCCAAGCCACACCATCAGTGTCCAGGAAGCTGCATTTCTCTTGCCTTTGTTTCCCCCAAAATCTGACCTCAGAAGCCAGGGTTCCCTCACACCCAGCTCATTCAAAACGGACTTAATGGCAGACACAACTTTGGGAGAGAGACAGGCCTACAGTCCCGGGGCCACTCGGAGCAGTGGCATGTGTATGACGGCACCCATGGAGCATGGCACCTGTGGGGACTCTTTCCTTGGCTCTGTAACTGCCCAACAAGGGAACATACGGGCGGACTCAGCTGGAAAAGGCATTCTCGGGCCAGAAGGAGAAAGTCACGATAAAGTGACCAGCAGGCATCTTTGCAGAGCCTGTGGCCGGGCACTGGGGCTGCTGTCCCTTCGGTGAGGGGTCGTATTGGTCTGTCTGCTCCTGGGCTCCGCAGGGGCTGGGGGGCTTCTGTCCTCACTTCCTGGGGAGACACCAACGCCCCCTGCCTGGGACGTCCTGACAGTAACTGACAAAAACCAGATGACAGGATTGGTGACATCTTTCGTTCCAGTGATTCTGTGAGTCAGGAAGCAGTGTAGAGCGTTTCTGAGGCTCAGGGCTGGTGGAATCTGCCGTGGGGATGTAGAGACCCCTTCCACCTGCCCCTCCTCACGCACGGTGGTTCCGGCAGGTGAGGGTGGGGCTGGGGACGAGATTGTCACACACAAATACGAAAGGTACAGAGCCAACAAGCCCAGTGAGGACAAGGGAGGCCCTTGAGTCAGAGACCTAAATGCCAAAGGGAAGGGGCTCATCCATCCTGGCTCAGATGCTCGGAGCTCAGGGAAGGGAATGTTGAGCGCCTCGTGCACGTTGCTGTCCTGCGAAGAAAACTCTTCTTTCCTGGTGGTCGGAGACAGAACAGAAGAGTGAGATTTCACGATTGCAGCAGCTTGTTCGTAAGTGGGAGAATGGCACACACACATGTAATATTTTTTAGACACTTCTGGACATTCTTAGAGGTCCCTTGCCGGGCAGGGGGCCTGTAACTCCAGGCCAGGAATTCCCCAGGAATTGCAAAGTACAGGAAGGAAAACCAAGGCAGCCACCCACGGCCACCGCGGCCAACATCTCGCTTTCCCTTGGTTTCCTCCGGTGTTCGTGCTGCCGAGGCCCTTCCCGTAAATGTTTCTCACTGGCTCTTGTTAACAGCTGCATGACGCCACTTTCAATAAGCCGTAGAGCAGTGTCCCCAGGTCCCCATCCTGTGCGCCACCCCCAGGACTGACACCCGAAGACAGCATTTTTTCACCACCTTCACCCGCTCTCTCCTTTACGTTTCAGTGAGGGTTTTCTCGCCCCACTTGTGAGTTGTTGAAGCACCGTGGCCGTTAGCCTGTATCCCGCGTGATGCTGGGATACAGTCCTCCCCCTGCTGGCTGTATTTAATTTTGTTTATGGAAATTTCTGACTAGTGTGTGGTCAGTTCTGTGGTCTTTGTCTCTTTCCTTTCTATTTAAAAAAATTTTTTTTAATGTTTATTTATTTTAGAGAAAGAGAGACAGAGTGTGAGTGGGGGAGGAACAGAGAGAGAGGGAGACACAGAATCCGAAGCAGGCTCCAGGCTCTGAGCTGTCAGCACAGAGCCCGACACGGGGCTGGAACCCACGAGCCTTGAGATCATGACCTGAGCTAAAGTCAGACACTTAACCGACTGAGCCACCCAGGTGCCCCCAACTTTGTCCTTTTCCAAAGTGGTTTTGGCCATTTCTAGGTACTTCACATGTACATATGAATTTTAGAATCAGCTTGTCAATTTCAACAACAAAAAGCTTGTTTGGAGTTTAGTTGAGCTTTTTTTGAATTTTACAGAACAATTGGGAGAGAACTGACATCTTAGTAACGTGGAGCCTCCTGATTCATTAACAAGGTATATTTCCCCATTTATTTAGGTTTCCTTAACTTTTTCATCAGTATTTCATAGTTATTAATGTACAGGTCTTACACAGTTTTGTCAGATCTATCCCTAAGTATTTTGTATTTTTTGATGCTATTATAAATGGTATTATCTTAATAATTTCTATTTCTGACTGTTCATTGATAGCATATTAAAATAGAAGTGATAGAGGTGCATTGGTGGCTCAGTTGGTTAAGTGTCCGACTCCTGATTTTGGCTGAAATCATGATCTAATGGCCATGAGATCAAGCCCCTCATCGGGCTCCACGCTGACAGCATGGAGTCTGCTTGGGATTCTGTCTCTCTCTCTACCCCTCCCCAACTTGTGCATGTGTATGCATGCGTTTTCTCTCTCTCGAAATAAATAAGCTTTTTTAAAAAACAGAAATGGCAGTTGTATGTTGACCTCAAACTTTGCAGATTTACGAAACTAGTTCTAATAGAATTTTTTTGTAGATATCATCATATTTTAAATATATGATTGTGTCATCTGTGGAAAAACAACTTTAGGTTTCCTTTCCAGTCTGAATGTCTTTTACCCCTTTTTCTTGCCTGCTCACGTCAGATAGAACCTCCCGCACAATGTTGATGGGGCACCTGGAGAACAAGCATCCTGTCTCTCGTTCTTCATTTTGGGGGAAATGTGTCCAGTTATTGCCACTGAGTGTTATGGTCACTGTAGGTTTTCTGTAGATGTTCTTTACCACACTGAGGACACTCCTTTCTGATCCTAATTTTCAGAGTTGTTTTTTTTTTTTAATCAGAAATAGATGTGAGATTTTGTTGAGTGCTTTTCCTGTATCTAGAGAAATAATTATATAGTTTTCTTATTTTTAAAGTTTTACATGTTAAAGATTATTATTACCATGTTCAATTGCATTGATTTTCAAGTGTTACACCAACCTTGCATTCCTGGAAAACCCTACTTGATGATAACGTATTTTCCTTTTTGTACCTTATTGGCTTTGACTTGCTAAAATTTTGTTCAGAGTTTTTGCATCTAGATTTATGTGGAATATTGGTCTTTAGTTTGCTGTACTTGTAATGTCCCTATCTGGTTTTGGTACCAGTGTACCTGGCCTCATAAAATAGGTTGGGATGTATTCCTTCCTCTTTAGTTTTCTAGAGTTTCCTTTGTGGGAACAGTTTTAACCACAAGTTAAATCTCTGCACATGGGAGTGTCTTGGCCAACTTCATGGAAATGGGCTTGCTTTCAAGATTTGAATTAAATAGCAAGCTAATGCAGAAGGCAGTCACCCCATCCTGACATGTGGGGCAAACTCCAGAGATTCTGAGTCTCCGAACCTACTTAGAATGGTGAATTTTATTGCTTTTCATGTATTGCTTTTATCTATTTTATTTCTGTCAGTTTTTTTCTTTACTTCATCTAAGTTATGAAATTTATTAGCATAAAGTTGTTAATAGTTTTCCGTATTATCTTTTTAACATATGTGGATTCTGTGGTGATGTCGCTTCTGATTCCCATTATTAGTGATTTATGTCTTCTCTCTTCATTGAATAATTAGGGACAACTCCTTGTTTTGTTTTTCTGGGGGTTCATTTAGGGTTAGGGGTATACTTATCAGAGTTTACTTTCAAGTGATGATGTACCACTGTACGTGTAATATAAGAGTGTGACAGTCGCATGCTTTCATTTCTCCTGCCACCCTTAATGGGATTGTCACCACACATTATCTAATATGCACATTAGAAATCTTAAAATCTATAGTTCTTATTTTTGTTGGAACAATTGTCTTTTTAAAAGATTGAAATAATATGAAAAAATCGTGTATGTTCACTCATGTAGTTACCATTTTTGGTGTTTTATTTCTTTGTTAGATCCTTGTTTCCATCTGACATTATTATCCATCTGCCTGAGTGATATGCTTTAATATTTACTAAAGTGTGGGCCTGCCGGTGAAGAGTTCTGTCATCATTTGTGAATTTGAAATAGTTTGAATTTTGCCTTTTTTAAAATTAAAGGTGTTTTTTGCTGGGTGTTGAGTTCTAGATTAACAATTTTTTTTCTTTCACTATTTTGCTGATGTTATTCCTCTGCTTCCCAGTTGCATAGTTTTTGACGAGAAATCTGCTGTCACGTGCACCTTTCCCCTCTGTACCTAATGTGTTTTTCTCTGACTTAGAAAATATTTTATCCTCATTGCTGGTTTTTGAGCAATTTGATTATGATGTACGTTGGTGTCATTTTCTTCTTGTTTCTTGTGCTCAAATGTCATTGAGTTTCATGCATCCGGGGGTATTTATCCAACCTGGAAAATTTTGTTCATGGTTTCTTCCCAAAATTTTTTTTGTCCTCCTCATTCCCTTCTCCTTTAGGGACTACAACCAAATGTATATTAGGCCTAGTGAAGTTGTCCCACAACTTACTGATTCTTTCTGATTTCATTATTTTTTTATCATTTCCCCCCAGTTCCCATGTGGATAAATTATCTGTTGCCATGCTTCCACAGCCACTATCTTTCCCTCTGAAATGTCTAATCTGCCATTAGTTTCATCTAGTTCATTTTTCCCAGAGACATTGTAGTTTTCATGTATAAAGTTTGATCTGGGTGGCTTTAGAAATATGTTTTCCATGTCTCTACTTAACTTTTAAAACATACAGAAAACATTTATAATCACTGTTTTAACATCCCTTTTTGTGAATTCTCCCATCTGTGTTCATGCTGGGCTGGTTTAATTGATTGACTTTTCTCCTCATTCTGACTTATATCTATAAGCTGCTTTGCATGCCTAATAGTTTTTGATTGGATGTCAGGCACTGTGAATTTTACCTTGCTGGGTGCTGGATATTTTTGTATTCTCATAAATATTCTTGAGCTTTGTTCTGGGACAGTTGTATTTCACAGAGTCAGTTTGATTCTTTCTAGCCTTTTAAGATTTGTTTTTAGATTTGTGACCTCAGCAACGTTGTCTTCGGTGAATCACCCCCAGTGCTGTGGTGAGAATTATCTGAGTGCCCTACCCGTGAACCTGTGATCTGCAGACGATTCGGGCCTGGCTGGCAGAATCACACCACGGTCCTGGCCCTGGGTGAGCGCTGGTCCCAGTTCTCGCTATCCTTCCGTCCTGGAATCAGCCTCGGGGAGTGTCCTCCTGCACTCGGGAGGGATGCTCAGGGCAACCCTCTGCAGGTCTCTGGAGTCACCTGTCACTCTCTTCTCCTTGGTGCCCTGTTTTGTGAACTGGAGCCACCTTCATCCCCTGGACTCCCGGCTCTGCCTCTAGATCCGGGAGCCCGCCAGCCTCCTTCTCCTGCGACCATGTTCCCTGCCTCATGTAACCCTCTCAGGCCAGTCTTTAGGGGACTCACCCTGCTGGTTTTCCACTTCTCAGGTACACTGTTCTCCATTGCCTCATGTCCAAGGTGGAGAGGCCGAGCAGCCTGAGAACACAGAACTTACATGACAAGGAGCGACGCCAGACTCTGTTCTATTTCAAGGCCCACACTTGTAACCTCCGCACCACAAAGCCAGTGAAGAGTTATTTTAAAAAAGAGAAATGGTATAAGCACACTCTGTATAAATCCTTGCCCTTGACCAAGATTTTCAGCCTACCTGTGTCAGCATGGAGCTCACCCTGAGTTGTCACATACGGGACAGAAACCAGATGAAGCAATGAAATGTTTTGTTAGTATGAGTGGCTCCCCCAGGCAGCAGGAGGGGTGTGGTGGTGGGTCTGCGCAGGGACGGCAGGGTCAGCTGGGGCTGTGAAGTCTTGGCAGGCACGAGGCATGACCTCCATTCCAAGCCCGGAGAAGACCCAGAAAACAGCCCCAACCCCCAGCTGCGTTCTAGACTGGGGTCTGGGTCAGAAGTTCAGAAGGCCTGATCCCATTCCTGAGGCTTTCTAATTAACAGCCGTTTCCAGCCAAGTTCCACAGGAGACAGGCCGCAGGGGAGTCATCTGAAGGACTGTTTTCTCAGTTTCCCCAAGAATGCTCCATAGCTAGTACTGCTGTAGAAGGAGAGGAGATAAGCTAATTTGTGATATATGTAGGTTGCCTTGGGGAGATGGGCTTTATTCTAGCAGCATCCTTGTTGAGAAGGGCCCACTGAGGCTTCCCAGCTAACCTGGCTTAGGATGGGAGCCCATGGGGTGGGAAGGAACATCGAGCTGCATTTGAATGGGCGCAAACCTCAGGAGCCAAACAGAGCAGCTTGGCCTCGCCCAGACCAGTTGATGCATCCCCCTTCTGGCCCGCCCTTCCGGCATCATGGGGCAAGGATGTTCATCCTGGCAGGCCGAGTGTCCAGCGTCGTCTGGGAAGGGGCGGCCGCACATCTTCGCCCTGGGCCAGGGCAGGCTATGGTCACTGGGATGCACATGTCAACCTTGTCACGTCCAACATGTGCCCACGCCCCACCCAGCTCAAACCCAGTTTCCATAAATGGGTATGGAGCCCGTTTCCCTGGCCTTGTCCCAAGACCAGGGCACTGAGTTCCCAAAGTCTAACTTGGCTCAAATATCTTTACCTACTAGGGTTATTTTTCTGTTGCCATGGTGGAATTTGCCATTTTCCACAGCTGTGAGAAATTCAGAATTTATTTCTCCCAGTGAAACAGCACAGTGAGGGAGATGGTTACTGGAAGCTGTTGTTTTTCCTTTGTATGGATCCTTGGGAAAATGACCACAGTTAATATTTTAAGGGATTGATCTTTTTCTACAGGACACAGTCTGTGGAGCACCTCGGTGTGTAGGTACAGATGTCTCTATTCCATCTTCATTCTGTGTTTCCATAGCTTTGAGGCGTACTGCAAATGGACAAGGAACCTGGCCAACAGTGGGAAGGCTTATTACTGCTTCTGGAAGTAAATCAAGGCTGATGCTCTGGGCTGAGTTTACTCCGGGCATGTGATCTCACTCCATCAGATCGTGTCAAATATAGACTCAGAAAGGAGTCATGGCAGAACTTGACAGAGGCCACAGCTGCTCTTGGATTTTTGTGTCTTTTGTAGAAAGTGGTAAATTTGTCCTGGCACACAGTTCCCTTAAGACAAAGCAGAGAGCTCATCCCTTGCTGATTTCTAGAGGAAAAGCTCAAATGCTATGAAAATACATCCCCAATTGTATCTGGAGTTATAGAATTTTTGTTAATTATTTAGTTAGTTAGTTTAGTTATTTAGTTATAGAATTCTACTTTTTTTTTTTTTAAACAAAAAGTACCCCCCCTTATGCCATAACATGCTACCCTTTATGGGATTACCAGCCATGATTATTCGATGGCAAGAAGCATTCATAATGACTCGTTTTATTGATCGTTCTCAGACATGAAATGTTTTTCAGAATCTCAGAAAGGTTCAGGATTGGGGAATCTGGCTCCGCCCTCCAGTCCCACCCCACCAGCCTCACCACCACCTCCAGGAAGAACACAACACAGATCCTTCAGGATGGATGAAAACGCCCTGCTAATCAGGCCTTCAGGAGACGACTGTCCATGGCCCTGTCAGGTTTCTCCTTCCTAAACAGCTTCTACTCCAGGGAAAGGTTTTCTTGATTCTGACAGAGTCCCTTCTGCTGACCTTTATGTGTTTTTCTTTATTCTGTTTCATTAAGTTGAGGTCTAATTGACATAGCATCAAATTACTTGCAGGTGTACAATGCGATGTGCGGTATTTGTATATATTTACTGTTCTCAGTGTGTGGGTGGAGGGTCACAGAGAACAGCTTTGTGATGTAACAGAAGCAGAAGCGTAGGCCCAGTGAGGCTGAGTCCCCACAGCTGGTTGTCAGCAGAGAGGCCTGGTCTTCTGGGCTCGAAGAGCATTTTTTTTTCACCATGTGGAATTCATTTGAACATACATTTAAATCCCTCCCCAGCTTCCATTTTTCAAGTTGAAGATGATCTTTTAGCCTTTCCCAAAACTTACATATTTTCTTATTTTCTCCTAGTTCTAAAGTGAAAATATCAGGGCACTTGGGTGGCTCAGTCAGTTAAGCATCCAACTTGGGCTCAGGTCATGATCTCATGGTTCATGAGTTTGAGCCCCATGTCGGGCTCTGTGCTGACAGCTTGGAGCCTGGAGCTTGCTTCGGATTCCGTGTCTTCCTATCTCTGCCCTTCCCCACTTGCACTCTGTCTCGTTCACTCTCTCAAAAATAATAAATAAGCATTAAAAAAAATAAAAAAAAGAGTATATGCTTTTAAGTGAAACTTTTGCTGGTAATACAAACATTAATACAAACATACCTTTATGTGGATGTGTGATAAAAATGTATTTTTAGGGTTCCTGGGAGCTCGGTGAGTTGTGCGTCTGACTCTTGATTTTGGTTCAGGTCATGATCTCACAGTTTGTGAGTTTGAGTCCTGCATCAGGCTCTGTGTTGACCATGCAGAGCCTGCTTGGGAGTCTCTCTCCTGTCTCTGCCCCTCGCCTGCTCATGCTCTGTCCCTCTCAAAAAGAAATAAATAAACATTAAATCAATCAATCAATCAATCAATCAATCAATAAAATAAAGTGAAAACATCTCTTGAGTTCTTATCCACTACATGTCAGTGATGAATGCACCGGGGATACAGGAACCAACACCACCGCCCATCCTTCGAGGGCCTTGGAGTTTGAGGGAGATGTTGATAGCTTAGGGGTTGGTTGGGGTAAGAGGTAAGGGGTGTGTGTGTGTGTGTGTGTGTGTGTGTGTGTGTGTAGGTTAGGGCACAAGAAGAGGTATCATCATGTCTGTGGGGCTTTAAGAGAAATGTTAAGGGAAGTTTTTACAAAAAGTGAGGTATTTTCACTGGGTCTGGAAGAAGGCACTGCCTGGCAGGTAAGGGGAGCATCCATTTTTAGCCTTCCAGTATTCAGCAATGTTTAAACACCGAAGTAATGCACTTGGCATTACTTCTGTGTGTGTGTGTGTGTGTGTGTGTGTGTGTGTGTGTGTGTGCGTGTGTATGCGCATGTCTTGAGTGGTAGTATTTGGACTAACAAGACCACGTTCATTTTGGAAAGGTCACTTCTGTTGCAATGTGGAGGGTGAACTGAAAGGAGAAAAAAAGGGGGAAATCCATTTAGGAGCTACAGTAAAAGCCCAGGAAAGAGACGATGAAGATTCGCACTAGGGAAGGGCCGCATCAGGAGGCTAATCCACAGGATTTAGTGGCCCTTTGAATACTGAGCGTTGAGGCAGAGGATGAGGGCCGCAGAAGTGTCCAGTGTTGTGCTTTGGATCCTGGGGTTGGACGTCTTACTACTAGGTTTGCAGTTATTCTGTTACGCATATCGGAAGTGTGGGCAGAGCACGAGCTGTGCGGTGGAAGACGAGGAATCCGACATCAGCTGCGTGGAACCTGAACAGCCTGGGAGTGTCCCGTGTGCACTGCCCTGTGGGCAGAGGGACACACGGCTCTGGAGAGCAAGGGAGAGAAGTACAAGAGGTGGAGTGCAGCCAAGGAGTGCACAGCTGGGTCCAAGGAGACATTAGCGAGTGAGAACAGGACCCCTCCCCAAGGGCAGGCAAAGTGGACTCAGGGAGGAGACTGAGTAGATATGCCTGACAGGCGGGAGGAGAACCAGAGCATGTGCTCACGTTCTGTCTGGTGAGAGGTCTATTCCGGGCTTGAATGCAGATGGTCAAATCCTCTGTGCTCACACGGCCTTTCATTGGTGCATGTGTGAAGGAGGGAGGGGGGAGAGGAAGGGGAGGGAGCAAGGGAGAGGAGGAAGGGAGAGAGGAAGGGGGAGAAGAAGGAGGAGAGGGGGAGGTGGCTAGGGAGAGGAAGGAGAGAGAATGGAAGATCTCTCTTCCTATTTTTTTGAATTGAGATGTAAGTGACCTATAACATTATGTAAGTTTAAGGTTACAGCATACTGATGTGATGCATTCATAGGGCAATATGATGGCCACTGGAGCACTAGCTAACACCTCTCCTGCCTCGCGTAATTTCCATTTCTTCTAGTGATGGGAACACTTAAGATCTAGTTTCTTAGCAAGTTTAATTTTTTATAATTGTGGGGTTTTTTTTTTTGGGGGGGAGTCTGTGATCCCTGTACTGTGTATTAATTACATCTTCAGGGCTGATTTATCTACAGGCTGCAAGTATGCACCCTCGAACAACCTTCAGACAACACCTCTGCCATTTCCCACCCCCAACCTTTGTTACCACCAACCACATCCACTGTCTTCTCAAGTTCGGTTGTTTGTTTTAGGTCCCACATTTAAGGAATATCATATAGTATTTGTTTTTCTCTGTACGACTTACCTCACTTAACATAATGTCCTCAGGATCCATCCCTGTTGTTGCAAATGGCAGGATATGATTTTTTTCTTACGGCTGAGTAGTATTCCATTTGTGTGTGTGTGTGTGTGTGTGTGTGTGTGTGTGTGTGTGTCTTCTTTATCCATTCACCCATTCTTGGAACTTAGGTTGTTTCTGTACCTTGGCTACTGTGAATAATTCTGCCATCAACATGGGAGTGCAGATACAGCTTTCATAACCTGTTGTCATTTCCTTTGGGTACATACCCACAAGTGGGATTGCTGAGCTGTGTGGTAATTCTATTGTTAATTTCTTGAGGAACCTCCATACTGTTCTCTAAAGTGGCTGGGCCAGTTTACAATGCAGGTAGCAGTGAACAAGTGCTCCCTTTTCTCTGCATCCTCACCCATACTTGGTATCTCTTGTTTTCTTGATAGCGATTCTGACAGGCATAAGGTGACATCTCGTTGTGGTTTTGATTTGCGTTTCCCTAATGGTGAGTGATGTTGAGCATCTTTCCACGTACCTGTTGGCCGTCTAGATGTCTTCTTCAAAAAATGCCCATTTAGCTCGTCTGCTCATGGTTGAATCGGATTGTTGGCTTTTCTTGTTATTGAGTTGTATGAGTTCTTTGTAAATGTTGAATCTTAACCTCTTACCTGATCCATGGTTTGCAAATATTCTCTCCCATTGTTTAGGTTACCTTTTTATTTTGTTGTTTCTTTTGTAGTGCAGAAGCATTTAGGTTTGATGTAGCCCCCTTGTTGATTTAGTCCTTAGTTGTTTGTCCATTTGGAGTCATGTCAAAAAAATCACTGCCAAGACCAATGTCAATGAGCTTGTATATGTTTTTTCTAGGAATTTTATAGCATTAGGTCTTCCATTTAAGTTTCTGGTCCATTTTGAGTTAATTTTTGTGAGTATTGTAAGATAGGGGTCCAATTTCATTTTTCTCCATGTAGTTAACCAGTTTTCCCAACACCGTTTGTTGAAGAGACTGTTCTTTCCCCATTGGATGTTCTTGGGCCTTATCAAGTACTAACTAACCATACACACGGTTTAATTCTGAGCTGTCTGTTCTGCTCCATGTATCTGTGTATCTTTTTTTGTGCCAGTACCATATTGCTTTAATTACTACAGCTTTGTAGTGTAGTGTGAAATCAGGGAGCGTGATGCTTCCACCTTTGTTCTTTCTCATGATGGCTTTGGCTATTTGGGGCCTTTTATGGTTCAATACCAATTTTAAGATTGTTTATTCTATTCCTGTGAAAAATTCCTTGGCGATTTGATAGGGATGGCACTGAACTTACAGCTGGCTTTGGGTAGCATGGACTTTTAATAATATTAACTCTTCCAATCCATGAGCCATTTGTTTGTGTCTTCTTTGGTTTCTTTCAACCGCGCCTTGTAGTTTTCTTGTAAGGATCTTTCACTTCCTTGGTTAAATTTATTCCTAGGTATTTCATTGTTTTTAATGCGATTGTAAATGGGATAGTTTTCTCTATTTTTTTCAGCTATTTCTTTGTCAGTATATTGAAATGCAACTTGTTTCTGTGTATTGATTTTACATCCTGCAGCTTCACTGAATACATTGATTAGATTGAATAGTTTTTTAGTTGAGTCTTTGGGGTTTTCAATATATAAGATCATATCATTTGCAAATAGTGACATTTTTACATCGTCCTTTCCAAATTGGAATGCCTTTGACTTCTTTGTCTTACCTGATTGCTCTAGACGGGACTTCTAGTACTATGTTGAATGGGAGCGGTGACAGCGATCATCCTGAGGCTCTCCTTCTGTTTCAATATTTTATTCAAGTTTTATTTTAAGTGATGATAATTAAAGCATTTGAAGGGGAGTCTAACTCCAAACAAAAGGGAAGACGACAATGAAACCAATAAGCTTCTAAACTGCCGAGTGGTGACCGTGCAGCGGAAGTCAGATTTAGATCCCAGGGATTGTCACCATGTGACTGCAGTGACAGACACTCTTCCCAGCTTGCAGTTGGAGCTCTTGGGGCAAGGGCAGCAAACCAGCAAGAGAGAGGATTAAGTCCTGAATCGTCGCCTTCATCGCACCCACCCTCTCTATCCCAAAATGGCATAGAAGAAACTCGACTGTACCCCACAGACTGCTTTGGTGTCAAGGAGGGAGGTGATAGAGTGGGGTAGAAAGAGGTCATGAAGATTCTTCCTAGAAACCCCTTTCAGATGAGTTTGTGCACAGCATCAAACAAGGAGCCTCTCCTCATTCAGGGTGGGAAACCCAGGTTTAAGTCTCAGAAAGTCACAATTTCATTCATGTACTCGATATGGATTTACAAAGTGCCTTCGTACTTTGTGAATTCCCCCTAAGACTACAGGTGAAAGGATGTTTTTGGAATCAGATTTCTTATGTACCTTTGAAATGGTAACACCTTCAAGCTGAATCATCTTTAACTTGGAGGTCTAACATGGTGTTCAGCAAAATCGCATCCAGATGTGCAATATTGAAAGGCACGCTAAGTTCCTAAGTTAGCTATGCTGCAAAATAATTTTAAATCAAACAATTGTATGGTATTCATTTATACTGGAAGTTCCAGTCCCAGACCAAGCTGGTGGCCCCGGCATTGATGTTCTTGCTGTCTGGCAGAGCTGACGACATTGGTTTGATACCCGGCTTCACAATCTGGATGTACCCTGGACCCATCAGGCTGGAGCCATTCCCTTTCACCAGGAAGCAGGTTTCAGGGTCGATCTGATACTTGGCTGGTATTCCAAAGTGAGTGTCACTGTTTCCTGCTGTCCAACTGAGACTGGCAGACTTTTCCAACTTCTTGTTCACCTTCTGGCAAACAGAGCCTCCAGACCCTGTCCTGTCATTAACATTGATGCGAGGCTGGAATTCTTCAGTCCTGTAGCCAACTGCAAAGTTGCTCTGGGTCTCTTGGGAATTTATGGTCTCAAGATTTGTCTGATGGCCAGCCAGCCAACCCTGGTAACTCAGCACACAGCACCCTGGATTGAAGGCCTGGTGATGTCGAAATCCAGGCTGATGTGCTCCTGCCTGTATCCTGCCTCAAATTTATCGTCTCCACCGCCTCCGCCCAGTGTAGGTGATCTCCCACAGTAATGTTGGTGCCTAGCGTGTGGTCAGATTCCATCTCTCCACAAATGTCAGACCATATTTAGTCCATCTGTACTTGGTTTCCAGATTGCCTGTCACTTCGGTGGCCTCAGGGTTGGCTGAGCCTGAGCCGGTAGATTCCAGACCATTCTCAGATTTTGTTTTCAGATCTGTTTTTTTTTTTTTAAAGGTAAATCCATAGCCCTTGGTGAAGACGATCCTGGCAGATTTGCCAAGACGTGCATACACGGGAGGCACAGCCGTCTTTTGCTTATGGGCAGCTGGGGCGGCAGGGGGCGGGGCTTCAGTGCCTGTCTGTTTTTCTTGTGTGAATTTTATAAATAGTCTTTTAAGGAATTTGATGCATTTATATGGGAGATTAAATTTAGGGCCATAGAGTTGTTTATAGTATTCCTTTGTCATCCTTTTAACGTCCACAGGATCAGTAGTGATGGCCCTTCTTTTATTTTTGATAATAGTAATTTGTGTCTTTGCTTTTTTTTTTTTTTTTTTTTTTTTTTTTTTTAAGTAGCTTGGCTAGAAGTTTGTCAATTTTATCAATCTTTTCAAAGAATTAGCTTTTGGAGCACCTGGGTGGCTCAGTCGGTTAAGTGTCCAACTTCAGCTCAGGTCATGATCTCACAGCTTGTGAGTTCAAGCCCCACGTCAGGTTCTGTGCCAACAGCTCGGAGCTTGGAGCCTGCTTCGGATTCTGTGCCTCAACTCTCTCGCTCTCTGCCCCTCCCTTGCTTGCGCTCTGTCTCTCCCTTTCTCAAAAATAAATAAATTTTTAAAAAAGTATTAGGTATTTAAAAAAACAACAACAACCAGCTTTTGGTTTCGTTGACTTTCTTTGTTGATTGTCTCTGTTCAATTTCATAAATTTTTGCTGTAATTTTGTAATTCCTCTTCTTCTTTATTACTTTGGATTTAATTTTTTCTTCTCTTTCCAGTTTTCTAAGGTGGAAGCTTAGATGATTGATTTAGAACTTTCATCTTTTCTAGCGTATGCTTTCAACAATATAAACTTTCCTCCAAGCACTATTTTCCCTACATCCTACAAATTTTGATAAGTTGTATTTTATTTAGTTGAAAATATTAAAAAGAATTTGTCTTGACACTGCTATGACCCATGTGTCACTGAGTTTTTTCATCATCAAGCATTTGGGGATTTTCCAGCTCTCCTTCTGTTACTGATTTCTAGTTTGTTCCACTGCGGTCAGAAAGCAAACGTGTGTGTTTCATGACTCAGAATGTGGTCTGTCTTGGTGCATGTTCTATGTGAGCCTGAGAAGGATATATATTCTGCTGTTGGTAAAGAATTCTTTAAATGTCAATTAGATACAGTTGATTGATGGTGTTGTTCAGTTCAACCATGTCCTCATTGGTTTTTTGCCCACTGATCTGTCCATTACTGACAGCGGCATGCAGGCGTCTCAAAAATCAGTAGTGGACTCATTCATTTATTTTAGTTCTATTAGTTTCTGCTTCATGTATTTTGACTCTCTGTTTTTAGGTACACACACATTAAAGATTATTGTGTCTTCTTGGAGAATTGACCACTTGGTCATCATAGAATGAATGCCCTTCTTTATCCTGATAATTTGACTTGCTCTGATGTCTGCTTTGTCTGAAATTATTACTACTCCAGTTTTCTTTCGGTGAGTGTTAGCATGGTTTATCTTTATCCGCCCCTTCACTTTTATTTTATCTGTGTCTTTGTATTTAGAATAGGTTTCTTGTAGACAGCATGTAGTTGGACCTTATTTTTTAATCCAATTCAATAGCCTCTGTATTTTTTTTTTGGTATGTTTTGACCGTTGATGTTTAAAAGAGTAATTTATGGGGCACCTGGGTGGCTCAGTTTGTTGAGAGTCCGACTTTGGCTCAGGTCATGATCTCCCTGTTCATGGGTTCAAGCCCTGCATCGGGCTCTGTGCTGACAGCTCGGAGCCTGGAACCTGCTTGCTTCACATTCTGTGTCTCCCTCTCTCTCTGCCCCTGCCACCCCTCCCCCACACTCTGTCTCTCTCTTTCTCAAAAACAAACGTTAAAAATTTTTTTTAGAAAGGATAATTTATATAGTTTGATTAATATTGACCATATTTGTTTTCATTTGTTGCTTTTGCTCTTTGTTCCTTTGTCTTCCACTTTTTTCCTGCATTCTCTAGTTTTAATGGAACATTTATATGATTTAATTGTCCTTCTCAGCATATCAATTGTTCTTCTTTTATTACTTTTCTTAGTGGTTGCCCTTGAGTTTTCAATATGCATTTACAACTAAGCCACATCGACTGTCAGATAAGACTGTGCTATTTCATGAGTAGTGCAAGGATCTTACATGGAGTCTCTGACCCCCTCCCCCCATCCTTTATAACATTTCTGCCATTCATTTCACTGAGCAGCAAACTATAGTCACCAAATTTGGTGCTGCTATCATTATTTTGAACAAACTGTACTCTCTTACATCAATTAAGAATAAGAAAAATAAAATATTATATTTTTACCTTCATTTATATTTTCTGTAACACTCTTCCTTTCTTTATGTAGATCTGAGCTTCTGACCTATATTTTTCTTTTTTTCTGATGATCCTCTTTTAATGCTTCTTGCAAGGCAGGTCTATTGCTACCAAATTCCCTCAAGTTTTGTTTGTCTGAGTAGATCCTTATTTCTCCTTTATTTTTGAAGGATAGTTTTGCTGAATACAGAATTCTAGGTTGGTGTGTTTTTTCTTTAACCCTTTAAATATTTTACTCCTCTCTATCGCTTGCATGGTTTCTGAAGGGAAGTCCAGTGTCATTCTTTCTCTTGCTTTTCTGTGTGTAAGGTGTTCCCCCACCCCCTTTCAGCTTCTTCCAAGATTTTTTCTTTGTCTTTGACTTTCTGCAGTTTGAATATGATATGCCTAGGTGTTGATTTTTTAAGGTATATATCCTGCTTGATGGACTGTTAGCTTTCTGGATTTGTGGTTTGGTGTCTGTCCTTAATTTTGGAGAATTCTGTCACCAAGGCTTCAGTATTTTTTCTGTTCTTCCTTGCTCCCGTTCTCCTTTTCTGGTGTTTCCATCACAGGTATGGTTTACCTCTTGTAATTATCCCACAGATCTTGGATAGGCCATTCCATCCTGTTATTAGTTTTTTTTTTTTTTCTTTTTGCATTGCAGTTTTGGAACTCCCTATTGGCATTTCTTCAAGTTTATTGTTGTCTCCTCCTTCATTAGCCACCCTGATCTGTGTATTAACTGTTTTTATAGTGTTTTTGATTTCTACTATTTTAAAAAAACTCTTTCTTATAGTTTTCATCTCTACTTTCATTGCCCATTTGTTCTTGCTTGTTGTTCACCATTTTCATTAGAACTCTACGTGCATCAGCTGTGGTTTTGAACTCCCAGTCTGCTCGTTCCAACATCTCTTCCACATCTGAGTCTGGTTCTGACACCTGCTCTGTTTTGCTCTTTCGTGTGCCTTGTAATTTTTTGTGGAAAGCTGGACATGTTTTCCCAGGTGAAAGGAATTGCAGTAAATGGGCGTTTGGCGTGGAGCTTATCTGACTTGGAGCCAGGCTGTGCTTCCTGGGTGCTGTGGCTGTAGCTGTGAGAGGCTGATGGTTCCTCTGTGTCCTTGTTGTTGTCTCCCCTGTGTATTTTGGTTTCCCTAGAGACTCTTTATTTGTATATTTATTTATTTTTAATTTACTATTATTTTTAGAACGTTTATTTATTTTTGAGAGAGAGAAAGTGCAAGTGGGGGAGGAGCAGAGGGAGAGGGAGACACAGAATCTCAAGCAGGCTCCAGGCTCTGAGCTGTCAGCACAGAGCCCGGATGCGGGGCTCACACTCACGAGCCGTGAGATCATGACCTGAGCCAAAATTGGACACTCAACTGATTGAGCCACCCAGGAGCCCCTAGAGACCCTTTTTTAAAAAAAAAAATTTTTTTTAATGTTTTTTATTTATTTTTGGGACAGAGAGAGACAGAGCATGAATGGAGGAGGGGCAGAGAGAGAGGGAGACACAGAATCGGAAACAGGCTCCAGGCTCTGAGCCGTCAGCCCAGAGCCTGACGCGGGGCTCGAATTCACGGACCGCGAGATCGTGACCTGGCTGAGGTCGGACGCTTAACCGACTGCGCCACCCAGGTGCCCCGAGACCCTTTTTAAATAAAATCTAAAAGATGCAATTCTTCCCATTGTATTCTTTGGTTCTTATACAAGGGAAACATTTTATAGTCCTATGACTAGACCCCAGTCTTTTAGTGAGCCTGTACCCCCCTGGGGCATGACTTCTACAAGTGTTCCTTGGGTTTTTACCCTCTTAGATGTGACAGGCTAAAAGTAACTGATTTGGTGTCGTAGACTCTAAGTCTAAAGTTCTCTTGTCTAGCAAAAGAGCAGATGCAGGATTAAAACAAGAGATGGCTCATGTCCGGGAAAAAGACAAGAGCCCTGAATAAGGGTCCTTGCTCCATATTTATTCAGATCAGAAGGCTTGCAAACATGATGGGCATGTACAAAGAGGCAAGTAAACTAGGAACATTAACTTGTGGATATGAGGGGGGAAAGAGGATTTTGAAGATATACAGTGTTTGGGGTTTGGGTCAATATGAAACAAATCCAGGCGCCGGGCAGATGGGTAGATGGTTGTTAACAGCAGACAGAAGGCACTGTGCCCGTTTATCTTTGCCAGCCTAGGGGATGAGACAGATAGGGGAAATAACCTCAGGGTTAATAAGCCACCTTTTCTTTTGTTAACCATCTCCACTCTGGGCTGCTTTGCCTGCAGTGCAGTGGTCCAAAGTCCAATTCACCAATTTACCTAACCTGGCCCTGTTCTCCTATAAAAGCAGCTTTCTGCTATAGTACTACATTTGGGGTGCTTTCACCCTGAATATCTAATCTTGTTATTCCTGTGTATTGGGCACCTTTGTGCCGTTTCTATTTCAGGCCTTTGCCTCTCTCTCTCTCTATTTTTGGGGGCTTAGCACCCCTTCCCTATTTGGGGGTGCCTTTGCACCTCCCTATTCCTGGCACCTTTGTGCCTCCCTATTCTTGGGGTGTCTTTGCCCTATTCTTGGACTGCCAATCTGGTTTACCCAAACTTGGGTATGAGCATTTATGACTTTGTATGTCTTTATGCCTTGTTAACTCATTGGTGTAAGCCCGGGGGATTCCTAAGCTTACCCCCACAGTTTGGGTATTCCCGTTCCTCTGTGGAAGGCTAGAGGTGGCTGTGGTTGTGTGTTTTCTTTCCCCCAGGTGATAGGCTTTGGAAAATCCAATAAGTTAGGCTTTGGTGAAATAGTTTCTTCCCAGGACAGGCTGTAAAAGTACAGGTACCCGGGTGTGTTTCAGAATTGCTACTTTCTCTTCATCCTGCCATAAGCAGGAGGTGATTTTTCTCCGATCCTGGGAACCTGGTATGGCTCCTGCCCATCTCCCCAAACTTTTTGAGCAGTGCTTTGCCCCATGACCTCAATTCTCTGATGGGCCCAAGAATAGTTGTTGATTTTCAGTTTCTTCTTGTGAAGATAGGAATGGTGGCTTCTAGGTTCATCAGAAACCAGAAATCTTCTCCTGCACTTCTGAAGGACAGTTTGGCTGGATACAGAATTCTTGCTTTTCAGTGTTTAAATTCCAGTACTTTGAGTACATTATCTCACTATCCCATGGCCTTTCTGCTTTCTGATGATACATCAGCTGTTAACCTTCCTTATTGAGGATGTTTTACCCGTGATGAGTCTGTCCTCTCATGCTTCAGGAGTCTCTGTCTCTGGTTTTATGGTATATCTGGTGTGGCTGTCTTTGAATTTATCCTGTTTGGGTCTTGTTGAGCAAATTGGTAGATAGATTCATGTCTTTTATCAAATTTGGGAAATTTTCAGCTATTGTTTCTCATGATAAACTTTTGACCTCTCTCTCTTTCCCCTCCTTCTGAGTCTCAATAAACATATATTGGTGTGCCTGATGGTGTCCCCCAAATAGCTGAGGTTTTGTTAATTTGTATTCATTCTTTCGTTTTTTTCTGTTCCTCAGACTGGATATGCCTAATTGTCTTTCTTATCTTCAAATTTACGGATTCGTTCTTTTGCCTATTCAAATCTGCTATGGAACTCTTTTACTGAATCTCTCATTTCAGTTATCGTACTTTTTAGCTCCAGAATTTCCAGTTGGCTTCTTTTCATAATTTCTTTCTCTTTATTGATAGTCTTTATTTGATGGGCCATCATTCCCATACTCTAGTTTTTGTCACACAGTGTTTCCTTTATCTCTTTGAGCATATTTAAAATAGCTGATTTTATGCTAGTAATAGTAAGTCCAACATCTGGACTTTTTCAGTGAGTTCTTATTGACTGATCCCTGTCCCTCTGTGTATGGGCCATACTTTCTTGTTTCTTGGCATGCCTCATAATTTTTTGTTGAAAACTTTACATTTTGTATATTATAGCGTGACAGCTTTGCACTCTCCCCCTTCCCCAGGTTTGTTGTTCTTGCTTCTTACTGTAGTAGTGGGTAGTGGTTGTTTGTTTAGTGACTTTTCTGAATGAATTTTGTAAATCTGTATTCTTTGTCATGTATGGCCGCTGAACTGTCTGCCCCGTTAGCTTAGTGGTCAGCTAATGATTTAGCAGAGATTCTTTAAATGACCAGGACAAAAAAACGAACAACCCCCCCAACTCCCAGTGTTTGCTGAGGGGCTGGTGTTGGGGCATAGCTTCAACACTTAGCTTTCCCAGAGCCTCAGGGTCAGCCACAGGTGAGAGCTTACAATCTCTCCTGAGCCTGTATGTAGCCTTGGGCATGCATGTGGTCTTCTAGAGTCCCAGAAATATGTGGGAGCTTTTCACAGCCCTTATTCCCCAAAGCTCCTTATTCCCTAGTCTTTCTGCCCTGCCGTTTTGGCCAATGTATTTGTGATCCATTAGCCACTGCCTCATGCATCAGTGACTAAAACATATGCCTGGAAAGGTTTTCAACAAGTGACTCCCAGATAGCAGCTTTATCATTAGGCCAGAAACCCAAGCCCTCTGAGCATGTCTTCCAAGAAGTCTCCAAACAGATCAAATAATGGCAATTCTTTTCAAGTAAGGTCCATTCTGCCCCTCTGGTGCCCATCCCAGGATGTACTCTGTTATTTTATTTTATTTTTTAATTTTTTTTTTTTAACGTTTATTTATTTTTGAGACAGAGAGAGACAGAGCATGAACGGGGGAGGGGCAGAGAGAGAGGGAGACACAGAATCTGAAACAGGCTCCAGGCTCTGAGCTGTCAGCCCAGAGCCCGACGCGGGGCTCGAACTCACGGACCGTGAGATCATGACCTGAGCCGAAGTCAGACGCTTAACCAACCAAGCCACCCAGGCGCCCCTTTATTTTATTTTTTAAAAATTTATTCTTTTTTAAAAAGATTTATTCACCTTTGAAAGAGAGAGACAGAATGCGAATGGGGAAGGGGCAGAGACAGAGGGAGACACAGAATCTGAAGCAGGCTCCAGGCTCCAAGCCGTCAGCGTGGAGCCTGATGCGGGGCTCAAACTCACAGACTGCAAGATCATGACCTGAGACGAAGTCGGCCGCCCAACTGACTGAGCCACCCAGCCGCCCCTCTGTTATTTTAAAGGCTAACACTCATTTGAGTCCTGCGGTACCTACCCTGCGGGGCTAGGGTAAGTTGAAATGTTGCTTACAGATATTCAGGCATTTTTCTGGAATGAATGTCCCCCAGGTTACCACAAGGTTTGGGGCAGATTCCAGAGTTCCAAAGGAGTTTATTCTGCCTCTTTTTTGTTCCATTGATTTTTATGCAGATGTGGATTTGTGGAGTTCCTTACCCTAACAATTTTTGCTTTCATCACTCAGGAATGAGTTTCTTAAGAGAGAATATGTTCTGTATTTTATTACTTTACGTACTGAGCAAACGTTTGGTCACAGGATAGACGTTTGCTACATACTTGTTGCATAAATGAACTCATGGATCAGTAGGAATTGAAAACAGAGACGTTGAGAAGCTTGGCCGTGACTGGAAGTAGGTATGCGGTGCCTAGGAGGGTGAGTAGTTTTGAGAGAAGTTTTTTGTTTGTTTTTAATTGAACACGTTTATAGGATGTGGGGAGGAAACCACTGAAGAGGGAACATTAAAAAAGTCTCTCTTTACTACGTGACTGTGTTCACCATCTTTGTTCTTGGCAATGGTGTGACTCTGGCGCTAAGTCAGTCTGTGGTTCACTTCATCCTGAGCTCTTTCCTTTCACATCTGTTTGCTTAGTGTCCCTACAGTAGATATTTATGGGTAAATGGATTCTTTTTTACAATGCTTTTTTAAGATAGAATTCACATACCATAAAATTTCACTCGTTTTAAGTGTATGCTCCAGTGAGTTTTAGTTTATTTATAGAGTTGTGCAACTATCACCACTATTACCCAATTTTAGAACATTTCCACCGCCTCAGAAGAGTCCCTTGTGGCCACATGCAGTCCTCCCCACCCCTTCACCCCTAGTCTTTGGCGAGCATGGATTCACTTTCCGTGCTTGTGGAGTTTAGGTTTTGTGCTCACCGTGGGGGCTCGAGTGTGGCTCGATGATCCTTCCCAGGCAGAGCCGAGACCCCCACCCACCCTGTGGGCTCCTACCACAAGCCAGGTTAGCTGGGAAACCTCAGTGGACTCTTCTCAACAAGGATGCTTGCTAGAATAAAGCCCATTTCCCCAAGTCAACCAACATACGCCTTAAATTAGCTTTACCTCTTCCCCTTCTACAGTGACCCTAGCTACGGAGAATTCTTGGGAAAATTGAGAAAATAGTCCCTTCAGACCACGTGTCTGTAGGCTAATTGTATTGTGGAATCCTGACTGAGAAAGGCTGTAATGAGAAAGCTTGGGAAGTGGGCTCAGGCTTCCAGAGACTTCCGAACGAGGCGTTACTTCCATGCCTAGCTGTTGTGTGGAGCTAAGGATGCAGGATTCCTGTCCTGGAGGAGCTGATAGCCCGTAGGGGTTGCTGATGCCAGGCTCACGTGACACCTCAGAGAGGAAGATAACGGATCCCCAGGTGGCAAGAGGATCATCCCCTTCCTCATTGGCTCACTGAGAGGAGAGAAAGTTAAGCTGGCTTGGGGAGGGGGGGTGCTGGGCAGATGTTTCCCCAATCTGTATTCTTCTGGGGAAGAATGTCTTAAATTTCTCCCAACAATGTTTTCAAGGAAGCCACAGACCAGCATCTTATTATGCAGGAGAGGTGTCAAGCTGGGTTGGGTCTCATCTTCAGTGGTAGCGACCTTGTTCAAGAAGCGGACCTCTGGAGGGTCTTGGACTCCTTGGGGAACCGCTGGAAACACCAGTGTGTTTAGTCAAATATACAGGAATATGTATTTGTATAACATGGAGTGATCTCAAGCACATCACAAAATACCCACAAGGCATTTGACTAAATATCCTGCTAGGTCTGGTGTTTCTTTCTTTCTTTCTTTTTCTAATGTTTATTTATTTTTGAGAGAGAGAGAGAGAGAGAGAGAGAGAGAGAGAATGAATGAATGAATGAATGAATCTGAAGCAGGCTCCAGGCTCTGAGCCGTCAGCACAGAGCCCAACGCCGGGCTTGAACTCACAAGCTGTGAGATCATGACCTGAGCCGAAGTTGGATGCTTAACCGACTGAGCCACCCAGGCACGCTGGGTCTGGCTTTTCTGTCATTTGCTGCCAGCTCTTGCTGGACAGTTGACACCAGGTTGCAGATTTTAGGAAAAGTTTTTAGGATAAAAATTCAAAATTGGGAAAATTCTGTCCAATATTTGTGTGCACACATGAAGTGGTCAAAGATGGCACCATTTTCCCCTTGTTGGGGCAGGGAGAGTGGGCATTGTTTGAAAACTGCTCACTACAGTGTAGGAGCTCTCCTTCTCTATCCACTGCCTGCTGGCCATTCTTCTTCCTTTTCCGTGGGAGGGGGCTGTGTCCTGGCCTCTTGTTGCCTCGCTCTGTGATGGGGAAGCAGAGGGGGAAACCCAGTCGGCTGAGAGTTCTAGACCCAGTTGGTGCATCGTCGCCTGATGACTTTGGGCAAGCCAAAGATCTCTTTTGCTTTATTTTCCTTATCTGCAAAATAGAAATGATAATATTCCCTTGCTGATGTCACAGTATTTTTCCCATGAAAATCAAGTGAAGGAAGTCATTAATGTGTGAATATAAAGGGTAATTACTTGTTTTGCTTGAAGATGATGCCCTCACTGTCCAGTCTCTCCCCAGGCCATAAGGTGATGGATTCCCTGTAATAGCTGCCTCCGTGATGGTCCCCAGGGATCCTGCCTTGTGGGATTCGTGCCCTGCGTGCTTGTCATCACACGGTTGTATAGTGTATTGTTCTATGTGGCCAGTAGGATGTGGCAGGAGTGATGTCGTATCACTTGAGATTAGGCTATAAAAGATCACTGGTGATCACTTACTCTGGGAAAGCCAGCCACCTTGTCACCATCTGCTATTCTGTGGAGAATTCCACATGATGAGGCCTCTGGCTGGTAGCCATCTGATTGAACTTCGGAGTAGCTGTTTCCTAGAAGTAGACATTCCAGACCGCAGCCCTGGCCGAGAGACCCTAAGTCAAAGAGACCCCGCTGAGTCGTTCCAAGACTCCTGACTCTCAGAGACGACTTTGTGAGTTGCTAGCATCTGGTTTCGGCCACTCTGTTCTGGGGTAAGTTGTTATGCTGCGATAGGTAACTAATACGTTCCTCAAATAGAAACGTGTATGCATTTGCCCACAGAATCCGTGCTGGTCACATGGAGGGTAAGTGAAAGCAAAGGAGGGAGTGGCTGGAAGGCAGAGCGTAGACGTCGTAGACGTGCACGTGAAGCTTTCTTCCCCACCGAGGCTGCGTGTCCTGCACAGATGCCCAGAGCAACCCCACAAGCACCCTCTCCCCAACTTGCGTGACCCGCCAGCGGGCGTGTTTCCGGGCGTGAAGGCCAGAGCCTTGGTTTCAAATGAGTCCTGCCTCGCACCTCTCCTGAGCGACACGGCCCCGCGTGCGACCCTCAGCCTTTGGAGGGATAGGCGACTTCAGAAGCCCAAATCGAAAAGGCATAATCTCACTGTGAGGAGGTCATCCTGTCTTCCCGGGGGACCTCCATCCACTCCTTCCTGTGTCTGCGCGTGCTCTTCTTCCCGCCCTGAGCCGGGTCCTGGTTGCCGCCCTGGGGTGGCCCAAGGAGTGGCTGTTACGGGGACTGGTGTGGCTGTGGGGCCGTGGGCCGAGGCGGCTGTCTCTGTGTCGGGCTGGAGCCTGCAGTTCACGGGACGTGCAGCTGGAGGTCAGGGCCTTTCATCGGCGAGCTGGACACACGCCTCTGGCGCAGGAGTCAGGCCTGCTGACGGGGTGCGGGGGGAGAGGGCAGCAGCAGGTGCCCGTGGGGTGAGCCACCAGGCGAGGGCCGTGAGTGAGGGACATGCGGCTGCCGCAGGTGGGCCTGTGTGCGGCGCCCTGACAGAAATGTGCGGGAGAGGGGGCTTCTGGGAGAGGTCGGGCCTGGCCGTCGCCTCCCTGGGAAGCCACCGCACCTGTCCCCCAACACCTCGCCCACTCAGGGCCAGGTAAAACGAGCCCACTACAAATCACTTTGTCGTTACTCCTGCTAAGGGCGGTACTCGAAGTTGCTACTCCTCCTGAGAGTGGTACTCAGAGGTTTGGTGTCAGGCCAGTTTTCTGTTCATGAAGATTATCGAGGGTCCCACCGATTTTTGTTCATGCAGGTTATGGCTATAGATATTCGTCATTTTAAAAATTAAAGGAATGGATGTATATTAACTTATGTATAAATAAGAATAATAAACTTTCACGTGCTAAAATAGATGACATCTTTTAACAAAAATAACTAACTTAATAAAAATAAAAAAATTTGGTGAGAAAGAGGGACATTTTACATTTGCAAATATTTTTAACGCCTGCCTATTAAAGGTCCTTCAGTGCCTGTTCGTTAAGAATCTCCTTCTGCCTTCAGTGATACTCCCTGTCGTGTGACCTCTGTCGTGATACTCCTCATTGTGTGGCCTCTGTCGTGATACCCCTCGTCGTGTGACCTCTGGAGAGTTCCCCTGTACACATAAGAGAGCGAGAGGGAGAAAGTGATTAGGAAAACAGCTGTGACTTCACAGAGCCCCCAGAAGGGGGCAGCGCAGGAGTCCGGGCGTGGATGCCGCCCTCCATGTGCCCAGACAGAAGCCTGTCCTGGAGCAGCGTGCACGGCCTTGGAACGGGTCAGCCTTGCGGGCAGCCTCACTGAGTTCCAGGACCGGTTTCGACACACCCCCAAAGTCGTGCACGGCTGGGAGACGTGGCCTCGGTGTGGACATTTCCCCATCTCGGCGCCTCACCCACCCTGCCATGTCCACCGGGTGGACCTGAAACCACGTCCCCGCACCGCTTGCCTGCTTATCACTGTGGCTCTGTCTTTCACGTGCTGTTACTTTCTGGGTTGATTACAAGGCAAAACTCTTCTCCCGGGAGGTATATTTGTCAAGAAACCGACTGCTGCTCAAAATGATGATGTGAAGTCTTATAAAATCCTTTTTATAAATCAAAGCCTTTATTTGGAAAAAGAGTCCTCTAAAAGAGCCACATTTTCTTTTCACTCTGGCCCTCAGCACAGTTTTGAGAAATGTTTTGGAGAAGTACCAGCTTGTGATACCAACTGCCCAGACATTGTTTGGACTCAGGCGCATTTTTATGGTCGTTGCCCTGTCACTGAACCTTTATGGAATGAAGACGATGGCACGGCCAAAGTTTTCCCTAAAGTCAGGTTTCAAAATACGACATGCTTTTCTTTAAATACAAATTAAAGTTACAAGCACTTTCTGTATCCTGTCTTTCTGTGTTCTAAAACTGCTGCCTACTGCTCGTACCCAAACTGGATAATGCAGGATACTAAGAAGTCACCTGCGAACGTACTACCCAGACATGGTAGTGAATGTCCTCCCGATCACTTTTCTAAGCCTGTGTCTGCACATGCATATATATGCTTAGTATCATGCATGCATTTACATCTGTATGACTCTGAAACAAAGTGGGGTATGAATTCAGCGTCTTGAACGACAGGCACCCACTCTGAGCTCTCAGAGAGCTGAGGCTCCCTTGTTCATCAGGCCCTTCCAGGAGGGAGCAGAAGGTGCCTGGACACAAAGTAGCTTGGAGTCCCGATAGTCGGGGAAGGGCAATGGGGTCAGGTGGGGCGTGGGACCTCAGGCATCGCTGACTCCCCGTGCGGAGAGGAGAGACGTGTGCCCACCTCAGCTGCTGGCGAGAGGCATGGCAGGGTCGGGAGCTCAGCCTCAGAGAAGGGGTGGGTCTCGGAGGGCAGGAGTGACCGGGAGGCAGGGCTGGGCAGAGGGAACCTGGCATGCCCTCCTCTGTAGGTGCTCCCCCTTAGAAAGGAAGAAGGAGCAGTGGGGAGACGGGGAAAAAGCACGTGAGCAACTGGGAATGTGCGTGTGTATATGTGTGGTGTGCGTGTGTGTTCCTGTGTGTGTACTTGTGCATGCACTGTAAGGAATGGCTTGTGTGGCTGTGGAGACCTGCAGCCGCAGACCCGGGAGCTGGTGGTGTGGGTCGGAACCCGAGCGGGAGGCCCTAGAGCGTGAGCACAGCAGGTGCACATTCTGATCCTGGGGCAGAGAGACTGGGTCCCGCTCAGCAGCCAGGAGGAGAGGGGTCACTCCCCTTTCTGCCGTATTTATGCCTCAGTGCACTGGACGAGGCCCACCCTCACCGCTTTGCTCAGTGCAGATTCAGGTGTGAACCGCCCGGGGGTGGGCATCACATTTAACCACGTACCTGGGCATCCGCGGTCCAGTCCAGTTGACATATAAGATGCACCATCACGCCCCAGGAGTGCGACAGATCTCCCCGCCCCAGGCATAGAGCCCAGAGCTTGTCCTGGTCGGCTGCTCCTGCGGACCCCCATCCTGGTCTAGAACTGGCATCATGGGAGCCTGAGTCCAGGTGGGGGTAGGAGGAGCACCCCGCGGGCTGGTGCCTGGAGTGGAGACCAAGGCTGAGAAGGACAGTCCCGGCTGGACCGTCCGTGAGGCTCCCTGTGCCCTCTGGATCAAATCCACACTCCTCCCCGCGGCTCCCCGCACTTGGTGGCTCCCCCCACCACTGCTCCTTTGTCTTTTCCTTTGTCCGTGGATGAAACTTAGGCTGTTCCCGCGTTGGACGGTGGCTGCAAGTACATAGAGCACAGGTTCCCCTCCAGATCCTGTTTTCACTTCCTGTGGGTTGTACCCAGAATGGGATTACTGGATGTGGGTAGTTCTATTTTTAACTTTCTGAGGAATTTCCAAACTATTCTCCTGAGCGGCTGCACCAGTTTGCATTCCCACCAACAGTGCAGGAGGGTCCCTTTTTCTCCACGTCCTCGCCAGCATCTGTTGTCTCCTGAGTTGTTAATGTTAGCCGTTCTGACAGGTGTGAGGTGGTATCTCATCGTGGTTTTGAATTGCATTTCCCTGATGATGAGCCATGTTGAGCATCTTTTCACGTGTCCGTTGGCCATCTGGATGTCTTCTTTGGAGAAAATGTCTATTCAGTACCTGTTTTAAATCAGATTTTTCTTTTTTTTGCCATTGAGTTATGTGAGTTCTTTATATATTTTGGATATTAACCCATTCTCAGATATATGATTTGCAGATCTCTTCTCCCATTCTGTAGTTGGCCTCTTAATTTTGTTGATGGCTTCCTTTGCTGTGCAGAAGCTTTTTAAGTTTGATGTGGTCCCACATGCTTATTTTTGTTTTTGTTGCTTTTGTATTTGATGTCGAATCCAAAAAATCATTGTCAAGAGGCTTACTTCCTACATTTCCTTCTAGAAGTTTCATGGTTTTAGGTCTTATGTTTAAATATTTAATTCATTTTAGTTGGCTTTTGTGTTTATGATATAAATAGGGGTCTGGTTTCATTTGTATGCATGTGGATGTCCAGTCTCCCCCAACACCATTTACCGAAGGGATTGTCCCTGCCCGTTGTATGTTTTTGCTCCTTCGTCATAGATTAAGTGGCCATATAAGCATGGGTGTATTTCTGGGCTCTTGATTCCACTCCATTGGTATGCACGTCTGTTTTTAGGCTAGTACCAAACTGTTTTGATTACCACAGCTTTGTAGTACAGTTTGGAATCAGGAAGTGTGATGCCTCCCACTTTGCTCTTTGTCCTCAAGATTTCTTTAGCTCTTTGGGGTCTTTTGCGCTTCCATACAATTATTAGGAATTTTGATCTTTATACTGTGAGAAATAGTAATGCTTAAAGCAAGGATTGTTCTAAGCAACTGAGATTTTCAGGAAGATGCCTCTGGCTTCAAGGTGAGAACAGCTCGGTGGGGCTTCCGAAGGGGAGGAAACTGGGGCAGGAAACTGAGTCAGGAAACTGGGGCACATTTCTGAGTGAGAGATGAACCTGGTTTGTGCTGGAGTCGGAGAGGGTCGGGAAGAGACGGCTGACCTGAGACAGTAGGTGTAGACAGAGTTTGCATCCTAGGAGATGAACCACCGAGTTCACATAAACCCCTCTGTAAGGGGAGTGTTATTTTTACAGGGTGAGCGTGTTCATAAATACCGTTTCTCCCTAGAGGGCCGGGCATTGCACGCAGTGCCCTGGACAGAGAGGCTGTTTGTTGACTTGTTCCGGCAAGGACGTCAGCCTCTGTCTTCTGCCCACGAGTGCCTGTAAAACACTGGGAATGAAAAACCTCACTCCAGGGCTCTGTTCAACAGCTCTGGAATCGGTGAGCCTCAGAATCAACGACGAGCATTCCTGGGCCCAGTCTCCAGGGTTTCTGGTTCAGTCAGCGTAGGGGAGAGCCTGACGATTTTCAAATCTTGGGTCTTGATGAGCATCGTAGTGCGGACCATTTACAAAGCACCAGACAGGCACACCGTGAACGTAGATCGCGTTTAACCACGTACCTGGGCATCTGCAGTCCAGTCCAGTTGACGTATAAGATGCACCATCGTATGCGTCCATACGTTTTTATGAAGAAGAAACGAAGTTTACGTTCCTGGGGTATGCCACGACTCTTGCTGTGAAGTGGGGTGGATAGCCCATCCGGTTTGTTCTTGGAGATGCTAGTCAGATACGCTGTGGAAATCTTCAGCAGGAGCCTGGGAGGGACCCCCAGCTCCGCTCCTGCTCCACTGCCCAGCTCTGGCAGATTCCTAGTGGGACCGCACACCGGGTGGCTGTCTGCCTCTCCCCTCCCCCTTCTTCCCCACGACCTTGGCGCCACACCTGTCCCCAGATGGGGCAGCAGGGTGCTGACGCTCCCGTGTGCACCACTGACTGCTTAGGTTGCACCAGGTGTGGGATTTCCGGAAGGAGGATTCGTGTCTGCTGGCTGCTGGCTGACCTCGCAGACAGCCACAATGTGTCAGGAGGAGGCGTGGGGAGGAGGCGACCCGTCGGAGACCCTGTGATCCGAGTTTTGGGTTCCCCCAGACTCCTTGGCAATAAGCAACGCATGGCTCATTCACACATTCCACTCCTGAAATTTCCATGGAAAAACGGTTGCACACAAAAATCTCGTAGTTTCCCAGAGTAACCGTAGGGACGGGGATGGAGAGACCGTGGAGCCAGAGGTGAGTCAGCTTCTGCCTGAACCGCAGAGGGGTCGGCCTGCAGGTGCGGGTGAAGCCCGCGGAGGCAGGGCAGACTCAGTCCAGGCTCTGAGCAACAGTGCAGCCCGAGCCGTGGCCACAGGAGAGAATGTCGGGTCCGGTGACCAGGAGGTTCTCCTTGACCCCAAGGTGACTCCTCCCTGGAGGAGTCGTGGGTCTTGTATCTGGGGATGTGAGGTCATGGAATTGGAGTCTTATGGGCCCTCGCTTCTGCAGGGGATGGATGCCGGCAGGAGGGCCTGGAGGTTGTGAGAACTGGCCGGTGAGGCTTGACCAGACACTCCCTGCACTCTGGTTTCCAGGATCTAATTTTACCTGTGTGTGGCCAGGCCAACAAAAGGTGCACTTGGGGCATGTCCATTACCTGAATGGTCAGAGTTCTGTTATGGCCCCAATACAGCCAAAGCATCCATTGGTTTGAACCAAGGCAAAGACCGGAGAGTGTCTGACCCGCTCTCTGGCATTTCAGATGATGTCCATCCAGCAAGAGTTCACTGCATACCTAGAAGAGAAGTCCCTGGGGATTCACGTATTGTTTGTTCATGTCTCCATGTAATGAACCTCCCTGCAGGATGCCTCAGCCCGGGAAATAAATATGTCTTGTGTGCCTGGATAAATGGGGTTCATGGTCACTGGAAGGACAGACTGGGCCTTCTGGGGGAGGACCTACCCAGTGTCTTCCTGGAAGCACAGGGCAGCACCTGTGGTTCCACACGTGGTCACGGGGCACATTGGGCATCGATGCCCAGCCTGGGGGCAGTACCTCAGCCGGTCATCTGGGGCCGGAGTACATTTGTGTCCCAGGGAACCATCTGACCAGCAAACATTCACTGAGCTCCCGCTATCAGCCAGCAGGGTCCAGGTGCACGGGACACCTCTGTGAGCAGCCGTGCAACAACGCCTACCCTCCACGGGGACACGGGTAGTTACAATAAACGCAGGTATCGCATGCCGGCACCTTGTTCCACGTGCCAAGAAGGGAATGAGCTGGACCAACCACCAGGGGGCAGCCTCCCCCCAACCTAGCTCATGCTCCTCCCCGGGGGTGCGGGTCCTCACAGCAGCTACCGCTGGGTTGGGCCGCGGCAATTTGCCAAGAGCGGATCCCAAGATCGTTGCCTGTCCTGATACAGGGGGACACCAGAGGGCCCTAGAAGGGGGCGCAGGACCCATGCCTCCCCCGCTGACCCAGCCCTCAACAACCAGCTCCCCAACCCCAGAACCTGATCCCAGGCTGGCCCTGGTGGAGGGGGGGCAGGCACACTGTCCTTCAAAGGTAGCCTGTCCCCCTCAACAACCCCAGAACCTGATCCCAGGCTGGCCCTGGTGGAGTTGGGGCAGGCACACTGTCCTTCAAAGGTAGCCTGTCCTCCGTGCAAAGTGGGAGCCAGAAGTAAGCGGCTGTTCTCTTAGAGTTTTGTAAAGACATATTATCGGCGGCTACCTCCCTCAACTTTGGAGAGTTAATACCAGAAACATTGAGCAGATTTAAACACTTCCGGATACAGTTAAAGATCTGGAGTCAAACTTTTAAAACTAAAGTAACTTTGAAATGAGGTAACAGTCGGAACATTCAGTGAGGATCTGGATTAGTGTCCCCAGGCTGGGATGGTCCTGAACACCTTGCCACCAAGAGCGGTTTCAAAGGAGGCAAATAGCAGCGAGCTGCGTCTGTGGCCCTTTAAACAAGACACAGGCAAGCTTAGCCGTTCCCTGTCACTCGACTGCATTTCTGTGCACATCTGACAACATGCTCCCCCTTGTCATTCTGTCTTTCTGGTCACGAGTCCCTCTGGTTTGCGCCGTCCAGGCATCTCAACATGGGCGAAGCTGCGTTTCCACCCTGTTCTCATTCTCAGAGTGCACTGACTTTTCATTTCCTGGCATTGGCTTTCTGTGCAACCCTGTTTTACCCAGCATGCAGAGCAGGGCCGGCTTTAAACATTTACAGAGTTGTTTCTCCAAAGGGAAGCACATGCTGGAAAGAAACACGATTTCACGAGATGAGACTGCTGTGGCGGTTGGGGGCTTCACTGCAGAAGTGTTTTCTTGTCCAGAACAGTCCTGGAGGTCCAGTTGTGACATGGTATCTGGACAATTTCTGTCCACTCTGTGCAGAGAGGGTGGTTTGTGAGGGATCAGCATGACTGGGAACTGGCTGTTGTCTAATAAGCCCGACGTGAGAGACAAGGCAAGGGGCGAGGCGCGAGGGTAGTTTCCCTTTACGTGTAAACACACACACATTTTTAAATCAGCGAGCGCATAATGGATTATACCATAATGCTGCTTTTTTTTTTTTTAATGTTTATTTTTGAGAGGGAGAGAGCGAAAGAGTACAAGCGGGGAGAGGCAGAGAGAGAGGGAGACACAGAATCCGAAACGAGCTCCAGGCTCCGAGCTGTCAGTACAGAGCCCGATGCGGGGCTTGAACTCACGAGCTGCGAGATCATGACCTGAGCCGAGTCGGATGCTCAATCAACTGAGCCACCCAGGCGCCCCATCACTTTTTTTTTTTTTTTTTTTTAAGAAAAAAATGCGACGGGCGTTCTTCCACGTCCTTACACACATCCTGTCGTTCTTGGTAGAGATGCGTGACGCTGCAGGGAGGGGCTGCGCCACGATTTGCTAGGGTCCCGCCAGGTGGACATCCAGGTCGCCTCCACACCTCTGCCTTTGTTACAAGCGCTGAACGTTCGGCTTCAGGGCCACCGCCTGGAGAATGTGTGCAGCTGGATTCCCGGAGTCAGGTTTCTGCAAGGCCGCCCTGTGAGGGTTTGCTTCACTTTCCGCCCCTCTTGCCCGCCTTGGCACCAGGGGCTGCTGCCTGCTACGTTCTTGCCAACCTGCCTGGGGAAAGCGACCTTAAGGCTTTGATTTACCTTCCTCCTTCCTCCTCTCCATCGTCGCGTCGCATCTTCCATGAACTGCCGTGAACTCTTCGGGGAGTTTTTGACAACGCCCACCGCGCAGAGCTTTCTCAGTGAGACTGAGGCTTTGGCATCCCGTGGGACTTGCCAGGACGCGTTGAACTGAGTGGATCTTTTTCCAGGTTGCCGAGCACACACTGCATCAGGCGGGACACCGGAATTCTTACGCAATTCTTATGTAATCCTGCGATTCAGCTGCCATTCATGAGAATCTGGGACCGACAGGGTGAACTCACGTTTCCAAGGTTAATATCCCGGTGGTATTAACCGCTAGATTTATTAGTATTAAGCGAAGGTGCCTATGCTGCGTAAGGAGTCTGCAGTGTTAATGAGGAAGGAACGGTTACCGGCCGAGTTGGATAACTTACTAACGCGTAAAAAAAACCCAAAAAGCTTTGAGCTCACATTTTTCTTCTTCTGTCCCCAAAAAGGTCTTGCCTCATGTCCACTCTCAGGACGGAAATGACTTGCACAGCTGCTCTTCCTCCCTGGCGTGATGTGTGTGTGTGTGAGTAATTTGTGCATTCGTGTGTGTTACACCACACTATTTGGGACACTGCCCAGGGAGAAGGCTGCAGGCATGGAGGGACCAAGGAGGGGGTGGTGGCCTGCAGGAAGACATGTCACAATGCCGGAAAGCCCGGGTGCGAAGCTGCTTGGGGGGGCGGGTGGTGGCATCCTCACAAACCTGCAGGGAGGTGGGCCACTTCCCCCACAGTGGGCCATGTGGACGGAAGAGCAGAAGACCTTCCAGAATATTCTTCTCAGCGTGACGCCCTCAGGACGGCCATGTGGCCCCACGAAGAGCTGGGGGCAGGTTCCCACAAAGACAGATTGAATTTTCCACCAGCTGAGTGGGATGGAGATTTTGACTCAGATTTCATTTGATTTAGGGGGGAAGATGAGACATTTCTAGCATTCCCACGTTACTGGTTGCAAGTTCATTTTTACTACACAGAGAGAATGTGTCTTAGGCAGTTACTATGCATCCGAGGTATTAATCAACAAAAGATGCAAATGAATACAATATTTTTAGCGTTGTGAGCACATGGATAAATGGGTACCAGACCACTAGACAATGAGAGTTTGATTGAAACTTTGCATCTGGTTCCTATTAACTGAAATGGAGACAAAATACGCATTCAAGGTTTCCTGCCAGTTAATTTAAAAAGCAATTTGGAATTCATGGGCCTCAGCTGAAGTTTGGTTTCAGGGATCCCACGGGCCGTAACGAGCTGGCCAGCCTCCTAATTTCTTCTCCGTGTTGTAAAAGCAATAAGGACCACCTCTCGGACACGACAAGTGGCCTTCCACTGCCCATCCGTCAGACACAGACCCCCATCTCCGTAACTGTTCCCCGCGGTGGGTCGCTGGGATGCAGTCGACTCTGTGCTGCTGGAAATAATGGCAGCCACACCTGGCTCCACGCTGCCACAAACCACCAGTAGCCCTCCAAGGGACTGCGGCATCTGCCCTCAGTGGGCCCGCCCCCCAGCAGCCCCAGAAAGCTGGCCACTGTCCTTACTTTCCACATCGGTTGGCAAAAGGCTGTATCATTGCTCTGATTTATACTTTACAGTCACTGATGATTTTGAACACTTGCCCACGTGCTCATTAACTAGCTGTTTGGCTGGTGTTGTGAATCCACTTCAGTGGCAGCTGGCTTGCACATTTTAATCACTTCCGTCCGATGTACAAGGAAGACACAGAATCCCATTTCCCTACACCCTATCTTGTCTTCTCACACGATGGGAAAGGAAACCTAAGATTTTCAAAGAAAGGAACCCGCATTTTAGAACAGCTCCTTCCCAGGATGTGCCCAGGTGTTCCCATGCCCACTCTCCTCTGCTGCTGTGGCTGTGGGCTCCTGGCCCTCTTGTGGTGCCTGGGGCCTCCCCGGGGTCATCTAAGAAACCAAATTCCCATACGAAAGTAGGGGTTTAAATGCAGCACACTTTAATTTATTTTTTAAATGTTTATTTATTTTTGAGAGAGACAGAGCATGAGCAGGGGAGGGGCAGAGAGAGAGGGAGACACAGAATCCAGGCTCTGAGCTGTCAGCACGGAGCCCGACGTGGGGCTTGAACCCATAAGCTGTGAGATCATGACCTGAGCCGAGGTCAGACGCTTAACTGACCGAGCCACCCAGGCGCCGGTATAGTGCGTTTGGAGACTCATTTTTAACTGGTTAACAGTGCAACCAGCAGGGAAGACAAACCAAGTAAGCTAAGCTGTTTAGAAGGCTGTTGAAGAAGTTGGGACTTGTCCGGTGGGTTTAGAAAGGACGCCTGGATGAGACCGCTGCTGTATCTGAGTGTGTGGTTGTCACCTTCTGCAGCCGTAGGGAGAACGGAGACAGCACTGGGCCCCAGCTTCCTCCGGACGGTCAGTTTTGGCATCGACTTGGCTGAACTACAGTCCCCAGCTACTCAATTAAACACTCATCTAGGTGCTACTGTGAAGGTGCGTTGCAGGTGTGATTAAAGTCCCTCATCAGGTGACTAAGTAAGGAGGATTAGCCTAGAAGACGTGGGTGGGCATGATCCAATCAGTTGAAGGGCCTCGTGAGCAGAGCGGAGGCTTCACTGAGGAAGAAGAAATTCCGCCCTGGACAGACTGCGGCCTCAGCCCGTGCACACACATTCCTGCCCTTCCACACAGCCTGTCCGGTAGAGTTCACACTCACCTGGTCAGACTCCAGGTTCGTGTAAATCAGTTCCTTGTGACGGCCCTCTTAATGTGTACCTCCTAGCGGTTCTGTGTCTGTGGTTGGGCCCTGGCTGACACGCTCCCAGCACCCTCGTCGCCTGCCTTCCCCCGCCTCCGCTCTGAAAGCACCCTCCCCACATCCACCCTCTCGTTTCCCTGGAGTCACAAGGGCAGACACAGCAGAGAGAAGGGTCAGTTACTGTAAGGAACATAAACCAGAGGCATCTTAAACGTTTCTTCCTCTCTCCCTCCCATCCAACATTCCATTATGAAAATTGTCAAACTACAGAAAATGTGAAAAGTTTGTAGTTAACACCTCTTCAACCCGCATTCTACCATTGACGTTTTATTACACTTTCATCTGTTACACATTCACCCGTGTATTCCTCTACTTGTCCATCAACCTTATCTTCTTGATGCATTTGAGGCTGGTGCCTTAGACCACTCGGCCATCCTGACACCCTCTTCTTGATGCATTTGAAAACAATTTGCTGACATTAATGGCTTTCTTCCTCAGTACTTCGGCATGTACATCACTAATTAGAATTTAGTATTTGCATGGAGCTCTTTTGTTTTGAGGAAAATTTTATAGAATTAAATGCATAAATCTTAAGTGTACCTTTCAATGAGTTAAAAAAATTTTTTTTTTCATGTTTATGTTTGAGAGAGAGAGGGACAGAGCATGAGTGGAGTAGGGGCTGAAAGAGAGGGAGACACAGAATCCGAAGCAGGCTCCAGGCTCTGAGCTGTCGGCACAGAGCCTGACGTGGAGCTTGAACCCACGGACTGTGAGATCATGACCTGAGCTGAAGTTGGACGCTTAACGGACTGAGCCAGGCAGGTGCCCCTCAACGAGTTTTAACAACTGCATTCACCTGTGTGACCCGAACTTCACCCGAACAGGATATTTACATCACCCCAAAGTGTTCCACATTCCTCACCAGTCAACCCTTGACTCACCTGAGAATCGAACCCTGGGCTGATTCTCTTTTCCTCCAGAGATATAGTTTCCTTGTTCAAGAAATTAATCAGTATGGAATCATAAAATGTGTGCACCTCTGTGGCTGGCTTCCATGCGCCATAATATTTTTGAGGTTCATCCATGTTGTTGGATGTACCCATTGTTTGATCCGTGTTGCAGCTGAGAAGCATTTTGTTGTGTGACTGTATCACTGTGTACATTCTGTTGACGGACGGCTGGGTTGTCTTTGTCCATTACAAGTAAGGCTGCTGTGAACATTCCTGGATGGGTCTTTCTGTGAATATAGGATTTTCATCTCTTGGGTTAGTATCTAGGATTGAACATGCTGTGTCATCTGGTAGGTTTACGTTGAGTTTTCTGTGAAGCCGCCAGAACTCTCGGTAGATTTACACTTCCACCAGCAGTGCTGGGGGGGGGGGGGTTCTGACTGTGCTGTATCATCACCAACATTTGATATGGTCAGTCTGTCATGTTTAGCCATTCCAGTGAGTGTGTAGCAATGCCCTTTTTGGCTTTAATTTATGCTTCCCTGGTGGCTAATGATGGTGAGCCCTTTTTCATGGTAACATTGTCTTTTGATCATGTGCTTACAAACCCCTGAATCCACCCCAGCTTTGTTGGGGCATCCTGGAGAGCTTGTCAAGTTACATTGTGAAATTCTGTTTTAAGCAGTGTCTTCAAAAAGCCTAGGTGGGATTCTTGACTCCAGTGGGGAATCTGGAGGCAAAGAGACTTACACAAATTCCAAGTACCCAGCAGGAGTGGCATCCTAAAAGGGCAGCAGAGACCAGGTCTGCAGTTGGATGAAAGGAAGATGAGTAATGGGGCCAGTAGGATCATGGGGACAATGTGATCATGGGGGCCATTGAGATTATGAGGGGGCAATAGAATCATGGAGCCAGTAGGACCATGGGGCCAGTGGGATCATGGGGACCTTTGGGATCATGGGGGGCAACAGAATCATGGAGCCAGTAGGACTGTGGGGCCAATGGGATCATGGCCAGTGAGGATCATGGGTGCAGTGAGGACAATGGGGACTAATGAGGTCATTAGTCCTGAGAATTATGGGTCTTTTGTCCACTTCTGTGTATCAGCAGTGGGTTATGTAGGGGTGTTTGGGCTGGACTAACTATGCAGGGACATTTGTCCAATTATGGCAACAGATTTTTTCTTATGAATTAATGCCTGATATTCCTGTAAGAAAAATATTGAGCCTTTTCCTGTCATACTGACTATAAACACTCCCCCATTCTGATGTTTAAGATTCCAGCTTCTTGTGTAGTGATTCCCGGGGTTGGGGTGAACGATGATGGTGGTCTTCGGATGTTGACGCATAACTTCTCATGTATCTGTCACTCGGCCATTACAACTGTGACAGGGCCAAGGCTTTAACTTAGAGAGATAAATGTGACTGTCGTTCAGGAAGACTGAGGCTTTAAGGTCAACGGTCGCAGAGCTTTAGGCTGAGAAAATGCTTGCACAGAGAAGGACTTGCTAACGACTCCAGGTCCTTCACCTGCAGAGGACCCAAGCCACCTGCTCCCACCAAAACACATTATGCAAATCTGGGCTCTTACAAAAGTTACAAAATGAGGGGTGATTTGTATATTTTAAATGGATTTTGTTAGGTGAGATTCACTAGACTCTTCATTCGAATTTCAAGTTCTTCCCCAGTCAAAACATAATTTGATCGTCAGAAATTGGTCAGGTGACTCAGCCCATCAGGCAGGCACAGACTCAGCAGGAACAGTACCTTCCTCCCCCAGGAGACACAACAGCGAAAGCCAGCGAGCGAGCCGGGGACACCTGGGTATTGGTCCTGCGTGCCAGGCAGAGCCACATGGGGGTGAAGTGGACTGGAGGCTTGTGTTCCTCTAAGATTCACAGATTGAAGCCTGGCCCCCAGCATGATGGGGTTAGGAGGTGAGGCCTTTGGGAAGTGAGGAGGTCTGGGGGGTGCAGACCCACAAACGGGGTTAGCGTCCTCATCAGAGGCTCTGGAGCCTTCCATTGTGTGAGGACCCAGTGGGAAGACGGCCACCGTGAACGGGGAGGCGGGTTCTTTCTCACCAGACGAGGAGTGGGCCCCACCTTGATCTTGACTTCCCACCCAGCACTGTGGGGAGTAAATGTCTGCTGTTGAAGCCGCTGTGGTGTGATGCCGTCACCGTGGCCTGAGTGAAGACAGGGGCTCATTTTGGGTCCTTTTGCTCAGCACTGGCTACCCTGCTGGGACCGAGGGCCTTTGTGAGGGCAAAAGTAACCGTCTCATCCATCTCGGTGGCCATAACACACACCCCAGACTGCATGGTTTAAACAACATGGGTTTATTTCTCTCAGTTCTGGAAGCTGGAGGTCCCAGATCAGGTGTGCCCCAATCTGGTTCCTCACTTGCTGGTAGCCATCTCCCACCATGTCCCCTCATGGCAGGGAAAGAAAGAAGTTCTCTGGTCTCTTCTTGTGAAGACACTAATCCCATCATGGGCCCCACCCTCACGACCTCATCTAAACCCAGTTACTTCCCTAAGTCCCCCCTCCAAATACCATCATGCTGGGGGCTAGGGCCTCAACATATAAATTTTGAGAGGACACAATTCAGTCTATAGTATTCTGCCCCCCAAATCTATGTAATCCTTGCCTACAAGATACCTTCATTCCATACCACCTGCCCCTAGAGTCTTAATTCATTCCAGCACCAACTCTCAACTCTGACTCTGGAGCCCCCTGTAAGTCGGATGTGGGGTATACCTGAGGTACAATTCATCCGGAAGCAAAGGTCCCCTCCAGCTGTGAACCAGTGACACCAGACAAGTTGCATGAGATGGGCCGAGGATGGCCGTTCCCATTCCAGAAAGGGAGCTCCTGGAATGAAGGAAGGAGTGATGAGTCCCAAGCAAGCACAAAACAAAAGAAGGCAGATTCCAGTATACCACAAGGCTTAAGAGTAATCCTCTTTGGTTTGACGCTCTGCCTTCTTGACCCACTGGGGTGGCTGATTACAAGAGATGTATTATCAGAACTGGCTCCCATGGTCATGGAGGCTGAGAAGTCCAAGACCCGCAGTCGGCAAGCTGGAGACCCAGGAGGGCCGATGGCGTGCCTCCAGTCCGGGTCCCAGTTAGAAGGCGAGGGATGACCATGTCCCAGCTCAAAGGCACAGAGAGCAAATTCTCCTTCAGTCCACCTTGTGTTCAGACCCTCAACTGATTGGCTGAGGCCCGCCCGCACTGGGGAGGACAGTCGGCCTTAGTTTACAGATACAAATGCTGATCTCCTGCAGACACTTCCCAGACACACCCACAATCTTGTTGGGCCATGTGTCTGGGCACCCCAGTCTGGTTCTCACTTAAAACTAAGCATCATGGTCACTGGCCAACTGACCGACAGGCACGGAGGCTCTCCGGGGCTGTGGACAATGTAAAGCAGGGCACCCCCAGCTAACCCGCTGAACCTTCCAAGTCCACTAGGTTGGTTTCTCAGGGCAGGGGCAGCCGTAGGGTGTGTGAGGAGGAGGGCATGGCATGGGCGGGGTGGGGAGACATCAGCGGACTCTGCCCCCGACCTGGAGCTGCCACCACCCCTGCCGGGCCTCCTCCCACGTCCCCTGGCTCGGACACCAGCCGGGTCAGGATGAGACGAGTGAACAAGAGAAGCCACAGCAGCCAGCTTCTCCCCTCGGTGGCGTGTGTGTCCTTCACCCATCACCACGCTGGAGCCTGCTCACAGGCTGGGGGGGGGACCGGACGCAAGCCTGGCCTGACATTCCCTGCGGTCTCAGGAGGCAGCCGGCCTGTGCTTCCCCAGGCAGACGAGGGCCGGATGAGACCATCTTAGGGACGTGTGTTACGATGTGCCGTGTCCTTGTGCTGTCCCCCTGGGACTTCCTTCGTGCCCTCCTGTGTCCTCAACTAGCATGTGGCCCCATCAGGGCAGCGGTGACAGCTTTACACACCGCGGGGTCCCCACATCATTTTCCATCCTTGATCAAGGATATTCGTCACTTGCACTTTTTACTGGATGTGGACCCGTCATGGCTTCTTCTCAGCCCAGCTGCTGGGATGTGGGTGGCTTCATACAGGTTAGCTTCTGTTTAAAAGTCAACAACGGCGGAGAAGGAAGGCCCAGCGGGTGTGAGAGCAGCGCCGACTGAAGTGAGCCACCAGGGCACACGGGCAGGCGGGGAAGTGGTCTGAATTCAGAACTCTGCCTCTTCCGTTGCTGCAAAATTTCCTGCAAAATGTGAGTGATGCCTGCGGCTCTCACTCCACTGGTCTCTCAGCCTGCTGGTCTGCCTGGGGGCGTCTGCCACATACACAAGTAGAGAGGGTATATGAGGGACTGGGAGTTCCCGCTGCAGCAGAGAGGTCATGGTGCCTGCCCAGCCCCTTGATCGCAGAGACCCGTGCCCAGTTCCTGCAGATGCTGGTGGCCCTGCCTGCTGGGAGGCACCTGAATCCGAGGTAGGCCTGTCGCCCAGGGTCAGGAGCTGGCAGCCAGGACTCCAGCTCAGGGCCCTCGGGTGGCTCATGATCTCTCTGATGTCCCAGGTGCTACTCAGGGACCGGGCCCCCATATTTGGCTCCTCACTTCCTGCCTGCTGCACCTGCTCTGGGTTCCCTCCCGATTCTTGCACTGGAGTCAGCTCTGGGGGACCCAACCAAGACACCCACAGTCTAGACTCAGACATTAGCAAGGTTCTGCCTCAGGTGGTTCATCTCTTCCCTTTCTTCTGTAGCATTTTTGAGCAATTCCCAGACTTTATGAAATGACGTTACATTTATGGACCCACTCCAGGGGAAAAGTGCACCAGCCTCCTGGCCATGCCCCACCCCCCCACCCCCCCCCACCCAGGCCCATCAGCACAGGTTTGTTGCCTTCCATCTCACCCCCCCCACCCCCCACCAGCACGGACTCCCATGCGATTCCCATGTGCATCAGCAGCAGACAGACTGGGCTCATGCCTGCCCGTTTACCGCTGTTTCGCTCTTAGTGGGTAAACCCAGGGCTTCAGACTGCAGGCAGGAGTGAAGAAATGTGGGAGGAAGATTCCTTTGGAAAGAAACAGCCTTTCATTAAACCAGGAAATCACTCCTGTAGTGGGCAAGTGGCCATAAGAGACGCAGAATACAGGAATCGGCACCCAGGGTAGCGTTCAAGGGCTTCGTCTGGCGGGGCCAGGTCCCCCCTGCGCCCTCAGGCCCTGGGCGCCGATGGCCACACAGCATGGCTTCCTGTCTCTTTCAGCACAGCTGAGCATTGGTTCCAGGGAAAGGCAGGTTTTCTACATCTTTCCTTCGCTTGATGGGAGAGGTGAGAACACGGGCTGGGCTCATGTGGTGCCCATACCTGCTGGCCACCGAGCCCGCACACGGCAAGCCTGGGAGCAACGAGAGCCCCTGAAGCTCCCTGGGGAGCCCTGAGAGTAGGCCAGATGCTCATCACACCTTATTTCCACCAGAAACCAAGCAGCAAGAGGGAGGGGAAGCGATCTCCACTTCACAGTTGGGAAACTGAGGCCAGGGCCTTATTGACGGGGGCTGAGTCGCTTGTGGTGCTGGGAGGTCAGCTTCTGAAGCATTCACTTGGAAGCCTCACTGAGGCCGCCTCCCCCAGGGAGGGCTGGCCGCCCGTCAATGGGGTGGGGGGCCTTGTGTGGTGGGTGGCTTGGTGCACCCGCGAACTTTGGGGCGTTCCTCACTGGCTCTGGGCGTCACGTGCATCAGAGCCTGGTGACAGGGGCCTCTCTGCAGAGCTGCCGCTGGAGGGGGGACAGTTGAATGAAGGCTGTGTGTTTGCTCTGCTGCTGATTTACAGCCCTTGGTCACATGGCTCGTCATCATGACCCACAGCACTACAGGAAGGCATCAAAGGAGGGTCATCATAAAGGCAAAGCGGGCGTCACCACAGGCGTCTGGGCATCTGGGAAGTCGCCTGGGGACAAAGGCCATAGTGAGGACTAGCATTGTCCGAGGGCCTCTGGGTGCACAGGGTGCCAGGGGCCTGGGGCTGCCCTAGGGAGGAGCTGCCCCAGCCCAGCAGGTGCAAAGGCCCCGCCCGCCGTTCACAGGGCAAGAGTGGAGAAAACCAGAGAGGCAAATTTAGATAAAAAAGGAAGAGATTAACTCTGAAAACAACAACACAACTTGGTCCCTGAGCAAGAAGCTGATGGTGGGCTCAGGTGGGAGGCAGAGGACAAGCACTCTGTCTGAGGACTCAGGACCTGGAGCTGCCACCCTGCCCTGGGGAAGAGCCTTGAGGCCCTGGGTGCAGGGACCCAGCGGACACCTGAGCCTCTCTCTGTACAGCCTGCTTGCTTGGAGAGGGTGCTGCTGGTCTCTGGGCCTGGAGGAAGGGCCCGGAGCATGTCCCTGGGAGTCACAGAGGGCTTTATTCTCTGTTCTGCAGATTAAAATACATCACTTTTGCAAACTGCCACTCTTTGCCATCTTTAAGGCCAGCTTCGCCAGAGTGACAGATGCCATCTGTTATGGGCTGAATTGTGTCCCCTCAAAAATCCATATGTTGAGTCCTAACCCCCAGTGCCTCAGAAAGTGGCTGTGTTTGAGAAAAGGTCTTTGCAGAGGTGATTAAGAGTAAATGAGGTCTTGTGTGTGGGTCCTAATCCCACACGACTGGTGTCTTTATAAGGAGATGAAGACACAGACACACACGGAGGGATGACCACGTGAGGATGCAGGGGGAAGACGGTGTCTACATGGTAGGACAGGGGCCTCAGGGGACACCAGCCCTGCCCACACCTGCCTCCCATACTTCCCGCCTCCAGGACCGGGACAGAACAGTCTCTGTTGTCAGGCACTCCGTCTGTGGTGTTTGTTACGGCAGCTCACGCTGGCTGATACGCTGTCCAACCAATACACTGTCCTGCAGGTGCATTTCCGTGAGCCAGTGTTCTGCCTTCTCCATGAAGCAGGGGACCCAGGTCCCAAGACGCCTGGTCCCACTGAGCTGCCCATGGGTATCCACCCAGCCTGCCAGCGATGGGTCCTTTTGATTATTCTCTTTTATGTGATTGTGTGTCACATAATTTGTTAGCTGGTAATGAGTTCTCCATTTTTGTGACTAGACCCCGGGTTTTGGAGCAGCGGCATTGGCAATATTAGTTTTGCTGCTCAAGGCTGGTAGGATTTTAAAACGGACATGTAACGTTGATGGTAAAGGTCTGATTCCTTTCGGGCAGTTTGAAATAATAAAAATGGCCTTTTACTGCGTTGCTGGGCCTCTGGCTGTCCAAGGCCTATTTTTAGGTCAAGAAAGGCAAAATCATAGACAAATCCAGAGCAGACAAGCACACCGATCATTGTGTGAATGGAGTTAAGCCCCTTAGTTGGGGTCTTTGGGGGTTTATTACACTCATGGGTCCCAGAGAGGGAGGTCTGGCTTGCCCAGAGGGCCACACGTATTGGTGAAAGCCAGATGGGCTTGGCTGGAGGACAATCAGGTCAAGTGAGGGTGGCAGGTGGTCGTCTCTACTGGGGTCCTGGGTAGGGCAGCCATGGCACCTGGGAAGTGTGTTCTTGGCTACCCCAAACCTATGCAGGTCAGCAGAAGGGGAAGTGCAGAACGGGGGTCCTCCTGAGACTCACCCCCCAGGCACACATCGAGAGGGCGGGGTGCCGTTGAAGGCTCACTCGGAGAGTGGGTGTGTGAGAATGGCTGCATTACACCTGGCCCTTCCAGGAGCACACAGGTCGCTCTTGAAAACCCAGTCACTGGGAGAAAGCTGTTCCAGGAGAAATATTTCCATTAACTTTAGTGGTAAACGTATGAGACGTTCCATCCTAGCCCAAGCGATCAGACAAGTTTCTCAGAAAAATATGTCAATCAGACAGCGGAAACAAGTTTATACGAGTAATAAATAATCAACTGAAGCAAGTAAATGGAGTCTGTACGTAAAATACAGCCGAATGCAGCTTTATTGTCCTGGGCAAAGGATCAAGCAAGGATTTGATGTGCGTGGGGTGGTGAAGGGGGCTGTGGGAGAGTTGCCTGTCCATGAGTTTCTTCAGTGATTTTCCAAAATTTTTGTCTCATGGGTATTTTTCACTCACACTGTTCTTTACAAGTAAGGTTATTGTGCAGAAAAACAGTTACAGGCAAAATAAAGCGTGTACACCAGAGCTGGGCATAGCCCAGAGCACCCGACACAGGAGGGTGACCGGGAGGTTTGTCTCCTGGTCCCCTTTCCCTGGCCCTCACACATAGGGCAAAGCTTTTGGGTTCATCCAACATGGTGTACTGGCCAAGCTTGTTCCGCGTGACGTTCTTGGACCGGAAACTGAGCAGGTGCGGACGAAATTGTCTGATGTGTTGTGTCTTCGATTGAAACTACAATGTTAAGATAACACTTCTTACCATGTATTGATTGAGTGTGTTTTAGGGAGAAAAGGCAGTATACCAAAAAGCAAAGTCACATGTTCCCAGTGTCCTTGGGGGATAGTGTAGAAGTAAGGACCTGCAGATTTGGGGTTGAGACTTGGCTGGTGGTGACTGATTCTTTCTTGGCAAAGCTGTGCTTCCTGTAACAGGTGGACAGGTTTAGAGTTGGTTTGTTGGTTTTCCCTGGTCAGTACCTAGCTCACAACCTGCTCCCATGTCGATAACCATGGGCGCTCGGGGCCCTCGAACTTCATCTTGCTGTTCCCTGCTCCATCCATCTTTCCCCATCTCCCTGATTCGTTTACCTGTGCCTATCTCATGGCATTGAATGTATTTAGTTCAGTGTCTTCTGTTGGGAGAAGGTGGACTCTGAGAGGCAGAAGCATCTTGTTACTGGTTCGCATGAGAAAGAACATCAAAAGGAAACGAGTTTTTTATTCCTTTTTTGGTGGGTTCTTTTTTTAAAATTTGGTTTAAAGAAACAGATTTTTTAAAAATGTGTATTTATTTTTGAGAGAGAGAGAGACAGAGACAGAGACAGAGACAGAGTGTGAGCAGGGGAGGGGCAGACAGAGAGGGAGACACAGAATCCAAAGCAGGAGACAGGCTCCGAGCCATTGGCACGGAGCCCGATGCGGGGCTCAAACCCACAAACCGCAAGATCATGACCTGAGCTGAAGTCAGACACCCAACCGACTGAGCCACCCAGGAGCCCCCAGATTTTTTTTAAGATCACATGATGAATCTTTTTCACTAACATCTGCCCAGCTATTCTGTTGATGTACGTAAAGAACTAGAAACAAGCTTTCCTGAAGTCCAGAAAGTGAAAATATGTGATAAATGTGTAGGGAACGTATAGACCAGACAGCAAGAAAACTCAGCATCAATGCTCGCACACCCTGGGAGGGCTCAGGTGGTGGCAAGGTTGGCGGTGCTCCTGGGGAGCAGAGAAAGTTCCAGAATGCCTGGTATGAGAGCCTCATCCAAACCTTCTGGTATCACTTGACAGAAACAATAAGGTTATCAACTCTTAACTTGACTTCTGATGGTGTAGTCACTCGTGTCCATGGCAGGTGGACCACCAGCTAGAAAACATCCCATGGGGGCATGGTTCTCAAACCAGACACCTGGGAGAACCCTGGAGGGCTGGTTTATAGCACAGACCCTGAGTTCCCCTCTGGGGCTCCCACTCAGCAGGGGAGGAGCAGGCTGGTGTTCTCCCATGAAGCACACATACACCTTCTCCCTCATGTGCCTCTAGCCTCTGGACCTTGGCAGGTGGGTGAGCCCAGTAAGGACGGTTCTCTGCACCCAACACAAGCCTACCCAAGAAACAGTTTTTGAAAAAACTTAAGAAAGGTTTGCAAAGTGGAGAATTTGGTCATGAAGACTGGAAAAACAGACTGACCCCTGACTGTGTGTTTCTGGAGAGCAAGGCTATCATTGGTGCCCAGAGTTGCCTATGACAGGGAGAAGCTGGCTGCACTCCCAGGGCGAGTTCCAACATCACGGAGCAGAGAGGGGCCAGGACAGCTGGACGCAGGGGCCTCGCCATGCTCGCTGGAGGAGGCAAGGTGGTGGCGTCAGCCAGGTGCCACACGGCCAGGGGAAGTTCTGGCTCCATGGGACCGAAGGCTCATCTGGACTTCTGTCTCCAAACCCTGCTTTGGTCTGAATAATGTGCCATATTTATTTCCCAGCACAGCCGAGACAGCCTAGTGAGAAGACAGTCTTGCTTTATTCCTGGAACTTAGCAGAGCTGGGGCCATGGGTTCGGGGCAGCATCTTGAGCTGTTTCCACCTTCCCCTGTTGGATGAGCCATGTCCCCCTGCGCTCTGCCCCGCCTGCTATCCCTGGGGCTGCAGGGAATGAGTCCCAGAATGCTGAATGGGGCAAGGGCGGTTTGAGGGGGACGGGCAAGGTCAGGTAACAGTTGTGGGGATGTGTGCACAGAAAGGAGAACCTTCATTTCGAGGTGTATCCTCACTCTGTCTCACCTGGGCAGCCTGCTGAGCCCAGACAAGCGGACTTGGGGCTCTGTGGTTGTCCTGCGGTGAGCACCTCTCTGGTGCCTTGTCACTGAGTGAGACCCTGACACAGCCACCTGCTTCACTTAGCGTGGGGTCTCGGTGATGGCCCTTCCTCCCCAGCGCAGCCCGTGGGTCACCTCAAACATGCTCGTCCTTTGGACTGTGTGCAGCTGGGTCGGTGCTGTCTCTTGGCTGGGGGTGTCGCTAAGGGAATTCCTTCTTCTTTTTACAAAAAAAAAAAACTTTTTAAATGTTTATTTTTGAGAGAGAGAATCCCAAGCAGGCTCCCCACTGTCAGCCCAGAGTCCGATGCCGGACTTGAACCCATGAACCGTGAGATCATGACCTGAGCCAAAGTCGGACGCTCAACCCGGGCACCCCAGGAATTCCTTCTAAAGGTGAAACAGAACAAAATTCCCTTAAACTCCACTCTGACTCAGATTTTAACCCTTGATTCTGTGCAAATACCTTCACTTAAAAAAAAAAGTCAAGGGGCGCCTGGGTGGCGCAGTCGGTTAAGCGTCCGACTTCAGCCAGGTCACGATCTCGCGGTCCGTGAGTTCGAGCCCCGCGTCGGGCTCTGTGCTGACAGCTCAGAGCCTGGAGCCTGTTTCAGATTCTGTATCTCCCTCTCTCTGCCCCTCCCCCGTTCATGCTCTGTCTCTCTCTGTCCCAAAAATAAATTAAAAATGTTGAAAAAAAAAATTAAAAAAAAAAAAGAAAGTCAAGACAATTACGTTAATAAAAAAACAGAGACCACCAGCATGAAAAAACATAGAGGGTGCTTGGGAAACATTGAAAAGATCACATTCACAAGATAAACTCTTGCAAGACAAGTAGCTTAAAGTTAAATGCATCACAATAGAGCATATCCTGTGTCTTCCTGTGGGCTTTGCCCCAGTGAACGTGACCTCTGATAGCGCCCAACCCGTTAATACAGAGTGTGTGCTTTGTGATTTGTTTTTAGTCGGTTTCCTGGGAAAGTTGTAATTTTCATTTGAAAGTAGCAGGTGTGACAGTATAATATTTTATTACAGGTCGTGGCTAACACTTTTTCTGTGGGAAAAGATTTCTGATTTTATCACGGAAATCAGTGCAGAAATGTGAGGGAGTTTATTCAGACTCACTTTGCAGGCATATCAGGAACAATTCTTCCCCAAGGCCAGTGGGAGGATCCAGCATTGGCCCCTGGGAACCACCTGCCAGACATGGGGGTCTCACCCCCCAAGTCCTCCCCTGCAGCTTGGCTGGTGCCACCCTCACGGTCCCTCTACAGCTGGGGCCACCACAGCTTCCTCCAGACAGAAGTGAGGCACCGACCCTGCGAATCGGCAAGAATAAACCTGGATAACTAACATCGTGGGTCTTTGTTGGGGGAAGGACATGGTTTGGAGAGGACAAGTCAGAGTTAGCTCTAAGAGACTCTAAAATATCCCAGATGAGCGGTTCCTACAGACACGTGTGTCACCCACGATGCACAGTCTTCGGGGAGGAGGGGGCAAGATGCCGCCCAAATCCTTGCAAATCGCATGACGGAGTAGTAGAGCAGAGCTGTGTCTGCGGGACATGTGGGTGTGCAGCATTCCTGTGCAGGCAGCCCCTGCCACCCCCACCCCCGCTCCCCCACCCTGTGCAGGGGACAGGGGTTTCCCCGGTGACGGCCACAAGGGACTATTTGCCTGAATGTTTCCCTCTTGACATATTCGGAGCTCAAAGGAGAGGTTACGGAAGCCCACGCAAACGACATCAGCAGTGCAGGGAGCGACCCCAGGAGCTCTTTGAAAGCCCAGCCCTCGCTGGCCTTTCTCACGGCCGCCTCCCCCACAGGGCCTGGGGGCACAGGCCTCGGAAGATGGGGGCCAGGGGGCCTGCGGGCAGCCAGGCTGTGGCCCCTTGGCTCCCAGCCTGTTACTGACAGCACGTCCCTCTGTGGGCACCTGGCAGCCTCAGCCGCTCAGACTCCGCCCGCCTCTGCTTCCTGAGGACCAGGAAATCCTCAGGGGCAATTTGGGCTGTGATATTGCTGTTTTACAGCTTCTGTTTATTTAAGTTTTTAATTACAGAATGAATATGTGTTCATGGTAAAAAATAAAGTTATAAAACTAAAAGTATGACCAAATGGGTCTGTGGGGTTGGGGCTGACTCACCCCCAGCAGCAGGGTCAAGCGTTTGGAAGCGTCCGTTCCCGTTTGCGGCTCTCCGCACACTCGGAGTAAACCCACGGCCCACACCCTCGCCCGAGTGTGGTTTCTGCTTCTCTCTCCTGCGCTCTGGCCGTGAGCCTGATGCTTGTCCCTCGGATGCGGACATCAGTCTCTCCCGAGGCTCACACCCCCGAGGGCCCGGCTCCTGCCTGTAATTGCAGCCCCACTGCAGCATCTGCCCTGCAGAGACTTTGCTCCGCCGAGTCCCTGCCTGTCCCTGCCAGTCCCTTTCTCTAGGTACAGCCTTTGTGTTCTAGACAGATCTTGCCACCGTCTCCAGTTACCTTTAATTTAAAAAATCTTTTTCCCAGCTTTATTGAGATATAATTGACATATAACACCGTGTACATTTAAGCTGCACATGAGGATTTCATATGCAAACGTTTGCATCCAGTTATGTTTTTCATTTATCTGTCCACTGTCGTGTCCCTAACGTCGTGAGATCAGGGCCCTGCTGGTCAGATGAGAGAGCTCACTGAGGTTGCTACCCCCTCCCCAGCCCTGGTGAGAGACAAAGTGAGTTCCTTCAAGACCAAGTGACCAGCTGCTGGGTCTGTGATGTGACCCTTTCTGACAGGTGCTGTTTTGTTGTCCTCTGGAGACTCTGGGCCAGTTTGTACTTCCTTCCACCGGCGCGCTTTGAAGATGGCCCAGTGCTCCGGCCCTCAAAGGTCTGGTTCCCAGGCACTGTGTCAGGACCCAGCACAAGGCTCAGCCTTCGGTGGACACTCATCGCCGCTGCCGGTTCTCTGTTACCCTGGGCATCGAATGCCAACTCTAAGGCTGATCCCGATGTCTTCTAAAGTCATTGCAGAAGAGAGTTCTGGGCCAGGATGGTGATGTAGGAAGACTCTGAACTCATCTCCTTCATGGAGCAACCCCAAATTACATCTGTTCATAGAACAGCGCCTCCTGAAGAGGAATTGCAGGCCGACTGAACAGCCAGCAGACAACCAGAGATGGACAGAATGGCAAGAGAGATGTGGACATGGTAGCAAAAGGAACCCCCACCCCAACACTGCCAATAGCAGCAGGGACAGTACTGAGGGCCCGGGGACAGATCCCTCTGTTTGGGCACAGAAGGAAAGCTGCAGGTTAAAAGCAGCTAGCGCATAAAAGAGACACCACTTCAACTCCGCTAAGTGACAGAGGAGCTGTGGGAATGCTGTCTAGGTCAGGGGTTGGAGAAGGCTGTGGTTTATGTTCTCGCCCTATCTTTCTATTTTTTCTTTTTTTTCCCTCTTGTTTTGATACTCTTATTACTTTCTTCTTTCCCTTTTTCTTTTCTTATTATTATTTTTCCCTTTATTCTCTCTGTAAAAGCTATGGTTTAGAGTAGCAAACACTTATGGCCACAGCTCCAGCCAGCAGAGTCAGCAAGCACATGCGGTCTACACGGGGACTCCACACAAGAGACACCTTCAGCCTCAGGAGAAGCAGCCATGTTGCTCGATCCATAGAAACAAACACAGAAGTCAAGGAAAATGGGGAGACAGAGGAATATCCTCCAAAAGAAAGACGAAGGAAACTCAGAAAAAGAACTAAATGAAACAGAGATGAGTAATACTCATCCTGAGATGGAATTTTTTTTTTTTTTTAATTTTTTTTTCAACATTTTTTATTTATTTTTGGGACAGAGAGAGACAGAGCATGAACGGGGGAGGGGCAGAGAGAGAGGGAGACACAGAATCGGAAACAGGCTCCGGGCTCCGAGCCATCAGCCCAGAGCCTGACGCGGGGCTCGAACTCACGGACCGGACCGCGAGATCGTGACCTGGCTGAAGTCGGACGCCTAACCGACTGCGCCACCCAGGCGCCCCCTGAGATGGAATTTAAGTAATGATCATAAAAATACTCACCAGGTTGGAGACCTTCAAATAAAGAGATAGAAAATATTAAAAAAGAACCAATCAGAGCTGATAACACAATGGCCCAAAATCTTTGAAATGCAACAAAAGTGTTCCTAAGGGGGAAGTTTAAAGCAATACAGGCCTACCTCAAGAAGCAAGAAAAATTTCAAATAAACAACCTAACCTTACACAAAAGGAGCTAGAAAAAGAAGAAAGAAAGCCCAAGGTGAGTAGAAGAAAGTAAATAATAAAGGTCAGAGCAGAAATAAATGACATAAAGACTAAAACAACAATAGAGAAAATCAGTGAAACCAGGAGCTGGTTCTCTGAGAAGATAACACAGAAAACCCATAGCCAGACTCATCAAGAAAAAAAGAGAAAGGACCCAAATATGTAAAATCAGAAACAAGAGAGGAGAAATGACAACCAACACCACAGAAATACAAAGGATCATAATAGAATATTATGAAAAATTATATGCCAACAAAATGGACAACCTGGAAGAAGTAGATAAATTCCTAGAGACACACAATTTTCCAAACCTGAATCGGAAAGAAATAGAAAATCTGAACAGACCAACTATAAGCAACGAAATTGAATTGATAATAAAAGAACTACCAACAAACAAAAGTGCAGGACCAGATGGCTTCACAGTTAAATTCTACCACACATTTACAGAAGAGTAAACAACTATTCTCCTCAAACTATTCCAAAAAACAGAAGAGGAAGGAAAGATTCCAGATTCATTCTATGAGGCCAGAATTACCCTGATAACAAAACCAAATAAAGACACCACCAAAAAACCCCAGAACTACAAGCCAATATCTGTGAACATAGATGCAAAAATCCCCAACAAAATACTAGCAAATTGTATACAACAATACATTAAGAAGATCATTCACCACAGTCAGGTGGGATTTATTCCTGAGTCACAAGAGTGGTTCAACATTCACAAATCAATCACCGTGACACATCACATCAACAAAACAAAGGATAAAAATCATGTGATCATCTCAATACATGCAGAAAAAGCACTTGACAAAATTCAACATCCATTCATGATAAAAACCCTCAACAAAATAGGGCTAGAGTGAAACCCCCAACAAATAAAAGCTATATGAAAAACCCACAGCTAACATCATACTAGGGAGAAGAACTGAGAGTTCTTCATCTAAGGTCAGGAACAAGACAAGGATGTTTGCCATCCTTGTGGAGGAGGAGTCACCACTTTGACTCAACATAGTACTGGAAGTCCTAGACACAGCAATGAGACAAGAAAAAGAAATAGGAGGCATCCATATTCGTTAAGAAGTTAAACTGTCACGATTTGCAGATAACATGATACTATACAGAGAAAATCCTAACGATTCCACCAAAACACTACTAGAAGTAATAAACGAATTCAGTAAAGTGTCGGGATAGGAAATTAATACCCAGAAATTGGTAGCATTTGCGTATACTAGCAGCAAAGTCACCGAAAGAGAAATTTTAAAAAGCACCATTTACAATTGCACCGAAAAGAATAAAATACTGCAGAATAAACTTAACCGGAAAGGTGAGAGACCTATACTCTGAAAATATAACTCACTGATGAAAGAAACCGAAGAAGACACAAACAGATGGAAACACATTCCCTGCTCATGGGTGAGAAGAACAGATATTGTCAGAATGTCCATGCTCCCTAAAGCAGCCTACAGATTCAAAGCAATCTCTATCAAAATACCAACAGCCTTTTCCATAAACTAGAACAAATAATGCTAACGTTTGTATGGAGCCACAGAAGACCCCAAATAGCCAGAGCGACCTTGTCCAGTGGTCGAGTATTAAGCAAACCTTCCATGCAATTAACCCCAGTCCGACTGGCTGCCCAGCATGTGCTCAGCACACATGTCTGTTTTCTGGTTCCATCCTCACAGTAACCAAGGGAGAAAGTTACCACATTTCCAGTTTTACAGATGTGAACCCTGACTGTGAAGCCCAGAGCCACTAAATAAGTGAACCAGTACATGAGTGCACTGTCCCACATGCATTTATTTCCTCTTCCTGTGCCTGTGTATTTTGGTCCCGATTCACAGGAAGCATGGTGATTAGCACTGAGAATGCAGTTTGTGCACAAGACGGCCATGGACCCTGTTCTCGAAGATTGTGCAATAGCAAGGACAGGCATTTGACATAATTACATGACAGGCATTAACTCGCAACTGTGACAAGTACAACAGAGGAGAGATACAACAGCCAAGGCCCATTAGAACGTGGAGCGGGGGTCGCAGCTCTCTGGAGGCCCACGGAAGACCCAAGATGGAGGCCACGTGGAGGGTGCCAAGCTGCCCTGCCGACCCTCAGTATCTCCCAGCATCTCCCAGCCCAGTCCGCCCCAGCCTCATAGATTCCAGATTCCCAACCCAGTCCGCCCAACCCAACCCAGTCCGCCCACCAGCTGGATTTAGCCACATGAGGGCCTAAGCATGGCCGGCAGAGGTCAACCCATCACGAGGAATACAAAGTGATGTTTTAAGCCACTAAGTTTTGGTGTGGTTTTGTAGACAAGTATGGAAAACTGAAATAGAATCCAGTGTCTAAACAGGAAACTACATCCCACATTTTGCCTGTACTGTGGTCAGTACAGTCAAGCTTGGGCAGCTGACTGGCTGCATGTGTAACACAGAACATGGAATATCAGAGGTTCTGGCTCAGAGTGACTGCGTTGGGCACTGGGAGAAAAGAAAGTTCAAGTCCCAATGTGTGTCCCCAGTCCAGAGTCTTCCTAAGATGTGTTCATAGACTCCCTCATGTCTCGTTCCCACAGGGTGACAGGGGCTAAGAATCAAAAGCAGAGTTAGAACCAGTGGTTTCCCAAGTTACAATGACAATGAACAGTGTCAGCAAAGCATTGTATGGGAACCAGAGGCGAGGGACACTGGAGTGGGATGTGGGGGAGGAGGAACCAGCCCCCACTGTGGCCTCCATTCCTCTTCGATGATGCTATAATTTCCTTGCCCAAGGGAATCGCCCTGCAAGAGGCAGATGTACAATTACGCTTGGATCCCAGGGATGAATTTCAGAGTCAGATCACAGAGGAGTAAGCATTCTGCGGTGGTTTGAACACATGTCCTCAGATTCCATGTGGCCTCCCCTTGAACCTGGGTGGGCCTCCGTGGCGCCCGGATGGAAAAGGCCACACAGCCCTGCTTGCTCCTCCTGGGACATTCACCCTGGGAGCCTCCAGCTGTCTTTTGTTTCTGTTTTCCCCCTGCTTCATTGAGTAGAATTTACCTATTACACTGTGTAAGTTTAAGGGGTACAACGTGTTGATCTGATAGGCATATGACTTGTGAATTTTAGTTCAAGTGCAGTGCAATATTGGCTTCAGGAGTAGAATTCAGTGATTCATCACTTACATACAACACCCAGTGCTCATCACAAGTGCCCTCCTTAGTACCCATCCCCCATCAAGCCCATCCCCTACCCTCCACCTGCCTCCATCAACTCTCAGTTTGTCCTCTATCGTTGAGTCTCTTGTAGTTTGTTTCTCTTTCTTTTCTTTCCCCCCTTCCCATATGTTCTGTTCTGTTTCTTAAATTCCACATGAGTGAAATCATGTATTTGTCTTTCTCTGATTGACATATTTCACTTAGCATAATACATTCTAGCTCCATCCACATCACTGCAAATGGCAAGATTTTATTGTTTTTGATGGTTGAGTAATACTCCTTTGTATATATATACCACATCTTCTTTATCCATCATCAGTTGATGGACATTTGGGCTCTCTCCCTAGTTTGGCTATTGTTGATAATGCTGCTGTATACATTGGGGTCCATGTACCCCTTGGAATCTGTATTTTTGTATCCTTTGGGTAACCAGCTAAGAGTGCAATTGCTGGATGGTAGGGTAGTTCTGTTTTTGTTTTGTGAGGAACCTCCATGCTATTCTTCAGAGTGGCTGCGCCATTTTGCATTCCAACGAACAGTGCAAGAGAGTTCCCTTTTTCCGCATCCTCGCCAACACCTGTTGTTTCTTGTGTTGTTAATTGTAGCCATTCTGACAGATGTGAGGTGGTATCTCATTGTGGTTTTGATTTGTAATTCCCAGATGATGAGTGACGTTGAGCATTTTCTCATGTGTCTGTTAGCTATTGGGATGTCTTCTTTGGAAAAGTATCAGGGTGCCTGGGTGCCTCAGTTGGTTAAATGTCTGACCCTTGATCTTTGCTCAGGTCATGATCTCACGGTTCGTGGGTTCAAGCCCCACATTGAGCTCTGTGCTGACAGCTCAGAGCCTGGTGCCTGCTTTGGATTCTGTGTCTCCCTCTCTGCCCATCCCCCACTCTCTCTCTCTCTCTTAAAAATGAATAAACATCATAAAAATTTGTAAAAGTGTCTATTCATGTCTTCTGCCCACTTCTTCACTGGATTATTTGTTTTTGGGGTGTTGAGATTGGTAAATTATTTACAGATTTTGGATACTAACCCTTTATCTGATGTGTTGTTTGCAAGTATATTCTCCCACTCTGTAGGCTGCCTTTTGGTTTTGTTGATTGTTTCCTTCACTGTGCAGAAGCTTTTTATCTTGATGAGGTCCCAATGGTTCATGTTTGCTTTTGTTTCCCTTGCCTCTGGAGACATGTTGAGTAAGAAGTTGCTGTGGCCAGGGTCAAAGAGGTTGTTGCCTGTTTCTCCTCTAAGATTTTGATGGCTTCCTATCTTATGTCTAGGTCTCTCATCCATTTTGAGTTTATTTTTGTGTATGGTGTAAGAAAGTGGTCCAGGTTCATTCTGCATGTTGCTGTCCAGTTTTCAAAACACCGTTTGTTGAAGAGACTGTCTTTATTCCATTGGATAGTCTTTCCTGCTTTGTCGAAGATGAGTTGACCATATAGTTGTGGTTCATTTCTGGGTTTTATATTCTGTTTCATTGGTCTATGTGTCTGTTTTTGTGCCAGTAGCATACTGTCTTGATGAGTAAAGTTTTGTAATACAGCTTGAAGTCCAAGATTGTGATGCCTCCAGCTTTGGTTTTCTTTTTCAGAATTGCTTTGTCTGTTTGGGGTCTTTTGTGGTCCCATACAAATTTTAGGATTATTTATTCTAACTCTGTGAGAAATGCTAGTGGTATTTTGATAGGGATTGCACTACATGTGTAGATGCTTTGGGTAATATATACATTTTAACAATATTTGTTCTTCCAATCCTTGAGCATGGGATGCTTTTTCATTTCTTTGTGTCTTCTTTAATTTTTTCTATAGTTTTCAGAGTACAGATCTTTTACCTCTTTGGTTAGGTTTATTCCTCGATATCTACTTGTTTTTGGTGCAATTGCAAATGGGATTGATTCCTTGATGTATTTTTTCTGCTGCTTCATTATTGGTGTATAGAAATGCAACAGATTTCTACTCATTGATTTTACATCCTACAACTTTGCTGAATTCATGTATTAGTTCTAGCAATTTTATGGTGGAGTCTTTCAGGTTTTCTACATGGAGTATCATGTCATCTGTAAGTAGTGAAAGTTTGACTTCTTCCTTGCCAATTTGGATGCCTCTTATTTCTTTTTGTTGTCTGATTGCTGAGGCTAAGACTTCCAGTACTATGTTAAAGAGTAATGCTGAGAGTGGACATCTTTATCTTGTTCCTGACCATAGTGGATAGGGTCTCAGTTTTTCTCCATTGAGGATGATATTAGCTGTGGGGCTTTCATATATGGCCTTTTATGATGTTGATGTGTGTTCTATGTATCCCTACTTTGTTGAGGGTTTTTATCAAGAATGGATGCTGTATTTTGTCAAATGTTTTTCCTTCATCTATTGACAGGATCCTATGGTTCTTATCCTCTCTTTTATTAACGTGGTGTATCATGTTGATTGCTTTGCAAATATTGAACCAGTCCTGCAGCCCAGGAATAAATCCCACTTGATCGTGGTGAATAATTCTTTTCATGTACTGTTGAATTCAATTTGATAGTATTTTATTGAGGATTTTTACATCCTTTTTCATCAGGAATATTGGCCTGTAATTCTTTTTAGGGGGTCTTTGTCTGATTTTAGAATCAAGGGAATGCTGGCCTTGTAGAGTGAGTTTTGAAGCTTTCCTTCCATTTCTGCTTTTTGGAACAGTTTGAGAAGAATAGGTATTAACTCATCCTTAAATGTCTGGTAGAATTCCCCTGGGAAGCCAGCTGACCCTCGACTTTTGTTTGTTGGGAGATTTTTGATAACTGATTCAATTTCTTTGCTGATTACGAGTCTGTTTAAATTTTCTGTTTCTTCCTGTTTTCAGTTTTGGTAGTTGGTAAGTTTCTAGGAATTTATCCATTTCTTCCAGATTGCCCAGTTTGTTGGCATATAATTTTTCATAATATTATAATTGTTGGTATTTCTGTGGTGTTGGTTGTGATCTCCTCTCTTTCATAGGAAATTTTGGGGGGGGGGTTCTTGGGGAGGGAGCATGCCTTTTGTTTGTACACGTGAGAGCCATGTGGGGTGCCGTTGATGTTTGGTGTGGCTGTTTTCCTTCCTATGCAGTGACAGTATGGTCAGAAAGGCACAGGAGGATGGCCCGGACAAAGGGATGGGCTGTTGTGGGGAATCACTGGGCATTATGTTGGTGGACAGTTCCTAAATCCTCTTCCCATGTGGAGGGGTCTGACACCGAGTGGGTTTAGTGGAAGGCAGGCCCACCCCCTCTGCAGGCACAGGGGAACCTGAGGCACCAGAAACCCCCCGGCGCCGTCCCTGTCTGACGGGGAATATGCTATTAGTGCATGTTCCAGAAGCACTGGATTTGGAGCAAATCTTCAAGCAAAGGTCTGATTCTGAAGGTTCAGAAATCCTTTTATTCAGTGGACACACTAATGGGTATTGTGATAAAGCAGGAAGCTTCATAAGACTGAGTCATTTTCCCATTTGATTATTACTGAACACCAGGTTCACATTTGAGTATGAACTAATTCCTCAGAAGATAAAGACCGAAGACAGGTGATTGGTGTTGACTGCAGGGACACTGGCAGGAAAAGTGAGAGGTGGTTGGGGACCAAGCCCCTCAGAGCAGGCGATGGTGTCACCATCGTCTGTGTGTTTCTGTGCCCAACCACAGTGCCTGGAAATGTTGAAAGTGACCCAGCGTGCAGGACAGAATGTGAAATGCGTGGGGATGTGTGGTTGGGGTGCTAAATGCAGTTTTAGTTTCTTTAGACACGGGAGAGGTTGGGAACGTTGGTATTTTTTTAAAAGATATTTTTTGGAGACTAGATGGGAATGAAATCACAGACCCTCAGGCTCTCTGAGTTGAAGGCTTGGAAAACATTACCAGTTCTGGGTCCCATCGAGCAGATATTCAGACTATTTTTTAACAACTCCTAGTTGAAGACAAAGTCTCTCTTCCTGTAGCTGATGCCCTCTGACACTGCCGCATGGCTCCAGATGCTGTAGGTTGACAGTGTTTGTGCCCTCGGTCATTACACCGTAGGATCGGCAGTCTTATCTCCCGGTTTCTTCCCGGAGGCCCCCTCTCTGGCTTTGTGTCGGGGCCCTCGTGGCCTCCTTGCCTTGGCTGGTTCATCTCTGCCTCTGGGGGCAGTGGGTCCTAGAATAGAAGTGGACCGCCAGGCAGAGAGGGGTGCCTACTCCCATGACCAGACCCGCGGCAGCACTGTGGCCACTATCAGAATGTGCTGGAAGAGCCGACCACCTGCCCCGGGTTCCCGTAGGACCCAGTGTTTGGGGCCAGACCCCAGAGGTGCCCACACACTCGGCCTCAGTGGCCGCACCTCACTTGCACCTCCTCTGTGCTTACTGTTGATGAAAAACCCCTCAAGCCAGTTTTTCAAGTGGAGCTACAGTTTCTCTCCCTTTATTTTGTATTTCTGCGATCAACTCACCGGACTGTGGGAGGCATTTGGGGGTGTCTTCTCAGAGCACTGTCCCTACCCACCACCTGCAGAGGCAGTGGGTTCAACCACAGTGGGGCCCGTTCATGAGCTGGTCGGAGGCCCGAGTCGTGGGTGGCAGGACCCAGCGTGACAAGCAAGCATCTGACCCCTTCTCTGCGGCTTCAGAATAGGGTTCCTGTTGATCGTGGGTCTTGGGAGTTCATGTGGACTCTGGCAGGTGTTTGAATACACAGAGTGAGTCCTTTCAGCGGCTGGTGTCAGGGAGAAGGTAATGTGCATGTGTGACTGTTGTCCTAGATAACAGAAGTGTATCATCCACCCTGCATTCTCGGAGCTTTCTCTTGAATGGGACAGACTGCCCCGACCTGGGCCCTTGTCACGCTGTCTGTGAGTCTCCGCCAGGGCTCTTGTCAAGCTCATAATGTAGCCTGGAGACCTGTTGAGCTCTTCGTTTCATTACTACACGTGGGAGCGGGGCTGGGACGACCTATCAACGCAGGGTTACTAAATGTTTTCCTCAAATGCAGACAGTGCGAAAGCAGGGATCAGAGCTTTCTAGTTGGGGTGACACCAGATGGTCTCCGGGTGAGCTTTGCTGCTGATCAGTGGGAGGCCCTCCTGGGATTTACCCTGTGATCACTGACATACTCTCATCAGGCATCTGCCTCGACCAGCCCTTCTGACAGCGCTGCCCAGGCGATGTCGATGCCAAGCTGTTAGTCCAGGAGAGGGTGCGTGGGTCGTACTTGTCTAGGTGAAGTTCAGATTGAACTGGGTGTCCTGTGTCTTTTCTTTGTTCAGCCTGGAACCTTGTGGCCATGCAAGTGCAGAATCCTGTCCTCACTGGTTTTGTTAAGTGCTTTCTAGCAGGGCAAGACAAATTCTGTGCTGTGATGGTTTCCCCCACCCCCGCTGACCGCCCCCCGCCCCCCGCTCTCCGGCCCCAGGCATGCCCAGTCCATTCGTGAGGAACCGGGAACATTCCGGCTCCTGGCTTCCCTCCTGCCAGGCTCCAGGCAGGGCGTCCCGATGCTCTGGGACCTTTCACCTCCCCAAGTGTGTCTGACTCACGGGGCCTCCGGGGGATAAAGGGGCTTTGTCAGAGCCCGGCCTCATTTGCCACTTCAGAGCATCATGTCTGTTGACATTGCAAAATAGCAGAAGAATTCGACAACAGGCCTTTTCAGAATGTTCATGGTGAATGCACAAAGGACAGTCCCAAGTGGGCCAGCAGCTGGCCCGGAGAGCTTTCCGGGTGAGGAATCACATCTGGGTATTCAGCCTCTGTATACCCTGTCCTGCCCACCCGGTGACTCAAATGGGCAAAGGCAGCGGGTGGGCCCCTTCCCAAGGACGGGCGCTGTGTGAGTGGCTTCCTGTGATGGCATCTGACCCCCTCTCACGCTGTGGCATTTGTATGAAGAGTCCCCAGACCCGTCCACTATCACGGAGGCCCCCTAAACATCGACCACCGTATGTTTAAGGGGCCTCAGGCCAGAGGTTCAAGCATAAAGGTAGAATAACCTTCTGGTGCTTGTTGAGTGTCCTGTCCCTGTGTGTGGGGAGCAGCCAAATGGCCAAGCTGGCAGTTCCTGAGGGTTTGGTCAGGGCCGGACAGGGCAGATGCTGGGCATAGACGTGTGCTGTGCAGGGCAGGGTGGGGCAGGCCACTGCTCCCCAGTCATTGTGTGCTGTATGGGGGTGGGGACAGTCCACACCCCAGGATGCAGGGACCCCACCCAAGGAAGGCACCTGAAGGTTCGCCCTGTGTGAACGCATCTGGGTGACCCCAACGCTTCAGTTAGCAAGCTTGCCCCAATTAATTTATTCAGAAGAGGGTGTTCCTGGAGATTGGGAATGTACAGAAATTCCCACATTGGTGACACAGACAGCAGTCTGGAGCTGTGGCCAAAGCTGTTGCTTCTGGCAATGAGCCACAAAGCCATGCTGGGTTGCTCTCCTTGCAGCAAACTGGTTATGATTAATGATCATTTGCAATAAAGACATAAGTACCAATTCATGCCAGACATGAACACATCCGGTAATATGAATCTAACCTTACTTGCATTCAAATGAAATCACAGTAAAAGAAAACGTTCATCAGATTAAATATTTTTTAAAGATTGGAATAGTCAGAGCTGACAACCACATGGAGGCGAGAGCCCCATGGTCTGCGTGCTGGTGGGAGTACGTCGGGCACAGACACTTTGAAAGGCAGTTCGGTGGCACATCCCAACACCCTTGAGCATGCTAATATTTTCCCACCCAGCAGAGTTGCTTCCAGAAATTGCTGTGGGGAAGCACACGTAAGGCGAACACAGTTGCAGCTTCACAGCAGAAGAAAGTCTGAAAAGTCCAGTGTCAGTAAATTATCACAGGCCCTTGTAGCGGAGTATTTAACACAATGATGCTGGTGTGGGAAAGAAAGTGGGTATTAATACCCACGAAAATCCTGAGCACAAAGGCAGAGAGAGGGTTGGCTGGATGAAAACAAACTGCAGACCTAGAGTAACTGAAACAATTAAATTCCTGGTGTTAAATTAAGATTAAATTCCCGGTGTTGATTTGGGGATGATAGATGCATGAAAGAAGCAGAAGAGAGTCCGTAGACAGAACGATTCCGGTTTGGAAAGGCAGTTTGACCAAGAGGTGTATTGGGGCCACTTGCAGCCACATGACGAATAAGCCCTGGGGTGTTAGATGTGGCACGGTGACAGTGACGGTAGCTGACAGCATCTCTTCTGTATTTGCAAGTTGCTAAGAGAATAGATCTTAATTTTTTTTTGTAACAATATACGGTGTTCTTGTTGAATTATTTTGGTGACCGTTTCGCAATATACGCGAATATCGAGTCATCATGTTGTAGAACACCTTAAACGAATACAATGTTATATGTCAACTGTATCTCAGTAAAACCAGGGGGAGCGTGTATCAGAATAGTAGGAAAGGGACCATTCAGTCCGGGGTTCTGAGATAAGGGTTATATATGTGAAAGTGAGACATTTCATATATTATCAAAAATAAGCTCCAGGGGCGCCTGGGTGGCTCAGTTGGTTAAGCGTCCGACTTCGGCTCAGGTCATGATCTCACGGTCCGTGGGTTCGAGCCCCACGTTGGGCTCTGTGCTGACAGCTCAGATTCTGGAGCCTGCTTCAGATTCTGTGTCTCCCCCTCTCTCTGACCCTCCCCCGTTCATGCTCTGTCTCTCTCTGTCTCAAAAATAAATAAACGTTGAAAAAAATTTAAAAAAAATTTAAAAATAAGCTCCAGCTGGATTTAAGAAGGGAACCCCGCCTAGAAACATAGCGGAAGGGACTATAGGAGAAACATTCAGCCCTCTGAGGAGGGGGAAGGATTTCTGAAGCAAGACACAAAGCCAGAGCTGTAGCAGAGACATGTAGTCACCAAGTTGTGTCCTGATTCTCCTGGGTGCACAGGACGCCGACCTTCCCCAGCAGGGACACAGCACAAGAGTGAGTTCTGGCTGGTGGGGAGTGGGGGACAGTGATGTGTGCTCGCCTGCCCTTTGCTGGTCTCAGGGCATTGGGGCCGCTTTCCGTCTGCCATTCCTGCGGGTGGGGGGAGTGAAGGACACAAGAAAGGGGCCTCAGATGGAGAGCTGGTGGAGAGCTGCCAGGAAGGATGGCTGCACCAGAAACTTCTGCGTTACAAATAAAATTGTGTGTGTGTGTGTGTGTGTGTGTGTGTGTGTGTGTGCGCACGCGCGCATGCGTGCGTGTGTGAGGACACTGGGGTTTTGAAGCCAGGACTAATGCCGAAATCGTCAGTGGAAACACTCTCTGCTTTACTCACACGGAGGTTTAGGTCTTGTGTGTAGGGAAACAGATGGTAACTAAAGTTAAAAGATAAGTAACACAGTAGAAAGTATTCGCAGCATACTCCAAACATGAAAGATGGTAGGGGAAAAAAAGTGCTCCTAAAAGTCAATAAAGAAAGATAAAACAATTCATTCACAAACTAGTCAAAGAATAAAAAGAGGGTAATTGCAAAAGAGAAAAACAAAGCCTGTAAACGACAAACAAGAAAAGATACTTAACCTTGTTTCTAATCATAAAATGCAAATGAGAGCCACAATATACCCATTTTTTGCTTATTGGAATGGGAAATTTTTAAAAATTTGATTATATTCAGGGGTTTGCAAGTATGTGAGGAGAGAGGCATCAGTACACTTCTTCATAAACTGTTTTACTTTTTTTAAGTTTACGTATTTATTTTTGAGACAGAGAGAGAATGCACAGGCAGGGCAGGGGCAGAGAGAGAGGGAGACAGAGAACCCCAAGCAGGCTGCCCACTGTCCGTGCAGAGCCCAACACTGGGCTGGAAGCCACAAACCACGAGATCATGACCTGAGCCAAAACCAAGAGTGGGAGGCCTAACTGACCAAGTCACCCGGGAGCCCCTTTATAAATTCTTGTAGAAGTGAGTTATAAAATGTGTGGACCTTGAACATACCAGTTCCATGTCCCAGCGCCTACAGTAGAGGAGGATCCTAAATACATTATGGGGAAATACTGATGCATATTCGGAACATGAAACCGTGCTCTGAGAGACTTGACTACATAAGTTCGCTGATCCATCCTGTGACCTAAATTGCCTTGCAATATTAATATAAAAACGGTTCCATATATGTATTAAACATTCCCCAGAATGCCTTTGGTTTATGCCAATACGCGTGTGAGGACGCGGGAAGCGTGTGGAGGAAAGTCCACGGATCCAGGTGGCCACCACTGGCATGGAGATGCCCGTGAGCCTGTGAACTTCTGGGTTGTTTGAATCTTGTTACAAGAGCCTGGTAACATACCACATGTAAAATTAAGAAACAAAAAAGAAGATGCTATAAGCTGTAAAAAGTTCATGAGAATGAAACACAATCAAGTAGGGGAATTGGTAGTAAGTGATAATTATGGAAGCGTGTAGTGTGTGGAAAGTGCTTATGACGTGGCATGAAAAAGAAATCAAAATTACAGATAAACTATAATAGTTAAGAGGGAACCATGAGTTTCCTTGGGGATGAAAACTGGAAGGAAATACTTTGAGATCATGGCTGACTTTTTAAATCTATTTCCTAAACTTTTTTTTAGCATTTATTTATGTTGCGAAAGACAGAAAGCACAAGCAGGGGAGGAGCAGAGAGAGAGAGAGGGAGGGAGAGGGAGGGAGGGAGGGAGGGAGGAAGAGAGAATCCCAAGCAGGCTCTGCACTGTCAGCGCAGAGCCTGACGTGGTGCTCAAACTCACAAGCCATGAGATGGTGACCTGAGCCAAAGTCAGATGCTTAACTGACTGAGCCACCCAGCCGCCGCGATTTCCTAAGCTTTTATGTGAGTATTTCCCCTCTTCCCACACCTTGTTTCTTCTTGGAGGGGGGCAAAAATGTGCTGGGAGATGATGGTGATTGTGATGGTGGTGGTGATGATGGTGATGGTGGTAGTGGTGGTTGGTGGTGGTGATGATGGTGGTGATGATGGTCATGATGATGGTGGTGATGACAGTGGTGGTGGTGGTGCCGGTGGTGATTATGACAGTGGTGATGCTAATGGTGATGGTGACGATGATGATAAAGGTGATTTTGAGTTCATATCCAGACAATAGGCTTGCAACTAGCTATTTTTGAGAAGGGAAGGATTTTCTAAATTAACTGAACATATCGAGGTAAACTAGATGGAATAGATAATAAAGTTTTATGTACAGGGGGCTCCAACTAGAAAAAACAGGAAAAAGAAAAGCCTGGTGCACTGTGGGAAGAAACACAGATGAACGAGCCAGTGCAAGTGGAGCTCCAGCTATAAAACGTATGAAGCAGATATGGCAAAATTTATGAAATCTGGATAGTGAGTACATGGGTGTCCACTGTAGTTGAGTACGCTTGAAATATTTCGCAAGTTAAGAGATGGATCCCATAAAAATAAGTTCCCTGCAAAGTCACCATCTCATGTAATACATTCATGGGTGCCATGTCTAATATTTAAAATTCTGACGAGCTCGTTATCACTGTGCTTACAAAACGAACCTGCTGCAACGAGATACAGAAACGCTGATACACAGCCAGGTAAACCGGAGGCAGGTCTGATCGACAGCCCAATCGTTGTCTGTTACGTAATTTTGAACCCGAACTTTGTAATGCCCAATGCTCAAATCACAGTTTGCATGGACGGCAAGCGGCAGGCAGTTGAATGTGGGGTTTTGAGCACAAGGGCTAAGGGTGGATGCTCTTTCCCACAGGAAAGGGGAGTCATGGGTGTTTTGATGGCTCCAAGGACCCAACTCCTGAGGCAAGACTGCTGTGAGGAGACAGCTGTCTGTAGTCAGAGCACAGCTGGAGTCTACAGAACACGAGGATTTGCCTTTGCGGTGATCCAGAAACCTACCCTCCAACGACCTGTGCATTCACTCCCTTGCTAATTTGTGTGCAGTTAAAGAAGACATCCAGGGGCGCCTGGGAGGCTCAGTCGGTTAAGCATCCAACTCTTGGTTGCGGCTCAGGTCACGATCTCACGGTTTGTGGGTTCAAGCCCCACATCGGGCTCGGTGCTGACAGCTCAGAGCCTATTTGGGGTCCTCTCCCTACCTGTCTCCATGCCCCTCCCCTGCTCATGCTGTGTCTGTCTCAAAAATATATGAATTAACTTTATTTTTTTTTTTTCAACGTTTTTTTATTTATTTTTGGGACAGAGAGAGACAGAGCATGAACGGGGGAGGGGCAGAGAGAGAGGGAGACACAGAATCGGAAACAGGCTCCAGGCTCCGAGCCATCAGCCCAGAGCCCGACGCGGGGCTCGAACTCACGGACCGCGAGATCGTGACCTGGCTGAAGTCGTTCGCTTAACCGACTGCGCCACCCAGGCGCCCCAATGAATTAACTTTAAAAAAGACGTCCATGTGAATTATTTGGTTGCCATGGCCATAACACAGAGTCGGCGCACATGAAGGAGGAAAGGTGTGTGTGTGTATGTGTGTGCACACATGCACCTGTGCACTTTGGGAATTCATTCTTTTCCACCCCTTCCTCTTCTTAACACCCTGCCCACTAGTTTCAGCCTAAAGGCTCCAGTGTGTCTTATGTTGAGACTTCCACCTTCCCAGCGTTGGATAACCCCAATCTGAGTGACCATTGAAGAGGTAGGGACCATGAAACTGACTTTTCTATCATGGATCTGGCGATCATTCAGAATGGCTCACCAGGAGAATGGATTTTTTCATCTTCAGTAGTTTCCATGTGAGGTTAAGTGAACACGGATATTTGGATTGGATTGGATTTGGGTCTGAGCAATTTGGGTGAAATGAGAGTTGAGGGTTTACTTCTGTGACACGGAGAAAAGTCACTCACTTATGGGGGCCTGGGGTCTCTATTGCCACCAGTGGCAGGTGGTTCATAAGGTGGATGGGGGAGAGGGAGAGCAAGAAAGGAAAGACCCTTGGGTCAGATTCCTGGCCCAATTGTTATATATGTTTTTTCAAATGGAATCTAGGAAACGTGTGAACAAGAAAATTAAAAAAAAAACACCCAAAATAATACAAAGCAAAAAAAAAAAAAAAAAAGCAACCCCAAACAAAAGCCAAAGCGTTGAAGAGTCGGGTTTTGAGGGGGAGAAACAGGAGCCTGGGGGTGAGTCTGTGGAGCTGGGAGCGCGAAACACTGAAAGTTTGGGAAACCCATGTGTGAGAGAGACACTCCAAATGAAAGCCGGAGAAGTCTTGGAGGTTTTTGTGCATTATAGCTGTACCCTGCTTATGGGATCCTCAGTGGGATGTGGTGAAGTGTTGAGCCTCTTCGTCTAGGGACCAAAGTCACTGTTTACTTTTTCATGTTTATTTATTTGGAGAGAGGGAGAGAGAACGAACAGGGAACGGGCAGGGAACGGGCAGGGAGAGGGAGGCAGAATCCGAAGCAGGCTCTGCGCTGTCAGAATAGAGCCTGGAACAGGGCTCGACCCAACGACCCTGTGATCACGTGTCCCGTGGGCCTGGCACAGGCCCTTACTCCCACATGTCAGACGGGGCAGCAGTGTCCTCCTCCTCCCAGGGCTCCAGCTGGGACTCACTGGAGGCCCAGCCCTGCAGGTTCATCTCTGACCTTGCCCTGCACCTCTTCATGCTGAGAGACACATAATATGGATCTACCCTCTAAACCATTGCTGAGTGGACAGTAAGCAGGTCTCCGGAGTCTGGTCATTCTGTGTGGCTGAGCCTCAGTAGCCCCTGGAACAGCACCCCTGTGCCTTTTCTCCCACCCCTACCCCCTTCCTCCCCCCCCATGACCACCCCCACCGCGTTCCTGGCTGCTGCCATGCTGCTCTCAGGGTCATGGATCTGACTGTTCTGGTCCCTCGTACAAGCAGAGGGGATTTGGATTTGGTGACTGGCTTATTTCACTCAGGGTTCATCCATGTGGCAGGTGCCCGCTTCCCTCCTCTAAGGAGGAACGATATTCCAGTGTGGGCACACAGCCAGTTGTCTCTATCCCCTCGTCCACGGCAGACATTTACATTTCTTCCACATTTGGCGTGCCGTGAGTGACGTCGCGGTGAACACGGGGGTGCAGAGATCTCTTCAAGATCCTGATTTCAGGGGCGCCTGGGTGGCGCAGTCGGTTAAGCGTCCGACTTCAGCCAGGTCACGATCTCGCGGTCCGTGAGTTCGAGCCCCACGTCAGGCTCTGGGCTGATGGCTCAGAGCCTGGAGCCTGTTTCCGATTCTGTGTCTCCCTCTCTCTCTGCCCCTCCCCCGTTCATGCTCTGTCTCTCTCTGTCCCAAAAATAAATAAAAAACGTTGAAAAAAAATTTAAAAAAAAGATCCTGATTTCAATTCCTTTGGGTACTCAGTTTTGTCCTACTTTTGACTTCATAGTCCCATGATCATAATTTTATGATAGAAATGAGAGAATCTTTGCTAATCCTGTTTTTAATTTTTTTTAATGTTTATTTATTTTTGAGAGGGGAGGAGGGGCAGAAGGAGAGGGACACACAGACTCCAAAACAGGCTCCAGGCTCTGAGCTGTCAGCACAGAGCCCGATGCAGGGCTTGAACTCACAGATCATGAGATTATGACCTGAGCTGAAGTTGGACGCTTAACCCATTGAGCCACCCAGGTGCCCCAATTCCTTTTCTTTTTTGAAGCCCCTCCTGGTCTGAGGGTGACCCAAGGTCAGGGACTGTGTCTTACTCATGTCTGTGTCCCCAGCACCCGACAGGTGCTCAGTAGAGACCCTGCGTGCCTGGCAAGTGGGACCAATAAGTCACTCAGTTGATGAATGTAAATGGAGTCTTGCCAGAGGCGGCCCTCGGGACACACAGCGTCTTCTGTAGGTTAGGACAGTGGAGCTGGGGTTGTGACAGACACGATGCATAAACATCACTTGATAATGTTTTCCCGCTACATTTGGCCTACGGAGAACCTCTGTGTTTGAGTGCGTGGTTTTGAAACATAGCAATGCCTACTCTGGCAAAAAGACAAAAAACCCCCGACCAGTTCAGTTTAAAGGGTATGTTTGTAAGCATTTCAGCAGGAACCAGTTCCACACGGAAATCCCGCTGACCCTGGATACACCTTGCCGGTGGGGGGAGGGCATTTCTGGCTGCACCTTTGGACGGAACACGTGCCGGGTCCCTCGTGAGCCTCCCGGCCGTGAGGTCAGGGAAGGTCTGCGCCTGCACAGTCATCCATCCATGTGTTCGCCCACGAATCACAGGAACGTTCATCCACACCACCCACACATTTTTTCCCAGCCTCGGTGCCTTCCTAAAACCAAGTATCAGTGGGATGACAGCCAAGCCCAGATGGTTTCCAGGTCTTGCGAGAAAGGCGCTGATTGCTTCTTCGGAGGGAATCCACACTGTCATGTGGAGTCTAGTCTTTGGGAGAAGGTGGGCGTTGGTCACACTCTCCGTCCTGCTCTCTCTCCTCTTCATTTGTCCTGTCGTGCGTCGTGGCACCACTTGGAATGCGGGCTGGTGCTCTGCCTTCTCTGGAACGGACTTCAGACGTGTCTGCTCACCTCGAATTAGCTGCGGTTCTCGTGCACAGTTTCTGGACAGCAGTCTCTGGCCAAAGGCGTGGCACAGACCAGTGACCCTTTACACGGTTCAGCCTCGAAACCGGGGATCCGTGTGGCTGTCCTTGCTGCTGGCACCTCAGGGGGACCGAACTGATGACTTCTGTGACAGAGGTGGTATCATTACGATAAAAGCACTTCACAAAGTGACTGTCCTGTCTTCTCTGATGCTGTGTCCTCAGAGTGATGCCTTGGGCCTCAGAGGACCTAAGTGACCAAGCCTGCCCCCTTCCCGCACCTGCTGGGGTGCAGTGTTTGACTCCCTGGCCCCAGGTCGCCTGCTGTGAGGGCAGCCTGTCTGTCCTGTGAGCAAGGCCTCTGGGTCCAAGCAGACCCACGTCCGAAGCCCCGTTTCACTGCTCATTAGCTCCATGACTCTGGCACTTTCTGAGTCTTTCTCTGCTTCGATCTCTTTCCAAGTATGGGATAGAGCAGTTAACCTGCAGGGTTGCTCTGAGTTTGGAACCATCAGCAGCACAGGGTGCCTGTCCTCACCAGGGACTTACCAGTGCAGCTCCCCAGCCAGGACTTGGCCCCGGTCTGGCTGACCCCATGTCCCCTACAGCACAGGACGGCCACAGCAGAATTCCTGCCCACTTTGGTGCTGGCTCTAAACCCCCTGAACCACAGGCAATCGAGTCTGCACGGACCAAGATTAAGGGCACGTGTTAAGAGAGATTTGCCTCTTATGACTCCTTATTTCCACAGGCTGTGGGAGAAGACATACACTCTGGTCCTCACTGCGAGCCTGGGTGGACTTGGCTGCAAACAGAAAGGGCGGAAATAGCATCATCTCTGGCAGTGCAGCACAGTTCAATATAGCAGCAGTCACAGAGCACTGCCTGGAAGAGGCAAAGGTACTGGGCAGGTCCATTTCCTCTGTGCGTACCCCATCCTGCCCGGGTCAGCCTCCCCATTTTAAGTTGCATCACGAAGCTTGCATCACGAAGTCGATGCAAGCAGAGAGCTGTGCCCAGGACGGGTAGTGGGGAGCACTCTCGGGATCGGCACATCAGAGAGTAAGGGAGGCAGGACCTGGCCGAGCACGAAGGTGGCAGCCATGCATTTGCCCCAGGCCCTCAGCTGACTCATGCTGAGCTCTGCCGCTGGCTTGGCCCTGCACGGAGCCCTGAGCCTGCCCTCGGTGACCCCACAGTGACCGGCCTTGGCTGAGCCCCACTCCTGAGAGGGGGTGAATCTTGGGCCGGGTGGCTTCTTTCAGCCGAGGGAAATTCCAGGGAGGGACGGAGCTGTGAGTCTCCAGCAGCCGCACGCCCGGCAGCCAAAGCTGCCGAGTGCCTCAGTCTTCGAGGGGGACCCTGGGAGTGCAATGTGGCCATCTGGGGCCATCTTTCCAGACTTTGCCTCTGCCTGAGCAAGCCCCGTCTGCCTTCATTATAGTCTAGCCGGGAGGCAGCTCACGTGGGAGAGGGAGTCTGTGGGTAGATGTTGGCCTCCCCTGTTCAGTAGCATGGATGCCCCAGGACTGTGGACATGACCTGGTGGCACACATTCCAGCCAGTCCGGTGGGCAGGACGTTAGCTCCTGTCTCTGCACACCCGTACTTGAATACTCATCGCTTTCCCAGACACACAGGATCCCTCCGCTCAGGCCACGCTAACAGAGTAAGGTAGACTGGTAGTTAACCCCCAGGCATTGATGTCCTACGGTCGTGTAGGTTGGACGTCCAAGATCCCAGCATGGGCAGGACCAAAGAGGCCTCCCTTCCCGCCTGCAGATGGCTGTGCTGGAGCGAGCTCTTGTGTGCCCGGTCATAAGGACACCAGTCAGGGTGGGTCAGCCCTATGATCTCTTCTAACATCATTACCTGCTCAGAGGCCCCGTCTTCAAATATAGTCACGTCTGGGGTTAGGGCTTCAGCGTAGGAATGGCGGAGGGTGGGGGGCACGGTGTGATCCATAACAAGAAACAAGAATTGACTTCAAAGATGAGTTATTTAGAATGTTCTATATGGTTGGAGAGTCTTGTCTTCGTCCAAAAGACCACGTAACACAGTGACCTGTTCCTACAGTTGGCAAGCCGGGCCTGGGGGGTGCATCTGGAAAACCCAGATGCATCTGGAAAACCACCTGGAAAACCCAGGCACCTTGGTCTTTTCTCACAGACAGGTATGAAAGTGGATGACACGTGTCCAGCTGGCGAGAAAGAATCAGGATTCAGAGCGGGAGACCATTCCCGACCGGGAAGCATTTTCCCAGGCAAGGCCACTTTTGCACACTGTCTGCCCAGACTGCAGATTCTTCATTCCCCAGTGAGGGCACGGGTAACCCGTTACTTCACCAAGTGTTTGAGAAGTGAGAACAGCCACACTGTCATAGATATCAGCACTGATTTTTCCCCCTTCGGCCCCAGGACTCACTGGGAGCTGTGAAGGATGTGGGTGCTCCTGCTGAGACCTCGTCCCTACCTGGGAACAGGCGATGAGGTGTTCAGGCAGACGGCAGCTGGTGGGTGGATGCCATGTGACGGGGACTGCAGGCCCCATCGGGCAGCCCGACCTGGTTCCTGTGGTCCAGTCCCTGCCCTTCAGGATGGGGCTCCCTTACTGAGAGACTGTCTCGCCTACATCCGTCCCTGCAGGTGCTGGACAAGAGAAGGTCCTTCTCTGGCTGCTTTAAAGTGTAAAGTGTCAGTAGAGGACATGAGGTCCAGTGATGCCAACAGGTCAGGAGACAAGTGCCCTTGAAAACACAGCTTGTTACTCCTAGCTCCCGAGAGGAGGGAGCACCTGGGGCGGGGGGCGGGGGGGCAAGAGGGCGGGTCAGGAGGCAGATGAGGGGGAGGGCGGCCAGGAGCCTTTATTACCGTCTCCTCGGGAGGGAACGGGTGAGGCAGGGCAGGCGGGCAGAGGATTGGCAAGTTTGGACGACTTTAGCAGGCTCCTGGGGTGTGGGGCTGGCCCGGGTGTCTGGCCCCTGGCCCTGGGTGACCAGGGAAGGTGATGGTGCCCCAGCGGGTGAGCACGGCTGGAGGAGGTGGTGGCGTGGGCTCTGGATGGTGGGCAAGTGCTAGCCTTCTGCCTCTAGTCACCCAGCCCTGGGAGAGGTGGCCCATCCAGGGTCAGCAGGGCCCCAGACGCCAGAGCATCAGAAATACAGAAGATCAAGGATGTCCTCCGGGCCCTGGCCAGCTCTGTGCACCACTTTGCCAATTCCCACTGGACGGAAACCGAGTTGCCCTGTCAGGATGGGGCTTCCTGAGAATTCCCATCATCCGACATGCCTCCCGGCCCGGCCTTTCCACAGACACGCTCGGCTGTGTCCGTCGGCTCCACGCGAGGCTCACGGGGCCTCTTTGGCGAGAGAGGTTCGCTGCAGGACAGCTGGGGCTTGGTGGCAGGTTCTGGCTCCAGATCTAGCCAGGTTCGGGATCAGTGCAGTGAACGGTCACATGCCATCCAGTCCCGGGAGCACTCGTGCGTCTGTTTTAAGAAGATTTTATTAATCTCACTTTTTGAAACTGAGATTTTTATCTGGAAGACTTCTCATGACCTGATTAATCCAGAGCTGCCTTTTAATTCCACCTCCCCGTATAGAACAGAAGAGTAATAACGGGATCCAAATAGTAAACATTAAAAACGCCTTGCAGGCATAAATCCAAATAATGAAAAATTTTCAGAAAAATGGTGTTTTTTTCGTCATCCAAACTTCATAGTATCTAGAGCTATACCTGGAGGTCGAATTCTTTCCAAAGTGTTGGCATGGTACTTGATGTGTAGTTAGAAAAACGTGTGCTTTTCCCCCAGAAACACATAGTCCGATCTCATCTGCATACTCAAGCCAGCTGACACAGAAGGAGGTGATGCAGAAGGAAGGGTACCGAAATCTGAAGTAGTTACTGGGAGACGAGATGAAGAAAGGGTCAAAATGTAAAATTCAGGATTATGTACCTTGTGTTTATCAAAACTCTCCAGATAATAATTTTTAAAGATAATTTTTAAAAATCTACTAGACAGTTAATTTTATAATAAAACTTCTTGGGGCGCCTGGGTGGCTCAGTTAGTTAAGCATCCGACTTCAGCTCAGGTCATGATCTCAGCGGTTTGTGAGTTCAAGCCCCGCATCGGGCTCTGTGCTGACAGCTCGGAGCCTGGAGCCTGCTTCGGATTCCGTGTTTTCCTCTCTCTCTGACCCTCCCCTGCTCATGCTCTGTCTCTCTGTCTCTCTCTCTCAAAAATAAATAAAAAAGAAAAAAACCCTTAAGTTATTTTGGCCAGAGCTAAACAAATCTCAGAATCAAATTCGACTTTCGAGTTGTGCCTTCTACAAAGCGGGCAGGCGAGGCGCGAGCCGTTTGATGCTCAATGGGTCATCACACACACACCAGGTGAACGCTGGGAGCAAGACCTCCCTGCCTCCTCTCTTCTCCTGGGCTCTGCTGGGACCCTGCTTTGCCTCCTTCCCCTTGTCTTCTGCTCTTTCTCCAACCAGCAAACATTTATTGAGCACCTTCTGTACGCCAAGCCCCCCTTATATCAGGCATTGGGGGCACAGCACTGAACAGGGCACACAGCTTCTGGGGTCAACTGGGAGAGAACTGGTTCTGTAGGCAGTTTCCGTCTGCTCACCGTGGGGGTGGGGTCAGTGGCAGGCAAGTGTGTTGCACAGTGGGAATCCTTGGGGTCATCTGCTGAGGACTTTGGGGGCCCAAGTGGTTGGTCATCACTGGCACTTCTATTGGAGGGAAGCCCTGGTCTTCTCCAAGACCAGGTCTTTGGGAAGAGGGACTCTGAGTCACCGGCACGATGCGTGTGTCCCTGGTTTGCTTCCACAAAGGGAGCCGGCCTCGAGACAAGCATCTTCTGCAGAAGACGGATGAGAGGGGGCTCTGCCAAGCTGCCACCCAGCCCTCAACAAGAGCCAACCCTCACGTTCAACTCCTTGGCTAACACCAGCCAATAAATGTCCTTCCTTGTCCAACTGAAGTTGGTTTTTCTGTGCGTGTAGTTGACAGTGTCCTAACAGACTCATTAGAAGGGATGGTGGAAGGGAGAGAATATTCTAGAGACGATGAGCAAATGTGGCAGGAGCATGTGAGGTGCTCAGCCTGGCTGGAGCTTTGAAAGGGAGGGAGAAGAAGGAAGAGGCATCAGGCTGGATGATTGGGAGGACCCCGTGTGTCGGCTTAGCCTCGAGCTGTGGGGCACACTCAGGAGCTTCCTGGGCAAGACCTCAGCCTCCCTGCCTCCCCTGCACTCCGGCCAGCGAGGAGGGTTAGCTTGGAGAGGAGGAAATTGTTCATGTCCTCTAACATTTTGGTCTCAGGTCCCCCCTCGCACTAAAAAATAAAAAAAAATAAAAAAAAAAAACATTTTGTTTTTGTGGGTTGTATCTACCAAATATTTGTTCAATTAGAAATTAAAACGTAAATCTAAAAAGATTATTTGATGTTTTAAAAATAGCAACGATTGATTCATTGCATGTGACTATAGCACATTTTAATGAAACATAACTACATTTTCAAAAACCAAAAACAGGTATCGTTTTGCCCTTTTGCAAGTATCTTTAATGTCTGGCCCAGACAGTTCCATCTGCTTCTACCGTCAGTCTGTTGTGTGTTTTGGCTGATGGCTGCTGAGAAAATCTCATTTACACAGAGATGCAGTTGGAAAGGGGACGGATATTTTAATAGTCTTTTCAGATCGTGATGCATACTTTTCTTTGCTACAACACCAAAACTCACCAAGTGGTAGTGTCTTGAAGGTTGGCTGCTAAGGGAAATCTGAAACCTTATCCGTACACTCGCATTCTATTACGTTACAATCCATTGCTCTCTCTTACACTTTGAATGGCTCTTACCCGTGCATGGCCGTGACCTTGCAGGACGCTGAACGCATCTTGGAGATGCGTCCCCCAGGGGTTCTGGATCACTCCTTGAGAGTCGTTTCAGTAAATCAAAGCAGTTATGCCAGGAGCCTGGACAAGAGAGGTGGTGGAGAGAAGTTGACAGGCAAAGTGGATGTGCGCTGAGGGGTGGCATCGAGGCACCACCGGGGGACTGGAGACTGGTGTGATTGATTTGTGGGAAGAGATGGGGGCGCCCCTGTGTTCTCGCCTGGGTTACAATGTGTGCCTCACGGATATTAGGACATGGGGAGAGAATTAAGTTTGGACGAAATGAAGTGGATTCTTCTGAGTGTGTTGGGACTGGGTGCTCATCAGACACCTCGGACGACACAGACACCCGGGTCTGAAGCTCATGAGTGCTCTTCCTCAGGGATAGTCGTGGCTCGGAAGTCATCAGAATATGTGCCGTAATTCAAGCTGGAGAACAGGGGCAGCATCCTGAGGAGAGTTTGCAGAGGGTAAGAGAGGAGAACTGAGAGCAGAAGCCTGGGAAGCATCGATGACTGGGGGACAGGAAGGTGCCATGCCATAGAAGCAGGGAAAAGGAGTGTTTCAAGAGGGACGTGGCCGATGGGGGCACGCGCTGCAGACGGTTAAGGAAGACAAAGGCCAACATGGCCTCCATGTTGAGAGCATGGGCCCCACTGGTGACGTTGACAGAGCATGGTGGAGGGACCTGTACAAGTCAGAAGTTCCTCCCTCCTGAGGATATTTGCAAATAACAAGTCAGATAAAGGGTTAGTATCCAATATCTATAAAGAATGTACCAAACTCAACACCCAGAAAACAAATAGCCCAGTTAACAAGTAGGCAGAAGACATGAACACACACTTCTCCAAAGAAGACACCCAGGTGGCCAACAGACACATGAAAGGATGCTCAACATCACTCATCATCAGGGAAATACAATTCAAAGCCACGATGAGATACCACCTCACACCTGTCAGAACGGCTAACATTAACAACTCAGGAGACAACATATGTTGGTGAGGATGTGGGAAAAGGCGAACCCTTTTACCCTGTTGGTGGGAATGCAAACTGGTGCAGGCACTCTGGAAAACAGTATGGAGGTTCCTCAAAAAGTTAAAAATAGAACTACCCTATGACCTAGCAATTGCACTACTAGATATTTACCCAAGGGATACGAAAGTACAGATTCAAAGGGATACATGCAGAAAGGTTAAGTTACTGCTTCATATAGACATAACCACACTAGGCTACTATGCTTGGCTGACTGCTTACTTGGATGTCCAATGTCAAATAAAGTAGTACATCTATCTATTGATCGATTGATTGATTGACAGATCAGTCCATCCACCCATCCATCCATCCATCCACCCACTCACCCATTCACCTACCCATCCACCCATACATTCATCTATCCCTACAACCACCCATCCAACCAGCTAACCAGCCAGCCAGCCAGCCACCCATCCATGCATCCATCCATCCACCTATCATCCATTCTTCTACTTCTCCTACAACATTTAATTGAGACTTCACTCATGTTCTAGGCTGTAAGAAATGGTTCAAAGCTGCTGGAGAAGAGGTGAAAACTTTGTTCTAATAAACAGGGGTTGTAGAAAGTACTGTTTCCATAGATGTTACTCAGGGGCTTTGGGAACTCAAGGGATGGTTTAAATGCTGAGCTGAGTCCTGACTGTGTAAGGTATTAAGCCCTCTCACCATTTATTCAAGGTCAGAGACCACATCTCATTCCTTATAGCCTTTGTATTATCCCCAGGAGGTCTCTTTTAGTGTTTGGAAACTGTGGTCTCTCAAAAAAAATGACAGGGAGGAATTTAATGATTGATTTGCTTTGTGCTTCAAGAGGGCAGCAGAATAAAAACTGAGCAGCACAAATACGTATCATCTGGCAGCCTTTAAAGCAATCGCAGAAATATTTCTGAAAGACAGAATAAGAGAAAGGATGCTTTACAAATCCATCAGAAAGACTACGCTGAAAAGGAGAGGAAAGGCTATGGGAAAGAACAGTACAAAAACAGTACAACCAAGTGAATGTTCTTGCGCTTGTGGGGGGCACATCCCTGGTGCATGGAGGGAACAGCAGACGGCACCTTTAACTTGCAGAAACGGGGGGCTGGGCTCTTGACCAGAGGCTCCCCCACATCTGTCTCTGGATCACACTCTGCTTCTACGTTGGGGTTTCTTGCCCATGTGGGACTCTGGGCTCAGCCAGGCCCTGCTGGCGAGCTCACAGCTGCCTCCTGGTCTCAGCTCGGCGTCTCTGCCTTGTCACGACAGCGCACCCCCACGTCAGCTGTGGACAAAGAGGAATCCTGTACTTCAGGGTTCTTGTTCTGCTGAATTTTTACAAAGGAGGAGATTGTTACTTTAAAACTTTGGGGGTTTTTTGGTGGTTTTTTTTTTTACCAACAGAACCTTTTTCCCACCCCACCCCCAAACAAAATCTAGTGCCCAGCCATATTCCTTAAGACAGAAGACAAGCCTTTGTGGTGGAGACTGAGCTGTGAACAGTGGCATGGGATGGGCAGAACGCCCCTCCAGCTCTCCATGCCCATTGATTTTCTCAGGAGCTTTCATTTTGTAAACCCATCAGAGGGTGATGTCTGTGCTCTGTGCACAGACCTGCAATGCATGTCCACATCTGTGCACGTATGTTTTTCTGTATGGGGGGTGACGCTCGCACAAAAGACTGAAATAGTTCATTGAATAAAAGAGAAAAAGGAAAGGTAGAGAGCGTTAAGTATGCATCATCTACTTGAAGAAAATAAAGTCTTGGCTCTCCGTATTATGTGTGGATCACATGCTGTGTAGAGAGTCGAGAATTACGAAATTGAATCCGGTCAGTGGGTGTGTTGCCTATCACTTCCTGAAAAAAACTATTAAAAAAAATCATGCCACATTTCTCTCAGGTTTGTAATTGTTCTAATGAAACTAAAATGAACTCCAGTGAGTTTGCCCCACCTTAGACAAAAGTTGAGCCTCGAAAAATGCAGGGGTTAGGGGTGCCAGCCCCCACACAGTCAAAATCTGCATATGACTTTTGATTCCCCCAAATTTAACTACTAACAGCCTACCGTTGGCTGGAAGCCTTGCTAATAACGTGGTCAATTAACAGATATTTTGTATGTAATATGTGTTGTATGTTGTACTCTTACAGTAAAATAAGCTAGAGAAGAGAAAATGTTGAGGAAATCGTAAGAGAGAGGAACCTGGGGGCTCAGTCGGTTAAGTGTCCGACTCTTGATCTTGGCTCAGGTCATGATCTCACGGTTTGTGGTATCGAGCCCCAAGTCAGGCTCTGTGCTGACAGTGTGGAGCCTGCTTGGGATTCTCTCTCTGCCCATGTCTGTCTGTCTGTCTGTCTGTCTCTCTCTCTCTCTCTCTCAAAATAAGTAAATAAACATTAAAAAAAGGGAAAGTCATAAGGGAGAGACTTACAGTACTGTCCTGTATTAATTGAAAATAACCTGTGTAGGGGTGCCTGGGTGGCTCAGTCGGTTGAGCGTCTGACTTCACGTCATGATCAGGTCATGATCTCACGGTTCTTGAGTTCGAGCCCCACATCGGGCTCTGTGCTGACAGCTCAGAGCCTGGAGCCTGCTTCGGATTCTGTCTCCCTCTCTCTCTGCCCCTCCCCTGCTCATGCTCTGTCTCTCTCTTTCTCTCAAGAATAAGTAAACATTAAAAAAATTTTTTTTTAAATAACCTGTGTACAAATGGACCCATGCATGTCAAACCCGTTAGGTTCAAGGGTCAACCGTAACTGCCGAAGGGATTGTTTAAGAATTCATCATCTCTGGCCTTCATCTGTCAGCTCTGACCATTGCTCTTGGCTGTGGGCTAGAAATGGAGCTTCGTGGACAGAAGCAGGGGATGGCAGGAAGACTCTGATGGTCAGAGACCCAAACCCAGAAGCTAAAGCCTCGCTGTCATGTCACAGTACAGCACCCGTCAGGGGGCAGGAGCAGGCAGGCCCCCGACAGACACACACAGACTCCCCACAAAATGGCTGCATGCTTCTGGCTGTCACTAGTGTCAGGGAGCCCAGCGCCCTGCAGAGGGTGAGAATGTTCTACAGAGTGACTGCTTCCCTTCTTTTAGAAACAACTTCTTGCCGTCGGGGACACACAGATCCGCTTCCCTGCTGAGGGTGGGCTCGCCATGTCCCCGGTGCCATCAGTGACTAGTGGGGGTTCTCACTTGCCCAAAGAACTCTCCTTTTTTGTTAGTATTGCCAAGTGATTGGAAACGTGGATTCCACGCCTGTCACAAGAAAGCAAAATGTCCACTGCACGAAGGCTGTTACGTGGATGATCTCATCTCTCTCACAAACTCCTAGGATATAGATATTTTGTCATGTATGAAACCAGGGTTTGGAGATATTATGTTAGTTGTCTAAGATCCCACGGTGAATAGGAGGTGTAGTCTGGATTCCTACTCAGCCTTCCTGGAAGCCTGGGGCTCTCAATGACCTCACTTGCCATGTCAGTGAAATATTTAGGTGTTCAGAAACTATGTACCACTCTACTTAGTTACTAACATGTGTGGCGAGACTTGGCAATGGCCTCATTGGTTTGTAAGCCTTTGATGCTGGGAAAGTCCCACTAATGAAATCTAGTTTTCAAAGAAGAGATTCATAATTTCATCAATCGTAAATTAACTTATTTCCCTGGAATTAGGCTTCTTATAATGCTGTGGCTTGGTTGCATAAAGAAAGTAAAAGATTAATCAGCAGTGAAGAGCCAAGAGGTGAAAATCAAATAGTAAAAACTCTCAACAAAGCTGAATGGTCATCAAGAGACAGACAGGAGTTCATTTTTCATTTGTAGAAATGCAGCGCACAGCCTCGGACCCCCCTCCCCTACCTGCTTGCCCTGCACAGGTGTTTCCTGTCACCACCATGAAGAGGCACCCACTGTCTTCCGTTTTCATTGTTTCTGCTGAGAAATTGGCTGTGTCTCACTGCTGCCCCATTTGAAGCAAACGTGTCATTCCATTTTTTATGGCGGCTCCAAAGATCTTTCTCTTCGTTGTTGGTTTTCTGCAGATTACCTTGATGTTCCTAGGTAGGGTTTTCTTTGTATGTAACCTGTTTGGGGTTCACGGAACCTCTCGTGTCTATGGGTTTTGTGAGTTTTGAGAAATTCCCTTCAGATCCTGCTTCTCTCCTAATCTCTTCCTCCTCACTAACACTTCAGTGATGTGATGTCAGACCATTCCCTCATCACTCTTGTCCCCTTAATGGTTTTTGGTCCTTCATGCTCTTTAAATCCTGTATATTTCATTCCAGATATTTCTATTGACCTTTCTTTCAGCTTCCTGGTTTTTTTCTAGAACTGTAACCAGTCTAGTGGTAAACCCATCTTTTAAGCTCGCAATTTTGGCCATTGCGTCCTTCAGTCCTAGAATTTCCATTTGATTTATTTCTTACCAATTTGGGTTATTTGCTAAATCCCCATTTTGTTGTTTGATTTCTTGAGCATATGAATCACAGTTATTTTGAAATCTGTGTCTGATCACTTTCATATCTGTATCCATTATATATATATTTTTTTTCTCTTGGCTCATCTTTTGGTATCTATGGAAACTTTTCATTGCATGCTAGACATTGTGTATAAGAAACTATAGAAGCCCTGTCTACACTGTCTGATAAGGTAGTCACTAGGTGCCTAATGAGTCCTTGAAATGTGGTTGGTTTTGTGTAAAATACTGGATTTCAAAGGTTTGGTGCAAAAAAATGTTAAATAGTTAAATAATTTTTATATTGATTATATCTTGAAATGATGATATTTTGAAGATGTTGGCTAAGAAAAGTTCATTATTAACGTTAATTTCAACAGTTTCTTTTTACTTTTTAAATATGGCTGCCAGGAAATTTAAAAGTATATGTGCGTCTCAAGTTTTATTTCTACTGCATGTGGTCCTGCAGATGGTAACATCCCCCTCCAGGGAGGATTCGCTGTCGCTCTTCTCTGGCACGCTGATAGAGGGGGAAGGTCACATCCATTCAGTTATGGATTGAGCCGATTTGAGGCCGGGTGGAGTCCTGGCATAGTGCAGTGTCTCAGGGTCCTAACAAGGCCTAGGGAATCTGTGAGGACCCTGCTCAGAGGCAGACACAGAATTCCGATCGCTCTGCATGCGAATTTACCAAAGTTCTATCTGGTTTGCCAACTGGCCCGGTCTGTTCAGTGGCCGTAACAAAACACCACGGGCTGGGCAGTGTAGACAACAGACATTTTCTTGCAGTTTGGGAGCCTGGACATCCAGAATCAGGATGCTGATGTGGTTAGGTTCTGGTGAGAACCCTCCTGCTGGCTTGTGGACAGCCCTCTTCCCTCTGTGTCCTTACATGGAGGAGAGAGAGTCAAGCACTCTTGTGTCTCTTCTTATAAGGACACTAACCCCTGATCTCATCTAGACCCGATTACTTCCCAAAGGCCATCACACTGGGGAGTAGGGCTTCAACATATGACTTTTGAGGGGACCCAATTCAGTTCACCGCACCAAGTGTTTAACATCTGCAAATGTCCCGAATTAGAACTTGGCTCAGAAGGTCAGGCTCATGTCTCTGCATTTTGTGCTCATCAGAAGATGGGTCTCTCAAGCCCTGGCTCCTTCACCTGTGCAGCTCTGTGCTTCGGCCGAATCCTCAACCTTTGTGCATCCACACATTCCTGGAGGGGCAAAGCTGTGCAGGGCGCCCAGGTCCCTGGGGGGAGGGGCGGAGCCGCGCAGGGCGCCCAGGTCCCTGGGGGGAGGGGCGGAGCCGCGCAGGGCGCCCAGGTCCCTGGCGGGAGGGGCGGAGCCGCGCAGGGCGCCCAGGTCCCTGGGGGGAGGGGCGGAGCCGCGCAGGGCGCCCAGGTCCCTGGCGGGAGGGGCGGAGCCGCGCAGGGCGCCCAGGTCCCTGGGGGGAGGGGCGGAGCCGTGCAGGGCGCCCACATCCCTGGAGGGGGGCAATGCTGTGCAGGTTGCCCTGGTCCCAGCTCATCGCGTGTCCCCCTGCTCTCTGTTATCTTGGCAAGTCCCAGCAGCCACATTCCAGCATCTTCAGACAGACCCAGTGCTTCCTCCCCATTCCCAGTGAGGCATCAGCAGGGCGGGGTGCCACAACAGACCGTTAGAGCGGGGCGTGAATGTCAGATCACCTCCTAGCACTGCTTTCTCCCCAGCAAGTCTTAGCCTCTTTCCTCCCCTCTTGTCTGTCCCTCTCTGGAATTCCCAGCATGAGGCTTTCCCAAGTGACAGTGGGAATAGTGCTCTACTGAAGGTAAGCCTTTCTGTTCAGGTCCTGCCCAGACTGCCCTAGCAGGTCCAGGGACAGGACTGGGCCCAGGCCCTGCTGGCACAGACCTGCTGGGTGTCTGACAGTGGCAGCTGCCTTCTTGGCTTTTGTTACACTTGCCTCGAAGATTCTAGGCCAACCTTAAGCTCATCTCTATGTTACAGAACATTGGGAGCTAAGGTGGTCCAAAATGACTTGTTCACTGTTTCTAGAATGTTCTTTCCCTTTGAACTCCCCCCCCCCCCACCTCCCCAGTGTGACAGTTAGTGACCATTCTCTTTGCCCAGGCTGCCACTTAAATGTTCACAGATAGGTGGTTCCCTCCAGCTGCCGCTAGAGAGCATGACCTTGAACTTTGTGCTACTGGACATTCGACAAAAGCTAAGTGGAGAAGGGTCATGTGGCCCAGCTCTCCTCCTAGGTTCCCGACAACCTGTGCCTGCATCAGTCAGCCATGTGCCCCGATTGCCCCACACTAGTAGGGATGAGGGAGCCTTCACTGGATTTTATGTGGGATTAATGCCATAGGCTGCCACGGGAGCTGACTTCACTTGAGGACACGCTTCCCATGTGACACAGTACCTTCTCTTGAATTGGGAAAAAATTTCTCTCTGGTGTTGGAATAAGGAAGTGGAGCATTGTTTGTTTCTATATTGCAAACTTTATGAATTCTGTATGTATTTTCTTCTTGCATTGGCCACTTAATAGCTTAGAGTCAAACCTTGAGCTTGCTTCTCGAAGGCTTGTTGGGCGCACCACATACATCTGCTGGGCTCGCCCCAAGTCTGCCTTTGCAGGGTTCCCGACCTCGGTGTTCTCTGTCCACCTCTCTCCTCCATCACTGACACTGCCCTAGGTCAGACCCGCCTCTTCCTTTGCTCCATTATGGTGGCCGACATTTTTTTGGTTTTCCTCCATCCAGTCTTTCCCTCATGTACATACTAACCAGAATAGTTACCCGTACTAGCTGTGTATGCTGCATAACAAATTAGCCCAAAACTTAGTGGTTTCAAATAACACCTGTGGGTCAGTAACCTGGACCAGGCTTAGCGGGGTGTCTCTGAAAAGCTGCCGTAGGCGGTGGAGGGAGCTACATCATCTGAAGGCTCCTCTGGGCAAGCGCTCACTCCCCAGCTCGCTCCCATTCCTCCGTACACGCCCACAGGGCAGCTGGCTTCCCTCCGTGTGAGTGAGGGGGGACTCCGAGAGGCAGCCCGGGTGGGAGCCACAGTAACCTGATCTTGGAAGTGAAATTCCATCCTTTTTGCCATATTCTGCCCGGTGAAAGCCGGCCACTGAGTCCAGCCCACACTGAGGGTGGAGGGTCCCACACCTAGGGCCCGAATGCCGGGATGCATGGCCCACGGGGGCTGTCGTGGGGGCTGCCCGCGTGTCACTGTTGCACAGAGCTGAGTGTGTCCTGTGGACATTCATGCACTGCTGGCTCACTGCCCTCCGAGGAAGTCTAACCTACCGGCGCGGCTGCCCCTCCCCTTGCCCGCAGAAGCCCCTTGCTCGCCCCATTTATCTTCTTCTAGAAAGAAGGAAACAGGACCCATTTAGCTTCATCTTTTCTCTGTCCCAGATGACATTTTCTTCTTTTTAAATGTTTATTTTTGAGAGAGAGAAAGAGAGCATGTGTGTGTGTGTGTGTGTGTGTGTGTGTGAGCAGGGGAGGGGCAGGGAGAGAGAATGAGACACAGAATCCGAAGCAGGCTCCGGGCTCTGAGCTGTCAGCACAGAGCCCGACACGGGGCTCGAACTCACAGACTGTGAGATCATGAGCTGAGCCGAAGTCAGACGCTCAACCGACTGAGCCACCCAGACGCCCCGATGACATTTTCATCAAACAAACTATCCAAAAAAGTATGAAGCAGAACGTTAAAACTGCTGCCCGAGTGGTGTGCCCTCCAGGAGCTGACCCCTGGGTGCCTGTCAGCTGGCTGTCACAGGACTAAAGTGAGCAAAGACACTCAGAGTGGCTAGCGCTGGTGACCGTGGGTCAGGCACTGCTCAGATTGCAGGGATTAACGTATTCATCCCCCACACGGCCTGCTCGTGGGTCCTTCCCAGTTCACAGGGATTGGGCACGGGAGGCTGGCTGGAGCCCCACCCGCACATGCTAAGGCACTGTGGCAGCCTGTGCATGCAGACATGACCTGGCAGGGGACGGCTGCAACCATGTTTGCTGCCTGCCTTCCACAGCCCCCAGCACAGGGCTCCGGGGGCAGTCTGATTCCTGCACATAGCTCTTGTTGGCTACTTTAGACCATACATAACATTAAAAAAATTTTTTAATATAATTTATTGTCTAGCTGGCTAACGTACAATGTATGCAGTGTGCTGTTGGTTTGGGGGGTAGATTCCCATGACTCATCGCTTACATACCACACCCAGTGCTCATCCCAGCAAGTGCCCTCCTCAATGCCCATCACCCATTTTCCCCTCTCCCCACCCCCATCAACCCTCAGTTTGTTCTCTGTATTTAAGAGTCTCATACATAACATTTTGAAAGAAAGGACAGAAGCAACAGTAACATTTTGCACTATTTTTAACATGTATTGGGATATAATGAATTTGATAATATGAAGAGATTTTTCTGCTGTTGTTTATTTTACTTTGTTCTCTAATCATTTTGAAACAAGGACATTAAAAAAACTTTTAAGTTCCTTTGGAACACAATTCTGGTGTAGGAGGATTTTTCCAGAAAGTTTTCAAACTGGTTCTTTCTTCTAGAAAAATGTAAATAACAATGACAAGAAAAGTTGGTGATGACGCACCTGTGTTGGAAATCTCTGCTATTGGGAACCCACAGGGTGACCTTAACTTTTTCTTACCTATTTCTTCTTTATTCATCTTTTACCAAATGCGATTCTATTTTGGAGATTAAGGCAGGTGATTTCCAGCCAAAGAAATGACACTGAGGCAGGCAGATTTGGGCTGAGCTCAGGAGCAAGACGAGGCAGACAGGGGCGCTCGGAGGGGGACGGAGCATCGCTCCCGGGCAGGAGCTCAGAGACACGGATATGCATGTTGCCAACTGCAGATTCCCATCGTCCGGCCGTGACGCCTTTCCAGCCCTATTTCCAAGCCAATTACGGTTAAAATGACTCTGGGCTCTGCAAGCCCAAGAGCCATGCCTGCTTTGCGAGTGTTAGCCTGCACGTGGCGTAGACAAGAATGTCTCTGGAAGATCTAGGTCTCTGATAGCACTGCGTGGGCCCCGTCCTTCCAGCATCGGCTGCATCCTGCCGACCGGGAGCCCTGGGGACTTCCCAGCATTCTTCTCTGCCCAGGCCCTCAGCTCCCAGACGTGCGATTCTCCGTAAGGTATGACTTTTTCACTTGTCCCACCGACCCCACCCCCAGATCAAACCCAGATGCCTTATTAACTGTGAGCGATTTCCGCTAATTACCCCCCTCTTGCCATCCTGAGCAACAAAGGGAGAAAAGAAAAGTCTGTTCCTCTCTAACCAGTGCAAACCGGCTGAGACCAGGGGATCCATTTGCCATTTAAAAGTCTGGCTTCCTGAACACAGGTTTAAAGGGACACTTTTTTTTTTTTTTAATGTTTATTTATTTTGAGAGAGAGAGAGAGAGAGACTGTGTAGGGGGAAGGGCAGAGAGAGACAGAGGGGGAGAGGGAGAGGGAGAGAGGGAATCCCGGGCAGGCTCTGTACATCAGCACATAGCCAGGTACAGGACTTGATCCCACGAACCCTGAGATGGTGACCTGAGCGGAAATCAGCTGACTGAGTCACAGCTGTGAAACATCTCCTGTGTGGGCAGAGAGGACGGGAGGGGAAGGATCAGGGCAGAAGCAGGACACAGAGCTATAAACACAACTTACTGAGAAAACGTACTTAGAAAATTAGTCACAACAGGCAATGCGTTTCCAGAAGCTGACAAGCACCGTGTATGTGACAATATCATAAAAACAGCATGTGTTTATGAATCCACACACTTGTGAAATACTGGAGGACCGTCACTGCCTTGGTGGCAGCCTGCGTGTTTTCTCTGGAACAACACTGTCCGAGGCTGGGATTCTTCAGAATTTCTAACTTCAGGAGCTGCGTCCCGGGGGATAAAGTGTGGTTTCACGGAGAGATGGGCGTTGGCAGCACCGCTCTGTTCTCATCACAATGGGGCAACAGTGTGCCACATTTATAACTGAAGGCACTGCATTTTTAGCAGTGCTGTGACACGAGAACACCTCTCTGGAGCGGGCGTCAGTAGGAAGGGCCTGCAGTTTAGAAGCGTAGTGACTGGGAGCCCCTGAGCCCTTCAGACGGCGCGTCCCCGCTGCCACCCGGCGCCGGTGCTGCAGGAAGCGATGCCACCTCCCTGTCACGACACCAGGGGCTGGCCGGGTAGAGGGCAGGGGGACCTTCCAGGAGGCCGTTTCTAGCCTGCAACGGTCAGCGGTAAGCTAGCCGTACTGGGAGGCAATTAACACCACAAGACATACCCCTAGACATCAAATTAAGCATGTTCCCCTGTTCCCAAACCACCCTCCCACCGTCTGGGTCCCAAATGCTCACAGGCCCACAGATGCCCTCGGCCCGAGGGGCAGTGTGAGCGCGGCTCAGTGGGATGGAGCGGCTGTGACCGGTTTCCACTACGGTAACTCTCTTCCCCGGTCTTGTGGGAGCTTGACCGTGTGAACAGGATGCCTGCGTGCCTACCTCCACCTCGGAGTCCTCCGCTCCACGCGAGGGGACAATGGCGGCCTGCACGGGCACTCTGGCGCAGGCCGGGTGCTGTCTGCTGTCCCATGCCCCGCAGAACGCTTGGGCCCTAATGCCCAGGACCTCAGAATGAGGCAGAGCTTGGGGCAGGGCCTTTACGGAGGTGGTTAAAGTAACATGAGGACATATAGGAGGCCCTAATCCAGTCCGACTGGGGTTCTCACAGGAAGGGGGAGCTTAGGGCACACACACACACACACACACATACACGAGGGAAATGACGCAGGGGGAGGAGACGGCGTCTGCACACCAGGGAGAGCGTCCTCAGGAGAAAGCAGCCCTGCCCGCGCCTGGATCTCGGCCCGCCAGCCTTTGGGGCTGGGAGACGTGAACTCCTGCGGAGGCCGCCCAGGCCGTGCTCGAGGCGCTCATGTGGGATAACTGGGCTGCTGTGTTCCAGGCGGGGTGCGTGTTTACCATCGGCCTGTGGTTGGCGCTGGACTGGGGGGAGCCTGGCGGCAGAAGGCCTGTCTTTGTGAGGGTCACAGAGGACTTTCCAAAGCCTTGACCCCCGAGGGAGGCCTTGAGTGGCCTGAAGGACATGTCGATGCACGGATAGTTGGGAACGCCATTCTGGAGGGAGGGGACTACATGCAGACGTGCGCGGTGTCGGGCAAGCGGAGACCCAGGAGAGTGGTCTGTGCGGGGGGGGGGGGGGGGGCGGCAGGGGACTCGAAGAGCTTGTGTGGGCAGCACACGGGCTGGGCTGGGGCTAATGATGCAGGACCAGAAGTGGGGCGACACCGTGGAGGACGGGACTCCGTCTGGTGTGGAACCTGGGCCAGAGGACACCAGGGTGGGGAGGCTGTGGGGTCATCCACCCAGGACAGTGAGAAGAGGAAGAGGGGCTTGTCTGGGATCTATTTCGGAAGTGGAAACCATCAAGGTGGCAAAGCTGACATGCTGTGGGACGGTCACTGAGATCAGGAGGCGGGACAGGGCAGCACGAGCGTGGGTTGTGGTGGACGAGCTCATCCGGGACATGTGAAGGTGGGGGTGTCTGTCGGCATTTAAGAGGAGATGCCAGGGAGCGGCCGCGCAATGGGCTGAGTCAGGAGGCAGTGAAGCCCAGCCCTTGGGGCTGGGAGCCTAAGGACGGGGAAGCCCAGTGCGCACCTGGTCAACCGCACCCGGGAGGTGTTGCAGGGGTGTGGGAAGGCCCAGGGAGCGACTCTGTGACTCCGCCTGGAGGACAAGAGAGGCAGGTTGTCAGAGAGAAGGGACTGGGGGACATTGAGCGGTGCCAGGGAGGGATTAGAGGGTTGACCCGGGAGTGCCCAATGAGGGCACGTTCAGCAAGGCCCCACAGAACGTGTCCCGAGCAGCTGACCCAGAGGTGGCCCCGAAGGTGCTCTGTGATGCTCTGTTTGTCTGTGGTGTAGACCCAGGGGACTAAGAGCCATGCTGGGATATCAACCCCAGGTACAGCAAAGGGCACTAACGGCTGGGCTCCCCCAGAGCTCAGCTAGCAAACCGCCTTGTGCGCTAGTGAGAGTCTAGCAGGGAACCGATGGCACGTTAAGTTAGGCTATGCTAGCGAGCGTTTCTCGGAGAGCGTGCTAACAGAGGCGCCACGGGTGACACGGGCCGAAAAGGCTGCGAAGGACCCGCGGCGAGCAGCAGGGAGACACCACCCTTGGGCTGGAGGCGTGTGGGAAGCAGAGAGGTTGCTGGTTCCAGAAAGGCGGCGTCAGGTGGAGAAAGCACCTGGAGTCTGTCCAAGGCAGCCTCCGGGAGGAACCCGTGGGCATGAGCTCTCTCCCCTCGCTCTCATCCTTCCCGCTGATTCCCCGCTGGGGCTTGGTTGATCTAAATGATCCACGTAACCTCTGTTCCCCGTCCCCATCCCAGTGACTTTTCAGGGTATCTCAACTCTACCTCACATGAGAAACAGACACTGCCTCCGTCTTCTGTCAGAATGGTTGTAGTTTACATTTAGCTTATCAAAGCTGGTAACATTTATATTCTGCTTCGCTCAAATTCCTATGTTCTGGCCATAGAATGACACTAAAAGTTGAAAAAAAGTGCAGCCATGGGGCGCCTGGGTGGTTCGGTCGGTTGAGCGTCTGACTCTTGGTTTCAGCTCAGGTCATGATCTCACGGTTCATGGGATGGAGCCTGCTTGGCGTTCTCTCTCTTCCTCTCTCTCTCTCTCTCTCTCTCTCTCTCTCTGCCACCCCTTCCCATGCATGTGAGCACATGTGCTTTCTCTCTCTCTCTCTCTCTCTCTCTCTCTCTTCCTCTCTCTCTCTCTCTCTCTCTCTGCCACCCCTTCCCATGCATGTGAGCACATGTGCTTTCTCTCTCTCTCTCTCTCTCTCTCTCTCTCTCTCTCTCTTCCTCTCTCTCTCTCTCTCTCTGCCACCCCTTCCCATGCATGTGAGCACATGTGCTTTCTCTCTCTCTCTCTCTCTCTCTCTCTCTCTCTCTCTCTCTCTCTCTTCCTCTCTCTCTCTCTCTCTCTCTGCCACCCCTTCCCATGCATGTGAGCACATGTGCTTTCTCTCTCTCTCTCTCTCTCTCTTCCTCTCTCTCAAAATAAATACATTTAAAAACTCTTATTTGGGTGGCTCAGTCGGTTAAGCATCTGACTTGGGCTTAGGTCATGATCTCATCGTTCATGAGTTCCAGCCCTGCCTCAGGCTCTGTGCTGACAGTGCAGAGCCTGCTTGGGATTCCCTCTCTCTCTCTCTCTCTCTCTCTCTCTGCCTCTCTCTCGCTCCTTCTCTCTCTTTCTCTCTCTCAAAATAAATAAATAAACTTAAAAAAGAGTGCAGCCTTGACATTGTGTTTTACGTCACGCTCGAATCTCGAAAGTGTCGTCTGATTTTGCTCCCGTGACTGCTCTCCATTCGGACCGTGACTGCCTCTTACTTCTTCCCTCGAGCTTCTGTTGCCTTTTGTTTTCCTCTACAAAAGAATGATGTGTTTCGTGTATTCATGTTTTACTTCCTCAAATATGTATCTGGCACTCGTTTTGCCAGGCAGCATTCTGACACTAAAGGTGCACGTGAAGCAGACCCAAGTCCCTGCCCTTCCATCCATCTGCAGTAGCGAAGGAAGCCGGGAAGCACAGAGAGGGGGAGAGTGCGTTGTGGACAAGGAGGCTGCTGTTGTGGAGAGAGAGAGGGCACCGCCAGCCAGCGCCGTGCTGCGGTGGGGAGCCTGAAGCTTCGAACGGGGTGACCGGTGACGTTCTCTCTGGGCCCACGTGCTGCCGTCCCTCTTCGATGGCTCCTGATTCCTGCGGGGTCCGTGTTCTGGCTGATCACAGGTCCGCTGTCCCTCTCGTGTTGGCCCTCAGTGCCCCGGCCAGCTCTGGTTGCCGGGTAACATGTTTGGCCGTGGTGCTCTGACCCAAGGGCTGGGCAGAAACCCAGTGGCTCACCCGTCGGGCGACACCGTCCCACTGCTCTGAGGCTTTGACGTTTCGTCTACCGGGGAAGGAGGCGGGGACGAGGCTCTCCCGCCAGGCGTTGGGCTAAGTGAAGCTTTTGGTAAAACAGGTTCCGCTATCTGAAACTGGTAGTTTTCTGAGGTATGGTAGGCTGAGGGCAGCAATCTTGGTAAGGGATCAAGTTTACATGAAACTGTTCATTTCTCCTCTTTCATGATAAGCAGCAGTTTTAGTGCCACAGAAACATTCTCAGTGCCAACCTCACAGATGCCGCTGAGGACACGGGTTACAGACTCGCAGCGCTTCTGAGATCTCCTTGAGACCATCAGGACTTCTTGTAGAAAGAAAATGACAGGATGGGGTTGTTGCAAGTGATTTTTATTCTTTTCTTTAAAAAAAAATTTTTTTTTAAATTTTTTTTAACGTTTATTTATTTTTGAGACAGAGAGAGACAGAGCATGAACGGGGGAGGGGCAGAGAGAGAGGGAGACACAGAATCCAAAACGGGCTCCAGGCTCTGAGCTGCCAGCACAGAGCCCGACGCGGGACTCGAACTCACAGACTGAGAGATCATGACCTGAGCCGAAGTCGGCCACTCAACCGACTGAGCCACCCAGGCACCCCTTAAAAAAATTTTTAACATTTATTTATGTTTGAGAGACAGAGAAAGCCAGAGCATGAGCAGGGAAGGGGCAGAGAGAGAGGGAGACACAGAATCCGAAGTGGGCTCCAGGCTCCGAGCTGTCAGCACAGAGCCTGACGCGGGACTTAAACTCACGAACCATTGAGATCGTGACCTGAGCCGAAGTCGGACAGTCAACCCCGATTTTTATTCTTTTATTTGGCACTTTCTGTATTCTCCACGTCTTACTTATTAATAAACACAGCTGATTTTTACAATTAGAATAACACTAAGTTTAAACAAAAAGTTCATCAGATCTTGGTAAAAAAAGGGGGTCAGGCATTACTTAAATTCTACCTGACAGAGTTTGGATTTATGTTTAATTCAATAAAGTAACTTTTACATGATGTCACTGAAAGAAAGCAGGGAAAAATAGACTCTTAACCGCAATGAAACATTTTACATAAATTCTCTCTGGGCACAGCGACCTTGTGTTTGCTTGCGTTTGGACCGTTAAAAAGGATGGGGAAGCGGACACGTGGACCATGCCAGAAGGCTCCTTCACAAGCCGGGTGCAGTTGTGAGCTGTATGCTCCTCGCCCATCAATTAGGGCTTTGCTGGTCTGGGCAAAGCTCCAGGTTCCATGTGTTCAGAGGAGTCCCGTCCCCTCCCTTGAAATGTTTTATTTGTTTTTCAGAAGTGCCACAGGAAGGCAAGGAGGTCTCTCTCTTCCTGGTTTTCCAAATTAACATGCATCTTATGAGGGAGGTCGAGGCACGCGTTCTGCATGTCACAGCTGGTATTTAAGGTCGCAGACCCCAGGCGCTGGGGGAGTGACGGCAGATTCTGTGGCTGTGCCTTGTCCCCTGTGGGTGTGGACAGTGCGCTACCTTGCAGAGAATGTCACAAGGGGGTCCCACTGTTTCGGAGCTGGGGAGCGTCTCAGGGCTCCGGAGGAATGCCGCGTGTGGGATCGCCCTCAGCCCCGTGGGCCTTTGGCAGATGAGCCAGGTCAGAAGCTGGGTCTCACACGTCCTGCGTCGGCGCTAAGGACTGCTGGTCTGGGTCAGTGCGCCCCAGAGAATGTGGGCTCCCTTCTGGGGCTCCTTCCTCGCTGATGAAGCGGTCCTGACAAAACGGACCATCTGGCGCGACACACACCACAGCTGGGCGTTCTCGGGGCGGGTGTCCTGTAGAGCCAGAGAGACAGTCGAAATGGCCTGCCCAGGGCACGCAGTGTGACCGGACCGGACTCGGGCTCCCACCCCAGAGCAGTGGATGAAAGCTGGGCTGGCAGCTGGGGCCGACTTCAGGGCAGATTCTGCTGAGCGATTGGAAAGTCTGTGACCCAGTGTTTCTTAAAGGCTTGCTGCAAAACCCTAATTGGGATGCACGGTGCGTTTTCTTCCTCGTCACTGGAGGCAGTGCCCAGGGCGGGTCCTCTGCAGTGAGAGCGCAAGTGTGTGGTAAACAACAGGCAGGCCCGGAACAGCAGCGCAGCGCGGGGCCGCACCGTCACCGGGTGCAAGTTCCCCCCACACGGCCACCAGGCCCAGGGTGCTGGCATGAGCTAGGTCCTCGGCACATGCTTGTGCGTGACCGTCGTCAGTGTTCCGCGGGATTCTGATAGGAGTTTCAGAGGGCAAGGGTTTGGGGAGGACGGTTAGCTTGGGGAACACTAGAGTGCACAGTTAGCAGGGTTCTTTCCTGGAGTCCTCAGAGCGTCTGTCCCAAAGCCCCAGATGGAGGATACCTGTGCACCCCACCTCAGTGTCCCTCACCACGCTCTCTTTGGAGGACAACACAGAGAACTTTCTAGAAATGGAAAGGTGCCGTTTTCGACTCACGGTGTCTAGACTCACGCCCGCCCCTTGCCGACTGCTCTGCTGTTGGAAAGTCATGCCCTGGGTCCAGTGGCGCATCTGAGTGAGGAAGCTCCGTGGCACCCTTCATTCAGCATGCGGCAGGGTGCCTACAGCAAGGCAGCTGTTGAATACACAGGAGCTCTTGGAACTGTCACCGGAGGACTGGGTCCCAGGGTGAGCCCCCCGCTGCGTCCCCGGGGCCGCTCGTCTCCCCCCATATCCCTCAACACTGCACTGGGCTGAGTGATCATAGCGATTGCACGCGGATGTGCAGATCAAATAGAGGTCGCCAGATGTTTCCACTTCACCAAAGAATGAAGTTCATGGACATGTATCACGACTCAAACCTAAGACTTCCAGAGAGATTACTGAACAGGAACAGCCATAAAGATGTCTGGTTTGGCATTCCGGCATTCCAGCATTCCAGGGCAACCCAAACCACCATTTGGCCACATCTGGTCTCCATCAGGCCTGGGGTGTTACATAAATACATGCATGGTTTATAGGGTGAGGAGGCCGTCCTGACACAGCCCAGGCTGTGTTCTGTTGAGCTCTGCAAATGGGTCCAGGGGCTGCCTCACAGCCCAGGCAACGCTGTCCCAAGGGATGGAGCTCTCTGCTCCCATCAGTGCAGCCAAGGTAGGGATGCCACACTGGTGGACTCATCCATTCCAGCTGCCCTCACTGTCCAGCACACCTGCAAGTTCAGTCTTCAAATAGAAGCTTCTGGTCACAGACAGCTAGTGGAGTTCAGCTGGTTAGAGAAGAAGAAAATGCTTCATGACCCTGTGGGCTCCACCCATTCATCCACCCACCCTCTCATCTACCCACACACCCTCTCATCCATCCACCCACCCACCCATCCATCCATCCACCCACCCACCCACCATCTACCCATCCACCCACCCACCTGCTAATCTATCCATCCATCCATCTACCCACCCACCTAACCACCTGTCCATCCATCCACCGATCCATCCATCCATCCACCCACCTACCCATCCACCCATCTACTTACCTACCCATCCATTCATCCATCCATTTAGCCACCCACCCATCCATCCATTCACTCACCCATCCAGCCAGCCACCTATCCATCCATCCATCCGTCCATCCATCCATCCATCCATCCACCCACCCCCCTACCCATCCATCCAGCCATCCACTTACCTATCCATCCATTCACCCATCCATTCAGCCACCCACCCATGCATCCATTCACCTCCATCCATCCATCCACATACCCATCCATCCATCCATTCACCCACCCACCATCTACCCATCCATCCACCCACCTGCTAATCTATCCATCCACCCACCCACCCACCTACCCACCTACCCATCCATCCATCCATCCATCCATCCACCCACCCATCCATCCACCCACCCACCCACCTACCCATCCATCCAGCCACCTACCTATCCATCCATCTACCCATCCATCTACCCACCCGCCCACCCATCCCTGTTACATCCACTTATGTAATGAATAAGAACTCTGCATATGCCAAGCACTATTCCAGGCACAGGGAATCCAGCAGCAAACAAGTCAGGTACAGAACTGACCCTTGTGCCATGTTCCAGTGTGAGAGACTGGCATTAAATAATTGCACAATTATTCATTGGCCAGGGTGATAAATGCTCAGAAGGAGAATTCCAGAGTGTGCTAAGCACACAAAATGGGAGATGGCTTGTAACTAGGAGGCCACAAGAGGTTTCCCTGAGCCCAGGGATGTCCAACAAAACAGCCTCAGAGCCCAGACTGCAGACCCTGGCCTGACTCTGGCCATTTGGTTTCCATGAGGTTGAGTCCTGCTGGTTTGACTGCAGACTCCTTTCCTGACAGACGCCTCCAAAACAGGGCTGTCCCTTCTCTGGGAAAAACCAGTAAAATGTTCCTAGAATCAGTTCCCTCAAGCAACCTAACTTAAGGATTGAATCCCGTAAGAGTAAGCTGAAGGAAGGAGGAAAACAGTGTTCCTGCACATCACTGTCCCAGACAGAAGTCCCTCGTCCTGACGCCACCCGGGCTGTTGGACCACAGAGCTCTGACCACAGCACTGTGTGTGCCACGAGCAGCCCTGGCCCGTGGCAGGGCAGTGTTTCCTCCCAGGGTCTCCTCTCTGTTTTACGAACCAGACCCAGACAAGCCACAGAGGAGAACTCTCCCTGCTCCTTGCTGTAGGGGGAGGCAGAGTTCTGTCCCCTCCGAATGCCTGAGGTCCGGGAGGCCTCATTACCACCGGGCTCAGCCCTCTCAGACGATGGCTGGTAGTTAAGTGGCCTTGTTTCCGCTGTCTGTGGTTTTGCCTGCATCTTCAAGAAAGGGAACAAAACCCTGTGGCTTGTGCTACGGTGCAATTTCTTCATAGGGACGGGGCTTTTTGGCTACTCCCAAACTAGCTACCTGTTAGCTGTGGCCACTCATTTCTTTGTGCACAGAGTAGCAATTACACAGCCAGAGGGCATCGACCGACGCGTTCGTTCTTCTCCAGGACATGCATTTTGTGAGATAGAAGAGAGGTCCTCTGCCTTCTGGAAGCAATTCCTAGAATAAACACAGCAGACTCCTCCCTTGACTATCTGCATGGGAACAGGAAGGAGGCCACTGTGTCTAACGAGACATACGGTCAGTGGTCCACACACAGGGATTGCACAGGGAAGGGGAAGGTGGCGAGAGAGGGGAGTTTGTGCACAGGTGGGTGTGCACAGGTCACACTCCCTAAAGGCAGGGCTGGGACCGGCTGTGCCCCCAACTGCCTTTTTAAGCTTAATCGGAAATGGTGTCCATGCAAACATCATGATGAGAAGACACATGTGTTTGAAGCCCTTCACAAAGAGCCATGCTGCTCGCCCGTGCCATGTGGCAAGACCCCACACAAGTGAGGGGAAAGCGAGTGTCCTTGAGACTCGGAGCCAGAAGGCACCTTGACACCCGGCCCTTAATTAATTTCAGGGAGCTGATGGCCACGAGGTCAGTGGGATTGTCGAGGGAGTGGCCCCCAACCTCCTCATGCCCAGCACCCATTTTGCCCAAGACAGGCTGATTGCACAGCTCAGCCCCAGAGTCTCAGGGTCCCGGGAACAAGGCACTTTCCAAGTCTAAGTAAGAGCTGGAAGGGCCTTTGTTCTTTCCTTCACAGCAGGATGGGGAACACACAGAGGCAGTGGTCATCAACACACAGGCTGGGGCTGGTTGTGTTTGCCCTTCTGTGTGCGGGTGCAGTGTGGGAGCCCGGTTCCCCTGAAACCGTGGGAATCACTGCTTCTCTTGCACCCTCCGGCAGCCACGTGATGGGAAATACAGCGAGGTGGGCGGGCCTGCTTGGGGAGGGGCGCCCAGAGCCCCCTCCCAGCTCATCTCCCCCCGCCCCGAGCGAGCCTCCTGCTTCTAACCCAAGGGATCCTGCGTGTTCTCATGTCCCTCCCCTCCTGCCTCGGCTCCTCTCTGTCTCTGGAACCCCAAATCGTCCATACTCGCATGTCTAAATTGCCCAAGGATTTGCCTTCAAAGTAGCCTCAGTATTTCCATCATTAATACAGACACCTGCACCTGCTCTGTGCCCAAATGGCCAATTGTGTCTCCAATGGACAGTGGACGAAGGGTGCTGAGACCCAGCCAGCGCCATTTCCTACAACCATGAGTTTTGCAGTTGGTTTTCATTTAAGGGATCATTTTAACAAGCTTTCTGCACATAATATCCTCAGATATCAACTCTCAGGGCACCTCATGATTTTGCTGGACCTGTTTCCCCACTGGTCCAGTGGACATGCCCACGGGGGCTCAGAGAGGGGTGCTCAGACATGGGTGTTCAATAGACCTGACCACGTCGAAGGCACAGACACATCACCCAGCAGACCCTCCCACACGTGGTCGGCAGGGCAGCCCAGGGGGAGGCAGGGAGGGGACAGAGAAGCAAAACTGGGCTTGAATCAGGGGCTCCGGCAGAGAGATGTGGTGAGATCCCAAGGATACCGCCCCCAGGTCGCAAAAGGTGACCTCTGGGAGGCTGTTTGTCCCATGGGGTCCTCCGAATAAGTTCATGGCGGGAACGTTTTAACCTCCAGTAGATAGCCCAGGGCAGGGCATCATGACTTTGCGATTTCATGGACCAGCAGTGTTTTTCCCTTCAGGTTTTACTGAGCTGTAACAGGTGCACAGCACTGTGTGAGTCTGTGTGCTGCACACGCCCTGACTTACACATACTGTGAAATGGTTACAGGTGAGCCTACTTACCGTGAATCAGCAGCGTTTAAAAAGGAGAGTCGGGCAGCAAAACTGCTATTGACTAGCACCCTCAGTTCCCGAGAGAAAGGACAGGTCAGTGCCCCAGAATTCGGATGTACTTAACCTCAGGATGGTGGACAATCTTTAAACAGATAAATCTGTGTTTATGAAACACGAATACACTGCCCATTTTCTTGGTTTTATTATGGACACGTGCGGACCCATCACCGAGCACCCCAGCGCCTGTCTGGAGTCACTGGCGTAGAGCAGGCGTGTCGATGGGTCTCAAGTTCAGGGCTAAGGCCAGTTGCTGAGCAGAACACTGTGTTAAGAAGGATTCTGAAGCGGGGTTTCAGCTCAGTCATTATTAATTAGCAGTGTTTGGGGCTTATAGTGATGTTGAAATATGTTCGCAAATCCTCTGCCTTCTTCCGGGTGAAAAGTGGAGTCCTTGTGAATGTGGGCGGCCTTCGAGACTTCCTTCTGACCGACAGAATGTGACTTTTGAACCATTAGCTGGGAACCCGGCTTGTGAGGGTGGAGCTCGTGGCGAGCTTGTATTGCACATTTGTGAGTGAACAAAAAGGCCCCCGATTTCTGGGGTGGTCTGTTGAGCTGTAGACAATCGCGGGCGGGAAAGTGGCAGAAAATGTTGGCCACTTGCATCCCAGAGCACCTGGTGTCAAACACACTCTAAGTTCTATCCTTTCAGGACTCTGCCTGTTTTCCTCTGCAAATGCAAGACCTCAGGGTGCCTGACTATGTGGAGGAACGGAGGGCGAGGTCATGTGGCCACTACAGTTCTCTCTCGAATCGACCGATGTCTGCAGTGGCCTCAGCTTCTGCCAAGCCCCCCAGAACTGGTGCGGGGTGACCGTGGCAGCTGGGTCGTGTGCCGTAGGGGAGCCAGAACTCCCACCTCTGGGGTCTGGCCACTCACCAACACCCTCCGCGTGGAAGCTGGTCCGTGGCCATGGCACCAGCTTCCTACAGGGTTTGCGCCACGAGAGTCCAGCCTGGGATGAAATCCTGAGACTGAGAATCCAGGGGACAGGAGTCCTCCAGCCAACACCAGAGGACGTGGTTGCTTCTTACGTGCCTGATGGCCCCTCCCTGTTAGAAACTCCCTCTCCTCAGGGACGCTCACCCACAGTGGGATGTGACAGTCCCTGCATGTGTCCCTGTACATGGACAAGCCACCACCCGAGCTAGGTGCTGAGTGTATAAAGATGATGGAGATGGGGGTCCAGCCTCTGAGGACTCAGAGGAACACAGACAAACCCCACATTTTAGCGCGGTGCAGGGAGAACCGGCGGTGGTCGGCCAGCATTATGGACTGCGTTTCCTCCGTGCTCCTTCCTTTCCTGTGGTTGAGTGAGCTGGACGGGGGGCACGGGGAGAATGAGGGCTCTCGCTGGGCTCCCGCAGCCTGCAGCCCTGTGAGCAGAGGCCACACGGGGAGAAGAAGGGTCAGGAGGCTCCTTCTCGTCGTGGGCGGACAGCAGCTGCAGAGTAAGGCTGCCGGGCTGGGAGGAGGAGCTCGCTGGGTCTGGGGGGGGGGTCCTAGATTCTCCCTCAAGAGCCCCCTTTCATCCAGGAGCTTCTGAAGCAAAGGGAGGCTGACTGGCTGCAAAACGAAGACCCCAAACTCACAAAGCGTTTGGTTCTGGGTCAATGAGGAGACCCACCCCCCCAGCTGAGCTTTCAGAGCCCCTGTGACCCTCTCTCTGCCCTGCCCCAGGCTCTGGGCCCCTCACCCACCCCAGCACCATCCAAGACCATTGTGAGGCACTGTCCCCCTGGGAGCCAATCCCGAGGGCAGCCGCGGGGGCAGGACTGGACAGGACCCTCCCTGTGCCTTGTCCCTCGTCCCTTCTGCTGCTGCCAGCATCTGTAACTGCAGCACCCCACACACCCCTCCTCCCGCACCTGGCCCCCTCGTGTCCAGGCCCGAGGTCAGAGGACCCCCAGGGTGTGCACAAACGGCACCCTGCACCTGGGGCGTGTCCCCACCGACACGATGGTCTTAAAGCACGCCTGGCCTGTGCACCTTCACTGACATAGGAGCAGCCGTCCACACGGCTTGGCACTTCCAAGCACGCGGTCCTTCCGAGAGAGGCAGGGCCACCTCCGTCCTGCGGCACTTTGTCACTGTGTCCCCAGTGCCTGTGCAGCATGGCCTGGCGGCTCCCAGCGGACGCCCACTGAGGACTGAATCAGCAGCCCGGCCTCCTTCGGAGAGAGAGGTCAGCCGTGGTCAGAACAGCCCATGTGCCCTGGGCCTCCTCACGCCTCACGTGGTGCCGCTGGGCTCCAAGTGAGCAGGACGGGAGAGGCGGGGAGGGGGAGGGGGGAGTGGAAAGGGGGAGGGGGCCGGACGGGGGAGGAGGGACTTTGGAAAGCGCACAGCCTCACTTCCTGGGTGCCCCACCCGGAGGCAGTGGCCAGGAAGACAGGGGCCATCGAAGGGGGTAGACACCTCTTCTGTTAAATCGCGATACGACACACATAACGCAAAATGCCCCATCTCAACCGCTTTTAAGTGCGCCCAGCCGCACAAGCGCGTCCACACTGCTGTGCAAAGGTCCCCACCATCTGTCTCCAGAACTCCCTCCGCCTCCCCCAACTGAAACCCTGGCCCCTCGGATGCTGGCTCTCTGCTCCTCCGGCCTGCACCTCACCTGGGGCCGGAGCAGTGGGGAGCAGGCCTGGGGGGACCGCCCTGGAGATGCTGCTGCGGCCACTTTGGAGACACGTGATCTGCCTCCGCTGATCTGGACTTCACGCTGCGGCAGGAAGCACACGAGGAATAATAGTGTCCGTGGCTTCTCTCCCTGTACCTGACGGTCCCACACCGGAGCCCCATGCTCAGCATTTGCGTCTTTACAGAGACGATAATCCAGATGCTCCCTTCCAGTTGCAAAATTCTGACGTTCTCCTTTTCCATGCCGTCCCAATGGGCCACAAGTGCCTGAAGTGTGTTTTGCTCTTATTTCCTTATCCTTGGGCAGGAGGCCCTTCTGTCCTTAGAACCATTTTCAGAAGTTTTCACTGAACAGCCATGCAGCCTTGGCCCCTCCGTCTGCGTTACCCAGGCCACGTGTGTGCCACCAATGGCCTCACCACCCAAGGGTCTGCCGTGGCCACTCGCCTTCACCCTGTCCTCCAAGAGCAGAGCCTCTGGGAGAGAGAGGCAGACAAGGGAAGGTCCCACGGTGCGAGGCTACGGTGCCCGCATCACTCACGGACCCCGGGATGGGTCATCCCCCCTTCGGAGCCCCGCAATGGGAAATGCACATCCCTGCACGTCCCTGCTTTCATGTCGAATTGTCACTCCATGTGCTCCGTAGGTGGGAACCTTGTAAATTTTTATCACTCTACAAACTATGGGCCAGAAGTTCTGTGAAGTAGACTGTGCTTGACTTTCCTTAAGAGTTTATCATTCTCCGTACTCCAGAGTCCCCATGACCCAGCATCCTGTTTTGCATTTATTTTTCTAAAGAGAGGCCTCAGCGCATCTGGGAATTCACGTAGAGCCACTGAGCCGAGCCGGGGGAGAAAGGATTGATCCCCCGCCGTGTGATCTCTGCTGCACAGTGATGCCAGAGCGGGGAGGTGCCCAGGTGAGGGTCGGGGCTCAGGGTACCTCATCCTGGGGCCAGAACCCCCGTCCCACCGCCACGGACAGTGCTAGGTAACGAAGCACCCGCCTCGTGGGGCTGGGCCCGTACTCCAGATCCTGGGACTCTGCAGGGAGACTGCGCAGCGAGGAAAGCAGACAGGTCAGGCCTGCGGCAGTCACGGCCTCCGAGCTACGGACCAGCTCTCCAATGTCAATCCCGGCCAGCCTGGTGGAAGCAGGCTCTCTGTGGACTTGCCTGGGGCCTGTGAGTAGGGGTGAGGCCCCTCCAGTTCCCAGCACCCATGCGTCCAGTCTTGGACCGCTGGTAAAAGGTCGACGTTCGGAAGGCCCTCCGGATCCAGAAACATAAACACTGCATAATAAGAATGTTAAAAAAAAAAAAAAAAAAAAAAAGACGGTTTCCATCATTTTCCCAGCTGTCTGAGTTAATGGGCTGCTTCTCTGAGAACCAGGGAGATTAGCCTTAAGAGGAGATGCAGATGGCCAAGTGTGACCCTCAGGGGACCCAGCCCCAGGCCTGTCACACAGCTGTTTCCTCATCCCCTCCCCCTCAGTAAACATTTGATGAGCTGGCGGCTTCGGAGGCAGCGCTGGACTGTCCCAAACCCTTTGATGCTTGGGGTGCAGATTTTAGCCAACTCGAAAACCAGGCCGGGAGCCGCTGTGACCCCGGGGGCTGGGGATCTACCAGCAGACTGCTTGGGGCCGTGTGGGGAGACCCACCCCCACCCCCCACCAGATCCCCTCTGTCTGGAAGAGTAAGTGGCTTACCGGACCGGTGTGAATGGAAACATTTGCACTCACTCGGCTTCCATAATTACAGGCCAGAGCTTCCCTGCAAACCCTGTTGGAAAGTTCCCACAAAGCGGCTGAAAGCCAGGCATGAGGAGGGGTCCCGGGAGCGCCTGGGAACAAGCGCCATGCGGGTGGAACAGAAGCGCGTGCGAAGAGGCCACCACGGGCAGCGCATGCTGGGGAACGTGCACTGGTTCGGTGACAGCCACACCGGTGGGCACCGCGGGTCCACACGGGACAGTATGACCACTGGGTGGGGGCCGAGCTCTGCAGGTCTGACCTGAGTACTGTCCCGAAGCATCTCACCTCAAGGCTGGGCGGGGTAGCGGCGGGGGCCGGGCCAAGGACCAGAGGGTGCCTGTTGGCGTCGGTCACGTGCTGGGGGTGATGTTCCCCTAGGGGAGCTGTCTGGAGGGTTACAGGCGAGCATGCAGGGCATCCCACGGGCAAGTGCCCCACAGAGTAGACACCCAGCCATTGAGGACCCGTCCTCAGTTTCTGTCTCCTGTGTGTGACTCGGGGTCAGGTGTAACAGCATAGGCACGCAGGGAGCAGAGCACCACTCCCCGCTCTCCATGGCCCCTTCCTGGTATACCAGTAGCCTGAGGGCATTTTCTTTATCCTGAATCTGTTATGAAAGGTCAACACACCATCCTCAAGTCCAGAGAACCCAGCACCTCTGCCAACCTGGAGGAACAGAGTCAGGGCCAGGGGACCTCCTGCAGCCTAGAGCCCGAGCACAGGCACCACCTCCCACAGGCTGTGAAGCAGGGCATTCGGAAGCCTAAGGACCTCCCGGGCTGGAAAAGCCTTCCAGGCCAATTCCAACGCCATTTTCACTTACGCAGAAAGCAAGGTTGGAAGACTTAGTTGGCCTCTTGAAAGAGGCAGCATCGAGGCCCTTCCCAACTGCTCACACCTGCTCTCCCCTGCACCCCCACCGCACCCTCCCAGCCCGGGGTCTGCGTGGAAGGCCCTGAAGGCAGCCCAGCCACGCACCCCTAGCCCCAGTGAGTGGGCCTGGAAACCAGGAAGGTACTCGGTTCTCCCCTAAAGAAATACGGGGGTTGTTTTGGTAGAAGGTGCCAGAGAGTATTGCCCCAGACTTCCTCACCCACAAGCATAGTCTACGGTCTTGACTCGCCATCACCCCTACCCACCTGTGTGTGAGGCCAACGGAGGACCCGGGCTTCTCAGCTAGGCGGGCCCCAACCCCATACCTGCCCGATCTGCCAATGGCAGAAGGGGAAGTGGGACCCTCTGAGGGGCAGCCCTGAAGTTTGTAGAAATGATAAACCAGATTCCTATAGGAGACTGTTTGCTTACACAGACGTGACACTGATTCAAACATTAATTCTGCCAAGATAACTCCAATGAATGAACAGATGGGAAAAGTAGGTGCTACTAAGACACAGGCTCCCAGTTAAGGAATGAAAAAGTCACAGGGACGAAAGGCACTGCATAGAGACTAGACTCAGTGGGACTGTGAGAGCATCATATGGTGACAGATGGTAGCTACACTCGTGAGCCAGCATCACATCTAGACTTGCGGAATCACTATGTTGTACCCCTGGTGTTTGTGTAACATCGTGCATCAACTGTACTTCAATAAGAAATCTTAATAATACATTTCATCTAACCCAACATATCCAAAATATCATTTCAGTGTGTAATAATATAAAATTATTAATCAGATATTTTACCCTATTACCCTATTACCGTAAGTTGTAGAAAGCCAACTTATGAATAACTTACTTAGAGCACATGTCGGTCCCCACACTAAATTTTCAGCATTTAAGGGGAAAATGTGGGTCTGCCAAAACAACAAAGTCATATTTAATGGAAAAAACAAAAACTAGGTGCTATTGCCATCTACCCCAAACCTCATGTCTTTGACTAGTTACCAAACACAAAAAGAAGCCTACTTCAACAATTTATAGTCATTTTTAGAACAGATACAATTCCATTTCAGTGAAACTCACGGGATGTAAGATATTTTGGAAGACTTAATTCTGAAACAATTCTGTCTTCATGAGACGTTGCAAAAACACTAGAGAGATGCCCTGCGTGCCCTTCCCCCAGTTCCCCTCAGAGGAGACACTTCATGACACTACAGTTTGGTATCAAAGCTACAAAGCTGATTTTGGCACAGCGCGCGTGTGGAGCGCCATGCCGTTTTATCGCCTGTGTAGACAGACCCTGGCAACACGTGGCACTCGAGGTACTGGCTGTCCGTCACCACGGAGGTCTCCCTGTCACTCTCGCCCCTGTCCCAGCTGCCCACCCTCCTACCGCCTGACACCACTGGTCTGCTCTTCGTATCCATGGTTTTGTCACTTTGAAATGTCTTCTAAATGGGGCAATCTTTGGCTCAGCGTGATGCCCTGAGACCTCTCCGCACAGGGTATTGACACTTCACTTCCTTTTGCTGCTGCCTTATATTCCGTGGTAGCCAAGAAGCACCACTGTTCAAACATCACCTCTTGAGGTGGTTTCAGGTTCAAGGCTGGCACACGGTAAGCCGCTATGAACATTCATACAGAGGTTCGTGTGTGTAGACTTTTGTTTCCCTGGGATCAACGCCCAGGAGTGGGATTGCTGGGTCGTATGGTAAGTATATGTTTATGTTTTTAAGAAACTGCCAGACGGATTTCCAAGGTGGCTGTATCACTTTACCTTCACACCAGCAATGGATGTGAGACCTAGTTTCTCCCCAGCCTCACCAGCACTTGGCATTGTAACTATTTTAGCTGTTGTAATATGTGATAGAGAGATAGATCATAGATAATATAATGTGTTACCTAATACAGTATGTACTCAATATATTATACATGTAAACTCATGTGCCTGTTGGCCATCTGTGGCCTCCTCTGTGAATCGACTGTTCGTGTCTTTTGTCCATTTTCCAGTTGGGTTGGTTCTGTTTTTATTCTTGAGTTTAAGACCTGTGTAAGTGTTCTGTGTGCAAGCCCTGTGTCGTTCACCCCTGCCCGTGGTTTGTCTTTTCATCCTCTGTGCCTCAGTGTTCTGGGACCGAGAGTCTTTAGCGTGGCTGAGGTCTAGCTGGACCGATCTTGTTCCTTGATGGATCTGCGTTTTCCTAGAAATTTCATGGCTGATGTTTTACATTTGACGTCATTACCCATTTTTCGCTACTTCTGTATAAGGTGTGAGGTTTACCTTGAGCTTCGTTTGCCTTACACGTGTCCAAATGCTCCCACGCTGTTAGTTGAAAGACTGGGATATAAGACTAAAACATTGTTTTAATTTGTCATTTTATCTGTGAATAGTATGTAGGTGAAATTACATTTCTTTGAGGTAGGTTTTGACAGCCAGAGTCCTGTCAGAAAGGCTTTGGATCCAAAATGCACACAAGGGTCTCATGTCCGTGCCTCCGCAAGGGCAGGGGTCTTACACTGGGGCCTCGGTTTGGTGGGTGGATTGATTTTCGGTGGTGGGAAACACATCAGCAGGACGGCTACCTGTCACTCACTGGTTGATGGCAAAATGAAAGCTCTCCCGGTGCTCAATCCTTCTCCAACTAACACAGGGCCCAGAACCTGCTTCCCTGGCATGTGGAGTGGGGTCACAATGGGGTCGTCTGATACCTAAGACCATGTGCTGCCATTGGGAACACTGGGCCTTGTCCCCATAGAGTAAAAAATCTGTTCTAGTAAACACATAGAATGGATGAATAAAGGCTGGTAGTTAAATCCATTAAACTCTGTCAGCACGAATCTTTTCCCAGCACATGGCTTAAGTTTATAAGGCAGCAACTTTCCACTGTGTTCTTTGGAAGGAGATTTAACTTAAGTTCAGTTTTTTCTTTCACCACCAAAACAAGATTGATTTTCTGCCCCTGTTCTGTGGACTGATGTCTGAGTGTGCATTTGGCGTTTAGTGTTTGTCTTGATAAAAAGTAATGAGAGCAAGGACTTCTGTCCCGTTGCCCTATCAGGCTCTCTGGGCCCTTCCCTGTGGGGGTGACATTCTGTTTTCTTATCGGCCACGCCAGGGGTATGTGCTGATCTCATTATTCCATCTAGCTACTTTGTTTTCATATTTCTGCCATTCAGGGGGTGAGTCTTCCTTTGGGAACTGGGGGATGAGAACTGAGGCAGAGCTCTGGTAGCAGCAGGAGGACACTCCCTGTGGCTGTGGTCCACCCCGTATCCTCCCCACATCAGGCCTCCACTTGAGGCCACAGTGGGACATGCAGGCAGGGAAGGTGTGCAGCGCTGGGCCTGCCCCGGGGCCCAGGCAGGGGTACAAGATGCCCTCCGGGTATCTTGTCCTCCTGCTAGGGTCAGGAGGACACTGATGCTGGCTGCTTTTCAGCGAATCGGGCAGAAAATAGTCAAAGCACGCCTGCAGTGTGCCTGACTCCATCCATCACAGGGACACTGGGATGATGTTGGATGAGTAGTGTCGAACCTCACCCCATTCTACCTACCACCGCAGTGCCCTCCACTGTCGTTGAGAAACCTAGATGGTGTTTGTTATTTGTCTGGACTGTGTGGAATACAAATGCCTTGCCAACAGCCTTTTCCATCTTATCCCCTCCACCAGCTTAGCCTGAAGAAGCTAGAGGACCCTCAGCAGGTGACTCTGGACTTTTAAATACCAAAACAAGTGGTATAAATGAATACAGCAAGACTACTGAGATGAGAGACATGGTCTTGGTGTGATCTGGGCGGGAGAGCCTCCACAGGTCATGGGCACCTAACTGGAGCCTTGAAGAGAGTGTGTGTATTAGGTGGTGAATCCCCCTGTTCCTGTGGTTCACTCATGATTCCCCAGAAGCCCCCTCACAGAGCACTGGACTGATCAGATGTGTGAGCCAGCACTTAGGAGTTAAACAGCAGAGAGCCAGATTGCATACGGTGAGATCTAGATTTAGGCCGAAATCTGAGTTGATACATTCCAGGCTCTGTTCCCTGGGGAAATAAAGAGAAAAAGGTGAATCTCATCTGGTGGTGTTAGAGAAAGTCCTCTTGGAGAGAGATGCTCACGTGGGGAGGGGCTGGGAGCTGGGCAAGGAAGTCGTTACCATGACATTTCAAGCTCGCAGCTCTAAATCCAGAGCAGATGGAGAGTGTTAGGTTGCATTTCTGAGCCGGATTGTAAATCAGCTCGAGGTAGCCTTGGCATTTCCTGAAAACCATGGTAGCCTCACTGGGGGCCACTCAACATTCCACTGCAGAGAGCTGCCACAGACCATGCAGTTCAGAGCAACTATAATTAAAAAGCAAGATTAGCAGAGTGAATTAAAAAAATGCCCCAACTGTGTGCTGTTTATGAGAAACTCACTCTCCCTAAGTTCAACAGCATAGGTAGGTTGAAAATAAAAGGATGGGAAAAGATATCCCATGAAACTATCAATGAACAAAAGGCATGAGAGGCTATATTAATATCTAATTATGTAGACTGCAGACCAAAGAAAATAACCAAAGACAGAGAAGGACAGAACATAAAGGTAAGAAGACAGACCCACCCAGGAAGACATCACAATTCTAGACACGAAAACACACACACACACACACACACACACACCACCACCACCACCACCAACAACAACAACAACAACAACAACAAAGCCCTAAAATACATGAAGCACCAAATGGTAGAGCCGAGGAAGAAATTGATAAATCCACAATATGGTTGGGAACTTCAGCACCCACCTCTCATCACCTGGAGAGAAAATCAGCATGGCTATAATCAGAACAATACAATCTACCGCTAGCATCTAATTGGCACACATATAACCCTCGACCCCAGAGCCCCAGAACACATATTTTATTTTCAAGTGCTCATGAACATTCATGAAGACAGACCATATCCTGAACCAAAAGCAATTATCAAAGAACGTAAGAGATTTGAAGTCATACTGAGAATATTATTCTTAAATTTATTTAATTATTTTTGGAGAGACAGAGCAGGAGAGAAGGAGGGGCAGAGAGAGAGGGAAAGAGAGAATCCTAAGCAGGCTCTGCATTGTCAGTGCAGAGCCTGATGCGGGGCTTGAACCCACAAATGGTGAGATCATAACCTGAGCCAAAGTTGGATGCTCAGCCGACTGAGCCACCCAGGCGTCCCTGTACAGAGAATATTATGTGAGCATAATGGAATCAAGCTTGAAATCAATAACACAGAGACAAAAGAAAAATCCCTAAGCACATGGAGGGTGAACTGCATACTTCTGAGAAACCCATGGATTAAAGTGGAAGTATCACAGGAAATGAAAAAAGTGTAGACCTGAATGATGAATGAAAATGAAAACAGTGTACTAAAAAATGTGAGATGTGGCTAAGGCAGTATGGACAGGAAAATTCATAGCACTGAATGTTTATGTTAGCAAAGAGAAGTCTTGTCTCATAAATATAATGTCATACCTCCAGAGATTGAAAAAGAAAAGAAAAGCAAACAGAAAGGAAGCAGAAGAAAGGAGATCAAGTTCAGAGCATAAATGAGTGAAATAGAAAATAGACAAACAACAGAGAAAATGACTAAAACTACAAGTTGGTTCTTCAAAGAAGAAAATCAGTAAAATTGACAAGCCTGCAGCAGGAGGTTTCGCCAGCACCAAGACTGAGGTGACCCTGTCCCTGCAGACATCCCACAGCCACGGAAAGGATTACAAGGGGAATAAGGAAACACTACAAATAACTCTGTGCTCATAAATTTGAACATTTAGAAGAAATACTCCTTCTCTGAAAACCTAACGCCACTCAAACTCAGCCAGGGTGAAATAATCTGAATAGTCCTAGAGTGATTAAATAAGTTCAATTCAGAATTGAAAGTCTCCTGAAAAAGAAGTCTCCAAGCACAGGCACTTTCACTGGAGAACTCTACTAAATACTTGGGCTTTTGGTTCAAGACATTATTTTTATTATTATGGTGCAGAATGGGAACCCCTATTTTTCTGGGTATTCTTAGGTACAATTTCTTCTCCCTTTCTTCATCCTGGAGACTCTGGGGCAAGACCAGCAGGGCCGTGTTTGTTCAGCCCTGCGGGTCCCCTACTTTCCCATCTCCACCTTTGAGCCCCCCACCCACCTTGCCATCCATAGCACAACTGTGGCCACTCTCTTTCCCAGCAGCTGCTTCACAGAAAACCCCAGGCCCTGGTGGGTTTTCACTCTGCTTCTCTCTGGTGTTTGGGACCACAGCCCATGAATCTGACATGTGGGAGGGCACAGGTCCCAGAGCAGAAAACACTGAGCTCAGAGAGACAAATCCCAGGAGGCACATCTGGAGCCCGCAAGTGGGATTAGGGGCGGCCAAAAAGGCCAGCCGGCGAGTTCACCGGATGGACCATCATTTCCTGTTCTCAAAATTTCCTTTAGGACCCGCAGCCCAGCTGCCCTGCGGGGGAGGAGCACAGGCCCTAGTGCTGCAGTCGGGACCCAGAGGCGGCACTGGGGGGGCCTGACCCCGGCAGTTCTGGTCCCACCACAGGGAGACACAGCTGGGCCTGGGGGTCAGCGGAGGGGTGTGTGTGTGTGTTTTTGTGTGTGCACATACGTGTGTGCGTGGATGTGTGAGATCGTGTGTGGGAGAGTGTGCGAGCCTGCATGTGCATCAGCGTGTGGAGGAACGTGATGGCATCCCTGCGTGTGCGTGTGGGTGTGTAAGAACAATGTAAACCTAAAATGTAGAGACCGTCTAGGAACCACAACCAGAGCACCGTCCACCTACAACTGCCAACAACCTGAACACCCTCAGCATCCCGTCAGTCGGCATCCAGTTGGCATCCAGTCAGAGTCCATCTTTTCTGGTGGCTCACGATAGTCCTTGGGCAGCTTGTTGAGTCGGCGTCTGAAGGACTGTCCCTTCGCTGGTGGGGATGTCCCTTGCCCTGCCGCACATTATTAGCTTCGCCCAGAATCTCTCTGTTTGAACCTGCTTTCTTTGCGCCCCGGGGACGTTGCTTACCGGGCCTCTCTGCCCTTGTGTTTCCTGTAAATCGGTGGCTGGACCTCAGGCTTCTCTCCTTCAGGTGCAAATAAGCTTGAGGTGGGTGCTGGGTCCTTGGCTGCTGAGGTCAATACCCAGAGCACGGGGCCCCACGTCTGAGGAGAGCAGCCTGCCCTGCCCGGGCCCAGGGCTCACAGGGTGGGGCCGGGGCTCTTGTTTTTATGGGAACTTGGGTGCCAGGAGGAGGGTCCCCCATCCACCGCCCACCCGGACAGGCTCACGGCCCCAGGAGGTGGCTCCCGTGTGCCGCTCGGGACTGGCGATGGTGGCATGGGCCCCTGAGCCCCGAGGAGTGTCCTGATGGCTAGCAGTAGGCTGGCGTCTTGGGCGGTTCCTCATCAAACAGATGGGGATCCCCTTTACTTTAGCACTCTCTTTTGTTCTGATGCTACAGAGCGCCTCTCAGACACCTGGTAAGATCCGTGAGCTCTGCTGGCTGCTGAGCGATGACAGCAAAATGTTTTCTCTGGAAAAAGAAGTGAGGGCAATGGACACTGTGTGCTATACAGGATAGGGGATGGCAGAGGGTGGAGGCAGCTGTGACACTCACTGTTTTTCTGGGTCCAGGCCGTGGCCGACGCCAAGGGGCACACGTGGGTGTCACGTGCAGATGGTCTGACATTGCTCACGGCCGCATCTCCCGATGCTGTGCCTGTTGTCACAGGGGTGCTGCTCATGACCTACCATCGACAGGCGGCATGCAGGGTCCAGCGCCCACGGACCTCAGATGTTGGGGTAAGCACCTGCTTGTCCTCATGGCCGAGGGACGAAGGCTTGCTGCCCGCTCTGGATGGTAGGGGGATTCTAGGAAGCAGAGGCAGGACCAGAGCAGGAGGCTGCCTGGGGAGGGGAGGTGGATTCGGGGTCCCAGGGCTTCTTCCGATGAGACCCCGGGGGGCCAACCATGAGCAGGTGCCGGCTGGGCTGAGGACAGACATCGGTGTGGACGGTGGAAAGTCCCAGCCAGGTCTGCAGCTGCCTTTGGTGACCACATGGCTGTGAAGTCTGGGAGCCGTCGTGCTGTCCCCATCTGGTCCATGGCTAAGGGACAGGGGATGGCAGCCCACCTCTCAAAAGAGATTTCCCTCATTCCCCTTTTCTTTGTCTCCTAAACGGGCGATTCGATCAGCTTGACATGTTTACCAAAGAAAAAGTGGGGGAGGAAGGGCGGTGGGGGCAGCGTTGACGTCGCCACTCACGTCCAGTACAGTCAGACTGCTGGAGGCTCTGCCGATTTTACTAGATGTGCACGCAGCTCACACTTTTGAACCTCCATTTTCAGCTTTGTCCCTTGAAAGGGGACGCTCCAAGAAGTCACAGCAGGGACAGGGAGGCAGCTGGATGCCTCACACCTGCCTGCAGACACGCAGCCATAGGGCCTGTAGGTCCGGCCTGAGCTGCCAGGGAACAGACAGGACACAAAAGGCCCGAGCCCGACAGGACCACCCGGGCGGCCAAAGCAAGTGATGGTCCATTCGCTCCAGAACAGGCCTGAAGGGGATACGGGTGCCCCGAGGGAGGCTGGTCTTGGTGCCAGAGGGGCGGGCTGGTGTGGCTCACAGCCTGTGCCTTGTGAGGGCTCCACTCCCATCCCAGTAACAAACTCAAATGCAGCCGGCTTTTTTTTTTTTTTAATATGTATTTCTTTTTGAGACAGAAAGAGAGAGTGTGAGCAGGGGAGGGTCAGAGAGAGAGGGAGACACAGAATCTGAAGCAGGCTCCAGGCTTGGAGCTGACAGCTCAGAGCTTGAACCCATGAACCACGAGATCATGACCTGAGCTGAAGTCGGACGCTGGACCGACTGAGCCCCCCAGGCACTCCTCAAACGCAGCTGCTTAAACTATGGATTTTGTTTTTGTCTAGTGACGTGAGGTCCAGGGATAGATGTCCAGGTAGTGATGTGGCTCCAGGATGCGGACAGAGAGCGTATGATGCCTAAACCAGCAGGGGTCCTTGTTCTGTGGAGGAAAGAGGGAAGGGGAAGGGCAGAGAGCAACGGCCGCACAGGGAGACAGCCTGGGAAGCTCTGCGTCCGCCTCCTTGGCTGCACTTGGATCTGGCCACTCTCACCTGCAAAGAGGCCTGGACCATGCTGTTTCCGGTTGGGCATGATGACAACCCCTCAAACTGGGGTTTGTGGTCAGGTGGTCGGGGCGCAAGAGACACGAGGGCCCCACGGGGAAGAAATGCTGGGGAAAGGCTGTGACAGCTCCCAGGGACCAGGGGTCCTCAGAGCAGCTGTGCACAGGGATCGATTTCTCTCCCAGACAGAAACCAAGCAAAAGGCCATCTCAGAAGCTGGGAGTGATAGCAGAACAAGACAGCAGACCCGTGCCCACTGCACAGCCCCTCGACTTCCCAACGACCGGGGCCCGTGCAGGCTGGCACCCTGAAACACAGCGGTGGTGGTCTTGCAGGCCGTGCATGGCCAGTGGCGGCCTCAACGCAGCCTGGGTTCTGAATGCCAACGTAACACTGAGCACACCTCCGTGATGAGACCGCCTGTGTGCTCTGTGCACACTGCTGCTCACCCTGGGAATTTGGGGGAACCTGCACGTAGTTCATGGAAATGACCACAGGGAGGGTTCTCGAAAGGTGCACCATTGGGGACGTCACAGATTCACAAGTCAACCCGCCTCCTTGTTAGTGTCGTCGTATCCAGGGTCCTGCTGCGACCAGGAGGGAAGCCGGGTCCTCTCTGCCCTCGGGGAGCTTAGACTCCCGCCCAGACGAGCTGGATTTACACCCAGAAAAGGCAGAAACAAAGATGCTTGGAAATCAAGCGAGGAAACAAGGCAGACGTACAGCTGGTCGTCTGTGCTTTCTCTTTACCTCTGGATCTTTGCTAAGAAACAAAACAGGAAAAGTCTCCAGCAGCTGAAATCACGACAGCAAGCCTGTTGTCGAGGGGCACCCAAGGAGCCCGCCTGAGGTCCCCCCGGCAGGCATGGCCATGCGCAGGTGGCTCATGCCTGGCCGGCCTCCAAGAAGGGACTCCGAGGGCACCTGCTCTACCCCCACCCCTGTGCCCTTGCGGCCCACCTGGGGAGGTGAGGCAGGTGTGTGACAGTGGGCATGGTTACCATGCTCCGGGGCAGAGGGCCAGGGAGTTGACCCTGGAAAGCCAGCCGCAGGACCACCCGCCATATTTCTGAATCCTGTTTTTAACCTCTGTCTCTGTTCCTCAACACCTTGATACAGCTGCCGGTTTACCAAGCCCCCTGCTTTCCGGGCAGGTAAACAGGTGTTCACAGACGCCCAGGCTACCTTCCTGCCTGCTGTCCAGCTTGTAGGAGACACTCGGGCCTGTTGCCATGGGCCGTGCTTCCAGCCAGATGGAACAGCAGCAGCAGGATGATTTCTCTTCCCCTGTTAACCTAGCAGTGCCCCCTCAGAGGCCAGACGAGCCCCAGCCCCATCATCCCTCGTGAGCGGAAGGCCCTGTGCTTGGGTGAACGAGGAGATGTTTGCGCCCACTGTGCCATGAGCAAGACCATTTCCTGGCTGTGAGCTTCTCTTTTTCTTTTTTAATTTTTTAAATGTTCATTTATTTATTTTGAGAGAGACAGAGAGAGAGACAGAGCATGAGCAGGCGAGGGGCAGAGAGAGGGAGACACAGAATCCGAAGCAGGCTCCAGGCTCTGAGCTGTCAGCACAGAGCCCAACTCGGGGCTCGAAATCATGGACCACGAAATCATGACCTGAGCCGAAGTCGGACACTCAACCGACGGAACCCCCCAGGCGCCCCTTCTCTGTCTTCTCCAAGCCCCCGTTCCTCATCACTGACACTTGTTGACAAACTTCTGAACTGGGGTTATGCATCAAAGCAACACCCTGAGATCTGGAGAGGCGCTTTCCCGGAGAAGAAGCTCCTAGAGCCGCAGATGGCCAGGAGGTGATGACGCACAGTTAGGTGAGAAGACGTTCTCTTCCAAAGTGGACAATGCTGAGTGACACTGGAGTCCTCCGGTGAGGACTGAAGGTTTGGGAAGAACACTGCTGGCAGCCTCAGTAGGTGTTAGTCTGAGGCTAACGGGGGTGGGGCAGGTGCGTGCCCTTCTTGACTCTCCATACCTTTCCCAGGGTTCTGGGATTCCAGCTCTCGGACTCACATCTGTTCCTCGGTTGCCTCCTTCTCAAGGCTTCGCCCCCCACCCCTGTGACACCACGACATCGCCCTGACTGTGAGTGACCGTGGCGTCCACGCCCATCCCCTGCGGCTCTCCACCCCTAGTGGAGTTGTCTTAGTCCTAGTGAGTTAATTCAAAGTGCCAGCGCAGGATTTAGCAGTCTTTCTGGTCTCTTTGCACAGAAGCAGCTCACACTTGTTAAAAAAGCAGGTCAACACATGGCAAGATGGAAAGTGCTGTTTTTCCCCTTTGCTTCAATATCTGATCTTGCCTCCAGTTTTAAGCTTTTAAAAGCAGATGAAATTTTTTTTACAATGCCATTGATTTGTTGTTATCCCTTTGTATTAAGGGTTGGGAATAGAGTTATGCAGGTGACAGAGCAGCAGAGAAGCAGACCAGGCACTGTGACGGACGGAACCAGAGCCAGTCAATGACCGTGGGTGCCCCCTTCCACCATCCAACCCCCAGCCTTTCCCAAAGTGCTGCTTCTGCCGAGGTCATGGCCAGTAGGGGTTTATCTGCCGGGCCATTGAGGAACACAGCTTTGTCATGTGGACTGTCTTCAGCAAAAGTGAAAAGTGACCATAAGTAGGAAAACATATGTGACCATATGTTTGTCACATACCTTCTTTGTAAAATCGTAATACTGCACATCAAGGGACTAGGGAGGGGTGTGTGTGTGTGTGCGTGTGTGTGTATGTGTGTGTAACGGGGGAGGGGAGCAGAGCTGAGGAGCCCTAGGGACCCCAGGGAATGTGCCAGGGACACCCCTCAACAAACTGCTCTGAATAGAAAGACGAAAAGGATAGTAAGAGCTATGTCAGCCCGTAAAGCTCTTAAAACCCAGGGGAGGCCAGGGGAAATCAGGCAAAGATTAAACAGTAACCTATAAAAAAGGACAAGATAAACATTCATCAAGGGAAGCACTTAAATTATGTTGGATTTATCGGATGAACCATATGCAGTTATTAAAAATCACCATTAGAAAATATTTTAGTAATAAGAGGAAATAATATACATGAATAAAAATTACAATCTTTAGGGGCACCTGGGTGGCTCGGGTGCTCAGCTGACTTGATTTTGGCTCAAGGTTCATGAGTTTGAACTCATGGTTCATGAGTTTGAGCCCCATGTCTGCTCTGAGAGTGTGGAGTCTGCTTGGGATTCTCTCTCTCTCCCTCTCTCTCTGACCCTGTCCTGCTCTCTTGCTCTCTCTCTCTCAGCAAATAAATAAAAATAAAGTTAAAATATTATAATGTTTACAATATTTGTTCTTCCTATCGAGGAGCATGGAATCTTTTTCCATTTTTTGGTGTCTTCTTCAATTTCTTTCATAAGCTTCCTATAGTTTTCAGTGTGTAGATTTTTCACCTCTTTGGTTAGATTTATTCCTAGGTATTTTATGGTTTTTTGTGCAACCATAAATGGGATCAATTCCCTGATTTCTCTTTCTGTCACTTCATTGTTGGTGTATAGGAATGCAACCAATTTCTGTGCATTGATTTTATATCCTGCAACTTTGCTAAATTCATGAATCAATTCTAGAAGTTTTTTGGTGGACTCTTTTGGGCTTTCCATATAGAGTATCATGTCATCTGCAAAGAGTGAAATTTTGATATGACCCAAAGCAACCTACATATTCAATGCAATCCCTATCAAAGTAACACCAACATTCTTCACAGAGCTAGAACAAATAATCCTAAAATTTGTATGGAACCAGAAAAGACCCCGAATAGCCAAAGCGATCTTGAAAAAGAAAACCAAAGCAGAAGGCATCACAATCCCAGACTTCAAGTTATACTACAAAGCTGTAATCATCAAGACAGTATGGTACTGGCACAAGAAGAGACACTCAGATCAATGGAATAGAATAGAGAACCCAGAAATGGACCCACAAACGTATGGGCAACTAATCTTTGACAAAGCAGGAAAGAATATCCAATGGAATAAAGACAGTCTCTTCAGCAAGTGGTGCTGGGAAAACTGGACAGCGACATGCAGAAGAATGAACCTGGACCACTTTCTTACACCATACACAAAAATAAACTCAAAGTGGATGAAAGACCTCAATGTAAGACAGGAAGCCATCAAAATCCTCGAGGAGAAAGCAGGCAAAAACCTCTTTGATCTTGGCTGCAGCAGCTTCTTACTCAACACATCTCCAGAGGCAAGGGAAACAAAAGCAAAAATGAACTACTGGGACCTCATCAAAATAAACTTCTGAACAGCAAAGGAAACAATCAGCAAAACTAAAAGGCAACCAAAAGAATGGGAGAAGATATTTGCAAATGACATAACACATAAAGGGTTAGTATCCAAAATCAATAAAGAACTTATCAAACTCAACACCCAAAAAACAAATAATCCAGTGAAGAAATGGGCAAAAGACAGGAATAGACACTTCTCCAAGGAAGACATCCAGATGGCCAACTGACACATGAAAAACTGCTCCACATCACTCATCATCAGGGAAATACAAATCAAAACCACAATGAGATACCACCTGACACCTGTCAGAATGGCTAACACTCACAACTCAGGCAACAACAGATGTTGGCGAGGATGCGGAGAAAGAGGATCTCTTTTGCATTGTTGGTGGGAATGCAAGCTGGTGTAGCCACTCTGGAAAACAGTATGGAGGTTCCTCAAAACACTAAAAATAGAACTACCCTACAACCCAGCAATTGCACTACTTGGCATTTATCCACGGGATACAGGTGTGCTGTTTTGAAGGGACACATGCACCCCCATGTTTATAGCAGCACTACCGATAATAGCCAAAGTATGGAAAGAGCCCAAATGCTCTTGAATGGATGAATGGATAAAGAAGATGTGGTATATCTATACAATGGAGTATTACTCGGCAATCAAAAAGAATGAAATCTTGCCATTTGCAACTATATGGATGGAACTGGAGGGTATTATGCTAAGTGAAATTAGTCAGTCAGAGAAAGAAAAAAATTATATGACTTCACTCATATGAGGACTTTAAGAGACAAAACACATGAACATAAGGGAAGGGAAACAAAAATAATATAAAAGCAGGGAGGGGGAGAAAACAGAAGAGACTCATAAATATGGAGAACAAACAGAGGGTTACTGGAGGGGTTATGGGAGGGGGGATGGGCTAAATAGATCAGGGGCACTAAGGAATCTACTCCTGAAATTATTATTTCACTATATGCTAACTAATTTGGATGTAAATTTTAAAAAATAAAAAATAAATTTAAAAATTAAAAAAAATATTATAATATTTATTATAGAAAAATATGTGAATTTCCTGTGCAGGCATTAAAACAAACTCCATGAGTTTAAAACCACCACGTAGAAACATGAAATAATAAATATTGTCTCCAGTGCATAACTAAGCAGGAAAACGGTACAAAGCATGTGTTCGGAAAGAGAGCCGTTATGTCTAGAAACATAACATGTGACCCACATGGTGTCTCCATGTCTAGAAATGAGATCGCATTAAATGGACTGGTCCTTTGGCATCTGGATCCACTCGGAGCATCCACACTAGACCCCCATCGGACTAGGATATGAGCAAATATGTGTCCGTGATGTTAAACCACCGAGCTATTTGTGCTGTTAGAGCAGCCGGCTGCCTTCACCCCAGTTACCGGGAGCAGCTGAGTATCTGCTCAGAAATCAGCGATGGCGTGGGCACCAGGTGGGAACCTGAAATAAATCCGCGGCACTGTCTTGGTTCTGGGCGGCGGGTGGAAGGGAAACTAACACCTGAGCCTAGAAACATGGAAACCGGCATTGTGGTCTGGTAACTCTTTGGTAAAACCGTTGCCTGTGATGGTTGGGAGGCTCATCAGAGGCTCATCGGAGGAGCGGGGAGCAGAGGTGCTGGAGGAGGTGTGTGGGGGCCACTCTGGCAGGGGTTCCGAGGCTGTGATGAGCTCGGGACGCTGGGCAGTTTGCAGGGAGGGGTAGCAGGGACAGTTTCACAGTCCCAGTCTCCCCGGGGCTGGAAACAGAAAACCAAGGGCTCCTTGGTCACAGGCAATGAGAGAGGGGACTGAAGAGTACCGACAGGAGGGCCACAGATCTTCTTCAGCGAGGACAGGGGAGAAAGAGGCCACACACGGCGGGGCCTCCGGCAGCGTGGGAGGAGTATGCCGGCCAGGAGGTGGGAGTGAAGACCTGAGTCCACATTCGGGGTGCAGCTCCGTGTATAGTCACTTGAATCTTGTCCCAAACGGGAGCCAACAGACCAGAGTTCTGGCGGAATCGCGTTGCCAGAGAGACATGAACAGAGACAGCAGTGCCACAGCAACCACGTTGACTGTTGAGACCCACAGACGACACGTGGGCATCAGTGCCAGGTGGCATCGTCACAGCGGCCCTACCACCACCTCCCATCCCTCACTCCTCCTGTGGGTCCAGCACACCTTCCACCAAGGGACGGGGCTGTTCTCTCCCCAGGACTCTGGGCACACTCAGGGCAATGGCGGAGCCGCTGTTGTGGGATGGCCATGGCTATAGTGATGTACGTTCTGAGGACTCCCATGGGACATTTGCACTCCACCATGTGGAGAGGAGGCCCCACGTCCCAGAGACGCCCACCCGGGAGGGGCCGGGCCTGCTGGCCCCTCGCCCTGGTTGAGCTGATGCTCGGCACCAACCTGCCAGCCACAGGGCACGTGGGTCCTCCCGCTGCGCCTGAGGCATGCCAGGCCACACCTTGGAGCCCTGCCCCAACTGCAGATTCGTTGGCCAAACAAATGATTTTGTTTTAAGTTGCTGACTTTGGGGTGTTTGTCACGCAGGAGTAGAACAGCAGAGCAGCCCCACAAGCAAGATGCTGGCCTTGAACGCCGTCACCTTCCCATGGATGACAGCTCCTATTCTTCCCATACACGTGTCATACGTGGCCCCTAAAGTGGATGAGGAGGAGCCTCCCAGGTGCTCTATCATCAGAAACAGTGGACCAGGGAGCCCCTCCTGGAGAGTTTCATCAAGAAATCTGTACCCTAGGGGCACCTGGGTGGCGCAGTCGGTTAAGCGTCCGACTTCAGCCAGGTCACGATCTCGCGGTCCGTGAGTTCGAGCCCCGCGTCAGGCTCTGGGCTGATGGCTCGGAGCCTGGAGCCTGTTTCCGATTCTGTGTCTCCCTCTCTCTCTGCCCCTCCCCCGTTCATGCTCTGTCTCTCTCTGTCCCAAAAATTAAAAAAAAAAAAAAGAAAGAAAGAAATCTGTACCCCACGGGCCGGCAGCTTCCCAGGGACTGTCCAGTGGGAATCCGTCACCGTTTCTAACCAGTAGCTGCCACGGGCCTTCCTTTCTCTCCCTTTCTGAACAAGGGTTGATGGTAGGCACCTGCCCCACCCCCTGCTGCCAGAGGACCTGTCGGGAGGAAGGCCGACTCGACTCTTTAGTCCACAGAGAGACTTTCCATCTGGTCCTAATGGGGCGGGATGTGCATCACCAGGAGTCAGGTGATATGGGGACACAATGGCTTTTCACACGGTCTCCCTTGGGAGGGATATGAGAACACGTGATGCATGAGTGGGGGGGAGGGATGGGGAGTGTGTGACCAGCAGGGCAGAGTCCACAGAGACTCCTAGCACTCACCCAGCTCCACATGCACCTTCAAATTCCGGGACTCTTGCCCTTGGGTTGGTCACGTGACCAGCTCTGGCCAGCGGAGTGTGGGCAGCCCTTCGCGGGCCCCGCTCCTACAGTGTCCCACGCCATGATCCACGTTCACACTCTGTCCCCACGGCTGGAAGCACAGGGTCCCATGACGCTTGAGTCACTCAGTAGAAACAGCCCAGATTCACGTCTGACATGCAGTGAGAGAAATTAACCTTATTTTTTTGATGTGAAGCCACGAAGATTTGGGTTATTTATTATAGTAAATAGGGTTAATTAGCCTGCCTGAGATGATAAGCAAAAACTAGGATTAGATGTACTGAAGTGGAAAATACCCAAATGGCCTCTAAAAATGAAAAGATGCTCATCGCGATGAAAAGCAGAACAGCACAGAAACGCCGTTTTCCCGCCTATCAGATGGGCACAGAGCAGTCCTCTGGCGGCAAGGGAAATAAATAGAAACTTTTCAACATGGATGGAGGCAGATATGGAGTCAGAGTTCAGGGCAGGAAACAGAAGTGTATAGAAGCATTTCTAGCAGAAAGACTTCCTGCAGGTAACAGTGCGCCAGCCGACTCAGGGAAGGATGGGGAGGACGGGGTGGGGAGGGGGCAGGGGCTGTAGCTGCAAGCCCAGGAAGAGAGCCCCCACTGCCACCTGTGGAGGGGGGCGTGGGGGACCAGGAGGCTGCTGTTGGGGCCCCTTGATGCAAGAGCAGAGTCCCTCCTGTGTCCCTGAGGCAGAGAGCAGGGGTGGGCGGCCACGACTGCCATGCAGACAGACCCCGCTTGGCGGGAAAGCAGCGGGGGCAGCAGGTGAGTCTCTTCCTCTAAGGGTACCGCCACCACCACCATGGAGAGCACCTCACCAGCAGGACCACATGCAGGAGACACACAGGCCCTGAGCCAGAAGCCCTGCTTCCCGCTGTGCCCAGGGCAACACAATGAATATGGAAAACAGCACTAATGTGGACTCCGGATGCCAGGAGGGGAGGCTGGGGGGCGGGGAGCAGCCCTGCTCAGTGTCAGTCACAGGACAGACACTGTGATCCGTGTCGATTACAGACGCCAACATGGAGAGAAGTATGCAGCATCTCCTACAAGAAACTGACCATCCCAGCAACTCAGCCAGTGGGAAACCTCATCGCCCTGAAATTTTGCTTTTCTCCAGTGGACATCACTCCAAACAGCCTCTCCTAATGCCCTCCTTCTTCTCCATAAAACAACCTTCCTCTCCTTTGTTTATTGGACTCGTCTTGCTGGTCCCCAATCAGAATCAGCATAAACCCATTATTGCTGGGAAAATAATTGGTGGTTTTATTTTATTTTATTTTTTAATGTTTATTTATTTTTGAGGGTGGAAGGGGCAGAAAGAGACAGAGAGAGGGAGAGAGACAGATGATCTGAAGCAGGCTCTGCACTGACAGTACAGAACCCGATGTGGGGCTCGAACTCATGAACCATGAGATCACAACCTGAGCCGAAGTTGGATGCTTAACTGACTGAGCCACCCAGGTGCCCCTCAACAGTTTTATTTTTAAGTTTAACAGTTCATACAATGGAATATTACAGAGCAGTTATGGACCAGATCTACGTATACTAACAAAAATAAATAGCAGAAAACCTCGTAATTCAAGGAAAAGGCTTAGGACAGAAAGATACGTGAAGTGTAGTGTCAATACTGTGCGTTTTTAAGAGCAGCTGAACCAGTAGTCTATGTCATTTTTAAATACACATCCATAGTGATGGTAAAAGCATTTACGTGTCCTGGATCTTGACAGCAGGCGTGCAGGTGTCTAGTGTATTGTTACCTGTATTGGGTGAGTTAAAAATGTTTCTAATTACAGTGAAAATTTGAGAGTGAATCCGTGATGAGGATCGAGGAGTGCACCTGTTGTGATGAGCATCGTGTGTTGTATGAAGTGTTGAACCTCTCTATTACACACCTGGAACTGATATTGCACTGTATGCTAACTACGCTGGAATTCAAATAATAAAAAAAGAAAATTAGAGCAAAATCGCCACAAAAAATTTTGAAAGGAAGTCGACAGTCCAAGCCTAGAATTCATCTAAAAATCTAAAAGGGGGGATGTATGAACAAGGAACAACAGTTTTAAAAAGGAATATTGAGGGGCACCTGGGTGGCTCAGTTGGTTAAACGTCCGACTTCCGCTCAGGTCGTGATCTCGCAGTCCGTGAGTTAGAACCCCACATCAGGCTCTGTGCTAACAGCTCAGAGCCTGGAGCCTGCTTCAGATTCTATGTCTTCTTCTCTCTCCCCCTCCCCCACTCATGCTCACACGTGCTCTCTCTCTCTCTTTCTCAAAAATAAACAAACATTTAAAAAAAATAAATTTTAGTTGGATTTGAGAGCTAAATGTAAAATCAAAATTAGGCAAGTATTAGAGAAGATTTAGTAGAACATAAATAACGTAAAATAATCTTCAAGCTTTATTGTAACTTCCACAGTAAAAGAGAAATCACATGTCACAGATTATGTCAAAGTAGATAGAAAAAAGATAAAACCCAGATAAAGAACCAGAAGGATCTATATCAACAGGCTGGGTGGTTACTTCTAAAACCACCCAAACGTCCAGCAGGAGAAACATGGTTAAAACATTAATAAGATTCCCTAAGAGCGATATTATTCACCATGAAATAAGAATTAAGCACATCTGTATTTATTTGCATTGCATGACGTCCGGGACATTTTGTCAGTGATGGACGGCAGCTACACTTGTGGTGAGCAGAGTTGTTGCATCACTAGGCTGTGCACCTGAAACTGATGTAACATCATGTGTCAGCTAGACTCAAAAAAAAAGAAAGAAAGAAAGAAAAAAGACAAGTCACCAAGCAATGTGTATACATAGATGTGCCTCTATTTACACGTAAAACCATAGGAAAAGCCACAAAGCCACGTGAAAGAGAAGGATATATAACAGTCGTAAAGAGTGATGGCCTTTCAGGGTGGAGAAAGGTCTGGACTGGAAGTTGAGTTCTGGGCTGGTCCCTCCTCAGCGCCACCCTCTAGAACTTTCTGTGAAGGGAATGGTTCTGTGCCCATGCTGGCCATGGCCATGAGTGACATGTGGCTGTGAACAACCGAGGAAATGAATCTTTAATTTTACTTCTTGTTTAATTTAAGTAGCTGTGTGTGACTAGTGGCTATGGTGGGTGTTGCCCATTGATTCCATGTACTTTTATTTGGAAAAAAATGTGTCTTTTAAACAAAAAAATACCCGTGTTATGGTTTAGGTTACACTGTGATAATAAACTGCTCTGAATTTTTTAAAAATGGAAATTAGAAAGTATATTCAGCAGAATCACATATACCTAAGGAAAACTGACAATAGGTGAGGGGCGCCTGGGTGGCTCAGTCGGGTAAGCATCCAACTTTGACTCAGGTCATGATCTCACGCTTTGTGGGTTCAAGTCCCCTATCGGGCTCTGTGCTGACAGCTGGGAGCCAGGAGCCTGCTTTAGATTCTGTGTCTCCCTCTCTCTGCCCCTACCCCACTCGCACTCTGTCTCTATCTCTCTCTCAAAAATAAACAAATATTTTTTAAAAATTAAAAAAAAAAAAGAAAAGTGACAGTAATTGAGATAGTTTGTCCTGGGATAAAAGGATGAAATGTGGTTATAATTTTGTTTTCATACAGGTTTGCTGTTTCCAGGGATACGCATATAATATTAGAAATTTATACCGATTCCCATCAGCTAAGGGGCAGCAGGACGAGTGAGGTCCCCTATTTAGCTGACATAAGGGGACCATGTGCCATGGGAGCCGGGTGACAGGTGACAGGGCAGGGCCGATGCTCTTCAGTGACTGGGAGGTGGGGCTGGCAGCGGTCACAGAGTGGTCTTGGAGGTGATTGGCCGGGTCCTGTAAACTGTCAGGAGAGTCAGTGACCTTATCTTGAGAACGTGAATCTGGTGTCAGATCGGCTTACGTGCCATCTTCCCTTCCACGGTTAGAGAGCGTTTTGGGGAAGAACCACCAGTAACCGGGTGGCGGATGACAGGCTCTGTTCCGACAGTGAGTAAGCCCTTTGAGAACGTGAACACTTAGCTGTGTCTGGTTTCCTCGTGGGGACCATGGGGCTGTGCTGGACGACCTCCCAGAAACAGAGGCACGCTCACTCTTCCTCCTTGTTCTTGGACCCGTGACTCCTTTACGACATGCCTACTTGGTATTTTTAAAATAGCGATCAGCCTGTAGAAGCTTTTGCTTAGAGTCTGTTTCCGATTTTTCTGTTTGAAGGAAGGCTGAGTTGAGAGGGGAGGGATGCTAGATCTCTTCTCACTTCCTCTTGCTCAGGGCAAGGCCCGGCTGACCACGTGGGGCTCATGTGTCCATGACAGAAGCCTTGTACCCGGCACAGAATGAGCAGAGCTGTCCAGAGGGGTAGCTGCAGAGCACAGGTTCTTTCTCAAAAATCCTCCCCTGGGGACACCAAGCTCGGGGGAGAGGGGTGGACCGTGTTTTACTTCATCTCGTTTATTTATTTATTTTTTTTGTGGCAAGAGAATATGCTTTGAAAAGATGGCCCCTCATCAGATCATTTCCGGAACCTTCTCTAGCAAGCTCACCTTTTCTTGCTGGCAGCTCTGTTGTGCAGAGTGTGGCCCCAGCACACCACATGTTGTTTTCTTGGGGAGCCAGAGTCATCACCAGAGGGCAGGGGAGAAGCTGACTTCATGTGTGCACAGGGAGGAAGGGTGTGCCGTGCAGGGTGCAGGAGCATACACCCGCTTTGTGGTCCAGGCTCCAGAGGTCAGTGGCCCCATGCACTCAGCGTCCACCCAATGCCACTGAGCTCTCTTGGATGAACTCCTTATGTCACAGATCCCGGGGATCAAATGTTGAACTTGAGGAACAGTCCTGACCCAGTAAGTAGGAAGGTGGGATTAGAGCATTGGGGCTCAGCAGGAAGACAGAATACGTGCCCTCCAGCTTCCCCACACAGCTCCCTGCATTTGAGCACCTGCTCAGCTGTTGCCCGAAGCCAGCCCTCCCTTTGGGTCCTTGAGTTCCGAATAGGTTCCCTTTGTGCTGTAGCTGTAGGACGCGATGGGCTCGCTGGTCCTGACCTTGGGTGCAGCTCTTTTGACCAGAGTCCTCTGCTCCCGTGGCTGCGAGGAGGTCACCACAACAGTTGTTCGTGACTTGGTGTTAAGAAGCTGGAGCTGTGATCTCACGCGATCAAAGTCGCTGGCCCTCTGAGCCTCCACGTTCACATAGCGGGCTGACCCCTCCTGGCCTCGTGCACTCAGACCTGCCATGGGCACAAGGAGGTTCCAGGGCAGCGGTCACCTCCTGGGACTGCTGGGCACTGCCCAAGGCCAGTCTCCAGGGAGCCAGGCAGGCACAAGGCTGCAGGGCACAGGCCGTGGAGGGAGAAAATGCCCGTCTGTGGGCTGGGGGCCCTGCGCCCCCACCTGTCCGCCTCCAGCGTCTGTATTTCTGCTTCAGGTCACAAGGGGTCAGGGGGAGTCTGGGGCAGATGCTCTCTGACCTTGGTCTTCTGAGTGTAGCGGGGAGACCATAAGTGAGGACTCAAGGGTGTGACTGCACGGAAGGCTCCAGATACGGACACTTGGGGTCGACTTCTTCCACCCCGAGTGCCTCTTGTTTGCTCCGTAACCACATGCTATCTCCAGGAAGCGAATTCTTCTCTGTGATTGAGAAAGTAAGAAGGTGGCGTCAGCACACCTTCTATCAAGAAACTATGTGCCCCTCTCCCCCCTGCAGTCCCACGTGCTGGTGCCACTGGCATTGCCGTGTGGAAGCCCATGCCTCCTCCCAGCCCGCAAGGCTTGTGCTGCAGGAGAAGCAACCCCGAGAGCATCATCCATCTGCCAGCAGTCATACCTGCACTGGGCTGTCATCCCTGTGCTGGGCAGTCATCCCTGTGCTGGGCGGTCATCCCTGTATTGGATGGTCATCCCTGTGCTGGGCAGTCATCCCTGTGCTGGGCGGTCATCCCTGCACCAGGCGGTCATCCCTATACCAGAAGGTCATCCCTCCACCGAGCAGTCATCCCTGTACTGGGTGGTCATCCCTGTGCCGGGCAGTCATCCCTGTACTGGGTGGTCATCCCTGTACCAGAAGGTCATCCCTGTGCTGGGCAGTCATCCCTGTACTGGGTGGTCATCCCTGTACCGGAAGGTCATCCCTGTGCTGGGCAGTCATCCCTGTACTGGGTGGTCATCCCTGTACCAGAAGGTCATCCCTGTGCCGGGCAGTCATCCCTGTACTGGGTGGTCATCCCTGTACCAGAAGGTCATCCCTGTGCTGGGCAGTCATCCCTGTACTGGGTGGTCATCCCTGTACCAGAAGGTCATCCCTGCACCAGACGGTCATCCCTGCACCAGGCAGTCATCCCTGTACCAGGCAGTCATCCCTGAACTGGGTGGTCATCCCTGTACCGGACGGTCATCCCTGCGCTGGGCAGTCATCCCTGTACCAGATGATCATCCCTGTAATGGACGGTCATCCCTGTACCAGGCAGTCATCCCTGTGCTGGGCAGTCATCCCTGTATTGGGTGGTCATCCCTGTGCTGGGCAGTCATCCCTGTACCGGGCGGTCATCCCTGTGCTGGGCAGTCATCCCTGTATTGGGTGGTCATCCCTGCACCAGATAGTCATCCCCCTGCGAGGCAGTCATCCCCGTGCCAGGCAGTCATCCCTTCTCTGGGCGGTCATCCCTCTGCGGGGCAGTCATCCCTCCTCTGGGCAGTCATCCGTCTGCCGGGCATGCAGGTGCCCTGCCAGTCTTCCCGCCTGCTCTAGGATGTGGCTCTACAGGTACCTTCCCACCTAACCAGCCCCGGGTGGTACAGCATCAACCACATCTCTTTCCCGTGTCTGACGCCGGGGCAGCTGGGGCCATCCTGGCCCTGGAGGCGCTGCCCCATCCGGAGCCGGCCAGGCATACCGAGCGTCGACTGTCCCAGGAGCACACTTTTCAAATACAAACCAACACACCCAGAGCCCACAACCACCACTTCCTCTTTCAGCCCTCACGGTCTGGGCCAGTACCCCCCTGACCTTGTCACCCCAGGGCCAGGCACCAGACGTCTAGGATAGCCCAGAGCCCACTGATGTTGTTCAGACTCGCGATCCAAGCCTGCTTCTGCTACCTGCTGGGTTCCTTCCTGTGGAAACCACAGTATGGTTCTGGTCATGCATCTGCTCACTCCCTCTGTGGCCTGACTGGCCCTGGTGCTCCTCCACGTGGCCCTGCGTGGTTGGCATGTGCCCTCCTCTCCAGTGGAGGTCAACTCCTGAGCTGCTGGCCTCACCTCATCTCCAGTTTTCTGTTCATACTCTACTGAAACACGGATGCAGAGACCAGGTCCTCATGCAGATTCCAAGTTCCAACCCTACTTCCTGGGAGGCTCACAGTCCTACATCTTGTGTCTTAAGGCTCCAAACAGCAGAATGTCTCAAGTGAGTGGGAAGATGTTGTTTGTTCTTTCCATGTTTCTTTGGCCCAGGAGATACACATCAGCTCGGAGTCTGGGTATGGACTTGTTTATTATTCTTGGAAGAATAAGGACAGAGGAGGCAAATCTTGCATCAGCGAGCCTGTCCCCGGAGAGCCGTTAGGTTGGCGGTAGCCCCACGAGCAGGCCAGCTTGTGGAGGGGACAGCTGACCCCGGTGCACCCTGGACATGCCCCTTCAGGAAGGGGAGCAAGGCAGGGAGCCGTGCCGGGATCGGAACCAGCTGGTGCGGGTGCTCCTGCCCTCGGGGACATGACCCGCTGGCCCCCACACAGCCCCAAACCAACTGCACTCAGTCCTCCTGGAGGGGGTTTCTGCTTCACTCGCCCCATTTCAGAAAGTCAGGATTTAAGAGGATAAAGTTCAAATGTGCACCAGCCAGGCCTGTCAGCTTCTTTCCACACATCATCTAAGCCCACAGCAATCATAAACTTGTATGAACTTCCAGGGACGGAGCCCAGATGAAGTCCCCCAGCCCCCCTCAATCACATATTTTTCCTTTGTTAGTACAGCCGCTGCATTTTGCATTTTTATTACCCAGTTTCCAAACACCACCAACATTCAAGCAAGCAAACTTCCAAAAGACATCTGAGAGGATGTTGACTTGGGAGTGACACCAAAAGGCAGCAGATCAAATGCCAAAAAGCTGGCCTTGGTGTCGTCACTTGCGGCCATGTCATGGACTTGGAGAGAGAGGGTGGATTTTACGGATCTTGATAAATCGTCTCTGTCACTTTAATTAACCGGAGCATATCGGTGAAACACAAGCACGACACAGGGGTTTTTCCACTCCTGGCTCCCCCATGTACTCTGTAAGGGCAGCCACTGGCCAGCTGGACAGGAACAGTGGGTCCTCTGTGCCCGTCTACACCACCCCTCTGTGAAACCCAAGTGAAAACCACAGCAACTTACTGTGGCCCATCCTTTCCACCCATTAGGAAAAGGAATCGAGGGGCGCCTGGGGGGCTGAGTCGGTGAAGCGTCCGACTTCGGCTCAGGTCATGATCTTGCAGTTCATGAGTTTGAGCCCCGCGTGGGGCTCTGTGCTGACAGCTCAGAGCCTGGAGCTGCTTTGGATGCTGTGTCTCCCTCTCTCTCTGCCCCTCCCCCCTCATGCTCTGTCTGTCTCTCAAAAAGAAAACAAAAGCATTTTAAAAATGTTTTAAAAAGAAAACAAAAAGGAATTTGCTTGCAAAAGGCACCTGAGGGCAGCTGCTGGCTGCTTGCTGGCAGTCTGTGCACGCCTCTTCCGTGCACATGGCCTCCCGGCAAAGACGAGCAGAAGAAGGCCTGCTCTCACAGTGCTCCTGCATCCTCTTTGGGTGGACTCCTCAGCCTCCCCTCTACGTCTCCTGGTGCGTCCCCTGGAGAAACGGCTGATTGCCTGCTCAGCCCCCGTGGTTCCTTTCTCCCTTAACAGGACTCTGATTTTGGGAGTCCTGGGTGTCAGCTTCCAGGCCACAAAATGACACTTTCCCTCCCACATTTCAGCCAGGAGTGGTGGAGCAACCCAGGTGTGGACAAGGAGAGGTATACGGACTCAGTGGGCAGGCCTTCCAGGAAGGTCTTGTAAAGAAATGGACTTGTTGTTTCATCCCATCTCTTTCCTTTACTACCCCCGTTTTTGACTGTGGAATGCAGATACGATGATCAGAGGTGCAGCAGTCATTTGGGATGATGAGAAAAACATGAGGGTGGAGGTCGTGGCCAAGGATGAGGGGACCCTGAGGGTGGGGGCCATGGCCAAGGATGGGGGGACCCTGAGGGTGAGGGCCATGACCAAGGATGGGGGGACCGTGAGGGTGGGGGCCATGACCAAGGATAGGGGGACCCTCAGGGTGGGGGCCATGGCCAAGGATGGGGGGACCCTCAGGGTGGGGGTCATGGCCAAGGATGAGGGGACCCTGAGAGTAGGTTCCAAAGGTGGCAGATGATGAAGTCAGCAATAGACTGGGACACTGAGATATCCTGGAATCACTGTGGCACACTGGGACTGCTATCTTAAGTATTTCACATTTTTTGGGTGAAATAAGTCCCTAATGAATAACCTCAAGCCCCAGTTTGGTAATAATGCAGTCCCTCCGTGGCACCTCCCCATCATTCCCCACCCCCACCACACACACACACACACACACACACACACACACACACACACAAGACATTGGATTCTGGCTTTGGGGTGGAACCCTCTGCTTCAGACTTGGGTTCAATCAGTTTTCTCTCCCCTTTGTCAGGAAACGTGACTCTTTTCCTTGGGTAGCAACCTCTCCTAAAGAATGTATTTTGGGTAGAAAGGTCCTTGGTGGCTCCCAAATGAGAGGAGCTCTGTACCTGTCAGTGCCTTCCCCTCGATGCCGTGTCCCCGTGCATGTTCCCCTGTGGTGTCTCTCTGACAACAGCATGCACAACTTTCAAGACTCAACACGGACATACCATCTAATGAAAAGCTCCCTGACCTGCCCAGGCAGCATCCAGGGCTCCTCTTCTGTGCTTCCCAAGTATGCCCAGGATACTGGGGATAATTGGCTTCTCTCTGCTTCCCTCGTGGGAGCTGGGACTGATCTGGAATGTGTCCAGCCAGCCAGCCTCCATCCAGTTCCTGGCTCTCTAACAAATATTTGTTGAATTAATAAGTAAGTGGCTGTAGAATGCACTTTACATGTAGCTGGATAGATTGGTTGGGACGTTATTGGCCATTTGGTTAGATGCCCTGAGGAAGCCCAAAACCTGCCCGGGCCCCATGCCCCTTCTCTTGGAGAAGGCCAGAGAAATGGCAGTATTGTCTCCAGCTGAATGCATGAGTCACCCAGAGTGAGACCAGCAGAAAATCTGTGGTGAAGCCACAGAGTCATGAGAAATAACACTCAATGGTGGAATGACTTGTTACACAAGCAGATACTTGACCCAAGATTCTTTGTCCCCGATTCTCTCTTCCTCCATTCATGAGGTGACCGGAACTCTTCCCTCCCCCCAGCAAGAGGACATGGAGACAGAGACCCAGGTGGGAGGGGAGCGCTGGCCTGGGGACCGGACCCACAGAGTGATGCCAGGCGCGAGCTCAGCCCTTCCTCTGGAGGTGCGTAGAGTGACCAGCTTCTCTGGGCCTCCGTGTCCTCTGTCCACAAGCAGCCTGAGGTGGCACAGTGAGTTTTCCTACTTGAGGACAAGTAGGCTTTCCAGCCAGGTGCCATAGTGGCAAGGCCAAGAGCATCCTGGAACCTGGGCTGTGAGACTCTCCTCACCTACTGGAGAAGCTATTCCTGTATGAGTTTCATATATTGGCTTCAGTATAAAACTGTATTTGAGAAAAGTATTCAGCTGCTTTGAACATGTGAAAATCACTGAACTGGAGTCTTTTTAAGGGCCTTTGGGGACCTCATCTTGAGGAAGTGGAAGCCCATGGCTCCAGCAGGATACTGCTCTCATTTGGTGTCTTGCCACAAATGTCCAGAAAAAACCTAGTGTCCAGACCCACGTGGTTTCACATGTCGCTGGAGAACATGCAAATGTGTGATGGAGGCTCACCACGAAGACACAGCTGGCATGGAGGGTTGTAGGGAGCACCATTCACAGCACGTCACTCTGAGGTCCCCGGATGAGTGTTCTCAGTGCCGGATAAGCAGAGCCCGGGTCCCCTGCGTACACTTGGGGGTCCAAGTCTTCCCTAAGCTCTCCTGGCCCCCTGTAGAGTGAGTGCATCTGTTGGCCATCTATATACCAGGGGCTTCATGGGATGAAGACCAAAGATGTGTACACTGAAATCAACAAGGCATTAATGAAAAAATTAAGGAAAACACAAAGCAGTGGAAAGATATCCCATGATCATGGGTTGGAAGGATTAATATTGTTAAAATGTCAAAACCACCACAAGTGATCTGTAGATTTGATGCAATCCATGTGAAAATACCAATGGCATTCTTCACAGACAGAACAAACAATCCTAAAATTTTTATGGAACCATAAAAATCCCCCAAATAGCCAAAGCAATCTTGGGAAAGAGGAACAAGGCTGTAGGCATCGTATTTCTTGAGTTCCAACCATATTGTAAAGCTACACTAATCAAAAAAGCATGGTGTTAGCATATAAACAGACACACATAGAATAGAATACAAATCCCAGAAATAAACCGACACACAGTCAACTGATCTATGACAAGAACCCAAAAAAGGCACAAGGTGAAGGGCAGTCTCTTCAAGAGCGGTGCTGGGAAAACTGGATGGCCACGTGGGGAAGAATAAAGTTGGACTCTTAGCTTACACATACGTGAAAATTAACTCAAAATGGATTAAAGATTTAAATGGAAGACCTGAAACCAAAAATCTCCCAGAAGAAGACGTGGGGGGAAATCTCCTTGACATTGGTCTTAGCAATGATTTTTTTAGATTTGACACCAAAAAGCACAGGCAACAGAAAGAAGTGAAGCGGGGGAGACTCCATGAAATCAGAGGCCTCTGCACAGCACAGGAAGCCATCAAAACACGAGAAGGGAACACACAGCAGGGGAAGGCAGTCACAAACCATGTATCTACTAGGGGGTTAATATAAAAATATATAAGGATTTCTACAACTCAATAGCAAAAAAGCACATAATCCCATTAAGAAATTGGCAGAGGATCTGAATGGACATCTCTCCCAAGAAGACATACAGATGGCTGATAAGTACATTAAAACGTGCTCAACATCACTCATCATCAGGGAAATGCAAATCAAAGTCACAATGAGATGTTACATCACACCTCTTAGGATGACTATTATTATTATTGTTTTAATACAAACCTTTTATTTTAATAATCATCCTAAAAACTTGATGTTAATGTTCCACCTCAGTAAAAACCACTATCCCCCTCTCAACCCAGTGCTGGGTTTGAATTATAGAAAATGCCAAAAATAGGCAACAGTGTCTCCCAGTTCTTCATTCTGACCTAGATAATTTTTTCAATATGGGGGTGGGGGACTAGGGTGGGGAGGGAAAAGTGGGTGATGGGCATTGAGGAGGGCGCTTGTTGGGATGAGCACTGGGTGTTGTATGTAAGCGATGACTCATGGGAATCTACTCCCGAAGCCAAGAGCACCGTGTATACGCTGTGTGTTAGTTAAATTGACAGTAAGGATGAGTGTTATTTAAAAAACAAGAGATAAGTTCGGCAGGACTTGGAGGAGTGGGAGCCCTCATGCACTGTTGGTGGGAATGCAAACTGGTGCAGTCACCATGGAAAAGAACATGGAGTTTCCTCAAAGCATTAAAAATAGAACCACCATAGGAGCACTTGGGTGGCTCAGTCGGTTGGGCATCTGACTTTGGCTCAGGTCATGTTCTCGCAGTTCGTGGTTTGAGCCCCGCGTCAGGCTCTGTGCTGGCAGCTCAGAGCCTAAAGCTTGTTTCCAATTCTGTGTCTCCCTCTCTCTGGCCCTCCCCCACTCATGCTCTGTCTCACTCTGTGTCTCAAAAATAAATAAACATTAAAAAAAATTTTTTGAATATAACTACCATATGATTCAGCAATCCCATATCTGAGTTTTTATACCAAAAAATGTAAGTGAGGATCTTGAAGAGGTATCTGAAATCCCATGTTCATTGCAGTATTATTCACAATAGCCAGGATGCGAAAATGACTGGAATGTCTGTCCATGGATGAATGGATAAAGATTGGTATGTGCTCACACATATGCGTGCGCACACACACACACACACACACTCACACACACACTGGACTACTACTCAGCTATAAAAAAGAAGGAAATTCTTTCAATTGGCACCACATGGATGGACCTGGAGTTCATATACTAAGTGAAATAAGGCAGACATGTAATGACAAATGTGGATCTAGAATAGTCAAACTCATAGAAGCAGAGATTGGAAGGGTGGTCGCCAAAGTCTGGAGGGAGCAGAAATGTAAGGGTGATGGTCAAACAGTGCAGAGTTTCAGTTATACACAATGAAGAGGTTCTGGAGATCTACCATACAGCATAGTGCTGTAGCTAACAGTGCTGCCTTGTATACTTAAAATTTCCTGGGTGATTAGATCTTATGTTAAATGTTACCCCCCACCCCCCCGCCACATGCGCACAATAATAATAAAAGGGGCAGGAGGAGCCTCCGGGAGGTGGTGGGTTAATTATGGCCCCAATGATGGTCTGGGTTCCTAGGTGTACACGTCTCCCCAACTCACGGAGGTGTGTCCATTACATACGCTCAGCTTTTAACATGTCAGTCATACCTCAATAAAGTGGTTTTAAAGGAAAAAGAAATTAGCTATTAATATACCTTTAGTTTTGAACGACAGCTTCTTTTAATGCCCTGTTATGCTCATTTTCCTCTGTCTCCTTGTCCAGAAAGGAATTATTTCAGTGGAAAGCATTAGATGCATCAGTGAGATTTATAATTTTCTTTATCAAGAAAAGCAAAGGGAGTGTGTAAACCTCTAGAAAATGATCAGAGAGCCCAACGCTGAGCCAAGTGCATCCCCAGGACACTGATCATGGTCAGAGCACCCATGTTTTCTAGGTGCCTCAACTGTTCTTTCTTTCTATCTGTCTATCTATCTATCTATCTAATGTTTATTTTTGAGAGAGAGAGAGAGACAGAGAGAGTGTGTAAGTGGAGGAGGGCAGAGAGAGAGGGAGAGGCAGGATCCCAAAATGGGGTTTGATCTTACGAACTGTGAGATCACGACGTGAGCCGAAATCACGAAGTCAGACACTTAACCGACTGAAGCCACCCAAGCACCCCTCTCTTTATATATGTTTAATTGAAGTGTAGCCAACACACAATGCTACATTGGTGTCAGGTGCACAGCATCGTGACTCCACGGGTTTACACAGTATGCTGTGCTCACCACAAGGGTAGCTATCGTCCCTACTGCCTCTGGAGTTTCCTCAAAAAATTAAAAATAGGAATACCATATGATCCAGTAATTCTACTATTGGGTAATTACCCAAAGAAAATGAAAACATAAATTTGAAAAGAGATATGCTCCCCTCTCTACTCACTGGAGCTTTCTCTATAGTAGCCAAGGAACGGAAGTCACCCAAGTGTCCGCCGATAGACGAATTCAACAGGAAGTTGTTCTGTTTGAACAGTCTCTGCTCTGGGGCGTTATCTGGTGACGTAATGACTGTATTCTTATAAAAGAAGGTCAGCTTTCAGATTTAGATGAAAAATAGAGAAAACGGACAACATGGTGAAGGAATTTGAACATGGCGGCCCAGAGCCTTCCTCCTGCAAGCTTGGAGGAAGTCTGCAACCCCATCGTTCGTTCGTGCAAATGTGGTTTTAATTCAGAGCAATGAATTCTGCAAACTCACATCTTGGGCCGGTCCTAATAATAGACTGCCCCCTCCCCGCACCCCCGCATGCCGGCAGCAGAAAGTGCCGGTCCCAGGAATGTGGCATCGTGATGCAATTTGCCTGTCAGGCCTGGTCTCAGCAGCAGCTGCCGCTGATTACCGCGAGGGCTGTGTTTTATTTATGACCCACCTCCTGCCTCTCAGGATGCATCAGCACACACTCATGGAAGGAAAATTAGAGGCTCTGGCCAAGGCTTGAGCTTGGGAAATGCACTTTCCCCTCCTTCTGGGCAGGACAGATGTGTCCAAGAGGCCCTGGTGAGCACCATCCCGCACAGCTCCGTCCATATGCTGATGCCGGCTCAGACTTGCAACGCTTTCTTTTGTTAACTTTGCCTCCCTTCTCCCACCCCCCCAGCAACCCCCCCCGCCCCCCCCCCCCCCCCCCGCAGCTCCGGCCATGCTCAATCCCCAGCTTTCAGGACATACTCCAGGCCCAGCACACACCTTCCAACCATTTCCATTTGGGCCTGGGGGCCCTTCAGAGTCCCAGACTGTCACCACCTACTTCCTCATGACCCCACCCCCTTCTACCTTCCACCTCCGTCCCTTCTGCAAACTCAGACTCGTGCTGACCCTTCCCCACCTATTCTCAGGGTCTGGCATCCCTCAGCATGTCTGGACGGGAGCTGGCCCGTGGGTCCCCCCGGACAAGCTATTGCCTGGAGTTCCCGGTATGACATTTCCATACTAATACGCTCCATTCTCTACCATGCAGTCCGTTTTCTCTATTTTTCATCTAAATCTAAAAGCTGACCCTCTTTTATAAGAATATAGTCATTAGGTCACCAGATAATGCCCTGCATTTTTTATCTCTTGAAATCCACATCCACTTTCTAAGCTTTGGGCCCCCAGTTAAAACAGAGACTACTTGGTGAAGGGCTTTAGGGAAAGACCTTATCAGTGAGGGATTCTTCCTCCCTTCGCAGTGATGGCTGAGAAAGCACTTCCCAGTCAAGGCTGCGTCTCAAACACCCGGAGGCTCTCCTTATGTTCCAGAGTCATGTGCAGGGTGGTCTCCCCGGGTTAAAAGGAGAGCCGGGCAGGTCAGGAACAAATGAGGGAAAATTAAGAAGTGAGAGCATTTAGATGCCAGGGACCTGCAATGATGCCCTCGGCCCGTGTGCCTGCACTCGGGAAGGCTCCAAGCCCATTGGCTGGACTCAGAGACCCACTTCCCCTACGCTGCTCGTTAGGACCCAGTACAGAGGGAGGGAATGGGGCCTCTTGTTCAAAATTAGTAAGAATGTCACGATGGTAGCAGCAGAACATTAAAGCAGACCCCTCTGAGGGCACGACCCTGTGCCCCTGCCTGGTCTGTTATCTGTCGCTTATCTCTTTGTGCTCTTTTTTGTCTCAGAAGAACTCGCGGTTTTGCTAGCCTTGTCTTAGCTCCCGGGAAATGGTCAGCACCATGGCTGCATGACTAGGAGGTGCCCAGATGCCCTCCGAGGGCTGGAGGCCACGGGAGCTAGTGGACAGGGGCCTCCCAGACCCGCCTCGTCTGCCCCGTGCTTCGTCCTGAGTCTGTCTCGTTTGACCTGGCCCGTGGCCCCCCAGAGCTCGATTCCTGCACTCAGACCTGGAAGGGATCCTGGAAGGGTCCGTCTGCCAGGCCCTTGGACAACCCACCCCTGTGGACGGCATTCTGAGGAGACTGCCACCAACTGCAGTCATTAGCTGTCTGCACGTGGGGACTCCCACCGGCCACCTCTCCTAAGCTGTCACTGCGCCCTGAGCAGCCTCGCAGACCAGGGGCTGTGCCAGGCCTACGACACGGTCTGTTTTTCCCCACCCTGTCCTGAGTGTGGGGATGGCAGGGTGGCCTTTGGGGGCAGCGAGGGCCACGGGGGCCCAGACCCCCAGATCCCAGCAAGACGCCCGTCACCAGGTATGGTGCCCCCGCACCTGTCCAGACCCCAGGAGTGGGGGATGGGAGCAGCATAGGTGAGGGGGGGCCGCAGGGATCGTCACAGCGCCGTGGGGCCAGCTCCAGGGGCTCTTCCCCCTGTGCACAAGGTCAGAGTCCCCAGGAAGACATGCTCTCTGAAAATAGGGGCGGTGGGATGGAAACCTTGCAAACATGTATGTACTGAAAACCATGCAATTACAAAGCAGCCTAACAACAGAACAGACAGCTGCTTTGTCAGGAGCAGGAAGGTGGGCAGGCGGGGCTGTGAGCCGAACCGGGCCCCCAGCTCACCCAGCCGGCCTCCTAAGAGGCAGGTAAATGCCAGGGCAGAGCCGGCCCCTCCTAGGGCTCTGTCCGGTGAGGCAGTCAGCAGGAGCAGAGAGGACCGGACACGCATTGGTCAGCTGACATGGGCTGCGGGTGCTTCCGTTGGTTTTTCAGAAAAAACGTATGTTTGTAAAAGGGGGGTGGGAGTGCCGCAGCCTAAGAAGGAAATAACAGGTTCCCGCACCACGAGGTGTGCTGGGGGCGCGGCCCTGTGCGGGGTGGGCAGAGGGGCCCAGGCAGTCCTGGGGAACCCCTGCCTCGGAACCCCTTCTAGGACGAGATGCCCTGAGCTGGCAAGTCTGTGAGCGAGGGGCTTCTGCCGGGAGCAGGCCTGGGGTTGCAAAGGAGAAGCACGGGTGTGGGGGCAAAACTGTGAAAACACACGTGCTCATTCACCTGCCCCACACACACCTGAGCCCCTCGTGGCTGCAGGCTCCGCGGGGCACCGGGGACAGGGGACAGGGCCGGCCCTAGCTGTGACTGGAGTGCACAGAGAAGGCAGGGCCGGACAGGAGAGCTCAGAGCAGTCACTGGGGCTACGACCCTGACACCCAGAACCTGAGGTCCTCAGAACAGGGAGGAGGCCTGGGGAGGCCCCGGGTTGGGGGGCGGGGGTGTCCAGGGCTAGGGAGACCAGCCTCCGTGGAGGATGGATGGGCTGGGGCACTACAGGTATGGGGTCATCAGGCGGGCCTGGAGGTCACCCCGAGGTCCCCAGTTCAGCAGGCCGGTGCCCTAGGTTTCCTTTTGGAGGAAGCTGCCTGAGGGCCTGAGGGAGGGGCAGTGCCGGGACTCCGATGTCGTGGTCGGTGATCCTGGATGGGAACAGGCAGTATGAGCTGCACTGATTCTGGCTCTGGTAGATAGCAACACTGGCCTCGGGGTGCTGTGAGGACATACCCCCTCCCCGGCAGCCCACCCTGGGGCCATCGCAGGTGACTGGGGTCCCAAGGAACGTGATGCCCGGCAGGGAGGGCAGAGGCAGAAGAGCTGGGGGGCAGGGGTGTGGCCAGGTGCTGTGGGAAGAGGGTCCTGGTGCAGGGGTGTTGGGGGTGTGGGTGTAGACGGTGATGTGCGCTGTGGCAGGAAGGAGAGCCGGGGCCACCCCACAGTGGGATTGAGGTCCCCAAATGCCTGTACTCTGGGTAGAGCAAGGGAGGCAACACATGTATGGTTTCAGAGAAACAGGAAGGGAAGCGGGAGAGGAGAGGACTCAGCCCATCAAGGGCAAGGGCACCTTCTCCTGAGGTAGACCACACTTGATGAGCATCACGCTGAATTTCTGGCTGAGACACAGGCAAGCCGGGTGGTCATGTCCAGTTGTACAGGTTGTAACATGCACAAGATGCCTGTGATGGTGAAAGACATCATTCTTGCAGCAGGTGACGTGGGTTTACATCATTTTATGATGGGGGACCCCACCCTAATCTGCCATGGGCCCCTAGTCGGGTAGGAGCGCAGGGTGTCTGCTGAGCAGGAAGGGAAGGGCCAGGTGGGGGTTTGAAGGAAGATGTAAAACTCCGGAAATCCAGGAAAGAGACAGAGAAAGGAAAGGCCTGTCCCTTTCTCCCGCCCAAGTGATAGCAGGGCCTGCCTGTGACTTGTCATCCTAGGCTGTTACCAACACCTTGCCTCAGGGACACAGTCACAAACAAGAAACCTCAGGAACAGACCTCTGCCGTCAGAAAACCTGACATGCCTGCCTAATTTTTTTGGAAAACGAGATGAAGTATTTAATTCCCTTGGTATTTCAAACTTCTCAGCAAAACCATTTCCTTTTAGACCTCCTGTCAGGTTTTTTTTTGTTTTTGTTTTTGTTTTTTGTTTGTTTGTTTAAGTCCTGATGAAATGCAGATCCTGGCAACTTTTACTTAAGCCAAGTGCAGAAGTGTTCACCGGCAGCCCATGGCCACCAGCTCGTGCAGGACCTGGAGGGACGTCAGGATGAGTCTGTCCCAGCCGTGGTGGACGTGGGGCCACCTTGCCTCTGCTCAGGAGCTCACGACATCTGTTTTGTGAATCCCGGGCTCATTCAGGCCAAGGAAGTAGCCCCCGCGGGTACTGTTGGCTTCACTGAAACCCACGGCCCCGTGGGAATTGTGACATCGTGGACCCATGGGCACTGGCTCAGGGCCAGTCTTCCTAGGACTTGTGTGGCCACTAGTAATTGACGTCACTTTTCTTTCTCACGAAGAGAGGGGTGGAGAGAATAAGTCCCCCCAGGGGCTGATGCCCATTCAAATGACCTCATGCTTTTCACGCCCAGAGCCCTTGTCCTCCATCAGGTTACCCGCATGTACACAATAGGGGCGCGCACGCCTGCAGTGTGGACCAGTCTCGCTGTCCTCGTGGCGTCCTGGCTCAGGAAGAGCCTCCACAGGGCTACGGGCCCTGCGGTCTTCACGGCTGTGCTCAGACCCGGGCCTTGGGGCCAGAGCCGGTGCCGCGTCTCCACCCGACCCCGTGGGTGACTTCTGTCCTGGCCCTTCCTGTATGAAGGAGGTGGCTGCCCCTGCTTCTCAACGTCGTCACGGGAGCAAGTGTGGGAGGGGTGCACGCGTGGGCACTGCAGCGTCCCTCGCACCCAGAACCAGACCTGATGCCGGGACAGGTGCTAACAGTACTTTCGAACGCAGACCCCCGGCACAGGACCTGGCAGAGGACGCCCTGCCGTCATAGGTGGAGTGGTTTCCCACGTGCTCAACCCTCCCCTCATCACTGCCCTCTGTCCGCGGCCCCAGAGCCCAGGACGCAGCCTGACAGCCCATGTCGGTCCCCAGAAGGGGGTGCCGGCCACAGAGCTGCCCCCTGAGCGCAGCGATCCTGAGCCAACCTCCGCACGGGAAAATCAGAACATTTATTTAGTGCTTGCTGTATGTCAGAATATGGAGGCTTACTTTTCTGCGACTCATTATTTTCTCACAAAAACTAAAGGGCTTGGTTCTCTCGCACTTCCCATCGTGCAGACGAAAGTGGGGCCTCCAGCAGGCAAGTGGCCCATGGGCACGACAATCAAATGAATCACAGAAAGTCAGTTTCCGTTGCTTAACACACAGCAAGCACTAAATAAATGTTTTGGTCTTGTTTCCTCGGAAGGACCGTTTGCCTTAGCCACTTAGTCCATGGCTAAGTCACCGGGTGCCCTCAGACACTCCAGGGTAGACAGGAGGCCGGACCCCTGCAGGCCTTCCCGGTGGGGGGGGGTGGGGTCTCTCCCCCACACTCAGGCCTGAGAAGAGCCTGAAGGAGGCTGTCCTTGCTGCATCGAAACAGACAACCGAGAATATCTGGGGGCCCTTTCCTTTCCAAGAACAGCACAGGCTGCAATTTCTTTTTCCTTTTTTTTTTTTTTTTTTAATTTAACAAGAGAAAAAAATACCCCTGAATTCCTAGGGGAAATCCAAAGACAGTTATTCCCACCATATTTCGAGGAAGTCTTGAACGCTTCATTGGCGGACGTCTGATTCTCAGAAGGCAACTGACCTTCTGCAAAAGCCATTAGAATGTGTCATCTGGATGGGCTTTCGAAATGAAATACTGTCGCCACTCCAGGCAGAACACTAACCGAGCCATGGGAGCCCTCGCTGGGCCCCGGAGGAGCCCGGACCTGCTAGTGACCGCACTGTGGGGCAGAGACATCCCCGCTCGGCCCCCGAGGGTCCCACGTGGGGGACACTGCACGTTTCCACCCAGGAGGCCAAGGCGAAGCTCGAGGGGACGTTTCATTTCCCGAATAGGCCGCCTGCTTTCAGTGAGGCGAGGAGCCTGAGGCCATGACGTGTGCCCAGGGCTGCTTCTGGGATTCCCAGTGCAGCAGGATGCGTGTTCCCTAGTGATGGCAGGGGGATGGGCTCGCATTCACAGATGACTCTGGGTGACCGACCCTGTGACGGGGGAAACGAGACTGGAGGGAGAAGGAACCTGCCCCAGCCCACCTAAGTAACCAGAGCCCAGGGCCCCCTCAGAGCCACATGTTGTCTGCGGCTGTGGGGGTCCCTCTAGCACGGCTCCCCGGCCCGTGCCCGCTGACCCATCACCCGCCTGCACGGCATCTCGGGGTGTGGGGAGGCACACCTGCCCTCCCGCGGCTCACCCAGACCCCTGGTGCTCGTGGGCTCAGATGAAATCTTGTGGTTCACGACTGCTGGAGCCAGGGTGGGGTGGGTAGTGAGGATGGTCCACGCATCATACGTCTGAGTGTGTTAAAGCCCTGGTCCCAGCCCAAAGGAGCCCACGACCCAGGTGCTTGTGCACAGGCGTGTGGGCCTGTCAGCCGGTCCCTCTAATCTCTGGGTCACCCCCAGGGGCAGGAGAGCACACTGGAGGGGTGGTCAGCCTTCGGGGAGAGGACTAGTGGAGGTGGGCTTGGGTGTGTGCACCCAAGGGTTTAGGGTCCTTCGAGTGTGATCTAGAAGGAGCAGTGCAGGCCCTGGGTGGTGTGGCCTCCTGACCCCGTGAATGCGTCTGCTGGAAGGGACCCAGCAGGCAGGTGCAGCGTGAGCCCTGACCACGGGCCCCTCCTGCTGGGCTGAGGGCCAGGCCAACATCTGCCCGGTCCCATCTTCCGCTGAGTGACGCCAGCCTTTCCAAGCCACGTGCCGCACCTGGGAGTAACGTCTGCTTCGTGTCCCGGTGAACAGGTCTGCTGTGGCCCACCTGCCCAGGGTCCCCTCACCGTTGTCACCTGCTGAACGCCCGACCTCAGCTCTTCCCACACTGTCTCACAGTTATTTCATGGTCTGCCTTCCGGACCAGATGTGGATCCTGTCCAAACACGGTGCCCAACACGGAGTTGGCATTTAGTCAACACATGGCCTTGGCTTCCCCTCCATCCTGGAGAAATGAGGGAGATCGGCTTCTGCCCAGGGTCACGGGTGCCAGGGAAAAGGAGGTTAGAGCAAGGTGTGCTCAGATTGCCTTCTCCCCAGCACTCCTCAGGCCAGGGGCCGAGCTCAGCACCGCGCCCCCCACCCCCGCACCCCCAGCAAACAGCCATCAGACACTTGCTGGGTGTCAGGCCCTGGCTGGAGTCTCCCATCGGTGCAAACACTGGTTCTGGAGTTTACACTTAGGGACAGCTCCATGTGCCCGAGCCCGTGTCCTACCAGTACACACTGCCCAGTCAGGTACAGCAGCTCTGTGTGGCTGCTTTGTCCCGGGAGACCAGGGAGCAGAGGTCACGTCGTGGGGAGCCCCAGACACCAGGCAGGAGGCGGCCGTGAGCACAGGAGTAGAGAGGGGCAGAAGAGGGAGCCGGTGGCAGGAGCTCAGCTGTCTCCAAGCTCACCCACCGATGGGGTCAAAGCTTGACGGGAACAGGGGCGGCAGAGAAGCAACGAGTGTCTGGAGGGGGCGGGGCCAGCTTCTGCTGGGGAGGAAGCGAGGGGCCGTACCCGTTCCACATGTGACCACTGAGTGGGGGGCCACGGCCAGCAAGCCATGGTAATCCGGCTGCTCCGGAGAGAACAAAGCGCGGGCCCCGGGAGGTCATCGCAGGGTGACCCTCAGTTGAGGGATCTGGCAGTGGTCGGAATGAGGGGCTGAGACTGACCGAGCTGGGTCAGATTTCAGGAGTCTGTCAGCAGGACTCTGCGCTGGACCGTCGGGCAGGGGTGAGGGGGAAAGGGGTCCACACTGTGTGGTGGTGCCGCGGCTGAGATGAGCCAGCGCAGGGTGGGGTCTAGTCCCTGGAAGGCTGGGAAGAGAGAGGGGGAGGACGTGTGGCTAGGGGTGGAGGGGGAGTGCGGCTGCTGAAGTCAAGTCTCACTTGGAGTCTGTCGTATGGAGCCCGCAGCTCATTTTCCTACTGACATGATAACCGCTGGCAAGGCCCCAGGCAAACCCACAATGCACTGACCACAGAATGAGTGGGCCGCTGCCGCAGGGCCCGCACGTCCAGGGAAGAGCCTGGATTTCCCTCGGGCAATGCCAGGTCACAGTGGTAAAGAAAAGCAGAGCCAGCGGAAGCTGAAGCAGTGAAAGCAGATTTTATTCGGGAATTACTGCAACAGGGGAAAAGAAACCTCAATCTGGAACTTGGTTCCATTCCAAGTATGGCAGGGACAAGTGGGATTTATGGCCAAGGAGCCAGTGGGGGTCAGGGGATGGAAAATCACTAAGAGGAAGTGTCATGGGTTGGTGAGAAGGGGGTGGTTTCTGGTTGAACCAACCTGACAGGAATTCTGAGGGCAGGGCAGGTGATCAGGCATCATCCAAAGGATGGAGAAGGATGAGGGGATCTCAGAGACGCTGGGGGTGATCAGATATTGAGGGTGAGGGCTTCTGGCTAAGCTGACTTAGCAAGAATTGTGCTAAAATTGGGCAGTGCAAAGGCAGATGCAGAAGTCCAAAGCCCAGGCATATCTGGGAAGAGTGTTCAGAGGAGCCCGATCGAAGTTTGGCCAAAGAGGGTCTTTACCAGTAGCTCACTTCCACCCCAAGCCCTTTCCCGCCCCCCCCACCCCCACCCCCACCCCACCACGGAGGTCTGGGCACAGAGAGCAGGGCCAGCCTGGCAAAGTGAAAACACACTGAACAGTCACACGCAAGCATGTGAAAGTGTAAATCGTACTGGTAAAGGCAAAATTGCAGACAAATTCAGAATGCTGTACACTATAATGCTGATATTACTTTTAACCCTGACATAAAAGTTAAAATATAAACATTTATTAATGGCTGCACAAAAGAAAAAGAAGCAGACTCTGAAAACAAAAACACAAAGAGTGTGTGGTAGGGAGTAAAGTGTAGAGTTTTATATGCAATGTAAGCTAAGGTGTTATTAATGTAAAACAGATGGTTCATGGGCACCTGGGTGACTGTCAGTTAAGCGTCTTACTCCTGATTTCGGCTCAGGTCACAGTCTCATGGTTTGTGGGTTTGAGCCCCATGTTGGGCTCTGTGCTGACAGCATGGAGCCTGCTTGGGATTCTCTTCCTCTTCCTCTTTGTCTGCCCCTTGCTCATGCTCTTTCTCAATCTCTCTCTCAAAAATAAATAAATAAACATTAAAAAAATAAAATAGAGGGTTTATAACAATAAGATATTTCATGCAAACCCAAAGATAGCCACAAAAATGAAAAAAAAACCTATAATAGGCACACAAAAGACAAAGAGAAATGAATCAAAGCAAATCATCAAATATCCAAGGAAGACAGTGAGAGAGGGACCAAACAATTGCAAAATAGAAAAGAACAAACAAAATGCAATAGTGAGTCCTTACCTATTAATAATTATTGCAAGTGTAAATGGATTAAACTCACTAATCAAAAGGCATTGAGTAGCCAAAGGAATTTAAAATAAAACAAAACAAAACCCAAAACCCAGAATCCAACCATATGTGACTACAAGAGACTCACTTTACCTTTAAGGACACTCACAGGCTAAAAGTGAAGGGATATGCTAGTCCAAGCAAATGGTAACAACAACAACAACAACAACAACAAAAAAGCGAGAGTAGCCATGCTACTAATAAACTTTTAGTCTAAAAGTGTCATAAGATATAAACAAGGTCACTATGTAATAATAAAAGTGTCAGTCAACAGAAAGATACAACAGTTATAAATATACACACTCAACATCAAACCACTTAATGGTACAAAGCAAATATTGATGTATGTGAAGACAGAAAGAGACAGCAATACAATAATAGCAGAGGACTTAATAGCCCACTTAACATAATGGATATATCATTTAGGCAGAAAATCAACAAGGATTCAGAAATCTGGAGCACTGTGGACCAAATGGACCTGACCGACATACACAGAATATCCCACCTAACACCAGAAGAACACACATTGTTCTCAAGCACACACAGAATGTTCTCCAGGATAGATCCCTTGTTAGGACACAAAACAAGCATCCCCAAATTTGAGGAGCTTGAAATCACATCAAATACCTTTTCTGACCACAACGTGATTTCTTCTTTGACTCTGTTTGAGTGTGTTGTTCACTTTTCACATATTTGTGAATTTTCCCATTTTCCTTCTCTTGCTGACTTCTACTTTCATTGCATTGTAATCAAAAAAGATACCTGTTATGATTTCAGTCTTCAAAACGTTTCCCCTGCCCTTCCTTTATCAGTGTGATGAATAAAAATTGTATATACTCATGGCACACAATGTGATGTTTTGTTATACATATACACTGTTACCACGATCACCACAATAAAGCTAATTAACATATCCATCACCTCACAGTTGTCGGTTTCTACCTTCATCTTGCATAACTGAAACTTTGTAACCTTTGACCTCCCCCAGCCCCTGGCAACCACCAGTCTCCTCTCTGATTCAGGTCTGACTATTTTGGTTTCACAGGTAAATATTCGTCTTTTTGTGTCTTGCTAGTTCACCCAGCATAATGTCCTCCAGCTCCATGCAGGTTTTGCAGGATTTCCTCCTCCTTTAAGGTTAATAATTCCATCGTGTGCATACACAGCCTCGCACACACATATTCTTTACCTGTTCACCCCCTGGTGGACATTTAGGTCATTTCCATACCTTGACTAGTGTGAATAATGCCGCAGGGGACATGGCAGTGAGAAGACGTCTTGTCTCAGGTAATCCTGATTTCCATTCCTTTGAATGTTTACCCAGAAGTACGGTGGCAGATCACATGTGGTCCTTTTATTAATTTTTTGAGGAACCTCCATACTGTTTTCCAGTGACTGTACCAATTTACATTCCCACCGATAGTGAGCAAAAGTTTTTTCTCCCCTACATCTTCACCAACACTTGTTATTTTTCATCTTTCTGGTAATAGCATTTCTGCCAGGTGTGAGGTGCTGTTTCATGTGGTTCTGATTTGCATTTTCCTGACATTAGTGATGTGGAGAGTCATTTAGATACCGGTTGGCCATTTGTAGTCTCCTTGAGGAAACTGATAGTCTATTGCTTTTTTTTAAATTGGGTTATTTGGCTTTTTTGCTCTTTGGTTGAAGGAGTTCCTTATATATTTTGGTTCTTAGCCCCTTATCAGATACGGGGTTTGCAAATATTTCGTGCCATTCCATAGATTACTTTTTCCATCTTCCGATTGTTTCCTTCGTTCCGCAAAAGTTTTTGGTTTGATGTCATCTCACTTATCTTTTTTGTTGTTTTTGTTCCCTGTGCTTTTGGTGTCACATCCAAAAAATTATTGTCCAAGAAGTTTTTCTGTATGTTTTATTTTCTCTAGTTTTGTGGTTTCAGGTCTTATGCTTAATTATCCAGTCAATTCTGAGTTTGTTTTTGTGTGTGGTGTGAGGTAAGGGTCCAACTTCCTTCTCCTGCATGTGGACACCCAGTAACATCATTTATTGAAGAGATATTCTTTTCCTATTTTGTGTTTTTAGCATGCTTGTTGAGTATCAAATATCAACAAAAGTAAGATGGTTTTTATTTTTTTTTTCAACGTTTTTTTTTTTTTTTTAATTTATTTTTGGGACAGAGAGAGACAGAGCATGAACGGGGGAGGGGCAGAGAGAGAGGGAGACACAGAATCGGAAACAGGCTCCAGGCTCCGAGCCATCAGCCCAGAGCCTGACGCGGGGCTCGAACTCACGGACCGCGAGATCGTGACCTGGCTGAAGTCGGACGCTTAACCGACTGCGCCACCCAGGCGCCCCAAGTAAGATGGTTTTTAAAAAGGTAAACAAAATCAACACATATGTAGCTGGACCAAGCAACAAAGAGCAAATACTCAAATAAATAAAATCAGAAATGGAAGAGGAGATATTGCAATATCTATTATTCTAAGTGGGGCATTGAAGCTCCTCGCTATTATTGTATTGCTGTCTATTTCTCACATCAGTTCTGTTAGTGTTCTTTACATATTTAGGTGCTTTGGTGTTGGATGCATATATATTTTCCTGATAAAGTGAACCGTTTGTCATTATATAATGACTTTGTCTTCTGTGAGAGTTTTTAACTTAGAGACTATTTTGCCTGATATTAGCATATGTGAGCATAGCCATCCTGCTTCCTTTTGGTTGCCATTTGCATAAAATATCTCTTTTCATGTATTTAGTTCTAGCCTTCTGTGTCCTTAAAATGAAGTGAGACTCTTAAAGATAACATATAATTGGATCTTTTTATTTTTATTCATTCAGCCACTCCATGTCTTTCGATTAGAGAATTTAACGCATATATATTTACAGTTATCATTGATAGGTAAGGACTTACTATTGCCATTTCGTTAATGTTTTCTATTTGTTTCGTACCTCTTTTGTTCCTCTCTTTTTCTCTCACTGTCTTATCTTGGCATTTTACATACATTCTTTTACATCCTCTGTCCTCAACCTATTGGCTTTTCCTTTGGTCTTGTCACCTGGTCACCATAAGAGGACTGCCACAGTTGACTCTCACAACCTCATACAAGTATGTACGAAGGCTGAAAAAAAGGAAAAGAATCTCTTCTCACGTTCCTTTCTTCTTTTATCAGGGAGGACAGAATCTTCCAGAAATCTTCCAAGAGATCTCTCCTTGGATTCCATTAGCCAGAACTGGGTCACATGGCTATGTTTAGCTGTAAGGAAAGCTGGTAAAATGAATACCTGATATTTTCAGCTTGAATCGTGGGGCCCGGCCAAAAGGAGAATAGTAACTAACAGAGTCCGACAGGCCAACACCCACTGTTTGGCATCTATTGTGACAGATCTGGGGCAGGGAACTGCAGAATGTCAGGAATTCCCCTTAAGACTTTCCCAAGTTTCCTCATTAGTGTAATAAGTAAAAACTAAGATACTGGTTTCCAAATGATACCTTGAATATAAAAGCCCCAGCCAGAACATAACCACAAACATGACCATGAGTCTAATATTAGAGAAGGAAAGAAAACAATATCGTCCTTGATTTTCGAGAAGTAGACAATTTTAAAACTCAGAATAGGACAAATTCTCAAGAGTTGATGGAATCAAAGGCACAAAGTGTAAAATATTTCATCATGGATTTATGCACTAGACAACATTCAAAAAACCATGTTAACATGCAGTTAGTTAAAAAGTCCTATAATCACTTTGAAACTCAAATCAATATTTTCACCTTAGTGCTTCTAAGTAGCTGGTATTTTCGCCACTTAGGTTTGTGAGCTCATTTGTTCCTATCAATACTCGTTCACCGCTTTGCATGTTAGTAAACAAATTTAACATCTTGGTAACTGATTGTGTGTTTAGTTAATGTCCATTCTCAGAAACACCTCCACAATCACAAATTTGGTCTGCAAGATTGACTTTGATTGCAAATGAGGTTTAGATTCTGAAGTCAAGCGTAGAATGAGGAGCCTAGCTGGAGAAATTAGATATGAAAAAAATATATAAAATGATCCAAATCAGAAGGCAAGAAGTAAAATTAATTTCCTTTTGCAGATAATATAATAGTGTGTAAAAAATCCTTAAGACTCCATAAAAGATTTGTTAGAACTAATAACTGAGGAGCGCCCTGGTGGTTCAGTCAGTTAAGCATCCAACTCTTGATTTTAGCTCAGGTTATGATCTCATGGTTCATGAGTAAGAGCTCCATGTCAGGCTCTGCACTGACAGCATGGAGCCTACTTGGGGTTCTCTTTCTCTCCCTCTCTCTCCGCCCCTCTCCTGTTCCTTCTCTCTCTCTCTCTCTCTCTCTCTCTCTCAAAATAAATTAAAAAAAAATTTTAAAGTAAAAAAAATAATGTAACTGAATTCAGTAAAGTCACAGGATACAAAATCAACATACAAAAACCAGTTGCATTTCTGTAAACTAACAACGAACTATCTGAAAAGGAAGTTAAGAAATTATCCCTCATGACAACATCAAAAGGAATAAGATACCTAGGAATGAATTAAGGGGGTGAAGGACTTGTATACTGAAAAGTGCCTCATTAATGAATAAAATTAAAGAAGACATAAATAAATGGAAAGACATCCATGTTCATGGATTGGAAGAATTATTATTAAAATGTCTATACTACCCCAAATGACCTTCAGATTCAATGCAATCCTTATCAAAATCACAGTGGCATGTTTACAGAAACAGGAAAGAATTCTAAAATTCATGTTGAACCAAAAAGAAGCTCAAATCTTATGAAAGAAGAACAAAGCTGAAGGTGTCACATTTCCTGATTTCAAAATGCATTACAAATTTACAATAATTAAAAGAGTATAATACTGACATACTAACAGACATATAAACCAATGGCAAAGAGGAGAGAGCCCAGAAACAACTGCTGGCCGATGCATATATGGTCAAGGATGCCAAAAACACACATGGAGAAAGGGGAGTCTTTTCCACAAACGGTGCTGGGAAAACTGAATGTCCACACGCAAAGCAATAAAATTAGACTCTTATACCACACACAAAATTCAACTGGAGAGGGATGAAAAGCTGACACATAAGACTGGAACTCTAAGACTCCTAGCAAAGACCTGAGGGAAAACCCCATCACATTGTTCTGGGCAGTGATTTTTTGAAAGGACACCAAAAACACAAGCAACAAAACTAAAAATGAAGTATAGCCAAATACTAAACTCCATCTGCACAGCAAAGGAAACAATGAAAAGAGAGGAAGGGCAACCGAGTGTAGGCAACTGACAGAATGGGAGAAAATATTTGCAAACCATCTATCTGATACAGGGTTAATATCGAAAATGTATGAGGAACTTGTTCAATTCAAAAGCATATGTAGATACCTAAGTTTAAATAGAGCAAAGGACCCAGATATCAGTTTCTCCAAGGAGACATACGATGGCAACAGGAGTATAAAATGATGCTCAACATCACCATCACCAGAGAAATGCAGTCAAAGCCACAATGAGCTATCACGTCACACGGTTAGAATGTCAGGATGGCTATTGTATATAAAGACAGCAAGTGTTGGCGAGAATGTGGAGAAATGGGGATTCTTGTGCACTGTTGGTGGGAATGCAAAGTGGTCGGCAACAGTAGAAAACGGTATGGAGGTTCCTCGCAATTTAAAAACAGATATACTCTATTATGTGACAGTGATACTTCTGCGTATTTGTGCAGAAGAATTGAAATTACCATCTCAAATAGATATTTGAACTCCTGTGTTTATTGCAGCATTATTCACAATAGCCAACATGTGGAAACAAGCTAAAAATCCACTGGTAGACAAGTAGATACAGAAAAGGTGGTATATAGACATAGATGAAACTTGAGAATAACATCCCAAGTGAAATAAAACAGTCACAGAATGACAAATACTAGATGTTATTCTTATACGAGTTATATAAAGTAGTCAAACACACTGAGGCAGAGAGTACAATGGTGGTGGCCAGGGTAGGGTATAGGGGAATATAAGGATTTGCTACTCAATGTATATAAAACTTCAGTTATGCAACATGATTAGGTTCTAGAGATCTGCTGTACAGTATTGTGTTTCTGGTTAACATTACCGTATGTTACATTTAAAAATTTGTTAAGAGGGTAGGTCTCATGTCAAGTATTCTTATCATGCACACACAAAATGAGCTGAGAAAACTCCCAACAGAATAAACCCAAAGAAATCCATATCAAGATATATATAGTTGTCTCACTAATGAAAACTAAAGCAAAGAAAAATAATGTTGAGATCAGTGATAAAGAATGGCACGTTCATAGGGGAAAACTATTTAAATGCAGGTAATTTCTCACCAGAAACCATGGAAGCCAGAGGGAAATAGTTCAACATCTTTAAGTGCTTAGGGGGGAAAAACCCTGCCAACCCTGAATTCTGTATCCAATGAAAACATTTGTTAAGAATGAAGGGCTAATAAAGACATTCTTAGATGAAGAATAAGTAAGAGTATTTGTCACCAGCTTACCCACCTTAAAAGAAGGACTAGAGAAAGTGCTTTTAAGCTAGCCACGCAAAAAGCTATTCAAAGAGATACACTAAAAATCCCCACTCTAGATATATCAAAATGAAAGTCTAAAATGTTTAAGTAACCCATAGGAAGGCAGAAAAAGGAAAAGAGAAAAATGAAAACAAGAGAGAACAGAATACATTCATACGTACATACACATATACATAGTTTAAGTCCCACTATATCAATAATTACATTAAGTGTAATTACATTACACGTAAATGCTTTAAACACACAAATTAAAAATGGAGAGTGACAGAGTAGATAAAATTCATAATCCAAAATATTCTGTCTCTAAGAAATTCACTTCAAATATATTAATATTGGTAGGTTGGAAGCAAAAGGATGGGAGATATATGCCATATGCTGTGGAAACATTAATCAAAGGATAGGAAAAGTGGTTATAATAATAACAGATAAAATGGACCACAGTACACACAAAAATTACCGGAGACAGAGAGAAAGATTACAGAATGATTAAAGGGTCAATTTATGAGGAAGATCTAACAATAAATATGTATTCATTAAACAAGAGAGTTTCAAACTCTGTGAAGCAAAACTGATAGAAAGGAAAGGAGAAATAGAAATCCACACTTAGAGTTTGCAACTTCAACCCTTCTTTCTCAGAAACTGATAGGGGAACTAGAAAGAAAATTGGCAAGTAGATAGAAGACCTCGATAACACCATCAACTAATAGGATCCAATCAACATTTAAAAATTTTTTTAAAAAGAGAGGTGTTCAAGCATTATGATCACCAGACCTTCAATCTGTTGTTTGCCCAAAACCCTAAGATCCTTTTTACAAGCCAGCAGTTTCCTAACAGCTGAGAAGATAAATTTATGTTTCTTCTTGTGTTGGAAAGCCATAGGAGGGCAGAAAAAAATCTCCTAGAATTTACCATCTGTTTTGATTGACTTACAGGTAATTTATAATCTCAACTCCTGGGAAACCACAGCGTGGCTCCTTACAAAAACCTTAAGGACACAGAACCATGTCTTAAGTTCACGGCAAAGGCTTAGCCAGTGTAGAGAGAGTCTGTTGCTGGGAATCTTTGCAAGACAGAAACCCCCTCCGGGGGCCTCACCAAGATGTGTGCTCTTCAGGAGGATGATTGTAAGGGCCTGCTCGGTGGGATAAAAACCAGCTTTACGTAGACCAGCAACTTGTTCCCCTTCTTTTTTTCTGCCATAAAGCAGTTCGTGCGAACTGTCAAAGCCTAAAAGAGTAAAGCTCTTTAAGGACGGAAAGTGTGTTTCAGTTCATGTGGCCTCCCCGACACCCACTATGTAGTAAGTACTTGAAGAATTGAAGCCAAACTAGACGTTCTCCTCTTGGATGGGGAGAGAATGACAACTGTACGTATCACCTCCTGCTGTCCCCACCATCTGTGGGACGGTCTCTGGCCAAGAACCGAAGGGAGTGAATGTGCTGCGGTGAGAGCAGGGCTCCCAGGAGAACCGGCCAGGCCATTGGCCCAGAACAGGGTGTGGAGGCTGAACGCGGATCCAGGAGGCTCAGTCGGGTTCCTGAGCATCTGGAAGAGACCCGGCCACCCGTGGGCGGCGGGAGGGACAAAGAAACGGGGCCTTGGGTGGGGAGTGGTCGAGAGAAGATCCCAGGCGCCGTGCTCTCGTCTGTGCATTCTCTGCCCTCTCCCGGGGAGCCCAGGGTGAGGACGCATGCAGGCCCCGGGGCTCTGGAGGGGGGTTGGTGCTGCTGCGGGGGTGGGGGGCAGTTGCTCGGGTGAGGACCCACAGCTTGAAGTCCAGGAGGGTGATGCCTCCAGCTTTGTTCTTCCTCAGGATTGCTTTGGCTCTTCCGGGGCGGGGGTCCCTTTGTTACTGTGTCTCTCTCTCTTGCCATTCTCTCTGTCTCTGTTGTTCAGTGGTTGTCAGTCAGCCCTCGGTTCTCCAGGAGGAGCTGCTCTATGGGCAGGTGTGATTTGCCACGTTCTGGGAAGGGGTGAGTTCAGGGTCTTCCTAAATCACCATCTTGAACCGAAACTCCCTTCCCTTTCATTTCTTTGACATCTTAGATCGAATCGTTTGAATTTTTTTCTTATGCTTGAACAATTCTGATCTTGCAGTGTATTTATATCTACATTAAAAAGTAGCCTTTATTCATGATATTAGATTTGTTTTTTCCAGCTTGAATATACCTCCAGCTGAGGTATAACCGACAATTGGAATGTATTCTTCCTTATTTACTCCCTACACCCTTCTCCCTCTCCCTCTGTCCCTGTCTCTCTCTCTCTCTCTCTCTCTCTCTCTCTCCCTTTTCCTCAAGGAGGGTAGTAGCCATGATCAATGTGAGCATAATAGTTATGTACAGATCTGACACTGAACATTCTTTGCTCAAAAAAAATTGGAAAGAGGGAACTTTCCTTCTGTAATTCTTTCCATGAGTGTACTTGCCAGACGGTGGTGAGGAAGTGTGGTGGGATCAAACCTTCAGTGGGGGTCTGCCTCTGTGCACGTCTGCTGAGTCACCTGCCCTCGGGGCTGTGTTCTCGCCTCGTGTGAACCTGGCGTAGCAGCCCTCGAGAGGGGAGCCTGCGCGTGCGTGTCTCGGACAGGTGCACAGACCAGTGTGACCTGCCTCAGGACGTTTGGTCCTCTCTTTGAGGCTAAGTCAGCGCGGATAAATGTGTCAAACCCTCTGTGTTACCCTCTGTCTTGTCCAATTTTCTCCTTAGACCCTTTTCTCACCACCGCATCTCTGCCCGTCATTTTCCTGCATTGGTTTAATCCTCTGAGTGGGTAACATAGACGTGAGTGCTCCTGTGGCAGGTCTCTGTGAGTCCAAACACCAAAGCACAAATCCCGGTACCTCAACTTCCCTACGCACCTCCTTTTACGGACCACGTGCTTTCTGTTTTACACAGTTTCCCCGGATTCCGCAACCCCCCCCCCCACGTTTCCAGAAAGATCTGGACACCCGCTTTGAAAAACAGGTATTATCCCGTCTAGTCCTCATCTTCACATCATGCCCTAGGTCATGAAATTTTGCTGGTTGTCCTTAGGTTCATGGCGTACTCCTGTGAATTCTTCAAGTCGTCAGAAATCTACTCGCAAAACAATTGCTTCCACGGGGTGAGCAATGAAAGACAGAATATTTCAGATACGAAGTCTGTAGCTATTGTCTCTTGAAGGATTTGTTTTGACATCTTACAGACAGTTGTTTATACTGTCATAGGTATATGATTATTATAGGTGTAAATTTTATCAAAGGATGGCTTGCAAAATGGCACAAACAATTCTCCATCAAGCACCCAGTCAGCACCTGCCTAACCTGTTAGTGAGGGAACCTGCAGTGGTTCAGATGAGAACATCTTAGATCTCAAGGAGAGGTGGTCAGCTGGCAGGAGAATTCCAAGTCAGATGGAGGAGAGAGAGTAACCCCCTACTTGGCAATGGAGCCGTAACCTTTGAAATCTTTTGTAAGAAAAGAAAAATTTAAAGAGATGTATACAATTGACGTCAAATGCGTGTTTAGAAGGTACCTTCAGAACACGGTTGACATTCGTATCACATACGAAGCCATCACGATAATCAAGATGGCAATCATACACATCCCCCCAAACCCTGTCATCTCCTAACAGGAAATCTGCTGAGACTGAGCGGTTTTGCAGGACGGTTTCAGCTGCTGGGGCAGCGCTGGGCTCTGGGCTCCTGCTCTGGCCGCTCCTCCCTTAAGAGCTGCCCTCCTTGGGGCGTCTGAGTGGCTCAGTGCGTTAAGCGTCGGACTCTTGATTTCAGCTCAGATCACGATCTCACGGTTCTTGGGTTCAAGCCCTGCATCGGGGTCTGTGCTGACATTTCGGAGCCTGCTTGGAATTCTGTCTCTCTCTCTCTCTCTCTCTTTCTCTCTCTCCTTCTCTGTCTGCCCCTCCCCCACTCTCTCTTTCTCAAAACAAATAAACATTAAAAAAAAAAAAAAGCCACCCTCTTGGGGAGGGGTCCTGTGTCCTCTGGGGCAGGAGCAGTGGGTGATTGACTCTCCTGCCTGAGCTGAGGTCCCCTGGTCCCCTGACCCTGGGTGTCCTGGCGGTGTCCAGCTCCCAGGAAAGTGCACCCGGGCCCCAGGCAGTTGGGGACAGAGCCCCCGGGGAGGCCCTTAGCCCTTCACGTGGCTGTTTCGTGGCTACCAGTGGCCAAGCTCCTCAGAGACATAATGTTGTCTCAGGACACCATTTAGTCTTTTTCGGGGAAAGAACTTTACTCTTCAGAGTGAACTCGGTGCCGACGCAGAGATGCACCCTGCGAGTGACCTGCCTCGGTTTGCCCGTAAACACGGGGCGGACTCTCGCTCTGCGGCCCGAGGGTGCCCTGAGAATGCCACGGCCGCCTCCCAGTGCTCCCGCGTCGGTGACTCCCAGCGGCTCCTTCTGCAAGGTCGCCTACACACGGCTCACCTGCTAGTGGCTTCGGTTCTCCGGGTTCAGGCGGAGGCTGGAAGAGCTTTGTGGAGGGGGGACAGCGTGCACCTGTCACCCTGCGCGTGTTCACGCCTGCAGCCCAGTGAGCCAGACGGGACACCTCCCCCACCCCCCGCATCTCCTCCCGCCTCTTTGCTTCCCGCCCACCCTCTGCCCTTCTCTGGGCGTGCGCCGCTCTGCTTTTTCTCGCTAAAAGTCAGTCCAGGGGTTTTACGTCAGGAATCGGTCCAGTACGTGGCCCTTTGGGACTGGCTGAGCCACTCAGCAGGACGGAGATTCAGCCTTGCTTCCACGTCTGCAGCAACGTGTCCTTTCCACCTCGTTCTGGTTACCATGCACCTGTTGACAGGCGTCTGGGGGTCCCCCGGTTCGGGGACCCCTAGAGCCCACCCTGCCCACGTCCACCGCTGAGAAGCACCCCCGCCACGGCCTGCAGGGCCACGGCCACCCCCTCCTCCGGCCGCTTCATCAGTCGGGAGCCCCCTTTCCTGACACGGCCTCCCTGTGGCCTGGGAAGTGGCTGCCTCACTTCATCTCGGGAACGCTCCCTCTGGTCCAGACAGCTTTGGAATTTCGTGGCAGAGCCCGAGTCCCTCTTGCTGGAACCACCTCGGTGCTGGGCAGCCCGAAGCTGAGGTCTGGGCTTCAGAAACGGGATCCCCGCTTTACAGAGTCAAAGTGGCGCGGAGAGCTCCCGGGGTCGGTGACGTTGCCGGAACCAGAAGTTCCTCCGTCCCGCCGGGGAAGCCCTCTCTCTGGGGTCTGTTGGGCCGGCAGCTCCCTGGTCCCTTGTGGCAGGCCACTGTGGGGGCCCAGCGCCTGGGGACAAAGTGGTGACCCCACGTCCGGGCACTCCGCATGCAGAAGTTCCGAGAGTTACTCCCAGAAGCAGAGCTCAGGACATTTAAGTGACCAACCTGTCACTGGTAGTTACAGGCACCGTCCATGGTCACCCACTGTCCGCTGGGCTCTCTGCAAGTGACTTAAATGCATCATCTGATTGGCTGCCCCCAGTGACCTCGTGGATACGAAATTGCTGCTACCACGGTTATTGCTCTGGTTCTCCAGGTGAGGGCCTGGTCATCGGAGACGTTGGCCAATGTGCCCAGAGACACACAGCTAACAGGTGCTGAGCAGGTGGACAGGAGGCTTCTGTCACGAGTCCTGTCTGCCAGACCCTCCTTCCCGAGGCCGTCCTAACGCCGCAACAGCTGTGGCCTTCCTGCCCCCTTTCCTGCGCCTTCCTCCCCCGCCGGGAGTCAGCAGATCCTACCTGGGAAGGCTCTCCTTTCGGGACCTGACATGGCCTCCCTGCCTTCCCCTCCCCCACGGAGGAAAGACCCTCTTCTAGCTGTCTTGCCGAAGACAGTCGAGGAGCTCTGAGAAGCCGCACTTGAGCGTTTGGCTCAGAAATACATACAAATATTTCCCAAGAAGTCTGACCAAATCCATTAAAGTCTTGCGTCCCCGGTGCTTGTTGTCATCGTGAGAGATGCGCTCCCACGTCTTGGGATTCGCGGGATGAGTAGAGCCTGAGCCACATGCGGCATGGCCGGGAGCTCAGCCCCCATGCCCGCATCCGGGAACAGTCTGGTTTGCACATGCCCTCGGGAAACAGAAGTCTGTCTTGTGTTCACTTCCATGCAGCTGCCACCGGGAAATGCTTTCTCGTCCACGCTGTCACCACGCGGACAGCCCGGGCATCCTGGGGAGCGAGTGGCGGGGTCGTTGCCATAGCACCGCGTTGGCACAGAGCACAAGTTTGGCAGGGCAGTCATCACAAGTACATCGCTGGGGACCTGGCTGGTGACAAACATCCCCGCGTCCTAACACAGAGGTTAAAATATTTCACGGGGTAAAAGGTGCTCTTTGCGTCTCAGCCTTTCCGGGGCAGGTCCACATGTGCCGACGGCGGGCCACACACGGCGAAGGAGTCACGGTCGCGCAGCATGGTGCCCAGTGTGGGGACTGTGACCGTCTCCCCCAGAGAGTCACCAGGAAACTTCGAACGCCAGCGGAGGAGGTCTGCCGGCTACACATTGTTGGTGCAACCACGCTGCGGGTCACGAGGCTGACAGCCACACGGGCCCACCGTGGTGGCCAGGCACTGCCTGGGGACTCCACCGCCCCCACAGACAATGGTGGCCCACTTGGTGAGCCGGACGGAGCTGCAGAGCAGAGCCCTCATCAACGTGGAGCCTGCTGAAACTGACACTGGCTTGTGGGCTTTGGGACAACGCACCCCTGGAGTCCTCCTGCCTGCGACCCGCACAGCAGGGTGCTTCTCCCCCGGGGGGGCCTGAGACGCTTCAGCCCAAAGCAGCACACCCTCAGTGACTCACCTCTGCGCAGGCTAGGGCACCGTCTACACCCGCATGGGCTAATGCGTAGTCTACACCCATGAGGGCTAGTGCACCATGGTCACCCGCTGAAGCCAGCAGGCCGTCCACACCCACGACGCTGGCCGAGGAACCTGGTGACGCAGTCACCAGGAGATGGGATGCCGCTTCCACACTTCCCAACTCTGGCCGCCCATTCAACCTGGCTGAGATTCCAGGTCTCTTACCTGCAAGCTGGAAATCGGAAAACCCGGCGTTCTGGAACCTCCCTCCCTCCCTCCATCTGGTGTTCCCAGGGGTCCTGGAGAGGCACCTCCATGCAAGACTCCCGGCCGTGCTCAGGGCTGTGTGTCCTCCCCACGTCCAGGACATTTTATCCTGTCCCCGTCGAGATATTCCTCACACAAGTCCTCGACAGCGGTGATTCTCAGGCCTTTACTCCTTTGAAAACTCAGGTGCATCGTGAACCCTCCTCCCAAAGGAAAAAAAAAAGCCCATTAATCAGGCGTGGATAGACTCAGTATCGATCACATGTCAATTCTGCCCAAATTGATCAATGCAACCCCAACAGAAATTCCAGCAGGCTTTTAAAAATCTGACAATTGAATCTAAAAGTCCTACAGAAATGCATAATACCTACAACAGCCAAGGTAATTTCTAAAAATAAGAACTAATTTGGAACACTAACATTATCTGATTTCCAGACTATAATGAGTTTGCAGTAATTGAGGCAGTGTACCTTTCTTGAAAATACAGACAAAAAAGATCAGTGGAGTGGAAAGGAGTCCAGGAATCCAGCCACCCTGTATGGACAACTGATTTTGACCAAATTTCAAAAGCAAGTTAATAGAGAAATAATAGCCTTTTCACTAAATGGTCCTGCCACAATCAGGTATTCATACTTTAAAAGATGTCACTGGGGCGTCTGGGTGGCTCAGCTGGTTGAGTGTCCGACTTCGGCTCAGGTCATGATCTCATGGTTCGTGAGTTCAAGCCCCCCATTGGGCTCTGTGCTGACGGCTCGGAGCCTGGAGCCTGCTTCGGATTCGGTGTCTCCCTCTCTCTCTGCCCTTCCCCTGCTCACACTCTGTCTCTCTCTCAAAAATAAATAAACATTAAAAAAAAAATTTTTTTTAAGATGGCACTGTTTTATTTCGCAGAGTGAAAACGTGGTGGGGATGTGGGGTGAAAGGGGTCAGTTGGCCACCCGCCAACTCCGGACCTTGAACCCTTGCGAGAAACATGCAATGCTATTAGGTTGACATAAACAAGGGGGAAACGGAGAACAGTGATAATAAAATGCTGCAAATAAGTCTATAGGTTTAAAGGAACATCTTTTCAGAAGTTCACATCAGGTGCCATGGATATTCAAGGAAAATCGGGGGCTTGCGGCTTCTCAAGATTCAGAGAGCGTCCAGGCTGGGAGGCGGTTCTGCTGGGAGGGGGCAGAGCAGGGCCGAGCCCAGGACATGTCACCTGAGCTGGTGGCCGGCCAGACCCCAGACTCTGATCAAATCCTGAGGATTTAGGATTCAAGGTGGCAGGTCCCGTCCGCCTTCATTTCAACCCTGGAAGCTACAGTTTGGTTCAAAACGAGCACAATCTCTAAAGGTTTCCAGGAGCAAATATAAACTCTGCCCCACAAATAACCGAAACCAGATTCTCTGGAGGAGGCGGTGGGACAGGCGGAGGCGGGAAAAACGGAGAGTACTTTTTATTTGACGGAGTGGACAAATGGGAGACGGAGGTCGTGAATCATTTCATTAGGAGTAATGGCTTGGATTTATAGGGTGCCTTTCTTCTGAAGATCTAAAGCCATTCCCGGGAATCCCTGCTATTTTGTCTGTGTTCACAGCAACTTGAGCAACAAAACACTGTTGTGTAGTAAACATCAAATGCAGAAACGCTGCCGAAAGGGGGGTAGGGAGGCTTGAGAAGCCTGCGGGCCCTGAGGTGCCCCCAGAGGAAGGGGGGCCACGGGGCTGGGTGGGGGGGAAGGAAGCGGAGCAGCTGGTGCTCCCAGGACCTACATGCTGCCTCCTTCCTGGTTTCTGCCAGATGAAGCCCCGGCAGGTGCAGGGGGCTTCCCATTCCCAGCTCTCTTTGTCCACCTTTTCTTCTAAAAATAGACTTTATTCTAGAGTGGTTTTAGGCTCACGCCAAACCCGGGAAGAGATTTCCCACGTGCCTCCCGCCCACCCCCTGTGCACGGCCTCCCCCCACCAGAGGGGGGCATTCGTGGCAAGTGATGAACCCACAAACCCACAGGGACACATCGTCATCCCCCACAGTCCACAGTTTACACTCACTTGGGGCTCACTTGGGTATGTGCCTTCCGTGGGTTTGGACAGATGTATGATGATGTGTGTCACCATTACAGAGTCACACAGAGTCCTTCCGCTGCCCTGGAGTGCTCTGTGTCCTCTTCACTCCCCGTCCCTCACCTCCAGGCAACCCCTGACTGTCCACAGTCCCTACAGCTTTACCTTTTCCCGAATGTCACATAGCTGGAATCACACAGCCTTTCCAGCCAGCTTCCTTCTAACTGAACATACTTACAGTCCCTCCATGTCTTTTCGTGGCCTGATAGCTCATTTCTTTTTCTTTTTTTAATGTCTATTTATTTTTGAGAGAGAGACAGAGAGAGAGAGAGAGAGAGAGAGTGAATGGGGGAGGGTCAGAGAGGGAGGGAGACACAGAATCGGAAGCAGGCTCCAGGCTCCGAGCTGTCAGCACACAGCCCGACGTGGGGCTCGAACCCATGAACCATGAGATCATGACCTGAGCCGAAGTCAGACGCTCAACTGACTGAGTCACCCAAGCGCTCCAACTCGTTTCTTTTCAACACTGAATAATATTCCATTGTCTGGATGGACCACAGTTTACTTATCCATTCACCCACGAAGGACATCTTGGCACGATTATGAACAGAGCTGCTGTGAACACCGCGTGCAGGTGGTGTGGACATCCGTGCTCTTATCCACTGGAGACACACTGTGGGCTGTGATCGCTGATGGCTGCGTCCCACAGAAAGAGCAGGTTAGCTCTTATCGCTCTGTCCGCCTCTCGATTCCTAGTTCCTTTCTTAAGGTTTTGTGTTGAAATAGAGTATTGTACCACTGTGCCACATTGGTTTCTGATGTACGACACAGTGATTTGGCAAGTCTGTGCGTTCTAAGGGCAGTTCAGTTGCTAAGAAACCACCTACCCGTTTTCCACGTTGAGTTTTCCCCCGGCCACCAAGGGGAGTTCCCGTGGCTTCAGTTGTTCTGTGTCAGGAGTGGCCAGACCACAGCAGAAACCACACAACATGGTCAGTACCTGCAAGGGGACCCGCGTGTCTCCGACCTGGGCATGTGTGCGGGGCTCCAGGAGAAAGCGTCTGACGTCCTAATTGGCAGTGTGGCCCAGTGTTGCCTCTGGGGCTGTGGGCGCAGGTGATCGGTCTCGTTGTTTCTCTTCCTTGTTCAAGCATCAACCAGACAGAGCACCTGACGTGTGCCGGGCGCCCCTGCTCGTGTGTCAGGGGCCCGCCAGCCCGCTCCCCACCTCCAGCCTAGATGCAGACATGGTGCCAGCCGCGGTGTGGCTGGAAACTAGAAGGGTCGGATGCCAGGTGGGGAGCAGGGTGGGGTCACGGCGTGGCTCACTGAACCTCACAGAGGGCTGGAATGCCCATGATGCCTTCTCAGAAATGCGTGACCTTGTCTACCCCCAGATTATAAAGCCTGATGTAAAAAAAGCAATTTAGGGATAATCCAGGGAGATTGAATATCCACCGGGCGCTTGTTGGAGGTGGTAACGTCACGTCTGCCATATCAGAGACAAATGTCCTGTGGTTTAGAGACGCACAGGGAAGAGTCTAGCAGTACAAACATATGGAGCCCATTGTTTGCACCACTGAGGGTCAACAAACACAAACCATGCAACAAAGGGGGAAGTTGGAGGGGGGAGAGAGGCAGTGGTTCTCAAGCTTCACGGGCCCCCCCGAGGGATGTTTAACACTCGATGCTGGGCCCCCAGAGCTGCTGGTCAGGTGGGGCTGGGGTAAGACCTGGAATTCTCGTTTCTAACAAGTCCCGGATGCTGCGGACGCTGCTGGTTCACACTCTCAGAACCACTGTGTGAAGGAAACAGCAAGATTGCAAAACACGGCTGATCACGCACTGGGCGTGGGGTCGAGGGGTGATCACGCACTGGGCGTGGGGTGGCTTGAGATTCCTTAGACTATCATCTCTACGTTTGCGTGCTTGACATAGAGGTGTCCGAACATCTTTTAAACAATATATTCTCTGCACATTTTCAGAGTTGAGAAAACGTTGACGATCCAGAAATCAAATTCTTGCCAAGACCTTCCTCTACCCAAAGCTCCCATGAGGAATCAAGCATCAGGTCCAGGGGACACTCAGCCAACACGCCCACAGAAGGCCCATCTCTTCTCACCGTTTGCCAGAGATTTGGGTGACAGTGACGCAGCCACCTGCCTTGCGAGGAAAGAAGACAGGTGCGTGGTCCCGGCAACTCACCACAATGGGAAAACCCGCGTTTCAGTGACTTAGTTTATGAATAACTCATGTTCAGCTCCGTTAGCTGTGGGAGCATTTGGTCCTGCTCCCCCAGCCTCCCTCCCTGGGGAATAAAAACACACAAGAGTGGTTTAAACGAGAGAAACATTTGCTTTTCTTTCCTCTGGGGCCTCCTGAGCTGCTCAGGGGCCAGCGTCCTACTACGCCGGCCTCATGACCCAACATGGCAGAAAAGGTGAGTGGCACTGGATGAATCCGGAAGGTTCCCAAGGCTACGGGCCCCCTGCCGGCATCTCCACTGGGGTCCACTCCACCTGCAGGGACACCGGGCTGCACACAGTCGGAACAGGGACAGATGGGCACAAAGCCTCATCATCAAAGGGCCACGCTTCCTCCCTTAACACTCAGGACCCACCAGAGCTGAGGACCCAGCCTTTCAAGCCTGTCCTGGCTGTTCAGTCAAGTCTCTTGTGAGGTTGCCCATGGGCCTACTCAGAAAAAACAGGACAAGAAATACCATAGAGCCCATTAGCAGGGTGGGACTTGAATTCCCATCTCTCAAGCACAAAAAAACAAGAAACCCATGCCTATCCTGTTCAGTGGCAAAGTTCCTTGAGGCCGGGGGCAGAGACAGGCCTCTCAGCCTGCAGGAAACGCAAGTGTGAGTTTGCATCTTGGGTTCTCCCAAAATGGGTGAAGTTGGCAATTTCAGGATAGTCTACTTCCTGCAATTTTTCTTACCTAAAAGCAGCTCACACGTTAGCACCTAAAATCCCTTCCAGGACCTACAGTGCTCAGGTTGACAAGGCAGACGTTGTGATCCCCGGTGTAGGGGGCAAGTCTGCAGGTGGAAAGGTCCTCCAGGGTCCTGGGGAGAGACTGTCCCTTCCCTGAGCCCATGTGGTAGAGCCTGTTCTGCAAGTAGAATTTAGTCACAAGGCCTTTGAGATCTTCGTTTGTTCAAAATGAAGAGATAAAAATCAGTACATAGGCCCGTAGAAAAAGTACAAAATGTAGCTAAGAAAAAATACATTATTTTCACCATAAGCTCTGCTCTGTGTGTGTGTGTGTGTGCGCCACACTGCATGTGTCTCTAGAATATTCTGCTGTCTTGCAAACGTGTAACTGATTTTAAAGTAAGAACCTGAAGTGAAGGCTCAGCGATCAGTTATGTTCATACCTTAAAGAAACATTGAAAATAACTGAGGTTGAGGAGAAAGAGGGAAACTCAAACCTTGGCCCCAATGGGCAATTAGGGAAGACACGTTTTTTAATTTTTTTTTTTTTTTTTTTTTTTAACGTTTATTTATTTTTGAGACAGAGAGAGAGACAGAGCATGAACGGGGGAGGAGCAGAGAGAGAGGGAGACACAGAATCGGAAGCAGGCTCCAGGCTCTGGGCCATCAGCCCAGAGCCCGACGCGGGGCTCGAACTCACGGACCGCGAGATCGTGACCTGGCTGAAGTCGGACGCTTAACCGACTGCGCCACCCAGGCGCCCCGGGAAGACACGTTTTTGACGGAATCTCGGGGTATTTGGACAAAGCAAGCTTCGCACGATGGAACCCCGTGCCCCCCACCAGTGGCCCTGGATGCTCCATAAAACCTCAGGCGCCTGGAGGGCCGCTGGCCAGAGAGCTGAGCCTGCTTACGGCCTGTGCGGCAGGGACCCGGGCTCTGTTCCCACCGGCCCGTGCTCTGGCATGCCCTCCCCAGAGAGGCCTGGCCGAGCTCTGCGCCTGCTCCGGTTCTCCCTCCTCTGCGCAGACGCAGGGAGACAAGTTCAAAGGCCTCCAGAGAACGAACAGCCAAGGTAGATTCCAGCCTGAGCCTGCCTGCACCCCAGGCCCACGCGCAGCCAGAGAGCGGGGGTTGGGGGGACGCACCTCACCCGGGGGGGAAGCACAGAGCCCTCCTTCGCGGGTGCGCCGGGCGGTGCATGGTGGCCAGCCTCCAGACCAGCACACGGGCTGAAATCGTGTGGTATTTGTCTTCACCATAATACTCTCCAGCTCCATCCATGTTGTTGCAAATGACGAGATCCCATCCTCTCTATGACTGAATATATATTATTACATATATACTACATCTTCTTTATCCACTTACCTATTCATGGACACTTGGGTTCCTCCCATATCTTCGCTGTTGTAAATAATGCTGCTATAAACATAGAGATGTGTATATCTTTTCAAATTAGTGTTTTCATCTTCTTTAGGCAAATACCCAGTAATGGAATGACTGGATCATAGGCTGGTTCTATTTTTAACCTTTGGAGGAGCCTCCACACTATTCTCCAGAGTGGCTGCCCCAGTGTGCATTCCCACAGACAGTGCAAGAGGGTTCTTTTAAAATACCTTTAATGGGAAGGTAGCTGTCTGTGCGGTTTCTTTTCAAGAAGAAAAGGTTTTCTTTTTAAAAGCTGAGGGAAACCGTATTGGTCCCCAATCCTGGCTGATTGTTAAAATCACCCGGAGAGATATTTCTAGAGTGTTTAAGAGCTTTTAAAAACACAGATCGCAGATCGGAGCATCTGTGTTTGAGAGCCCTTGACCCTGGCAGCTGGCCGAGATGCCGTCCATCAGCCTGTTCTGTGATTCTTTGCTGTTCCCTCTGTTTTTCCCAACTCAGAATGAGCCCCTAACGGCAGCAAATCATCAGACAGGCCTTTTCCATCTGTAAAAGGAAAATTATTTTTTAAAAAATCCTTCTTGCTATCACTGACTCTGTATTTATAACTTGTTTCCATTGAAAAAAAATGTTTTGTTCTGTACAGTTGCAAGTATTGGTCTTTAAATAACTCAGTCTTAATGTTGTTAAAACGATTTCTTAATGACGAAAAAGAGTTATTAGTGAGAGGCTTGAACAGCCAAAAAGAAAGTAATTTGCATTTGTATTAATATCAAGTAGGATTTTAAATTCTCTTTCATGTTAAATACAGCTCATTTTTATTGACTGTGGTTGAAACTCAGGCCAGCCTCTGTGCTGGGTGGGAAGTGCTTACTCAGGCTGATCACCGAGAGCTCGAACCCGCCAGGGCGCCTGACTCGCCTGGGAAGTGGCCTCCTCACACTGCAGTCTTGGGGCCACTGCTCGCTCCCTGCGGTGACACCCGTGGGGGGCCAGGAACAGCCTGTTAGTATTCCCTCCTCTAACTTGTGCACACTCTGACGCGGAATCAAGAAGACAGAGCGGGACTGTGAAGCCTGTGAAGAGGGAGCGTGTCCGCGCTCCGTGGGAGCCTCTGGGGAGAACACGCACCCGGGGAGGTGAGCTCCCACGGAAGGTAGCAGGCCGTCCACCGCACGGCGTGCACACACAAGCCCAGAGCCCAGGAAATGCCCACAGGCTGGCGACCCCGCGACGTTAATACAGACTGACCCACGCTCCAAATGTTCCCGAGCAACTCCCTGCTGGGCGCCCTCCCCCCACGTACCCGCCGTGCCTGACTTCTATCCCACACCTGGTTTCCAAGTGCCCTGTGTGCACCTCTGTGTCTGCGCACTCTCGTTTGGTGCCACAGCAGGGATGTTTTGCACCAGCAGCCACCGCTCGCTCGCGTGGCCATTCTTCCCTGGGCTGGCGGATTCTTCTGGCGGGCACAGTCCCAGGGCGCCCGGCAGGCCTGCGTCTGGCTTTACCGGGGGGTGTTGACCAACAGTTTTCCCAAGTAGTTGTGTCTGTGTATCTTCCTTCTTCCAGGAGCGTGTGTGTGTCTATCAGGACGCACATTGTCCTGTATTGCTCATTATTGTTCCTCCTTATTGATTCAGAGGCGTTCTTTACATGTTGTGGATATGAGCCCTGTGTCACATATTTGTGTGAATAGCAAATTGCCTTTTTATAACCTTCATGTTGTCTTTTGATGGAACGAGCTTGCACTTGTGGTCCGTTTTCAGTTACCCCTGCCTTTCCCCGTCTTTCCGCCCCCCGCCCCGGGGTCTATCAACTCTATCAGCCTTTTCAGAGAAACAGCTGGTGGCTCTGTGGGTTTTCTGTGTCACACATTTGCTTCTGTTTCACTGGCCCTCATCATGATTCCTTTCCATCAACTTTCTTCCACTCAAAGTTGTTATTCTCTTCTAACTTTTTGAGAGGCACACACGAGTAATCAACTTCAATCTTCTTTCTGAGTAAATAGTTTCGAGGCTAGAGTGTCAGCGATCCACGGACCGAGGGGGACCGTGTGCGAGCTGCCCCCTCCAGGCGTCCTCGGCCTCCACACCGCCCCAGATCCTGCCCTTCGGGGGCTGCAGCGGCCAAGAGCATGAATTCCTTTCTCAGGATTTCCGCACAATGACGCCTGTGGATCCCCAAACCAGCACGTCACTGCTCGGGAGAAAACTGAAGCTCCTCATGAAACAGAATGGCTCCTCCAGGAAGAAGCCGGGGCTGAGAAGGTGGGCCTGGGATCCCAAGTCACTCTGAGCGTCATCAGCTCCTTGGCCGGTAGCAGCCACTGAGTGCCGGTTGCCGGAGACGTCCCCGCGTCTGCCTCCATTCTGATAGAACTTGAGCACGAAACGTGTTGATAATAGAAGATGGTGAGTTTATACCACCCCCCGAGTTGAAAGCAGGGTCTGGAAGAGATATCTGTGCAGGCACATGCACAGCAATATTACTCGCTGTGGTCACGCGGTGGAAGCTACATGGGTGCCATCGGATGGATAAATAGGTAAATGAAACACGGTGTGCTCACACAGTGGGGTATCAGTTGGCCGTAAAAGGAAGGAGGTCCCGACACCTGCTGCGTCAAGGACATCACGTCAACTGAGATGAGCCAGACATAAAAGGACAAATGTTGTGTGAGGTCCCCCGAAGGGTCACGCCCATGGAGACAGAAAGGAGGATGCTGGTGTGGGGGCTGGGGGCGGGGAATAGGGCTGGTGTAGTGCAGACAGAGCTTCCCTTTGGGGAGATAAGAGAGTCCTCTGGATGGACGGTGGTGATGGTTGCGTAACAGTGTGAAATGTGCTTCGTGCCAGTGAACTGTGCACTTAAAACCCACTCAGAGCACAGGCTTCATGGTGTCTGTGTTTTACCGCAAAAGTTTTTTTTTTTAAATATAATTTATTGTCAAGCTGGCCAACATATAGCATATACAGTGTGCTCTTGGCTTCGGGAGTAGATTCCCATGATTCATCACTTACATACAACACGCAGTGCCCATCCCAACAAGTGCCCTCCTCAATGCCCATCACCCACTTTCCCCTCCCCCCCCGACTTTGTTCTCTGTGTTTAAGAGTCTCTTATGGTCTGCCTCCCTCTCTGTTTGCAACTGTTTTCCCCTTCCCCTTCCCCCCCCCTTCCCCTTCCCCATGGTCTTCTGTTAAGTTTCTCAAGTTCCACATATGAGTGAAAATATAGGATATCTGTCTTTCTGTGACTGACTTATTTCACTTAGCGTAATACTCTCCGGTTCCATCCACATTGTTGCAAATGGCAGGATTTCATTCAGCATACAGATCTTTAACATCTTTGGTTAGGTTTAATATTAGGTATTTTATGGTTCTTGGTGCAATTGTAAATGGGATCAATTTCTTGATTTCTCTTTCTGTTGCTTCATTATCGGTGTATAGAAATGCAACCAATTTCTGTACATTGACTATATCCTGCGACTTTGCTGAATTCATTTATCAGTTCTAGCAGCTTTTTGGTGGAGTCTTTCAGGTTTTCCATGTACAGTATCATGTCGCCTGCGAAAAGTGAAAGTTTGACTTCTTCTCTGCTAATTTGGATGAACATCCTCATGAACATGGAATAAAAATTCTCAACAAGATACTAGCAAATCGAATTCAACAGCATATAAAAAGAATTATTCACCATGATCAAGTGGGATTCATTCCTGGGCTGCAGGGCTGGTTCAATATTCACAAATAATCCATGTGATACATCACATTAATAAAAGAAAGGATAAGAACCATATGATCCTGTCAATAGATGCACAAAAAGCATCTGACAAAATACAGCAACTTTTCTTAATAAAAGCCCTCAAGAAAGTCAGGATAGAAGGAACATACTTAAACATCATAAAGCCATATATGAAAAGCCCACAGCTAATATCATCCTCAATGGGGAAAAATGGAGAGCTTTCCCCCTGAGATCAGGAACACGACAGGGATGTCCACTCTCATCGCTGTTGTTTAACATAGGGTTGGAAGTCCTAGCCTTAGCAATCAGACAACAAAATGAAATAAAACACCCATAAAAGTGTTTTAACATTTTTAAAGATGCGAGAAAGGCCAACTGGGATTTCCTGCCTTCAGCCTTGTGTGGATGCTCGTTGTTATATAAGCAAAGGGCCTGGGGCTGCTGGCAGCAGGGATGGACCCTGATGGTGGGGCTGCTGGGCAGGACTGGGACTGAGAGCTGACTTTGGGCTGGTTCTGCCCGAGCCCTCCCGGTCACTGCCAACGCTGCTGCTGGTGGCAGTGGCACCAAATGGCATCGACATCCCCGGCCACCTGAGGAAGGTTGAAGCTCAGGGGTGGGGGTGGGGGTCACAGAGTTCCCCCATGGCCAAGATCCACAATTTGAAAACTGTGGGGTGGGGGGTGGGCAGGCCGTCTCTGGAGGCCGTTGGTCTTTCAGAAGCGGGTGCTAGAACTAGCTTTGATTCCACACCTTCTCCCCTCCAGCCCCAGTCTCTGTTCTCCAGCCCCTGAGGAGCCTGCGTGGTCCCCGCACCCAAAGCCAACAGGTTTCCTGGAGCCTGTCTGGATCTCCGGGAAATTCGCCGGCCAGCCCAGGTTTGAGACGTGTGACATTCTACCCACGGCAAACCTGTGGCAGCTGTGTGGCCCGTGCCACTGGCCAGGGACGCTGGGCATGAGGGACTGGGGTCCACCCAAGGCCTGGGTGAGGGGGAGGGACGCCCCGTCGGGGTGCTGACCTCTGTCATCCTGCAAACTGTTGGACATGTGGCTCTGAGCAGACGGTGCCCAGGCAGAGGGAAATCACATTTTGGAACAGCCCAGCCGGCACCACGTAGGAGGGGGCAAGGCTGACCTTCACTCCCTCAGCCACCGCAGCCCAAGCCCTGCTCCAGCCACCCTGTCACCTCCCCTGGGTGGGGCATCCTGTAAGGAGGCCCACGCTGACTCTAAGTTAAACCTCTTCTCTCCAGAGATTCCCAAACGTCTGCCTTCAGGGAGACCGAAGCCCAAGATGGAAAACTGGCTGATGGCATCCGTAGGGGAGGCAGCCAGGGGATGGTTCCAAAGGTGTCTCGGGGGGTCAGGCCCCGGGACGCCAGAGCCGGGCATCCGACCACCTCAGTGGGAAGAGAAACGTGTCTTCTCGGTGTTTTGAATCAAGCACGTTTTTGAACAGTGTCTTTTCCCTTAATCTCTCTTTTTCACACACACCACATACATACACAACATACACACTCCTCATATACACACCACACACACATGCACACATACATGGAAGATTTAGGATTTCCATGACTAGCACAAGGGAAATCCCAATGGAAAGGTACAAATTCCCAACAAAGTCTTACCAAATATGCCCTGGCACCCCCACACCAAATGAAAATGTACTCTGCCATGTTTCTTTGTATGAATCAGATGATGATGATGGTGGTGATGATGGTCATGGTGATGGTGGTGATGATGGTCATGGTGATGGTGATGATGGTGATGGTGATGATGGTGATGGTGATGATGGTGATGATGTTGATGATGGTGATGGTGATGATGTTGATGATGGTGATGGTGACGATGGTGATGGTGATGGTGATGATGTTGATGATGGTAATGGTGATGATGGTGATGATGGTGATGGTGGTCATGGTGATGGTGGTGATGATGGTGATGGTGACGATGGTGATAGTGATGGTGATGATGTTGATGATGGTGATGGTGATGATGGTGATGATGGTGATGATGGTGATGGTGATGATGGTGATGATGGTCATGGTGATGGTGATGATGGTGATGGTGATGGTGATGATGGTGATGATGGTGATGGTGGTCATGGTGATGGTGGTGATGATGGTGATGGTGATGATGGTGATGATGATGGTGATGATGTTGATGATGGTGATGAAGATGATGGTGATGGTGATGATGGTGATGATGATGATGGTGATGATGTTGATGATGGTGATGGTGATGATGGTGATGGTGATGGTGATGATAATGATGTTGATGATGGTGATGGTGATGGTGATGATGATGGTGATGGTGATGGTGATGGTGACGATGGTGATGATGTTGATGATGGTGATGGGGATGATGGTGATGATGATGGTGATGGTGGTCGTGGTGGTGGTGATGATGGTAATGATGATGATGGTGAGGAGGATGATGATGATGTATAAGAAACAAACTCTGATACTGGTGTTTTACACAAGACAAAATAGTTTCAAGACTCCAGAGATTCCATGAAATTCAGTTGCTTCATGAAAGAGTTCTCCTATTGGCTTCATGGTTGATGGTTGTTTCAGACACTGAGTCCCCATGTGCTCTAAGGACAGCACATGTGAGGCACCGGGCAGAGCCCTCTTCAGCCGGACATGGACAAAGCCCCCAGGTCCACACACCTGCTTTGAATAACAAAGGTCGAGGCACTGAATTCCCCAAAGTGACCCTGGGCTGGTGGCCTCACATCACCCAGGCCCACCCGGATATACCAATCGGAACTGATGTTGTAACAGCAACCCCAGGAGATTTGAAGGACCACACATGCGATCGGGATTCAGTGGCCCAGGGGAGGACCTGGGAAGCTCTCCAGAAGTGATGAGCACACCAGCAGCAGGAAGAGGATGTGGGATGCAGACAGGCAGATCCCTGGGCTCCAAAACTGCGCGGCCCTCCCGTGACCCCAGGTCCCGTCCACCCCCATCCCAGTCTAGGAGTTTGCTCAGGGCTGTAACAAGGCACCCAGGCCGGGTGGAGAGGCTTCCACAACACACACCCCTCGTCCCCCACTGCCCTGGAGACGGGAGGTCCCAGGTCAAGGTGTGGGCAGGGTTGGCTCCTTCTGAGGCTGGGAGGGAGGCTCTGGTCCGGGCCTCCCCCAAGCTTGCCGCTGGCTGTCTTCACGCTCACACTGCACCCTTGCTGTGTGTGTCTGTGTCCACATTTCCCTTTCCTGTAAGGACACCAGTCATACTGGATTAGGACCCACCCTGATGAGCTCCTTTTAACTTGATTGCTTTTGTTAAGACCCTCACTCCAAATAATGGCTCCTTCTCAAGGACTGGAGGTTAGGGCTGGGGGACAGACACAATCTAGCCCGTGACACCCGGACAGGAGGGTCGGACAGCCCCCAGACGTTACACAGCATAGGCACTGAACACCTCTGGGGAAGATCTGCCCATATGCCCCCAGAAGCTCCTCGGGACCCTGACCAGACCCCCACTTTCTCCAGACAGAACAAATGAACCACAAGCCTCACCTGGGTGTGAGGCTGTAAATGACTTTTCTTATGGTGAACTTCAGGCCATAAGACTTGATCTTTGAATTTTACCTGTGGTGTCACAGGCTGGAAAGTTCACAGGCAAGAGCCCTGTAGGTTCATAGCACTTGAGACAGTAAAGGCCCAGTTTTCATCTTGAGAGACTTGGGGGCTCCCTGATGGGGCCTCCTTTGTTCCTCCTTTCTTCTGTCTCAGGAAGGAGACCTGACCACCTTTGACCCGGGAACATTTGGAAACAAACTAAAACCTCAATCTTCTGACCAACTGTCTCCCTAAGTGCAATCTACTAAACATAATAAAATAGCGGATTTCAGTCTTGCACCTAAGATCATCAACGGAGCTGAGAGACTGACCAGATCTGGCTCACTGGAAGGACTGAAAACTAGCATTTTGTTTCAAGGAAATTTTTTTGTTAAGTTGTTAAGTTGTTTTTTGTTAAGTTGTTAACATTTTTTGTTAAGTATCCCGGATTCCTCAAGTCCAGATAATCTCCCGAAGGAAGATGTATAACGAGAGACATTTCTCTTTTCATCTTTCGCTCTGCTGCAGGAGAGGACCTCCCAGTCTCCTGGAACATCCTGTGGCTTGACTGTTCTAATTCTTTCTTCCATGTGGATTAGTCTCATGCTGTTAATGTGCCCTAATTTCAGACCCTTTTCCCTCCCCTCCTGATTTTTACGTATTCTGACAACTCACTGGTTTTTAGGATTCAGAGCAGGAGGTTTTTTTTTTTTCTTTCTCTTTCTGCCGTCTGTGTGTCCACCTTCCAGGTCCACACACACAGACACCGTGGCATAGTGACGAGGGTTCAGACGTGAGGGGCGTGCAGTCGGGCTGGAGGCGCCCCGTGGCAGGCGCTGCGGGCCGTGGGGGTGGCCGTGGGTCTGTGCTGGCTGCGGTGCCCTGGCTGCAGGTGTCGAGGTCACTCATCGGCGTCACGGCCAATGGAAGGGGACACTCCCTCCACGGAATCCCGCCATGGCCTCCCATTGTACAGCATCTCCCGCCAGGAGACACGCCCCTGTCCACTTTCCCCCACACGTTTCACTCCTGCCTGTTTTCCTGTCCCCGAATGTCGGCTGAGGATGGCTTTCTCCCTTCTCGGGAGCACCAGCATAACCCGGGCCCTCTGCAGCTGGACATTGCCCATTAATCACCAACAAAAGGCCAGGCTGTGCTCCCCACGTGTGTTTTCCTCACTGGTCTGTTTGCTGGGCCCCAGGAGTTAACGTGCGCGCCGGCTCAGCCCCGGGGGGTGCTGCTGGCCCCCCGCTGCCCGCTCAGTGCTGTGGCCTCCCTGCACGTGGAGCAGGAGAGGAGCTGGCGTCACTGCACATGTGGCCATCGGATGGGGAACAATGTGGGAGTGACTCAGACCAGGGCGTCGACACTGCGGTGCGCCCTCGCCAGGGCCCAGACACGGTGGGTCTGCGATGGACCAGCTTCCGCTTCTGTAAGCGTCCTGGGACTGATGCGCCCACGGGCCTGACCGATTACTGTCCGTGTGGCCACGCGCATCTGCTGTGCGGTTGTGCCTCGTGGAAAGCCAGTCGTAGCCAGAAGCCATGTGACTTACTCCCCACAGAAAATCAGCTCTCCAGAAGACCAGGAACAGACTGGCCAGATCCTAGGGGTATGTCTCCTGTGTCCATACCTGGAGACAACAGCTAACAGGCTGACAGCGGGTACCTGGCAGGGGCACCGGCCTCCCTTTGGCTCTGAAAGCAAGAACTCCAAGAGCCCGCCAGGCTCCGGCCCGCTCTGCTGCTGACCAGCCACCACCTCAGGCCCAGAGTGTCAGGCGACCCTGGAGCCCTGCCCTGTGTCCACGGTCCGATGAGATGGTCGGGCGGCGGGGTGTCTCCGGGGGCATCACGGCCGCGTCACGCCCCATGGAGCAGCAGGCTTGCGGCTCTGACCCTCCCCAGGTGACGCATTTCCCGCCCTTCTGACAACCCACCTCCAGGTCCCCTTGCAGACTCCTGCCGCGGCTGGTGGGCTATTTGGGGGGCACTCCACATATTTCTGAGTGTGAGAGCCCCAAGTATTTGATTTTACGAAGAACATTCTACGAGGTCATCTCATTCGTGGGGGAGCTCAGACCCCAAGGGTCCACGGTTCTTTCCCCAAAGACACAGAGCCAAGAACGCCAGGTCAGGCCCCTGGACCCCAGGCCCAGCAGCCCCGTGCTCCCCACAGAGAGGGAGGCTTCCCTGCTGGTCAACGGCTCCCGGAGCACCCTGCCATCAAACAGTGCAGAAAACCACGTCCAGAGCTCCGTCAGCCTAGGTTTTTATTTTTATTCCAGGTTTAAGCCAGTTCGTGTCAAGGTCAAGAGCACCTTGGTTAAAAAATCCCTTCAAACACTTAAGATAAATAAAGCCACATTCCCTTCGGCAAAGCACGTTTGGTGACGTTCTTTGTGGGACTTGACTGGACGGTTGAAACACGCATTCCAGGGGGGAGGGGGCATTCCCCCTCTGGAGCAATCCTGGAGGACAGCAAAGGGTGGTGGCTTCGGGGATGTGGGGCAGGGATTCATTCTGAGACTGGAAATACCCCCTAGTCCTTCCTCTGTCTGCGCCCGACTGCACAAGCTCGTTCTGTTGGGAGGAGGTGGGCCAGCCAGTTGGCTCAAACCCTAGCTCTCGTGTTCCCTGTGAAGGCAAGATTGTGGTTTAGCGAATCCCACCACCCGCTGTGGGAACAACGCCCGTCATGGCACTTGGACTCCGCCACATGCACTCCCCGGTCCCTCTGCACCAGACAGCTCGGCTCTCCACCTGCTGGGGGAGGGGCACAGCGTCAGTGACGCGGAGGACTTGCTTATCAGCAGACACTCAGCAGCGGAGTCAACCCTGTCTGTGCCCAGGTGTCCCTCGGGCCCTGGAGGGCCCCTGTGCCCCACACTACGGCCTCCAAGCTAGAGCATTATTCTTGGAGACACCTGACGGCAGTTCCAAGCTTCCCCAGAGCCTTCCCTCACCCCGGACATCAGAGCCCTGCTGTGGGCAGTGCACACGTGAGCCAGAGAAAGTGGCCGCCCCACAGCCCCGGAGGGAACAGCCTCTGCTGGGTCTGTCTCCTGTCGGGTGGGGGCACGGGGACAAGAGTTTCAGAGGGGCATTTCCTCCCAGCACCGACGTGATGTGCAGAGGTGAAGCCGTGCCATCTGTGGACCCCTCGAATGGTGAATCACACGAGCTCATTCTCAGAAAGCAATGTCAGGTGGGCCTGCAATAAAAATATAAACTGCTGATTCTAAGCATGGCTGAATCGGGTGTATGTCTGGGGAGGAAAAGAGCACGTAGACGGTGATCCTGGGGTGTGTGAGAGACAGGTGTGTGCAGAGGGAGGTGCAGAGGACAGGCGTGTGCATAGGTGTGTGTAGAGGGGCGTGCAGAGGGGCGTGCGTGTGCAGAGGGTGGTGGCGGGCTGCGGGGTGGGCTGGCTGGGACGAGCCGGAGCACGTCGTGTGTGGCGTCTGATGTGAGACGGGGCACAGAGTGACGGCGCTCTCTGGTTCCCCCGAAACTAGCACGGTCCTTTCATGTCTCCATAAACACGGAAACCCTCACATAAAAACTTTCCCTAATTAATTACGGGGAGCCTCTGGCAGGCGGGGGGGGGGGTTGTGCCGCAGCGACAGTGGGAACACCTTCCCCCACCGCTGCGCGAACCGCCCATGCCCTGGTGTCAGCCCGAGGCTTACAGCAATCCCGTCTCTCGGTTGGCCCCTAGGGAAGGGTTGTCGCGAGTAGGCCTCCTCTGAAGGGGTTAAAATGTTGGAAGGGACAGCAGTGGACAGGGAGAGAGAAAGAGCAGCGGCCCCTGTAAGAAGCATCTGGCAGAAAATTCGATTGAAAGCTAAGTGGCCCCGTTGGGGAAGATGATGTGTGTGTGGAGTGGGCAACCGTAGGGGAGAGCCGGGACGTGGGCGAGCGGGGGAGTTCTGAGACAGCACGGTAACCTGCAGGCCTGCGGTGTGTCGTGTGCTGTCCCCTGCCCGTGACTGTGGGTGGACCTGGGGCCTGCTTCTCACCAGGAGCCCCCGGCGCAGGCGGTGGGCCAACCCTGACCTGAAGAGGCGACAACGGGCATCCGGGGCTGCATCCTGGACACTCGTGCTGTCCTCGATGAAGGACTGCCGAAGGCTGGGTCCACGTGGCAGGGACACACGGAAGGCACCAGCCGTGAGGAGCCACATTCTGCCAACAGCCATGTGAGCCTGGCAGGGGACCCCAAGCTTCAGAGGAAAGCACGGCCTGATGGGGACCTCGGTTGCAGCCCTGGGAGACCCTAACCTTGGAGCCAAGTCGAGCCGAGACAGGACTCCTGATTCACAGATGCTGTGAGATCATAAAAGGGTGGGGGTTTTTTGTTTGTTTAAAACAGCTTTCTTTAATATATTTCACATATATACAACTCACCCATTATAAGTCAATGCATCTTAGTATATTCCCAGGGTTATGCAGTCACCAACACTAGCTAACTCCAGAACATTCTGATCCGTCCTAAAAGAATCCCCATAGCCATTAGCCATCACTCCATATTCTCCCCCATTCCTGCCCAGCCCTAAGTAACCATTAATACAGTTTCTATCTCTGTATATTTGTGTATTCTAGACATTGTACATAAATGGAATCATACAATATGAGGTCTTCAGTGACTGGATATGTTCGCGTGCCCTGTATCATTTCAACATCATCTTTATGGCTGACTAATATAACACTGTATGGATATACCATATATCCATTCATAAGTTGGCGGGGATCTGGGTTGTTTTTCCTTTTTGGCTGTTGTGAATAACACTGCTGTCAACGTTTGTGTGCACGTGTGTGCACGGAGGTATGTTGCTATCCTTTTGGGTACAGACATAGGGATGGACCTTCTGGGTGATGTGGTCCTTCCATGTTTAACCATTTGAAGAACTGCCAGACTGTTTTCAGAGGGGCTGCACTCGTTACGTTTCCAACAGCGGAGTGTGAGGGTTCTAGTGTCTCTATTTGCTGTGTAACACGCTCACACTTGTTACATTGTCGTTTTGATTATAGCCCTTCTGGTGGAGTGAGCTGTGTTTTCATTTGCGTTTCCCTAGGGAGTGATGATGTCTTTTAAATTTTTTTTTTCAACGTTTTTTATTTATTTTTGGGACAGAGAGAGACAGAGCATGAACGGGGGAGGGGCAGAGAGAGAGGGAGACACAGAATCGGAAACAGGCTCCAGGCTCCGAGCCATCAGCCCAGAGCCTGACGCGGGGCTCGAACTCACGGACCGCGAGATCGTGACCTGGCTGAAGTCGGACGCTTAACCGACTGCGCCACCCAGGCGCCCCTGATGATGTCTTTTCATGTACAGAGTAGACATTTGTGTATCTCCTTTGGAGAAATACCTGTTCATGTCCTTTGCCCATTTTTTAAATAGTGTTGTGCTTTTAATAATTGAGTTGTAAGAGTTCTTTGTATGTTCTAGATACAAGTCCCCTGTCAGAGATGTGATTTTTGGATACCTCTCCCAATCTGTGGGTTGTCTTACCACCTCTTTGATGTATGTTTGGCGGCACAGATTTTTTAATTTTAATGATGTCTAATTTATCTATATTTATCTTTTGTCACTGTACCTTTGATGTGACTATCTAAGAAACCATTGCCTAGGTTAACATCATGAAAATTTAGTCCTGTATTTTCTTATAACTTTTATAGACTTAGCTGTTACATTTAGGTTGATGATTCATCTTGAGTTCATTGTATGGTGTGAGGTATGGGACCAACTTTATTCTTCAGCATATAGATATTCAGTTGTCCCAACGCCATTTGTTGAAGACTCTTCTCTGCACCCCCCACCTTGAATTGTCTTGGCACCTTGTCAAAAAGCAATTGCTTATAAATGTAAATAGTTAGTTCTTATTTCTTGATTCTAGTCTACTGCTCTATATGTCTATCATTATACCTTAATTACTGTAGCTTTAAGTTTTGAAATAGGGCTGTATGAGTCCTTCACCTTTATTCTTCCTTTTTAAGATTGTTTTGGCTATTCTACATCTCTTGCATTTCTATATGAATTATAAAATCATCTTCTCAATCTCTGCTAAAAAAAAAAAGCCAGCTGGGATTTTGATAAGGATCACATTGAATTTGTAGATGATTTGGGGGGAGTCTGGCACTCTTAACAATATTTGCTCCTGTAAACCATGATATGGAATGCCTTTCCATTTATTTAGATCTACTTTAATGACTTTCAACGTTTTATAGTTTTTAGTGTAAAAGTTTTGCACTTACTTTGTTCCTAGGTATCTCGTTCTTTTTGATATCATTGAGAATTGAATTGTTTCCTTTCATTTCTTTTTCAAAATGTCCATTGCCAGTATGTAGAGATACAATTTCCTTTATATATTGATCTTATTTTCTGAGGTCTTGCTGAACTCCTTTACTAATTCCAGTAGTAGATTTTATGGTAGATTCTTTAAGATTTTGTATATACAATGCCATGCCATCTGTGAAAATTACTTTTACCTTTTCTCCAATCTGGATGTATTCTTTTCTTTTTCTTTTATTTTCTTATTTTTTATTGTCTTGGTTAGGACTTCCAGTGCAAGGTTGAATACCAGTAACAAGAACAACAGCAACAATAACAAAACAAAAACAAAAACAAACAACAAACAACAACAACAAGTAGCAAGAACAGATATCCCCCTCTTGTTCCTGATTTTAGAAGGAGAGCCTTTAAGTTTTCAGCATTGAGATTATGTTGGTTGCAAGTTTTTCCCAAATGCCCTTTATCAGATTTAGGAAGTTCCCTTCCACTTCTCGTTTGTTGAGTGGTTTTATTATGAAAGAGTGTTGGATTTTTCTCAAGTGATTTTTCTGCAAGTATTGATAGGATCTTTTTCTTTTTTCTTTTTGCCTTCATTCTGTTATATATTGCCTCACACCAATTAATTTTGGATGATTAAATCAACTGTGCATTAGTGAGATAAATCCTATTTGGTCGTGGTGTATATACTGTTCATATGTTGCTAGATGCTGTTTGTATTTTGCTGAGCACCTCTTACATCTATATTTATGTGGGGTAGTGGTCTGTAGTTTCCTGTGGTGTCTTTGTCTGGTTTGGATAGCAGGAGAATACTAACCTCTTGGAGAGTTTGGAAGTGTTCCCTCAGCTTCCATTTGTTGGATAAATTTGTGGAGGATTAATATTAATTCTTCATTAAATATTTGGTAGAATCCACCAGTGAACCCATCTCAGCATGGGTTTTCACTGTGGGTAGTGTTTCAAATTACTAATCTGATCTCTTTACCTGTTAGGTCTGTGTAGATATTCTATTTCTACTCGAGCTCATTATAATGATTTGTATTTATCTAGGAATTTTTCCATCTCATGTAAGTTAACTAATTTGCTGGCACTGAATTCATAAGCCCTTAAAAATGCTCTTTATTTCTGTAAATTCATCTCTTCTCTCTTTTTTTTTGGATCAGTGTAGGTAAAGTTTGTCAGTTTTTTTTATCTTCTCAGAAACCAGCTTCAGTTCTATTGATTTGTTTCTATTTTACTTTTCTGTAGCTCATTTCTTCTGCTCTAATTGTTATTATTTCTTTTCCTTTTGTTCTCTTTAGGTTTAATTTGCTCCCCCAGTGTCTGAAGGGGCGAGGTTAGGTTATTCATTAGAGATTGTTATTCTCTCATTAATATAGACGTTTGTGGCCATAAATTCCCTGCTAAGCCTCACTTTACCTGCCTCCCCTAGGTTGTAGCCTGTGATGCCTTTGTGTCCAGTCACCTCAAAGACTTGCCTAATTTCCCTTGTGATTTTCTTCTTTGAATTATTGGTTCTCTAGGAATGTGTTGTGTATTCTCCCAGATTTATGAATTACCCAAATGTCCAGCGAACAATTTTCCATTTCATTTCACTGCAGGCATCGTGGCCAGAAAATACACAAAAATATCAATCCTTCTACATTTTTTGAGGTTCGCTTTGTCACCCAGCAGGTGATCTCCACTGGAGAACATTCCACGTGTGCCTGAGAAGGATGTGTGGTCTTTGGAAGCCTGTTAGGTCCAGTTGGTGAACAATGGGGCTCAGGTGTTCCTTTCCCGGTTCATTTTCAGCTGTGGCCCTACCCATTGTTGAAAGCGACTGTCACAGCCCCAGTTCTCATGGCCCAGCCGCGTGTCTGTGTCTCTCCCTTCAGTTTGGTCAGGTTTTGCTCCATGTGTTTGGATCTCTGTGGTTGGGCGCACGTATGTGTTGTTATAACTTCCTGACAGATCGACCCTTTTATCATTAGATGACATCCCACTTTATCTTAACAGGTTTTTTCTCCAGTTTATTTTGGGGATATTAGTTGACATAGCTGTTCTGCCGTGGTTACTGTTTTGAGGTATATCTTTTCCATTCTTTTACTTTCAGTCTATTTGAACTTTTGAATCATCTAAAGTGTGAATCCTGCAGATGGCATGTAGTTTTATTTTTATTTTTTTGTCCATTTGTACAATTTCTGCTTATGATTGATTGTTTAATACACCTGCCATTTTACTCTGTGTTTTCTCTGCATCTCATGCTCTTCTGTTCCTCCCTTACTTTCCTTGAATCTAGTGAATATTTTCTAGGGTGACATTTTAATTATTTTAACATTTTTTCCACTATTGTTTAAAGTTATTTCCGTACTGGTTGCTATAGGGTTTGCAAAATACATCTTAATGTATCATATTCTACTTCAGATGGGCACTGATATCCAGCGAGGTTATAACCTTTTTTTGTGTTACTATTACTATACATATTATGTCTATATATGTTACAAACTCAATAATACCATGCTATATTATATACATAATTCTGTATCTTTTTTTTAAAGTTTAGGAAAAGGCTGAGCAAATGTGTCTTTTTAGAGTTGGTTCAGCCACCTCCTTTTTGTTGTTATTTTCAAATATATTACATTTTGTATATTATAGGTCCAACAATACAGATTATATGTACTTAGATAATATATATACACCAATTTATACAAGATATATATATATATATATATATATATATACACACACACATATATATACACACACATACATACATACATACACATATATATAATGTACATATATGGAAATTACATAAGGAGGAAACAATAGAAAATGTTACTCTCTTTTATAATTACCTGCATAGTTGCCTCTACTGGCGTACTTCATTTTTTCAGGTGGATTTGAATTACTGTCTCGTGTCTCTTGCTTTCAGCCTAAAGAACTTCCTTTAGTATTTCTCATAAAGTGAAGCCTCAAACAAAGAATTTTCTATTTCTGCGTATCTGGCGATGTCTTCATTTCTCCTTCACTTTTGAAGGATAGTTTTGGCTGGATATGAGATTCCTTTTTGATATTTTTTTGTTCTTTTAGCATTTTGAGCATGTTAGCCACCGCCTTCTGGCCACCGTTATTTCTGCCGAGAAGTCAGCTGCTAATTTTATTTGATTGTTTACTTCCTTGTACATGATGAGTCAGTTTTTCTTGCTGATTTCAATTTTTTCTCTTTATCCTTGTCTTTCAACATCTGTGACTATGATGTGCATGCTCGAATGTGGATCTGTCTCTCCCTCTCTCTGTCTTTCTCTCTATTTGTCCAGCTTGGAGTTTGTTGAGCTTTTTGAATAGGTAGGAAAATGTTTTGCATCAAGTTTGGGGAATTTTGGCCCTCCTTTCTTCAGTCTTTTCTGCTCCTTTCTCTCTCCTCTCCTTTTGGTACCACCTTGACTTGTATATTGGTATGTTTAACGGTGTCCCACATTCCTTTGTGGTTCTCTTCATTTTGCTGTATCTTGTAGTTACTAACCTCCTCTGAATTGCTCTTGACCAAGATGTGAGCCATTTTCCCCAAACCATTCAGGCATGGATTCTCAAACCTCTGTTCCCAACGGCCAGCTCCACTCCACAGAGACGCAAAGCTACCTCATGACCCTCCCACCCCTGCATCACTGTCCCAGCGCTGGGACCCAGCCCCTGCTCCTCTGGGGCTGACACCCCTCCTTTGCAGGTAGGCCCTGGGGGGTGGGGAATGGCGGACCCTCGTCTTCTCTGCCTGTTCCTCCCGGCGTGCAACTCCCACCCAAGTGAACTGGGGCAGATGGTGACTGCTGCCCCACATACGCGGCCTGTCACACCTGGAGTAAAATGTCCACACTACGAGTGGGGCCCATGTGGAGGATGAGAGACCTGGTCTTCTCAGCTGTGCCCACCCAAAATAGGACTTCTGACACCCAGCCCTGGGGGGTGAGAGACACCACAGCCTGCTTGTCTTGTAGCAACCTCAGACTAGGACACGGTGGGGGGCAGGGGCCCCCGAATCCTTGGGTATATGCAGCCAAAGTAGAGCTTCTGTCACGCAGAGCTGTCGGGAGAGGGGCGAGTGGGACGGGTCATGGCTCAAATGCTGCAGACTCACTGCCTTTCCTGAGATTTGGTGGATTTTCTTACGCGAATGTTTCACCACTTCCTGGATGGCCGTGGGATGATCTTCAGAGACTTCAAATGATCCTTTGCTTGTTTGTTATAATTTCACCAGTTGAAGGTGTGGTTTTGTTGGAGAGACGGTCCATGGGACTCCTTACTCGTCATTCTGGACACGCTCTACGTTGTTATAAACACGTCGTCATTTAGACACTTTAGAAAACTAATGCAAGTGTGATTTGTGTTCTGACTGCTAATCTACTGAGAATGGAAAAGCAGCTGTAGAGAAGTATGGGAAAAATGCTTCTCTGAACGGCTCTTCCCCACTGAGCCACCACCCAGGGTGGGGTGGCCAAGGGTGTGCACCTTGAGGCCCTGGCCCACGGGGATGGGGACGAACACAGGTGCACATGGGCTCTCTCTGCTCCTGCCCACAGAACAGGGGCGCTGGGGGACACCATGGCCCAATTTCTGACCTGACCACATCTGCTCAGAGGAACTCGTCGTCGCCTAACCCCCGAGTGTTAGAAAGAAAGCTCAGGGTGAAGTAACTGGTAACCTGAGACATTAAATGCAGATGTGACTTTCACAGGGACTAGGTAATAGTTCAGTTTAATAAAAAGTTCTTAGCAAATAATCATCCTGCTTGAGACCACTGGTAAATTATACCTGAGTACAACTGGATTCACGGAATTCCTGTGTCTTGTTTTAGAAAAAGGCTCACGTTTGTAGAAGTCAAGTTGACTTCTTCCAGTAATCCAACCTTATTTCTAAGAGCTCTCGCATGCCAATGGGCAAGTTCATGAATTATAGGCATCGACCCCGTGGGGGAATCATTGACTTACTTGGGTCAGGTGGTGACTCCGGACCTCCAGCTGAAGCCAGCTTCACAGAGGATGGAGCAAGCAGACACAGAAGCATGTGTTTGCTGTTGTCCTTCTTGGGAGGCTCGAGGGCAGAAAGGCGCATCCACGCAGGGCCTCCGGGGCTCTGCCTACGATGTTCACTGTGGGAGAACTGATACCCGTGAAGAGTCAGAACACATTAGGCAGGAGGGGGCGTCCCACGTAAATGGTCACAGTACGGTGGAAAACAGCCACCGGAAATGATATTTGTGATATTTTATGTCAATTTTAATGGTGGAAAGAAAAACTACAAGTTATTCCAACAAGCAGGACGGAGACGTGATGCACAGTCCTAGTTGTGCGGTGGTAGCTTCCCACAGGCTTCCCGTGCTGCATTCAGAGACATTGTATGTAAACACACATACACACAAATACATACACACGCACCACTTGGCGCTCTCGCTCCCACCCTCTCTGTCTCTACACACACATTCACACACATTTGTAAAGGGCTCGCTGTGTGCCCCACCATGCACACTGCTAAGTGACCGAGAAACGGCCTCCCACCCTACTGCTTGCAACAACTCTGAGAGGGGTATGTGCTGGGTTGAATGGTGTCCTCCCAAATTAATGTCCACCTGGCATCTATGAACACGACCTGATTTGGAAACGGGGTCTTGACCGATGTCATTAGGTCAAGAGGAGGTCATACTACATGAGGGTGGTCCTAAATCCCAAAACTGGTGTCCTTATAAGAGAAGGCAGTTGGGACACAGACCCCTAGGGGTGGAAAGGCCGTGCAAAGACAGAGGCGGGTGTTGGAGCGGCGTGGCTATAAGTTGAGGAACAGCAAGGATTGTCAGCAGCCATCAGAAGCCAGAAGAAGCAAAGAAAGATCCTGACCAGCATCTTCAGAGGGAGCACGGTCCTCACAACACCTCCATGTGAGGATTCTGGCCTCCAGAACGGATCAGAATAGACCTCTGCGGTTATAAGCCGCCCGGCTCGTGATACTCGTTACAGAAGCCCTCGGAAGTTAACACAAGATATATTTATCTGCATTCAATACATTAAAACAATGATCAGAACTAAGGGTTTAGTGGGAACCCCCACATTTGCAGTTGGTCAGACAACTGTGGGTCCCCTGCTGCTGGTGCCACAAGTGTGAGGTCTGGGCTCACTCTGGGTCGACAGTGTCAGAATAGAATGAATTGAATTGTTGGACACCTAGTTGGTATCAGAAAATTGGAGGTTGCCCCTTATAAAGTGCAAATTAAGACCAAAATGTATACTAATATACTCATATTTGATTGCCACCCCCCCCCCCCAAAAATAAAGGAACCTGGGAACGCCAGCAGTGGGGAAGGTTGAGGATGCACAGGGTTCCCGACACAGTCCTGCCGGTGCAAATCACAGGACCACCTTGGAAGCGAACTGATTGTTATCTCTCCAAGTTGGAAAACCACATACAGATGACTCAGCAACTCTGTTCCTAAGTGTGTGTCTGTGGGAAACTCCTACGCATGTGCCCCAGAGCTCTGCACAGAGAAGTCCATGCCAGCTAAGGCTCTGAGACCATGAAAAAGTCCATCTATGGTCTATTTCAAATAGACTTGCACTGCCATCCGAACGACCAGCAGGAGTGACGCCCAACAGCCGGGGCGTCGGTCACAAAGTTGCGTGCAAAGGGTGAGTCCCGGGAGAGACTATAGAGGATGGCATCCTTTCCCAAAGTTCAAAAGTAAACAGTATGAAACCATACACAGTTGTGGGTACAACACTTCACCAGCGAGGAAGGATTGATGGACACAAATTTCAAGGCAGTAAACGCAGTTCTTGAAGAAGTCAGCAGACCTGGTGTTTTCTTCTTCAGTCACATACCTCGTTCACGCCTCAGCCTTTTCCCAGGGGAGTGAGGCGTCACTGCAGTTAGCAAACAATCTTAGGCAATGCTTTGCCCGGAGAGTTCTCGCCACCGCCACCGAGAAGAGGAGAAGACGTGTCATTTCGGTTTTTATTTACTTGCTGATGCATGTGAGAGGGTGCTCTTAGTAAATCCTCAGAGAATAGCCTCTCTTCTAGTGCAGAACTGTTGTGATGTTTCGTGGAGTAATGAAGTGAAAACATTTTGCTTGTACAAAGCAATTAAGATTTCTACAGGGCAATTTAACAGGGGATTTTTTTTTTCTCTTTGTTTCGGCGACAAAGCCAACTGCATAATTCTGTTGTTCCTCTAAGTGCCTATCCTTTCAGCGTGGGGTTCTGTACACGGGAGGGGCGAGGGGTGGACAGAGAAGCAGGAAACAGGCTTGTCAAACCCCCAGGCGCGGGGTAGGTACTTTCTAGATTTGTGCCCAGCGTGAGTGCGGAGTCTGACGGGGCTCTTTGGCTTCCACGAACCCGGCTCTCACTGTCTAGTAAGTAGGACGCTACCCAGTTAATCCTTCTCTTTCTTGACAAGTTACTGAGCCCCGAGTGCAGCCGACAGGATTTTCTTCCTGCAGTGGCTGTGACTATGATCCCGGCATCATTCGGGTGAAAGTGAGCCTGCTGCCCACCGTCTGCATTGGCACGCGGGTTATCTGAGATCCACTCACCCCGCAGAGCCCTCAGGAGACAGCGGGCAACTTCTCTGACATCAGTGCCTTACGGTCCTCAGACCTCTTCCCTCCCCGACACTAACTCAGCTGGAGGAATTCTGCTAACAGAAATTAGCAGCGGGTTTCTCCTCCCCCAAACTTTTGCATGTAAATCAGCGACCTCTTGAACTAAGGAACTACCAATGATTTATTCCTAAAAATGAAATGCTAGGGTAACACGGAAGAACAAAATGAACCTTAAGACACTTTCACAAAGTTTCGATGGGTAGGAGGCCGGGAACACGAATATTAAAACAACAATCACAAAAGTGGATTTTTTTTTTTCCTATTATTGAGACCGAGCTGCAGGTCACCCGAACATCTGGAAGATCGGCCACGAAGGGGACAAACGCATATTCGCTGCGGGGGTGGGGAGTGGGCAGGAGATCCCAGGCCAGTTCTCCACAGCCCAGAAGCACGGAGATGCTGGGTCCGTCCTCAGAAAAGACAAGAGAAGTCAGTCTGTCTTGCTAACCCGAATTGGTTTTCTGGAATTCAAACCTGATGCTTATCAGCACATCCGTGAGCTTCCGGTTGTGGGTTCGTTTTTTCTTTACTTCGGAAAATCACGTATGAAACAAAAGGATTTGTGAAAAACACCATGAGTCTGAACCCCCAAAATTATATTTTTAAAAGATTTTTTTTAAGTTTATTCATTTATTTTGAGAGAGGCAGAGACAGCGTGAGTGGGGGAGGGACAGAGAGAGAGGGAGAGAGAGAGAATCCCAAGCAGGCTCCACGCTGTCAGCACAGAGCCCAACGCGGGGCTCGAACTCACAAACCATGAGATCGTGACCTGAGCTGAAACCAAGACTCAGATGCTTAACCAACTGAGCCACCCAGGCACCCCCAAAATTACATTTTAACTTCCCTGTCCTAAATCCTCGTGCAGAATCAGCAGGCACATGGTGGGATACAGCTGAAGCCATTGGCATGAAGCCATGACTGCTGTTATACAGACAGGGTACAATAGAGACGTGTGGGGACACACAGGGCGGCCAGCTCCGAACACCACGAGGGCCTCAGAGCAGGGACACGGGGAGCAGCAAATGAATCCGGGTCCCAGGTCTGGGTTCCTAAATACCGATTTCCAATCAGTGCAGCAGCAAGCCTCCGGAGACACGTCTGACCCCCCGCATGGCGGCAGAAAACACGAGATGAGTCTGGAACATTCTGTGGTGCCAGAAACTGAGGAAGTTCTCGGAAAAGAAGGAAAAGGCAACGAGGTGGGGCACTCTGACCGAGCACAGAAGCCGACCTGGAAAATCCCAGAGGCCAAAGCCCGAGTGAGTTGAGCAACAAAATAAATGAGGAGATCAGACTGTAACCCGGAGAAGTAACCAAATATCCGTGAGTGCCTGCTGGTACAAATAAATGACTAAAAAATAAATAAATGGGGAAATGGCACAAATCTTCCTTCAAGAATTACAAATAACAAATCCATTAGGACTGAGGGGAAGAGAAAATCCCCATGAGCCACTGTTGCTGTTGGCAACATCCACGGCTGATGCTAAGTTAGTGGGCGCAGGCAAAGCCTCAAAGTACCTACCACAAAATGGTTATTAATTACCTCGGTGGTTGTAACTATGTCCACAGATTCTTTGATCCGCCCCCGGGAGGTGGTTCCTGCTCGTCCTCCGCTTGAGTGCCAGCTGGCTTCGAACTTACGGAAGAGGAAACAGACCCCTCACAGAGACCACCCCTTAACCAGGAGGTGCTGGGGCCGTCTGGTAGCCTGCACCCCCAACACAAGGCCAAAAGGATGCATGCCTCTGGTGTTCTCCCCCAAATCCTGAACCATGAGAAGGCGTCAGACAAACACACACCGAGTGACATTCTGCGGAGTATCCGACCATCAGAGTCACGGAAACCAGGCAAGGCTGAGAATCCCCCAGACGCCAGGGGAATAGGTCAGACAGCAGATGCCACGGGGAATCCCGGAGGGGGCTCAGGGCAGAAGGAGGCCATTGGTGGAAAGACGGGTGACGTCTGAATATTCCAGACTTCAGTGAATAATGTGCCACCAGGGCGGGTTTCTTCGTTGTGACAAATGTCCTGTGGTTACATGAGATTGCACCACCGGGGACACGGGGTGAAGACGAGAGTTCTCTGCACTATTTTCATGACTTTTCGGTAAACAGAAGAAATGAAACTTCCAACAAGGGGGTCGGCCATCAGAGGCTGGAGGAGGAGAGCCTATTGAGGAATCACCGCATAACTGGGTGTGTAAGGTGTTCCCAGCATGCTGGTCCCCTCCCCTCCCGCTGTCCCCATCCTGGGGCCTTCCCCCTACTGAGGAAGCAGCCTGGGGTCCCAGCTCCACCCAGAGCGGTGGCCACCGGGGCATTTTTCCCTTAAGAAGGGTTGTAACTGGGGCGCCTGGGTGACTCAGTCGGTAAAGCGTCCGACTCTCGATCTCGGCTCGGGTCAGGATCTCGCGGTTCATGAGTTCAAGCCCCAAGTCGGGCTCTGCGCTGACAGTTCGAAGCACCGACACCCGAAAGCATTCAAAGGGGGGAAAGGATTAAACAAAAAATAGCATCCTCATCAGTGAAGTTAGTCTGAGAAACAACTCTGAGTTTCTAGAAAGGTAACTAAGTTAAACAAAGAAGGTGGCCACACTGACGTTCTGCGTGCTGATCTGTGGAAGGAGTGGGAGAGCAGGGTTTCTGCACAGCTGGGAGATACCCCTGCAGGACACAAGCCTCCTTCGGTTCCCGAGAGCCGTTTTCATTGGCCGGCATCTGGAATCTGGCCTGCAGACTGGCCGCAGTTTATCTAAAGACAATAACATCCACACACACACACTCCTGCCCGATAGGCAAAATTCGTAGGTGGAGTAGACGCTTCCCAGCATAGAAATGTTTATTCGGCAGTCCAGGCAGCACCCGCTACGTGACTGAATCCGGGACCGTCCCGGCTGGCCCCACCTGCACACGGCCACATGCTTAGAAGGTGAGACATTTCTGTCCTTCGCCCGGAGACCAGGGTCCCCGAAATCTGCAGGGATAGCAGACAGACAGGGGCCTCAGTCAGGCTATTTGCAACACAAAGTCATTCAAAAATGCATTTTTTAAAAAGGTACACACAGGGCACCTGGGCAGCTCAGTCGGTTAAGCATCCAACTTCAGCTCAGGTCATGATCTCTGTTCTTGAGTTTAAGCCCCGCGTCGGGCTCTGTGCTGACAGCTCAGAGCCTAGAGCCTGCTTCGGATTCTGTGTCTCCCTCTCTCTGCCCCTCCCCTGCTCGCTCGAGCACACGCTCTCTCTCTTTCTCAAAAATAAATAAAACGCTAAAAACTAAAAAGTGTATGTATGAATTCCCCAAGAGAAATTGAGGTCAGACTTTCATATTTCAAACATGCCAACATTCCAGCTCTTGTGCATGTGAACGTTCTCGTGCTCGAATGCTTACTGTTACAAGGGTTATCCTAAGGCCTCCACCCAAAAGTTACACACCTTATCAGTACTCGTAAAACTGAAGCCGCCTGCCTGAAGAGCTCACATTTCTTTTAGGTTCACCTAAGCTGTCTTTGCCATAATTTCGAAGAGGGAGTTCAGACTGATCTTCCAGACGTGCAGACTTGAGAGTGAAGTGACTCATCCAAATTAACACCGGCCCAATAGGGCAATAAATGCTGGAAAGGGGTCTCACTGCCTGGCTTGCCCTTTCTGAAGAAGCGCTTCTGGCCACCAGCCTCACACTCAGCTGGAAGCTGAGACCCTTCACAGCATCGTCCGTGTCACCCGGTAGGGCTGTGTCCGTGCTCCGCCAGCCGCCCTCGAGCTCACTTTGAGCACCACTCCTCTCTCCAGACGTGAAGTTCACCCGCCGGGTCAGGGGTCCCTGGAGACAGTGAAAGCCGAGGAGAACAGAGCACTTGTTCAGTGGGCTTTCTGAACGCCTGTCCTAAAATCGCAGTGACATCTTCCCAGCCAATTCCAGCAGCTGGTGCTTCTCCCCCACCCACCAGAGCCCCCCATCAAGCTCTGACTTTGCTCAAGACACGGCCGTTGCTCTGAGAGGCTCCTGTTCCCCTCAGAGTCCTCAGGGCCCCACGCTCCTGACCCCCGGGGCTGGGCCGGCTCCCTCCTGCCCTCTGTACCTTCTGCACAACCACCAGCAGCGGGGCCCGCGGGAACTTGTTTAGGCTCTTCCGTGATCTGTGCCTTTCCCAGTAACCCGTTTGTGAGACATTCTTGTACAAACACAACTTAGAGGCAAACAGGACGACGACTTTTAAAAATGCCACTTACATGCGCTCAGGGCCACGATCAGTTTAAATTGGCCAGGTCTTCGCGCATTTAAAGCTCAGGGAGACTTACGCCCCTCGATCGTTTGCGTGCGAGAGGCCCGGTTGGAGACTGGGAGAAATCAGTGGTGTGGCTCTTGGGTCACTTTCATCCCCAACGTTTCTGAGGATGAGCGTGAACAATGGTGGTCGAAAGGACCATGGCAGAGAGGAGCTCACGGCCCACTCAAGGCGAGGCACTGAGTTCCATCTGTGAGATAGTCGTGCATCACACAGAAGAGCTTCTTGCGAGGTGAGACCAGGAGAGAGGGGAATGGTGGCACGGTTAGGGATGGCCGGCGTGTGTCCAGTCAGCTGTACTTACCGGGGAATTTGTGCCTCGTAAACTAAGCCTACTTCCCTACCCAGCCTCCAGCCGGTGAGGAGGGTCGGAGCAGAAACTGGCAAAGTTCTGTGGGTTTTGAATTACTTGACCTGCCCTGGGCTCCCGGCGGTGTCGTCTGGGCTTTGCGTAAACACAGACTGGCACGTGACACTTTGGTGGAGTGACGATGCGTGTCGGGAGATGGTGCAGATCAAAACCTCAGTGTGACGATCTTTTCACCTCAGGGGCACTCGTGGGTGCTCGTGGTTACGTCCCGTGACCCATGTCTGCGTGTGTGCATGTGTGCACGCATGTGTCCCTGAGCAGACACACCTGCGGCCAGCCCCGCTGGGCAATGGTGCCGCCTGACTGGTCTCCATGCAGCAACACAAAGCACATTGCTCCCCAGCCGGTGGCCCTGGCACGGTGGTTGATTCTACACATCAACTTGGCCGGGGGAAAAAACTGCCGTGAAGGGATTTTTACATATTTGCATAATATTTACATCAGTAGACATTGAGTAAAGCAGACTGTCCTCCATGATGTGGGTGGGGCTTGTCTAATCAGTTGAAGGCCTTAAGAGGAAAAAGGACTGACCTCCCCTGAGAAGGAGAGAATTCTGCCTCCAGACAGCCTTCAGACCCAAGATGCAACATCAGCTCTTCTTCCCTGGGTTTCCAGCCTGCCAGCCTACCCTGCAAATTTTGGACTTGCCAGCCTCCACAGTTGTGTTAGCCAATTTATTTTTTTAATGTTTTTATTTATTTTTTGAGAGAGAGAGAGAGAGAGAGAGAGAGAGAGAGATCGTGAGTGGGGGAAGTGCAGAGAGAGAGGTAGACACAGAATCCAAAGCAGGCTCCAGGCTCTGAGCTGTCAGCACAGAGCATGACACGGGGCTCGAACCCACGAACCATGAGATCATGACCTGAGCTGAAGTTGGACGTTTAACTAAGTGAGCCACCTAGGTGCCCCTATGTTAGCCAATTTCTAAAAATAAATCTCTCATCTATCTATCATCTATCATCTATCTACCTTGGCTCTGTTTCTCTGGAGAACCCTGATACTCAAGATCATGAGCTCATGGCACCTTTCTCTTGGGCAGAAGCCAAGCAGTGTCACCATCAGCGACCCTGCCCCTGAGACACTGTCCTGGCTCTCCAGGGTCCCCAGCCAGAGAAGGAAGTAGGAAACAGAGCTGCCAGGCTGCTAAGAGGAGGCAGACACAGCTCGGTCTCAGACAAAGCAGACAACAAAAGTTTCTGGCCGGAGAAAAGCCAGCATGGAGAGAGATAGCTGGAGAAATGGAAATCCCCTGGTTCCCCTGGAAAAGTGGAGTCAGAATGATGGCAGAAAGGGGCCACTGGCTGTGGTGTTCAGGAGCACGGGCTGAATCTTGCCTCAGCGGAGCCTGGAGCAAGGCTTCTTATCTCTCCCCTGCAGTGGTTCTCGGGCATGTAGGCTCCTGAGCGCTTTCTGAATGTGGAGGGCTGTCTCGTGTCTCCAGGGGCTGTGTCCGTTCCTCACGGCTGTGAGCCCCTCCCCACCCGCCACCACCCTGCCCGCTGCACAGAGCCACAGACCTGGCTGTTAGTGTTTGTGTCTCAGTCTGGGTCCTTCCCAAGGCAGGTTCCCAGACCATTTGGTGGCAGTCATTCATTTGGAGGTGATTACAGGAAGCTCTGGGTCAGGGGGAGAGGAGGGTACCGAGGAAGGGTGGGCCCCTGTGCTCAGTGCTGCCGGGACCCCCTCCTCGGCATTGTCCCGTGGCCGGGCCCCTTCTCCGTGCAGGGAAATCCCAGGAACTGACTGCCCAGCCTTTCTCCAGAGCTGTCTGCGGAAACGGCAGGTGGCCTCTGGGGTGGGCAAGGGGCCAGGGCGGGGCACCCGTGAGCGCTGCCCCAGCTGACCTCCCCCACCAAACGTGGGCACTGTAACCCTCAGTTTTCCTATAAACTCCAGCAGCAATGGCCTCACTCAGCTTTGTGTTCCCACAGTCTGGCCCCCGGGAACCCCCAGATGTACTGGTCACACGAGGAAGGAACTGAACGCCCACAGCATCCAAGTGGCTGACGGAGACGGGTCACTTTGCTTCTGCCAACCCCGCCTGCTTTGCCAGCAGAGCAGAAACGCACCGGGAGAGGCGAGCCAATCGGCCAATCCACTTTAAGGTAGTCTTTGGAAACGCTCTGCTCAGCACTGATCCGGACGGCCGAGAAGAGAAGGGGTTTGCAGTGTGACCCTTGCCAAGGAAGACTGGTATCTCCTGGAGGGGGCTCGGAGCTCGCGACATTGGACCAGAGCAGCAGCGGCTCCGGGGACGGGCTTCAGGTGCGCACAACGGGCAGGGGGAGATTAGGAGATCTTGAGCCGTCAGCCCGCCTCCCTCTGCCCTTTCTCCCCCAGCATATTGTGAGGTGTTTCCAGTCCATGAGGAGCCCCAAGAACTCTGCAGTGAGCGCTGAGACCAGGAGCATTCGGTAGCCCCCTGGCCTTGCACCTGCCCCACCACGTTTCCGCCCATCTCTCGGGCACCCCCCCCCCCCCCCCCCCCCCGCCGCCGCACGGCTCCATGGCCGCCGAAGCCAGCTCCAGCTTCCTGTTGGATTTGTTCCAGGAAGACGGGGCAACGAATTGAAGGAAGCAAACCTTGTATGAGAAAACTTCCCCGCAGGACACGGGATCGGGAGCTTCACACATTCTCCAGAGTCGACCGTGGCCGAGTTGTTCTCATTCCCACCCTCAGATTCCTGGGGGGCTGGTCACAGCGGTGAGCACATCGGGGTCAGCCTAGCTAGAGAAGAACGCGTTTCAGGACTTGGGAGAAAGGCTGGCCCAGCAGTGGTTGATGGGACAAGGGCGTCCCTCTGCGCGGCGGGGCCCTTGGTACAGCCTGCCGCTTGCAGTTCGGGACAGGGAGTCCAGGAAATCGCCCCAAAATCGTACACCTGTGGACTTTGGCTGCTGAGAATTTATTTGCTTAATATTCTGGCAATCAGCTTGTCCCTTCTGTGTATCGTTAAGCACGAGTTATTGGACGGAGTAGGATATTTACAGTTATGCCCCAGTGATGATTTCTGAGCATTTGTTTGCTCAAAGAAGCTTGTGCATTTTTAGCAACTGTTTATCTTAATCTGAGGTTTGAGAGAAAAGAAGTGTGTGAGACCAGAAGAGCAAACATTACCAAGGAAGGAAAATGGGGAAGGACAAGTAGACCGCAGACTGATGTGATGTGTAAAACTGATAAAAATTGAGACAGAACAGTTGAAAACCAGAAAAACAGAGGTGAAAAGCAAACGAAACAAAGTGAGAATGACCAAGAAACGATGGAAAGTTTGGAGGGCAGAGCAGAGAAAATTGGTGTTGTACCACGAGCGCCGGGCGGGCACGATCAGAGGGTCCTGGCTATCGCAGCCGTGGCGGGCTGGCGGGGTGACGGCTGAGGGGGCTGAGCGGGGAGAAGTGGTAATCCGGAGTCGCAGCCTGGAAGTTCTGGCTGCTCAAAGCCGTAGGAGCTTATCTACTGGCCTCCCAGGACACCCACCTATTCCGAGGCTCGGGGACTACACGTCGGCGAGCGACCCCAGATGCACCAGACCCGCCTTGCGTCATCATCCACGACCTGGACAGTGAGGAGGAACGACCGGGGGCTCCTCTCCCGCTCCTGCCCCCGGCTGCCTTGCAAGCAGCCTTCCTCCCTTTGGGTGGTTCTCAAAATGTTGTAACGCGTCCTGCAGAGTAAGACCCAGTGTGCTGCCTGAGCGTGAGCTGTGGGCGCAAACTTCCAGGCTTTGGTGGAGATGACCCCTGAAACAACGGTTTTCTAGTTTCACTGGGGAGGGGGGCTCGTGACCCGTGCTAATTCACAAAACCAATTTGCCACGATTCTAGCCAGTCGCGGGGAGCTTCGTATGCCGGCCTCTGGACGCAGCTGAATAGGACTCCCTTTCTAAAGACCGTCCGTGGTGCCGGAACATTGATCCTGGGAAGCATGTAACTTCACGTGAGTGATTAAATACTTTAGGGATGACTCAGAAAATCTTAAACTGGGCGGAAAAGCAAAGGGGACAGTTGCCAAAAATAAGGCTGGGAGCCCCGAGGGTATGGATTTCTCTCCTGTAACCTGCGGGGACACAGGTTCGTGCCCCACTCTGAGGTCTCCGGGCTTCTCCACAGAAAAGCCCACCCTGCCCTCTCTTTTTGAACAGGTAGTGTGGAGAGCTCGGGGTGCAGTGAGGGCTGAGTGGGGCCCCGGGAAGCTGGACAGTGCAGGGCAGTGCTCTCCAGCTCCCCTTCTCCTCCGTGCCTAACACACACGGTGGGCAGCCTCAGATTTGGGGGCGCCCCAGGCACAGTCAGAGCACTGCCAGAGCTCTCCTCCAGCGCCTTCCTGCCGTACCCGGGGTAAAAACCCAAGCTGCTTACCCGGCTGGTGGTGACCAGCCCCTCAGACGGCCGCGTCCTAACCCCCCGAGCCTGCGAGTACGTGACCCGACGTGGCGAAGGTTGTGGAAGGAAGCCTCTCAGCTGACTCAGGAGAAAGAATAGCATCCTGGGCTTTCCAGGTGGGCCCAACATAATCCTGAGGGTCCTTGAAAGGAGAGGAGAGCATCAGACAGATGGCAGCATGGGAAGACCTGGCCCGGCGGCCCCAGAGTTTGAAGCAGAAGGGCCACCAGCCAAGAAATGCAGGCAGGCACCTGGACCTCGGTGTCAGACTTTGGACCTGCAGAGCCGTGGGGTAACACATCTGTGTGATTTGAAGCCGTCAAGTCTGAGGTCACTTGTCACAGTGGCTGTTGGAACCCAATGCCACGGCTCACAGGGTCTGTCCCTCCGACCTTGGCTTGCTTCCCTCCCATCTTGTCTCAGCATGTCTGGGCAGAGGACTGTCTCACTCTTCCCGGGCAGGCCACACCCATTCCTACCTCAGGGCCTTTGCACTGGCTGCTCCTTCCACAAGCAGCCACAGCCGCAGGCAAGCGCGTCTCCAGAGAGGTCTTCCTCACCGACCTCAGCACTCCCGTTCTGACTTGCAGTGATCTGCACAAAAGCCATCAAACCCGACACACTCACCCCGACGTCCCATGACATGTGCGTGCACAGCCTCGAATGTGCTCACTCCTGGTCGTTTCTATTTCTATCTTATTCCCACAGTCACTGCTTTTTATTCTTTGCATGATCATTTCCCTTTGTGTTTCTTCTGTTGGTTTGGCATCCACACCTAGCAACATTTCATGGGCTCCTTAAACCTGGCCCTGGTGAGGACACACCCTTGCTCACTGTAGCTCGCGGGTGTCGAGGCTGGCTTCACGTCGGGCTGAGAATGGAAAGCCCAGCAGGCGCCTCCTGGAGACCCCGACCCCCAGTCTCACCTGCCCAGGGGCCCCAGTGGGGCTGTTAAAGCAAAGCGCATCAGTGTAGAAACACACTGTTTTCACTTTCCAGATGGTTCCCTGGGAACATGGTAGCAGCCATATTTGAGATTCACGCCTTGCAATTACATGTTTTTAAAAAGCCACAAATACTTTGACATCACACATGCGGCCGGGGAAACAGCAGCTGTCCCCTCGCCCTGTAGGCCCAGGCCTGAGTGGGGGTGCCCTGCTCCCACTCCTGAAACAAGAGGATGACCTTCCCCATGAGACCCTCCAAAGTATTTGACCCCAATGTCCTGAGTCAAAGGCAGAATCAATCTAAGGAAAAAATAAGATAAAATCCACGGTGAAAGCCAAAGACGTTGGTAGCAGTGACGGGTGCTTTACAGAATCCAGTTTGGTTATAAATGTAAGTTGAGCTTCTGAAACACGAGCGAGAAATTGGCCAGGACTTTCGCGAATAAGGAGACGTGACCCCTAGCTCCGGCCGGGTCTCCCGGCTTCCCCCCGAGGAAGGCACGGAGCAGACCACCGTGTCTCGAGACTCCTGGGAAGGGGTCCACGGCGGACTGAGTTCAGCGGGGCGAGCGTGCAGAGCGCTCCCGGCCACACCGCGTGCACGGCCTCTCTGGGGCCCACGGGCTCCGCGCCTCTTGTGGACTTAGGCCAAGTCTGCGTGGGGACTCTGACACGGTTTCCCAGCCTGAGTCCATCTGATGGGCCGCCGGCGAGTGCCGACTGTGGCCCAGGGCATCGGCCTCAGCTCCCGCTTGCCGCGCTGAGGGGTCCTCCTGCTCCGGGGCTCCTACCATCTCCCGAAGGCCTCCTGACACACCAGCCTTTCCTGTCATTGTGCGTCTGGGCCTGCGTTCCTGCTCGCTGTGCCCGGCTCTGTGCCGTGTCGCGAGCGAGCGCTGGTCAGGCCCTCACCATGACGGATGTCCTCTCAGTCTAGGCTCTGCCTGCACAGGGATTCGGGAGAGGACACTGCTCAGAAATTCTGACGCAGAAATCGTCTGCACGTCTCAGAGAGACACAGGGGGAGCGGGCTGAGTCGAGGAAGGAGAGCCCCAGCGACGAGCCCACAGGTTAAGTTGAACGTCTGGCTTCTGTTTCACAGACTCCGTGCCAAGCGTCACGAATGCCCTTGCTTTGAGGGTCATCCGTGAAAAGTACCAGGATGAGAACTGTCTGGTGTCATTCACTCTCCTGACTGCACTGTCCTTATCCATTTCCCCAAAGTGCCTCGGGACTTTAAAGACCAGCTGTGTTCAGGGGGGCACCTGGGTGGCTCTGTCAGTTATGCGTCTCGCAGTTCGTGAGTTCGAGCCCCACATCAGGCTCTGTGCTGACAGATCGGAGCCTGGAGCCTGCTTCCGATTCTGTGTCTCCCTCTCTCTCTGCCCCTCCCCTGCTCATGCTCTCTCTCTCAAAAATACATAAAAACATTAGAAAATTTTTTAAAGAGCAGCTATGTTCAGAGTGCCAGAAAGCTGTCTCGAGCTTTGCTGTGGTATAGTTTTTTCCACATTAATGAGACACTGTGCCCAGCCACCGCCTCTGACCGTTCTTCCTGTATCCGAAGTCATGGCCAGTAAAGCATCCGCGTTCAGGTGGTGGTTAGGAGGAGGGGATTTCCCTAGACCATCAAGCCAGGGTTTTGCCCACTTCCCTCCTGCGGGCCTGCCTCGAGAATTCCTGGACAGTTTGCGGGCCACTGACCGGTGACTTGGAGTAACTCCGAGGCCGGGGGCCGGAGGAGCCCGCCCCAGCTGACCACATCCTGCCCTGGCCCAGGGCATTCTGGGAACTTTGCTGTTGGGCCCCGGCAACCGGTCCAGCCTGGGAGGGGAGTCTCCTTCCCTCTGCCCCAAGGGGGAGTACCTCTCGCCCCCGCCCTCACACCCACAGACCTCAAGACCGGGGCCAGGGGGTGCCTGCATCTTCCTGGGAGCCACCCAGGGTCCTGTCACCAGAACCGCACAGCCGTGTACCCACCTGTCCCCTTCACTCGGCCTGTTCCTCCTTAGAATGCTTTTACCCATAACGCACCTCAGGGCCAACGCTTTTACCTAATTAGGACAGCTGAGCCCTGGCCTGTCACATTCCTGCCAAGGAGAGGACGATGGCCGGGCCCGGGAGCAAACGGTAAGGCTGCCATGGGCTGCTTCCGTAGAGTTCCTCCCTTCCAACAGGAAGGAAGTAGAGGTCCAGGGCAGAGCTGGTGGGTCGGTGGCTGTGACATGGGAGCGTGTACATGTCCCTTCTGGTTTTTTCTGTTTCCTGAGTGGAAGAACAAAGCAGGGGGTGACGGAAAGGGCGCGGGCATCTACGTGTGGAGGGGAGCTGGGGAAAGGCTGTCTCTGAGCAAGGTGAACAGGGGGCTGGGGGCTGGGGGCCTCTCAGGGCCACAGGGGTGTAAAGCCGGCCAATCAGCAGGAGCTCTGGAGTTCTCCCCGCCCGCCTTTGGCGGTGGCGCCTTTGACGGCCAGTGGTGCCGTCAGCACAGGGTCTGGCTGAACCACTCCCAGGACCGCACAGAGAGGGTGGAGTTTGGGAGGGCTGGAGCGAGGGGGGCGGGGGGGCTGTGGGAACAGACTCCTTCCTCCCTGGGGAAAGGCCAGGACACTCGGGAGACAGACACAGCAGCCCCAAGGGACATCCTGATGCAGGGCTGGCAGGAGCTGGCAGCGTGAGCAGGAGAGTGAAGGGAGCCATCCAAGCACAGGGACATGAAGCCCTGGAGGGTGGAAGGCTCGAGATCCAAAGGGCGTGGGACGACCCGTACCTCCTCCAGCAGATTGGGACGCAGGCTCGGGTGACCCAGACCCGGTTCGGCAGCCCCCAGCCCCGCTGCCCAGGACTGGATCCTGCAGGGTCCCGAGGCTCCAAGTCTGCGTTTCTCCCGACCTCCCAGTGGTGCTGAGCTCTGTCCCCGCTCTGGGAGAAGGTCTCGAGAGCAGGATCTGCCACCAGGCTCACCTCTGCCTGACCGCTTACACCAGCCAGTGGAACACGCCTTGTATCTCTCTGGATGTCGACAGATAATGTACCTGTTTATAGACAGCAGCCGACCAGAAGCACAAGTCACCATGTCTGTGACCCTCCTGGTGAACGACCACAGCATTGTCCACGCCTGCCAGGCCACCTGCCGACCCTGTGGCTCAGAGGTGAATGTTCTGGACACCCCCCCTCCCCACCCAGGGCTGCCCCCGGCCCTCTGCCTGCCTTCTCCATCGAGGCTGCAACAGGGAGCCCCTCCCAAGAGCAGAAAGTGTGGCCACCACGTGAGCTCACATGCCCACTGGGTTGGGACACCCGCCTGCTTCAAAGGCTACAAAGGCCCGGACCTTCCGGGACAGCTGGAAACTCCTTGGCGCGACCACTGGCAGGTCTGACTCTTCCTGCCACTTTGCCAGCTGGACCTCTCGCCCCCGCCCTCACACCCACAGACCTCAAGCCATTTCTACCTGTGTGTGATGCCCAGAGGGCACATGCTGTCTGGGCTTGGAGCCCACCCCGCCACCCTCCCCCACTGTGCCCTGGGTGAGAGCCGCCCGAGAGGGTGTCGTCCTCACTCTATTGGTTATTGGCTCTTTGAGGACAGACGTTTGGTCCTGTTCTGGCCTGCCACCACAGTGGTAGCTGGTGGAACGAATAAAACATAAACGAACGACAGGTGAGAGGGAGGGGGAGCATTTCGTGTCCAAGCCCTGTTTTCTGGATCTTTCCAAGGCCCTGGAGTTTACTCTCTACCTGACACAGTGCAGGGAAAAGCGGGCCTGGTGACATCACTGGGTCTTTATCAAAGCCCAAGGAGGCAGAGCATAAGCCTGTGAGTGAAGCTAATCTTCAGCTGGAAGGATGCTGGAGAGCAGCTGCTGTCCTGGAAACCCAGGCGAGTGTGGTATAAATGCCACACGAGTGGTGGAAAATTCTAGGCTAACACAGAAAATTCTTTGCCTCATTGTAATCCAAATCAAGTGAGATTCAGAGAGGGAAGAAAGTAAGGGAGTTTTCATCTTGAGTTGTCTTTCAACACAGTTCACAGGAAATGGGGTGAAAACACAAGAGACAAAGTGGTAACTGGCAGGAAAGCTTTAAACATCATCATCAGACCCTCCAGGCATCAGAAATAACGGCTAAGCAAGGAGCTCAGGGGGTGCCAGGTGGCCCCCAAACTCTGCCTGCAGAGAACCATGTTGTCTGGACCCGGGGACTCTGCTCCACACATGTGCACACACAGGCTTCACACGCATGCACACACACTCACAGACACAGCACAGCCACACACAGACACACATCCACTCGTCCAGACACATACACACTTATGTACACCTAGAGACACACAGACACAAGCACACTCACACACACACACATGCACACTCATGCAAACACGCAGGCACACACAGACACACACAATGACAGCACTGGGAATGACCGAGTGGGAATAGCCAAACAGGAAACCGATGGAAGAAGGCAGGGCCTCTCCCTGAGCCTCCCGCACAGCCGCCATCCCGAGACTTTCCCTCTCAGGCCTCCTGGGATTTGCCTCCCTGGGTTGGATTTCTCAGGTTCAGGGCCTAGGCTTATCTCTTCCTTCACTTACTCCCTCGTTTTGCTGCAGGTGTTTTCGCAGGTAGCTCCCCAAGACGGTTTGAATTCTTGCTGCGTCTGAGAAGAACATCTCTGTGATTCCCTCGGATATGGTGGTCAGTTTGGCTGGGTGTAGAATTCCAGGCTCCATTCTGGAAACTGTTTTCTGGAGTGGCTGCACCAGTCACATTCCCACCAGAGTGACTCAGTTTCTCTGCACCTTCGCCTTCACCAGCTTTCGTTCTCCAAGGTCATCTTACAAACATTTTTGGTCCACACATATGTTTTTGTTTTTGGATATCCAATCGCTGCTGCCTCCTGTGTTGAAAAGACAATTCCTCCTTCACTGAATTGCTTTTGCAAATATCTGTCAAATATCAATTAACCATTCCATGTGGGGCTGTTTCTGGGTTCTCTGTTCTACTGATTCACATCTTTCCTTCTGCCAACACCATGGTCTCGATTAATGTAATTATATAATAAGTCTTGAAATCTGGTACAGTGACTCCTCCCATTTTATTCTTTGTTTCCAGAATTGTGTTAGCAATCCTACTTCCTTTGCTTTTCCATATAAACAGAATAATTTTGAATATTTAGAATAACTTAGAATAATTTTGTTTATTTCTGCAAAAAAAAATTACTGGGGTTTTGTTAGGAATTGTGTTAAACCTGTATATCACTTTTGGAGAATAGACTCCTTTATTATGTTGAGTTTTCTAATCCATGAACATGGTATGTCCCTCCATTTATTGAGATCTTTGATTTCTCTCTTCAGTGCTTTGTAGTCTTCAGCTTGTGCCTGTTTTGTCACATTTGCACCCAAGAATTTCATTTTTTTAGTGATTTTAAGTTGCACTGTATTTTTAATTTCAGTTTCCATCTGTTCATTGATAGTATAGAGAAAAACAATTGATTTTTGTAAGTTGATCTTGTATCCTGTAGCCTAGTTTATTAGCTCTAGGAATTTTTATTTGTGTATTTTCCTAGATTCCTTAGGATTTTTAGGAGGACCGCCACCATCATGCTATCTGCAAATGAAGGCACTTTTGTTTCTTCCTTTCTGGTCTATATACATTTTATTTCCTTCATTTTCCTTATCTAGGACTTCCAGGACAATGTTGAATACAAGTGGTGAAAGAGGGCATTTTGTCTTGTTCCTGATCTTAGAGGAAAACATTCAGTCTTGCATCAAGTATGATGCCAGCCATAGAATTTCTATAGATGCCAGATGCTCTTTTACTAAGTTGAGGATTTACTCTACTCCTAGTTTTTTGAGGATTTTATCATAAATAGATGTTAATTTTGCCAAATGTGTTTTCTCCATCAATTGATATGATTATATGGTTTTTCTTCTTTAGGCTGTTCATATTACAGATTGTATTGCTTGATTTTTGAATGTTAAGCCAACATTCCATTCCTGTAATAACCTCAGTTTGGTCATGGTAATTGTAACCTCCATGTAATGCTGAATTCTACTTGCTACTATTTTATTAGGAATGTCTGTGTCTATACTTATGAGGAACATTGGTCTGTGGTTTTCTTCTTCCATGCCATCTTTGTCTGGTTTTGGGATAGGATAATTCTTGCTTTAAAAAGGATTTGGAAAATCATTTTTTATTTTCTGAAAGGGATTTTTGGAATTAGTATTATTAATCCTTTTTTTATATGTCTTGGTAAAATTCTTCAGTGAAACCATCTGAACTGGAAGATTACTTTTTTGAGATCTCAGAAATTATGAATTCCACTTCTCAGCCTGTGTACTTCCTATTGGAAGAATTGCGGAGATTTGTGCTTTTCAAGGAACTGGTCTGTTATATCTAAGTTGTCAAACGTATGTGTGTCGACTTGTTCATAGTCTCCCCTTATTATCCTCGTAAGGCCCTCTGGGTGTGACACCTTCCGCTTCATCCCCAAGATTCACTTCTGTCTGATCCCGTCTTGCACAAATTTGTCAATTTATTGATTGTTCAAAGAACCGCCTTTTGCTTCATTGATTATTTTTCTGTTTTAATTTATTTCGACTGATTTTCTTTTATCCTTCCCTCCACTTGTTTTGGAGTTTCTTCTGCCCCTCTTCTTGTGTCATGAGATGAGAGCTTAGATGATTGATCTGAGACTTTTCCTCTTTTCTAAATGCAGCTTTTGAAAACATCTTTTAATCAAGGAGAAGTGTTTGTGCACGGCTTCAATTAAATTAATAAAGAAGGAAAGCTTTCCCCACATGTGCATTTTGTAGAAAGTTGCAAACTTCTATGATCCATTGAAATACCCAGATAGTTAACGTGGTCCCCACTGACTGTGGTACAACGTACCATTTTCCGGAGGGGGACTCTGACACGCAGAAATTCAAGTGTCAGAAGAATTAAGAACGACAGTAGGAACAAGTCCCCCACTCCTCTGCCCACCACCGCGCTCCAGCCTGCTCTAACCATCCTCCAGGCTGAAGTAGGGGCCGTCCGTAAAGGATCCGGGTAGATTCCATCCAGTCTCCCCAAACCGGCCGCTCACAGTCCAGAATGGAGAGCAGATGTGGGGGCTGGCCAGAGTGAGGGTCTGCGGATGATGTCCATCATCCCCGCCTTCCTGCCCTCCTGCTCCAGCCGAGAGCAGTGGAGGGAGCGGCCCCTGGACCCCTACGCAGGCACCCCACAGGCACCCCAGGTACTGGTCGTTCTTGCAGTAAGTTCAGGCCAATGTGCTTCAAGAAGGTTGCAACCTCCAAAGGGCCAAATTAGGTCAAGAAAGTCCAAGTTGGGGGGGCATTCTGCCACTTACTAGCTGTGTGACTTTAGGCAAGTGAACGGCCATCTCTGTGCCTCGGTTTCCTCATCTGGAGGATGGGATGGTCCCAGTCTTGGGGGCTGGGTCTCCTGGTGTGGTTAAGGAGTGATTCTGTGTGAAGGTCTGGGGCAGGAGTGAGCACCAGGTCAGCGCTGATCTCCACTCTCACGGTCTCATCAAACCCCTTCGGTCCTTTCTGCTCTAAACCCACAGGCCTTTGATGTTGGAGGAGTGAGGAAATCTGCAATTACGGTTACCTTCTTCCATGGTCGCCCGGTGTCCCCACCCCCACCCCCAAGCAAACCCTCTCTCAGCCACGAAACAGCAAAGTAATTCAGCGCGGCTGCAGACACTCGTTCACAGAGCCAGGAGCACGGGAGGAGTGCACAGAACCGGTCCGAGCAGAGCACGGACAGGTCTGCACACAACCACGCCGAGGGCTGCACGCTCTGCGAGCGATCGGATAAACACAACCGGCTTTTTTGTTGGATTGCGCTGCAGACGGTGTGCGCAGACAGGCTTCCTAAGCGGAGGCCGCGGCTCCTGCAAGACGGGGGCGGGCGTGGGGTGGGGAGCGGCTTGCGGGAGGTTCGCTTGGAGCCGCTCCCCACCCCCACGCCCGCCCCCGTCTTGCAGGAGGGGCATCTGCGAACACAGGGCACTTTTTGGACTAATAGGACTGCAAGCGTCCAAGGGCTGCTGCCCACCCGGCCCCCCGTTTGTGGGATTAGCTGCAGACGCCGCTGCCAGCCCTCGGACCACTCTCAAAATGGGACGGGATCCGGGGCGCCTCCCTTCCCCACCCCCACCCCCACCCCCACCCCCCGCCCAGCCCATCCTTTCTCCTCCGGCTCTCAGAAGACAGGCTTGCAGGAAAGCATGTGCGTGCACAGCGCACAAGCTCATGAGATCGCCTCCCCAGGCTGATTTCACACTTCCCCGTCCGCTTCCACTGAACCTTCTGCCCAGCCGACCACCAATTCCGAGGCTCCCACACCCACTTCAGGTCTGGTCGCTTGCTAGAACCACCCACAGAACCCAGAGAAACACTTTACGGATGTCTCTGGGCTTATTTCAAGGGGTGCAATTCAGTGGCAGCCAAACGGAAGAGACACACAGGCAGGGGAGGGGAGGGGGCCCAGAGCTCCGCGTGTCCCTCCCAGCACCAGCCCGGGTGTTCACACCTCCCCGGGGATGGGGGCGGGAGACCCGCAAATGCCAGCCCTCTGATCACAGGGCCGGTGTCCCTGTCGTCCAGCCCCATCCTGAGGCGGTCGCCTCCCCCAGCCACCTCCCCCGGTCATCTCATTAACATACAAGAGAAATAAACTGAGGCTTTTAGGAGCTCTGTGCCGAGAAAAGAACAAAGACCAAATATTTATTTTGTATTTTACCAGAGGGTCCATGTGTTCATGTTCCGTGGAGGGTCGAACACATTACGTCCCTCACAGTGCAGTTCCTCTGTGCACACACCCCTGTACATGTGCACACACAGACACACGTGCACACACATGGACACGGACGTGCACACACACAGTCGCACACTTGCATGAACGCAGACACACTAGTTAGGTGCCCATACAAAATGTGAACAGAATAATCTCGGGATCTCCGTTGGCTCCTGGCTGACCGCGCAGCGTGGGAGGAGAAAGGGAGGTGTGACTGAGGCAGGGAGACGGGTCACCAAGGTGCTAACTGCGGAAGCCACAATGAATTCATGAGGTTCAGCTTCGCTCGGTGTTTGTCGGCCAGTGAATACTTACTTGCAAGAGGTCAGCGAGTCCCAGGCTTCACTCGGGTCCAGCCAGGGTTACTGCACAAAGGCCAACTTTTGTTTTGCCAATCTGTATCCAGGCTGCTGTTTGAAAGCCATTTCTCCCCGGTGCCGGGCTCCTTTCCTCCTACCCAGCACCCCTTCCCCCCCTCCCATCCTCCCAGGGCTCGTCCCCAGTGAGCTCACACCACATCGTCCCGGGTGCCCGCCTGCAGAGAGGCATCTGGAAACCAAGGAAGGTGGGGTGCACATTTGCTCAAGAGAAGAGCCAACGCAGAACTCAGAACAGGGGTGGTGCCCACTAATTCTGACCCGGGGACCCAGACAGCACCCGGGATCCAGGAGGCAGAGGCTGGGAGAGGAAAGGGAGGCAGAGAGGAGGCGCATTTGCAGGCCAAAGCGTCCGACCTGCCTTCACAGCCACTCAGCTCCTGCAAACTGCCTGCAGTACCCTGGCCCTGCCGGGAAGGTCCCCCGTGGCTCCACGTCCAAGCTCCCTGCACCTGCTGGCCAGGCTGTAGGCGCCAACGCGCTGGGAAAGTGAATGTTTCCTTTCGTAAACTTATAAACAAGTACATGTTACGTTTATATGGTGATATGTGATATGTAATAAGTTTGTACGTACTGTAGTCAAGTCTGGGGCCAGATGGTTTTTCAAAAGCATTCACATATAAATTATACTATCTTTTGATTTTATTCTCCTAAGTCTAGACTGGATTTGACGGCCTGAGAAAAGAGCTGGAGAAATTTTTAAGTTATTTGGTACCTGACATTTTATTTTTCTCCAACTTTTTGTTACGAAAAAATTTCAAAACATCCAGAGAAGGGGAGCACGTTGTACAACTCCCCACCACGTCCGCTCCCCAGCTCCGGTCACTGATTTTGTCCTCTCGACCTTCTGTGCACGTATTGTCTTTGCTGAGTCATTTGAAAACAAGTTTCGGACATCAAGACATTTCACCCTCAACAGCTCATCTCCTAGAAATAAGGCCATTCTTCCAGATAAGCATTGTGCTATCACCACACCCAATTAGCAGTACGGATGGGTCTGTGATACTCTGTTCATACCGAAATGTCATCACAATACTTTCATGCTGCTTAGGTGATCGGGTTCATGCTTGTTGTTAGAAATGGTGCTTCTTTTTAGCTGTTTTCATCCTAGAACCAATCCTACCCTTTTACTGACGTTACCCTGTTTGAGGGGTGCGCTAGGTCTGGCTCTCGGCACCTGTCTGGTCTTTTCTCCTGGTGTTGTTTACCGCGTGCTCTATCCCTCCTCCTTCCCGTAAACTGGACGTGAGGGCTGAAGTGTTTTCAGAAAGACCACAGCGTCGGTGATTGCGTGAGCTGGAGTTTTCGACCCCTAACGTCAGACTGACCCAGCATGGGTGCTGCTGAGTTTGAATCCCCATGAAGGCGTTGACAGCCAGACGTCTCCGATGAAAGTGGAGGGTGTTTTTTCTTCCCCGGGTGGCACTGTGTGATTGACACACTTTCACGTCCCCTTGTCCCGCTCAGTTATCTGAGGGGTGCAGAATGCCGAGCTCCTAATTCTTCCATTCCCCCCGTACTGACCAGCTGACGTTTTCTGTGAAGAGCTTTCCCTCGTTACTCCGGGAGGCAGAGACCCTCAGGGAGGGCTGGTTTCCTGGAGAGAAGGAGGGAGAGAGTATGTCTCTAGGGGCTGTGGGGGGCACACAGAGGGCCCCCGCCCCCCGTCAGGGTCCAGTATCTGAGCCTTAAGGCCCAGGGAGGGAGGAGCTGGGGGTGGGGGTGGGGGTGGAGCACTGCTTCAGTGAGAGGGCTGCGTGTGGGGAGAATCTCTGGGGGAAGGAAGGTTTTCCTGAGAGGATTTTCAGGATTGCCTCTGTGTCACGTCCCCGCCTCTCCCTTGGGGCGCCTGCGGTAAAAAGCCCCACTGTTTTTCAGGGCTTCCGGGGCTGTTTTTGGAGGCATCACCAGGCCTCAAGTTCGCCCCGTTACGTCTGATTTCAGAGGCCCTCAGTGAGTGGAGACGCGGGCACCAGCCACAAGGAACAGCAGCCCGCAGCTCATCTTACCCGGCATGAGGCACCTAGTTGAACAGAATTACCGATGAGCCAAGTGCCCGGGGGGGGGGGGGGGGGCAGATGCAGAAACCAGCACGCCGCGCGTGCCCTGCGCTCTGGCGTGGGGCCAAAGGAGTGTCTCTCTCTCTCTCTCTCTCCCCCTCCGCTGGGCTGGATGCTGAAGGAGGCACGTTCGATCCCACCTGCGACTTGGGACAGAAGTGGCTTCCGGAAGCTTGCGCAGGGCCCGCTGATCAGCCTGGAAGGCCTCCACGCAGAGGGGGCTCCCAGCAGTCCGAGGACCAGCACCGGCCCTCCTGGGACCCGGAGCTCCACAGCGCCCCCAGCCCCAGGTTCTCCAGGGCGGGGGTTTCTCTGCCAGCAAAGCGCAAACCCCGCCGGGTGCCCGTCAGGGCTCAAACCGCCCCAAATAAGCACTCGCTCCCAGCTCCAGAGAATGCTGGACAGGGCTTGTTCCCTGGAAGCAAGAGGCCTCCAGATCTGGGGCAAGTACCCCAGGGACCCTTCCCCTGTCCTCAACCACCCTCCCGGGACCCCTGCGGCCTCCATCCTGCCTGCCCAGGGACGTGCACCCTGGCTTTGGGCATCAGGCCCTGCCTCCTTGCTCTCCTTTCCTTCTCGTCCCTCTCTTTCTCCCAACCTCCAGAAGCTTCCAGGAGTGGTTGCCGTGTTCATTCACCTGGCTTTTACCTTCCTTCTCCAGTGGAAAATTCTGTAGTCTAGTCACCTCCCCGGGTGTTCTTCAGCAGCACCTCCCATGGACTACTTTATTCAGCCACACAAAAGGGTCCAACCTGTGTGCGACAGCGATCACTGCGATTGGCCCGCAGGCCCCGGAGCCGAGCGGGGGTGCACACGAGGTTGGGAGCCAACGAACAGGGTCTGAGCCACCAGCTAACCCAGCAGCCAGCCTGCGGTCAGGTAGTTTCAGATGGAAATCATTAAGATCACGAGGACGGGAACAGTAACAGCCGTCGTCGTCACCATCGTCCTCGTCGCCCCAAACCCTCGCTGTCAGCGCTGCAGACGCCCGGCCCAAGTCTATCCACGGGCCCGGTTGGTACCTGGTCCAGCTGGGTCCCGCCAGAGACCCCGAGGTCCGCCGCCTGGAGCTCGCCAGCCCGTTGCAGCGTCTGGAGCCTCCTGGGGCAGGGGCTTGGGACTAGCTCGGCCCCAAGGGCTGAGGAGAGAGAGTGGAGGGCTCGGGAAGAGGAGCAGACGGGGTGAGGGGGGCGAGCACGGAGGTGGGGGTGGGGGTGGGGGAGCGGGCTGAGGCGCCAGGAGGTGGGAAGGGGGGGCGAGGAGATGGGGAGGGGAGAACACAGGGAGGGGGGCAGGGAAGCGGGTGCGGGGGGCGGGGAAGTGAGGGGGGCGGGGGGGGCGGAGGGGGAGGGGGGGAGATGGTCTGGGACTTGAGGCGAAGGGGAAGTGGGGGTTCAGGGAGGCAGGGAGGTGAGGGCGCGCAGGCCGCGGAGGAGGCGGGGAGGGGGCGGTTGCAGGGGCAGAGGACGCGGGGGAAGGGGGAGAGGGGGGCGAGGCGGCGGGCGGGAGGGGCGCGGAGGAGGCGGGGAGGGGGCGAGTTGCAGGGGCGGAGGAGGCGTGGAGGGGGTGGGCGTCAGGGAAGGAGGAGGAGAGGAGAGGGCGGGTTGCAGGGGCGGAGAAGGCGGGGAGGGGCGGGCGCAGGGGTGGAGCGCGGGCCCGCCCCGAGGCCGCTGGAAAAGTTTGCGCCCCGGCGCGCGCGCAGAGGCTGAGCCAGCCGGTCCGTGGACACGCGACGGGGACGCGGCGCCAGCGCGGTGGCAGGACGAGCGCGGGCGGGACCCCCGGCCGGAGTGCGACCACCCCCCCCCCCATCCCCGCCCCAGGACTGCCCCGCTGCCCCGGTCCAGGCCGCTGGGAGCGGAGGAGGGGTCGCCGGGACGCGGGCGGCCCCAGTGCCCTCCCCAGACGGAGGTGAGTCGGCGGCGGGGCCGGGGCGCAGAATCTGGGCGGGCGAGTCCAGCCGGGCCCTTTCTCGCCAAATTCCAGCCTGTCCCGGGCGCCACGGGGACCTGGCAGGGCGAGCCACCACCTCAGCATCACGCTGTCCCCCGGGCCACCCATTCCGCGGCGGACAGGGGATGGTTCCTTTTTGCCCACGGCCCGACCGGCTAGACTGAGCCTCCCCTTAACGACCCGAGTGCCGCTGTCCCTCCCGGGACGGTTAGCAGGCCAGGCGCCCTTCCAGGACGAGCACCTGGGGGCTCCGGGGGTGGGCCTTCTCCTGGGAAACCATTCCTTTACATCACATGCAAGGCAAAATTCCACCTTTTCCTTCTGTTTCTCAAAGTAGGCGGTGGAGACGGCCGGACTCGGGGCTGGAGGTCACAGCCCCTACCCCCTAGGTGCAGCCCTAAGGGTCCCATGGGACAGCGGTGCGCCGCCTTCATAGCTGACATGAGGCCTGGGGAAGGGGCCGTCGCGGGAAAGTCGTGCTCTAACCCTTCTAACGCCGGGCTCCAAGTGGCCTGCCTCTCCCCTCTCCCTTCTGGCGCTGGCCAGTCCCGGGGACATATTCTTTGTGGGTTGTTATATTTAGATGTAAGAGAGGAACTTACTGTGGGTTCTTGAAAGGGAGCACACACTGGGTTAGGAAGATACGGGGGGCTCTTCTGGAAGATTATTTCTAAAGGGGAGGGTGCACCCTTCCCAACTCCAGAGTTCGGCATCTTTCTAAAGTCTGGAGGTTGCGGTTGGAGACAACGCGGTACATAATCACCTACTTGTGATTCAGCTCGTCAACGTTCTCGTCTTCCTTCGTGGCGGTCTTGCAGGCATGGTTAAGGAAAACAATTGCTACAAAGTACCAGGGCTGGGTTAGGTTCTGCGGGTACGTGGCGGAGAAAGACGGCCGTGTCATGGCTGATGGTGTGGCTGTGTGTGTGTGTGGCACGCCACGGCTCGTGGGATGTCTGGATCTGTACGATGTCTCACGTAACCGAGGCCGAGCGCAGTGCCGGAATGAGTAATTTTGTGGCCGTAGGAGGGCCACACGTGGGGCGTCCTCAGTCAGCAAACCTTCACATCCGGCCTCTGACACCAGAGACTAAAAGTCAGCCCTTCGGAGCCTCCGGGTAAGAGACAGAAGGAATGGCTTCTCAAGCAGTCCCATCTTTGAAAATGCTGCTTTTCCCCCTTGCGTTTCTGAACTTGGTAAAGTGCGTGGCTCTCCTGATTTGCTACCACGTGTGGGTAGTAGAAACTCTCGTTTCCTCCCACGTTGGCCCAATGATGTTCTCGGAACGCAGGCACCGCTTTTCCTGTCCCTGGGAACTAGGACACTGACTTGGTCGTCTGGGATCTTTTCCGTCCTCCTAAAGATGCTTCGATACCTACAGTGTTTGCGTGTGTTTTTATGGTCGTCTCGAAAATGTGGGGGTTACCCTGCTGTGAAGCCCCTTTTTTGCTGCCAGGACTTTGTGCTGTGACACAGCCGGCTTGGCCACGGGGCGCCCTCAGGCCATCTGTGACGGAGCCGAGGGCCCGCTGGGGGTCACCCAGCCTTCTGTGCCCTCTCCTGTGGCTCCGTCCTCCTCCTCCTATGGGTTTGGAGCCACTTCTCACTGCTTGGGTCCTCGGCCCCCATTTTCTGCTGAAATAATTAATTGCCTCAGGAGACGCTCTGGAGCTTTCGCGCTAACGGGAGGCGCGGTGACCTCTGCCCCGTTGTGGAGACTCCTGTATCTCGGTCACTGTCGTGTCAGCAGTGGGCACGCAGTCGCCTTTTGTTCTCTGTCCTTTTCCTTCTGATTTGGTGGAGTTGCCACCGTGTCTGCGGGAGGCCAGGCGGCAGGCCACCGGGTGAGTCTGTGACGAGACTGCTCACTGCACAGCGTGGCACCCAGGGGTGGCTCTGGCGTCTGCCCGGCACCGCGAGCGGGTGCCCGTCCTGAGTCAGTCTGCGAGGCCCTTCGGCCTGAAGACGTGACTCCCATCGCCCCGGTGTCCGTCCGCGTGCATTCCGGCATTCGGCCCCTGGTGACACTCTTGTCACCGTCCGGGTGAAGAACGCGAGGAGGGGCGGACGCTCCGGAAGAGCTGCCCCCTAACATGGTGCATGGGGATCACATCCCCGGGCCGGCCAGCCCAGCCGTGTCTTCCGGGCTGTGCTGCCAGGGACGGCGACCGCCACAGAGCAGTCTCAGTTTCCTTCTTCGAACATCCAAAAGGCAGATGCCGCCATGGGGACCAGACGTGCTGTGGCCCCGTCGTTCTGGGAAAGGATGGGAGGGACCCCACAGTTAGGGCTTCTTGGGCCCAGATGTCTCTTATTTGCATACGCCCTGGGTCTCCCCGGGGAGCTCACACCATCACGCATGAGAGGGGCAACTGTGGCAGGAATCCAGTCCTGTGCCCTCACTAAGAACAAGCAGAGAAGGGGGAGTCTGAACAGAAAGCAGTGGGTAAGCCCTCTTGTATCAAAACCTTGACGGACGAGCCTGGGGACCCAGGAGAGAGAGACAGTGCAGAGGCAGACCCTGGGGCCTGTGCCCGGGCTCCTGGGTCCACCCCACGTGCCTGGAGTGTGCCAGATCTGTGTTAACGTCTGAGGCTCACCTGCCCGGGAGAATGGCTCCTGGGAAAGCCGCCGGGTAGCAGGGAGCCTGCTCACAAGGGTTACTCACCGGGGGCTCCTGGCCTGGGCTGGAGCAGAGTGCCGGCATGGGGCGCGCCGGCTGCGTGTGAAGCCTCTTGCCGTGACCACCTCTAAAAGCCCCGCGGGGTCACCTCAGAAATCTGGGGCAAGGGGAAGTACTCATTAGCAAAAGAATTTCCTGGAGCCTTGAAATGGCCGGCCCCCTACTTCCTTCCTAAATTCTCATAAACGACAACAACAAAGTACTGCTTTCCAAGAAATTTTCCAAGCATCGGCAAAGGCTTGGCGTTTTAGCTCAGTTTAGAGGATGAACGAGTCGATTTCTCCGGGAGAACGTGCCTTTGAGAAATCTCCCCCTGACTCTGACCAGGAGGAATTTCTCACTGTCTTCCTGTGCTTTTCTTGTTTGCCTGTACGGAGAGGGAGAGAGACGGACCCCAGACTTAGTGGAAATATTTTCCTTTACTTTTTTTCTTTTCCTTCTTTTTATAGTTTGTTTATCTTTCAAATTGCCATGTGTAGAGAAAGTGAATCACTAGCGTAGACAGCACATCTGGAATCCATCGGCCGACCCGGGCCGGCCCCTGTCCGCGGATGCACCTCCTTGGAACAGAGGGGTGGGGAGCCCCACTGATGTGACACGGTCTAACCTGGATGGCTCACGGTGGCACCACTTTCTAGAAGGCATCTTAGTCCTTCTCAGCAAAGGGAAAAAGCATTGGTGCTGAAATGCCTTGAGGCAGACTTGACCCCACCTTCGTGAGGATGCCGGGAAAACTGCAGGTAGTGATCTCTGTTGAGTCCGTCCCCTGGGCACTGGGCGTGGGCAGTACATCTGTTCACCGTGAGATGCACACACCTCCCTGCTCGGCACGGGTGAGCGGGAGGGGTGTGCGGGGGTCCCGGGGACGTGGGCACAGCCCGTGGGAGCGAGAGTCCTGCCGGTGGACATCAGCCCTCCGGAGCCTGGAAGTCGTCTGCAGCGAGCAGAGGTTCCTCCCCCGAGGGCCCGCACCATGCAGCAGCTTCCGGAACAGGGCCGGTGCACCGAGCCATACAAGACAAGAAGGCCCACCGCCACCTTCCTCACCATCCTTTTTCGGCCGTTATTTCTGAGTTGTTCAGGGGAAATTAAGCAGTGATCAGATGCTTACAATGAAAAGCCAGACGGCAGTCACTGCCAGCCCCAGATGACTTGTCTTTTAAAATAAAACAAAATGTGAGCATAATGTATAAATGTCACCCCCGTGGGGACATCTCCAGCCAGCCAAGTGCCATTAATCTCTACAGGGACCCCTGTATCAGAGTCCCTCCTAGACACCAACACGATGCCCAGAAATCCAAGGCACCGCACAGAAGCGCAGACACAGACTCCTGAGGACGCCCCCTTCCAGCCCCAGCCGCGCATCTAAGGACGATGACATGCGGCAGCCATCCTGTGTCCACAGACAGGTGCAGCCGTCCTTGACAGGAGCAGGAATTACTGGATCTGAATGTACCTCCATGTAGGACTCTGCTGAGCATCACATCGGCACAAAGATGCCAGGCACGGTTCTATGCTGTGGGGCCCCATTTACGCAGAGGTCGGAAATAGACTATGGCCCTCGAGGGTATGAGAAGCTGGCCAGTGGGGTCCCCTTACTGGGAGGGGTGCTGGGGGTCCCCTTACCGGGAAGGGTGTTGGGAGGTCCCCTTACTGGGAGGACTGTTGGGAGTCCCCTTACCAGAAGGGGTGTTGGGGGTCCCCTTACCGGGAGGAGTGTTGGGGGTCCGCTTCTCTGCAGGGTAGGCCAGGCTGGCTTCCCAGGAGCTGGTGCCTGCCAGCCCGACACTTCCCAGAAGGGACATTTCCGGCGGGCTGAGGCCCTGCCTGGCCCTGAGAAGTTGGGGGCAGGATGGGAGAGTATTCTTCCGGAAAACTCAGGTCCTGCCGCGCCCCTGAGACATGGAGGCAGAACTCCTCTGTGATGCTCTTGCCCACAAATAGCAGCCCTCAGATGCATCCCAAATCAGTCTGGCCTTTAGCCCAGCATGTAACTCTTGGGATGGAATCTACGTCCTAATGTTGAAAACCCAAAGAAAATAAGCTTTTAGTTCCAGAGAGAGCCAGATGCCTTCCAGTTACACAAAAGGCGGAGAATAGCATTTAACAAAGGATGTTCTGAAAAAGTATGCTTTTTGAATGATGAATATTTCATCAAGGGAAATGATCAATCAAGCATTAGTGGGGAGATACATGCACCCTCAAGATGCATGGTTTCGGTGGCTCTCTGGCATGTCTTCTGTGTTTTCATTGTGGTCGGTTTACTACTGGGTCCTGACTTTACCGCTCAGCTCAGTTCCTTCTGAACCCCGCATATGCGGGCAAGGGCACCCCTGCAGCCCTGCACCTGCGTGTCCTCTCTCTTTACCTCCAAGAGGTCCAGACCCAGCAGGTTTGGAAGGTCCCTTCTGTCCACACTGTCTGCGCAAGGCCGGGGGTGGGGAGCGTGCAGAGGCAGGACCGTGCGTGGCGTGGACTTCTCGCGGGGGAATCGGGCCGGAGACAAGCTGCAGCTGTGCCGAGGCTTAAGAACCTTCCCGATGTGGATGTGTGGAGCCCTGTCTCGTCGATTCACGAGCAGTTCGCACACCTCGTCCATGTAGGTAACGCTCACACGCTTCTGCGGTTCAGACTGTTGTGAAGCTAGCTCACTCACCCGTGGTCGTGAGTCACGTGGACCACGTGTGTACCATGGTCAGTTCCAGGGACGGAAACGCAGGTGAGGGTGCAGGTGTGAGGCAGACTGGACTCGGTGCCAGCGGACAGAGGGGGCAGCGGGCGGGCTGGCGTGGGGCCTGTGTGTGCCCACCGCGGGCGGGGACGTCGCCGTTCTCAGGACGGACTTAGATGAAGGTCTGGTGCCAGGGGAGGCTGGTGGCAAAGCCGTCCACTGGGCTGACCCGTGCGCCTCCAGACACACCCGTGCCTCCCAGAGGCCGGGCCCCCGGGGTTTCTGGAAGCAGCAGGGCATGGACGCTTCTGCGTGGTGGGGAAGTCTGCAAAGAAGAAATGGCACTGCCTCTTTCTGTCTCAGAGAACCCGACCCCCCCCCCCCCCCACCGCTGACAGAGGGCAGGCTGACGGCACCCCAGGCCCTGAGCAGCGCCGGGGGCCGGGGGAGCAGTGACCTGGAGGGTGCCCTGAGGGGACCCGCGGTTTCCTCTCTTTCTCCTCCGAGAGCGGCCGCCAGCACTGCCGCCCTGGGTCCTTCCAGGACGAGCCCCTCTCAGGCCGTGTTGGTACCTGGCAGGGCTCTGACCTGACTGTTCCAAAAGTCAAAGAAGTCATGGCCGGGAAGTCGGTGGGCTGTCTTAAGCTCACCTCATTGGATCTTAAGTAGATACTTGCGCGAATAAGTGTCATTTTAAAACCCGTGGGCCCCCTGAAAGCCATGTCTAGCTGTGATGGTGACGTCCCCGGAGGTGCTGAGTGTGGCCCCAGGTGAGGGTGGGAAGTGTCAGGTTGGGGGACGATTAAAATCCGGGGCCCTGGAGAGCCTGGAGCTTGGCTTCTCACCTTCACCGGTTGTCTAGTGCCCCCGGGGGGGGGGGGGGGAAGGGGGCATGGCTTCCGGCTCATGTACACGCCTTCAGTTTGGGGGGTTCAGACGGTCTTATCTGAGCTCTGGATTTTCAGCCAAGTTCAAAGCCCAAGCTCTGGTCCCTGCCTTCCCTTCCTTCACCCTGGGTGGATGTATAGGCCTACGTCCCGTCTGCCCCCCCACGCCCTGCCGCCCCCAGGGAAGGCCTCTGGTGGCCTCGTGGCCCTGTCTCGGGCCTCGCCTGTGGGCCATCTGGACCAGACTCTGTCCCCGGCCCTGGTACCCGGGACGCCGTCGCCCCACGTGGCTCCGGGCTCACCAGCGAGGCCTCAGGAGCTGGGTGGGCATGCTCCTGGGCTCCATCCTGTGTTGTTGTTGTCCTGAGATGACCCCGTTTCTCTCCCGGTAACTGGGAATCATGGTTTAGCAGCTCCCGCCTGTGGATGAGGCTGGGTGGCCAGCATCCCACATGCCCGGAGAGTCCCCGACGGACGTTTATTTGGGTCTGTGTCATGTTACAAGAGTGAACGACGGGCGCTCAGGCACCGAGTCTCCTTCCAGGCGGCTGCAGACGGCAAGTCGCTGCCCGGGGCCGCCTCTGCCTCCGGGGAGCCCCGGCCAGTCCCACGCTCCCGCGTTTTTGGTGCCTTCCTCCGACTCTGCCGCTGCTCCCCCTCTTAATCGCTGGGCGCCCCTCTTTTGTCTCTGCAGGCGCCTGCTCTCCATGCCCTGGCCGGGGTCCCGCCCGGGGCCACCTCCGAAGCCTGAGCCGGGGCTGTTTCTCTGGAAATGGACGTGCCCAGGGCGCCCTCTGGTGGCTCCCGGAGCTGAGCCTCGGTGAGTCCCAGTGGCGATGGCGGCCTCGGTCCTCGCGCCGCGCCCCAGGCCCTCCCCCGGGAACGAGACCCTGCACCAGCACTACAACTACGTGGGCAAGCTGGAGGGCAGGCTGAAGGAGGCCCCCGAGGGCAGCACGCTGACCACCGTGCTGTTCCTGGTCATTTGCAGCTTCATCGTGCTGGAGAACCTCATGGTTTTGATCGCCATCTGGAGAAACAATAAGTTCCACAACCGCATGTACTTCTTCATCGGCAACCTGGCCCTCTGTGACCTGCTGGCCGGCATCGCCTACAAGGTCAACATCCTGATGTCGGGCAAGCGGACGCTGAGCCTGTCCCCGACGGTCTGGTTCCTGCGGGAAGGAAGCATGTTTGTGGCCCTCGGGGCGTCCACCTGCAGCTTGCTGGCCATCGCCATCGAGCGGCACCTGACGATGATCAAGATGCGGCCGTACGACGCCAACAAGAAGCACCGCGTGTTTCTTCTGATCGGGATGTGCTGGCTCATCGCGCTCTCGCTGGGCGCCTTGCCCATCCTGGGCTGGAACTGTGTGCACGACCTCCCCGACTGTTCCACCATCCTGCCCCTCTACTCCAAGAAGTACATCGCGTTCTGTATCAGCATCTTCACGGCCATCCTGGTGACCATCGTCATCCTGTACGCCCGCATCTACTTCCTGGTGAAGTCCAGCAGCCGCAGGGTGGCCAGCCCCCACAACTCGGAGCGCTCCATGGCCCTGCTGCGGACCGTGGTCATCGTGGTGAGCGTGTTCATCGCCTGCTGGTCCCCACTCTTCATCCTCTTCCTCGTCGACGTGGCCTGCAGGGTGAAGGAGTGCGCCGTCCTGTTCAAGGCCCAGTGGTTCATCATGCTGGCCGTGCTCAACTCCGCCATGAACCCCGTCATCTACACGCTGGCCAGCAAGGAGATGCGGCGGGCTTTCTTCCGGCTGGTCTGCACCTGCCTGGTCCGGGGCCGTGGCGCCCACTCCTCGCCCACCCAGCCTGCCCTGGATCCCAGCAGAAGCAAGTCCAGCGGCAGCAACAACAGCAGCCCCTCGCCAAAGAGCAAGGAAGACCCTCCCCAGAGAGTCGCCTCACCCTGCATCACCGACGGAAACAAAACCCTGCAGAACGGGATTCTCTGCAAGTGAGAGCGCCTGCCTCCAGGAGCAGGGGAGGGGAGCCCCGCTCTGTGGCCACGGCCGTATCTGTTGCACGCCTCGCCCCTGGGAGTTCCAGAGAGGGGACTCGGGAAGTCCACTCGCCAGTGGCTTGCCCGGCGTGGACGTCCCGTGAGGAGGGGGGACCCAAGGACCCGCCAGCGTGTGTCACGGCAGACCGTGCGCTCTGTCCGTCTTGGCTCGTCTTCTCAATGCACCACGCTGCGACAGTATCTGCCACCTTCCCCTGAGCTCCCCTGGCTGCTCCCCGCGGGGCCTGGACAGGGAAGGTCGCGGGCCCCACAACGTGCAGGGTGTTTCTCAGAACGTCATGATGATGTTTGGTAACTTCACTCTACACTGTGAGCAGAGTGGATGCCTGTGTGCTCGTCATTTCTGTGTCACGGAGCACTTGTGTCTCTTATGTCTTCAGATGTGTGGGTCTGAAGGATCCTGGGAGATCGGATGATCTGGTGATCTCTGGGAGCCGTGTCCCTGTTCCTCTGGGGCTCCTGTGTCCCTGCACATCCAAACCCACGTTAACCAAATTCCCTGATTGTTTGGGGTTCCTACAGATCACAGAAGAGCCAGGGGCTTCCAGGAGCCCATCCCCAGACCCACCGAGAAAGAGACCCACGAAGGAGCAGCAGAGGACAGACGCCCTACCCCCCCCCCCCCCGCCCCCGCCCCGGCCTGAAGCCAGAAGCAGTGGTCTGTTTAATGCAATGGAACGTTTGTACTGAATTAGGAGAGGTTTACAGGGCTGTGTTGAGTCTCTTTCTCTCTGATCAGAAAAGCTCGGAGGCGGCAGCCCCGTGTTGTCTCAGTGGCATAGCTGGGGAGGTCGGCAGTCTCCACCCTCCCCAAAGCTGACCCTGAGAGTGACAGCCAGGAGCGTGTCCGCGTGTGCTCTCCAGGGAAACATAAGGATACTGTAATCTGCCTTTGCAGCCTGGGCTGACCCTGCGTCCCTGATCACCGTGTAAAGGGATTACTTAGGAGGTGTTTCCGTGCGCGCCCTCCCCAAGGACCCCACCCGCAGGACAAACGTGTGTGCATCTGTAGAGATCTCATAACCATAGAGCTGATGGCTTCTTGGTAAAAACAAAACGAGCAACCTTTAAAAGGACCCTTACTCGGGGGAGCCCACATCGCAGCCCCTGGGGTTTCTCAGGTTGGCTGGGAATTTCTGGCCGAGTCAAGACTCAGTCTCAACACGTTAACGATTTGCAAGAGAAGCTGGCTCCCGTGTGTCATCTGATGCACATTCCCCACACCGAGGAACGTTCCGGTGGGTCCTGGGTGGTTTCCATGTACTGACCAAAGACTATCCTCGTTTTTGTTGCCGAGGAGAGAAATTGTACTTGTAAGGAGATGTCTTCGGTGGCGTTTTTGGTGGCTTCTTTACGTCACTGAAAAGGGGCTTCTTTCTGAACTCAGATAGCATTTCTAGAAAAGTGAAGCATTGAGGTACTGGGTTGAGAACACAAAGCCGCATTCCAGAGAGCTGGAGTGTTGGGCATCGGTGCTCGCCGGGTGACGACGTGACTTCAGGACCCGGTGCCCTGGCTCTGAGGGGCGTTGTGGGGGGGGGGGGGTCTCCTCTCTGGTGCTAATGTTAGGGACACTCGCTCTACAGTCCCGTCGAGAGAACACGGAACTTTCAAACAGTCTGAATGAAAAATACGCCAAAAAAGGAACGGTGTTTGCTTGCTGTATGCAGAACGTGATCGGCCATCAAGACTGGTGTGCACGGCCCTCGGCAGCTTGCGGGGGCGCGTTTAGGAGTTGAGACGACAGAGCTTGCGCTAGATCTCACTCGGTTAGTAACCTTCACGGTGTCCCATGTGTTTGTTAAAAAAAAACCCAAAAACCAAAAGCCTGCATATAAACTGGTCATCGGGGCACCTGGGTGGCTCAGTCGGTTCAGCGTCCGACTTCGGCTCGGGTCATGATCTCACAGTTCATGGGTTCAAGACCGGCATCAGGCTCTGTGCTGACAGTGCACAGAGATTCTCTCTCTCCCATTCTCTTTGCCTCTTCCCTCCCTGGCTCTCTCTCTCTCTTTCAAAATAAATAAATAAACTTAAAAAAAAATAAAAAATGAAAAAACAAACCTGTGGCTGGGGGTCAGTGTGGGGGCCTGTGTGCAGGGTGGCCACCTGGTTTCCCACCTGGGGCCACTGTCCCTCCAGGACGGAAACGGCTCTAGGAGCCCGTGCCCTCCCCTGCCCAGTCCCCCCTGGGCAGCTGCCCTGGGTCAGGGTTTGGAGGTGGGTCAACCCTTAACCCTTCCACGGGGAGAAAATCACAGGTCCCGGCAGAGCGTGGCCGACAGACGGGCGTCTGGTTCCGCTCTGTTTGCAGCAGGAGAGAGTAGGTCAGAACCCATCCTTCGCCCCGCGTCACTCCTGACGAAGGGCCACGTCTAGCGTGCGTGTCTGTGCGTGTGTGCACGTGTGCTTGTGTGTGTGTGTCTGCTCTGTGTTAGGCCCGCAGATGGCCTGACTGGGGATGTTCATGCTGATGTTGGTGGAGAAACCTCACTGCACAAGCGAGGACCACCGCGGCTCCCCTAGAGCGGACGCGGCCAGAGACCCCGTCAGGAAGGCCGACGCCAGACCCCGTGTGCACGCCACACCGTCAGGGGGGCGAGGCTATGTAGGTGCTGCTGTTGGAAGAGGCACGCGCTCCCTTCGGAGAAGCTCCAGCCCTTCTGCCTCGCGAGGCGACGCAAGACCCCCGCCCACGGGAGAGGCTGGCCACGCAGCCCTCCGTTGCTCACACCTCGGTGACAGTCACTCCAACGGTGAGCTTCGCGGCAGGTGCTGCTCTCTGCCCCGTGACCTGTGCTGCCCAAGAGGCTGTCCTGGGGGTGGAACCAGGCGCGCTTCATAGAAAACTCCTCACTGAATTAGCAAGTGCGGGCTCTTAAATTGTGTCTGTGAGGACAAAGCCTCACCACCCAAACGTTTTGGCGTCTAAGTCGAAATATCAAAGGGTTTGCTGCACAAAAACGCACACACCTGTCTCCCGAAGATGAAGGCACATTTTCCCATGACCAGTGAAGAAGGGCACCATCGCCAACAAGGCCGCGACACCCGGTGCCCCGGGCCACGGCGCTGATGCTCGGGGACGCCACGCGGCCCCTCCACCTGGCTGCCACAGATGCGGCCAGAAGCCACGTCGCTTCCTGGAGGAGGTTAGAAAGCTCGAGGCTGGTTTGAGAATGCCACTCCTCAGAACCCAAAGGCGATTCTGTCCCAGCATCAAAGCAGAAAGTGGCTCATCGGCGACACGCCCAGGCAGAGACTTTCACGGCAATTCTTTCTGGTTCCGCAAAAGTCAATGGAAAACAAAACACAGGATTCTCAAGTGATATTTATCAATATATATAATTTCCCATCCAAATGCTTTTTAAAAAGTAATAAATATCTTATTATTACACATTGGATTTACACGGAGTTCTTTCCTAATCCTTGGACTTTTAACATCCCATGTTTAATTCTTGTTTAATTCTCAGTGCAAAGAAACATTCACATACTTAAAGTTTTTACAATATTTATTCTGGAACAAGTTTTATTCAAAAGGCAAATGAACACAGAACATTGCACTCGCAGCTGACACACAGTCATTACAGAGAAAGGTAACTCAGCGTTCAAAGACAGAGATGCCCACGTATTCCTGCTTTGTTGACCACTGCTGGATTTGGTCGGGTAGACAGTTTGGTTGTGGTAAGGATGCCCCGGGTGCGTGGGACACTCAGGACCACGCCTGCACTCTCCGTGTGCACGCTTTGCTACCTACAGCGTCTCAAGGTGAAGCAACGACACAGAAATGTAACCTTGTACGAGGTTTCGTGCCTGGCACTTTCTTCCGTGAGAATGGTTCTCCCAGCTTGGGGAGGAGCCCTGGAGAGTCACTTATTCAGGACATCTGGGGAGGCAGGGGGCCTGAGGGGTGCAGCCCCCAGTCCCCAGCGCCCATGCCAACACCAGCCGTGGGGCATGCATGAGAAGGGTGCCCCGCAGGCTCTGAATGTCCCCTGTGACCCTCCTGCCCCACCCGCCTCCAGCTCACACAGCCTTCAGACCCCCGGGCCCAACCGGGAGCCCCAGCCTCCACTGTCCTGTTGAACCTGGCCACGCCGGCCATCAGGCCCATCTGACCCTCGTGCCCCGGGTGTGTTTGTTTCCTACCGGATGACAGATTCCCGTCTGAGCCCAGCACAGAGCCTGCCGCACAGGAACCTGTGCACAGACGGGGCCAAGACGAATGCCCGCCAGCTGTGGGATGCACAGCTGTGCCCAGGCAGACCGCTCGCCCCCGAGCGCACCTGTCCCTTCCTGCCCCTCGTCTCTGACCTCGGAAAGACACTGCCGGATGCAAGCAGCGCGTAAGACTGGACTTGCTCGTCCCCGATCGCTTCTTCTTCCCTTCAGCCTCCTGCGCTGTCTCCGTCCTTCCTGGTCTTCCCTGCTGGCCTCCCTTCCCTCCTGCCCCTCGGTCACTTCCACAGTGCCCACCCCCGCCCTCCTGTCTGTTCGTGCTCCCCCTTGCACTTGGGTCCCACCTCCTGCAGCATCCAGGACGCCCCTCCAGTCTGCAGAGGCCAGGACCTGTCAGCCCCCAAACTCTTCACGTCTGCTTAACTTCCTGCCTGTCCCTGTTGCTTAAAATACCAGAGCCCGGGGAGGGGGGGCCGAGGTGCCCGACCCACCGCACGCCTGCGCACGCGCACACACACGGGTGTGCATCCGCCGTGATCAGCGCAGGTACGTGCGCGCGCGCAACTGACATTCAGAGTCCTCGTACAAAATCGCAGTTTTTCTGGCTGCTATAAAATGTGCCAGTTTTAAAACTGTGCATTTGTTGCTTGAAAACTTATAAATATTTATAAGCCCCATTATAAATAAATTGTGGCTGGCAGACGGCACTCTATCCGCCAGCAGCGATTGCTCGAGTTCTCGATGCTTATCAATCCTCCACTTTTAAAACTCAGAGCACGGGCTCTGGGATCTAGAACACGAAGTGGTAGGAAAACCTACTCGTAAATTGGAGGGGAGGGCTGGCAGCTCACACCCGATGGTGGTCCACACTCCCTGTTTACCAGAAATACACATTCCTGGGCCCGCGCAGCCCTCCTGGGGTGGGGCCTGGGGCCTCCTCGCTGCCCCTCGTGTCCAGATCTGCTTGGCCCCGAGGACTGTGTGTCTCCGCCTGGGATTCCCGGCCCGGGGAGTGTGCACAGGGCCCGCTTTCCACCTGCGCCCGGCTGGCAGCTAAGCGCAGCTGGGTACGTGCTGAGTTGTGTCCACCCTGCCTCCTGCCGCCCCTCACTCTGCCACACCAGGGTGACTGGGCCGATCGTGCCCTCCTCCTCCTCCTCGACTTCCTTCCCTTCCCCACCCCTGGGGCATCGCCGGGAGAAACGACAGCCAGTCAGACCCTCTCGGGGTCTGCGGCTGAAGGGCCCCAAACAGAAACACCTCCTCGTCCCGGAAGGGGCACGAATGCAAACCCAAGCGGGAAGAGCTGTTTGCCATTTCCCATCGGGGGCTGAGCGTTACACACACTGTCAAGGACCCTCATGAGTCCTGCGCTCTGTCCTATGTTCGGCCACTGACTGTCCCTGCGCTGCGGCAAGTCCCCTGGCCCCAGTCCCCCCACTGAAGAGCCGGGTCTGGAGCTGCAGGATCCTGATCCCATAGCCCTCCCTTGCTTGTGACCCTCGGGGGGCGGGGCACGGCACATCCGGGTTCGTAGCACGTGCCGGCAGAGTGGTTTTTCCACTTCATCTTTCCCAGGACCATTTTTAAACTTTCACTACACAGCCTGGTATTCTGAGACACGTGACCCAGATTTGTCTGCGACACGCGGTGACCGAAGCGCAGTATTTCCACAATCCCCCTCCCCCCTTCCCCACTGCCACAGAAAGGCGAAGGGGGGGAGCGCGCACGCAGGGGGGCGGGGGACGCACGCATATGCTACTCCGCCAGCCAGAGAGCCCGTCACACGTGTGCACGAAGCATCCCAGGGATCAGCTGTCCTTCCTCTTCACGTATATTCACCACCACCTCCCATCTCACGGCGGGGACACCGCACAGCACTGCGGTGCAGGTGGCACGCAGCCAGCGCTCAGAGAAGCCCCGCAACCAGTGTGAGGCCTTGTGGCTCTGGGCCGCCGCCCGGGGAGGCCTGGGACCTCGTGGGAACTGCCTCCACCCGGTGACCGATTCCCGGAAATAAGGACCAGGGACTCAGGTTTCAGGTGTCACTTATGAGAAGGACACCTCCCCCCACCCCCACCAGGCATCTGATGCCACCTGAAAGGAACTGTCCATCTCAGGAGCCCAGGACGGGCAGGGCCAGCAGACACGCGGCCACAGTGTCCCAGCACAGGGCCCTTTCCGGGGCTGCACTAACTGCCGCCCTGACCCTCCCCCCGCCTCCCGCTGCTGCCCCTCCTTGGAAGTCAGGCCTCCCTCTTCCTCTGCAGGCGGCTTGTCACTTTCTGTCTTCCCTGGAAATTACCCCGGTGCCTTCCTCCCTGCGAGACCCTCAGGACACCGTATGTCCTACAGCTGGGCCTCTGTCCATCCTTCCACCCCAACAGCCGAGACAGCGATAAGCAATCCTTGTTCAAACGAAACGGGGGGGGGGGGGGGGGGGCAGCAGAGTGGCCAGCGGGTCCTTGGGCCGTCGAGTATAGGAAGCCCGAGAGTGGTGGCCCGGGCACAGGGGTGGGTCGGGAGATGCTCACATGCGTCAGCCATCAGTCCGCTGAGCGCCCAGGGTCTCAAGCATCAGAGCTCAGTGAAACCACCGGCCAGCAGCCCCACAGGGACCCTGTGGGCGCTCAGAGGGACAAATGAGGATGTCATTTGAAAGTACCGCTGATTCACACACATGCAGGTGTTGGGGGGGGGGTCTCCAGGGCTGCCGCACCGGTGTGGCATCAGAGGCCCTCCGGACCTGCCTTGTAGACCCAGCACAGCCGGGGGCAGGGGCCCAGCAGGGGGGCGCAGGCCTGGTGCCACCATGCACCCCGGGGGCAGCCAGGCACAGCGCACAGAGAACATACCCGGGGTGCAGAGACCCTGGGACACACAGCCCTGCCCTGGCAGAGGTGCAGGCTGGGAACTGGGCGACGAGGACCCAGGCTGGCCCGGGGAATCCTGAGTCCCAGGCACAGCAGAACCCGGTAACACCAACGAAGCAGGACAGCTCGGCCAGCTGCCCGCCCACCGCGTAGCTTTGAAGGTGGGGTACCCACCCCGCCTCAGTTTCCCCGCCTGTGAATGAGGCCCTTCACATGGCCTTGAAGGGGAGCTGAGATGACATGCTTCACAGGGGAGGGCCAAGGAAGAGAGACTCGAAGGCACCCCTGGGTCTCCAGGTTGCTCCGGTGGCTACAAAGGGGCACGATTTCCCACTGGCACTGTTCCTTTGTAAGCAAACCCTGGAATCTGAGCTTAAAAATACATGTTTTGAATTAATATTGAAACAAGAATTTGATCTCCCGCCAATACTTCTAATTTTCTAAATTGATTCTCATGCAAAGAAAACATAATATATATATATATATATATAAACATATATATATATATATATTGCTTATCACCACTGAGACAGACATTGACTTCACAGCAGAGAGCTCCCGCACCTGCAGATTACCATCTGTCACATCCTCAAGAGGGAAAAGAAAGCAGGTCACGTGTTCAGGGCTTCGGGGTCCCCAACCAGCCCTTCCTACTTTGCCCTGAAACATTAGCATTTGGGAGGTGCCCTTAACACGACACAGTGGGGCACTAAAAAGTCAGTTTACCCATCTTTATATGTGTGGACGCTCCCACACCGGGGTGGGACCTCTGGTACGTCTGCAGGGCTGCAGGCCTCTGGGGTACGGGGCACAGGGCGGTTCCCACCCCCGCCCCGTCTGCGTCGTCACAGGGCAGGAGTCTGAACAATGCCACCCCAACCCCCTTCAGCTCCCACTGCTTCCGAGTGACCTGGGGCAGAGTATCCGCACCGTGACTGAAACCAGAACTGTTCTTTCCAGGAAGAGGCGGATGGTCCTACGTTAGTTCCAATCCACGGCAGAACATTCTAGAAGACTGAAGCCACCGTCATCTTGGACCCACTGGACCCTCAAAGGACAAAAACTCCTAAGAAGCCCCACACACATCTGTGGAGCTGCCCGACTCCCCCGTCACCCACAAGCTTCACCCCATCTTCCATCCTGGACACACACACCCCAAGAACAGAAATGGGGTTCATTTAGCATTAGAACTTCACAGATTCACTCAACAGAATTTTTTAAATCCCTCCTTAACTCCTCACTCTTGAAGCATCGAATTTATTACCGTCCCACTCTAAGCGCGCAGAAAGTCCTTCTGTTGCTCTGACCCAGGGTGCCTCGCACGGTGGGGCCGCACGGGACGGGGGCCTGTGCCGTGGCACCAATTAGAAGGGGCCAGCCGACGAATGGATCCTTCTATCTTTTAAAAGACAGCATCTGTTAAAATCACATGGTAACGTCAACACGGGCGTTTTTTAAAAGTTACAGGCACTGTTGACCTTCTGACACCGAATGACCCCGTAAGAAATCCCAGTACTTCAGCTCGAAGGAAGGGGCCGAGACAAAGAGCTCCGTGGGGCACGGGCCCTTTCCACGGAGCAACTGGGAAATCTGCTGCAGAGACAACCAGCCACCTAACCCACCGACCACTCGAGAAGTAGGAAACCTCCGACCGATTCCACGGGCCCGAGTCACCAACCTCAGGCAAACGTGGGGCAAGAGCCACAGCCACGCACATGTCTCCGGGACGGAGCACGCGTGTCAGATCTGCCTTCGACACAGCTCGTACCGGTGCATTTTTCGCGGTCGGATTCAGGGCAGGGACGGTTTTCTAGCAGCTACTGCGGCGGCCTGCCATCATCGATTGGCTGGAAGGACACAGAAGCCAAGACTTCGCCCCAGCCAGCCCCCCCCCCCGCCCCCCCGCCCAGTAACACAGATGGGAGCAATGGAAGAGTTTGCCAGTGAAGATGTTGGTCACTGAGGCTCCTTTGGTGCCACATCTGGCAGTAAGATCTTTGAGACACTGGACAACTGAGGTCAAGGGGGACGGGATTCCCGTGCTCAGGCACCACCGACACGGCCGGGTTGACAGTTCGGCGGCACCAGGTGTCAGGTGTGGGAGCCGGGAGCTCACGGTGCAGTGCAGACGGCCCGGGGGGCGACGGGGGGCGTCATCGCGGAGGGAGGGGGCGCCAACACCCCGCGGGGCGGCCCCCGGGACCAGAGCTAGGCCCTTTCGGGTGGCAGCCCGCCTTCTTCTGTGCCGACTCCATATTTTTAAAACCCTCCTGCCTGCTTCTAGTCCCCGTGTTGTGCTTATCGGGTAAAACTGCAGGTCACATCTTCCTAGGGGAATTTCTCAGGAGAATGGGTCGGTTGAATTAAATTTTTTGCCCGGACAACTAGAGTCAAACTTTTTTTTCCATTAAAAACATACAGCACAGAACATTAGTCTTACATCTTTCTTAGTCTTAAAAAATATAAATATAGAGGGCTAATTTGTACAGGATGTATAGGTATGTACACCTTTAATATGCACACGAGAAGATCAGGACAAGTTTATGAAACTTGCACTTTTCAGACACCTTCCTCCTGGGGCATTTGGACAAGGCTCTGCGCCCATGGGCGGCTGCCCGAGTTTCCATAGCCCCTGTACCCATTTCCCGGGAAGAACCAGGTCTCCTGACCACCGGTGCAGGGTCAGGACGGGGTGGCCGGCCGGTCACAGGGGCTTCTCCACCGGCTGCTGGAGACAGAGCTCGCTTCCAGCAGAGACGATGGGCAGGCTGTTCTCCAGGTGGTGGTTGATGAGGTGGCTGATGCTGTCGAAGACCCTGTCCTTCGTCCGGACCTGGGAGGGACACAGAGGGCAGGATGCATGACCCACGGGCAGAGAAAAGAGAACGCACGTGCTTGGAGCCGGCCCCAGACCACGGGAACCGGAGCGGCGGCCTCCCCGGGGCCCCCGCACTCTCTCAGAGACACGTCTGTGAAGTCCCCAGTGATCGTCACTGGCCGGTCATTCAGCCTGTCACCTGCCATGTGTCTTCAGCAGCCACCCTGCCCTCTGCTGCCAACCTTTTCTCTCCTGCTCTTCTCCTGCCCTCGAAAGACCCATCTGGCCGTCCTGCACTCGCACCCAGAGGGGGTCCACGTGGCCCTTCCGTCTCCCACACTGGGGGGCGAGCCTGTCTGGGACACAGGGGCAGCACAGCACGCTCCTGGTTTCTTGGTGCAATGCCCGCCTGCCAGCCTCCGAGCAAGTGAACCCTGGGGGGGGGGGGGGTGTGGGGGAGGGTCACCACTTCCCGCTGCTCACCGGGCCTGCGCCTTGGTCCCTGAGCTGCTACACTCCCAGTGTAGACCACACTTGAAGAAGGCAGAGGACCCCTGGCCAGGAACAGTCTCCCGGCTGCTATGGACACAGCCCCCGCGGCCTCCTTCGAGGGGATGGGAGACAGGCCAGGGAGCAGGTGCCTGGCTACACCTGATGGCCCTCCAGCCCTTAGATGGTCCTCATGATGGCTTTTGGACGCCCTGGGTGTCTGACCTCTCTCTCCAGCCTTATTTCTGGGGACCCCCCTTTCCCTGGGCCACAGCTCTCCCCCACCTGTCTCTCAGGGACTCTGAGGGCACATCTAGTTTCTTCCTCCTTACCTGTCCCCGTATTCTCTCCTTTCCTCTAATCCCATCCTCACCCCTGATGTGGCCACTCTTGTCTCTCCCTTCCACCAACTTACCAATGGGATGTCCTATTCTGATCCTTCAACCTTGATCTCATTCCCACCCCAAATCTATAGTCCAGGTGTGCCCATTAAAGCCCCCACCCCGCCCCCCCGGCCATCTGCTCTAGGGTCTACAAGATAGCAGCCACAGGCAACAGTAGAAACTTAGAAATGAGGGTTCTCTGTTCTCCTGGGGTCCCACACTGAGGTAGGCCCCCTTCCCCACAGGTGTCTGTAAGCATGGAGGGACAGGGACCCACTGGGCCACAGGGTTCCTGACCCTTGGGCACTGAGCCTCACCAAGGATGTGACCCAATGGGCACATTAGGAAAGGAATCTTTTTGCAAGAAATTTTGGCATCTTTTCATCAAGGCTGTTTAATCCTCCTGAGTTCTGTAGAATCCCCACCACAGAAAAACCCTGAGGTGACATGGGAAGGCCCCTTTCTGGGAGGTGAGGGGCACCCAGGACTCAGCCTGAGACTACTGTTGGCTGCTGCCTTGACGCTGACTTCTTATTCCCACTTCTTAGTGATGAACACTCATCGAAGTTCTGGGGCAGCAGGGGTGAATGAAAGAGGGTTTATGACAGGGCAGTGTCTGGGATAGCAGTCTTAGCATGGACTCACGTCCAAATCACCAGACAGTGTTCAGTAACCCCATGCCCAGGCCAACCCCACCAGGGGCTTGGGGTGGGGCTCGGCCAACTGGCGTGTCTCTCGATCCCCGCCCCCCCCCCCCCCATGATTCCAACATATTGCCCAAGCTGCCCCCTGGTGGGCATCTTTGGGGTATGAAGGCTGGGCCACAATGAACACACACATACAAACAAAACCATGAAGAGTCATATGATATAAATTTACTGCCTAAATAGGCCAGTTCACTCCATTCACATCAATGCTTGCTGAAACTCCAGTCTGGCTTCTTCCCAGAGAACCTGCAGTCCACAGAGCTATCTGTATGGACCCACTTGCTATGTGGGTCAGAAAAGAAGAAAGAGCTGAAATCAGTATTCTAAGCTTTTACCTTAGGAAACTAGAAAACAGAACAAATTAAATCCACAGGAAGCATAAGGAAAGAAATAATGAAAAAATTAGAGCAGAAACCAATGACATTGGAAACAGGAAATCAATACAGAAATCAATGATCCCCAAAGCTGGTCCTTCGAAAAGATACATAACAATTGATAAGCCTCTAGCCAGGCTAAGAAAAAAAATGAGAGAAGACACTTACTAATATCGGAAATGAAAGAAGGGTCATCACTACAGATCTCATGGAATTTAAAAGGATAATGAGGGGCGCCTGGGTGGCACAGTCGGTTAAGCGTCCGACTTCAGCCAGGTCACGATCTCACGGTCCGTGAGTTCGAGCCCCGCGTCAGGCTCTGGGCTGATGGCTCGGAGCCTGGAGCCTGTTTCCGATTCTGTGTCTCCCTCTCTCTCTGCCCCTCCCCCGTTCATGCTCTGTCTCTCTCTGTCCCAAAAATAAATAAAAAACGTTGCAAAAAAAAAAAAAATTTAAAAGGATAATGAAAGAATACTATAAATAACTCTATGCCCACAAATTTGAGAACTCCTTAAAAACGGACCCATTTCTTGAAAGACACAGCTTCACAAAACTCTTACAAGAAGAAATAGATGGTTTGAATAAACCTGTGGCTATTTAAAAATTGAATCAGGGGCGCCTGGGTGGCGCAGTCGGTTAAGTGTCCGACTTCAGCCAGGTCACGATCTCTCAGTCCGTGGGTTCGAGCCCCGCGTCAGGCTCTCAGCTGATGGCTCAGAGCCTGGAGCCTGTTTCCGATTCTCTGTCTCCCTCTCTCTCTGCCCCTCCCCCGTTCATGCTCTGTCTCTCTCTCTCCCAAATATAAAATAAAAAACGTTGGAAAAAAAAATTTAAAAAAAAAAAAAATTGAATCAATAGTGAATAATCTGCCAACATAGAAAGCACCAGGCCCAGATAGGTTCACTGGTGAACTCTACCAAACACTTAAAGACAAAATTTACCAAGTCCCCACAATCTCATTCAGAAGACAGAAGCAGAAATAATATCACTTAACTCACTCTATGAGGCTAGTACGACTCTAACATCAAAAGCAAACAAAGACGTTACAGGAAAAGAAAACTACAGACCAGCACCTCTTATGAACACACATGCAAAAATCCTCAACAAAACACTAACGGATTGAATCCAACAATGTATAAGAAGAACTATACACCATGACCAAGGGGGATTTATCCTGGGTCTGCAAGGCTGCTTCCCCATTCAGAAGTCAACACAATCCATCACACCATTAGGGTGAAGACAAAAACTCCATGATCTTATCAATGGAAACAGAAAATTCAACCAATTCTTGGTAAAAGCTCTCAGTAAACTAGGAATACGGGTGAAACTTCCTCCACTTGATAAAGACATCCACAAAAATCCTACCACTAACATCCTACTTAATGATCAGAAACTTGAACAAGGCCAGGATGTCTCGCCTCACACTCCTCAACACCATCATGGAAGTCCTCGTTAATGCAGTAAGACAAAAAAGGAAATAAAAGGCAAAGACAGCATTTTCAGTGAACGATGCTGCAGCACCGGGATGTCCACATATATTTTACAGAAAGCCTAGATCAGAACTTACACCCTTCAAAAAATTAACTCAGAATGGATCACAGACTTAAATGTAAAATGCAGAATTATTAAACTCTTAAAAGAAAACACAGGGAGAACTTTAGTGACCATGGGTTTGGTGATGACTTTCTAGATAAGACATCAAAGGCCTGATTCGTGAATGAAAGAAACGATAAGCTGGACTTCATCAAGATTAAAAACGTCTGATCCACAAGTGACACCTTCAAGACAGTGAGAAGAGCAGCCACGGACTGGGAGAAGGTATTTGCAAAAGACACATCTGATAATGAACCGGTCTCTGAAATATACAAACAGCTCTTAATACCAACATTAAGAAAACCACATTTTAAAAATGGGGCAAAGACCTTAACAAACACCTCAGCAAAGAGGATGCACAGGTGGCAAACAAGTACGTGAAAAGATGCCCTACAGCACAAGTCACCAGGGAAACACAAGTTACAACACTGAGATGCCACCACACACCTATCAGAATGGCCAAAATCCACGACACCGACAACTGCCAATGCTGGTGAGGATGTGTGCAATGGGAACTCTCGTCACTGCTGGTGGATTGCAAAACGGGACAGATAGTTTAGAAGATAGTTTGGTGGTTCCTTTTCTTTTTAATGTTTGTTTATTTTGAGAGAGAGAGGGATAGAGAGTGAGCAGGGAGGAGCAAAGAGAGAGGAGAGAGACAGAATCCCAAGCACACTCCACACTGTCAGCATGGAGCCTGATGAGAGGCTCGAACCTGAACCCTGAGATCACGACCTGAGCCGAAACCAAGAGTTGGATGCTTAATCGACTGAGCTATGCAGGTCTTGTAAAACTAAACACATGTGATGAAGGAGGTGCTGGTAGCTGAGGTTTGGGGGCAGGGTGAGCTGCAGGAAGGAATCCAGGGGGCAGTTGGGCAAGGGGGTGGGGGCCGTACCTTCTGCTTTAGGTATTGTGGGTTCAAGTTGTCTAGGGAACATTTAAATTAGGTGCCCAGTAGTCAGAAATACCATTTAGAGATATTGTTCGTTAACAAGTATACTCAACCAATGACAGAATGATTACATCCGTCCCCTTCCAAAAGGTCACACTAGCTGTGGCAAAGCCATCAGACAAGATAGTCCCTGATTAAAATCTGGTTCCATTGGAATGGGTTGCACACTCAGACCTGCTGCTCTTTGTCTAATGTCTCAGCTTGGGCTGGATCCACTGGCGGACCCTCCACTCCCAGAGGCTCAAGCCCAAATACAACCTAACCCAAGCGGGATGTAGACCCACCCACCCACATTGCTTGGCCTCTCCCAGGTTTGAAATTAAGGTGAGGCTCAGGTCCTTCTTAGACCCAACGGACACAGTGCCAGGTTCACACCAGCCCTCTGGGGCTGCAACACCAAGAGTCTGGCTTGGGACTGTGAGTGCCAGCTGCTTACATCCTTCCAATCAACACCTTGCCCACATGGGCACTCCTTTTCCCCAACAGCAGGAGGAAAATTTAGAGACTCACAAATAACCTAACGTCCCACCTGAAGACACTAAAAACCTTGAACTGAGCAGGAGAAAGGACATCATAAAGATTAAAGCAGAGATAAAATAGAGAATGGGAAAATAATAGAGAAAATCAATGAAACCAAAAGCAGCTTCTTTGAAAAGACCAACACAACAAATTTGACGAAGTTGGAGGACTCACACTTCTGGATTTCAAAACTAATTACAAAGCTACAGTAATCAAAACAGTGTGGTACTGATAGAAAGACAGGCATATAAGGCAGTGGAAAAGAACAGAGGGCCTAGAAATGAGCCCCTGCATATGTGGTCAAGTGATTTTTGACTAGGATGCTATGACCATTCAACAGGAAAGGGACAATTTTTTCAACAAATGCTTCTGGGGAAACTGGGTGTCCACATACAAAAGAACAGAGTGCCTGTAGCTGATGCCACATACAAAAATTAACTCAAAATGGATCCAAGATCTCAATGTAAGGCCTAAAATTCTTAGAAGAAAACTCAGGGCAAAAGCTTCGAGGCACTGAATCTGCAATGGTTTCTTGGATATGGTACCAAATTCCCAGGCAACAAAAAAAAAAACCAGACAATTTGGATGTCATGAAAATTGTAAAGTTTTGTGCATGAAAGACACTATCAACAGAGTAAAAAAGCAACCTACAGGATGGGGGGGGATAAATTTGGAATTTGTGTACCTAATAAGTGATGAATATCCAGAATATATAAAGTACTCCTAAAACTCAATAATAAAAAATAGACAACCTGATTCAAAAATGGGCAAAGAACTTGAATTGCCATTTCCTCAAAGAAGACACATAAATGACCATGTGACCAAATGACATGGCCAATAAGTACATGAAAAGATGCTCCGCAACCCTCATCATCAGAGAAATGCAAATTGCGATACCACCTCACACTCATGAGAATGACCACCATCCCCAAACCAGAAAATAGCAGGTGTTGACCAGGAGGAGGAGACATTAGAGCCCTTGTGCACTATTGGCAGGAATGTGAAATAGTGCAGCCGCTGTGGGCTGTGTGATGGCTTCTCAAAAACATTTTGTTAATGAATTCTCATATGACTCAGCAATTCCCCTTCTAGACGTATACCCAAGAAACTCAAAGGAGGGTCTCAAAGAGATACCTGTGCATTGTATTAAAAGCAGCATTTCCTGCAATAGTTAAAATGTGGAAGCAACAAGTCCATCCACACATGAATGGATAGGCAAAATATGGTCTATCCACACAATGGAATATTGTGCAGCCTTAGGAAGGAAGGGGATCCTGACATGTGCTCCAGCGTGGATGAACCCTAAGGACAGCATGAAACAGGCCAGTCACAGAAGGACAAATGCGCTGTGACTCCGCTTACATGACATCCGTAGAGGAGTCAAATTCATAGAGACAGAAAGTGGAATGGTGGATGCCAGGGGCTGGGGGTGGAGGGGACAGAGAATTATTTAATGGGGACAGAGTTTCAGATTTGCAAGACAAAAAGAGTTCTGGGGATGGATATTGGTTGTACAACTACATGCACACCACCCACACCACTGAACTGTACCCTTACAGCTGGCTTAGATGGTAAATTTTATGTTCTGTGTATTTTACCACAACAACAACAAAAAAAAAAATGAAGAAAAAGAAGAGAAGCATGGACAAAGGATTCGAACAGACGTTAGTCCAAAGAAGATGCGTAAACAGCCAGTAAGTATCTAAAGAGATGCTTGACCTTATTAGTCACGAGGGAAATGCAAATCAAAATCACAGTGGTCTGTCACTGCCCGCCCACACGGATGGCCAGAATCCAAACGCCAGATAGTAATAAGGGTGGGAGACGGCACAGAGAAATCGGGGCCCTCGCACACTGTTAGTTGGAATGTAAAATGGTGCAGCTGCTTTGAAAAAAAACTGTGTGACAGTCCCTCGGGTGGCAGATTACAGAGCCACCACACGACCTAACAAATCCACTCCTGGGTATATGTCCAAGAGAAATGAAAACACACGTCCACACAGGAACTTGGACGTCATGTTAGCGGCAATGTTCGTAACAGCCAAATGTCCATCACGAATAAAGCATGGGCTGTCCGTGAGCGGAATGTTCCTCAGCCACAGAAAAGAATGAGGTGCTGACACCCGCCACAACGTGGATGACCCTTGAAAACACTGCACTCAGTAAAAGAGGCTAGTCACAAAGGACTACGTATTTATAGGATTCCATTCAGAGGGAGCTCCAGAAGGGAGAAACCCACGGAGACTAGGCGACGGGAGGCTGGTGGGTGACAGCTGAACGCAGAGGCATTTCTCTTGTAGGTGGTAAACATGTTCCAGACGGACTGTGGTCATGGATGCACACGTCTGTGAATACACTAAAACCCACTGGATTGTACTCCTGAAACGGGCCTGTATGTAAGGTATATCCTGCTAAGGCTGCCTTTAAAGTCTCTGTGTCTACCAGTTTACAGAAGAGCCAGGGGTCAGGGCACAAGTGACATAGGGACACCACAACCCAAATCACAGTGTGGGATATTCTACAGACAAGTTATCTAGTCGCTCAAGGAAACCACTGGAGTCCAGGGAGATGGAGGGAAAACAGAGTAAGAGTCTTCAGAGACCTCACAAAATGGACCACATGGACCACGCTTGAATTCTGATTCCAACAAACATACTATACACACAACATCTTTGAGATAATCAGGGAAATTTGAATATGTTGAACGACTATCTTTAGTTTTGTTGGATATAACAACTATGTCGTGTCGTTGTTGCCTTCATACCCTTATTGGTGGAAATGATGCTGAGATATTTATAAGAGGAGTGCACTGCAGGATGCCTGGATATGCGATCAAATGTTTCAGAAAGCCCCTCCCCGCCCTTCTCTCCAGTCCCTTCCTTCCTGACTGAACGGTCGGTCCAAATGCCAAGGAAGACAAGTGCTGTGCTCTGGGGGTGGGGGTGGGGGGGGCAGCCACGGTGGTTCCCAGTGGGAGACTGGAGCCCAGGGGCAGTGAGGAGTGTACCACAGGACAGGTGACAGGAGGACACAGGACAGGAGGTGGGTGGCCCGCGTGGGCATCAGAGCCAGGAGGGGTGGTCAGAGCGAGCTCAGGGGGAAGGGAGCCCCCGTAGAACGGCTGGGCGGGGAACCGGCGCCCCCGCAGGGCGGGGGCAGGGGCGGCCGCTGTGATGGGGGTGCACCTCACATGTGGGGGGTTAACCAAGTCGGTGAAAATACGAAGGTAAGGGGTCAGGCTTCTCATCGCTGGAGGAGAGACTTAGAAATGCAGGAAAAGACAAACGGATGAACCCTGTGATATCAGACTGGAATCGGAAGAACTACCACGAGCCACAAGCGTACCGCTTGTAACATCCAGAGATGGACACGCAAATGGGCACAGACACGAGCGTGCGCGTGTGTGTGCGTGTACATCTGTCGGCACCAATCCGTCCATCTCGAGGACACGGGAGCGGCAGCACCCCCACTTGAAGACCCTGGTCTCCCCGTGAAAAACAAGCAGGCCAGGCCTCCAACGGCAGTGGAGGAAGACGGTCCCGTGACGTCCGTGTGTATTTGAAGCAAAGACAAAGAAGAGCGTCGAAGGGACGCGGTGAGAAGCCACCGAACAGTCAGGCAGCTGTGAATCCACACGGATGAAAACAAATTACTTAACAGCTGGAAAGGTGGATTCATGTAGTTTCAGGGTACCTCCTCCCAAATATGTAATAATTACAAGGGAAGGCGAGAGTGTGCAGGGGCGAAGCCTGCCAGATGCCCCCTTCGTCCGGCATCCAGGAGAACACTCACGGACACCACTCCCAGCGCGGTGTCTCCGTGACGGCGTGACCCAGATGCATAATCTGACCCCGACTCGGAGGACAGGTCAGAAAACCGGACTGAGCAGGAGCCTGCGGTGAGGGGGACTGAAGACACAGGACAGCCTGAGGCGGTGAGGCATTCTGAACGGATCCTTTCCAGTAAAGGCCGTTCCAGGAGCGGCCAGGGGACAGGAAGGGGGTCGGCAGGAGCAGGCCGCAGTGGCGCCATCAGGGCGAAGGCGCGATTCTGTGTGTACCACACTCACACTCGGGGGCCGGGGGCGACGGAGACTTTGGGCAGGGGACTCGCAAATCATTCCGTGGGAGAACGCTGTCCTCTACTTTCAAACGCTACCGCCACCTCTAAAATAACGGACAGGTGAATCGAGATCGGAACAACATTGGTAAACTGTGCAGCGAATACCGGGACCACGGGAGTTCATTACTTTGCTTCTGTGTCTATTTTGTGCATTCAGAAAACACTAAAAGTGCTGTTGACAGAGACAGAGGGTGAGACAGGGAGGTCGCACAGACACGACGAGCGCTGCTGGGGAGAGAGAGGCTTGATGTATTTACAGGCGCAGAGACAACCTGGGAAATGAAAACACTTGTCAAAAATCGAAAAATGGGCTACGCTTTAGTTTCCAGGGAGAATCAAGAAAGGACACCTGTTGGGGCGCCCGGGGGGCTCAGTAGGTTGAGCTTCCGACTTCGGCTCAGGTCATGATCTCACAGTTTGTGAGTTCGAGCCCCGCGTCAGGCTCTGTGCTGCCAGCTCGGAGCCTAGAACCTGCTTCGGATTCTGCGTCTCCCTCTCTCTCTGCCCCTCCTCTGCTTGTTCAATCTCTCTCTCTCTCTCTCTCTCAAAATAAATAAACGTTAAAAAAGAAGAAGAAGACATGACACCACCGAGAGCAGTTTGAGCACCAGGAAAGGACTCCGAGAGGGAGCCTGAGCCTGGCCGTGAGCACCACCCGCTCCACTGGGATTGGGTTGGGCTGTCACTTCTCATCAAAGACCGCAGGTAACATCCGCTTGGTCACACTTTCCAGGTGTTACGCTGGTAAGAAGTGAAAAGACACGACGGCCTTACCCGCCAGCGGCCAGTGGCCCTGCTCGTACATCCCTAGTCTATCCTGCACTCGGACCGGTAAGGCAGCCCGAGTGTGGCTTCTCCCACGAGGCCACTGACCGTCCCCACCGTCTCCATCCCCTTCTTCTCCATGGAGCCCCCGGGTTGAAGGGACAGGCCTGGAAGATGGGGGCCCCGGGATGTGAGTCGCCGAACCAAGGACCCGAGGGGCAAGAGTGGGTGAGTGGGCACTGAGCTCCCTTGGCTCAGACCAGTGAGGCTTCCCATGTCATCTGTTAGATCAGCACCGCCTAGTCTGCCGGAGACAAAGGAAAATTTAAAATAACAACAAGGCTTGTTTGACTGGAGGGATGGAGGGGGATTATTTTCTTAGTTACTCTCAGAATAAAATAAAATCCTAATAAGCGTGGGGTGTTGGCCGGTTGCTGTTTTCCGATGTCCTGAATGCAAAGCCCCAGCACGTGCTCTCAATGTGCCACGTTCCCGAGACCGCGGTCAGGAAGCCCATGGAACACCCAGCCACGGAACAAGTGCAGGCGTGCTGGAGGTGTGGGTGCAAGTGCGGGTGCAGGTGCGGGTGTGGGTGCAGCAAGTGGCTCATTATAAAGCAAGCACAGCACCCGGCCCACCCTGCTGGCCCTACCGGCCAAGGGGATGAATCAAGGACAGGTGCCTCCGGGCATCATCTTAGACTCAAGAGGGCTAACTCACCGTGAGGACGTTCCAGACGCCACCTCTGGCGCTGTTCCTGCAGAGCCCGCCGGTGGGGTCGGAGCAGCTGCTGCCCCACACCTGCATGGGAGCTCAGGAGCCCCGCCTCCACCCTCCTCGGTCACCCGCGTTTCCAGCGACCCCAGGAGCCCTCGTCTTGCACGATCAGTGTGCAGTGGGAAGGCACACAGGTTCGTACACTCTGCAGTAAATATAGCCTCAGAACTGTTTTGCATCCTTATTTCTCCGAGTAATCTGTTCTGCCAAGTTTCCCCCTTTATAGTCAGGGACCAACCAATTACCATGAAAATCAGATGAATAAATATTGAAGAGAATGTGTTCATCGTCTATTTTGGTGTCCTAACAGCAAGAAAGTGACATTACATTCGTAATTAAGTCTTTCTCAGCTGAAGCTCTCCTCCACTGGATCAATTAAATTAGATCATCAGATCCAGCAAAAAGCCTCCCCCAAGAACACTTATTAGTTGGTGCGACTGATTTTCTCTGAGGTGCCAGATTTCCCCTCAGAAATTAAAGTCTTGTAGACGGCACAGCTGGGGTCGTGGCTTACAAGAACACCTGTTTCAACCACATTCCTCCAGCTTCCTTCCTTCCCACCTTCCAAATTATCTTAAAAAAAATGTTTGTAAGTAGGCTCCACACCCAAGGTGGGGCTTGAACTCACAGCCCTGAGATGAAGCGACAGGTGCTCCACCAACTGAGCCACCCGAGTGCCCCTACACGTTACCTCGGTACTGGTTTGGGAATGCAGAATATATTAGTAGTAATACTACATGTCCTTTTTTGAGAGAGAGAGAGAGAGAGAGAGAGAGAGAGAGAGAGAGAGATGCAAGGGGAGGGACAGAGAGAGAAAGAGAGAATCCCAAGCGGGCTTCATGCTCAGTGCTGAGCCTGATGTGGGGCTCGATCCCTTGACTATGAGATCGCGACTGGAACAAGAGTCAGATGCTTAACCGACTGCGCCCCCCAGACACCCCAGTACGTGTCGTTTCGTAATCATCAATCAATCCTTTGTCTACAAGGACTGAGTATATGACCCATTAACCATCTTTGCTCTATGAGATGGCGTAATGTAGCTAAACTGTTAACTTCTCTTTTCTCAACAATACCTAAATGTTGCAACTGAAATCTTCGCATTCTCTTAGCCTTGCTCAGGTGTTTTCTTTCCTATTTTGTCTCAGAAAACAACAGACGGATTAGTAGCAGCCCTTGCAAAGGGAAACCTCTCTGGGCTGATTCTGTTTAGAGACGCCTATCTGTGATGAGGCATCTGTAGCAGCAGGGGACCCTCAGCTCCCACGTGGCCTGTGGGGGCCCTCGGCTCCCGTAAAAGCCCGAGGTCGATCGGCGCCATCACGTGCTCGTTAAACACCTACTATGTGCCTGGCACTATTCTACGTACTGGGCGTAATGCAGTGACTAAGGCTGCCACTCTCACAGGGGTGACAGGGCAGTGGGGGGAACCAGTCAGCGAACCAATGAACAAATAAATGAGTGCTTGTGTGTGACAAGGCCTTGAAGGTCACAACGAATCGTGGTGCAGAAACAGGGGCTCTCCAGGACACTCTATGTGACATACGAAGAGGGACGGCCTCTCTGATTTGCAGCCGCCCTAGCTTGTTATAAGGTGACTATACCCCTGGCCCCCAAACCAGACCAGCATACACAAGCAAAAGGCAGCCAAGGCAACAAAGACCGACCTCACGGGTGAAGGGCAGCCAGAAACACCCAAGAGGAAGTGTCGGGTGCCCAAATCCCGCAACGCAGCCCGTGACGGCTGCGTCAGGACCAAGCAGGGCATATGCCAGGACGCAGCGTCAGAAGGATCTGCCTGTGTAACTGCCCCCTCCCCACGTTAACAGACTCCAGGAAAAAACCCCCCATGATTATTGTCATGATGCTGAAGCAGCATTTGACAAAATCCAATACCTATACATGACAAAAGCAATCTGGTAACTAATTTCTATGAATTCCACACAAGCAGAAACTGTCCTCTTAAACCTGCTCACGGACGTATCCCAGGTGTCAAAAGCAGTGCCCAGATTTAGCAGTCACTTGGTGCACAGCTGTTGAGCGACTGAATGAATCAGAGAATGAAGTCCTTTCTTCGGCTGACGAAGACAATCCCCCAGAGCTTACGTCACCCTCAGTAGAACAAAACCCGCCAACATCCCCTTTCAGGCTGGGGACGAGACGAGGGCGCCCTCTCCTGGTGAACGCTCCAGGGCGCCCCGGTGAGTGTGCCACGGGGTCAGAAACCGGAAGGCAGGAGACGCGACTGTCCACGTGTGCCACGGCCTGACCGCCGTTCCGGTAAAACCGCTGCCGTCGGCAAGATTTCTGGGCACAAGATCATACCACATTCCTCTCCCTGCAGCAGTCACTGTTGAGAAAACGTGGCCAAAATCACATACCGCTTGTGCCAAGAATTCAAACCAGACACTCCAGGGAGTAACCAAACAAAGGAAACACAAGAACTTTCCGGAGAGAGTTTTTAAATTCTAACAAGGGACAGCTTAAAACTAAATAAGTAGAGACTCATGCCATGTTCGTGGATGTGATGATTTAATGCTGAAAACCGTCAGCTCTCCCTGAAATTAATCCGTGAACTCAACACCGGTCCTACCAAAATCCCAGCACGCGTTCTCGGTGGGGGCATAAACGGACTCCAAAACCACAGCAAAGAGGGATAGAGGTCCGAGAACAGCTTAAAAAGAGAATGCTAATAGGAGTTTCAAGAGGAAGGACTTACACTGCCACATGTTAAGACCGTTTCAAAGCCAGAGTGACCACGCGATGTGGTACTCATATCAGGACTAAACAGTCCGCTCAACAGGACAGGGCAGACTCTCGAGAAAAACAAGGGACACAGAGCACCGAGAACGTTAACTCAAGGCGCATCCATAGGACAGAAGCCTGGCTCACCACCTGGAGATTTAAGGAATGCTGGGTCCCTGTCTTATGTCACTGTCAACGTAACTCTAGTCAGAATGAGAACCTAATTGCGAAAAATAAGCAAACACAGAAGTCACAGAGGAACAACGTGCATCTACGACTGCAGGTCAGGAAATCTTTTATGTTTACTTTTTAAATGTTTCTAATGTTTATTTATTTATTTTGAGAGAGAGAGAGTACGAACAAGGAGGGGCAGAGAGAGAGGGAGAGACAGAATCCCAAGCAGGCTCCGCACGGTCAGTGCAGAGAGCCCGATGTGGGGGCTCAAACTCACAAACCGTGAGATCGTGACCTGAGCCGAAATCAAGAGTCAGATGCTCAACCGACTGAGCCACCCAGGTGCCCCATGAGGAAATCTTTTAAAACTCAAGACCACAGGGGCACCTGGGTGGCTTAGTCGGTTAAACATCTGACTCTTGATTTCGGCTCGGGTCATCATTTCATGGTTCATGGGTTTGAGCCTTGTGTCAGGATCTGTGCTAACTGTGGAACCTGCTTGGGATTCTCTCTCTCCCTCTGCCCCTCTCCCCTGCTCTCCTTCTCTCTCTCTCTCTCTCTCTCTCTCTCTCTCTCTCAAGTCAAAACAAAACAAAACAAAACTCAAGGCCGTAAACCATAAAAGGGAAACTTCCATTTGATGAAGAACATCACAGACAAAATGATCAGATTAGGGGGGAAAAATGGGAGGGTTCATGTGGAAATTCTATGGCTGAGAAACTCAGGAAGTGAGCTGGGTGAGAAGATCAGAAGAGAAGCAGGGGAGAGGTGGGCGCATAACATTTACTGGAAGAACCTGTGGACGCGCGGTCGTAGGGCGACACTGGGACATGCTCTTCCCCGGAGTCTTGGACTCGCCCCGCAGGGAGGATGATGTCAAGGAGGCTGAGGGAACCCTGGTGCATGGCCGCTGTGCCCCCTGGTAGTCCAGCCGTTCTGGAAGCAAATGCACAGCCCTGGTGAAACCAAGTGTGTGTGTGTCCTATGACCAAAACCCCGGTCCCGGGATGTGCCCCAGAAAGACCATCATGGGCGCAGGGAAAACGCACGGAGACTTCGTAGCACCTTCAGCCCTGCATGAGAATGTTCCACAAGTGACGTGTGGCCGTGGATGGGGGCCGCTGGGCCGCCCACCCAAGCGACGATCCCGTGTACAGAAAGCACCACAGACAGATCTCAAAAACACATGCAGAGTTTGACATGGGATTTGAGGGGCAGGACCGTGTTAGCAGCTTCCTGAAATGCACAAACACACAGTGTATCTTCTCCCTGACGTACCTCCGTGGGAAAAACCACACAACCGAAGAAGGTGGATTGGAAGGATTCACATTACGTTCCTAGGGAGGGGGTTGCCCAGGTGGAGAGGGGAGAGGGGCACGGAGTCGATGTCCGGAGAGCCAAGGTGCAGACGCCCTGGAGCAGCAGATCATGTGATGTAACAACTCTCCCCTCCCCCACCAAACACGGTTAAACTGTGTTCAAGTCCAACCAAAGACAGAGGCTTTGTCCCTACCCATCGATCAGGACAGGCCATGTTCTAATCTACTGTTCAGATAACTACCTGCTTCTGTGTTTTCACTGGATAAAAGGTTTTACACAACAATCTTGGAACTTATTTAATGGTTCAGTTAATGTAATTACGTTTATTAAACTTAGCAGTTCTTAGACTGTGCCAAGATCAAATCCAATCTATCTACTGGAAGACGGGAAATTCAGTCAGACCCACACGGTTCGTCAGACACAACTGTACCACCAAGAATGGCCACACACACTGTCCCCGAGTGGGAAAGCGGGAAGCTAATTAAGAGGGGGTCTGTTTACTGCTTCATCGCATCTTCTACTCTAGGAACTCTTGGAGACACTTGAGATCAATATTAGAAGCCCAGGAACCCTGCACTTCCTCATCCACTATGAATGGATTGGACAGGAAAACTTTCCGTTTTTGTACTTATTGTAAAGGACGTCAGAGTTAAAGCTTTTGCCCTGGGCCCTCATGAGGTTTCCAAGCGCGAGCCAAGTGCAGGCCTGTGTGCCTGGGCGGCCGGGTCCCCGAGGAGTGGCCGTCAGGACGTCAGCAGGTGCCCACAGGCAGCAGAGGGAAAGTGTGGTCACCCGGCACAGAGGCCAAGGGGAGACTGCTCTAAGGAGGCAGGTCATGTCCCGCCCGCGCTCACCGTGCCCTCTGGGTCCACGAGCAGCAGGTGCTTGGCCTGGCCGTTGTGCATGCCGGTGAGGACGAAGGAGCCCGGGTTGGTGGCGCTCTTCCTGACCAGGAAGTCCCCGTCGTTCTTCAGCAGCCCCTCGGCCTCCTTCCGGCTCATCTCCCCTTGGTACCAAGGCTCCCCTTCCAGCTCCTCCAGCATCTCGGCATCGGGGGCTCTGGGCGTGACAGGGCTGATGCACTCCACGGAGGCCGCCTTGCTCAGCACAGGCCCCGAGGACTGGTTCCTGAGAGCGTCTTCAAAGGGTTCTGTCAACAGCAATTGCCAGCAACAAGTCAACCCCACGAAGAGCAAATGATAACATGCACAATGTGATCTCGATGGAAAAGCCGAGGCAACTTCCACTGGAAACAAACCCACAGAAAGGCGACTGGCTGGTACTATTGACCGTGTTTGGAGGCACAGGCCGAACCCCGGCACGACTCTTTCTGACGAGCCTGTGTTCCCAGGATGGCTGGGCGCTGCACCTGTGCCAAGGACTCAAGCACACCCTCTGTCTAGCCGGTCAGAATGACTTCACTTTTGCACGCTGCGAGAGCCCGTGCATATCGCCCTCCATCTACCTTTTCTGGGACATCGGCTAGCCTCTTAGTAAACCTGTTTTCTTCTGAATGGAAACCTGCCATTGCTCCTGGAAATACGCAGAGAAAAGGATAATCTGCAAAGTTAGAGTCCCTGCAAAACCTATACCCAGCCCATCACACGTTTGTTTCAAAACCTTGGCATCAAGGTAAATTTTTCAAAGAGAAGAAAAGTGACATTTATTGGGTGCCTTTTGTGTGACGTGGCCCGGGTTAGGAGCCCCACCTCTCCTTGGCCTTCACTCGTTTCTCTGTGGAAAAAAGCTCCTGTGTGGGCATCTGAGACCCGGCATGACCACAAGCCCCCCAAGGACACACTTCCCACCCCGGGGTCAGTGAACGGTAGGTCCGCTGCTCTAACAGGAACAGACACAGCAGCACAAGAAGTCGCCAGGAACATCGAATTAAACCTCAAAATGAGGCAATATGTACGAAAGTGCTGAAGAGGCCCACGGCACCATACAAGTGTCAGGTGTGAGGATGAGCACATGGGACCACGTGGCCAAAGCAGCACAGTGCAAGCACCACAAGAACAGGAACAGTTCTCTCCTGGGCACAACGACGTCCCCACGCTCCAACATCGTCCCTGGGACGTAGTTCGCGCCCTACACGTATTCAACAAATGCTGCAGAATAAGACCAATTATGAGTAGAGGGTGGGCAAAAGCAAGGTGAATAAATGAAACCCAAGTCGGGGTGCTTTAATACTTGTTAAATCATTTACAGATCTGAGCATACAAACAGGTTAAAACTATTGCCTAAAATTAGATTTTCTGGGGGCGCCTGGGTGGCGCAGTCGGTTAAGTGTCCGACTTCAGCCAGGTCACGATCTCGCAGTCTGTGAGTTCGAGCCCCGCGTCAGGCTCTGGGCTGATGGCTCAGAGCCTGGAGCCTGTTTCCGATTCTGTGTCTCCCTCTCTCTCTGCCCCTCCCCCGTTCATGCTCTGTCTCTCTCTGTCCCAAAAATAAATAAAAAAACGTTGAAAAAAAAAAATAAAATAAAATTAGATTTTCTGTTTTTATCCTTTTTCTTCCTGATTACCTGGAGTAGTTGAAAGTTGTATTATACCATTTCTGCACCATCACCACCACCATTATCACTATCAAGACCATCACTATTGTCACCACCGTCATTAACCTCATCATCACCATCATCACCACCATTATCACCATTGCCACATCAGCACTATAACCATCATCACCACCATCACCATCACCACCATCACCACCATCATCACCACCACCACCATCAACATCACCACCATCATCACCACCATTATCACCATTGCCACATCAGCACTATAACCATCATCACCACCATCACCATCACCACCATCATCACCATCACCACCATCACCACCCTCATCACCACCACCACCATCACCATCACCACCATCATCACCACTACCACCATCATCACCATCACCATCACCATCATCACCATAATCACCACCATCACTAATCATCACCATCACCACCATCAACGTCACCATCACCATCATCACCATCACCACCATCAACATCACCACTACCACATGACCATCATCATCACCACCACCACCATCATCACCACCACCACCATCAACATCACCACCATCATCACCATCACCATCATCACCACCACCATCACCACCACCACATGACCATCAACATCACCATCATCATCACCACCATCACCATCATCACCATCATCACCACCATCACCATCACCACCATCATCACCACCACCACCGTCAACATCACCATCACCATCATCACCATCACCACTACCACATGACCATCATCATCACCACCACCACCATCATCACCACCACCACCATCAACATCACCACCATCATCACCACCATCAACATCACCATCACCATCACCACTATCATCACCATCACCACCATCATCACCACCATCACCAATCATCACCACCACCATCATCACCATCATCACCACCACCACCAACATCACCATCATCACCACCACCATCAACATCACCATCATCACTATCATCACCATCACCACCATCATCACCACCATCACCAATCATTACCACCACCATCATCACCACCACCATCACCATCATCACCATCACCACCACCATCATCACCACCACCATCAACATCACCACCATCATCACCATCACCATCATCACCACCACCACCATCATCACCATTACCATCACATCATCACCACCATCACCAATAATCACCATCAATGTCACCATCACCATCATCTCCATCACCACCATAATCACCATCACCACCACCACATGACCATCAACATCACCATCATCATCACCACCATCACCATCATCACCATCATCACCACCATCACCATCACTACCATCATCACCATCACCACCATCAATCACCACCATCATCACCATCACCACCATCAACATCACCACCCTCATCACCACCACCACCATCATCACCACCACCATCAACATCATCATCACCACCACCACCACCATCATCACCATCACCATCAATCATCACCATCACCATAAACAGCACACGTCAAACCAGTAAGGCTGCCTTGACCAAGTGGTAAAGTTACTGAACCTCTAGGATTCTCCATTTTCTCCTCTGTAAAATCGTGATAATAACGGAATGGTAAAAAAAATGGCAGGGAGCTGCAGGACTGTTGCGAAAATTAAACAGAACAACGAATGCCCAGCACTTGTTAAATTATCAAGGCATTTCCTCCCCTGTGAAGTTCTCAGGGAACCGCCAAAGCCACATGGGGATGTAAAGCTCTCTGTGAACTCGGAAGCCTCTCTCAAAATGCCTCAGCAACGACTTCCACTCTCGTTACTCAGTTCACGGATGATTTAGCTGTCCCAGTCTACACGACAAACAGAAGGTCCAGGGCGCATGTTACTACGCTGCTAAGTAGCTTCCCATCACACTCCTCATCCTGGTTTGTTTTTCTTCAGGGCACTTGCTGCTACCGGTTACAGCACAGGGGTTATTCAAGCTCCAGGAGAGTAGGGATTCTGTTTTGTCTTCCTTAGACCCCAGTAAGTAGATGGGTATAGACACACACTAGGTGCTCACTGGACAGGAATACGGGAGAGTGTGTGTGCATGCGTGCGTGCACGCGAGAGGGTGTATCGCCATTTCTTGCTTCTATGTTGGTCATTTTCAACAGACCACAGGCCCTGTGATATGCCATTTCACACTGGCATCCATAGCAACTGATATAGTATTTGGCACGTAACGGCTGATTGACATTTAAGTAAATAAACGAATGAGGACGTTTTTGTGTGTATCATTTATCTCGAGATATGTGCAGACAGATCTTCAAGAGGAAAGTCAGTTCCACACAGAGGGGGAAACTGCTTTGTCTCTGGACTTCAGAGAGAGCTGTCATCCCAAAGCAGAGGTCGGCCAAGTGCAAAGCCTTGAAAAGCCCAAGCATAACCCAGAAAAGTGAGGTGGAGCCACGGCCATGCGGTGGCTTCTGCGGGCCTTATGCGGTGCTGACCGGCCACCACACACTGGTGGTCCTCTTTCAGCTGGGGCGGTAATTCACATCACCGTTAATCAAAACCCTGCCAGCAGGAAGTGCGGTCGTGGCAAAGATTTCAGACAGTGGAAAGCAACCCCGGAAGACAAGAAAACCACACGTGAAAAGAAACCCACTCATGTCAAAGAGGTCTTTCCGCGGGCTGCTCTCCGCGCTGCTGCCGGAGGCCGGCGTGGCCTGTGGCGGGATGTGCTGGGCGTTCACGTAGGTGGGGGCTTCTCCGGGGCCCGCGTGAGCTCTCCCTTCCGGCAGGCTGTAGGTGTCCAAGGACCCTGCAACGAGAAAACCAGCGCTCTTTTCTCTTACGAGGGGAAGGCCATTCGCGCATCTATCCGTAAGCCACCCAACACTTCACGGAGGCGTTCCTACGGGCTATCTGGTAGCTAATTCTTCTTGTGGGTCCCCACTGGCTAAATCCCCCTCTTCTGACCCTGTCACCACTGTTGTGTTTGGCTGGGACCATTTCCCCACCTTCATGTCAAGATGCCAGCCCCCGAGGATGGACACCCTGACGGCACAGGCCTGCCCGAGACTCCGGCCCCGACCAGGGTCGGTGAGCGGAGCACATGCGCCACGGCGGAAGCTGCCTGGGTCCCTCGTCCCCTTTACAAAGCCCCCTGAGCAAGTAGCAGCAGCAGAACCATGAGCCTCATTAAATCGCCTTGTTCTCCCTTTCGGTGTAAGCGGACGCCTCGTAAGTCAACTCCGTTCTAGCCACGCGATGCCCGGCCCCTTCCTTACAAAACGAAGCATCTCGTCATGCCCCAGGCTCCACGCAGGAGGCCCAGGGTGGGCGTGTGATGGAGGACCCCACCCAGGGGCAGCGCCCCCACGGGACTTCTCAGCTGTGCCACGAGAGTGCCAAGGCTGGTCTGGGGCCCGAGGGGTGACGGTGGTGCCTGATCCCACTTGCTCGGGTCGCCACGGGAGCCCCGTCTGTGACGCACTTACACAGACAGACTCTCAGGACCACCGCCCTCTGGCAGCGCTGTCTCTGGAGAGAAGTCACCTTTCACACCCCACGGGCGGCTCAATCCAGTTGGCAAGAGGGCTTCTTAAGCTTTCCCCAGAGCCTGTTGTTGGGCTTGGGCAGCACAGCACTGCGAGAGGACGCAGGTGTCCTGTTAAAAGTCCTTCGTGTGTCTACACCTGTTCCTGAGTATGACTTCATGTTTCATGGGACACTCCTGTGTTACATGTCCTGGCTCCACAGCGGCTCCTTGCCGCTCACGTGTGTGTGTGTGTGTGTGTGTGTGTGCGTGTGCATGCGTGCACGTGGCGAGCAAATCAGTCTGTACGAAGGATTTTACAAACTAAGTTTGTTGTTTTTTTTTTTTTTTTTTTTACAAACTAAGTTTTAAAAGGAGAAGATCAAAAGCCCAACAAGTACCTTTCCTGACGATGGCCCTTTCCCACTGAGACCATGGCAGGTGCAGAGCTGGGGACAGGGGGGCATTCACACCACGATGGGGTCACCGAGTGTTAATTTTCGGTAAGGGACAACGGCTGCCAGCAAATTAACAGAGGATATTCTTACCCGATGGAAAAAAGATATTTATTGCTTTCAACTAAGAACTTGAAATTCATTGAGACATATGACCCTCAGGTGGATTTCTACCTTGGAGTCTCTTACGTTGTCTGATCCTGATCTGGCCGGGGTGGGGGGAGGGGGTGGAATGGGAACACACAAGGAGAGACTAATTTTCAAGTGAACCTGACATACTTTTCAATAACAGCCAGCATCTGCTGTAAACGATGTGTCTCCGTTGGTCCTTAGCAGTTGTCAATGTGGTCAAGCACACACGTGTTATAGAAATACTTTTAAATTTTCTTTTAAAGCTTATTTATTTTTGAGAGAGACAGAGACAGAATGCGAGTGGGTTAGGGTCAGAGAGACAGGGAGGCACAGAATCCAAAGAGGGCTCCAGGCTCCGAGCTGTCAGCACAGCTCGAACCCACGAGCCGCGAGATCATGACCTGAGCCGAAGTCGGACGTTCCACCGACTGAGCCCCCCGGGCGCCCCTAGAAATGCTTTTTAAATGTCTGTAGAACAGAGGTAAAAACATAGAAAAAAGGTGCTCCTGGCACAGCTCGGACTCTGGTTTGCTACGTGTTTCCTACTGGGAGCTGGAGCTGCGTGGCCGCCTCCACCAGGCCTTACGCTGTACTGAGGGCCCCACACACGGGTCCTCCCTTAGCTCGGGCAGGTGAGGCCGGAAACGGCCTCACGAGGGGGCAGTTCCAGAAATGTATTGTCATCTATTCCCCGGCGGGGACGGCCTCGACATGAAGCCAAAATACTGTCACACATACATACGTGGACGCGTTAATCAGAAATCAGAGCTTAATTCCCCGTTGCTGCTTCTCCTTCAGACCCTGAGGGGTCAGCAGCCAGGGGTCAGGACCCCCGAGCTACTGAAGGAGTTCAGGAAGAAGCTGAACGTCGAAAGAACCCTGTAGAACACACACACGGACACGCTCGGGTGTACAGAGCCTACTGTTAGCTCCTGGTCACGGCCGAACTGTGGCAAGTGGGGACATGTTAGTTGACGTGACACGATGGGGAAGCGCCCCTGAAAGCGCCCAGGGCCCGCGTGGGACTTGCTTTTCCACGCCACCTCTAGTGCGTGTGGGCTCCGTCCCTCCCGAAGCTGACCCTGGACGGGGCGGGCGGGGGCCGGGCAAGGAAGGGAAAGCTACCAGTTCCTGTTAGGAGTCGTGGGGCACAGCCCCGCTGCAGCGCTGAGGGACAGCGCAAAACACACGTCAGAGGGCCCCAGCCACCAGCCACCCGAACGGGTGCGGGCCCATGGGGAGGCCCGCGCCTCAGCCCCCTGGTAGGCAGGCCATCCTGCCGGAAGGACAAGGACGTGTCCAGGGTGCACGCGAACGGGGAGCGCTGGGACAAAGGGGAGGCACCAGAGGATGAGCGGCGCCCCCACAGCCCTCCTTCCTGTGTCCGCGACGGGTGGGGGGACCTCAGTCTCGCCAGGACACACACGTGCGCCGCCAGCCCCCGGACGAAGTCCCCGCTGGGAGCGCGTGCTCCCGTGTCTTCTTCCCTCCCGCCTGGCCGTGCCCCTCACCTTGCCGGACAGGTGCTTGCTTCCAGTCTTCGCCGAACGGCTCTCCCAGGTGTCTCCCCTGGTAGTACGTCTGCTCTTTGCCTGCAAACTACAGACGTGTGTAAATGCCCAGAGGAAAAGCTGCCTCTTCCCCTTTCTCCATCCCCCAAAGCCACAGCCCAGTAGAAGGGACCCCAACGGCGGGTCCGCCACATCCCCAATCACACCCACCTTTTCCTTCCTGCCTCGCGGTTGGCATTAGGGTTCGGGAAACGTGTTTGCACGGGTGTGGGGAAGAGGCTACGTCTCATCAAAACCACACGCGCCCCTCCTAGTTTTCATTTCACGCCACCAGCCCTCCCTAAGTGTGACCGAAAATGGGGCTCTCCTCCATACTCGCGGCCACATCACCGACGCGCCCTCGGGTAAAGCTCAGGTACGTCGGAACACACCTCCCTCAGCCAATCACACCCGGGCAAGTCCGCCCTGTCCATCTCTCCACGTCAGAGCTGCGGACACTTGATTTCCGTGTTGTTTTGCCACTTTCGTCAGTGTCATTATTATTTGCATAAGGTGGGTGACCTCACAAAATTCTCTGTCACGAAATAGAGACGCGGTAACTCTAAAAAGCAATCGCCTTACTGGAACGGTGTTGATTTGGAGGAAAACTCAGGGAAATGAAGAAAAGGGAAGGCTCGTAAAACGCTTATCATTTTAAGGGCCCGCACCCACTGTCTTCTGGGGAAAAGAAAGCACCCCGAGACTTTGAAAAGTCCGGAACTCTTTCGTCTCCTCACGAAGCTCCCAGGATAATGGCATTCGCCCCGGGATGGAGAGGAGACCCCCCAGACTTGCACCTCCGGAATCACAACCTAGTTCCCAGACATGTGATTAACGCCTTAGGACGTTAAAGCAAAAGCCTCCCCTATGTGTCTGCGTGTGTAATCCAAGGGGAGGGAGCAGGTGAGTTACTGCACCAGAGACCGGACAGAATGCCAGCCTGTGAGCACAGTGGAAGAAAATGGAAGGAAGTGCTCGAGGGGCCAGACCCAGGCAGGGGTGTGGGACTTACCTGGGCCGTGTCAGGGGCATGGGGTCTGGCTTGCAGCCGCACGTCCACAAAGCCCCCTGGAGGGGGCGCCTTGCTTGGGATGCTGTTGTAGTACGGGTGGTCTGAGCCATCCCCCTCCTCTTCAGTCCAAGGCTCGTCCAGACTCTGCATTCTGTTAGAAAAGGGATTTTCCAGGGCTTTAGCCAAAAGTGGAGTTTTTTGTCAAAACCAACAAATCTAATGTTAGGACCTGCTACCCCAGAAAAGAGAGTTCAGTCACTGCCTCTTCACTATCTAGATCTCAGCTATGAAAAGCAGATGAATGGGCTGGCCAGATACTTCTGCTTTCATCGCTGTCCTACCTTCTGGAAAATTCCACTCATCTTTGAAACAGGGAAGAAGTCTAAAATGTTAATAACTGGAGGTGCCTGGGTGGCTCAGTCGGTTGAGCGTCCTACTTGGCTCAGGTCATGATCTTGTGGTTTGTGAGTTCGAGCCCCACCTCGGGCTCTGTGCGGACAGCTCAGAGCCTGGAGCCTGCTTCAGATTCTGTGTCTCCCCCTCTCTCTGTCCCTCCCATGCTCATGCTCTTTCTCTGTCTCTTAATAATAAATAAACGTTAAAAAAATATTTTTTAAAGAAATTTTATGTCCATACCTGCATTTGGAGCTGAAGTTCTTCTCAACAGATAAGATCCTGCCTGCTTCATTTTCTTTCCCCAAAACTTTGGCAAACTTGATCATATAAAAAACTACACAGAAAATTCTGACCTTAAGTGTATTCTCAGAGGAGCACGGCAACTCAGTGAGCTCCCCACCCATTTTTGTGCATATAATTTTTATAGATTTATCTGGCTTTTACGTAAATTTCAGAAGTACAGAAAAGCATAATAATTAACATAAAAGATACGCATCCACCATGGACAGTAAGTGTGAACATTTTGCTCTGTTGGCTTTTTCTACCTAAAAAAAATTTTTTTTTATAATTTTTTTTTAATGTTTACTTATTTTTGAGAGAGAGACAGTGTGTGAGCAGGGGAGGAGCAGAGGGAGAGGGAGACACAGAACCTGAAACAGGCTCTAGGCTCTGAGCTGTCAGCACAGAGCCCAACCCGAGGCTCAAACTCATGAACCGTGAGATCATGACCTGAGCCAAAGTCGGACACTTAACTGACTGAGCCACCCGGTCGCCCCTACTTTAAAAAAAATTTTTTTAAGTTTATTTATTTTTTGGGAGAGAGAGAGAGAGAGAGAGAACGAGTGGGGGAGGGGCAGAGAGAGCGGGAGGCACAGAATCTGAAACAGGCTCCAGGCTCTGAGCTGTCAGCACAGAGCCCGACACGGGGCTCGAACCCCTGAACTACGAGGTCATGACCCAAGCCAAAGTTGGACGCTCCAACTGACTGAGCCACCCAGGAGCCCCACTTTTTTTTTTAAGAAATAAAATTCATCACGGGTATACAGATTCATCATATTAGCAGTAAAATGTGAACGGTGGCATGTAGGTGTGTGTGCAGGGGCTCACCGTCTGTTGGAACATTTTCATTATGAAATGTCAGGGAGCAGACTCACCCACCAATACAGTTAAATCCCACCCACCGCCGCCTGGTGCCCGGATACTCCAGAGATGGTGTGGGATATCCTGACGTGTTATACACGCGTCGTACACGTGCGTGTTATCTGTAAACTACACCTATGTTGTTTGTTTGGTTTTAAAGTTTCCGTGTTTCATATCCTTTTTCACTGCACTTCAGATTTTTGAGGTTTATTCCGGGAGCACAGATGTACCGGTCTACTTTTTTTAAAGTAGGTCCCATTAAACACGAAATTGACAAGTAGCAGGAGAACGAGTGAACTTTAAAATTTTATACACAGTATACACAGTTTATGGATAGTGGGTGTGTATATGGGGTAGGAACTGACACTTTCTAACTGCTCCTCCCACACACAGGCCCGTCTGAGCGCAGGGAAGCTTGACAACGGGGAAAAGTGGGGTCCTCACAGGCACCTCCCAAATGAATTGCCTTAAAAGCAATCTCTCTGGGGCGTCTGGGGTGCTCAGTCGGTTAAGCGTCCAACTCTCGATTTTGGCTCAGGTCATGATCTCACGATCATGAGATCGAGCCCCGTGTCAGGGTCCTCGCTGGGCATGGAGTCTGCTCCGGATTCTCTCTCTCCCTCTGTCTCTGCCCCTCCCCACCAAAAACAACCTAAAAAAAAAGGCAATTTCCCACCAAAAACAACCTAAAAAAAATTAAAAAGGCCACTTCCCAGTAGGTGAGAAAATGACTGAGAATGACCCAGTCAGGAAAGGGGCAGAGCTCAGAGGTGTGAACGAGGCCTTCGTGCCTGAGTCACATAACGGGGCTTCAGACGTTAGAGCAACAGTGAAAAAGCGAATTTTGGAGAAATAAAGGTTTGTTTGCAGTGAACACACCTTTAGAAGAGGCTTTCAGGGGCGCCTGGGTGGCGCAGTCGGTTAAGCGTCCGACTTCAGCCAGGTCACGATCTCGCGGTCCGTGAGTTCGAGCCCCGCGTCGGGCTCTGGGCCAATGGCTCGGAGCCTGGAGCCTGTTTCCGATTCTGTGTCTCCCTCTCTCTCTGCCCCTCCCCCGTTCATGCTCTGTCTCTCTCTGTCCCAAAAACTAAATAAAAAACGTTGAAAAAAAAAAAATTTCTTTAGAAGAGGCTTTCATTATGCAAGTCCGATCAAGGACAGACTATTGATACGCCCCCACATTGGCTTTCTTTTAACGCTTTATGCTGCATGGAATATTCTTATGTCTGAAGGAAACTCAATGCTAGATCCTGAAGGTTGTTTTACAATTTGTATTTGTATGAACTATTTCACAGAACACGTAAAACAACAACCGTCCATTGGGTGGCTCAGTCGGTTAAGCATCCAACTTCAGCCTAGGTCACGATCTCACGGTTTGTGAGTTCGAGCCCTGTGTTGAGCTCTGCACTGACAGTGCGGTGGCTGCTTGGGATTCTGTGCCTCTCTCTCTCTCTCTCTCTGCCCCTCCCTCTTCTTTCTCTCTGTCAAAATAAGTAAATAAAAATTAAAATTTTTTTTTCCAACGTTTTTTATTTATTTTTGGGACAGAGAGAGACATAGCATGAACGGGGGAGGGGCAGAGAGAGAGGGAGACACAGAATCGGAAACAGGCTCCAGGCTCCGAGCCATCGGCCCAGAGCCCGACGCGGGGCTCGAACTCACGGACCGCGAGATCGTGACCTGGCTGAAGTCGGACGCTTAACCGACTGAGCCACCCAGGCGCCCCTAAAAAATTTTTTTTTTTTAAAAGCGAGAATGCTGTTCCCTTTTAAAGAGAATGCTGCTGATTCATCCTGGCCAAGGGGCAGGCGTGCCCAGGGCTACAGGAGGCTTTGGGTCCTCAGGCTACCCAGCTCAGGGTTTCACGGAAGGGCCCAGAGTTAGGACCGCGCTGACCACAGTGGCACGGATGGGGGACATATCCCACCTGTGAGAAGAGGACTCACGGAGGCGACACGTGGAAATCTCACTTGGTTGCAGAGGACACGGCAGGAAGGTATTACAGTGCGTTTCCGTGACCTTGGCTACTGTCTCTACAGTTTCTAGAAAATGTTTTCCCCAACGTTCGGGGCCTCAGCCATCCATGGGCTTCCTTCCGACGGTGGGTCTCCCAAGCCCCGGCCCAGACCCGCCAGGTGCACCTGAGCCAGGAGCCCCGTGACCGACCACGTCTGTCCAGACCACACTTCACGGAGGCCGTCTCGTGGTTTCTCCTTTGAGACATTCTCAGACGAAAGCCCATAGAACGCGGGAAGGCCCGCGCACGGGGGGTCACAGCGCTACTCACCGGTCATGGAAAGCGGGGACCTTGGAAGGACATTGCAAATACTGCTTAAAGCGGAGTTCAAAGGCCTGTCCGATGGAGCCAATGACATCCTGGGCCAGCCCGTCGCAGCACTCCAGAATGTGACACGCTGGGAGAGCAAACGTACAGGCCTGTTAGAGACGCTGGGCCGCCAGGCTCCCGCTGGGGAGGTGCCCCCGTCCCCCACTCCCTGTCCCGGCAGCTCCACCCACAGCCCGATCCCTGGGCCACGGCCACGAAGCGTCACCGCGGGGATGCATTTCTTAAGGGCTCTGCTCTCTAACACCAAAGGTCCTCTTTGCAAGTACATTTAAAATTTTTAAATTTCAAAATGGTAAACAATTTCTTAACCGTCTACGAAATACCAACTCAGAGTTCAACAGAGAAACAGGGTTTGCAAGGAAACATCGTGATAAAGAAGGTGGCAGTAAGAAGGAACGGGTCCCCCTCCGGCCCCCTGAGCCTGGACAACGGTCCCAACCCGGCTCCTGCTGAGGGACGCCTGAGCCACTCCGTGGCTGTCCGCTCACTTCCTCGTGGGAGTCAAGCGGCCTCACCGAATGCGGCAACTCGGAACAGTAAGAACCCCTCAAAAGAGGAGTTTCAGGGGATGTTAATTCACGGGGACCCCCCACCACATGCCAGGGCGCCTCTCGAATGTGGGGCTGGCTGTTGGCACAGGTTCCCAGACAAGCAGCTTGTGCTAAAGAGCAGATCACAGCTGGGCTCCTGTGGCCCGATGTGGGGGGGAGGGCAGGCCTCAGGGGGCCTGGAGCAGCTCCCAGCGGCTTTGCGACAGGCACTCACTGTCCCACGAGGGCACGCCGTCCCGGAGGCCAAGCTGCGGCACAATCGGTGCAGAGCCGCCAGAGAAGAGGCTACAGGGGCAGAGGGCCCGCTCTGCTCCCCGAGAAGTACGAGGTCTCCTCCCAGATCCATGTCTGCATGCCCCCGGGAACCCCAGGCCTCCCTGTGTGACCCGCGCTGCCCCATCGTGTTACTAACGACGGGGAAAGAAACCCTCGGGGGAGGCACACCAAACCGCCCTCCTGCCGCACGAAGCCAGCAGGGCACCGTGGAGCCCACGCGGACGGCGGCCACCAGCCCCAAGGTCCGCGGGCTTCCTGTCCCCCGGGCTGCAGGGGAGCACCCTGGGGACCCAGGGAAAAGCACGTTCTGAGGCTCTGGATCGCAGCGCGAGCCCTTGGGAGCACTGGGGATGGCCAAGAGGTTTGTCCCAAGGAGACAGATGCCCGGCTGTGTTTTTACTACTGATTATCGATATTATTTTAGTTTATTAAACACCAGCCCGGAGGCACAGGGCGAGCCCACATGACACAGCTGTTAGAGCTGCAGGGTCGTGCATTAAGCAGTACGGGTGGCAGTGTCCCTCCAGCTAGTAAGGAGGCCGGAGTCTAGGCAGGAGGGAGGGGAAGACCCCCAGCGCCCCCCCTGCCTGTTTGCAGCCACGCACGCCCACCCCCGAGGGGGACCAGCCGAGGGCTGCCTGGTCGGTGCTTCGGGAAGAGTAGAGACGGGAAGGGCCAACAGTGTGCAGCTCATTGTCCTTCTGAAAAGAGATACAGCAGCTGCAGTGAAGGAAAAACGGGTTTCGGCAGGGGGCTGCCCGATCGCTCCTATCTACACAGCAGGGAGCTGGAAGCCTGCTTCCTGAGAACTGGAAGACACAGGGCCGCGGCAGAAGCAGGCACCCTGTCCCGCCGAGGGTCGAGTCCTGGCGGTCAGAAACCGGGGGCGGCAGAGGCTGTAGCCGCAGAATTAAATCACGTCTCCCTCCCGGCTCTGGCACCTGCAGTCCTTGGTGCCCTGAGAAAACACTGTCTGAGGGCTGGGGTCCGAAGGTCTTTCCCGGGGCCTCTCTGTTCCAAACTGCACTCGAAATCCAAAACGAACTCTGGGGTGAGGGTCTCCGGGGCTGCTGTTTTCTCTGAGAGCATCGCAACAGTCTTTTCCCTTCACCCCCTCACCGGCATGACTGGGCACATACAGGAACGGTGAGGCCCTCGCCAACGGTGACCGCCCCTGAGGAGGGGGCAGAGCTGGGGGCGTCACTCAGGGGCCATGAAGGAGCAGACCACTGAGAGGCACGTACAGAGCTGTGGTGCCGTGAAGACTCAAATACGTCGTAAAACCTAAAATGTGGCCCAAAACGGACGTGAGGGCCACAAAACGGGACCGTTCTTCGTTCCGCCCCTTCTGGGGGAAACTGGCCCTCCTGTTACAGGGTGGGCGGTCTCGGGGTGGGGCTCGTGTGCCCACGTCGTCTCCCCCACCCCTCAGACCAATAAACAAGGTCGCTCTAAGGAGAACCGCTCACGCCTCTGAGCTGCTGGCCTCACGAGGGAGGAGACGTCCTCGGGCCGCGTCACAGAGGGCACTCGGGAGCAACACGCACTATGGCCCCCGTAATCATACAGGCGGGGGGGGGGGGGCAGGGGGACGGCATGTTCCCTCAGACGGGCCAGCCCCACGTGTCTTCCACACACAGCAAATGCTGCTGGTCAGAAGTCACCATCGGGACACCAGCTCGCAGTTTCCCCATTGGCTCCAAACACGTCCAGAGCCTGCACCATAGCCCAGCCCTCTGACAACTGCGGGCTGCGGGCTGGGGTCTCCGTCCACCTGATGCTGTCCCCACGGCGTCTGCGGGTCACCTGTTCCGCCAGCACAGGTGAGTGATGCCCCCACGGCACGCGGCCGCCGTCTCCGCCAACCGGGGACTGGTAAGGGCCCCTTGGACATCTGGGGGTCTTACCCAACTAGAAAATGCCCCAGGAACAGCAACCACCGTCCCTTCTTCACGGCAAACCGACAATCCTCACCCCTTGGGAGGAAGGCTGAACAGTAATGGCCTCCTAGAAGGGAGGCACAGACCCTCTGAACTCAAGCACGGCTTCCAGCCAACACTGGTCTGTCATCTGGGGAATCCATCGGAGTGGCAGGAACTTAACCACGGTTGAAGTGAGGGCGGGCTGGCGGACGGCAGGCCCTAACCCCGGATAACCGCACACCTTATAAGAAGGTGCCCACATGAAGACACAGCCATGCTCGGAGCAGAAGGCGGCATGAAGATGGGCCACTGGAGCCACATGGCCACAAGCCAGGACGCCCAGACGGCCAGAGCACCGCCAGGAGCTGGGAGAGGCAGGCGGGGTCCCTGCCCCAGGCTTCAGATGCAGCGCGGCCCTGGCAGTGTCTTGCTCTCAGGTCTCCAGCCTCCAGAAACGTGAGACAACAGCTTCTGTCATTTTCAGCCACCGCCGTACAGAGTTCTGTATGGGAGCCCTCGTGGACCGATCAAACTGCCTCCCACTGGAAGGACGGGCTTGCGTGGAACTGCCAGCCTGCCGCCCTCACCCAGCCGAGCACTGGTTATCCACAGTCATCACATGAAAGTCGCTGCAAGGTCAAGACGGGGTGGGCTCCACGTGTTAGCCAGGGGTTTCAGGGACAGTCCTTGGCTCAAGACCACCCATGCCCCCTTCCTGTCTACCCTCAGAACTCTGTGAACACCCCCACTCTGGTTCAGGACTGACAACGTGGCAGTCATAATCCAGGACATGGCGCTTCATTTGCGGGGTCCCCCTCGCCCCCCAGACACCCGCGCATCTGGGGGAGAATAAGTGCTAACACTGTATGATGTCATCGTCTGTGACTCTGAGGAAGGAAAGCGGTCCCGCCACGCCACCGAGTACCAGCGTGGGGCAGGAGGCGGCCGTGGGGAGGACCAAATCTTTACAGCCAGACTGGTTTCTGATTTGCAAGGTTCACTGACCTATCAACCATCTAACCTCTCTGCAAACGCCTCCAGGTCGGGCCGCACAACAGTGAAAACATCTGTATGCGGACCCCGGGGGGGTCGGTGCACCTGGGGGACAAGTCTCACCACATGGCACCACCTCACGGACAGTCAACCCGTTCTCTGTGTCCAAGACACAGTACCGGGGGGAGGGCACGACAGCATGCTAAGATCTCACGTGCACTGACATTTTAAAAGAAAAGAATATACGTGTACGTATGTGGATAAAAAGTCCCGTAAAGCAAACTAGAAAATCTTAACAGTCGGTACCTGGGGTGGAGGGTGGGAGGAGAGGGGAGCCAGTGCTTTGTATTGCTATCGACACCCCCTGGCGATCTTCGTCAGCGAGTTCTAAGCTGGGGTCACGGGGTGCGTCAGTATCCAAGGGTAGCACTCACCTGTGGTCAGCCCATCCGCCCGGGCTGCCGGCGCCCATGGTGGGGCTTCGGTTTTGTACATGATAAAAGGAACAGGGTGGTGAGTGTGGAGGTCTAGGAATAAAGGGCCCATGAGGATGGAAAGCTCGTGAATGCCCCACATCCCCCATTTCCAGCCTCGTCTGGGGCCCTGGCAGCTTTGTGGGGTGCGAGTGGATGGCACGTGAGCGTGGACTGCTCAGGGCAGCATAGGCTTCTCGGGGTGACGTGGTTGGCGGTGGGGCTGGGGCCGGGCGGTGGGGGGGGGGACACAGCATTCCAGGTGTGGCCGAGGCCGCTTTCAGGGCACGAACGGGAGCCACAGGTGCAGGTCACGTGCTCCAAGCCGCACTCCCTGCGTGCAGGTGGGTGTCTCAGGCCCCTGGCCGCCCGGTGTCTCCTGCCCCCACCGAGAAGGCGGGCAGCCCTCAATTCCCGTTAACGGCACGGCGGGACACACGGGTTGTGCTGGCGGAGGGGGTGGGACCAGGGGGAGCACCTGGCGTCCAGTGTTCAGCCTGACCGCGCACGAGTGAGAGACTGTAGGAGTCGAGCATTGCTTACCTCTGCGGTTAACAGGGTCCTTAGCTACGTATGCAACGTAGTCGGTTGTGTCCTGTCAGAGAAAAACGAGGCATCCAAGTCACTAACCACGAGCAAGACAGCACAGCCAGACATACACTACGCAACCCAGCCCAGGCATCTAACGCTCCCAAGGGACAGCCCAGAAGGACGGTATTTCTCACACTACAGCGGCCAGGAGTCTCCGGACCTTGTGAAGTGCAGGTTCTGACTCGGCGGGTCCAGGGTGGGGCCTGAGGCTCTGGTGCAGACACCGCCTGTCTGTGCCCACGCTCTGGGCCACGGCCGTGTGACGGGCACCCCGTTCTCTGCACGGCGGATCCCCCCAGGAGCTCTGAACGCACTGCTGCCCGAGTCCCAGCTCCCGGATAATCCGCCCTTGCTGGACCGGAGGCCGTGAGGCCTCAGGACGGTTTGAAGCTCTCCAGAAGGTTCTACTGTGAGTCAAGGCTGACAGCCACTGTCCTGAGCTCTGCCTGAATCAGCGGTCGTCAGTCCAAGCTGGCATCAGAGTCCCACAACGGGCTTGTGGAGACACAGGCTGCTGGGTGTCGCCTTGGGGCTTCGGATTCTGTGGGTCTGAGGGGAGGCCCCAAAATGTGCATTTCTGACAAGTTTCCAGCCGGTCTCGTAGCTGGTCTAGTAGCTGGTCTGCTGGTCTAGTAGCCATGCGGAAACCAGAAGCAGACGTTCAAAGGTTGGTTGGGAACACCTTCCTGGGTGGATGACATGTGATGGTTCTTTTCTTCTCGGAAATAAGTAGTAACTTTAATCTTTTAAGATGTTTCACACATATGAGCTCTGAGTAGTAGCCTGGCTGTTCCGGGTGAAATCCGAGTCTGCGTGGCGGCCTCATCTGATCCGTGCACGGAGGAGGCTCTGTCCTCAGACGTAGGCTGGGCCGCCTCTAAACAGGCAGAGGAACCAATCATTCTCTTCATTCTGGAAAGCAGAACAGACGTTCCCTGCAAAGCTGACATTCTCAACATTTGTAAAGTCTCAGGGGGGGCGACCGGTAAAGGCTCACCCTGTCATTGCAGATTTCTCCCAAATGTCATTGCTTCAAAGGGCTCCAACATTACAGATGAGCTCCAGGTTTTCAGCATCCAGAAGATTCTGTGTCGTGACTGCCTTCATTACTACTCTCCGTGGGCAGGGGATGACCCCTTCTCTCTCTGCCGTGCTCCAGGAAAACCCTCCGATGGGAGAGGGGACGACTGGGAGCCTGGGGACATGCAATGATTACTGAGCGCCCCAGCAGGAAGCACCAGGCACAGGGTGCTTTTCCATACGTGGTACATGGTTTCCCAGAACTCACAGCGACCCGCTGGGTCTGAGGAGGAGGAGGAGGGCCCTCCAGCGGGTTTTGACATGACTGGTTGCCACCAAGGGTCCCTCCAGTATGCTGCCCGTCTACCCTGTTCCATGCTCCTCCTTAGGCACCTTCTGCTGGTATACTCCCTGAGCTGGGAAGGGGGGTGAAAAACAGACCATCAACCCAGTTTCCAGTCATTTCCATCAAGGAAGATCTGGTCAGAATATGAAGCTAACAGCCAAGTAAGGACTCCAGCTTGTAGTCACGGACGCTTTCTGTGGACTCAGGAGATGACAGCATTGGAAGGGTCCTAGGACAGCACCGGCGTCTCTCCGTCCGAGCTCCGTGGAATTCTAGGGCTGGTCAGGAATATTCTCCAGTGTTTGAGATGTGACCAGACTTTCTTTCTAACTTCGTGTTTTAGTTGCCATAATAATCTTACAAATTAATACAAGACTATCCGGGACCATCTGAATGACCACTGCGTCATCGGTTCTGCGTTGCAATGTCAGCGACAAGGTTGTCAGTTGGGTTTCCAACATTACAGATGCCAGGTTTTTAAAGAATTCGAGAAAAAAGAACACTCAGACTAGATGCTTTTGCCCCAACTCAAGCAATTAACGTCACATTTGTACACAACGATGCATCACTGAAGTGCTTACTTCAACAGAATAAATTAGTGGAAGGACTGAGTCACCCAGGCGCCTGACGTAGTAAAGAGATGCTGACCTTGAAAGATTCCGCACCGTGGCGGCCGGTTCGAGAGTCCCTCTGAGAGCAGAGATCTGGGTGGCGTCAGCAAAACCACCCATCCCGGTAAATTCCTGTCACTTTGAATGTTTCTGGCTTTACTGTGTTTATCAGGATTAAACTTTCAAACGTGATCGGGGCTTACAGTTCAATAGGACATATGAACCCAAGGAATGTATACTTGATTTATTTTTGTGCATGTTTGGATGACAAAATTAATTTGAGTCAACACTAGTGGCACACACAAAGAAATTCTTCTTCTTAAATTCTTACTCCAGTCTGAGAAACGCTGCTCTGGGGAAGGAAGGCCAGGAAAGAGACATGACATGTGTCCTGTCCCTCAGATGGTTTAGGGTCAAGCCAGGACAGAACTCTTCTAAAGCCAATGTTGATCATTGTCTGGCACGCTAGGGGAGTGTATTGGTGTTCAGAACGTTGTTCTAGACATCATCCAGTCACACAGAACACCAAGTTCCACAGATGGGGCTGCCTGCTGCCCGTCCTACGACCCTGTTGCCACCCCCCAAACCTTTCTGAGCCTGGCCGGCACCCTGACCCCCTTCTGGTGGCCTGTGAACACTGGTAATCACAGCAGATTATGATTACAGGGCATATTTTGGGGGGATTTTGGATTAACAGTGTTTTTCAGCCTGTCTTAGTTGATACTTCAGAACACCATTTTCTTACTGGGTCAACTAGAGCACAAAGCAGTGAGTAGTTACACACTGAGCACCAGAACAAGGGATCGAACCTGGGATTGCTAGTTTTATTGAAACATCTTCCAATTATAATGGTTACAAGCCAGTGCGGAACGGGAACCCACGCACAATGCGAACATGCATTTGGGCTTGGTTAAAATAGGAACTGACCAGGTTTCCTGTCCCCTGGTATCGTGACGTTTTATGCATCAGAAACAAATAAGAAAAAAATATAAAAAGCTTAAAAGCACCCAGTGCTTCCTTTTTCTTTTTTAAAAGCAAGGAGGTGAGGAAATTTGAGGCTCGCAGACCTGTGTGCACCCTGGAGAACAGGACAATTTGAACAGAAGCCTGTGTCCTTGGCTTCCTGAGCCTTCCGTCTCTGTAGGTCCGCTCATAGCATCATTAAGTTGAGGTTTGAGACAAGTTCTTGGAAGAATCTGTCACTGCGGGTACGTACTGTTTCTTCCTTTTATTTTGCAAGCTGGGTTACCTCCCAAATTTCGGAAACTATGGCTACGAGCATCACACGGGGCCAGCGGTGAGACGCCTCTGCGAGTTGACTGGAGCCACGTACAGACACAGGTGGAGGCGTGAGGACAGGTGTGCGTGCAGGTACACAGCAGGTGCACCTGTCCCTCGAGATACAATCTCTAGTGGCAGACTCCCACTTGCTAAATGTATGTCTCAGTGAGGTCTTTCGCTTTATGACAAAATGTAAGAGATTAAGGGATTGGAGGGGAAGTAAAGGAGGGGAGGGGAAGGAAAAGAGGAAACCACGGGGAGAGATTTTGAGGACTAGACCCTAAAGGAAGAGAGCGTGAGTCAGTGGAGGTGCTGAGGGTGGTCCAAGGGTGCTTTGCCATATTCTCTTGGTCAGGCGGGGGTATAAGGGCAAGGAACCACGTGCAGGGTGGCCGAATCCCTCTCCTGCCAATGCCCTTGGCCCAAGGGTCTGGCTGGGCTTGACGCCTCCTTGGGGGAGAGGGGGGCAGCTGCAGGAACTGGGGCAGAGGCGGGGGGCGTGGGCTGTCTGCAGCCGAGACACCGGGGGCCGTGACTCCACCAGCCTTTAGAGATGTCGAGATGAGAGCCAGCAGTGGAAAGCGCCCACCCGCTCGACTTGCTGTTCATGAGCCAGCAGCAAGCAAAAGCAGTTCCCCAGGTAGAGGGAGCAGGCCGGGAAAGACACACGAAGTCCTCACAGCCTGGGAAATACCCCCTTCCCGGCCAGACCAGGACGGGATCTCCGCACCACACCGGCTACTCCGGCTGCCCTGGACCCGGAAACTTGCACATAACGAAACAGCAATAACAACAAAAACACCACTTCTAAGCCTCATTGTTTTATTATAAAAGACTTATTCGACAGCAAAAGGACATCATGCCAGGATATAGAACAATTTTTCTTTTTGAGTAAATGTAGCTTCAAGAAAACACTCACTCGGCCGTCCTAATTTTTAAACACTTCCCCAGACTGGTGAAAACGTGGCCCGGACCAATGAGAAATGGTATGAGGGCGGTCTTGGGGGCGGGTGTTTTCTCCCTCACGGTTCCAAGGGCTGACTGGCTCTTCTTCCCTGGAGATAGTTTCCTGCCTGCAAGCTGTTTCCAAGGGCTGGCCAGCAACAGTGAGCAGCAGTTAGTGTGTGTGGGTCTGGCTCTGCTGGGGGCGGGGGTGGGGTGGGGGGGGGTGGGGGAGGAGGAGGGGGAAGAGCGGGAAGAGCAGAAAGGGAAGAGGGGGAGGAGAGGAGGAGGGGAGGAGAGGAGAAGGAGGGGGGAGGAGGAGAATGGAAAGGGAGGAGGAGGAGGGGGAGGAGAGAGGTGAGGAGGGGGAGGGGGAGCAAGGGGTTTGTGGGTCCTGCCTCTCATGACGCTGAAAATGAGCACTGACGCCATCTTGACCAAACGTGAGGAGTGAATTACCTTGTGACCTTCTTAATAAAAGCAGCAATGCAAAAATAGAACATTCCCATTCTGCCTTGCCCCCTCTCTCTCCCTTTCTCTCTCTCTCCCTGCACTCCCTCCCTGCTGGCAAAGCAAACCAGTAAGACTACAACATTAAATGTGGGTAGAAAAATTCCAATTTCAAACATCTATGAATAAACCAGACTAAGTCAACTCACAGGCTTCGCGTAGACTTCAACCGCGAAACCGAAGGGCCCTGCCGGAGCCCAAGAGAAAAAAGGAACGAAGCAGGACCCACAGTGACCCACAGTCATCAGACGGGGCGCCTGACGGCTGACACTGGGGCGCGGTCCCAGGACCTCTTCAGAAAGCCAGTACTTGGAGGATTTTTGACCGCTTTGGGCTAATGGAGCGAGAACTAATGGTGGTCGAGAAGGGCTTACGGAACCAGGTGGGGGGAGAGCTGTCATCACAGTTACCTTTCCCGATCGTGCCCTAGAACTCACCCCTGGGAGGAAGGCCCCTTCTGGAAAAGTCCCAACGAGAGCAAGGGAAAGCAGCCCCGGGCACTTACCGGGTCTCCCCCGGAGGCGAACGAGATGGACTGCATGTGGTGGTTGGCGATGATCTGCAGGCCCAGGACAAGAAAGGAGACACGTCGTTAGTGCCCGCCCCACGTCCTGGAAAAGCCACCGTTTGTCGGCAGGCGATACGACGAGGTTTCCTGAGAATCCGCAAAACTGGTACCCGGCGCAAATAAAGGGATGGAAGTCGTCACACCAGCTGACCGCCGGTGGGCTTTCCCCACACTTGAGCTGCTCACTCAATGAGCTCCCTTGAGGCAACCCTTGAGGGAGGAACCACGGCCGCCCGTTTCACAGATGGGAAGCCCGAGGCTGAAGGACCACAGCTAACGGGGGTCCTAACGACCTTCCCTCTCAGAGAAGGAAAGGGTCTCACCCCCACACGGAAACAGGTCACTGGTGCTATTTCTGCTGTGTCCCAGGCACTCTTGCGACCGGTTCCATCGATGCAAAGGCCAGGGAGGACATTCCAAGTCAGTATTAAACCCGGAAATTTCCATTAGCTTTACAAACGGCAGCGGAATTCAGTAGACAGTAAATTAGAAGCTGCCCTAAATTTAAGCTGCGACGTAAGTTTCCCATGCTATTTTTATAATGTCAAAGACAATGGAATGACCTTGAATTGAATTCCGGGGTGGAAACAGTGGCCCCATCTCCATCACACCATCACCAGGTTTATTCCCGCACAGCCCCTCAGGCCTTTGGTGGCGGGCAGTCGGAAATTAACGGAGGTGAAATCCCACCATGCGAGGAGCTTCCCGACTGTGCTCCCGAGACGCTCGAAGCAAACCTGTGTCTGAACTGGGAGAAAACCATTCGTTCTAAAATGCCAAAATGGCATGTGCAAAACCACTCGCGATCTAGAAAGACCTGAGCATATAAATGGATGGAAACAAGGAAGCCGCTCTGGAGCCTGTACCAACCCGGCCAGATCCAGCTGCCAGCGGCCGCTTGCAGCCTTCTGGAAGCTTCCTGCCTCCAGCCCCGGGGCAGGGGGCTCCCAGGAGGGCAGCAAAGCACCAGCAATCCCCACACGAGGATAAACTTTGAAAAGGTGTTGATTTCTGCTTAGTTTTTGCTTATAAGACAGCCCTCATACTGGAGTTTGGAAACTGAAGCAGGTATTATAATTGAGGAGAAAAAGCAGAAATCCTATTTGGTCACGACGTGTGGCTGTTGCTGTATCATTGTATCTCAGACCTTCGGAAAAGATGGGAGATTAAATGGAGTTTTGAGCCGGTGAATCTCGAGCAGGTGTTTTTGGCCAAGGGAGGTTCGAGGAACGCTCGGCAGAGGAGAGCGGCCGGGACTTTCACGGTTGCTCTGCACGGGGGAGGGCAGTGTCCGGCCAGGACTCCTCCTAATTTGCAACAGCCAGGCCGCCACGGGACAGCCAGGGGCGTGAGCGGGGGCTGGCGCCCACCGTCCCGGCCCGTGTTCCTATCGTCCCAGAGGGTGTCCCCCGCTCCTGAGCCCAGCCCCACACCCATGCTCCACAAACAGTGAGGACACAGCCAACCAGCCCCCAACCCCAGCACGGCCACGTCCCTTCCAATCCTCCTGAGTTTGTTTGTTTTTCTTAAGGGGGGAATGAGGTGTAATAGGCAAGGATCGGGACGTGTATCCCACAGAATTGAGGGCCACGGCCTGAGGATCCCTAGAAACATAACAGCAACGGCCACACTGCGTGACAGTGGATATGGGCATGTGGTGCAGGGCAGAGGGGTCCCGCCTTGCAGCCCGGGGTCACAGGTGCTCAGCCCTGAGAGGGCCCCAGAGAAAGGCAGAGCCTGCTGAACCTTCCTAACCCACCCCCACCCCACCCGTCGGAAGGACCAACGTGAAAAGACAGGGATTATCTGTCAGGCAAGTGAGGAATGGAGTAGGAGGAATGGAGTAGGAATGGAGTAGGAGGTGGTGCCACTCGCTGACCTGGGGAACACCGAAGTCAATAAATATAAATATATTTGGCAACGCAAAGGTAACCCCAGGCACCCCCGGGAACACGGCCAGAGTCAGAGGTGTGCGGGTGGCCCATCTCTCTCCCCGTGGGGACGCATCCCATGTCCAGCTCAGGCCACCGGCAACGGAGCCCCGGGCTGCACGGGGAACACGCCCTTTTACGCGTCTGGGCGTCTTCACCTGCCGGTACCCAGGACAGCCACTGAGACACCCACTGTTCCAGTGGACGGAACTGAGGCCCGAGAGACCTAAGACACACGCTGCCGAGAGGCCAGCATCACACACGGAACCCGCCCCAACGATCGCCACCGCCGTGCGGCCTCGGCCGGCGAGCGGCAGACGTCCCGCACCGGGCGGACTCCCTCCCGTATGCCGCGTGCAGCGACCTAGGACGCCGTCAACCGCGAGTGGCTCCAGATGAGAAACCGCTAAGACAGAAAAAATCTGGCCCATTAAACCACGAGGTGCCATCCACTTCAAGGATGACAAAATGAGGAAATGAGACGTGGGCTGCGGAGTCCAAGAAATACGGTGTAAAAGGAAATGAAAGACGGGCAAGGAGATGAGGAGTCCGTGGCAAACACATGCACCTGCTTCTACACTGCAAGTCCCTCAATGCCTTTGGACGTTACCCTTAAAAAAAAAAAACGGTAATTTGCAGCAGATTCCAAGAAAACCAATTCTACCTATCATTCTGTGGGCAACCGTTCAAAGGGGCCAAAGTTTGCAGGCTAGTAAAGATTTTAGACAAATGTTCTCTGCCAGACCCAGCAGAGCAGGCAACCTTGCAAAACACCCAAGGGGGCCCGGGCGCCTACAGACCTGTTTGGAGTCGGGCGTCCGCAGGTTCAGGCTGGCGGTGGACACGGTCAGGGAGATGTTCATGCCCGCAAACTGGAGGTTGCTCTTGCCCAAGATGCTGGACAGCATTTTGCTGGGAGGCTGTGAAATCAAGCGGCCAGATTTTAGCTTCCGATTCCGGAGAGGCCGCGCTGTCACAGCCTCTCTGTTGTTCCCGTCTGCTGCACCCCCAAGCCCCCACCTTCCCGCCCTCACTGGCCACGTGAAGGAGGCTGTGCCACGAAGGAGCCGGTAGGCGGGATCCAACAGGAGCACACGGATTCTGGGACTCGCAACAGGCAGCCACAAACACGTCATAAACACGTCATGTGCACACGGGGGAGGACCCTCGGGCGTCAGCACCGTCTGTGTGCAGGCAGCTCCCGTGGGGATGAGTCTCCTGTCACTCGTAAGCCCAGGAAAGGGCCACGGGCCAGTGCTCACAGCTTCCAGGCTCAGATACTGGTTCCAGCCCCCCGGGAACTAAACTGGCAGAGCCAGAGGAGCAGGGTGCGGCTCGAGGGGCCGATGAACATCCCGTGGAGTCTCGAGACTGCTCACTGCTGGCAGCCTTGGGCCGGAACGTCCTCCAGGCCGGTGCTCACACGGACGGCCCGGCACAGGGACGGACCACCGGGCTCAGCTCAGTTAAAATCCTTGGCACGGGGCCCAAAGGACTGTGTTTCCCCACCAGCCATCCCTGCCCGCCGCCCCCCCAACCCCCAAAGGCCAACACTTGTATCTGGGCCCAGGGCCCCCAAGCCATCTTCCCTGTCAGATTAGAACACGCCCTCTTTTGATACGCTAATTACCGCTGGTTCTTAAGCCGTTTTTAATCTGACAGAGCTGTTTACAAATAGAGAGGCCTGGGCCCCGTCCCCCCGAGATTCTGATTAAGTCATACCCGAGGCCATCAGCCTTGTTTCTGCCACCCTCCCCGGGCTCTGAAAGAGGACGCTCCCTAGCTCTGTCCTCACACCTCCTCCTAGTGACCCTACGTGACAGTCAAGATTCAAAGTTCTCTGCCTGAAACCCAGCTGCCTTACGGCTTCGTGGATGTCCCCGAGCTATAATGACAAAACCCACCCAGGGCAGGGGGTGTCAACAAGCCGGCCACCTGCCTGCAAACCTCAGCCCCAGGACGGATTCGGGGACATCAGAGGTAACGCCTCACGACAGAGCAATAGAGTCCGGGCACAGACAGTCCTGACAGTGGCTATTTAGTTCTGTACCTGCCAGACTTCTAACCAGAGAGGTTTTCTGAGCTTTCTCTTAATCCACTTTCTCCCTGGCCATCTAACCATCTCCAGAGTGAAAAAGTCAAACCCAAGGTTGAATGTATAGTCCCTGGAGCCGGGTGACATGTGCCTGAGCCCAGCCTACCCCTACCCACATCTCTGTGCCTCAGTTTTCATCACCTGTAAAATGGGGATATCCCGTGGCACTCTGGAGCTGGTCGTACTGGCTAATGAGAGACAATTATTAAATTTTTAGGAATTTTGGGAGCTGGCCGTTAAAAACAGCTGCTATGAAAAGTTAATTTATGTAAACTTACAAACAAATAACTTACATTAAAAAAAAAAAAAAGACAACAAGTACTCAAAACTCCTCACTTCCCAGCTGCTTTTGCTACGTTACCGGTCACCTGTGCCGCTCAGGCCTTTGTGCCCGCTGCACCTGTGAACCAGGTGGAAACACCGTGAGATGACGTGTCACTGCGCGTCCTCGGGGATGTCGCTAGAGCCTGGAAGGGGCCTGGCGGAAGCACGTATGCCACGGAAACTGGCAAACGGGACAGATGAGCGGCTTCGTGCTCTGAACCCTGAGGGCCGCTGGTTAAATTTAGCAGCACGGCACCCGGGTGTTCACCACCAACTGTTCTAGCGAAGAGAACTAACGCCCATAGAGGCTTCGAGGGGCACCAGCCCCGTCTTCCGTGCCGTCTCCTCACCGTCTACAGGTCTGGGCCAATGGGGCACAACTGGGCGCTGACCTGCCGGCCGTCCTGCCAACCCCAGGGCAGGGGGACCCCGAGCTCCCGTCGCTTGGAAACTGCCGACAGCCGGGCGGTGACAGGGGGCCCTGACGGGCGGGGCGTGACCGCAGGTGCTGCGTGGGGAGGCAACACAGAAGACAGTACCTTTCTCTTCCTGAAGGCTCCCTTGGCGCCAGGGACGGCTTCGCAGACGCGGCTGATGGCTTCCCTTAAGGGGGCAGGAAGAGAGATCCATTTGTCACATCAGTCAGGATCCTGCAACCAAGAGACCACACGCGCGCGTCCCCAGGGGAGACCCCTGCCCGTGCAGTTCAGCGTAGACAGCGCGGCTCCCCATGCGGGGGTCACCCGGTTCCCTCTCTGGCAAACAGAACCGCGCAAAATGCGACCAGGTCGTCCTGAACCTCCCGCTGGCAGTGCCCTAGTGCCTCCTGTTGGCGTGGCTGTATCCTAACAGTGTGACGGGTGTCGACGCCACAGTCCGTCTTACGCTGGGCTGGGATTCCGTTTAGCGGACCGTTACCAGGGCACGTGCTCTCCCGGATGTTCCCTTCAAGGCCACGGTCCCGGCCCTGACCAAGCACCGCTACGGGTCACCACCCTTCCAAGGTGAATCAGAATGCTATCAGAAGAAATTTGGCGTTCTGAGTATTATGTCCAGCGTCTGCAGTTAGTAAATATCACAAAACCAAGAGGGTTCTGAAGGTGGAGAGGCGCTCGGGTGATAGACAAATGAGCAGGAAATAAGGTCTGTGCCGGGCAGTCCCCGGAGCGCCCGTTTACTGAGCAGCTACCACGTGCAGGTGCTGTCCTGAGGAAAGGAGGCAAGGAGGGTCCCAGGCCTAGGGGCACCTGGCTGCAGGGGGTTCGCCCGGGCAGGACACCTCGGGACGTGGGGAGGGTGCGAGATGGACCGGCTGGAGGCCGCTGGGGTCCAGATGCTGGGCCTCCAGGCAGGGAGGAGTGCTGGTAGCAGGTGCTTGAAAGCAAATGGCTCAACTCCGGGAGCGGGCCTCAGTGGGTAATGACAGGGATACGCCAGAGGGGGCTCCAAAGTCAGGAGCCCAGAAAGGGGATGGGTGAACATGTCAGCCCCCTCGTGGGGATGGACACAATTGTAAGAGAGCACAGGAAGAAATAAGCAGGGATTTGGACACACCAGCGGACAAACAGGGTAACGGGTCCTCAGAAACATTCTGCAAGATTTCTACGTGAAATACTGGAAATCATTTTCTATCGTCTAGAAATCTAATCCCCACCACAAGATAATGCTCTTAAGAGAGATCTGTCCTTGTCAAATTACCATTCAGGTGAGGCTCACATTTGCCATTGAATTCACTGCAGAGAGTGGGGAGAGACTATTCTAGAAACTCAAATACCGTGAAGGCTGTAGCCTGAATCACCATGACTCAGACAAAGTTCCTTTAAAAGGCATGAATGTTTTCAATGTTTATCCTTAGCCATTTGTTTTATAATAATGTTCCAACTGTGGTTCTATCAAAATGATCACCCAAGTACCTTTTAAGAGGCAGTTCCTATTGGGGAAGGTCAAGCTGTCTCTTTATGGAACTATATAAACCCCAGCATCTCTATTTTCTCTGTCTAATTTAAAAACAAGAAGCAGCAGCAGCTCGGCGCATCTCTGCACTGTGCTTGTTATGACACATTCGGCTGAGCAAAGCGCCAAAATCCGCGATGGTCCCAGCAGGCCGGGAAGATACCCCACGGCAGGAAGCTTTCTGTAGGTCTCTCCTAAAATATCCGTAACAAACATCGGATTTCTTTCCCGATCCACCAACGCGGGCGATGAGAGAAAGAAATCAGCCTTGGGCGACAGCCTCCCAAGAGGATAGCTGTCAGCGGGGTCACCTGTACAGCATGTGTCTGAGCCAGTGGGCCACGCAGGTCGGGCCACAGGCCTCCCTGGCTGCCCGTGTGCCACTTCTGTGGGGGAGGCGGACACAGCCCAAGAAGTCCATTCCGTCGAGCAAATCCTCCCCAAGAGACTCCGGCGGCATCCCAGGGCACATTCAGAGACTCCATCTTCTGTCCTTAAGATGTGCAAATGTCAGAAATTCCAGAAAGTTCTCTGAGCTCCACCACCCAAAAAAGTCCTAAGGATCCCCTGTGTGAGATTTACAATCCCCCAACATGGTTGCAAATCAAGCTACTCTTCAGAAAAAAATGTCCTCTGTCCATCAGTTTGCTTCTAATGCTCCCACGATAACCTGCGTGCGTGTGAATTCTCACCACACGGAGGCTGATGGCGTCCGTCTCCCTTTGAAATAAGAATGTGGCGGAATGTAGTAACTGCCACACTTAGATGCCTGATGCTGACACAAGAAACTTTAACTCCACCGTCTGACTGCAAAGGTAACCATTCTCATCGTCCCTCTTTACCACCTAGCACAGCACGTTTTGGTGAACGGTACTGTCTCAACTTTTCATTCAGCAAAAATGATTTGGCTTTCTGTAATTCCACTGAGTCCTCGGGTCAGTCTCGGGTGGCGGTGCACCTCTGTTTTTAATGGAGATCGCTCAACCACCTGTTCAGCATGACCCCACTGGGGCGAGCCAAACTGTGACCTGAGAGCTCAGCTAACGGGAATGTGGACTCTCTGGCACGACCCCAGTCACCTGGGAGTAACTGAGCCTCACTCCATCCTGGTCCCACCATCTCTCCCATTCAGTATGAAGTTCTCATCATGAGAGCCAGCTCCTCCCACACGTCATACCTGTCACGCTGGAGGGCGGGATTTGAGAACTGGGTCCTTTGGAATCATGTAGCCCCACTTTTGTCCCCATTCAGCCATCTCAGCCTGCCCACCCCACCTCCCCAAACACACACACATTTCACAGACTAAAACAATAAATAGTAGGTGTCCCAAGTGGTGATTTCTGCCATCAGGGGTTTATCTTCTAGCAGGCAGAGGGGCAATAAATAAACACGTGGAACGACAAAGTGCGATCCACTTCATGAAGAACCAAAAAGGAGAGACATACACGGTGAAGGGTAGCCGAAGACGCCACCCCACACAGGCCATGCCGGCAGACGGAGTATTCTGAGCTGAAGGCCACGGAGAAGTAGCAGGTGCCAGAAGAGCTCTCTGCCCTCCCCCCATTTGCCTAAAAGCAGGTCATAAATCTGTACACACGGCCTGTGCCCCTCTCCACAGGGAGGAACGGGGGTGAGCCACAGCAGCCCTGAGACACAGCAAAGGAACTTGGGCTGCAGCTAGCTCCCCCTTCCCATCAATTCCCCCCACCCCACCCCACCCCTGTCCACGCACTTGCCTCCCCACATGTCAACAAGGGGTTCTCCAACAGGTTCCCCCCTAGAAACCCCAAATTCTTTTCCTGGGTTTTGTCACTTCCCTATGGATTTCTTGTTCTTTGGTAAGATGTGAGATAAGCCCAAGTTCTAACCACTTCTTTGAGTTACTCATCACTGAGTTTCCCTGCCTGCATGTGTACTGTATACATTCATCACCTGCTTCCCTCCTGTTAGTCTGTCTTTTGCCTGCCTTATTTGCAGAACCCTAGCCAGAGAACACAGGAGGGCAGAGTGAAAAAGTGTCTTCCTCCCATGGAGTGACAAATACGGTAATACATACATACCCAAGGGGGACAGAATGACCAGTGAGTGGTGTTTCAGTGTCTGGGCAGCATTCAGGAAAAAAATCACACTGGGTTTCCATCTTGCACCTTATATGCAAATAAATCCTAAATGGATTGCAAACTTAACTTCAAGGTAACAAAACCATAAAAGCACTTAAAAAAAAGGAAAAAACCTGGGAGGAATTTTTTTATATTATCTTTGAGTGGAAGGATGATACAAATCTTGAACATAAAAGGAAATATTGACACACTCCAGAGCATAAAAATAAAATTTTATGCAGAAAAAAAAACTGTAACATTTCATAGTCAACAAGTTAATTACCTTAATATAACTTAATAAGGAAAATATCAAAAACCCGATGCAAAATGTTAAAAGATACAAACAGAGTTCACAGCAAAGGACATACAAACAGCTCTTGGAAATAGGAACAAATTCTTGGCTTTACTCAAAATAAGATTATAAACTAAAGCCTATGCTAACATGCCACTTAAACAGCCAAAGGTTCGAGCTTGAGACATTATAAGAGAGCCCCGCATGTGGGTAAGAAGCAGTTCAGCACAGCCTCTGTGGGGCAGACTGGCCTCATCCTAGGAGAACGGGACTCGCACAGACCCTCCATCCAGCAGACCCACTCCCGGGAACCTACAGTCTAACACCTCGGAGGCGGGCCAGAGGCCCTGGGCATACCACCACTGACTGCAGCCGGGTTGTTAATAGGATGGAAAGCACTTGGGGGCTGTCACAAGAGCCAGTTCGATAAATGACAGCAACTCCTCCAAAGAGACCACCAACACGGTGCTGGTGATGGTGCCCTCTGTGCCCTTAACCCTCTCCCTCCAAGCCAGGTCTTGTTCCCACAATCTGCCCTGCAGATTCCAACACCCGCCACGGCCCCAAATGCAGTGGGCAATGTGCCACCCTCAGCTGACGCTCCTCTGACGTCTTCTGCCCTCCTGGGTGCTCTTTGCCAGTTTCTTGCCTTCCTGTGATGTGGCCACAGGACTCCATCCTGCCCACCTCTTCTCTGTCCTCTGTGCAACTCGGACAAGTGGACGAACAGGGTACAGTCCGAGAACCAGTTCACTGCCCCCAACTCCGGTCTCCGTGCACGCAGGGGCCCAGCTCCTCCCTGGCCCTGGATGAAGCCCCAGACACAACCCGTATCTAACGCACCCACTTTCAGACAAGAAAATGTCCCCAGTCACTTATAAGTTACTCTATTTTCAGTAATAAAGATATCCAGCCCAGCCTAACAGTAAAAACTCTGAACATCATTTAAAAGCAGAGCCCTCCTCCCCCGCAGCCAAGGAAAGAAGGCTCCTCCAACCTTCTAGCTGCAGCATCTGACCCCTTGGCTGGGTGGGGCGCGGGGTTACGTGAAGAGAGGTCGTCAGGTGCACGCGGCAACCCCACCAGCCCCGGGGCTGGGCCCCCAGAGGGACTGAGGGCTGCATCTGGCTCCTTGATCCTTTGGAAGGCCCTCCCCTGGGAATAAGTGGGTGCCTGTGCTGTGAAATGGACAGTGTTGGTCCTTCACCCACCCACACACCCATCCCCTCCGCCGTCCACACCCCTGGGGCAGCTGTAACCCTCTTGCGGCTGACGGGGCCTCAGACTAGCAGGAAACCCTCGGGATGGATCCTGTGGGCTCAGGGCCCACATGAGGTGCCCCCTGACCTTAGCCCTTTAGCCTGGTCGCCAGCAGGAGGCCGTCAGCAACGCCCACTCCTGGTATGGAGACCATCAGTGCACTGGGCATCCCGGACTCTAGTGACAGGTGCCAGTCTGTGTCATCTCCATGAAGCCCCTCACTCTGTCTGAAGTGAGAAGGAACCACCTCGCCTCTCTCTGGTGGGGGACAGGGGTGGGATCACAGGGCTCTATGGCTGCCAGACAGAAACTGCCTCCTTATCAGGCCCCTTGTCCTGCGGTTCCTCTGTGCTGGGTGCTGGGCAAACAGCAGCAAAACACATTTCCACCGCCATCTTGTCTTCCCAGGCCCTGTCGGGTGACCCCACGCCTCAGCCTGTCAGGACTGCTGGAGCTGAGCCCTGGGGCCTCTGCGGTTCCCCGACCTGCACTCGCCGTAAGGGGTCCTACCGTCTCTGCTCCAAATACCTCGCTCATCTTTACGTCCAGCCCCGACATCGAGTAGTAAACAGTGCACAGCGCACTTTACGTCCAGCCCCGACATCTCCTCCAGTGCCTGGACTGTGGAGACCATTCCCACACCCAAGTGACGGCTCCACCGTGTTGTTTAAAGTCTTCTCAGATGTCACGCTTCAAACCAAGCCTCGACTGCCCCCCCCCAAGAACTTCCTGCCCCGCCTTGTCTTCCCTGGGGCAACTCCTCGGGACCACGGTCCACAGGGCTCCCCCCATCCCACACTAAGGAGCCGTCTATGATCCTGGAGGACCACCCCACACCAAACCCATCCCCTCCCGACCACCGAGGACCAGGCAAGACAGTGTGTGTTCTCAAGAAACGTGTGGAGGAGAGCAGGGGTACGTGGGAGAGTCTAGAAGGAGACGACAGCTGTTGTGCGCTGTGCGCTGTTTACTACTCGAGCACAGACCCGTCGTTCAGAGAAAGGAGAAGGCAAGGGCACCTGCCAGCAAGGAAGCCTCCATGCAAAGCGGGCTGGAGGCCAAGTGGAGGGAGAGCAAGATACCATGAGAAAACGCACGCTGGATCCAGGCCCAGAGAGGAGCGCGATGCACGGTGGACGCGTGAGGTGCGGCCACACAGAGGGGTGTGCCAGGAGGCGACAGACCGTCAGATCTGCAGAGCCGTGCGGGGGGGGCGGGTTCTGACCCGGAGGTGGCTGAGGACTGACAAACCACAGAGGCCCTTCCAGCAGGCTGACGAGACAGACACAGAGTTGAATGGACATTAGCCGCTGTGTGTGGGACAAGGCAGTGGCTGAGAAATGGCGGGCAGGGAGGCCAGCGAGATGTCAGTGGCAGAAGCGACAGAGCAGACCCTTGGGGAAGACACCCGGAGGCCTGCCTAGCTGTGGCGAGTGACGCCCAGGTGGTCCTGTCAGGGGACGGCGGCCTCTCTCCCTTCCAGGTGACCATCTCCATCCCGCAGCCATGAGACACGGGTGGGCGACGCAGAGCCACACAGCCGGCCACGCCGCGAGGACGGAGTCGGGAGCAAGCGGCGTCCCCTCATGCCGTCCACGGGCACCGCCGGCCACCCAGAGCCTCCATCCGGCACACGCAGAGTTACACATGAATCTCAGACACCGGAAACACTTCAACCTTAACTTCTCGAAAGTAATTTCCCCGCGATGGGTTGAAACTGCCTAAATCTTCCAAAGTTAAGTGTGTCGCCCGTAGGTCACAAGCGTAAGCAGAGCCGTGAACCCGGAGATCTGTGCAGCACTCGAGAAACCAGGGCGCAGCCAACCCAACCTCGCCGATGCCTCATAACCTGCGGAGCCACCCGAGACCTCATAACCCCGATGGTCTCAAGTGTGTGCTTTGCCTCTCACACACGTACACAGTAGGCACCAATACCTGCCGGCTGATGATGACCAAACGTGCAGAAGCAACAGACCCTGTAAGTTCTCATCAAACCCAAGAGGACACCAGGAATGAGTCTCCTTAAGGAGCGAGCCCCGTGGGGGAGCATCTCACGAAGATGAGCCCTCGGGAATGAGGGGAACGTATGGACGCAAGAGTAATGCCCACCTGTGGCAACACTGAGGCTGATATTCCTTTTGGTTAGAAGAATGAAGCTTAGGGATGCCTGGGTGGCTCAGTCGGTTAAGCGTTTGACTTCGGCTCAGGTCACGATCTCACAGTCCGTGGGTTCGAGCCCCGCGTCAGGCTCTGTGCTGACAGCTCAGAGCCTGGAGCCTGCTTTGGATTCTGTGTCTCTCTCTCTCTGCCCCTCCCCTGTTTGCACCTGCCTCTTTCTCTCTCTCTCTTTCAAAAATTAAAACATAAAATAAACATTAAAAAAAATTTTTAAAAGAATGAAGTTTAAAGTTGGCTTGAGGTCACAAGGAGTGTCACAGACATCCTTGACAGATTGGGAGGGGGCTTGCTTTTGCCTCACAAACACGTTCCCTGATTTCCTCTTCCCTTTAAAATTCCCACTGTTGGGTTAGAAAAAGCCTGCTTCCAGCCCACGGCTTCGAGATGCTGATGAGCCGAAGGCAGGACCGACGCATGCCCTGGAACTGCTCACCTAGACAGACACAGTTTCGTAAGGCGGACGAGTCCGCATGCGGTCGGGGTGGGGCCAGAGGGCGTCACTGCCTTCAGGGCGCCACAGGGTGTGGCTGCCCCACAAGCGAGGAGTCCACAGGCCCGCAGAAACCCTGCACTTCGGCCCCTGCTACCAGATTTAAGAGCCCCTGATCTTTCTTCAGAGATGCGTTTTCTGAGATCAAGAGTCACAGGTACAGAACCCGACTCCATTGACAACTGCTCCCTGCTGGCAAGGCAGGAGTCCGGGAGAGACAGGCTCACAGGACCCCAAGGCCTCTGGCCCTCCGGATGCACCTGCGAAAACAGAAGGGTCGCTGCAGGGTCTCTTCCGTGTGCTCTCAAGGTACAGCCTATCATGCACACACACCTGGAAGGCAGGACCGTTCGTACTGGCATCATAGTTGGGGAAATGGAGGCAGGAGAGTTCAGCCAGATGCCCTGGGTCATACAATTAGCAAGCGTCTGCTCCTCGGAGCCCAGGGAGTGGGACACTGGACCACAAATCCCCGGCTACAAAGCCCGGCCGCGTGGGAGGGGCACAGACGACCGCTAGCCTGTGGACTCCGGGGCCCTTGCACCTGCTCCCCAGCAAGGCCACGCACAACGGGACTTAGGCTCCATGGTCCTCACAGAATCACGAGACCCTGGACGTCCTAGGTGCCGTTAGAAGCCACCAGGAGCTTGAGGGGTGTGCACCACGGCTGCCGTGGGGGCCAGAAACCAGGGCTGTCGTGTCCAAGAACGTGCCTCGGGGGATACAGAAACCGCGTTAACCTGTGCTCCGCGGATGCACCCAATGACTCGCACGAATCCTAGCGTGATCGTGCCACAAGAGAGGTCAGATGGAAGGGTAGGTGCTGTGTGCTCCCAGTTACACGCGAAATGCCAGGAAACGCAAGTAATCTGTAGAGACGCAGCCGTGGTGGCCGGGGCTGGGTGCGGGGGATGGGGGGGTTGCTGCGGGGTCCCCTGAGGCTCGGGGCAGGTCTCCATCACAGTCCTAAGCCATCACCTGGGGGCGCCTGTCCTGTCCCGTGCTGGAGCCCAGGAGCCTGAGGGCCACCCCCACACAAGCGCCCCCCCCCCCCCGTGAGCTCCGCAAGTGGGAGGGTGCAGGTCTCAGCCAGCAGCTCAAACCAGGTACACACAACAGGAGAATCTCACGTGCGACCCTGTTCAGCAGTCGTGTGCCACGCAGACGTGGCCTCTGGGATTACTTTCCATACATTATGACATTTTGACCCTTTAAAAAACCCTTCCTGGCTGGGGAGAGATGTCCCCCCGCCCCCACCACCCGGGACCGGCCAATTCTTAGCAAAGGGCCCAGCCCAGAGCTCGCCTGTGATGGGCAAACCCACCCTCCCGGAGCCAGGCCTCCCGTGGCTGGCCGTGCACCCAGGAGGCACCATCCCTCTGCCTAAATTGTCCCAGGGGCCAGGGCCAGGCAACTGGGGACACCCCGCAGCTCAGAGCCCACTGAGATTGTCCAAACTGGCCGACCCCGTGCCGGTTGCCCTGCCCTGCCCCGTCTTTCCCACAGAAGCTCCGTGAAGCCTCTGGCTGGGCTCTCCTCTCCTCCTGTCCTCTCCTCCTGCCCATCCTGGCCTCCCACGCGGCCCCGCTGAGCGCTGTCCCTCCTGTCTCTGCATTTTCCTAGCTTCTTCCGGGTAGGTTCTGGCGGCCGCACCTGACTGACCACCAGATATCAGCAAAGAACAGGCGCCCAGTGAGTTCCCATCAAGCTTTAGGGAATGAAAACAAGAGTATGATCTTCCCACGATTAGCCATGTGTTGGGGAACATTCCTGAAATGCCATCAAAAGTCTTCAGAGAAAAAAGCAAGACCCTCCATCTGTCACTGTCCCCAAGCTCCAGACTCTGGGCTTGCTTGGAATGGAAGCCCTCTTTCCCATGAGCGGGGATGGAGGGGACACGCTTAGGGTTCATCTTCCCTTGTCTGTTGCCGATGAGGGCCACCAGGACAGGCAGGGTGCCGCGGGGAGGGGGTGCAGAGGGCTGTCCCCTCTCTCCGCAAATCACTCTTCGGTTCTTGCAGATCCAAGCTGGAAATTATGAATCCAGAACTCAGGTGACAATTCACCTTGCAAGTGACTATGTGTGGTGACATTTCAGCGCCCACCGGGAACGTGGCAAAAGTTCAGGATTGGGAGGTTCAGTACGTGCGGGAAAATCCCATCACACGGACTCCTCCTCAGGGCCAGTGCTGTCTTCCTGTATCTGAAACTGAGAGGTTCTCGATCACTGCACCAAACAGCCCCTTCTGACTTCCATTAAGAGAAAATGTGAGGCACCGTGTGGCAGCAGGCTGTCCAGGGGCCCCGGCCACCCTGCGGCACACTGCGGTGGAGACGGGCTGGGGGCCGGCGGGCAGGCGACCGCTCATGCTCCACTCCGACCAGCTTCACAAGCCCACAGAAGGTACGCAGAACCCAGTCCCAAAGAGGCACATTGACTTTCCAAAAGAGGGGTGCAAGGCTCCACCCTCCCCCCAGGGTGTGAGCTATAGAAATGCCCCTCAAATCCCTGCACCGTTCGCCCCGGCAAGGAATAGACACACGCTGCTTTGCCAGTAAGACCTTGTGGATCCCGGCACGCATGGAGGTTCACAGGGGGTGGCTAGGGCACAAAGTGAATGCTGCCCCCGCCGCCCAGCTCTGTGTGAGGCACTGTCTCGTGGTCTCTGAGGACCCAGTGGCACCATCCGTGAACCCACAGAGCGTCTTAACATTCACGGGGTGTGGCTCGGGGCAAATGCACGATAATGATCCATGTTCCCATCCGCAATATTCTAATCAAAGCCATGAAGACGCATCTTCCTTCACAGCCGAGAGAGGAGCTTGAACCGATGGAGGCGTAGGAAATGATCTTCAAATTGATTATTCAGCGCACCCCCGAACAACACAGGTGTGAGTTGCAGGCATCCGCCTGGATGTGGATTTTCTTTTACAAATACCGTATAGTCCTGTAAATGTATTTCCTCTTCCTTCTGATCATCTTAATGCCGTTTTCTTATCTCTAGCTTACTTTTTTTTTTAATTTTTTTTTTAACGTTTATTTTTGATACAGGGAGAGACAGCATGAACGGGGGAGGGTCAGAGAGAGAGGGAGACACAGAATCTGAAACAGGCTCCCGGCTCTGAGCTGTCAGCACAGAGCCTGATGCGGGGCTCGAACTCACAGACCGTGAGATCATGACCTGAGCCGAAGTAGGATGCTTAACCGACTGAGCCACCCAGGCGCCCCTCTAGCTTACTTTGTCGTAAGAACATAGCACATGATACGCATGACATAAAATGCACGTTAGTTAACTGTTTCTGTTTTCAGGGAGGCTTCAGGTCAACAGACCACGAGCAGGGAAGTTTTTGAGAAGTCCAAGTTACACATGGACTTTTGAGTCCGTGCGGGTCAGTGGCCCTAATCCCGCGTGCTGTTCAAGGGTAAACCGTAAATGCATAATTACATACGTGCACATATATACACGTATATACATAGAAACGGCGTCAGAGACAGAGAGAGCAGAGAACTGTAGACTCCCGGCGGCTAATTCTGGCTCCAGACATGACACACACTCACATTGACCATAATCAGATTCATTTACAGACATATGGTCCCTAGAAACATATGGTCCCTAGAAAATGATAGGAAAATAAATAGATCCGTGTGTAAGCACCAGCTACTGGAAAGCCCACTCTCGGACGTGTATTAACGGTATTATCCTTAGTCTTATCTGCCAAGACCGTGTGGAGGGCGGCCGGGGGGTCGTGGGTCCTCAGCCACCAGGGGCCCGCTGTGCACGTGCACACCCCTGCATGCACACGGACACGTGTGCACGCATCCGGTGGCCCCAGACATTCTTGCCTGAGGGGCACAAATCCTCAGGAAGTCAACAATGCAAGCACAAATGAAACGAATGTTCCCGTTTTCCAGTCAAGGAGACTTCGGCACACAAAGTGAAGGAGTTGTCAGCCAGTGCAGAGGCTCTGTCCCCAAAGGAAGGAATTTGTGTCTCCCTGAGTCCTGAGGGAAAAGACCACTATCTCCCAGCACCGGCCCCTCGCATCTGGAGGAAATACGTGCAGATCCCCTGAGGCGAAGCAGAACCGATATGCTGCCCACAGCAAACTCACTCGTGCCTCCTAGCAACTTAGGGGGCCGTCCCAGCCAGCTTCCCTCCTGACCCTGGGGGGCCGTCCCAGCCACCTCCCCGCTCAGGACACCTGGGAGTCGAGACACCCAGGAGCCCAGGAGTCAGAGGCTGGGAGAGCCAGGCCGCACCCCGCGCTCCTGCCCCTTTCGGGGATGCTCCTGGCCGCCAGATTACCGACAAGGACAACTCCAGATTATCACGCAAGCTAACTCTGGAAGACGGGAGACGTGAAATACAAGAAGCCAAAGAAGAAACCCCTAGAAATAAGCACTCCACGGACACCATTGTTCTTTTTCCAAAAATGTGTTTAATATCAGGCAAAGAGTTACAGCGCCATCGGCCAAAAGGACGACGGTCGGGCAAAGCCAGCCCGAGGTGCAAGGTGGGGACAAGAGCGGTGGGGGGTGGGGGGCACGGCGAACGGCAGGATTCGTCAGGCGGCCCTGGCTCCTGGAGGTGCCTGCCCGAGGCCGAGGGAAGGGCCTCTGGGGAGAGCCCATCTGCAAGGCAGGAGAGGAAGGCTGGTCTGACTCTTCCTCATCCAGCGCCTTGTGACTTGCTCCCCTCGTGCGGGAGGTGCACGCTCTGGAGAATTTACTGGGATGAGACGCGTTTCCCTTTCCTGATGGCACAGTATGTTCACTGCAGACCGGGGGCATCTGCTCTGCTTGGACGGGGCATCGACTTTCCGTCCACATCCTTCTGCTCCCGTGTACATGTGGAGATGAAGTCCCTCTGATTGACTCTGGTGGGGAGAACGGGCACGAGAGAACGAGGTCAACCTGGGTCAACCTTCAGGGAACATGTCTGGCACTCGCTGGGCGTAAGGTGTCTTGATTTAAGGGGCGGAACCTGAGGGGACCTGGGGGGCGATGCGGCCGGGAGGGCGGCATCTGGACTCACAAAGACGGACTCTGCCGTGTAGGAGGGTGGCTCGCACATGCACACACGCACATGTACACACGTGTCATAGAGAGCCAGCACCCCCAGCAAGGGGGACAGCTGACCTCTGTCTTCACGCCCCTCGTCTCTCTGAGCCACTCCCCCTCAGATGTCAAAGCCATTCTTCCCATTTGGAAAAAAAATAACGAGGACAAAAGGAATTAAGTTCAGAGAAGGTGTCTAACTCTTCCCAGAATCACACCATATTAGAGGAGTCAAACTCCGAATTAGATCCTCCGGGCTCCAAAGCCAAGCTTTGCCACACGTGGTCTCCTCTAAGACTCATGTAATGCACACAGTGACCCGGGGCCACACTGCCGTCAGCCCCACAAGAGTGAGCAGGCATGCACCCCAGGTCTCACAGGAACGAGGGGTGCCCCCCACCAGGTCAGCGCAGCACTGGGCACGGCCCCTGTGCCCTGTGTCTTTGTCTCTCATGAGAACGCAGCATGCCGGCCTTGTCCTGGAAAGCTCCCCAAGGACACCGTCATGAACATACACCAAGGGCCAGCACCCAGGCTGGTTGAGCCAGGCCAGGAGGGACTAGGATGCGCATCGCATGCAGAGGACAAGGCACAGGTGAGCACAGATACATCACTGTCCATTTTGCTCTCCACCCACGGCCACGGCCACGGAGCCAGCACTGGGGCCAGCCCTTCCCTCCCTCGGGCCGGAGTGTGTGCACAGCAACCCAGACCCACGGGCGGTGGGACGGACAAGGAGAAGAGCCAGTCCCGCTGCGTGGGCCCAGAGCTGATGAGAGAGGGCAACACCAGTCACATGGAGTGAGGAGGAGGACGGAGGTCCACATCCAGCCCTTGTGACATGGCGAAGGCCTGGAGAAAGACAGGATCTCCGCTCAGGTGCAGGGCCAGAGGGGGATGCCATTTGTTCCTAAGCACAAGCTGACACCCTGGTATTCCGGGGGCACAGTGGACAGAGGGTGACCCAGAGCATGACCCAGGACGGGGAGCCAGGAAAACAGTCCAGAAGCCACACGGCTGGTGCCTTAAATCCGGCAGGGGTTATGTTGTTGAAGAGACGCGAGGGGAAGATGTCTGGGGCAGATATGAGGCTTTGTGACACAGACAGACACGGAAGAATCTCTCAGGAGCAGCGTGTCAACAGAGAGACGAGGGGTGAAGGGGGATCCCATGCGGTGTGGACGCCAAAACCGCGGCCGCAGCGACAAACGAGGCGTGCTCGCATGAAGACAGCAGAAAGCGTCGCTGGAGGACAGAAGCAGGACCCGCACAGGCAGAAACTCGTGCCACGTCCTGGACATAAAGTCGTGGTATCATTAAGTATAATTCTCCCCAAAACAGTTATGATCACTTCAATCATAACTGCAATCCTGATGAGATCGTTCTGTGCTGAATGCTACGATGTCAGAACACAGAAGAAAGTTCGAAAATGATGAAGAATGCTTTTTAGTCGACAAGAAAGCACAGCAAAGGGTGGCGGGTCCCACCAGGGCAGATGTGTCTACGGATCAGAACCGCACATGTATCGGTGTCCAGGAGCACAGCCAAGTGTCCAAGGGAATTGAGGGGACGAGACGGAGGCATCTCAAGTCCACGGGGGAATCCGGGCTGGGCACAGTGGCTATCTTGTCACAGGTGGCATGAAAATCCAAATGTGAAAAGTAAATACAAATGCTAGAAGATCATCAGCGTAATCTCCCCATGAGGGAGACATTCAAGACAGGAACACGGGCCTTGATAAACACACTCTAATTTAAAAGTTTCACTGTAATGCAAAATATTTCCAGCACACGCCCAGCGTGCAAAACACTGCCACGAATTACTAAGAAAACGGAGGGGAGCCCAGCAGAAAAGTGGACAAGGGATGTCAACAGGGAATTCATTACAAAGGACTCAAAGCCGGCACGTAGGTAAGAAGGACATGCTTCCGGCACGTGAAACCCTCAAAGTCCAGCAACAGCAGCATCATCTGACCGTAAACCTGGTTAAAATGAACGATGTAAAAGGGGCAACAGAGCCACAACCAGGGCTTATCGCGTGTCCGCTAAGTGGCCCGCTGTGAGGGCATCAATATCCCAGCGTGGAGTCCGCACGATCTCCATTTTGCGGGTGAGAACCTAAGACCGGAGAGGTTAGGAGGCCGGCCTGAGGCCGCACAGCTGGGAGAGGGAGGTGGACCCAGCCTGCCGCACGAGCCGGACACCTGGCCCAAGTCAGCTGCAACCCCCCCCCGCCCCCCCCGCCCCGCCCCCCCCCCCCCCCCACTGCGAGAGCAGGTGTGAGCTCCGGCAGGCGGCTGGGGATAAAGCACTGAAGTGCTCTCCAGGTGCGACTCAGCATTCTGTTAAGGCCACGAGACACCACATCCACGAGGATGACGATTATAAAACAGAACACAAAATCGTAAGTGCCGGCAAGGGGGTGGAGAGACTGGAACTTGGTGCCCTGTTGGTGGGAATGTGAAGCGGTCCATCCGCTGGGGGTTAACAGTACAGAGGCTCCTCCAAAGATAAAACACTGATGGCCATGGGACCCAGCGATTCCATCTCTGGGTATACACGCTGGAGGACTAAAAACAGCGTCTCGAACAGGTGTTTGCACACCCGTGTTCACAGCAGCCTGACTCACAACAGCCTAACAGTGGGCCCAGTGCCCACTGACCAGGCGGATGGGTAGAGCAAATGTGGCCCATCCATCCAAGGAAATACCACTCAGCCTTGGAAAGGGAAGTCTGACACCTGCTCCAACATGGATGAACCTTGAGGACATTGTGCTAAAGGAAATAAGCTAGTCACAAAAAGGCAAATACGCTTGGCCCTTGCACAACCCAGGGGTTAGGGGTGCTGACCCCCCACAGTTGAAAATCCATGTGTAACCTCTGACTCCCCAAAATCGCAACCAGTAACAGCCCAGTGTTGACCGGAAGGCTTACTGATCACGTCAACGGTGGATTAACACGTATGTGACATCCCGCCTGCATTCTCTTTACAAAGTAAGCCAGAGGAAAGAAAATGTTAAGATCATAAGGCAGAGAGAGTACATTTAAGTGCTGGACTGGATTCATCGAAAAAAGTCCACGTCTAAGCAAACCCGTGCGGCTCAAAACGATGTCGTTCAAGAGTCTCTCCACTTCCACGCGGTGCCTGGAGTCATCAAATTCACAGGCACGGAACGTGGGTGGAGGGCGCCGGGGGCTGGGGAGGAGGCCTGGGGGGTTGGTTTTTATGGGGACAGGGTTTCAGTGTGGAGGAGACGGGTGGTGGGGACGGCGGCACAACACCGAGACCACACCTAATGCCGCTAAACTGCACACTTAAAAATGATTCAAGTGGTAAAATTTTAAAAAAATTAATGTTTATTGTTGACAGCGAGAGAAAGAGAGAGACAGAACACGAGCAGGGGAGGGGCAGAGAGAGAGGGAGACACAGAACCCGAAGCAGGCTCCAGGCCTGCTTCAGCACAGAGCCCGACGGGGGGCTCGAACCCACGGACCGCGAGATCGTGACCTGAGCCGAGGTCGGACACTCAACCGGCTGAGCCACCCAGGCGCCCCAAAGTGGAAAAATTTTTTAAAGCAGCAATTAAGGAGAAGCCAGAAACCAACCACCGTGGACCATGTGCTGTGCTCACGGGGTCGGGGCCTCCGCAGGGGCTCCCAACCACAGCCCGACCACCGGGCCCACGCAGCCCACTGAGATTCATACGAATTTTAACGTCTTCTTCCATTCTGAGCGTAATTAAATCTTCAGTATTTCCTGTCAAACGCATCATCATTTTCCGACGCACTTTTAGGCCCATAATGATAGAATCCCTGGCTCAGACTATAAATAATTGAGTTGAGGCCCTTACAGACGTGGTAACAGCTTCCGTGGGACGTCCTTCAGCACATCCTGTGCTCCGCTGCTATTAAAAGGCTCTGTGGGCGTCTGGCCACATGTCGGAAAGCGCTGCCTCACATGTAAACAAACCACAGCTAAGGAATAATAAATAACATATATTTAGGCACGTATGTCTCAGAGGGTCAGGTCCTACCCCACTCCACGCGCTAACGTCCAATACGGAGGGAGGACAGTCGCACTCAGATGAAACAAGAATGTCGCCAAACAGACAAAATGGTGCCCACTGATGAGCGGGCGTAAGATGACTCTTGATTCCCCGAGAACCGATACCGTTTTACTTGCCTGTGTCCTAGACTCGGCGAGCCGGGGGAAGACCAGGACGCTGGCCCCAGCCTACCCACTCCTAAGCAAGGTCTGTGCTGGACTCCATTCCTCCGGATGTGAAGGGCCAAGTTCATCCCCATCACTGGCCGGGCATGCCGTCTGGAGATCACATGTGCACCCGGCATAAAATTAAATTACTACGTGAGCCTCATCACTTACTCTACCTCTGAGGGTATGGGGGACACGAAACCGCACACAGTGTGCTCGCAAAGTTGTGGAAGAAAACTCACCCTTCCGTTTTTCTGGTACTTTTGTTTTCGAAACGTTCTCTAGTGGACGGGCACGTGCCATGTTCATAATGAAACAGAATTGAGGCTGGGGGCATGAAGGTTAGCGGAGTGTGGCGGTTTTAACCTGGGACACTGGGAAAAGTCTGAAGGCTCTCAGTCGTCCAAGTGTTGGGGCACATCTAGTGGGTGGAGGTCAGGGGTGCTGCGGGATGTCCTAAAATGCCCAAAAGAGCCCCCACAACAAGGCATGACCTGGCCCCAGATGTCAGTGATGCCGAGGCCAGGGAAGCCCTGGTCTGGAGTCTATTTTTCATCTCCTGTTCAGGCCCCTGGCCCGCCATGCTGGGTTCCCACGCCATCGGCACCAATAGGAACCTTCCACGGATGCTCCGTTCACACAAGAGAAGGGCGTCCCTGGAAGGTAGGCTCAGTGTTAAAATCGCTGGCGGGAACAAGCTGTAGGGACAGTCCCCCCTTTGCCGTCACCTCCCTGTCCTGCAGGTCCCAGGGCTCTGGACAGAGTGCGGGTGGGACAGGGGGTCTGGCGGTCACCTGTGCGAGGCTGATACCGCCAGACCCGGGGCCTGAGAAGGGGAAGAGGCTTTGCTGAAGCAGAGGAGAGTGCCAGGAGGGAGCCGCACAGGGCCACGGGGAGCAGGGCAGCCCCCCTGGGGCAAGTGCCCCTACCAGTGGGACAGGCAGAGCCAGAAGCTCCACCAGAGCGTGCACCGCAGGGACCCTGGGTCCTGGGGAGGTGTCCCAGAACCAGGACACCCGCCCACCCCTCCGGGTACCAGCGGGCAGCCCAGGGAGCAGGGTTCACTGCCTTAAAAGAACACCAGCCATAAACCACATCCTCTGAAGGAAGCAGGGTCAGACCCACTGCTCGCCTACACGTCTCTCTTACCTGATATTTTGGTGCGCTTAAATAAATTATAACAACTTATAGACTGGCCACTAGAATTTGCTCTCCAGCACTTAAAGTCTGTACTTGAAAAGGAGTTATAAATTGCCGATCTCGAAATTATCCAAGTCTTCATAAGCAGTAAATAAAAACTTGAAGATAAAGGCCACTATGCCACCACATTATCCTCAAAGAAAGCGGTGTTTTCTAAAATAAATGACTTTCAACGTGCTCAGCACACACAACCGTGCTAATTTTCATAGAAAAGGCCCTGGGGGCAGAAAGGAAGGAGAAGTGCTTTAATATCACCTTTTCCACACAGTTTGTCTCACTAATCACATCCTCTGGGCCACCACTATTAACCATTTGCTTTTCCCGATGTTCCATCTTCAGCCATTTCCCTCGACTCCTGAAAATTTAAGATTTTGACGAGTATTATTTGACTACCTACTGTGCTGGGGTCTGAGATTCTGGAGGGCCCTTCTGGGATGCCCCGTGGCCTTGATGGGCTCTGAGAACTCCTCACCCGGAACGCATCAAGGCAACTCAGACTGTGCATTTAGAAGGCCATGTGGTCCCATCTCCCTGCCCCGCCGCATTCAGACACTTTAGACTTTGTTCTTTCCCAATAATGACCAACAATATGAATAGATTTTGATGAGGGGGAAATGCTTATGATTCTAAGGGAGGATCCGTGAACATAACCTTTTGTGTACAGTCTGAACATAATTATATCAAGCCTGCATGTAAAAAATACACCTTCACCAAGTCATCAAAACTGACATCGCTATGGAGACAAAGTGACCTCACACGCCTACTAACGCGCACTGAGAAGGACACAATTTCTGTTGTTTACTGCCAGAAACACATAAGCTAATGGAAACAGACAGTTAAAATTAAGGCAAATTCTACAAAGTACCTGGTGTGTACTTCCAATAAATGTCCAGAGAGACAAAGAAAGGCTGGGCAGTCGATGCAGTGGAAGGGAGCCCAGAGCCGTGACAACCACGTACAGTGCGTGGTCCTGGCTGGAGCATTACCCTGATACCAAAGCCAGACAAGGACACCACAAGAAAATTATAGGCCAACACCCCTGGTGAACAGATGCAAAAATCGTCAACAAGACAGCAGCAAATCAAACTGAACAGTACATTAGAAGGATCATTCACCATCATCAAATGGGATTTAGTCCAGGGATGCAAGGATGGTCTGCAAATCAAGGAACATGATACACCACAATTTACAAAATGAAGGATGAAAACCACACTATCACTTCAGTTGATTCAGAAGAAGCATTTGACAGAATTCAACATCCACTCGTGATAAAAACTCTCAGCAAACTGGGTATACCGGGACTGTATTTCAGCCTCATAAAGATCATGTAGGACGAGCCCTATATTACACTCGATGGGGAAACAGTGTGAGCTTTTTCCCTGAGATCAGGAGCAAGACAAGGATGTCCACTCTCTCCACTTTTATTCAACATAGCATTGCTTTTCCAGAATTATTTTGGCCATTCTAGCTCTTGACTGCTCTATATACATTGAAGAACTAGCTTATTGATTTCTACAAAAAGCTCAATGGGACTTTGATTAGAATTGTATTACATCGCTAGATAATTTTTAAAGATTTTTATGTTTTAACAATGCAGTTTTTTAACCCATGAATGTAGTCTATAACTCCATTTATTTAGATCCTTCTCTCATCAATGTTTAGTATTTTGTTGCATATAAATCTAGGATGTGCTTTGTTAAAATTAACACTAATTCATGTTTTTGTGCTATTGTATATGGTCCTTTCAAATTTCCATTTTTCAGTTAATTTCTGCAACCTTGCTAAACTCCCTTATTAGTTCTAGAAGCTTTTATATAGTTTCTTCAGGATTTTCTGTGTAGATGACTGTGTCATATGCAAATAGAGATTGTTTCATTTTTCCCTGTCTGATTTGTATGCCTCTTACATTTTTCTTGTCTTATCACACTAAGATCTCTAGTACAGTGTTAAATAAAAGCTGCTAACTATGAGGTTGCCTGCAGGGTTTTGTGGATGTCCTGCCATCAGGTTAAGGGAGAATTCTTCTATTCCCAGTGTGTTGAGAGTTTTTATCATAAATGTATGTTGAATTCTTTCAAAATCTTTTCTTTACATATTGAGATTTATATTTTTTTCTCTTTCAGTCCGCTGATACGGGAAATTACATTGTTTAAATTTTTAATGTTGAGCCAACTTTACAATCTCTGGATAACCCTTCCAGTATATGTTGTATTATTTTTTGATAAATTGCTGGATCCAACTTGCTACCATATTGTTAAGGTTCTGTGTCTAAGTTCACAAGGTTTTGGGTTTTTTTCTTGTAATGCTTTGTCTGGTTTTGGTACCCAGATAATGCTGGCCCCATAAAACAAACTGGGAAATGTTCCTTTCTGTTTTCTGGAAAAGATCGTGAAGAATAAATCTTATTTCTTCCTAAGTGTTTGGTAGAATCTATCAGTGGTACCATGTGGCTTTAGAGTTTTCTCCATGGGAAGATTTGTTTGTTTGTTTTTACTATGGATTTTATTTCTTTAACAGATATAAGCCAATTCAGATTATCTATTTTTTTTCTTTAAGCCACTCTGGTAGTTTTATCTTTCAAGGAATTTGTCCATTTCATCTAAATTATTCAATTTATTGGCATAAAGTTGTTCATAATATTTCCTTATTATCCTTGCAGTGTCTGTGGTATCTGTGGTAATGTCCCCTCATTCATTCCTGCTCTTGGTAGTCTGAATTTTCTCTCTCTTCATGATTGATCTAATAGTTTACCAATGTTAGTGTTTTTTCCTTAAAAAAAAAAACCTACCTTTTGGTTTCAAATATTTTCTCTAATCTTTTTCTGATTCCAATTCCATTGACTTCCAATGCTCTTGAAATGGCCTAAAGAACAATAAAACTTAGAGAAAACACAGCAATGATTCTGAACCAAGAAATGGTTCACTATATTTGGACTCCGAACTGGAAAAGAGTTTCAGGGATATCTTTTTCACCTTGCTTATATTTTCCTTTTAACAGATGTACAGGTGTTAGTTATAATGATATAAATCTGTGCCTGCAAACACCCGAATTGATTCTAAGTGATATTAAAGCATTGTGTTATATTTTAACAGGCAGTGCTTTTCTTCTAATGGTTATAAAATAATTAGTTGGGTTTTTTTTTTAATAGGAGATGGTATTTTATAGTAGACGAAATGTGGTGTCTTCAAGACTTCCAGTGAGGAATGAGCCTGTAGAGCAATTCACACAATGTGGGCCTATAGCTCAGGACACACATGGACACTTCTATGGCTGAATGTTTGGCCTTGAGGCATGGACAGCGGGCCAGGAGAGTGAGGCGGTACGCAGGTCAGCGTGGCTGTGCAAAGGAAGAGTGATAGGGTGTCATGAGGAATAGATTTAGAAAGGTATGCTGAGGCAGGTCAAATAGAACACTGGCTGCTAAATTAAGAATTTTCCATTGAATTCTGCAAGTAATGGATAAATAGGGAGTAATATGTCTCAGGCACACTAACCCATGAGCCGGTGCCCAGGGAACTGAAGGAGAGAGCAGAAGGAAGGAAAGTACTCAAGGGGCTGCCCAGGGAGAGCCAACAAGCCCCAGCGGTTGAACAAGGGAGAAGATGAGGCAGGACAGTCCCGGTTTCTACTCTGGGAGAAGGTGTGGGTTGTCGTTACAAGCATCCAGGAGATGTGAGCTGGCCCGACAGTGGTGTTGGAGGTGAGGTGGTGGGAGGTGAGAACAGGAGGCAGAGATACGATGCTCGGGATCTGGCAACTGACTGAGCAGCTGTGTCCAGGAAGATATACCAGTACAGGGCCGGACTCAGAAGAAGATTCAGAGGTGCGGACACAGATCTGTGGCTTATGCACCCGGAAGTGTTATGTAAACCAATGAGATGACCAACACGGACAAAACATCATGAACACGAAAATGTCGAAATCCGCGAACATGTCTCGAGCTCTCCCACGCACTAGACAGCATGTTAAGTGCTTTTGAGATATTAACTCGATCATCGCTCGACCCTGTCAGGAGGTACCATAATGATTCCCATTCTAAAGATGGAGACACAGAGACACAGAGAATTTAAGTCACTTGCACAATCACACAGCTGGAACGTGGTTCAGCACACACAGAAGCCCAGATCACCTGACTCTAGAACGTGTAACATTTGACCGATGTCTGCAAAGGCAAGGAGGTCCTTACGGAATGATATAGTTGGGGGGCAAGTGAACTCAGAGAAAGAGACAGAAAAGGAGCAATCAAAGAGGTGCGTCCTGACACAAATGTGCTTCTGGCATGGGGATTATAAATACACACCATGCCAGATGGTCCTTAAGGAGAGTATGGAGTGAATGCCACGTATTCATCTCATGGATTCTATTTAAACCATTGTGAGCCACCGAGTCAACTATGCTCTCCATTTTTAAAATTTCTGGATGAGTGGGATCACTTGAAAAAAAAAAATGGACTCATTTTCAAAGCGGTGGTTTCATAGATGGGAGTTGCAAACAGTTCAGAAGTTAAAGATAAAATCTGGAGCGCCGCGTCTCCAAGGGTGGTACCTGGGCCGGGTCAGAAGCTTCTCCTGAAGACTTGTTGCAAATGCAAATTCTCAGCTCCCACTCCAGACCCACCGAATCAGAAACTCTGGGGGCGGGTCCCAGCCGTCTGCTGTCACAAGCTGTCCACATGACTCTGAAGTGTCAAAGTTTGAGAACCACTGCTCTAGAAAATAAGATGATCTGTTCATGCGCATCAAATCTCTGGAGTCCCCACCCCAGGTCAGAGCGCTGACAGAGCACAGATCAGCCCTGTGGCCCCTCTATGCCCAGCCTTCTGGGTTCTGAAAGGAATCCAGACTTTGGGGGAGCCCAGGTCAGGTTGGGGGGGGGGTCCTCTCCTTCTGGTGCAAAATGGCAGAGAAAACACGAAGATCTGTGCACGCTGCCTTCATCCAGAGATCTTAGCAGGGTCACCTCGGGGGGTCACCTGGCCTTGCCCCAACCCACCGCGGCAGAATCCCACAGGAGGGCATCACGGCATTTAACAAAGTTTCTCCATCCTTAGCCTGCAAAGTGAGATGTGCCCTTCCTGAGCAGAAAGTTCCACCAGGAGACAGCTGAATAAGCTGTCAAAGAAGTAGACAGACAGACAGATCCTGAGGCTTTGTGTGGGAGGCTCTGCCCGCTCCTCAGCCTGCTTTGCTGGAACTTGTAGACGCCGTGTCTAACCCCCTCTCTGCATCTCAGTGACAGCCGGGCTTGCCCTGGCCAGCTGCCCTTCCTTGCCAACCCTGCACCCTGTGAGAGCCTGGCTCACCTATGCAGTCCAGTGGCTACCCACGCCCATCCATACCTGCCCAACCCCCACACCCCACCCAGGAGACTGTCCCTAGGACCATCTCCCCACCCTGGCTCCCACGGACAGGCCCCCGGCTGGATGTTCTCATGCCCACGGGCGGTGACTGCCCTCAGTGGCAGGCGGCTACATCACTTGCCCCTGTGCTCAGAAAGTTGTAACGACAAGGCCATCCTGACGTGGTGTTAACCAGGCCTTGAAAGGAAAGGGGAGAATGGAAACAGAAGGGCGTCCAGATTTTCCAGGTGGGGAGAAAATGGGAACCAGACTGGTTTACTCGGGTGTTCCGAGCCAGAAGAGGAGGAAGCATTTCCCCCCGACGGCTTGGAGAAAAACATGGTGCCTTCCCCTTCACCGGCCCACCCACCTGGCTCGTCCTTCCTCACCTCCCTCATCCCTGAACCCCGTCCCACCCCACCCCACCGTGCCCCATTCTGTCCCCCACTCACGTCAAGCTGGCTGACTCGGTGAGGGTCTCATCCTTTCTATAAACCACCCGCGTGAAATTTTTTGTTAAGAACGCTTTAATTACATTTCCTCCTATTCTTTGGAGGAATTTAACGGGCAGTTGTGGAAGCACAGGAGACCAGTCCCAGGATGAGCGAAAGAAGCAGGAGAGGGGCAGAGTCCTCACGGACCGCGAGGGCCTCACGCAGACCCTGCTCTCGAGTTCCCTCCCCCTGTGGCTGCTCAGACCACTGCTCCACTGTGGTCAGGAAGGGCGTCTGCAGTGAGCCCCCTCCTCCAGCAGGGCCTCCGAGGTTTGCCTGGCTCATGCTTCCTGAAGCCGCACCCCTCCCTCATCCCCAACGTGGCTACAGTGCCGCTCCAGAGCCCGTCTGACACCCACCGCTCTGGCTCGGGCCTCTGCAGCCGCGTCCCAGCCTGCGAGGTCTTGGTGGCGTGAACGTGCCCATCCTGTTGGCTCACGTCTGTCTGGGAAGCTCACGGCCAGGCTCGGGGCTCCTCAGAAAAGCCCTGCACGTGGCCGTCCCTCCTTCAGATCACTCTGCCGGGGGGGGGCACGAAATTGCCCACATCTGACCGTGTTCACCTTCTGCATCCCCAAAAATGTCAAGGTCGTGTGGTTTCTCACACCCTACTCGTGTCTACGTCTGTGTTGATCTTCTCTCTCCCCGCAAGAGAAGGCGAGCTCTTACTCCGGGCTTTCTGACCAACATCTCAACAATGGCCAGATGTGCCATGCGATAGACACGTATTCGGTGACCAAAGGACCGGCGCGCTGAGCCTGGAACACGGTAGGCGCTCAACGCCGGGGTCCTATTCGCGATTATTATTACTACTATCGGCAGCTGGCAAAGCAGGGACACAGAATGAAATACTAGACAATACTGCTCGAGTGAAGGCGATGCCATCGTACTAAATATTTTACCCTTCTCAGTAACTTACAGTCTTTCTCTTCAGCTGGAAAAAATACCCTGGACCGAACTGGTATTGATGATTAGTAATAGTATCAATCAGCAAATAATATTACAGATTAAGCATTATATCAGTTATTATTATAATATTATTAATTATAATTATATAATTATAATTAAATATGTAATACATAACATAATAAGTTTTAACATATACCATATAATATATATGAAATATATATTTATAAGGTATAATCAATATAATTAAATATTATATTTATTAATATTTATATGATATGCAATTGAATATAATCAAATATCATTTATTAATGTATAATTAAGTTTAAATTTAACTCAATTAAATTAAATATAATATTAAATTAAATGTAATATCAAATTCTAATATTAATATTAAATTAATGCTAATTTAATATTTATATCAAATTTAATATCAAATGCTAATATTAATATTTATATCTAATACATAATATTAAACGTATATAAAAACAATAAGTGATTATAAACATAATTATCGGGAGGGCATGAATAGCACAATTAAACACATCGCACAGACCCCGTCAGGTGTGCTGAGCACAGGCCAGGGCAGCCCCAGAACTTCGTGGGTCCCGTTGCCAAGACCCTCGACACGTCTCCCAGATGGTTCCATTCGCACCCGCGGGTGAGGATCCCGAGCCCACAGAGGTCATGAGTGGCTGGGAAGTGGTGCTGGGCTGGTGCCCAAGGGTCCCTGGACGCACCCCGTGCACACCGGGTTCTGCCACGCGGGGTCGGGACCAGGACAGCTGCTCAGACGGGCAGAGACCGAAAAATCTGATTCAGATGGACGGGCCAGGAGCCGTCACCCCACTGCCCCAAGCCCACTCTGGCTCACAGGGTGGTGCCCGTGACCCCGCCATGCCGTCCCGGGGCCCTGAGCCCGGCACAGGCCGCTCCGATGGAGGCTCGTCCGGCATCCTCAGCCAGGCCAGGGTGCTCCCACATTGTGGGCCTCTGTCCTCTGCCCGGGGCAATCCTCGGTTTAACTCAACTTAGTGGGAGGCAGACAGTGGGTAAATGCACCGGTGCCCCATTCCCTCCACGGGAGAACGAGGCCGGCCAGTGACGGGGTCTCTGTCAGCGACCCCTTCCTGCTCCCCAGCCTAGTCTCCCTAAACACCCTCCAAAATACCTCAGGTCTGCTCAGGGCCCAGAATCAGGCACGAGTGCATGCGGGTCCGGTCAAGGGAACAATCCTGGACACCCTCACCGTGCATGGCCTGTGCCGGCTGTTTCCAGAAGTAAACTCTACTTTGATGCTCCCCAAGTGAGTGAATCCGTCAGCGTGCATTACGGAAGCAGAGACTGGACACAGAAACGAGGCCTGTAGGAAAGTAGACCCCGCCTCCCTTTTCCCCCCAGGGCCGGCCTGGCGTCCTAACTGCAGCCAGCCAGCCAGAGGCGGGACCTCAGCTGGGTGCACACAGCCCCCCTGTTCCCTCTCCACTCCGGCTCCATACCCTGTGGTGCACACCAGAATCACGGCAGAGTCCGAAAGACAGAACCCCTTGTGGGGACGGCGGAAAGGATTTCAGGGGTGACCGCCCACACCCCAGACACCCTCGTGGTCTGGCTTCAGAGCCCAGCCCTGTGAAAGCAACGGCCTCGATCCTATGCTTCCTTTGGATCTGCCTTATAGTCGGGGGAGGAATCCACTGGCTTAAATGTTCCCTCCTCCAGGAAGTCTTCCCAGACTAGCTCAGGCCCTCGGGATGTTCTCCTGAGTTTCTGTGGTACTTCAGCATGCCTGCACCGAACGCCTGCCCGACTGCCTTGTGACTCGGGGCCTCCAATGAGGTGTGGACCTGTGCCTGGTACATCCTCACGCGCAGATGCAGACAAAGGAGACACCAGGCACAAGGTTATCCTGGGGGTGGTAAGACTGAGACGTGATGGACCGCGAGGCAGGAGGACTCAGCTTTACTCCAGAGCCGGGTGTGCGTGCACGCAGGGAGCTGGCGTTTTCAAAAGAGACTCCTAAACGGAGAACACGCCAGCTCCCCCCCCCCGCACCCGCCAGGCTTCACCCCGGGGGTACAGGGCTGCCAGAGGCTCGGCCCGTGAAACACGTTCGGAATGAGTAAATTTAGAACGAAGCAGTCAGGCTAAAGTCACAGAGAGCGGCTGCGCGCTCCCCGCGTAGCAGGGACGGGTGGGCAGACTGTTCACACCGTCGTCTCCTTTCTATTTCTGACAGTCAACCCGCCCCGGGGAAGATTTTTACAGATTTGCTCCTCTTCCGGCCCGCTGAACTTCCACCGACGTTAGAGCTGTTTACTTTGCGGCGGGAGGGGAGCCCCGCAACACCATAACCGAGTGTTCTCGCTGCAGCGATCGGGCAGCACCGCCCCCCCCCCCACCCCGTGCCACGTGTAAAGCACGCGTCTTAAATCCACGGATTGGGTGGATGTTCAAAGACAGGACTTTCCGGATTGCTTCCTCTGGGTCTGCAAACTGAGAAATTAACAGAACAAAGCCCTGCCCGTGGGGGGGGGGGGGGGCGTGTGGAGCCCCCACCGCTGTTCTCAGATCTGTGCAGAACATGCCTGAGCCCACCGTCCTGTGTCTCCGTCACTGTCCCGGGCAGGGTGATGCAGGTGGGCCACTCTGCCAGCCGCTGGGAGCCCCAACGCCTTATCTGCCCTTCTTCCTCCGTGTCCGTCTCTGGCCACAGCAGCTGCCCAGAGCCTGGGCATTGCCCCGAGCCCGGCACGGCCTCTGTAAGCACAGATACCTTGTCAGCAAATGCGGCCTGTCCCCACACCACACAGTACACACTTGCCACGGTGGCCACGCCACACCGCCGTGTGGGAGGCGTGACAGGAAGGGTTCTGGGGGCCACCGGTGCAGGTGGGGGGGCCTCTCGCTTGCAGGACGTCTGACCAGGGCACACGCAGTCTCAGGAAGGCTGCCACACACACGAGAGGAAACGCAGCGGACTGGGGTGGAATGCACACGGATGACGGACCATGCGGTGGAATTCTGACCTCGGACTTTGTCTTCTTTAAGGGCTCGTAGAAAACCCTGGGGGCCAGCAGTGACCGGAGAGGAGGGAGCACTGCGACTCAGAGAAGAGGGGGTGGACAGAGTCTCAAGGCCACGCCGAGGCTGAAGATAGGCCCCTCCAAGCCCAGGACGGAGAGAGACCGCTCTGGAAGCCAGGCCACATCCTCTGCTCTCACGAGCCCCCACGATCACAGCGCCACATCCCCGGGCCTCTGTCGCCAGGTTGTCATATCGCCAGTGCATGCTTGCTAGTTTGCTCGGGCTCAAGACCCTGCCGCCACCAACTAACTGCCCGGCACTTCCAGACCAAGGCCACGCCTTCTGAACACAGTGCACGCGTGAGACATCAGACAGAAAACACAGCAATGTCACGGCGTTCCCGCCGGCGGGCCGACGCCTGCTTCCACTTTCACTGCCCTCGGCCCCGTGCTGACGACGTGAACAGGTTGTGGCCACGCGGCAGTGAACCGACCCCGACGGACGGCATCAGCCGTGAACGCCTCCCGAGACCCCACTGATAGGCTGGAACAGAGCAAAAGGGAAATACCTTCCCAACAGGCACAGGTTTTGATTTTGATTTTCAGACTAAATAGACGCGGTGCCTTTTTACAGAGATGTTTCCAAGCATGCTGATTCCGGGTGTGTGCACCAGACACAATACTGGGGGGCAGGTCACATCCGCAGGGTGGCGCTGGTGGAGCTCTGGGCCTAACCAGGCTCTTTGGGGTCCACTGAAACTACAACAGCTTTTAAAATGAAAACAAACAGGCCACCTGAGTGGCTCAGTCGGTCGAGCGTCCGACTTCGGCTCAGGTCACGATCTCACGGTCCTTGAGTTCGAGCCCCGCGTCGGGCTCTGTGCTGACGGCTCAGGGCCTGGAGCCCACTTCGGATTCTGTGTCTCCCTCTCTCTCTGCCCCTTCCCTGCTCACGCTCTGTCTCTCTCTGTCTCTCAAAAGTAAATAACATTAAAAAACTTTTTTTACATAAACCAAATGAGGAAAACAAACAAACAAAACCCCACAGAACTAGATTCCGTTATTGATGGACTCTCCACAATTCGGAAGAATGAGTTTATGTTAGGACAACGTGCTGAACCTGAGCTCATCCAGAAGTGCAGCAAAGTCACACGTGGCTGAGTCCACATGCCTACGTGACCTTTAACTGGGGAGTCCAAGTGGTGCAGGAGGTCAGCCGGGGTCAATGAGACCCAACAACACACGTCAGATGTTTGCATTTGTGGCTGAAGACAGGTCACGTCCCTGAGTGCTCTGGGCCTAAGTGTGTATATATTTATAGCCTTCCGTGTCCTAAAAATGGCTTAAGATGACCTCCAATAATAGGTAAAATTTAACACGATAAATAAGATAAAAATGAGCAGATGAGGAAATCAGAGAAAAGGAGGAAGGACAGGGCCTGTCCAGTGACCAAAGGCACATGGGGAGCTTCCTATCCATGTGCAGGGCGGGCCCGACGGGCACAGAACACATTCTCCCCCGTGACCTCCCTGTCTGACATGGTTCGTCCCTCTGTAACACCATTCAACACCCCCATCCCCCACACTGTGACAGGTGGGAGCATCTTGGGAGAGGACGTTTCAGGGAGGCACACGATGTGGTCCCCTTGCGCGGTCATCTGAAGGTCGGGCTCAGGCCAGGCAGGCAACTCGCTGGGACAGTGGGTGCCCACCACCGTTGGCCACCATAACCTCGTTTGGAAACCAGTGGCAGATGAAAGCAGAGGTCTCTGATTGACGCCCAGCCGGGGAGCTGGGTCCTCCCTGCTTGGGATCCCCTGCTCAACTGTCCGCTTCGGTGACACCAACTGGAGACCCTCACTGACGCCCCTCAGGGGCTGTGCACTACACTTTGTAGGCCCCGCCCACTGGGCACCCGATTTCCCACAACAGCCACTGATGTGGGCATCATGCCTGCATGCCTTTCCGCACAAGTGGAAAATGGCAGAGGGGGGCTCCATGTACAGGACAGGACGTCCCTCCACGCGGTGGGCAGTCCCCAAGGCTCTGCCCAAAGCATTAGGGGTACCAGGTGATTAACAGCCACCACTGCAACTCAGAGTCGATGGCAACTTCTGGGATAGTTGTAGAAGTAATCTTCCAGGAAGAGGTCGGGAACCCACGGGTGACTCTGCCGAAGGCATGACGATCCACCTCAACTCAGACGGAACAGCACAAAACTACATTGACCCCAACAAAAGGACGCGCGGTTTGGCCGCCAGAGCCTCCAAAGATGCTTACGTCCAAAACTTGAAACAGCGGAACAGAGGCGTAGTGAGTGACTGGTTACTTGCTTAAGAAAATTTTGGGGCACCTGGGTGGCTCAGTCGGTTAAGCATCTGACTGTTGATTTTGTCTCAGGTCGTGATCTTGCCAATTGTGAGATCGAGCCCACATCGGGCTCCGCGCTGACAGCTTGGAGCCCACTTGGGATCCTCTCTGTCTCTCTCTCTTCCCCTCCCCAGCTCATGCTCGCACACTCTGTCTCAAAATAAATAAATAAGCTTTATATATATACACACACACACACATATATGTATATAGATAGACAAATATTTTCTCATGATGTCTGGGGAGCCTTTGGAAACACATCTTCCTAGAGCCTATTTAATAAAACCTAACCACAACCTCACATTTTCTGGCAACCTTCCGAGACTGCCTTTAGTATTAAGAGAAAACCATGGCGGGAGAGAGCAGTCACTGGCCTGGTGAGCACTCAAAGACCCCAGGGGCCTCAGCAGCTCCACCGTGTGACCACCTATAGGACACTGCTGGGCATTCCTCTCCGGGAGGCAAAGGCTTCTTTCTGACATCGATTCGTCAGTTTCCTTCAAGGGGTCTCCAGCTATTACCTAAAATAAGGACCGTGTCATGTGATATAAAAGCAAGGCAAGAGGCAGAAAGCATAGTGCAGACAAGCACACATAGTTTTCAAAAAGCCTAATAAAGCTGAGGCCGTTCTGGTGCAACCAGAATTCACCAAGTTTCCTGAGTCCCAGAACAGCACCCCCCTCAGCCCATTACGCCGCCAGCCTTTGCCAGCGTCTAAATGGAACGGGATCGAGAAAGACACCTACTCGTCCAAATCCACCCATATCTGTTCTCCAGTTTCCTCCCGCAGTGTCCTCACTACCTCCGCCCCAGAGAGTGCCGGGACCCCGGTCAAGGGCACACAGGGACTGTTCACCCCCCTCCACCACCCACCGCTGGTCCCCAGGTCTGCATCCCTACACCGGGAGGCCAGGAAGGACAGCCCACGGCGGCCGGCATGCTGCACGTGCAGAGCTCAATAAATACATCCAGAGAATTTAAACGATACGAAAGCATCTCAGAAGGGGCAGGATCTGTTACAGGAATTCGGCAGAAATAGCCAACAGTTCTCTCTAACGAAACCGCCACCACCACGAGAAGGTGAACAGTCGTGTGTCCCCGTGGCCCAGACGCGGCCAGAGCGCCCTGCCCAGCGTGCCGCCTGCACCTGACACTTGGTGCGTGGGACAGACGGTTCGCTCCGCAAATGCTCCCGCTGGTTTCCGGAACGCTCCCACTGCACGGTACCGCCCCTCTGCCTCGGCAAGGCCCGTAGACCATCCTGTGCAGATCGATGGACACGATTCTTCCCTGAGTGCAGTTTACAATGCTGGTGTGTCCCCACCATGCGTGTCTTGAGCCGCTTCAGGAGGGACAGAAACGTCCCTTCTTTTGAACACAGATTTCTTCCGTGAGGAAGACATATCATTGCGGTATTTGCCACAATTAAAGCGTGTGCATCATTTACAGCTATTACTCCAAATAATTACTTTCTAAAGCTCGAACGTTAGACTTTGGCTTGCTAACCCAAAGATAGACAATACAGTGACTTGACTGCCATAAACATGAGGCATTTTCTGAGGTCACTATGTAGATCAAATAATTCTACAAATACCAAAGCAAGCTAAGGTCACCCACGGAAATGTGCCATTTCACGAACCCTCCTGACTTTCCAGTTTTCCTCTTCTAGGTGACTCCAAACCAACATGTTTTAGAGGTGTAAGCTCTAAAAGGTTACGATTTCATTAAAAACAATGCTTAAATACAGAACTGGCCCTCAGAAAGCTTAGACTCTAGTTGACGGTGGAGGATACATACCCCTGCTCAAAATCGCTGACCCCCTCAAACAACCAACTGCTTCCTAAACTACTACCACCATGAATATGTCTGCCTCCAATCCATGCATTTTATTCCCTGTGTATACAGTTGAAAATTCTCTCCTGACACATTTTTCGCTTTGGAAAGAAATAACACAGTTGAGTACACTTTAAAATATCAAGCTTGTATTAGGGCTTCATGTGTAAAGAAACAATCACAAGCAGCGCGCATGTCTGAAGCTTCATTATAAAGAGAGCTTGGAAGGAGCAGGGAGGGTCCCCGAGGGTGCTCATGTCAGAGATATGCATCACAGGTGGGGACGAACACTTGGAAATCCTGAATACCCTCCCTGTCACCGTCACCGGCACTCAAGGGGCAGACTTTCCCTCGGAAGTTTCTAGGCTGCAAACTCTGAAATCATTCCTTTCCAAAGTCAAATCACGGGAGTCCACATTCGAGAGGGCTTACCTGGTAATCTGTGTTCTTGTACTGAAGTCAAGAGACCTCATTGAGCGGAGAACTTCAATGCACCCCAAGTACTGGAAGGGGAAAAAAACGTAAATCATGAGCCCTGGGGACTGAGACGAAGAGACAGTTCTTAACTGTGTAAAGGGCGTTTTGGAAAGCCATATATATTTCTTAGATCTCATTTTATGTACATCATGAGGCTCTGTTATCTTCCGTAAAAGCAATAACCCACACCCTTACGAAACTAACCTCAGTGCCTATGTCGGTACTAGATTTGACTCTTCTGAGTTCCATTAGTATTTTCATTTTAGTTAGAGGTACATTTTTAAAAATTTGTGTTGAGTTGTAACATGTACCGTAAACCACAGAAGTCTTAAATGCAGAATTCAATTATTGCCGAAACACGTACCTGCGTGTAACCACCACTCAGAGCCCAACATCCCAACATCGTATTTCTAGTCCTTTACGAGGGCCTAGAGGCTTATCATTTTTAAAGAAGTAATGAAAACGCTATAATACCAACATTTCAACCAATGGTAAACTTCATTATTTAATAAATATACTTTGGGTTCCATGAACAAACTATACATTACCCTTATAGTTGCTTTCTTTTGGTTTACCAGAAAGCCCTCTCCTGCATTATATAACACAAACTTTCAGAAGTTCTAATTTACACATCTAAATTTGTAGCTAAATTTTTAATCAGTTTCACACATGTAAGTGCATGTGTGTATGTAAATATATGGACATAACGAAAGCTGTAGATAAACAACTAGCATAGTAGAGATACAATATTTGTGTTCCAAAGCCCTGGGGAGTTTGAAGGACAGATGTTTTATACCAATGCCTTTAAAATTAGACTTCGCAGGAAGAGACCTCATGGTGTATCACAGAAAAGACTGCATTTGAATTATTCAGAAAACCTGAATTGGAGCCTGACTCTGTCATATCTTGTTATGTAACTTGAAGCGAAACTTTAAAATTCTCTGAGCCTGAGCCTCTGTACCCATAAAATGTAACTACTGTTCCAACCATTGTGTGGCTCTGTGATGTCACCACCACCACCACATCACACGGTTGTTGGAACACCACCATCACGGTGGTCAGGAGGATACCATGAACAACGTCGTAGAGCCACATGAATCAGACGACCACCAGCACTGCAGAGGCATGTGATTACACTGACCAACATCACAGACCTACCTGTGGACCAGGACTAACACCATGGGACTACATGACTCTTACCACCACCAAAGCACAGAGCTACACGAATACCACGTCCCATCACAGGGCCGCGTGAATACCGCAGTGATGTCCCAAGTTACATGAGAAGCAGGAACAACACTGCAGGGTTGTGGGAGCACCACCACTGCTGTTATGCTTGTGTGAACGCCACCGCCACCACGGCAGGGTTATGTGAATATTGCTATCACCATCGCTCAAATGTGTGAAGACCGCAACCCACTTTGTTGAGTTGCAGGACTGCCACATCCATCACTGTCACGGCACGGGGACACCACAACAGTGTCCCAGATATCCCAGGGTTATGTGAATACCACCATCAGCAATGTTACGAAGTGAAGTCATTAATATGACCAAAGTGGCAGAACGGTGTCGATAACAACACCACTACCTCTCGAAGATACAGAGTTACACAATTTCACACCCACAACTGCAGACTCATGGGAAGACCCCATGACCACCATTGCAGATGTGTGACTGTGACAAGAACCACTGCAGATAGCTGAATATCATGCCCACCGTCAAGAGCTATTAAATACCACAACCACCATTGTAGTTATGTGACTACACCACCACCACCACCACCACCACCACCACCGAGAAATGGGAATACCGTGAACACCATCACAGTTATGTGAATACCACCAGCAACATCGTGGTGATATGTAAGTGCCGTGATCACAAACATCACAGAATTATCTGAATGCCACATCCAGTCTCATAGTTATGTGTTCCTGGGACGAAACTTGCAGAGCTACGTGTATACCAAATCCACCGACATCACAGAGTTACATCAGTACTATGATGATCATCACAGAGTTATATGGATAGCACGCCTGGCTTTGCAGCAATACATGTATCCCCACACCACCACTGCAGCTATGTAAATATACAGACCACCACCACTACAGAATTATGCAAATACCACCAACACCACAAATGCCCCCCCAAGCACCACTGCAGTTATCTGAACACCCCACCAATAGCATCTCAGATTTATGGGAAGATGATCAAATTTATTGAAGAGGTCTGTGAATACTGTCACCAACATCACAGAGTTATATGACTACAACTAACAGCCTCACAGTTATATGGATACCAGAACCACCATCACAGGGTTATGTGAAGCCAGCCCTGAAAGATTGTGTGAACACATGACCACCATTTCTGAGTTACAAGAAGGCCATGATGGACTTTGCAGAGTTACAGGATTAGCACACCCAACACCATCTCAGCGCTTTGTGAAGATCACTACTACTGCCGTGTAGAATTATCTGAATCCCACAGCCACCAAGGCAGAGCTAGGAGAATACTACCACCATGGCCATCACAGAGATACATGACCACCACGACCACTGTCACAGAGCCATGCAAATACTGCCACCACCACTGTTGCAGAGCCTTGTGAATACCATGGCCACCAACCAGGAGAGTTATGTGATTCTCCTAACTAAAGTTGCAGATTTACATGAATATCCCTAGCATGATCTCAGAGTGATGTGCTAATGCCAACACCACCATCGTCATAGAGTTATGCAGACACCACGACCAAGTCACAGGGTTGTCTGAGTTATACCATCACCACCGTCACAAGATGCAATGACTGTCACCATCAACTCTGTGCAGTCGCGCTAATGCCATGACAAATGAGTGTTGCAGGGTTGTAGGAACACCATGCTGAGCTTCACAGACCATGTGCACATAACCTCCACCACCATCACGGTGGTATGTGAATACCACGACCCACACCACAGAGTCAAAGCAACAACACCAGCAATGTCACAGAGTCACAGAAATGGAAGTACCACAGTTGCAGGCTATGCGCACACGAACACCAGCACCATGAAAGAGCCACGTGGACACCATGGCCGGCTTCTAGAGCTATGTGACCAGCCAGCCAAGATGCAGCTAAGGGAAGACTACCAGAAATATGATCATAAAGTTATGTACTACCATGACAACACCACAGGGTTATGGGGATGCCACGACCGACACCACAGTGACATCTGAATGCCATCACCACCACCCCACTGCAGGTATGGAATATCATGACCACCACAGTAGGCATATGTGACCACCATGACAAATACCACCACCACGGTAGGAGAACTATATGAACACCACTACCACCAATGTTGTGGTTTTGTGGATACCACCGCTGCGCTGCACTGCACAATTATGTCAACACCTTGACGAACGTGCATCCCTCCACTAACACAGTTGTGTGGAAACCGCAATGTCGTCGATTTACGTGAATACCTCCAACACCGTCACAGTTACATATGGACCACAACCAACAATATGGAATTCTGTGAGCACCATGACCATCGCATTTACGGAACCACAACCCCCACCCCTGCAGTCGTGTGTAATGTAAGTACCGCCACCACCACCAGCCACGTCACTGCCCCTACCGCTGTCAGCATTGTGTGAATACAACCATGGCAGCTGTCCCGAAGTTACACGAAGACCATGACCAACTCCAGGAAGTCACAGGATTACCACCACCACTGCCACCCTGGAGTGCTAGGTGAGGGTCACTACGAGTGTCACAGACCTGAATCATGCCCCCCAGGTCTGAAGCAATCTGCCCTCTTACCATCAATATTTAAGGAAACTTATTTCTACCCCTCATAACACGATACAGCATCAATCTCCGAATCTCTGCCTATCACGCGCAAAAGTATCCCATCCTCGTTCCGACGTGCATGTCCCTGATGTCTATAAGGCAATGTGATTCATCTCGCATGTGTGTTGGCCATTTTCACCCCTTTTTCCATTAACTAACTGTTTTGATCTTGGGCCCAGTTTCCTATTATATTCCTTATCTTCCTATTATAGACTAAGGGGATGATAATCTCCCATTCAGTCATTTCTTGTTTGATGGTGTCTGCATTTTACCTAACACAAACTGTTACTGCAGTTAAACACTGTACCAATTCCTGTAACCACATGTCTGTCATTTTCTGTATGGCTCTGGAGGGTCCTGTCTTGCACGAGAAGGGCACAATATTCTCCTTAAATGGTATTTCACAACATTGATTTATGATTTATCTATGCATTCACTTCTTTAAGTGTTTTCAGTAATGTTTTCCATTTGGCTTTTTAACCTATTTGGAATTCACTTGTCTGTACAGGACGCGGCGTGAGTTAATAAAGTTGGCCTCCAGAGGGACTGTGATTTACACCAGTACCACTGACCTAGTAGTTCATCCAAGTCTTTCCGCAGTGATGTGCCAACTTCGTGGTATATTACATTCTTATTTTCGGTGTGGACCTCTACCTGAGCTCTATTCTGCTATACTTCGTGTGTCGATCCCACATCTTTTGTGTATATTTTTCCTGAAGAACTTTAAAATCATGTTCTGAAATCCCTCCACCACTCAAAAACTGGCTTCTATTTGAGATTTCGTATTACCTTGAGAAGAACTTATATTTGCCGTTAAGCTTTTTATCCATAATCGTTGGAGTGTCTCCATTTTAGATATTATTTTTTGCCTTTAGGAAGACTTTGTGGGTTTTATGGCATTTACCCTGTACTTTTCTTCTCCAACGTATTCCAACACATTTTTTTTTTTTAATTTTGGTTACCAGTGAGGATGACATTTTGATTTTTCCATTGTACTTCTAATCTGGTTTTCACCAGCAGAGAGAAAGTCTATCGAATTGCAGGTATAAACAGAAAACTCAATCACTGGGCTCCAGAGATGCACAAAGAATTACGAAAACTGAACAATGGGACTCAGAAAACCTCCCCAAACCAGAAAAAACCTCCCAGTGGGACTGAAAGATGGACTCACAAAAGAAAGTGTAAGTCTTGGAGTCTGGATCTGAAAGTTCCTGCATCTGCATCATAGGAGTTCCAGTAAAAGGAGAGACAAAAACAGGGGGGGAAGAAATAATTCGAGAACAAAGAGAATGAAATGTTCAGTGTTGGAGGGAGACGGGAGTGTCTATATTTTCAAGGCTCATAGAAGAAAGATGAAAAGACCCACTCGTGGATGCACGGAAGCCGTGTTTCAGGACAAAAGGACCCAGACAGAGATATCCTGTGAGTGCTCCGTGAGGAAAAGAGACACCAGCTACTTACAGAGAGTTCTCCTGCCCGCTCGGGAAGTCGGAAGAGAAGTATTGAGCTGAGAATCTTACATCCACCCAAACTGGCATTCAAGTGGGAAGACAAAGCCAGGACTCAGAAAGCTAACCACCCACAGACACTCCCTGAAAGAATTATTCCAGAAGAACAATGAATACAAAACACAGGAGGATGTGGGCTAGGAGAAAAAGAATAAGGAAAGAATCAACAAGAATCACAGGTACATCTGATGCTTAATAATTATTGACGCGTAACTTTAAACATCTATCTTACAGTGACAGGGAACGAAATCTCAGAAGACCCCGACTCAGCTGGCCAGGGCAGACACAGAGGCTGGAGCCAGCGAGAAGAAGGGGGAAATCAGAAAATGCACGCTGGGCACACTGGGCACGTTGGGCACCACTGTGTGTTGTGGAGGCAGCACAGAACTGATTAACCGTAGCAGCAAAAACAATGTACGTTTACATGCGTGCAAAAAATTGTAAAACCCTGGGGCGCCTGGGTGGCTCGGTCATTTAAGCATCTGATTTCAGTTCAGGTCATGATCTCATGGTTCCTGAGCTTGAGCCTGGAGTCGGGTGAGCCCTGCTTCTCTCTCTCTCTCTCTCTCTCTCTCTCTCTCTCTCTTTCTCTCTCTCTCTGCCCCTGGCTCACTTGTGCCCTCTCTCTCTCTCAAAAAAAATTGTAAAACACTGTAAAAAACAGGATGACTGGCCCCCTCCCCGCCAAAACTGCTAGAGAACAGAAGGAGGAAACAAGTAAAATCATTCCAGCCAGCAGAAAGAAGGAGGAAATCAGAAAATGCACAGATAAAAGACACAGAAAAATATAAACTGAAACATCAGCAATGGGCCCAAACATCTCAGTAATCGTAATAATCATGATTGACTGAACCCACCAATTAAAAGTCAAAGCTTTCACACTGGTTAAGAATAAGTTGTGTAAGTCACGTGAGGTCACAAAGACAACACTGAAAAGACAGAGCAGATTCTCTCCCAGGCAAAGGCCAGCAAAATAAACCAGGGATATAACCAGGAGAGTAACTCACTCACAATCGTAGGAAACAAAACACGAAATAAGCTTAAGAAACGTGCAAGACCAAATTGAAGAAAACCTTTCATGAAGGATGAATAAATATGTGAGCAGACGTATCATGGTTTTGGGCTGCAAGATTCCATACTAAAAGCATGCCAATTCTCCCCCAAATTAATCTACAATCTTAGTGGGATGCCACATGAAGTCTCAACAGGATTTTTTTCCCACTGCATGAAAAGTTAATTCCAACGTGTAATCATAAAGGAAGACTTTGAAGAACGCAAATAAATTTCCGAGGAAGATGAAAATGACAAAGAACCAGTGATAACTCCATGAAGCTGACTTGGGAACAATCCTGCACGGAGTGTGGTGATGCGGGAGAGGCCGGGGACCCCGAGGGGCTCCCACGGGACCAGCCAAGAGGGCCCTGGGCTGCACAAAGGATGGAAATCAAACGCAAGCCAGCAGGAAGTGAGAGCTGAGTTTAGTGAACACGTATAGAGAGATACAGACGGAGCATCCGGGAGACTCAGAAGGGAAATGAGGGAGTCTCGTCTTTATTCTGGATCTGGGGGTTTCTACTAGATGGTGGCCTGGTGCACATGTCCCCTCAGGCATCCAGGAACAAGTGAGAACAAAGACAAGGGCCCAGGTGTTATTCCTTGGAGCAGGGGGCCTTGGTGTCAGTCAAAGTGTCTAGCTTGGAGGTCTGGAATACGTGTGCGATGGTTTCTAGTCGGTCGCACATGGCCCTTGCTCAGATGTGATCTGCTCTAGAGAAATCACTAACTCCTTGTCCCTTACAAGGAGGACAATCACCGTCTGCATCACAAGGCATATGGAGAGTGGGGTGGGGGTACAGGTCCTAGCAAGATACAAGCCAGAAAAGAAGCAAAGTTAAAAAAAACCAGCTTTTTCTCTCACGGGAGAGCTTCCCCGTCTCAAAGGGGTGGAGAAGAAAAGGGCAGATGTATCTGTGGGAATCACTGATGAACAGATAAGGGGCCAATAAACGTTGAGTACGTGATGGGCTCACAAGAGCCCATGCTGCTCAGTAAGGTTGGGTATGCCGTGTGCTGTTCACACGCGGCAGGCTCTCCTTACCCCATCCCCGAAAATAAATCTCGGAAGGATTAACGAGCTCAAGGTAAGGAACAAACTTACAAAAGCATTATAAGAAAACCCAGAATACTATTTCTGTAACACGACCTAAAACTCAAAGGCCATACGGTAAACCCAAGAAAACTGATAAATTATTTGTAAGAAAAGACCAGCGACATAAACATCATGATTAGGAAAAATGCAATAAATTTAACCGGGGGAAAAAATTAATGACCAGACTACCCAAAGAGTTTCTATCAGTCATTAAGGAAGCGCATCCACTCAAGAGAAAAAAAAATGGGCAAGGAAACGAACCGGAAATTCACGGAGGAAGACAAACAGCTGACCAACGTGTCCGTAAAGACTAGCGATCAGAGCAATTAAAATAAATGCCGAACAAAAAGATAATTTTCCACCCAGCTGAGCAGTCACACTGGGTGAGGGCCCTCCCTCATGTTCCTCTAGCGTGTGTAATTTGGTGAAACCTTTCTGGAAGACTCTTTGGAAGTATCTATGGAAATGGAAAATGTGTTTCCCTTTGACCCAGCAACTTCATTTGTAGAGCTTTATTCACGCGTCAGTGTGTGAAATTGTATGTACAAAACATTCATTGCCTCGCTGCCAGCACAGAATGACAATGTGAGCCCCCTTCTCGAATGTTTACCAATAAACCCACGGCTAAACACTTAGGGCACATCCAGACTAAGATTCTGAATGGGGCCGTTTTATGAATGATTTAAGCTCAGAGTCTCCAGGAGACACCCTTACTTCCTCCACATCGCCCCCTTTGGGGCAGAACACTGGTTAACTGCAGACATCAGAGCCAGTGTAGAAAAATACCAGTTCAAATTGCACATTACGCTTTAAGGTAATTTCAAGTGGCGGATACACAGGAAAGCCTACTGATGTCATCGATGGCAGGGTAAATGCACGTGCTGGCAGGAGTGACGACTGGGGCAAACTCGTGCGGCGTTTTCTCCCAAAGCTGGACGTGTACATTCCCCATGAGCCAGCATCTCCGCTGAGAAGAGAGAAACGGACCCATCTGCCCGCCACATAAATGCACAAACGTACTCACGGTAGCACTGTTCATGAAACCCCTACACTGGAAAGAAAACCAAGTGTCCACCAGCAGTGTGATGGATAAATAGCAGTGGAGTTGCTTCACCTGCCAACTCCCCACCCCCACCCGTGCCACGTGTCCCACGGCCTGTGGGAAATATGTGATCTCCCTTGCCTGCAAGCCCCCCTTCCCTCCCAACTCCTTCCTTCCTCCCCTTCCCGAACCATGCCAATCGTCAGTGAGCCCCATCGAAGATCAGACTCGGAGAAAGGGCCCCTCCCTGCCTAAGGCAATAGCGTTCCTTATCCCGTGAGAGCACGTTCTGTGTTCTGCGTCCACGGAACCCACGCCTGTGTGCACGGTGCCCCTTCACTGTTATACCGGATGCTCGGTACTTACTGGGTAAGAAAGTCACGCTGCCGGGATTCAAAACAGGGGAAATTTAAACCTTTAAAGGCTCTCTCTCACTGCCATCCCTCCCTGACTGTCAACGCCTGAGACCCCAGCGCCCCCTCCAAAGTGCTGAGCTAGTGCTCTGTGCCATCATCCCCAAATCTGCACCTGTCTGTATGCCGTCACCGAGAAGACTGCAGGGCCGGGCCTTTCTCCCTCTCTGCTTTCCAAGCGCCTCACACGTGATGGGTACAAAATAAACATGTGTTGGGCGCATTCACCAAGGCTAACGAGGTTAGAGATGCTTTCCGGTCCCTCCAGTGATCAGAAGCAGACAGTGTATAACACTTCATTTGATCACGCAGGAGGCTCACGAACCATAATTTTCTATTAACTTTTTATTTCACTTATTAGCACCCATTTGTGCTGGTTTCTGATACGTAGTATATTTCAACATTCTCTGTGTTTCCCTGAAATTATTCTGGAATACAGATAGGACTGTTCTACAGGCCTTTCCCCGTAGCTGAATTAGTCCAAGTGACTGGGAGAGAGTGCGCACGGACATCTCAGGAGCAGTGTGGGAAAGGGGGGGACGCTCACCCCAGCAAAGGAAGAGAGGAGCAAAACTACATTCTATCTGCAACGGGCATGTCTGTCATTATCTCAAAAAAAAAATTCTTTTCAGGGAATAACACGTATCCTATAACCCTACAGCTATAAATTTCAACATCTGCTCTCAGTTTACCTGGAGGACAATTCTTCCCCATCTAGGGCAGCGTCCTGGACACAGGTACAGGTCACCTGCGGCTGGGGCTACAGGTGCATTTCCTACAAGGTCAATGGGTTGACATTTTCCCCATTTAACCACATGCTTAGAGTTTCCCAATGATTATTTATAATTCTAAGATGAATATGTATTCTGTGAGTTAGCTACCTAATCTCTGAGCCTGAATGCTACTAACTGGCATGCGCCCTTTTAAGGCAAGGATACCATAATTCCACAATTCAACCCTTGGCGCTTGGATGCGTCAAGCACTGGTATAAAAGTGAACAAGAAAAATCGCTGGCTTCCAATTTCACTCCTCTGTCTTCTGTCCGTGGAAAAGCATGAGACCATAGTTGCTGGTCGGGCCAAAAACAAGGCCCTGAAAAATGTGCACAGATTTCTGCATTTCGCTCGCTAGCCAGGCGAGAGTGGACTTGGGACCCACACAGCCCTAGGTTACAGACTCACTTCGTGGCTGACCACCGGGGCGAGCCTCAGCAAATCACTGGACACTCTGAGTGCCTGTTTCTTCGAGTGTAGGGTGAGATTACCGTGAGAAACACAGGAGACCGCGTGGGGTTTAAGCAAGCAGCATTACGCTAACCCATCACCTCCACGAGTGATAGATACTGTACTCCGAACACTGACTATACATCCTCAGCACGGTCCTGCAAAAGCATTTCCAATCGGCTTTTCATAAAACTTGTTCCAACTGACACATCGGCTCACGGTGTGGGAGAGCATCTTTCCCCTCCCTCTTTGCCAGCTCTCAGGATGCGGTTACCGGTGATTCATTTGCATTTTGTAATTTATCCGAGTATCATAATTTTTACAATGAACTTTACTCCTCATAAATGACGTGTTACTGACAATTCAATGCCCTGTCTCTTCCACCCAATCCAGGGAAACGATGTACAATCGGAATAGGTCCTGCCCCCACCCCCATCCCTCCGAGACCCTTCTCACTGTGCCCTGTTACCCAGAGCACCTTCCTCCCACCCCATCCAGACAACTGTCGCTCACCTTCAGACTTTAGACCCTCCATGAAGTCATGTACCTCTGGCTCATTTCATTCAGCATGACCGCGCTTTTTTGTGACTAAGTTTCTCATTTTCATAAAGTTCCATATATCTATTTTCCTTCTGCTCCCTGTGCTTGTGGGGCCATATTTAAGAAACCCCTGCCTAATCCAAAGTCACAAATATTAATCCTTGTGTGTTTTCTATGAGTTTTGTGCTTGTAGCTCTGACATTCAGGACTTTGATCCATTTTGAGTTCACTGTCCTATACGATGCAAGAAAGACTCCAACTTCATTCTTCTGCATGCAAACATCCCCTTGTCCCGCACCATCTGCTGAAAAAACAATTCTCCACTGGCACTCTTCTCAAGAATCAACAGACCACAAATGTATGGGCTTACTCCTGGTCTCTCAATTCTGTTCCACTGATCTAAGTGTCTACACTTTGGTCTGTAAAATGTGAGTCCCCCAAATTTCGTTCTTCTTCATCAATTCAGTTTTGGCTATTTGGGGGCATTGATGCATTTTTAAATTACTTGATGAGCTATTTAATTAAGCCTGTTTGACTAGTTTATTTGGTTAGTTGCTGACTTCTTCACCACCACATCAATTCCAGGAGAGAAGAGACCACCTCTCTTTTTTTATTCCTGATTGTATTGAGAACGAGACACACAGTGTAAATCAGTGCGATTTGTTGAATGAATGAATGAATGAATGAATGAGTGACTGAATTCTCAATTTTGATAACGGTAAATAAAAACAGCCTCAATGTTCAAAAATAAGACAATGTTTAAGGAAGTTATAATACATTAATAGCATAGAGTATCATGCAACTGTTAAAAAACATACCTTCTGATAATATTTAATGATTTGGAGAATCGCTGAGGCTGATCTCAATTTTGCATAAATGAAAATAAAGGGTGGAAAAAAATCAGGGAAATTTTAATAAAAGTCATCATGGAAGGCTGTGATTATGCTTGAGTTTAATTTCTTCTTTTCCTTTTCTCTATTTTCTACTCTTTCTGCAATCAGCAGGTGTCACTTCCATAAAAGAAAGCCAAACACTATTAACTAAAAGTACACAAAGGCATCCAGTTGTGCACAGACTTCTGGATTTGCAGTCACAGTCGATGATCTCCCTGCTAGGATTCTGTTGCTTGTGGAGTCGACCCCTAGTGACTTAGACGGATTCAGATTCTACTGGGGAGGTGGCCACACGGGAGGAACTGTGCCCTGGGCAGCCAGGGTTGAAGATAGGATATGGGGTATAAAATTAATATAAATATGCCCCTACCCCAGTCTCATTTCTGACATGGTAGAACATCCTTTAACCACCTGTGAGAACCCAGGGCCGGGGTGGGTTTGTGAACCTCACCTCTTCCAAATCCCCAGTGGGGACCAGAGGGGACCAGAGCTCCTGAACCCACGCAGGTGCTGCTACCCACGCAGTCAGGGTTCAAATGTCATCAACTAAAATAGCTTGGAATTTATTCGAAAGTTACTATCCACACTGAAGGAACGGCCATACCTAATGGCACTAACATGACCAATATTGGTAAGGATTTTTTCATTTAAAAGGTCATGGATGTAAACTCATCGATGGTGGCAAAGGTCAGAATGCTGGACACCCTACTGACTGTTCGGGCTTGAGGGAGCCTGGAGGGGCCTGGGAATCTGCTTTAGGTCTTAGGCAGGTGCCCGGGTGGACGTCCCGTGCATGTAAATGTGCTCACTGATCTGAACATTTAAGCTTGCATGGTTTATTCAGCACTGACTAAAAAATTAAAAAATAGAAAAGGTCATTGCTTTTAAGACAGCCCTTGAAATTATTTTTAATGCTCATCTTTTTCTGGCAAATAACGTGTGTTCGTCGTACAAAACTTTGGAAAATACCAAGGGCATCAAAACATGAAGATCATTTATAATCAATCCTCTGGCACAACTTGGCATTATGATAAATGCCACGGGAAGCCCTCTAACAGCTCGGCTCTGTTCTCTGGCTTCTGGGGCTGCTGGCAAGCTCTTTACCAATGCCCGCAGCTGCGGCCGCACAGACCCACCCGCCCTGATCACGTCTGCTCCCACCATTCAGCCGGCTTCCTCCCGAAGCCTTCAACGCCAGCTGCGGGTTCCTACAGAATCATTCACTCCCCTCCAAGACCGGCCTGTGCCGCCACTGCTGTGGCCCCAAAGCAGGGGCCAGGAAGGGGGCTCATCCCCTGCGCCTTTCTTGACTCGCTGCCTTGTGGGGCAGAGGCACCTGCATCAGGAGGCACGGTGACCAGGGCTGCCGTCAGGGCCCTGTCCCATGACAGAACTCTTTCTCGGATAAAGGAACCTCTGACCTCTCCCACAGAAGGCAGAGGCCGGTCCTGACCCCTGGAGCTCTGGGCAACTGAGCCGCACTCCAGGACGAGGGCCGCGGCCAGCCCGAACAGGAAACACTCATCTGCCACCTGGCAGGCCCGGGGCCGGCCACCTGCAAATGCTCACTCGTCTCACTGCCCTGGGGCCCTCGTGGACAACCGCCGTGCTCACCCCCACTTTAGACGAGGGACCTGAGGCTCACATGCACCCTGGGGGAGCAGCAGGTGAAAGGCGGCCCTCGTGCCCAGAGCCCCGGGGCACCTGCTGTAGTGGCCGAGCAGCCATGTGCCTGCACGGCAGGCACGTGGGCGGGCGCCCGGGACAGCCTGTGGGGACAAGCGGGCACTGACACAGGTGACCACCTGCTTTCCGCTTTCCTGTTTCCCTCGTCCGGTTTCTTCTCACTGCCCGACAGGGAGGACGTCAGCCATCTGGGTACAGCAAACCCTCACGTCTAGGCTTCCTCCTCTCTTCACCTTTCATCTCACAGGGCAAATTATACTAACACAAGTGCCATATAGGCTTCTATCAAAGGAGCCAGGAAGCCCTTGTAAATGCTGGCTGCAGGCATGTGTCACCCGTCTCGCGCACGCCGAGGACGCTGAGTCACAGGGAGGAAGTATGACCGGGGCTCGCTTCAAAGGAAACCACTGTGCTCAGTCTCGTCTGAAAATCACAGCAGTGCGATTGGCCGTATCTGCTTTTCAAAGCCGAAGGGAAAGGGGGAAGAAATACTCCAGAAATACATGCTGGTGTTGCAGCTAAAGCCGCGTCACAGCTGCTGTGTGAAGGAGGCAAAGCTGACCAGCCCTTTTTATTCAAGCGTGTCCTCATTTACCACCGCTGTCCTCACTCTGACACTGAGCTAGCCGCTTGGTCCCAGAACATGCAATGTCTCCCCTGGGGCCCCGGGTCTCTCCACCCATCCCCCACAACATAAACAAACAGATTATTGGACAGGATGGCCCCGGAGGGTCCGCTCAGCTCCCTGTGTGCGCTGGGGGCCAAGAGCCTTCTTTCCTGCAGACCCACCGGGCCACAGGTCTCAGTCCTGGGCCTCTGGTGCACTGGACAGCACTGTGTGGGGGGGCCTGGCTTTGCGTCCACGCAGCGCCACAGGCCCTTTGCCCGGAGCTGCCCAGCTCTCCTTGCTCCTAGGACGCAGCCGTCAGCTGTGTCTGCCCTGGAAAGGCTGCGAACAGGGCCGGGCTGGCTCGGAAGGCGTCTTGGGATCTGTCCAGACAGCCCCGTTTCGTGCCCGCCGGCGGTGACCTGGGTCTTCTCTCTTTTTATCTTGGTCGGTCTCGCTGGGCTTACCCATCTCATTGACTTTCTTTTTCACAGAATCAGATTTATGTTTCATTGATTTTTTTTTTCCTAGTGACTTCCTGTTTTTCACTTCATTGATTTCTGCCTTTACCTGTGTTCTTTCTTTCCTGAGGCTTTCTTTCCGTTTGTTTTGTTCTTCTTTCTCAGTGACCCTTAGATTATTGGTTGGAGACGTTTTCTCTTTTCCAGCGTAAGCATTTGGCGCCATAAATGCCCCTCCCTGCTCCGTCGGAACACGCAGCGCACAAACTTTCATACGCTGTGCCTTCATCTGTATTCAATTCTGTATATTGTTCCATCTCCTTTGAAATGTCTCCTTTGTCCTTTGTTATTGATAGGCCTGTTGCCTAATTTCCAAGTGTTGGGAGGTTTTCCTGTTGCCTTTCTTTATGAATTTCTAATTTGAATCCATTCTGGATTTCGATTACTTTAAATTTGCTTAGATGTGTCCTACAGCTCCAGGTAGGGTCTGCCTTGTCGGCTGTTCCGCGGGCCCTCGACAAAAACGTTTATTGCGCTGTGGCTGCACGAGTGGTCCGTGGGCAACCGCTAGACCCTGCTGTTGACTGTTGCTCAGTTTTGTGTATCCTTGCTGATTTTCTGCACGAAGCCCACGAACGGCTCGGGTGGGCTGCTGGAGGCTCCCACTTATGACCGTGGGCACGTACAGGCATTTTTGTACTTGTCTCTGTCCCGAGAATGGGCTCATGTCGCACACACATTGCTACATCATGCTCTCGTGAAAATCTTTTCCAGTCAACCATAACAGGACTCGAATTCTCTGTTTTAAATGGCTGCATGTTGGGGCACTTAGGTGGCTAAGTCAGTTAAGCATCTGACTTCGGCACAGGTCACGATCTCCCACGGTTCATGGGTTTGAGCCCCGCGTCGGGCTCTGTGCTCACAGCTCAGAGCCTGGAGCCTGCTTCAGATTCTGTCTCCCTCTCACTCTAACCCTCCCCTGCCCATGTTGTATCTCTCTTTCTCAAAAATAAATAATAAACATTAAAAAATATGTTAATTGGGACACCTGGGTGGCTCAGTCAGTTGAGCATCCGCCTTTGGCTCAGGTCATGATCTCATGGACCGTGGGTTCAAGCCCCATGTCAGGCTCTGTGCTAAGAGCACAGAGCCCGGAGCCTGCTTCAGATTCTGTGTCCCCCTCTCTCTCTGCCCTTCCCTGCTCATGCTCTGACTCTCTCTCTCTCTCTCAAAAATAAACATTTAAAAACCATACTTATTTTTAAAAATTTTTTAAAATATAATTTATTGTCAAACTGGTTTCCATACAACACCCAGTGCTCATCCCAAAAAAGTAATAAAGATAAAAACATTAAAAAATAAACGTCTGCACGTTTTCGCCTGGTGTGAACGCACCACAATCCACGCCCCACCCCCGTCCGTTATGGGACGTTGTATGAGGGGTGGCATAACTCCCAGGGACAGTTCCGCTGGCTTCTCAACCGCGATTCTGACAGAGGCTGATGCTGCTCGAGACAGTCGGGGGTGGCCTGAGGGAGGCAGTGGGGGGAGGGTGGGTGGCACAGGTGAGTCTCCGTTGAGCCCTTTAATAAAAGCAAGTGTGGCTCGGGCCACAGCGGACGAGCCGTAGGAAAGCCCTACCCACCTTCTCGAGACAAGGAGCAGCTGTGTCTTGCAGGTGCATGCGAACCAAGGCCCCAGATCTCCGCAGGACAGGACAGAACTCTAAAAATAGAATATGCACCGAGCCATGCCCGAACGCAATTCCACCACGTTCCGTCCGTGAGCCGAGTCTCTCCCTCGTCCTCCACAGCTAGAGTGTGAGCGGCTCAGACAACGCAGGAAGGAGCGAGGAAGACACGTCAGCTTAGAGAAAAGGAGGAGGGGGCCACACACCCTCGGGACTGTCACCTGGTAAGGAAGGAGATCAGCTCTGCAGGCACCAGCGAGCCACCGAGGGACAGAAGGGACAGCGTCCGACCGGCCCCTCCGGTAGATGGGGAGCATCCCCATTCCAAGGGGTCGCAGCCCCGGCCACCAACAGGAGGTGGCTGATGTCTCGTGTCCCTCTGACCCGGGCCAGTCTGAGTGGAACGTCTTCCCCCTCTCTGGGCTGACGCCGGGCCCGCTGTCACCTCCGAGGCATTTCTTGCTCCGACTCTCCTCCCTCCTTGAGCATCCCCTGCCCCCTCCTGCACACATCTGGTCAGTCTCTGGGGCCCTGGACACACCCCTGCCCTCCATGAAGCCTTTCCTGCTAGTTCCAGGCCCGCTCGCCCCTCCCCAGGCTACCAGCACCTTACTGAACACAAAACTTTGTCTTTTTAATTTTTTTAGGTTTCTTTTTTTTTTAATTTCTTTTCATGTTTATTTATTTTTGAGACAATGTGAGCAGGGGAGGGGGAGAGAGAGAGGGAGACACAGAATCCATAAGCCGGCTCCAGACTCTGAGCCGTCAGCACAGAGCCCAACTCGGGGCTCAAACCCATGGACTTTGAGATCATGAACTGAGTCGAAGTCGGACGCTTACCCACTGGAGCCACCCAGGCGCCCCTGAAATTTTGTCTTGTTAAAATGCAGCAACTTCTCCTGCTCGAGGGGATCATACATTCCTTCTGGAAAATAGCCCCGAACCTCCTTCGAAGTGACGATCCCCTCACAAGGCAAGGGACGAAGGGAGCCGCGGAAACACTCACGGGAGGTGGGGGCGCACGGACGTGCTCAGTTTAGCCCTCTGTGTGGACACGCCCTGCTGACGTCAAGCTATACGATATTTAACCTCCATAACGACCACTCACGGCTCTCATTAAAGCTGCTTCTCTTACCGAACGCTTCCTGTAATTAGCTTTAAAGAGAATCCTCGGGTCTGCTAATAACGCTGCCCATCCGCAGAGCAGCTCCAGCGGACTCTAGGTGGGCGTTCCGTTCGTGCCAGTTCACAGAAAGAATAATTACCCAGGAATTTTTTTTACCAGAACAGAGTCCAAAATGTGCCTCTTTGGACTTACATTCTTAACAGCCAATTACGCATAAAGAGGCCCCGGGTCACCCTCCTGACCTTCTGCTCTGACCGTCCTGACCCTCCTGACCTTTTGCTCCCTCACGTTCCGTGACGCCCCACAGCCACCTGACCGCCATCTCCACTGTTCCCTGCTGATCAGAGGCTCTGTCCCCAGGGAGGTCCTGGGAAGAGCTGGCGGCTCACTGTCCCCGCAGCTGTGGCTGGTGGCCTTGTCACATGTGGAACCCCCCTCAGGAGTGACTTCCTTGACAGCAGGTGCCTTTTGACTTCTCTTGGGTCCTCAGGGCCCCCAGGGGCGGGTTCATTCTGTGGATGCACAGAGCCCTGGGGCCCTCACAGAGAGCTCCTTAGCCCTGGCTCCTGAAGGCTGCCAGAGCATCATTAGAATAAAGGCCAAGGCGGGGTGGAGAGCAGGGCCCAGACGGGAAGAACTGAGCGAAGGCCAGAGGGGCCGCTGGTTTGGGGGGAAACCAGCGGTTTCCTGCGCCTGCAGTATTGGGGCCTGGGGGGCAAGAGACGAGCTCGAGGGCCGATCGGGAACGTGTGTGTCTCCTGACGAGGCGCCGGGTGGACCTCTGTACACAAAAGCCGGTGGCAGAGAGCGCTCAGTCGGGAAGCCGAGACACGTATGTTACAGAGATAAATGATTCACCCCATTTAACAGAAAAAGGGTGAAAATATATATTTGCCTCACTAGAGGCTGAAAAAGCCCCGGGGAAAATACAACGACCATTTCAGAATTTTTTTTTTTTTTTTGAAAACTAGGGTTATAGGAGATATTTCTTAATGTGGGCTCCAGCAGCCCTGGTGGGGGAGGCATAGACGGGGCACATCCCGGCCACTGTCCCGGCCCTGGTGGGGGGAGGCACGAACAGTTTGTGGTGATTCTGCCTCAACTGGAAGTCAGTACTTACGCACATGCAGGACCAGCGGTCAGGTGCTCGCACCCCATGGGGGACCTCCAGCCGCTCGGTAGGCCATCCCTGTACTTAAGCCCTCCCCCCACCCCCCCGGAAGATATTCCTTATTCACTGCATATTGCAGAACGTTTACGCTGAAATTCAAATTTTTCTTTTTGTTCTTTACTCAGGAAATACGCACAACTGGTCTTTTCCCTCCATTTCATCCGAAGCCATCGGACTTTTGAACGAAATCATTCCATCTAACGTCATTGGTCCTTGACGGTTTTCACTTAAAGGGCTGAGTCCTCACCGTACTTCCTCGGAAGCCACCAGACCTCCGGGGCAGCGGCGCTCTGGGGTCTGGGCCCGGCCGTGTCCACCCCAAGGAGCGAGGACCGGACACCGAGGTGCAGGCCGCTCACTGGGGGCACGGGGACGGGGGATGCCGTGACAGCAGCGGCTCCCACGGGGGCCGGGCCTCCACGCACGCCCTCTGCCTCCCGTGGGGGCACGGGGAGGTCTGGAGCCCCACCGCGGAGGGGCCCGAGGGGGCTCGGGGTCCGGGCGTCCGGGCTCCACCCAGGCCGTGTCCCCGTGCGGAGGCGGTGTGTCCAGGTGAGGCTGCGGGAGCCACACGCCCTGGGGACGAGCTCCCGGCTCGAAAGCCAGACTGTCCGTGGGCTTGCACAGTCCCCCCCGCCCCCCGGCGTCCTCCATTACCAGGACTGTGTGCACACAACACGTGGCTCGTGTTCCTCACAAAGAAGACAGACACGCAGAGATGAAATGCAGTGGAGACGAGGGGAAGACACACGTCTACTCCTTACAGGATTCCAGCGTGAGCAATAGCTCATCTTCCCCAGAACCATTCTCTCTTAGACGCGAATACAAGACGAGTGAAGTGATCAGGTATTTCTGGAAACGTGACATTTACTGTTTTCTAACAAGAAAGAAAACAGCCCCTGTCCAAAGTCATCACAAGTCATCTGATGTATGTCTGTGTGTGTTGTGTGTGTGTAAATGGTGTGTGGTAAGTTCGTGTATGGGGTGTGGTGTGAGTGTGGTGTATGCTGTGTGTATAGTGTGTGTGGGTGTGCGGGGCACACGCACATAACACACTGGCTATACTTGTGTCACATAAAAAGAGAGATGGTAGGCTTTGTAGATTAAACTAATAATTTTGCCTCTTAATCTCAAAATAATTTCTTAAACTGTTTTTCAAACCACTTGGATGATATTTACATGGAAGCCACATATTATGAGATTTTCAACAATTTAAAAAAAATTCAACTTTCAGGGCGCCTGGGTGGCTCAGTTAAGCGTCCGACTTCGGCTCAGGTCACGATCTCGCAGTCCGTGAGTTCGAGCCCCGTGTCGGGCTCTGGGCTGATGGCTCAGAGCCTGGAGCCTGCTTCCGATTCTGTGTCTCCCTCTCTCTCTGACCCTCCCCCGTTCATGCTCTGTCTCTCTCTGTCTCAAAAATAAATAAACTTAAAAAAAAAATTTTTTTTTTTTTAAATTAAAAAAAAAATTCAACTTTCAGGGCGCCTGGGTGGCTCAGTCGGTTGAGCGTCCAACTTCAGCTCAGGTCGCGATCTCACACTCCGTGAGTTCGAGCCCCACGTGGGGCTCTGTGCTGACACCTCGGAGCCTGGAGCCTGTTTCAGATTCTGTGTCTCCCTCTCTCTCTGCCCCTCCCCTGCTCATGCTCTGTCTCTCTCTGTCTCAAATATAAACAAAAAAACATTTAAAAAAAATCAACTTTCAAGTTTCCACTGCGCATCAGACAACAATTTGTTAATCTAGAATTAAAACGGAATCCAATCAGTCGCACGGCGATCATGTGCCACGGCCGTGCTGAAGCTCTGCGATGCCCTTGCTCGTGGTGTCACAGGAGGAGAGCACTGAGACGAAGCAGATTTAAGGTACTTTTTAAATATTTTTTTAATATTTATTGATTTTGGGGGAGAGCGCAAGCAGGGGAGGGTCAGAGGACAAAGGGGGACAGAGGATCCGAAGCGGGCTCTGCGTTGACGGGCTGACAGCAACGAGCCCTATGTGAGGCTCCAACCCACAAACTGCAAGATCATGACCTGAGCTGAAGTCTCAACCGTCTGAGCCACCCAGGTGCCCCAGTATTTTTATAGACACTGAGGCAAGTGGAAAAAATAACAGTTTAGAAGATTCAGAGAAAGTGAAGTTTCTAAAGACCATCAATAAAGAGCAATAGAACATTTATAAATAAAACAAATCATTTCTACCACCCTAAATATCATCAGATTCACAAATGGGAGAAACAAAATAATTTTTTAAAGAGCTCTTGTAAAAACAAGGCTTCATTCCGAGAGAAGCACAGCCCCGCACAGGAGGAGAAAAGTCAGTAGCTCTTGGGCAGTTGGACTCTCCTGCAAACAGCCGGTAACTCGGACTGTCAGGAAGAGCGGACGGGAATCTGTGGCCACCCGAGGGACCCGGTACACAATTCCTGTCTCGGTGTTCAGGTGAGCCCCCGAGGTGAGCTCCTCACCTGGGCTCCCCAGTCCTTGCCGTGGGCACTGGGGTTGGTCCTAAATGTGCTCACTTCTTTCCCTGTTTTGAGTCTGCGGTGTAATGTGCTACAGGGAGGGCCCGTCTCTTGGGGACCCTGGGGCGTGTCGCTAGCCCACAGGGTGCAGCTGTCCATCAGGCAGGGTCAGGGCTAACCTCCGGGCCGTGCTGGCCTTTAGAAGGCTCCTCTTGGCGCCCAGCGGCTCTCCTTAGCAACAGACTCCCTCATGCAAACTGGTGCAGCCACTGTGGAAAACAATGTGGAGCTTCCTCAAAAAACTAAAAATAGAACTACTCTACGACCCACCAATTGCACTGCTAGGTATTTATCCAAAGGGTACAAAAATGTTGATTCGAAGGGGCACATGCACCCCAATGTTTATAGCAGTGCTATCAACAATAGCCAAAGTATGGAAAGAGCCCAAATATCCATCAACTGACGAACAGATAAAGAAGATGTGGTACACACACACACACACACACACACACACACGCTGGAATACTACTCAGCAATGAAAAAGAATGAAATCTTGCCATTTACAACAGTGTAGATGCAACTGGAGGGTATTATGCTAAGCAAGATAAGTCAGAGAAAGATATCATATGATTTCACTTATATGTGGAATTCAAGGAACAAAACAGATGAACATAAGGGAAGGGAAGGAAAAATAAGATAAAAACAGAGAGGGAGGCAAACCATAAGAGACTCTTAAATACAGAGAACAAACTGAGGGTTGATGGGGTGGGCGAAATGGGTGACAGGCATTGAGGAGGGCATCTGTGGGGAGGAGGACTGGGTGTCGTATGTAATTGGTGAATTACTGGGTTCTACTCCTGAAGCCAAGACTGCCCTGTATGTTAACTAATTTGAATTAAAAAAAAAAAAAGGAAGCAACCCCCCTCCCGTTCACGCCTATCTCTCCCTCCTAAGCTGCTCACTCTGTGGGCCCGTGCATGAAGCATGCAAACATCGCCTCAGAACCCGCCAAAGACCCGTGGCAGCCCCCAGGCGCACTCAGGCGAAGCCGGCTTGGACTTTTAGACAGTAGAACTTTAAGGTGGGCAGCAGCATAAGCGACACAATTTCTATGGGCCTTTCTCGTCCAAATTTAAAGTAGTTTCAAAATGGAACTGTCACGAAAATATCCATTGTCCTTTGCTGCTGTGTGACCAAAAGAGAAAGCCAAGGGTTGGGCACCCTGAGGTGGGTATCCGAGCACCGCCAGGAGGCCTCCCAGCGTAAACCCAGACCCGGGGGCTTCGTGTGCAGGAGCCTCCCTGCTCTGTGTGGCCGGGACCCATATCAGCAGCAGGCTTGGTGGTGACACGTGCAGGACTAATTCAACATGCTACGCTCTGAATGCTCCTGTGCCCAGGCACCTTCTCCGTCTTTCAATCCCACACCCTTCATTAATCAACACTACAACTGCTGTTCACACAGTTTGATGTTTCCTAGGTGAGTCAAACCCACCCGGCTCCTGCCCTTCCAGGCTCTCCTCCCAGGTAACTAGATGGAGTTGAAATATCTTTAAACAACAAACCTCGTATATAATATCCTCAAGCGTCGTAGCAGGTGTCTCTACCAGGGGGCAACACCTATTGTTATATAGCAAATGAATTTTCCAGAACTTAGGAAAACTTGGGGGGGGGTTCCTTAATTTAGAAATAAATTTAAATTGGGACGCTTGGGTGGCTGTCGGTTGGGCGTCCAACTTCAGCTCAGGTCATGATCTCGCGATCCATGGGTTCGAGCCCCACGTCCGGCTCTGTGCTGACAGCTCGGAGCCTGGAGCCTGCTTCAGATTCTGTGTCTCCCTCTCTCTCTGGCCCTATGCTACTTGCTCTCTCTCTCTCTCTCTCTCAAAAATATACAAACATTAAAAAAAAATTTAAGAAGTAAATTTAAATCAAACCCTTCCCCAAACCCACAGCCTTTAGATTTACAAGCAATGTACAGTCATGTACTAGAGATTACCTCTCTCTCTCCCCGAGATCTTGTAAAGCCAAGAGGCTGATAAAACTATTCACAAATCAGCAAACGATTATCACGTCACGATTGTTTTTTTTTCAGTTTTGTGATTTTTCAAGAAAACAAGTCCATGATGTTCAACTCAACAACACGGGCAATGAGGAAGCGTGCACCAACAGAGGGCCACGTGATAACGTAAGTCAAACGTGTGCACGAGAAATTGTCCTTGGCATCTGACCTCCTTGCTACGTGGTTCCAAACTCCTCCGGGGAAGCCTGAGCTGAAGTTCACGCGACCACCGTTCACGGTGAACCAGGCGATGGCACCAAGCACTGGGTGCCCCCAGGGCACTGCTGCCATTTACTGGAGGCACAATAAAGTGACCCCTAAACCCAGAGGCTGGGGCAGACCCAGCCTTCCGTCCACCTGAGTTCAGCTGATGCTGAAGTTGTCGCAGCCGTGAGACGGCCCGGCCCGGCAGAGCTGACCTGGTGGGCTATGTTCATGTGAGTCCAGTCATGACTGACCTTTAGAACTAGATGTCTGCCTTCGTTCTCCAAAAAGCAAGAGCAAAGCCCCAAGCAAAGGGAATGATCTGTTTTTGAAGGAAAACTTTAAAGACAGAAGTTTGAGAATTCTCCCTCCATTGGAAAACGATCTTCTCTGTTCCACGCGATAGGTACCTTGGCTTTGCCAAGGTCTGTCTGTTTTAAACATAAGCTCTTTTCTTTCTTTCTTTCTTTCTTTCTTTCTTTCTTTCTTTCTTTCTTTGCTTCTTAGATAGCAATTATATTAACACACTAGAAGAAATATTCTCCAGTGCTTGCTAGTTCACCTCAAAGTGGTCAGGGTTTTTTGTTTCTTTTTGTTTGTTTCTTTCTTTTTGTTTTGGCTCCTGGTTGTGTAATTTAAAGAGGGACTACAAGAAGAAAAACCATTGTCTCTTATCATAAACTCAAGAAGACATGCATATTTTAAGCTGATCGGCATCCCTCAACATATATTAATCCTTTTTCATATGGTGAGATGAAGATTCGATTTAAAAGCAGCCTCGAGGGGATGAGGGGGCCCCATTTTTAACACCGGGGACAACAGCCCTTTGTCAGTACTTTTTAGGCAGTTAACTGCAGTCCACAGTTAACTGCTTCCTGTAATATTTTGGTTCCCAAACTGCCGAGATACAACATTTTATCGAGAATGTGTCTGCTGGATCGTTAAACTGAATCTGTAGCCTGTATGTGCAGGCCAGACGCCCTGAGGGTCTCTCGGTGTGCTGGACAACACCGTGGAGACAGTGTGTGTCTCGTTCCCTTCCAAACAAGCAGCCATGCTTCCGAGTGGCCTGCCTGCTCAGCCCTCCCACGGCTGGAGGACGTGGCCCAGCTGTAGAGCGCAGTGATGGCTCCCCACCACCGTCCAACAGGCTGGAGGCCCGGAGCCTGTGGCAGGCCAACCGACAGGTGCTGGGTATTCGTTCTTTTAACAGCATAAAATACTTGCATAAAGGAGGAATTTTATGGACCACACTGGGCACGACTGTATAATTCTTTGTGTCGAAGGAAAAATCTGGAGCTGCTAGCTCCAAGGCCCACGCTCAGCCCCTTTTGGCCTATTTAAATGGAAGACTACGGCCCCAGGGAAAAAGAGTCCCCAATTCTCTGCTGCGGTAAATCAGAACCCTCAGGTATGGAAGGCGAGGCAGACCTTGCTGGGGAAGGGAGCACCAGCGGCTTACATAAAGCAAGCCAGCATTTGGCCTGCACTGCTGGGAGCTGGGGGGGGGGGGGGGGGGGGGGGGGCAGCCAGAGCACCCAGCCTGCCTCTTGGGGCAGACACAGCAGAAGTAGTCCCGCCGCCCGTTATCTCCCAGGGCAGGGCGGTCGGCGCTCCCAAGTGTGCTCACTGCCCGGGGCCTGATGCCCACGTCCCCGGGACAGGAGCCCGTGCCCACAGGGGCACTGGCCGGACATATGGCGCAGCGAGTGGGCAGAGGAGCGGACCCCAGGAGAAAGCAGGCCAGAGCGAGTTCCCCCATGGCGAACCTTCTCCCTACGGGTACGCAGCTGGCGCGCCCGCAGCGCCCCGTCCCCGCGGCCCCGAGAGCTAGCCCAGGAGCGCGCGCCTGCCGGCCTCCGCGGCCACCCACCCCGCGGCCCGCGCGCCCGCACCCACCTTGACGACGTAGGTGACTCCGGCCCCCAGCACCTGGTCGCTGGCGTGCGGGGCGCGCGGCGGCGGCGGCTGGTCGCCGGGCCGGCCCTTCCTGGCGGCGCGCATGGCCGGGGCGCCGGGGCCGGGGGGCGCGCTGCCGTCCGGGGCGGCCAGGCTGGGCGCGCTGCAGCTGCCCGAGAGCCGCGCGCCCGCCCGCGCCCTGGCCGCCGAGCGGCCGCGGAGGCCCGAGCTGGAGAGTTTCAGGTGGGACACCTTGTGGAGCAGGTGGCCCAGGCTGCCCGGCCCATCGTCGGGCGCCCTGCGCAGCGCGTCTCCGGACACGAGGTAGGGGGCCGCCGCCGAGGCCGCGCGCGCCGCCGAGACCTTGCCGCCGCCGCTCACCGACAGGTTGTGCAGAAGGTCGTCGACCGATGTCACCGAGTCATTCCTGAAGCGGTTGTACTTGGTGCGTGGAAGCATGCCCCTCCGTGGGCCGGCCGCATCCGCCCGGGCGCTGCAGGGGCGAGCGCGGCCCGGCGGGACGCGGCGGCCGGGACAGCGGCGGCGGCGGCGGCGGCGGCGGGGGGGGGCGGGGGGGGGGAGGGGGAACAGCGGCGCCGCCTCCCCGCTAGCGGCCCGCGCCGCCGCGTCCGCGCAGCCCCGGCCCCGCGCTCGGCTGCGGAGGGCGGCACGCTCGCGCTGCTCCAGTCATCGCTTCCGAAGGGGAGCGCCCCGCGGCTCGGGCTGCGCACTGTGAGAGCGTGACTCACTCCAGAGGAGACCCTTCTCAACAAAGGCCCAAGGAACGCTGCAAATCACTTCCTGTAGCACAAAATAATAATAATAATAATAATAATAATAATAATAAGTAAAAAGAAAGAAAGAAGGAAAAGAAAAGAAAGAAAAAGAAAAAGGAGAGAAAGAAAGAAAAAAAGAAGGGAAAAAAACACACATACACCCACTGAGAGCACACTAGAGCCAATCAATTCTCAGATTGCCTTTTCTACATTCCCAGACATTTCCTTCCAACCTTTGCTTGTTGGCCTCCCCATCCCCTCCCCCCGCCACCCCCCACCCCCACCCCGTCCGGTCTCAGCATCTGTGCCAGAGGTCAGTGCAGCCCCTTCAGACGGTCAGGGGAACTTTCTGAAATCCCTTCTTCTGAGCCCGGGGCTTCCTCTCCTCTCCACCCTCCCCCACCTCCTCCCCCAGCCCCCCCCCCCCCCGCAGTTCGGCCCTCGGTGTGAGCCCCTAAGGATCTGACAGCCATGCTTTAAAATGTGACGAAGCCTTTTTAAGAATAAGATCTTCAGCGGATCCTCATGAATTCTGATTTGGAAAGCAGCAGAAATTGGTAAATAGCCAAAAAAAATTTAAAAAATTTTAAAAAGGCAGAAAAGAAAAGAATATTCACTCCCAGGTGAACACAAAATACCGATTTCCTGGGTTTTTCTTTTTTCTTTTCAAGTCAACAGAGCAGCCATGACAAGTGCCTTTGTGGCAATGCAGTGCCTCCGGAGAAAAAAAAAAAAAAGAAAGAAGGACAAATCTGCGCAGGGACTTCTGCACAGAGCAGGATGCCTTCCCTGCTAATGACCAGAGCCCTTCTCAGCTGGGGTTAGGTTGAAAACCTACTTCCAGAAAAGAAGAGGGCTTCTCAGGAATGGCAGCCGGCTCCAGAAATCCATTCCAGAAAGGGGGCTGGGCTTGACGCTTTATCCCAACTGAATGCGCTCAAGGTCTGGAAAAATGTCTACCAAACGCTACAGATACATTTCAGTGTGTCTTCTGTTGCTGCTTTGCAACCCTGCAGTAAGGAAGAAAAAAATATTCAGCTGCTCTGGTTACACAGCAAATCCGTTTCAGGAGTCAGACTCAGCTGCAACGGACAGGCGCAGGCCTCCTTCCTGTCAGCTAGGAGAACAGGGCGTTGGCGGCCCCACAGAAGGTCGGCGAGCCTCACGCCCGCTGAGCCCTGTCACCGTGGGCCCTGCCGGTCTCTGTCATGCATTGAGATAACCCACCTGACACAGCGGAACCTCCCTGTCCAAATTTCCAGGCAACTCTGTGCAAGCAAATGAATTCACCTGCCTTCTCTAGCGCCCTGCCTTCTCACACCCACGACTAGGCATGTGCCACACGAGGCACCCAGCCTTGCAGAGCTTTATGGAGCAGGTGCAGGTGGGGCGGCTCCTGGCAGGCAGGTGAGGCCGGCCGCTGGGATGCAGGCACGCAGGGCGGCCGCCGCTTCCCTCCCTGGGCGCGGGCACTCATTCTTGCCCTTCCCCTGGTTCGCTTAGCAACGGCAAGTGCACACCCCATCGCCGATTGTGGTGGTCAGCAGAGCCCCCCCAAATCTGAAGCAAAAGCGCCCTATCATTCCCAAACCCCGCTCTTCATTAGAAGCAGACAAAAACAGCAAAATGTGAATGAGATGCTGTTTGTGTGAATGGAAAGGCTAGCAGCGAGCCAGTGATTCTGTGAATGAAGCCGGGCCCTGCAGCCGGTGCCAGGCAATCCCCTGGCTCCAGCGGCCTCAGCCAATGAGCAGCCGCCCCGATGACTCATTCAACAAAGGCTTGCTCAATAGTGGAAGATTCCATTTCAATCAAAGGCGGGATCTTTATTCCAACGGCAGTGTGGGAAAAAAAAAAAAAAGAAGAAGAAGAAGAAAGAAAGAAAGAAAAGCCAGCCTGATTACAAAATGCATGGAGGAAGGCACCGCTGTCATGGACAGAGGAAAAACTAGTTTTTCAAGAAAATTCAAGAACTGTTGGTTCAGGTACCGGTGTGAACAGGGACCGCTCTCTTGGAGGTGAGCTGAGTCCCAAAACTTTCATTCAGCAGTTCATTTACAAGCAAGAAGCAGCCATGAATGTGCCATGCGGTTCGGCATTTATTATGAATGTACAGCAAACGCACATTCAAACCCCAGGCATCTCGCCCTTGATTCTTTTTGTGAAAGGATCATCCAACACGCTGCACGTTGGGAGTCTCCAAGTCGGGGGGGGGGGAAAAAAAAATCCAAAGCTACACGGTTAACCCTTTAGCCAACAGGAGATTTTTATTTCTTTTATTATGATGAGCCATGTGGAGGGAAATTGGCCATTTCAAAATATAATAGTAATATACATTTACTGCATATACGAACATTTATAATCAAAGAGGGTGATTACTATTCCAAGGACACACTGGTACAATAAAACCTCACTGGCCAGGAAGATGATGGCCAAGGGGGTGGGGGTGGGGGTAGGGGTGTACCAAGAGAGAAGCCCGTACCCCTCCCCCCTGGCGGTGCCCGGGGCCCTCACCCAGGGCTGGTGCAGCCTATTTCAGGCTCCATCAGCCTGTGACAATGTAGAGATGGGCAGTCGATGAAATTTTTCATAGCCTGGCAACACAGAAGGGAACCAAAAATGGGAAACCGCTAGAAAATCAGCCTTCAGACTCAAGACTGCCTGGGGTCATTGACGGTAGCCTTTCCAAGATCTTGTGGTTTGCAGAATGTTGTGGTTTCTCTTTTTTTTTTTTTTTTTTTTCCAACGTTTTTTTTTATTTATTTTTGGACAGAGAGAGACAGAGCATGAACGGGGGAGGGGCAGAGAGAGACGGAGACACAGAATCGGAAACAGGCTCCAGGCTCCGAGCCATCAGCCCAGAGCCCGACGCGGGGCTCGAACTCACGGACCGCGAGATCGTGACCTGGCTGAAGTCGGACGCTTAACCGACTGCGCCACCCAGGCGCCCCTGGTTTCTCTTTTTAAATGTATTAATTTAAAAGTGTATTGGTTTTCTATGGATGCCATAATCACACGATTAGTGGTTTAAAATGACCCAACTGTATTACCTGCCAGGGCTGTAGATCAGAAGTCCAGGATGGGTCACAAGGGGATAAACTCAAGGGTGGGCAGCAGTGGGCTTTTCTGGGGTTTCTAGGGGGAAACCCCTCTCCTTGCCTTTTCCCGCTTCTGAGGCAGCCCTCGTGTTCCTGAAGATGCACATGAGCTGGGCCTGTGGAGAGGGTGGCTCTGCTCCCGAGATGGTTTTATTCTGGCCAGAGGCAAAAAAATCTAACGTGAATGTTATAACCCAGTGTGCTATAAAAATGTTTAAATATGTGTGAGGTACAAAGGCCATCCAGAGGGGAGCAGGCTGAGTTTGGCCTGAGGACGTCAGGGGTGACCTCAGTGGGAGTGACTCTGAGGCAGGGATTTCTGGGATCTTCCAGGTCGATGGAGGTGAAAAGACGCCTCAGGAAGAGAGGCTCTGTGGGAGGCATCCCGAGGCCTGCGGGACTCGGCGTTTCCAAAGCCCTGTGTAGATGGTAGAAGGTTGGGAGGCCAGGCCACTAAGACAGCTGGACCCGGAGGGGGTGGGATGACCCGCGTCACCCTCACGATGTGCGTGCACTAAGACAGCGTAGGGCAGTCAGATTTGTATTTGATGTGGACACCTTGAGCAGTCAGTAATGGGTGCTCTGGGGAGTTGAGAGGGGTGCTGATAACAATACAAGTAAACAGTGAAGTGGTCTTGAGGGAGGGCAAGAGGGGGGATCTGGAAGGGAGGAGATGGGCTCAGGATACGGTGAGAAGGTACAGTGATCTCCATGTCAAGGGTGGATGCGGGCAAGGGATCAGGTTGGCTTGTCTGGAGGCAGAGCTGAGGCAGGGTTTGGGGTACCAGATGCTCCGTGGAAAGCAAGGAAGGCCACAAGAGTGGGCAGAGGGAAGTGGTCCTGCAGAACACCCCCCTCCGTACCTCCCCAATCCTGGATTCCACCCACTTTCCAGCCCCAGAAGCCAGGAGCTTGACCCTCCAGCCGAGCTGGCGCCTTTGTAGCTGAGTTCCCAAGGGAGTGGGCGGTGGAGATGGCCTGCCCCACTCACCCCAGCGAAGGAGAGGAACCCTGCTGTGCAGGAGTCTGGGCAAGGTCTTCTGCATCTCCCAAGGAGGGGGATGTAGAACAAAGGCCACGCTTCTGTCTTGGATGACGAGGCTGAGTGAGTCTCATCCATCAGGACACAGAGCTCAGGTGGCAGAGAGTAGGCGATGTCTGGGTCCTGGATGCATGGGGGTGGTGACACATCCTTGGAGAGCCACCCAGTGCCAAGGAGTGGTCAGGGCTGGAGGCCCGAACTTGAAGGCCATTGGCGTGCAGGCGACATTGAGCTCTTCGGTGGCCAAAGCATACTCAGGAAGGAAGAGGGATGAGGAAGGATCCCAAGAAACTCCACACTTCCAGGATGGGAGCTGAGGAAAAAATGACCAGGAGTTGGAGGCGCATGTGGAAACCTGGTCAGATAGACGCCCGGCATCTTAGCTCAGTTGCTATAACAAAATGCTAGAGACCAGGCGGCTCTAACAACAGACTATTCCTCGTGGGGGCTGGAAGTCCAAGATCAAGGTACCAGCAGATTCGGCGTCTGGTGAGAGCCCACTTCTGGTTCCTACATGGCTGTCTTTCCCCTTGTTTTCCTGGTTGGGAGGGGTGAGGGAGCTGCCTGGGGCCTCTTTTATAAGGGCACTAGCCTCTTTCCTGGGGCTCCACCCTCATGACCGACTCACCTCCCAAAAGCCCTGGTCCAAACACCATCACCTTGGGAGCTAGACTTCAACATATGAATTGGGGGGTGAGGGGATCAACATTGGTTTTAAGAGAAAATCAGTGATGGCTAGCAGGAGCGCTAGTGACAATCGTAACTCCTGAGAACATCACACCTATCAAGTGATATGCACCTGTCATACGCTTCAGCTCCTGTGGCCTGTGAGATAGCATTTACACCCCATTCTACACAAAGAGACATGAGGGATCAGAGGGGTTTATGAAGTGGGCCAGGGCCACAGACTTAGGAAGTGGCCAGTGTACCTGACTCTAAATCCATGTTTATGGCCACAACCTCACCCAATTCAGAGAGTTCAAGTCAGGTGTGTACTGAGAATCATGACACCTTAGCAAGGAGAATGGAGGGGCCACTACTTAGGTCACAGGATGGTGCCATCCAAACAAGAGATGAGAAAATGGATGGAAAAAGTCACGCTCTCCAGAAGACAGTGAAATCCAAGGGAAGAACTGAGGCAATGGCCAGAGGTACAGCCCAGAGTGTAGAGCGGTGATGGAAGAATGAAGGAATATGTTTAGGGGGAGGCTAGAGTAGGAAATGGAGACATGGGGAAGGGGGAGGGCCAGGAGGATGGCCCTATAGCAGGTAAGGGAGGAGAGGCAGGAACTGGGGAGCTGATCATTGGGGTTGAGTAGGAAACAGGTGTTCCAAGGAAGAGACCTGGGTAAACAGAACATTTCAGAGATGGGGTTAAGAGAGTCCAAAGATGATGACACACCAGGGATTCCTTACCTCTACCTTACTGTCTCACTCATGGTTCTTACCAGAAGCCATTCCCACCTTTGCAGATGAAGGAAGACAACAGGATCTCTGGAGCCAGTGGAATTCCAGCTGGAATTTTGGGGGAGGGGCTGCTGGAGGGAACAATAGAAAGGCAGAGCCAGTGATGGGAGGGAGTGAGGAGGAGATACCCAGTCTCTGTCTCCCACTCTCCCATCTCCTGTTGGTGCCTTCCACTTGCCAAACCCACGGGAAGCCAGTGGTGCAGGTGCCTGGAAATGGCAATGGATGGAGACCGAGCTGGGCAGGGCAAGAGGAGTTGGACCAGAGGTCAGTCTCTCTGTGGCCGTGGCAAGAAGCCAGAAGATTTTTAAGCCTGATTTGGATATCACACCTGATTTTCTCTACAACATGAAAGCGAAGTTTGTGCTTAAAAAGGGAGAAGCGTCCATCTCAGTAAGGACCTTGAGTTGAGGGGGAGCACAGAGGATGCGGCCAACAATGAGGAAGAGGGAGGGGTCGCTGCAGTCATCACGTGCCCACCGTGACTCTGTGGCGTCCCTCAAGGAAGAGGGCTGGTTTTCTCTAACAGCGTACCTCTGGCTACATATGAGTTGGGTCTTGAACATGCGGGGAGGTGACAGCCTGGATTCTCAGGGACACACACCCCAAGGAAGTGAATGGAAGCAGAAGGTCCCCAGTGGTGCCCCTGAAGCACAGGTGTGGAAGAGGGAGCAGCCACACCAGAGAACAGGGGTAGGAGGGAGGGGTCTCAGATTCACAAAAGCCAGAGATTGGGGTCATCCTGTGAGGAGGGAATGGAAGGGGGTTTATTGCCGATGACAGTGTGAGAAGGGGTGGATAGCTGGGCACTAGGAAAAGACAGAATGAATGTACAGAAAGTTCACTTCACAAGCCACAGCTAGAACTAGCAGAAGGGTTGGTTTCCGGGCCTGGGGGAGGGTCCCTGAGGTGGCAGACGTGCTCTCTGCAGGGACCCTCAAGTGTGTGCCCCCCACCTCCTGGGTGTAGGAATGTCTGTGGTATGGGAATACTCACTTCAGCACTACGGACAGTTCCTCTGAGCCTGGACCCAGACCAGGCTCGGATCCCAGAGGCAGACCTGCGCCCTGGCCAGCTTCATGGAAAGCTCTCCGCGTATCGGTGCCCCTCCACAAGTGCTCTTTCTTCGTGTCGCCCCTCCATCCAGGCCGTCAGCGGCCCACACCCATGTGAGCGACAGGGGGAGGGCCCACCGCTCCACAGCTCCTTGTCCAGCAGGCTTTGGGCTGAGCCCTGTATGTAGGCCTGTTCAATCCTTGTGACACTATTCTGTAGGTCCTACTATTACCCAACTTTACAGGTGGGGGACGCTGAGGCTGAGACAGGTTGAGTGGCTCTACAAGGGGACCTGGCTAGCAGGTGGCCGAGCAGGGATTCACTCTATAGCCAGTCTGACTCCAGCATCCCACAAAAACAACCACACGATGAGGCGGGGGGATCCTCACTCCAGACCTGCTCGGTCCCCCTCTGGGCAAGGAGAACAGTAGCACACAACTACTGCCTCCTTGAGCCATTGCCATGGTGTCCAGGCAGCAAACCGAAAGTGCCATGCAGGCCTAGCACAAAGGGTTTTTATTACTGCTGAGTTAAGACCCACAGGTTACCCATCTACTGTAAGAAAAAGCCGTCAAAGTGCTGGCCCAGGTGGAGTAGATGGAGACGGAAGGGCAAAGCTTCAGTGCACCCCAAAAACAGACACAGCAGAAAGCAAACCAGTTCTCATTTCAGAGAGGGGTCCGCGGGACACGCCTCAGAAAAAGGGGGAGAGAACTGCCTTGCGCTCGAGGAATGGCCAGGAGGCCACCACATGCTGGAGAGAGTTGCTCGATTAAAATAAGTGAGGGTCTTACTTCATGTGTAGAATAAATTACATAGTTTTTCTTGAAGAATTAATTCATTCAGAAAAAGTTTAGCGGCTTCTGTATTCCCACCAGTTCCTTGAGCATACGCACATCAAGTTTTACTTGGAAACCGCTTCGTGCTCGTTTTCCCTCAAAAGAATCTATTGTTAGAGACATGGCATTTTATAACATAACATTCCCCAAGTGTGTTTCATGGCTGAGTACTATTCCATGGAGTTGAGAAAATGTAAGTCCTTCAGCCTCCACCCCCCGTCAGTGGACACTTTGGTGGTTTCTAACTTGTGAATGTTGTAAACAATGCCATCACGAGAGCCTTTGGACACCCAGCTCCTTTGGTTTCACTGAATTATTTCTTAGTATAAATCACAAGGGAATGCAGACTTCCTAGCTCTTACTTGGTCTTGCTAAGTGGCTTTCTGGAGGTCCCCCATGGGTTTTCAGTGCCGGCAGTGATCAAGAGAAGCAAACCAGTCTCACTGCAACCTTCCCAGCTCTGGATTTCGTGACTTTTGCAGTTTTCATAGTTGCAGATGGTTCCCGATACTTAACAGTTGCAAGATGGTTCCCCAAGGATCTGGGTCCAGATTGGTGGAGAGTGTGCTGGACTTTTGCCCTCATTCTGACTGGTTGGCTCCAAAGTATTGAGATTTGCTTGACGGGGATGGTCTGCCTGTGGACCTGAGCCTGTGTAAACCCTTGCCCACACCTCTCCCTCCTCAGAGACTCCACTTGGAACCTCACACTCATCCTTCAGGACTCACAGTATTGTGTTGACTGTTTTCAATTCAGATTTTTTTTTCTGCCAGACTCTGTGTGGGTTTCACTATACTAGTCAAATGTTTACCATCTTATTCGTTTTCAAAAAATATTTTAGCATATATAAAATTACACATAATATTAGTCACCTTATGTTATGTAACTATTTACATACTATCTGATATATTATGCATTGTGATGTACACATAGTTATATATACTAATAATATACTTATATGACCTATACTGGTATAATGTTGATATATATTAATTATAAGTACTATTCCTTTCATATGGATATGTGTTATGATTTATACATAATCATTTTTACCCATATACTTATATAGCCCGTAGTTGTATGTTTATGTGTTAATTATATGCATTGCTGTGTTTTCACATGGATGCATTATGTCTTTTTTTTTTTTTTTAATTTTTTTTTTCAACGTTTTTTATTTATTTTTGGGACAGAGAGAGACATAGCATGAACGGGGGAGGGGCAGAGAGAGAGGGAGACACAGAACCGGAAACAGGCTCCAGGCTCCGAGCCATCAGCCCAGAGCCTGACGCGGGGCTCGAACTCACAGACCGCGAGATCGTGACCTGGCTGAAGTCGGACGCTTAACCGACTGCGCCACCCAGGCGCCCCAGGATGCATTATGTCTTATGACTTGTGTATGAGTAGATACACTGACATACAAGCTATGTTGGTGTAGTATTGATGCATATGAATTCTTTGTATTACTCATCCTTCATGTGGAGACTCAACACAGGGGCATCACCATGAAGACAGCTGGAATCCTGGAATGGCCTCCATTGTCTCAAGGCTAAGAGGCAAAACCACCAGCGATCACACTGTATCCAGGGGTCTCGGACTCGAAGATCCTCCAGCAGACTTGTCACCACGCAGGGGGCTGGCCCACCTGAAGTTTCTGCTCCAGTGAGTGCAGGTTGGCTCCCCAGGGAGCTCGGTGCTGCCCTGTCAGGACGGAGCTGAGGTCACAGGAAGGGAGAGACGGGGGGAGAGGAGGTTCTGGGGGAATCTATGGGTTCCAACACCACAGGAGTCTCACGGAGAAGTCGTGGAGGAAGCTGGGTGGGTGTGAGTCTGGACTGAATGGACGGGTGTGGAAAAGATGAATGAATGTAGAAGTCAGGACAGTTCAGTGTCCTTAAAGCCACAACACCGATGAGGTCAGCAAGGTGATGAGCTGCTGGGCAAGGAAGGTTGTCCCTCTGCCAAATTCTGGGCCAAAATTGATGGTGGGTTTGGGAGAAGAACAGAAACCAGCAACGGGGACAGAGGAGGAGAGGCCACTGGGGACAGAAGAGCACACACCGAAAACCACAGAAAGACGCAACCGTGAAAATTCTAGGATGGATTGTTCTAGAAATGGATTGATGGACGCATTTCAAAGAGAGACAGGAAGGCTGTGTCCAATGAAGGCAACATAGCAAAGACTGAGAGATCTTTTCACTGTGATGGAATTGTTATACGATGGGATTGTGGCTGATATACAACTGTACGTTTTCACACAAACAAAGAATGTAGATTGAGTACGTGGATGGATGACATAAGTCATACCTCAAGAACTCAGTTTCAAATTAAAAGAGAATCTAGCACACATCCACCAGTATTTCTATCCCAAGACATTCTTCACCTGGGGCAAATGAAGACAGATTTATTTATAAAAAAAGACATGTACATAAATATTTACAATGTCTTCATTCATAAAGGATACTTGAGCTAACCCAAATGTCCATAATTAAGAGAATGGATAACTATTATGTGATATAGTCTTACAAGGACAAATTATTCAGCCTTCATGTTTATTTATTTGGGGGGGGGGAGGGGCAGAGAGAGAAGGAGACACAGAATCCGAAGCAGGCTCCAGGCTCCAGGCTCTGAGCTGTCAGCACAGTTCGATGTGGGGCTTGAACTCACAAACCACGAGATCATGACCTGAGCCGAAGTCGGAGGCTTAACAGACTGAGCCACCCAGGCGCCCCTGTTCAGCCTTAAAAAACAGGGTGTACCGCTCATTCAGATAAAAACATGTGGCACGCCTGGGCGGCTCAGTCGGTTGAGCCTCCGACTCTTGATTTCTGCTCAGGTCATGATCCCAGGGTCATGGGATCGAGCCCCATGTCAGACTCTGGGCTGACCATGTAGAGCCTGCTTGGGATTCTCTCTCTTTCCCTCTGCCCCTCTTGCCCACTCGTGCTCTCTCTCTTTCTAAAAATGAAAACCCCAAAACATGAGGATTTCAAAAACATTACTTTGAGCAAGAGACAGGCATCAAAGTGCACACTGTGATTTACCTCATTGTTCTGACTTTCAGCAACCGCAAACCAGAGCCCTTTCATCGACTTTAGAACAGGCTGCCAGTGCCGAGGCTGGTGGCGTTTCAACTGAAACGTTACAGTGGTGTATTTTCTTGTTTATGAATGTAGTTTGCCCATTGATAGAGTGTCGGGATACTGTAGGGGGTTATACATTTTTAAAAATTTGTCAACTCATACACTTAAGTTCGGTGTTCTCACTACATTTTAATTTTATATTGATACAACAACATAAACAAAGAGGTGAAGAAGGGTCATTAGGTAGGAATGGAGACGAGCACGTTTTACTTGTGGATCTCTGCCCACTGCCCACTGGATGACTGACCAATCTGCGATGCCAGTGGCTGGTTGGGTTCTGGGGGGAACTAGGGGGTTTCTTGAGGGTTCCACGGTGACGGGGACACCCTGCGTGCAGCAGGGCCCCGGAGGGGCGGCCGTCCCCCCTGGGGCGTGGCTTGGGGCTGCTCCGGGGGCAGCTGGGTGACGTGGTCGTGGAGCGGCTGCCCAGTGACCTGGGGCTACACCTCACTTTCCACAGCCTCCAGCGGGAGACCGAGGCATGTCTGCCTGCCATTGGCTTGGCGGTGGCTCTCTTATTTACGTTCGGACTCATTCAGTCCGTTTGAAGTCAGCTTTACACAAGACATGAAGAGCAGCTCGCAAAAGTGGATTGAGAGGAAATGCCAACTCACGGACACGCTTTGTGCGGCCAAGAAGGAGTCTGAGCTGCTGGAGGCATCTTTAGAGAATGCCAGACTGGAGAAAGCGTCCTTAAGTATACTCAGGATACTTGCAGACGCCTTCAGGAAGGTGGTGAGGGCCAACTCGGTGCTGGTGGAGGAATTCACCTCCCTGGTTCAAGAACTGAACCAAGAGAGAGCCAAACGCTCACAGCCAGAGGAGGTGATGGCAAAGATGGCAAAAGTGTTCAAGTTCCTGGAAGAGGTCGTGAGAATCGCCATAACCCAGGGAGCTCCTCGTAACCTTCCCGGAGGCCAGGAGCCAAGCCTTGGGGGTCTCCTCCCCCAGAGATGGCCTGGGTCTTGGAGCAGCGTTGTCCCCTCCCCTCCCCTGGGCCTCCAGCTGCCAGGCTGCCTTGACCACCCCCACCCCCACCTGACCATCACTCAGGCCAGTGGGTGCAGGAGACCGCCTCTCTGAGCCGGAGATCCTTCACCTCCACGTACTGGGCTCCACCGTGAGCTCCTCCATGGACCACTTCTTCAAATCCAGAGATGAGATTGCCCAGAACACACCAAGAAATGGGAGATTTCCCTTATGTGCACAGAATGTTTGGATTCTCCCATATTAGCAGTGAAAGAAACGTGCTTAAGAGACAAATCTCTTACTGAATTTGACTCGTCACACCACATTTCTCAAGGCAGTTTTGGTAAACGTTACTTACGTATTAACCTTACAAGTGAACTATTTATATTTTCTTCTCTGTATAAACGTTGCGTTCCAATTTGAAAACACATGCAGCTTATCGATAAGGACTTTGAGGTGGCAACAGCGGTATTTTTTCTAGAGCGTCATTCCCAACAGACGTGAGCCACAAGTCAAAGCGACCTTTTGCCTGAGCGTGCGTCGCTGAAAAAGAAAACAGAACTGGTCTCTTTTGATGTGGAGTTAAGTGGTACACTCAGAGAGAAATCTTTACCACTTAATATTGAGGCTCAAATACAACAATGGCTGAATTTCTTCAATACACTTGATAAATTGCATACAGATTGTTTCCTTTCCCTGCAAGAATGCTGCAGTCTACATTCTCTGGCCTGGAAAAAACCCAGATGGACAATTTGGGGGAACCTGCACACTTCTGTGTCTCATCCCTGTCTCCCTCACCAGCTAACGCGCCCCTGGAGAGCAGGGGGAGTCTGAAGGAACTTTTCCCATATAATTAAGCCTGAGCCCCACCGTTCGTGTCATTATCGCCATGGCCATGGGGTAAGGATCTGAGTCACAGTAGAGTCTAAGAAGCTCCAACAGCCTTTCCTTGTGCAAGACTGTCCTGGAATCTGGGTGCTTACTGAACCTGGGGCTGGGGATTTGGCAGGAAGAGCCTGGAAGGCAGACAGGACAGGGGCTGAATCTCGTGTCTGCTACTGGTCATGGGTCAGGGGAGGGCAGGCCACCTCCATTCCAGGCTCAGGACCGCAGGGTGAGAGCCTGTGTCAGGACCCGGGGGGGATCGGCGTGGTTGGGGGGGGGGGAGGTGTTGAATGCAGGATTAGAGGTGACGGATCCACAGACCCCCCCCCCCGCAGCAGAAGGGGAGCATTTCTGGCAAGGACAGGACTCTGTTCCAGGTTCGGGGGTGAGGGGGCTGCTCCCAGAGTTCCCCCTCTTCATGGGAGCTGGTGAGGGGCAAAGAAGAGGTCTGTTACACAGGCTCCACGAGGCAGGGGGGGCAGCAGAGGCAGCAAGGCTTGAGGAGAGACATGCCAGAGGAGGGCCCCCACCACCCCCGGGCACAGCGGGGGCTGCCCCTTCCCGGCTCATGCTCTCTCTCTCTCTCTCTCTCAAAAATAAATACATTTTTTAAAAAGTTAAAAAAAAAAAGAAGTTTAAAAAAATATGTCCTCAAGGAGGTAAGGTTTGCATCTGTGAAATAAGACAAGATAAAAGAAGGAAGGGAGGGGGGGTGGAGGGGACCCTCATCGCCACTGAGGTGCAGCAAGTAGGAGGACGGAGGAGGGCCACGTCTCCTGAGGTGCCTCCCGGAGCTTCGTGCCCAAGTAGCTTCTGCCCAGAGGTTTGTGGATCAAGTGTTGTCACCAGAAGGCCCAGCAGGAAAAAATGAATTCTCCCTTAAGCCTCTGAGTTTTGTGGTGCTGCTCAGAGGATCTGGCTGAAAATAGGTCTCCAGTTACTGAAGTGAATGTCCTACGGGATGGAATGTCCTGTGACTGTCGGTCCGCACGGTGAGCATCGGCCAAAGCGGATGGCTGGCCTCGGGGCGCTGACAACCAAGGGGTTCTGCCAGGCTCCGTGTTGGCTCATCTGTGGGCCGCTCCTGGGGCAGGCATTCCAATGCCCACCCATCGTCAGGACAGGGCAGTGCCATTTGCTAAGGCAGGAGGGCACACAGCCCACTCCTATAGAAATTTCACCAGGCAAGAGCAGAAGCAGGTGCGGCCGCCGCTGGGCGGTTTCTTATGAGGTTACACATCGTTTACGCGCCCACCCAGTAGGCCACCTCCTCGGCATCTTCCCCAGAGAGAAACGAAACTATACATCTACGAATGTTCACGGCATCTTTATTCATAACCGCCGCACAGTGGCTATCTAGCAAAAGAAAGGATCTGCAATTTTAGCAAAAGAGAATTATTGCCAGGTTTTAAAATGGGGCATACCATACATTGAGTCTCCTCCGAGGAGTCATGCCCATGACATTAAGTTTTGCGACGGAAAGTCTCAGGGCACTCTGCACATCAGAGGTCAGTCGAGGGCAGTGGTACGGAGTCCCATCTGGAGGGGTGCTGGAGCCCACAAACGTGGAGCCATATTCACAAGGAGATACATCGGAGACAAGTAATTTGCTCCACAATTAATAGAAACCGCTGGCCATCATCTATCTACCGTGACCTACTAAAAAGTTGCTCTTGGGAATTTGCTTAAAAAGCTGGATCGTTTTTGTGTGAACACGTCAGAATCACAAACGGGTTGTATTTGGCTTTCCTCCTGGACTTCATCAAACCAACAAAGCATCCTGTGTTTAGAGAAGGTGGCCGATGGGGGGATGGGAGGCCACAAGCTTCCTCAGACCAGCAACTGTCAACCCCTCTCCCCCCACCCAGGGAGCACAGTACCCAGCAGATGTGACAGCTGGTCCCGTGAGTTGACTCAGAATTTACTATGATAATCTCACGAATTATGAGAATTCCGAGTTTACTCAGAATTTACTATGATAATCTCACGATTCCGCTTCTGGGTTTGTGCCCCCAAAGAATTGGAAGCAGGGACCCCAACAGGTATTTGCATGTTGGTGTGCACAGCAGCCAGAGGGCAGAAGCCCCCCACGTGTGTATCACGGAGGCACGTAAGCAAGCTGAGGCATGTCCACACAGTGGAACGTTATGCTGCCTCAGAGAGGGAGGAAATTCTGCCACCTGCTACAACGTGGCTGAACCTTAAGGACGTTGTGCTCAGCGAAAGAAGCCAGACACAAAAGGATAAGCATTCTAACATTCCAGCTACATGAGGGCCCCAGGGTCGTCCAATTCATAGAGACAGAGACCCGGATGGTGGATGCCAGGGGCTGTGGGAGGGGAGTGAGGACTTAGGTTTAAGGGGTTGGGGGTTATGTTTGGGATGATAAAAGTCTTCTGGAAATGGATGGTCTGATGGATACACGTCATGGGTACACTTACTGCCATTTCATTGTACACTTAAAAAAAGTTAGTGTTTATTTTTGAGAGAGACAGAGACAGAGCGCAAGCAGGGGAGGGGCAGAGAGAGAGGGAGACACAGAATCCAAAGCAGGCTCCAGGCTCTGAGCCATCAGCACAGAGCCCGATGCAGGACTCAAACTCACGGGCTACAAGATCATGACCTGACCCAAAGTCGGACGCTTAACCGACTGAGCCACCCAGGAGCCCCTATGGTACACTTAAAAATGGTTGGGGGCACCTGGGTGGCTCGGTCGGTTGAGCGTCCGACTTCGGCTCACGTCATGATCTCGCGGTCCATGAGTTCAAGCCCCGCGTCGGGCTCTGTGCCGACAGCTCAGAGCCTGGAGCCTGTTTCGGATTCTGTGTCTCCCTCTCTCTCTGACCCTCCCCTGTTCATGCTCTGTCTCTCTCTGTCTCAAAAATAAATAAACGTTAAAAAAAAATTTTTTTTAGTGTTTATTTTTGAGAGCGAGACACAGTGCAAGCAGGGGAGGGGCAGAGAGAGGGGGAAACACAGAATCCAAAGCAGGCTCCAGGCTCTGAGCCGTCAGCACAGAGCCCGATGCAGGACTCGAACTCACGGGCTACAAGATCATGACCTGAACCAAAGTCGGACGCTTAACCGACTGAGCCACCCAGGCGCCCCTATGGTACACTTAAAAATGGTGAAAATGACAAATTATGTGTTATGTATACTTTACCACAATAAACAGATGCATATTTTAGTTCCTCACTTGTCCTGTTACTGGTAGGATGGGGTAAGAATGAATTGCCTGAAGCATTTGTTTGCAGCCTACGTAGCCATGTTTATGTGACTTTCTTCAATAAAATGTCCACAGTAATGCAACCAGCTTCCAAAGTTTCTTCAAAGAAGAAGGAACCCATCTAGAGACGGTTCTATCACTACCCGATCTGCAGGGCTCCATCCTAGGCCTCGGTTTTTAGATTGGGGTCCCCGTGTTTTGTGTTCTGAGGTCTGTATTCTGATGACAGAACCCATAGAAGCTCCCAGAAGCCGGTGGACACGGTACCCTCGGCCTCCAGTGTCCCTGCTCTCGGAACCCTCAGCAAATTAGCCGTGCTATGGTTAATGCGAAGAACAAAAACCCCACACCCAGGATCCTTGGATGTGGGACGATTTAGACCCAGTCGTGTTTTCTGCACAGTGTGTATATGACGCTGTTATTAGAGGAGTTCTGTTGTTAGACGTTTGACTCGTTACCGTCTTAATGAGTTCTAAGATGGTTCTAAGATCCTATGCCTTAGAAAAATCTGGACATTTTTACATCGAAATAGATGAAAATTACAAAACTCAATCAACAAGCACGGAGATGTGTCAGGGCTCCAGGTTCAATGCCGACCCAGGCGCAGGGCCCCTGGAAAATCACCTTCTGAAGTTAATATGACAGCCGGCATCAATTTTAAAATAGTGTTTCCATAGTGAACATTTTAATTAATTTCTCCACGGAGTACCGTCTCCCTCCAGTTAAGAATTAACCTCTGTGTGTGTCAGATAACCTGCATGGTTTATGCTTTGGTTTCTCTTCTTAGCTGAAGAACTTGGCTTTTCTTTTTTTTTTTTTTTTTTTTTTTTTTGCTTTGTAGTTGAATACACGTCTCCTAAATGCTGTCCTGACCCTGATCACTAAACTGAAAAACAACCCCAATGCCTAAAAATAAAGGCTTTGAGGAAGGATGCCAAGCTCGATGATGAGTATCTCTCAGAGGCGAGATTTCTGGGGAATCTTTATACTTGTCTTCATGCTTTTCCATAATTTCTAACAGTTCTATCATGAACACATGTGTATTTTTCACCAGAATAAAAGGCTGCTTTTAAAAATAAAAGTCAGGTCCCCAATACAAAGATTCTTTAAGAACAATTGACTAGTTCTGATTCAGAGAAACACATAATGTGTCCTAAATGGAAATAAAATCTCTCTTAGCAGCCCTAGAAACTTCCCAAAAGATCAGACATGTGGAAGGCTCGGTACTTATTACAGAACCGATACGATCCAACCCCCAAAATGATAATTCGTTATAAATACTGTCGGACAAAAGCATGCAGGGCACACAATCAGTTAGCACAAGATCGTGTCAAATCTGTAGCGGCCCTGTTATGGAAACGGGTTGTGCCCACGTCCTTTCTGCCTCTCACATGTATGAGCAGGATCATGGGATCTCCTCCACAGGAGTTTCATGTCTGGACAAGCTTCTAAATGCACGTAGAATCCTGTGTCCCAAAGCAGATAATGGACCGCCGAGGGCTTCCCAAACATGGCTTTTAAAATATATAGACAATATCGGTAAGATTTAAAATCTCAAGCGGAACTCTTTCGATGCAAGACTTGTCACAAACAGGCTCTGCAAAGGGAAATGAAGAAAGAGGTCGTGGTGCACTCATTTCTTAAACACACTGAGAACAGCTGCAATTATTTCAATGAGAAATGCCGGCAAACTCCCCCAGCTTCTGCCCGCTCCCTCTCAGCGAGTCACAATGTGTTTCCATGGCAACACAGTTGCTAAGGGGGACCTGTGAGCATCAGCGAGTTATCTGCACTTTGAGATGCTGTTAGCCTGAGCAGTGGGGCTGGCTGGAATATTGAGATTTAATTTAGGGCCATTTCCCTCCTATCCTCACAATGAATTCGGCAGAGACTGTTAGAGGCCGTCCCCGTGTGAGGGAGAAGGGTGGCCTCCGAGCTTTTATGTCCCCTGGATCACACTGGCCTTCATTTTCACCAGCCTCCTGTGACTTAAACCCCAGAATTCTAGGAAGGAAAAAAAAAAAACAGTGATAGCGATTACCAACATTACCAAATGCCACATAAGACTGGTTTTGTTGAGTGTTTATAAATGCCAAATATAAACCAAACATAAGTTGTAGGAAATAAACATCATTTTGAATCAATAATCTGAAAGATTTTAAACATTAAATATTTAGAAAGCCCCAAATGAAGCAAATCAAAATATTTTTGAAGTTTCCTTTTCAATGTCTGCAAAATCATATTCTGGCAGATTGTAACATTTCATCAGAATCCTGATCGGAATCCAGAACCTTCCATCAAGCCAACTCTGACTGCATGTTTCACTTGTGGGGGTAAGTTTTATTGTCGTAAGTGACCATCCTTTAAAGTGGTCCAAGTCGCAGCGAAGGCAGTCCTGAGAGGAAAATACATTGCAATCCAGGCCTATCTCAAGAAACAAGAAAAATCCCAAATACAAAATCTAACAGCACACCTAAAGGAAATAGAAGCAGAACAGCAAAGGCAGCCTAAACCCAGCAGAAGAAGAGAAATCATAAAGATCAGAGCAGAAATAAACAATATAGAATCTAAAAAAACTGTAGAGCAGATCAACGAAACCAAGAGTTGGTTTTTTGAAAAAATAAACAAAATTGACAAACCTCTAGCCAGGCTTCTCAAAAAGAAAAGGGAGATGACCCAAATAGATAAAATCATGAATGAAAATGGAATGATTACAACCAATCTCTCAGAGATACAAACAATTATCAGGGAATACTATGAAAAATTATATGCCAACAAATTGAACAACCTTGAAGAAATGGACAAATTCCTAAACACCCTCACTCTTCCAAAACTCAATCAGGAGGAAATAGAAAGCTTGAACAGACCCATAACCAGCGAAGAAATTGAATCGGTTATCAAAAATCTCCCAACAAATAAGAGTCCAGGACCAGATGGCTTCCCAGGGGAGTTCTACCAGACGTTGGAAGCAGAGATAATACCTATCCTTCTCAAGCTATTCCAAGAAATAGAAAGGGAAGGAAAACTTCCAGACTCATTCTATGAAGCCAGCATTACTTTGATTCCTAAACCAGACAGAGACCCATCAAAAAAAGAGAACTACAGGCCAATATCCCTGATGAATATGGATGCAAAAATTCTCAATAAGATACTAGCAAATCGAATTCAACAGCATATAAAAAGAATTATTCACCATGATCAAGTGGGATTCATTCCTGGGATGCAGGGCTGGTTCAACATTCGCAAATCGATCAACGTGATACATCACATTAACAAAAAAAAAGAGAAGAACCATATGATCCTGTCAATCGATGCAGAAAAGGCCTTTGACAAAATCCAGCACCCTTTCTTAATAAAAACCCTTGAGAAAGTCGGGATAGAAGGAACATACTTAAAGATCATAAAAGCCATTTATGAAAAGCCCACAGCTAACATCATCCTCAATGGGGAAAAACTGAGAGCTTTTTCCCTGAGATCAGGAACACGACAGGGATGCCCACTCTCACCGCTGTTGTTTAATATAGTGCTGGAAGTTCTAGCATCAGCAATCAGACAACAAAAGGAAATCAAAGGCATCCAAATTGGCAAAGATGAAGTCAAGCTTTCGCTTTTTGCAGATGACATGATATTATACATGGAAAATCCGATAGACTCCACCAAAAGTCTGCTAGAACTGATACATGAATTCAGCAAAGTTGCAGGATACAAAATCAATGTACAGAAATCAGTTGCATTCTTTTTTTTTTTTTTTCAACGTTTTTTATTTATTTTTGGGACAGAGAGAGACAGAGCATGAACAGGGGAGGTGCAGAGAGAGGGAGACACAGAATCGGAAACAGGCTCCAGGCTCCGAGCCATCAGCCCAGAGCCTGACGCGGGGCTCAAACTCACGGACCGCGAGATCGTGACCTGGCTGAAGTCGGACGCTTAACCGACTGCGCCACCCAGGCGCCCCATATCAGTTGCATTCTTATACACTAACAATGAAGCAACAGAAAGACAAATAAAGAAACTGATCCCATTCACAATTGCACCAAGAAGCATAAAATACCTAGGAATAAATCTAACCAAAGATGTAAAAGATCTGTATGCTGAAAACTATAGAAAGCTTATGCAGGTAATTGAAGAAGATATAAAGAAATGGAAAGACATTCCCTGCTCATGGATTGGAAGAATAAATATTGTCAAAATGTCAATACTACCCAAAGCTATCTACACATTCAATGCAATCCCAATCAAAATTGCACCAGCATTCTTCTTGAAACTAGAACAAGCAATCCTAAAATTCATATGGAACCACAAAAGGCCCCGAATAGCCAAAGTAATTTTGAAGAAGAAGACCAAAGCAGGAGGCATCACAATCCCAGACTTTAGCCTCTACTACAAAGCTGTCATCATCAAGACAGCATGGTATTGGCATAAAAACAGACACATAGACCAATGGAATCGAATAGAAACCCCAGAACTAGACCCACAAACGTATGGCCAACTCATTTTTGACAAAGCAGGAAAGAACATCCAATGGAAAAAAGACAGTCTCTTTAACAAATGGTGCTGGGAGAACTGGACAGCAACATGCAGAAGGTTGAAACTAGACCACTTTCTCACACCATTCACAAAAATAAACTCAAAATGGATAAAGGACCTGAATGTGAGACAGGAAACCATCAAAACCTTAGAGGAGAAAGCAGGAAAAGACCTCTCTGACCTCAGCCGTAGCAATCTCTTACTCGGCACATCCCCAAAGGCAAGGGAATTAAAAGCAAAAGTGAATTACTGGGACCTTATGAAGATAAAAAGCTTCTGCACAGCAAAGGAAACAACCAACAAAACTAAAAGGCAACCAACGGAATGGGAAAAGATATTTGCAAATGACACATCGGACAAAGGGCTAGTATCCAAAATCTATAAAGAGCTCATCAAACTCCACACCCGAAAAACAAATAACCCAGTGAAGAAATGGGCAGAAAACATGAATAGACACTTCTCTAAAGAAGACATCCGGATGGCCAACAGGCACATGAAAAGATGTTCAAAGTCGCTCCTCATCAGGGAAATACAAATCAAAACCACACTCAGATACCACCTCACGCCAGTCAGAGTGGCCAAAATGAAGAAATCAGGAGACTCTAGATGCTGGAGAGGATGTGGAGAGACGGGAACCCTCTTGCACTGTTGGTGGGAATGCAAATTGGTGCAGCTGCTCTGGAAAGCAGTGTGGAGGTTCCTCAGAAAATTAAAAATAGACCTACCCTATGACCCAGCAATAGCACTGCTAGGAATTTATCCAAGGGATACAGGAGTACTGATGCATAGGGGCACTTGTACCCCAATGTTTATAGCAGCACTCTCAACAATAGCCAAATTATGGAAAGAGCCTAAATGTCCATCAACTGATGAATGGATAAAGAAATTGTGGTTTATATACACAATGGAATACTACGTGGCAATGAGAAAAAATGAAATATGGCCTTTTGTAGCAACGTGGATGGAACTGGAGAGTGTGATGCTAAGTGAAATAAGCCATACAGAGAAAGACAGATACCATATGGTTTCACTCTTATGTGGATCCTGAGAAACGTAACAGAAACCCATGGGGGAGGGGAAGGGAAAAAAAAAAAAAAAAAGAGGTTAGAGTGGGAGAGAGCCAAAGCATAAGAGACTGTTAAAAACTGAGAGCAAACTGAGGGTTGATGGGGGGTGGGAGGGAGGGCAGGGTGGGTGATGGGTATTGAGGAGGGCACCTTTTGGGATGTGCACTGGGTGTTGTATGGAAACCAATTTGACAGTAAATTTCATATATTAAAAAAAAAAAAATAAATAAATAAATAAATAAAATAAAAAAAATAATAAAGTGGTCCAAGTTTCTTGGTTCCTTTTTCTTTAGCTTTTGAGCGCCGCGTATGGAAGGAGGACCTTCCTGATGGCATGATGGCACCAAGGCAGCTGTCCTTGACTAAAACAGGGACCGAGAACCTCATGCAGCAGGTGGCCCAGCCCAGCTGGAAGATTCCAGAAGCCAGTCCTGGCGGCCCGGCCCTCGCCATCCAGGAGGGCCGCGCTGAATCTCAGCCCCTACCTCCCCACCAGCTGCTCCAGGTACAGCACTCAACCCCCAGGCAAGCCCCCCTAGGCCGGGCCGGTGGAGCCCCAGAGAGGCAGCCTCACTGGTTGGGGAAGCCCGAGCGGCTGAGGGAGGGCCCACAGGGGTGAGTCCTGGGTCTCCGGGGGGCCCACGGGAGCCCCCTCCTTCGCAGCCACTTCCAGACCTCTCGGTCAGCTCGGCCACAGGCACTCACGGCCGTGGAGGCCAGCGTGGGGGACCTGGTGAGGGCTCTCCAGCTGGCAGATGGAGCCCTCGCGCATGTCCTCACATGGTGGAGGGGGGAGAGCAGGCTCTCATGTCTCTACTTCTGAGGGCATCGATCCCATCATGGGCCCGAGACTCGTGACCTCGTCTTACCCTGATCACCTCCAGAGCCCCCTCCAGACACCATGCCACCGGGAATGGGTTTGGGGGGACAGCGCTCAGCCCACCGCAGGACCACGCCTGCTGCTCCCTCAGCACTTGGCCACATAAGGAAGGTTTGGAGAACAGAAGGCTTTGGCCCTTCGGGTGACCAGCCACCCCCGTCTGCCTGAGAGCTTCTGTCACAGGACCCCTCTGCTCCTCCTGGGGGGCCAGTGACGTGTGCCTGGTGATGCTGACACCCTGAGGTCGGCCACCTCCTGTCTCACCCTGTCTGTGCTCCGCCCCCCACCGTGCACTCGGTACCCTGTTCCACTCAGACGTCATCTCAGGACGCACATCGAACATAAGAAACTCGTGCTTTGCAAAGGAAGGAGCCAGGGATGTGTGACGCTGACCTGCCGTGTGCTTCCCTTGTAATTCGGGGCTTTTCCATGTGTGAGAGGAGAAGAGTGCCAGCTCCCCATTTTACAGCCGAGGACACCTGGCTTAACGCGGCCGAGGATCGTGGGGCGGGCACGTGACCTCCGGCCTCTGACGCTCCCTGACGCTCGGAGACGGGCCGGTGCTCTCCGTGCCAGCAGGTCAACCAGCTCTGGCCATTCTACAGCTCCTCGTTCATTACTCTGCTTTCAAACTTCCTTGTATTTTATTTAAACATGTTAATTGCAGTTACTCTGTATCCTGTGTCTAAAATATTTGAAGACTTCAGGGACCTATTTCTTTAAATTTTTAAAATTTTTTAATGTTTATTTTTGAGAGAGAGAGAGAGAGAGAGAGAGAGAGAGGGACAGCGTGAGCAGGGGAGGGGCAGAGAGAGAGGGAGACACAGAACCGAAGCAGGCTCCAGGCTCTGAGCTGTCAGCACAGAGCCCGACGCGAGGCTCAAACTCATGAACTGCACGACCATGACCTGAGCCACAATCGATGCTTAACCGACTGAGCCACCCAGGCACCCCAGAATATTTCTTATTATTAATCGTCACGTTTAACTGTTTTCACTGACAGGATCAGGGAGCCTTTCTGGGTTACCATATTGTCACACACAGCCATCCGTCCTATCCTTTATCCAAGGAGTGGAGAAGCTGTTGCTCTCAGGCCAAAATCAGCTCACCGTCTCTTTTTGTACATCCGTAAGCTAAAAATGCTTGTTGTTGTTCTTTAATAAACTTTATGTTTTAAAATAGTTTTTAACGTACAAAAGAGATTGGCAAGACAAGACCACACAGCCCCCACCCACTCCTGTGATTAACGTCTCTCATTCGAAGGGCACATTTGTCACAGTCAACGAACCTGCTACTTTATTGGTAACCAGAGCCCACACCTTATTCGGATTGCCTCGGTTTTCCGCTAACATCCTTTGCTGTCCCGGGATCCCATCCAGGCTGCCACGCTCTTGTCTCCTTGGGCTCCTCCTGATGTCACAGAATGGTCTTCACATTTTTAAATGATTGATGGGAGGGGGGGGAATCAAAAGAATAATACCATATAATAACGCATAAAAGTGAAATTAAATCCAAATGTCATTGGCCATAAATAAAGTTTTCCTTTTTTTTAATGTTTATTTATTTTTGAGAGAGAGAGAGAGAGAGAGAGAGAGAGAGTGAGCAGGAGCAGGGGAGAGGCAGAGAGAGGGAGACACAGAATCCGAAGCAGACTCCAGGCTCTGAGCCATCAGCACAGAGCCCAACACGGGGCTCGAACCCATGAACCATGAGATCATGACCTGAGCCGAAGTCGGACGCTTAACCGACTGAGCCCCCCAGGCGCCCCCTGACCATAAAGTTTTACTGGAACTTGGCCATGCCCATCTGCTGACGTGTTGCCTGCTCTGCTTACCCACGGCGGGCAGAGCGAGTGGCCGTGTGGCCCACGACACCTACAAGACCTCCTATCTGGCCCTTCGCGGAGAAAGCTTGCCACCATGTGCTCGACACCCAGCAAACGCGGTGGACAGTTTGCGTGTTGCTAACAGGGAGACGTCTTCACGGAGACATAGGAGGAAAGCCGATCAACTGTCTGTACCCCCCTCAGTGGCCATGGGGACGCGGTGGACGTGGTGCTGTGGGGCGAAGGCAGAGGTTCCGGAAGGCGGAGGAGGAAGAGCATTCCCGCACGGCTGCTCCGCCTCTCCTACGGGGACATCAGTCAGTGGGAGTCACGGACGCTGGGATCCCAACGCCTCCTCCCTCTGCAGGGTCGGGCTGCTCCTCTGCCCCCCATGGCGCCAGCTCCTGCTCTGACCGCTCTCTCCTCAAGAACGAAGACACAAGGCAGACTGGGTAAGAGGCGGCGGTCGGGGGAAAGGCCGAAGGAGTAGCAGCTCACCCCATGACGCACAGTTAGCATTTCCTCCTGGGGAGCCTCCCTCTGCAGGGCGGGGGCTATGCCTCCCTAGTGAAGAGTTGTGTGCATTGAGGGTCTGTGAGGCCAGTTCCCGCTGTGGGGACCCCGCTAAGCCCCCATGGGCGCTGGCTCGGGCCGCCTCAGCACAGAGGGGTGGCCTCCACACCGCACCATTTCCCCCATGGTTCTGGCGGCTGGCGGCCTGGGAGGGAGCCTCGGGTGGGAGCCCTCTTCCTGGCTTGTGGACGGCTGCCTTCCCTCTGTGTGCTCACAGTCGGAGGGAGAAAGAGGGCAGGCCCTCCGGGCTCTTGTTGTTAGGGCACTAATCCTAATGGGGACCCGCACTCGAGACCTAATCGCCTCCTGATCCCATCACGGGCAGGATTCGGGCTTTCACTAGGAATTTTGGGGACACAGTTCAGCCCACAGCACCCCCTATGCAGGCAGTGGCCCTGGTGCCATCAGCGATGGGAGCCATCACGACGCCGGCCAGTCAGCCACACTGCTATTGAGAGCAGCATAGGGCCTTCGTGAAAGGGTGATTGTGCGTTTAGTTGGCTAATGGAATCGCTTTAAGAACAACTAGCTGAGAACCCCACCCCTCTGGCACAACGGTTGTATTCTACACTGACGACATTCATCAGGACTTGCTCAGTTGAACCCAATTCAAATAAGACTTTTTAAAAATAGAGGAATGTGTTGGCTCGTGTGACTGGGAAGTCCTTAGCATCCGGTGAGGTTGGATCCAGGTGTTCAAATGGTATCACCATTCTCTCTCTCTCTCTCTGTTGCTCTTGGCCTTATTCTGGGGCAGACTTTCTCCACGTGGAAGCAAGATGGCCCCCCTTTGACTCCCACCTCAAGGGGTCCTTTCAACCATCTTCCTCAAGAAAGAGAGAGGGGTTTTCTAGCTTACCTTCCAGAGAAGATGATGATTAGGCTGGTACGAATGATGGCCAGACTCCCAGCCAATCACTGTGGCCAGAGGGCGGGCAATCTGCCCATCAGGGCCAGTGCCACACAAACCACACGGATGGGGAGGAATGGTGATAGAAGGGCAAGGAAGGACTCCCCACAAAAGTCACCCCGAGTGCTGCACTCCCAGCACGCTGTAGGGACGGTTGTGTCCGTAAGGACAAGTCCACATTCTCACAAGAACTGGACGTTCTTGATAGCTTCCTGGGAACTTTCTGCTATAGGTTCTCATCATATTTTCAGCAGAAAATGGACCCTCCTTTCATGTATCCAAAAAAAGCCATACAATGACGGCCGGTGGATGTTTCAGGTGTGAAATCATGGCCTCATCTACTCGGTCCTCTATCTCTGCGGATGCCGATCTTTCTGAGATCTATCAAGGAGCAAATTGTCCTCTGTCACAGTATGGAGAGCGTGCTGCACGCACCCCTCGAGGCCGCGGTAATTTACAAGTTACGTGCACACATTCTCCCCGTGTTTCTAATCCTCTGCCTTCCACCTGTCGGGACCTGCCTCCCCCTCGTCCTCACTTCCAATCCAGCAGCCTGAGACCCTGTAAATCGCCAGCCCGGACTTCTCTGCATGTTGAACCCACAGGCTCAAAAGGAAGACCAGGGCGCCTGGGGGGCTCAGTCGGTTAATCATCCCACTTCGGCTCAGGTCACGATCTCACAGTTCGTGGGTTCGGGCCCCGCGGTGAACTCTGTGCTGACAGCTCAGACCCTGGAACCTTCTTTGGATTCTGTGTCTCCCTCTCTCTGCCCCTCCCCTGCCCTAAAAAAAATAAATAAACACTTAAAAACAAAAGAGAGAGAGAGACCAACGGGCTGTCCCTACAGAACGGAACACAGAGGAGAGTTTAGGCGTGTTATTTCTGTCTTCCCGACAGGCCCACGGGTCTGGAAGGGCCCTGCCCCCGCTGCTGGCTGGCTGGGTGGTCGTGTGCAGGTGACCCGCCCGGGCTAATTCCACATCCATAATGAGGAGGCAGGTCCACCTTGCCGGGGGGAGTCTGCAGCTCAAGGGGGCACACACACAAAATGAGGGGACAGACTCCCAGCCTGTCCCCCGCGCTTGCTTCCGCGCTAGAAGCAGGAGACAAGGGAACCAGGATGGCTTCCTGTAGTCTCAGTCTGACACCTGCACCCACGTGCCCGACACCAGACAACATGACAGGTGTGCACCAGCTGGGCCAACAGCTCCCCGTCCCCTTACCCCCGGGGCTCCCGCGTCATCGCCTCCCTGTAGGGCTGCTTCCCAGCCCTTCTCTGCGGGGCTTAGAACGAGCATGCTCTTCTCCTGTTACCACACACTTCATCTGCTTGGAGTTTATCAAATCCTAAGACTCTCAGTATGGTGGGGGGGGGGGAGTGGGGGGGCGTCTGTTGCCAGGGAAACCATGCGGATGCCTGCTCAACCAGCCCCCGGCTCAGCTCCAGCTCTCACCATCCCTGCGGCTGTGAAGGTCGACCCTTCCACCTCCTCCCCTGCCGTGTGCCTCTGTTCCTCTCCAAAGCCTGCTGACCCATGGGCCTTTCTCTGGGTCCTGCTGAGTGACCCTTTCCGAGTTAACTCAAGGACGCTCCTCCCTCGGTCAGCACAGTGAATCCCCTTCTGATACACCCCGCCTGGCTGGACGGGCCCAGAATCTCTCACCGGGTAGAGTCCAGTCAATTTAGTTCCCTGCCTTCCCAACTAATGAAAGTTACTGAAGTCTGACCTCGCAACACACAGGCTGTTCCTGGAAAAGTCAAAGACTGCCGATGACAGAAGGGAAAAGTTAAAAGTAAGACAGCTCCCAGTGCATCTACACGCTTGATGCCTCTTTTGCTTGAGATGAGAAGCTTTTCCGCTCTGTGTCATCAGAGCGTCGGAAAATAGGGGAGTGCCAGCTTCCAGAAGGAGAGCCCCGCGTCCACGGGGCGGGGGTGGTGGAGGGGGGCACGGCCGGGGACTCCAGGCGCTACGCCAACCCGCCCTCTGGCCTTGAGCCTAAGGGTCAGCTCGGGAAGTCATTCGGAGAAATCCACTCTTTTTGAAAGTCGCTTCTCCCCAAGGGGGGAAAAAATCCCCAACTCATTAAATGGAAACGCACGGTAGACGCATTATGCAAATTACTAATCCAGGTTTGAAAAACGTCAGCTGCCGACTTTTAGTTCTGGAACAAGATGACACTGCTCCCCTTCTCTAAATGCAGCTAAAATTCCGGAAACGACTTAACGGACGATGGATGAAAAGAACAAAGGACACAGCTGAGTGTGAGCGGGGGTGGCCCCGGGAGCTCCGTGGATGCCCTTGTGTCTCCCACGGGGCCCGGAAGGGGGGCCAGGACAGACGCCAGGAAAGCCCACTCTGTGGCCAAAGGACCAGGAAAGGAGAAGCCCACCGGACCGAGTGGGGACCCCAACAGGGACCCGTGGAAGGACGACGTGCAATTTCATGAATCGTTCCGTATTAACGACAACAACAAAAATTAGGAGAGCTCTCCAAACAGGAGGGAACCGGCAACGGAAGCGAGCTGGGACCTTCCTTCAGAAATGAAAAAAAGAGCAACAGAAGGGCTAAAAATAGAGGTGTGCATAATAGACCGCCGTTCACCTCACGAGTTCTGTAATTATATTTTGTGCTGAAGTAAAGCACCATCTGATGTGGTGCTCGGTGCGGGCGGAGGGAACAGTCGAGACAGTTATACTTAGAGACCGTGTTGGGCGGGAAACACCTGTCGTGCCCCCGCTCGCAGCCGCCACCCCCAGTGCCGCCTGGGCCCTCCACTCTCATCCCGAGCATGCCCGCCGGGCCTTCCTTCCTATCCGTAGGTGGCGGGGAGGGCGGGGTGTGGTGGACGTGATGGGGTGAGGAGCTCCCACGGCCAGCTCAGGGGGCCGCACAGGGAGCTCCCCGTGACTCATGACTCGGGGAGGGGGGGGGAGGCATCATTACCTTGGGCCAAGGCCCTTCCTGAAATGCGACCCTCTCAGTGGCCAGGGCACGGCACGCAGTCAGTCCCCCCCTCCCCTTCAGCCGGGTGCCCTGGTGCAATGAACAACCCACCTGACAGCCCAGGGTGGCTCCGTCCTGAGGAAGATCCAGGCTCTGGCCCACCTTATCACTTGATGTCCGGAGAAAACCGCAGCTAAAGCTTGCATCCCGAGGCGCGCGCGGCCCCTGCTGCCCGTCTCCTCGACTCTTCTTCTCCAGAGGACGGGCTTTGCAAAGCCCTGGGCACTGCCAGCCACCTGCATCTCCTGGGCTCTAAGCCCCTCGGTGACTGCATCAGCACCTGCTGTCTCTGAAATTTCAGGGGAAGAAGCCCTTTGCGCACAAAGTCCCCAGGATGGACCCTGTTCTCACTTCGTTGGATCCGTGGCTAGATTGTCCTTTCTTCACTGTGCTCATAAGATTACTAAGCACTTGAGCAGTGCCTGGGGCTCAGTCGGTTAAGCATCCGACTCTTGATTTTGGCTCAGGTCATGATCTCACGGTTCGTGGGTTTGAGCCCCGCGTCGAGCTCTGTGCTGACATCTCAGAGCCTGGAGCCCGCTTCAGATTCTGTGTCTCCCTCTCTCTCTCTGCCCCTCCCCTGCTATGCTCAGTCTCTCTCTCTCTCTCTCTCTCTCTCTCTCTCTCTCTCTCTCAAAATAAATAAATAAATAAATATTAAACATTTTTTTAATTAGTTGAATATTTGTTTTCCATACTGCTAAAGGGTACGTATACCCGTGTGTGAAACGTTGCCAGAACAGGGAAAGAGGGCAAAGAAGAAACGGGCACCCTCAGCAACCTGTAGACTAGGTGCCCACAGTCCACAGCCCCTTCTCGGGGAGCAGAAACAAATCATGCCCCCTCACACAGGCTCTGCTCTCGGCAGGTGCCGGGACACCTGAGCCCCGGCCCCTGCAGGGATGGAAATGCCTCGACATCTCCCTGAGGGAGCAGAGTTTTCCAAAATCACTAGAATGAAAATATAAGCCAACCCCAGGAAGGCAAGGGTTGGATTTCAAGAATCTGTACTTATTTTTTAATAAACAACTTTGTAAAAACCGTGCTTTGTCTCTGTGTTTAATGACGTGTGCCCACGCAAAGGTGGACGGCAAAGAAAACCGGCAATTTGGGAAAGGCTAGTGCAGGGGAGCGGCGGGAGTTAGAGGGGGCTGCAGTGAAACACTGCCTCAACATCACACTTGAAGGGTGTTCGAAATGGTTTTCTCCAAACTTTAGGAGACGATCTTTTGTCTTATTTACAAGGTGGCTTAGCTGGTTAAGCATCCAACTCTCGATCTCACCTCGGGTCATCGTCTCCCAGTTTGTGAGTTCGAGCCCCGTGTTGGGCTCTGTGCTGATAGTGCACAGACAGTGCTTGGGATTCTCTCTCCCTCTCTCTCTTTCTCTGGCCCTCTTCTGCCCCCCCCCCCCAATAAATAAACATTTAAAAGAAAAGATTTTTGTGATACAAAGAATTTTTAATTCATCATCTCACCTTGTGAATGAACGGGGCGGGGGGTGGGGGGGGGAACCATCACGGAAATGAAGAGGAAAGAAGGGACATTTCCACCCCGTGGGGACAAGTCCTAACCACGGATTCAGGGACCAAGCAAGGAAAGTCACATGTCTGTTATATGCTACCTACACAGGATGAATTTTATGTGGATTACGCTTATTTTTAACATTCGCTTCTTTTTTCCCAAACCACACGCTAACCTCGGGCTTAAAATGAGAATGTTTTTTCGAAGTACAAATCATTCAGAAAGCTATTTGCTGCAACGTATTCTAAGGCTGTTACATGGCGCCTGTTTTCGAAATACATCGAGAAAACCATTTGTTTTATATTTTTAAAGCATTGTTGAGAATGGTTTTACTAACGTTCTCATTACGAGGGGGAAAAAAACAACAAAACCTGCAAAGTAGTGCGATTACTGGCGAGAAATGTGGACTGTTTGGCCCGCTTGGAGCAGCATTGCACCTGTGTCCAAATGCACGTTGATTTTAGGCCGCCAATTACATTTTGGTAGAAGCAGCAGCAGGGGGAAGAGCCCCTTCTTACGTCTCTGCTGCTGTTTCTTTTTTTTTTTTTAATTTTTTGTAACGTTTATTTATTTTTGAGACAGAGAGAGACAGAGCATGAACGGGGGAGGGTCAGAGAGAGGGAGACACAGAATCCGAAACAGGCTCCAGGCTCCGAGCCATCAGCCCAGAGCCCGACGCGGGGCTCGAACTCACGGACCGCGAGATCGTGACCTGAGCCGAAGACCACCGCTTAACCAACTGAGCCACCCAGGTGCCCCTCTGCTGCTGTTTCTAAGCCTCAGTGCACGCCGCCCGCCCACAGCCGATTAAGGCCCTATTTCCCCGAGATCTGACTGCCCGTTTCTTCCCTTAGAGCACCTTCGTCTTGAAACGTCAGCACTCCCGTCACCAGACAGAGCGGCCTGGGAAACGTGCTGGCGGCAGACCCCTTCTGCAGGTGCGACAGGCTCGCGGCCCTCGGTCCCCCCCAGGAGACGGACGGCACAGCCCACGCTGCTTTCCCACCCCACGCGCCTTCCTAGCAGCTGTGACGTCGTGGGGTTCGTTCATTCAAACGCCGCACGGCCGCACGGACTGCTGGAATGAAATAACGGCTCCCAGGTGGTCGTCACACGCCTGGTCACACGGACGCTTCAGTGGTGCCGAAGCCGAGGGGGGCTGCTCCCTGGCTCCCTTGGGGGAATCCAGCTCCGGTCCGCCACCACGCTTGGCTCCCTCCCAGCCGACCGCCCACAACGGGGGAGACTAAAATGCAAACTCCCCGCTGGAGTCTTCCTTCCATGGCGACACGGGGTCTGCACGCTCGCTCATCAGGGACGTCATTCGAGACCCTGGGGTGCCGTTACACCCCCACAGGACTGTTCACGGCGGCCGCAGGCCGCACAACACCACGTCGCAGCCCGGCTGGTGGTGTTCCCGTTGCAGAGCCTCCACTTGCCCGTCCGTGTGGCCTGACGTGGGCTCAGTCTTCCTGTCCTTCCGCGTCTGCTGGCAGTGCAGCTGCCCCGGCAGAGGTTAGTACAGGGGCTGGTGACCTACAGCCCACAGGCCACAGGCCATCACCTGCCTGATCCTTGCAAATAAACGTTTATTTAACACAGTCCTGTCCCTTGTGTGCATACTGTCTATTTCACTCCATGACAGCGGAGTTGAATGGCTGGGACAGATGAGACCCAGCAGATTCCCTGCCTGGCCCTTTACAGCAGAAGTTTGCCAGCCCTTGAGTGATCCGGCTCCCCTTCACCTCAGTTTCCCGTGTTCTGAGTTAGCCGGAGTCAGTCACACAAAGCTCTCACGATGCCGCCTGGCACGCAGTAAAACCCTCCACAAGTGACCGTGGAAGGAACCGGGGAGAGGGAACCTGGGACGTTTCCCATTTCTTACAACTGAATGTGAATCTACGACGATCTCGACGTGGATGTTTTAGTAATGCCCCCGTGTTCGTAGCGGTGTCATTCACGGCAGCCAAGAGGACCGTTCACAGGGTCCACGGATGGATGGACGGACAAATAAAACATGCTGGGCACACAGATGGAATACTATTCAGCCTGTGAAGGAAGCAGATGCCGACACCGGCTGCCACGCGGACGAACCCTGAGGACAGCACGCTGCACGGGACAGGCCAGTCACAGAAGGACAAGTACTATGCGACCCCCCTGGTCCGAGGTCCCCAGAGTCATCAAACTCATAGAGACGGGGAGTGGATGGTTTCCAGAGATGAAGAAGTTCTGTGGATGGACGGTGGCTGCCCAGCCGCGTGCAGAGACGTGAGGCTGCCGAACTGTATGCTTAAAGGCGGCCGAAATGATAGATGTTATGGTATGCGCATCTCGCCACAATGTGACTTTGTTAAGCTTCATCAAAAAGCCAACGAGACCACTAGCTTACACGAAGGACAACGGGAAATGACTCAGGGGCTCACACAGCTGGGAAGCCACAGGGCGGGTCTGCGTTCCCAGCGTGGCTGGTCCAGGGCTTCAGGGCTTCAGGCAGCGCGTACCCGCTCCCTCCTGGGTCTGCCGCCCTCCCTGGAGTCACATCTGTGTGTCTGTCTCAGGTCTGCCCGCCTGCTCCCTGCACTCGGGAGCAAAGACGCCCAGCGCCATGTCCAGAGAGAAGTGTGGCACGCCATCTCCCCCAGTCCCGGCGACGGCGTTGGTTGGCCAGTCTGGACTCGGGCCGCACGTCGGCCAGGGGGCGTGGGGCTGGCCGGCGATGCCCAGGATCACAGGGAAGGGACCGGGATCCACGTCCGGAAGGAAGGGCTGCCGGCACCTCCACCCCAGTGACATCAGAATAGTACTTGTCTGTGATGGCATCTTAGTCGCAAGGGACTTCTCCTGGAACAAATGAATCCTGGAGCGTGTGCACCCGAAAAGGAGCAAAGCTGTATGCATTTATGGAAACAATGCTTTGGTGATAACTAAATTAGTAAGACTGTGTAGTATTAAGATGATGTATGAGGAGGAAGATGAGAACTTGTAATCAGTGGAGGTTAAGAAAGTGGCTTGGAATTAGGAACAAAATCTTTCTGTGCTTTAATAGCATATATTTCTGCTGCATTTGGGCAGGAAGCTTCGTTTCTGGGTTTTTTTTTTTTTTCATATTTATTTATTCTTGACGGTGGGGCAGGGAGGGGGCAGAGAGAGAGACACAAAATCCAAAGCAGGCTCCAGGCTCTGAACTGTCAGCACAGAGCCCGACGCGGGGCTTGAACCCATGAACCGCGAGATCATGACCTGAGCTAAAGGTGGATGCTTAACCGACTGAGCCACCTCTTCATTTCCATTAAGATTCTCCCCATAGCTATTCTAGAAGGCCTCCCTGAAACAGTCTGTGGGGAGGGATGGGCTAGGACACTTGTGTGCACGGAGCACTTCCCAAGCACGGCGAAGGGTGGAGGGCGGCGGCCTTGGCTGGCTCTGAGTTAGAAGGAGCCCGTGTGGTTCACACTTCATCCAGAGCGAGGGTGTGCGCAGGTGAGGGCGGTGTGTCCAGAAGGTCCCCGGGCAGCTGGGGTGTGCGTCCTGGTACCGAGGGCCCCGGGCAGAGTCCGGAACCGACCCTTGGCACCCTCCTGGCTGTGCTGCTCTGTGCCCACTGCTCCTCCCCAGAACTCTGCCTAACACCTTGAAACACACTGGCTCGTGTGGCTTCCTTGTCTGCAAGACGAGACAGACCCTTGAGGGCCCGATTCCCAGCCTGGTTGCAGACAGCAGCGTCAGGAGAGCGGTCCCAGGGGCAACTATTACCTCAGTCACAGTTAGCCATATGGGCAAGTGAATCTAGAATCATCTAGACTCGGGGCACTTCTGCTCCCCAGCTGTAATCCTGACCTTCCTGGGGCAGAGGGTACAGGCGCCTCACGGGCCTCCTTCCTCTGGAACGAGCCTGGGCGATTCGGGGACAGTCACCACGCGGTTCCCCGCCAGCAGACTCGACCTGGTGACATGTGCCATCCCGCCAGCTCCCAACCCCCACTGCAAAGGTTTTTGAAACCCAGTGTTTCCCCCCCCCCCCCCCCCCCCGGGGCCGTGTGCCTGTGCCAGTCCGAGAGCTTCACTGCCTACGTGCCGGGTCCGGGACGGTCGACCGGTACCCCCCGAAGGCACCACGCCCTCTGCCCCCACATTCCTCCCTTACCACCGTATCTGCATTGTAACAGCCCCAAACACTCGCGGAAAGCACTTTAAAAGTGTCGAGTCCATTGTTGGTGACGGAGTCCATCAGGAAAAAGTCTGTCGTTTTCGCTTTCTGACGCTGGTCACCTCTCTTTTAAGTGTTTCAGGTTCTCCTCCACTTTACTTATCTGTGCCATCTAATCACATTCCTTATTCTCCCAGATCAGACCTGTTGTAAATTTGCTTCCTGTTTTCGGAAGAGGAAGCGTCCACAAACAGAGCAGAGATGTTCCTAACGAGAGTCTGAGGCCCCCAGCACCTTTGTCGGCAAAACCCTTTTCCCGGGACAGAAGATATAGGGGCAAGGGCTGTGTTCTTGCCCCCGAATCCTTCCCTACATACCCTGGGAGGGCAAGGCCAGAGGCCCCTGCGGTGCGGGCCAAGTTCAAGTTCAGCCTTCAGGCCAGCCTTCAGCCCGGCCCCTCCCCTTCCTCGTCAGGCCAGGCCCACCTTCTCACACACGCGCTTCGTGGAAACACCTCATCTGCACGAGGCAAGTCAGAGCCGCATGTCAGTGAGCCGAGACCCAGGGCAGGACAGGCAGAGCATCGTGAAACATGCTCCCGTGACCTCCCGGGGTCTCACCGGGACCTTGGGCATTTCTTCACGCCGGAGCCCCATGGACCCAAACCTCGGCAGGTAACAGGTCCCTGGTGCCAAGGACCGTTCCCGTGTCGAACCCGAAGTCCCGTCCCTGCTATCCTCCGTCCTAGGTGAACTCGGTCAGCTGGCCACCGTACTTACCTTCAGTGGGCGCCAGACCAAAGCCAGATTTGAGACCCTCAGAAAGTGCACACAATATTCCTAACAGGCAAAAATAATTGGTGTCATTAGAGGATTAGCAATGGACCAGAGGCCGAGGGGCCCAACCACTCAAGCTGCTGTCCTTTATCTGGTGCTGGTGACTCAGAGGGTCATCTGTGAAGGTGCTTGGATCCTGGTCTGTGTGTGCAACACACTTCGGTACAGACGGATGGACAGGGGGATGGAGAGACAGACGGGGAGACAGAGAGATGGATGGGGGGACAGGAGACAGAGGGACAGAGAGACAGACGGGGACAGAGAGACAGAGGGGACAAGAGGTGGACATGGGATGGAGAGACAGAGAGGGGGACAGAGAGGTGGGCAGGGGGACAGAGAGATAGACGGGGGGCAGACAGAGAGAGAAGGAGATGGAGGGAAAGAATGAGAAATAGAAACAGAGAGAGAAAGAGACAGAGGGAGACAGAGGGACAGAAACAGAGATGATGCATGGAAGGATGGATGGATGGACAGATATGAATTTACAGCCAACTTCTTCAGTCACCCCAGTGATTAAAAAATACCTTCTGTACATGTAACATGGGGCCAGCACGGTGCTGACATCAGAAATCAGAGGGAGTGCAAAGGGGCCTGGTCGTCAGAGGCTCTTGGTCAGCCAGGGGCCGTCCTTCACTAGACCAGCAAATAGGTTGCATTTCAATGGCACTACCAGGCTTGATAAGCACGGGGATGCCCGTGCTACCAAAACGGGGCAGGACAATATTGTCAATGTTGCAATCATCCGCATTTCCAACGACTCCTCCCGATATTTACATGTAGTGGAACCTGGTAGAGAGTTCTTTATTGTAAGCATATGGGTATTCCTGTAAATACATCAAATTGTATTCGCACAAATGTCGCAAGTCGGTGAGGTTGAGGCCTGGGGTTGCCCAGCTAAGCTCCCTGACGTCACTGAGCATGCTCTGTGCTAAGTCTAGGAACAATGGGACCATACCTCATCTGGAGGGACTGAAGAAGTGATGTGGGAGTTGAGATCTAAAAAGCCTGACTGGGGAGGAGTGTTTCTGGAAGCGGGAGTGCCATGTGCAAAGGCCCTGTGGCCAGAGGGGCTAGGAGTGTGGGAAGCACTTAATGAGGCCAAGTGGCTGGAGAGCAGAGAGAAGGGGGAGAGTAGAACAGATCCCGGAGGCCAGCAGGGCAAGCCACATAAGGCCTCTACGGACACGGAAGGATCTGGGCCCTGTTCCTATGTGGAAGTCTCTGAAGGCTTTTGAGCAGGGAGTGATGTGGTCTCCATGCTCTGTGTAGACACAGACCAGGGACACAGAGAGGATTCAAGGAGCCTGGCAGGAGGTGAGTGCCCCAGACCACACAGTCTCCTGCTTCCACAGACCGGGGTGTGACCCAGAAGAGGAGTAAAGGGGGCGGGGCTCCGGGAGGCTCTCCGACCCAGAGTGGCACCTGATCCTCAGCTCGCCCCACGGGAGGAACAGCCAGGCCCAAAGCCCCATCTGGGGTGCCCGAAGGTGGGAAGACAGGTTACAGCATCACCACAGACACTCGGGACAGAGACGTGAAAGGTATGTGTCTGGGAGGACCTGTCGGGCACATCTCAAAACTGTATCTACGGACGAGAGGACGTGCAGTGACTGGGATGAGGCTCCTCTGTAAGTGACAGACCCCGCACCTGTCTGCTCCCCCGGGTAGACGCTGATTTCTCTCGCAGGTGGGAACACCCATCTTCCAGAAACAAGGAGAAATGACTAAAGACGGCAAGGCAAGCAGGTTGCTGCGTCCTAAGGAACTCTTCACGTGGACCCGGAGCCACGTGACCACGGGTAGCTGCAGGGCATGCTGGGAAATGTGGTCTTTCCTCCGAGCAGCCGCGAGCCCCCCAGACCCCCCTCCCGAGAGAACAGACGGCCGGTGGTGATGAACCCTGATCTGGTACCGCGCCCTGTGATCCCGCGGCGTTTCAGATACCCTGCAGAGAGAGCATCGTTTAAATTCTGGGGATGATTTAGATCGTCTCCTTTGGTTCATTGCAACGTTTTCAAAACATTCCCAATAGTTCATGATCACCCACGGTGCATTCTAATTCTGGATTTCATCTACCTCTGACCAACGTTCTCCAAGTTTAAAAATAGTATCGATAAGGGGCGCCTGGGTGGCGCAGTCGGTTAAGCGTCCGACTTCAGCCAGGTCACGATCTCGCGGTCCGTGAGTTCGAGCCCCGCGTCAGGCTCTGGGCTGATGGCTCGGAGCCTGGAGCCCGTTTCCGATTCTGTGTCTCCCTCTCTCTCTGCCCCTCCCCCGTTCATGCTCTGTCTCTCTCTGTCCCAAAAATAAATAAAAAACGTTGAAAAAAAAATAGTATCGATAAAATGTTTAAGAAGTATTGTAAACTAAACGTTGGTACTGAATTCTCTAATCTTCATGATACGCATATCAATCAAGAACGTATAACACAGTAATTAATGTACCACCATCCTGCTGGCAGTCATTCACGATCATTCTAAATGGTAGGAGTTTTTGAAGCGTGTTTATTTTAGCCTTAATGCTGCTCCAAATTCCTACACCAGGAACACACTTCCCTCTCAGTAGCTCCATCTGCTAATCGAAATTTTGTTTTAAGAAACCATGGTAACACATGTTTTGCCATAACACAGTGTGGAGGAATGAATTCCAGGTTCTTTGGGCAAAATCAAGCCTTGTGTAAAACACAAATGAAATAAAATTATCGGGAGAGGTAGTTCTGAAGACGCCCCACTCGGGTGTTTTACGCTGGGCGGACCTTTACTGAACACGTTTCTCAGTTTGGGTTAAGTGAGTTGAGCTCATCACACTCTTTCATTTGTGGACTAGAATTAGGACCAGTCTGTGCAGGAAGCTTCTCTTGTTCCGCTGTCCCCTCCAGCCCCTTCCGCGGTTCCCTGGTCTGTGTTGCAGTGGTGCTCACCGTGCTCCCATGAAGTTGTCCCGTTGTGGTGGGGTGTGTGTGTGTGTGTGTGTGTGTGTGTGTGTGTGTTTGAGGTACATAAATGGTTCTGTGTGTGTGTGTGTATGTGTGTGTGTACTTGAGGTACATAAATGGTTCTGTACCTTCTCCCTCTGGATCCCCTCCCCAACACCATGGTATTTTAACGCTATCCATGAATCTCTGAGTACACCCCAATGCCATTGTGATCATGCACCCTCCCCAAGGTTGGCGTGTGGGATGCACCGACACCCTGCTGTGCCCCACGGCCATGAGCACTGGGCACATGTCCCCTTCTCAGCCTGCATGGGCATTCCCGGGGGGTCTCACAGACAACGCCAACATACCCCTTTTCAGTAGTATCCATTCAGATGAAAACTTATCCATTAGGGTGACCGCAGGGGGTAATGAAGAGCTCATGTGACCATCTGGCCTGGAACCATGGGGCTGTGACAGAGAAGCCGTTCCCACCCCTGTCCATAACCACGGAAAACCATGGGTCTGGTGACAAGGGAGCCAGGCCCATCTCTGTCTCTGTGCAGAAAGAACCATGGGTGGGGTGACGGAAGAGCTGTGCCCACCTGTGTCCCCATGCTTCCGGGGCTGGGGGTCCTGTAAAGAGGGCCACCTTGGCAGGAGCATGGTCACCAGCAGAGGGACACAGGCAGCCCGATCCCTCACCTGCTTCCCACCCCTCAGATCTTGCCCCGGGGTACCCATCAGAGGGCAGGGGGCAGGACCTGGTGTAGTCATCACACACAGTTGGGGACCCCACCAGGACCCAATGGAAGGTCGTGGCGCGGCCGTGCTCTAAACCGGAGTCCATCCTGTCATTACGAATTCAAGTCACCCAAAAGCACTACACATGCGCGGCTCCTGAGAGGCCGCCCCCACTGACATCAGATCTCTCAGAGTCGTAGGGCTGACGTTTAACATTTATGGTTCCACAGCAGGTAGATAACCTTCCTGCCGATCCGACCCTGAAAACCATGTGTAAACAATGTGAAATGTCGCTCGTCACCTGGGTTTGAAGGAGTGTCTGTCACGAGTCTGTATTCACGGTCTTAAGGATATTTTTCTGTTTTGTGTGTGTTTGGTCTAAAAATATAATAATACTGAGGCTCTGCTCCAGACCAATGAAATCAGAATGTCTAGGGCTGAGGCCTGGCATTGGTGTGACCGAGACTGCATCGTGTGCGCACGGGTGCACGTGTGTGTGCACACGTTTGTGTGTGCCTGTGCTCACTCGTGCGTGTATGCCCTCATTTTTAAATCTCAAAGGGAAAAATATGTAACTTCTGGAAGGATTCAGTGGCCCCGAGTGGCCATCAGAGGCCCCCTGGAGCAGAACAAGGTCAGAAAGGAGGGCCTGACTGGGTGCTGAGCGTCTCCTCCCTGCAGCCCTTGTCCTACGCCGAATCGCTGCAGGTGACGACGGCCACCCCAGAGCGAAGGGAGGGGACAGAGGTGGCCTGACCACACAGGCACGGGCGGCCTGGCTCTGCGCATGGGCTGCCGGGCCACACGCGGAAGACGCTCCCTGCCCCGCGGGGAATGAAGACAATTTCAATTCTCATTCTTTGAGGTTTCCAATTAGGACTGTGGCCCAGACCTCCAGGCAGATGGAAACAGCTCGGCGCGTGGTGGCCCCATGGGGACGTAACAGACTGGACACAGAACTGAAATCTGTTCCTTGTAGAGCCTCAATGAGTTTTCTCAGGTGAGCTAATTCGCTTGATCTTTTTGAACTCGCTGCATTTCAGCTGACTCAGACTGCTTTTAAAACAAGTAACTCAGGGTGCCTGGGGGGCTTGGTTGGTAAAGCGTCCGACCGATTTCCTCTCAGGCCGTGGTCTCGCGGTTCGCGGTTTGAGCTCCGCATCGGGCTCCGTGCTGCCGGCTCAGAGCCTGGAGCCTGCTTCCAGTTCTGTGTCTCCCTCTCTCTGTGCTCCTCCCCCGCTCTCACTCTGTCTCTCTGTCCCTCAAAAGTAAGTAAAACATTAAAAAATAAATTAAAAACCCATGATCTTTTTGGAGCACCTGGGTGGCTCAGTCGGTTGAGCTTCTAACTCTTGATTTCGGCTCGGGTCATGATCCCAGAGTCGTGGGATCCAGCCCAGTGTCAGGCTCCCTGCTAAGCATGGAGCCTGAGTAAGATTCTCTCTCGCTCTCACTCTCTGCCCAACCCCCCACTTGTGCACATGCTCACACTCTCTCTCTCAAAAAGTAAAAAACAAAAACAAAAAACCAAACATCCTTTTAAAAATCCAAAATCAACATTCTTGCCTACAAGTGGCAGTCCAACCTCAGGGGAGTAACTCAGGCTAGCCTTGTGTCCCCAGCCCGCAGAGCTCTGGGGGTTGTTGTTCCGCGGGCTCCTGGAAGAAGCATCCATGGTATACATGCCCTGCACCAGGCCTGGGTGAGACACCTTCTTGCACTCGGTCTTCTTAACTCTCCTGCAGGCCCTGAGATGCAGCCACGGTTATCATCTTGCAGCGAAGGAAAGGGAGACCAGCTCATTGCCTTGACCTGATGTCCCACCTCGAGCTAGGGCTGGACCCGAGTCCGGAACATTCCAGGCCAAGCCATGTGCTTCCCCAGCCCCAAGGACGCCCACAGTCCGGCCCCTAGACTGCTTCCTCGCCTAGCAAGTGTGATCACGGGCCCGGACCTCAAGACGGAGAGTGCCCTGTGCCCAGGTGGGGTCAGCCTGGCTCAGGAGTCCTTAAAGGAGGAGAGCACTTCCAACAGGGAAGGGGTGGAGGAGGGCGGGAGCCTAGGAGGACCTGGCAAGCTGGCTCTGGAGATGGAGGGAGGAGGTCAGAGCCAGAGAGCACAGGCGACCTCTAGAAGCCAGAGGAGGCGGGGAAACGGGTTCTCCCCAGAGCTCCCAGGGAGCCTCACAGCCTGGGACCCGGATGCACCTCTAATCCTGTGATCCCTTCCCCCCTCTTCTGGGGGCTCTAGAAACCCAGCACTCACCTCCAGCTTCTAGGAGGAGGCTCCCCTTTCCTTCTGGGTGGAGAGAGCCCACGAGGACCCCACACTGGCTCCCCAGCAGGGCAGCGAAGGTTAGTTTCCTTCCCCACTCGGATGGCCTGAGCACAGCCTGCTCTCTGCATGCAGGGGTGGGGGCCAGGGAGCACCCATGGTGGAAGTAAGAAGACTGGGCAGCCCAGGAGCCGGACACGGGAGGGATGCCCCAGCAGAGACAGTCCGACGGTCATCTGGGACTTGCGGCCAAGCTAGGTGCTGGGCTACCCCGGAGGCGGGGTGCGGGGAGAGCCCCCGGATGCTGGCGGATGGGGAGCTGCGGCTTCTTCCTGCAGAGCTGAGTCCTTGAGGACCAACACCCACTCGTGGATCTCCACATGGTTCACGTGGCTGACGTCTCCACGTGGCTCACCAGCACTCACTCGTGGGTCTCCACGTTGGCTCACCAGGACGACGAGTGCAGGGTTGAGTCATCCTCTAGATTAACTGGGACACAGAGTGCGTTAGTGCAGACAGTGAGGGATGCCCCGAGCACGTGGCAAGCGGTGACTCCTCCAGTCTGACGCCCTTGCCGCTAGGAGATGGTTTGTAAGGTCAGGCGGTGTGAACACGTAGGGACGGTTCTCAGGGCTGGCTAGAGCCTTATTTAAAACACAGTATTTGTGGGAGGCCTGGGGGACTCAGTAGGTTAAGCATCCGACTCCTTTGTTTTCATTTTTTAAATGTTTATTTATTTTTGAGAGAGAGAGAGAGACACAGAGAGCCAGTGGGGGAGGGGCAGAGAGAGAGGGAGACCCAGAAGCCAAAACAGGCTCCCGGCTCTGAGCTGTCAGGACAGAGCCTGACATGGGGCTCGAACTCACGAGCTGGGAGATCACGACCTGAGCCGAAGTCAGACGCTTAACCCACTGAGCCCCCCGGGCGCCCCTAAACATCCAACTCTTGATTTCGGCTCAGGTCATGATCTCACAGTTCGTGAGATTGAGACCCACGTTGGGCTCTGCTGTGACAGTGCATGGAGCCTGCTTGGGATTCTCTCTGCCCCTCCCCTGCTCTCTCTCTCTCTCTCTCTCTTTCTTTCAAAATAAATAGAAACATTTAAAAAATTAAAAACAAAACCAGTATTTGGGACATCTCATTGTAAGCCATAACAAGTAAAGGTAAGCAAACATAGAAAATACATATTGCCTATATTTAAATGTTGGTGTATATCTGTCCATCCTCCATCAACACCCCCCACACCCCACACGTACACAACACACTTAAAAGTAAAGTAACGATTATGTCAAGCCAACTATTTTCTAATCTGAGTGTTTCCACTTAACCGCTTTCCAGGATGCTAAATATGTTTTGTAGCACCATATTTAATGGCCAGCTAGGATTTCAGTGTATGAATGAGCCATAATTTGCTCAACGACCCCGAAGCCAGCACCTCGTGCTAACCCTGTGAGCGGACCCCGGCACTTGGCCCCAGCAGACCTCTGCCCGCCTGCCCGGCTCTTCGTTTGGGAGTGGAATAAATGGTCAGCGTTGTTTATTATTACCGAAGTAGAGTTGACAATGATTAGTTTTTTCAAAGGAAAAATGAAATACCAACCCCTGTAACCTCAGCAGATTGAGTCTCATGTTTATTTCACAGACGAGGAAACCGAGTCTCAGAAAAATTAAGTAACTCATCTAAGGTCCTCTATGGTGGTGGAACCAGAATCCCCCACCACCCAGGTCTGAAAGCACAGCCCACTGTCCCAGCCCTCGAGAACGCATGAGACGACATCATCTGACGTGTAACCGGCCCTCCGTAACGCACCATAAGAGCGCATCTCCCTGGGGACAGCAGTGGTCCCTCAGGCTCCTACTGTGCCATCCCGGAGCTCCTTCACCACTCTCCCGGACAAATGTGTGCACATTGCCCTGGGCCAAGGCTCAGTCCCCCCTACCCGCCCCATCCAAGTCCCTGGCCCCTCTCTGCACAAGCGGCTCTCTCTTTCCCAGGCAGGAATAACCACATGATCCTCTTTGCCTTTCACACACCCGTGAATTACCCAGAGTCCTACCAAAATGCTCTTGTCTTTGACTTTTCTCCAGCCAAACCCGATTTCCCTCAAAATTAATTGCTCTGTGGTACCCAATCGTTTTGCTCATCCCTTATTACAAATTCTTCTATTCTGCCTTGCAAAAGCTCTTCTTCTCACTTAGAAATGGTGTTTGTGTGACTTTTTAAACAATATATATATTTTGAATGTTTATTTATTTTGGGGAGATAGAGAGAGACGGCGTGAGCCAGGAAGAGGCAGAAAGAGAGGGAGACACAGAATCCGAAGCAGGCTCCAGGCTCCCAGCTGTCAGCACAGAGCCCGAGGCAGGACTTAAACTCACAGACCACGAGATCGTGACCTGAGCCAAAGTCGGACGCTTAATTGACTGAGCCACCCAGGTGCCCCAATGTAACTTTTGATTATTAAAATGCTCTTTAAAAAATTATCCTGAGAATATGAGTTTCACACATAATGTGTATGCGTGGTATATGGTTTAGTATGGACAGCTGTTTACATGGGGTCTCTCCAACCGCATCCTTGGAAGTTATCCTCTCCTCTTCCTTCCTGTGACCACTAGAACAAATGCCCCCCAAGGGCAGGGACACCACTGTTCTCACTGCTGTATCTCTGTGCCTGGAATAGTATGAGCTACTTCAGAAATACTGGTTAATTAATGATCTCAGCAGAGTGTCCCCATTCATTGGATGATCCAAGCCTCTGGCTACTGAGTCAGTACGCAGTCCATTAAGGTATCATTATTTGGAACTGGGATAACAAAGAATGATAGTCTCTGTCCAGTTGACTAGACCCTTAGTATGTACCCCGGGAGCCCTATCTCTGTGAGGGGGATCCACGGTGCAGAGCCAACTTATCTTCGAAGAAGACAAGAATTTCAGGAAAAGGACAGTCTTTTCAACAAATGGTGTGCTGAAATTGACCAACGGCTTAAATGTGAGAACTCCCACAAGTCAGCAACAGAAAATCTGACAACTCAATTGAAAAATGAGCAGAGGACTCGAATAGACATTTCTCCAAACACAATCAACAAATGGCCAACAGGCACATGAAAAGATGCTCAACATCACTCATCGTTGGGGAAATGCAAATCAGAACCACAGCGAGGCATCACTTCAGGCCCATTAGGGTGGCTACACGTGCATTAGGCGTTTCAGTTTGGGAAGATGAGAAAGTTCTGGAGACGGATGGTGGTGGTGGTCACAGACCCGTACGTTTACAATGCTAAGTAAAAATGGTGAATTTTGTATTATGTACATTAAAAAAATTGTTTTAATGTGTATTCATTTTTTGAGAGGGACAGAGAGACACAGAGTGCCAGAGGGGGAGGGACAGAGAGAGGGAGACACAGAATCCCAAGCAGGATCCAGGCTCCGAGCCGTCAGCACAGAGGCATCAGCACAGAGCCATCAGCACAGAGCCCGATGCGGGGCTCGAACTCACGCACTGTGAGATCATGACCTGAGCCGAAGTCGGACGCTTAACTGACTGAGCCACCCAGGTGCCCCTGTGTCATATACATTTTCTTACAACCACAAGAATGAAAAGAATGGCAGGAAACCACAGAGAAGCTCCAGTCCTCTGTTCCAGCTGCATCCCGACCCCTGGCCGCATGAAACATCCCTTTCTCCGGATGGTTTCCATTGCTTGCGACCAACGTAGTTCCAAGACCCCCACAGAGATCATGGAGAATGTGGTCCCATTTCACTGTCGAAATGAGGCATTACTAGTGAAAAATAAATGAATATATAGGTGAGAGGAAAGAAGGATTGCCATTCTTATGAGTTCTGTGTGGGTTGCCCGTGTCTGCCCCGCCGTGGCTGAAACAGTGCTCCGGGCACTGGGAGATGGCGAATCTAGGGCGTGCAGTAAGAGACAACAAGGTCCCCAAACCAATCGAGGACAGAAAATAATGTTTTTCCTGAGAACTAGCTACTGCGATGGGGCAGTAAGCAAGAGACCGAGCCAGGGAAAACATAGCACATCGGCAAGTTGGTGCTACCTGGACCCTTCTCGGTAACCATGGTAACTCCTGATATGTGGATAAAAATGAAACAAAAAGGCATTAACTTTTAATGCCTGTGTAGCTGGTTTAATCAGTCTCTGCCTGAACACCAGACATTTTTACAAAAAGAAAAAAAAAAGGAGAAGAAGAAGAAGAAGGAAGGAAGGAAGGAAGGAAGGAAGGAAGGAAGGAAGGACTGAATCATAGAATTTTAATGAGGACATTATGAATTACCACAAAAATTAGAAGCTGTGGGTAATTGAAACTGGTATGTTGCAACCTCAAAACGAACCAGTCATGTGGACTCTGAAGTTTACAAAAATGAAATATTTTTAAGGAACTGACTCATCCAGAGCATTATCGAGGATGAGGACAGTATAAATGAGAACACATATTGGAAGCTATGCATTAAAGTTATGGTTCATTCTTTTTTTTAATGTTTATTTATTTTGAGAGAGAGAGAGAGAGACAGAGCGCAAGCGGGGAAGGGGCAGAGAGAGGGAGAGAGAGAGAATCCCAAGCAGGCTCTGTGCTGTCAGCACAGAACCCGACCCAGGGCTCAATCCCATGAACCGTGAGATCGTGACCTGAGCTGAAATCAAGAGTCAGACGCTCAACCAGCTGAGACTCTCAGGTGCCCAAAGTTATGATTCCTTCTTGAAAGGGTCTAACTAATAAATAGTACGGACTCTGAAGTCATTGAGGCAGAAGGGGCATAAAAAACCACCAGTGCCTTGCTGTCCCCTGGCCTCTGTCTCTGAGAACAAGTCCTCTGGGATGCAAGAAGTCTTACATGCTAGAGATATTCTAGCTCCTAAATTGAATGTTGGTCTTATTATTCTGTTTTAATTTTACACACTGATTAGATACTGTGTTTTGCATCTAAGATTTATCTCACAATGAAATTTCATGTTAAAAAACAAATAGGTAGGGGCTCGTGGGTGGCTCAGTCAGTTAAGCATCTGACCCTTGGTTTCAGCTCAGGTTATGACCTCACAGTTCGTGGGATCGAGCCCCAAGTTGGGCTCCACGATGAGCATGGAGCCTGCTTAAGATTCTTTCGCTCTAAAAACAGAAAAACAGGTAGAAGTCCACATAAGGCCTGGGTCTTGGGCCAGTCTCGAGTAGGGAAAGTACAAGTGGCCAGAGGAAAACCAACTCTGGGGACCTGGCCGCTGTCAGACTCTCCAGGAGGGCTTGTTGAAACACACGAGCCCTGGTGTTGCTAAACCAGCGGGTCTTGGCGGGCCTGAGAATCTGCATTTCCAGCAATCCCCCCAGGGGCTGCTGCCTCTGCTCTGGGGCCCCCCCGCGGGGACTCGTGCCTTGCGGACGTCTGGGTCACCTGGGCAGGTGGCTTCTACGTGCAAACGCAGCATATTTTTGTGAACAAAATTCACTCACTTCATTTTCCTTTCCCTCCGATGTCTTCCCTTTAATTTCATTTTTGTTCTGACTTTGAGTTTTACACGACCCAGTTAACAGGCTCGGATCCCTGGGAAATCCAACAATTACAGGATTTTCCTTTTCTTCCAAGGTACTGGAGATGTTGTGTTTGGACCGCAATAAAAAATATACGAGGGGCACCTGGGTGGCTCAGTCGGTTGAGTGTCCGACTTCGGCCCAGGTCATGATCTCGCGGTCCGTGAGTTTGAGTGCTGACAGCTCGGAGCCTGGAGCCTGCTTCGGATTCTGTGTCTCCCTCTCTCTCTGCCCCTCCCTCCCTCCCTCCCTCACTCTCTCTCTCTCTCTCACTCAAAAACAAATAAACATTAAAAATTTTTAAATGAAGAAATATATGAAATCTACCAAAATTGAACAGACATTCTGTGAACCTCTTCCGTGGATTCAGCTCTGTACTGAACCAGTAACACAGAGTCGGGAATAAGCCTAGTTATGACAAGTGAAATCAGTGTTTATTTCCCTGCACGTGGATATTCGGTGCCACGATCCAGGTTTTCAGCGCCCCTACTCCTACCGACGACTCATCATTTCTTAGTAAGTATCTTTAATCCTGGATCCAGGAAACGCGTTCTCTTATTTTCTGCTTTCCTGCCACCTGCTCTTTTTTTCCTCTTATTTGCTAGCTTAAGAGGTACTGATGAGAAAGGCCCACATTTCGGGATAACCCTTCCCAGCCACCAACCCGCGGCAGGGCTCTCTGTCCCTGGGAGCGGCGGTCTTCTCTCCCGGGCCTCCCTCCGCTGCTCACAGCCCTGGGGCGGGAGGGACCCGCGGCTCCAAATCAACTGCGGGCAATAGGAGCCGCGGGCCGCCCCGTGGCCGTCGCCGGAACTGCAGCGGAGGCGGGTTACAGTACCCAACACCCCCGTGTGGACGGCTGGGTTCCGAGGCGACTTGCCTCCTGCCCCTGGAGGATGTCACTTAAACATCTCTCTTTCAACAGTTGGATGGCCGTTTTTTTGTTTTTGTTTTTGTTTTTGTTTTTGTTTTTGTTTTTGTTTTTTTTAGTGTATTTGTTTTTTGAGAGAGAAAGAGAGCAAGGGAGGGGCAGAGAGAGGGAGAGAGAGAAGCTCAAGCAGCCTCTGCTCTGTCGGCACAGAGTCCGACTCGGGGCTTGAACCCACGAACCGTGAGATCATGACCTGAGCTGGAATCGAGTCACTTAACCGACTGAGCCCCCCCCCCAGGCGCCCCAGAAGTGCCTTCTTCAGAAGACTAGGCATGCTTTGTTCTCGTATAGAAGGAATACCGATTTGTTTCTTTTTTTTTCGTGCTTGCATTTTCCGTGGGTTATTGTGGGTGTGCCAGAGGCGAGGCGATGTGCCCCGAAATTCTGTGTCCCCTAGCCATCCCATGAACCCGTGTGAGGAGTGCAGACCAGTCATTGCTGCCCCATCAGGCCACCCCTCCCTCTCATCCCCCCCCATGGTTCTCCACCGTATCTACAATAAAACCCAGACTCTCACCCAGCCCGGTGTCCCTGGAGACCTAGGTCTTGTGGCTCCCATGCTCCGCCCTCTTCTCCCCCTTTCAGCCTCCCGGCTGTCCCCTTTCTGGGCACCGGTAAAGTCCACAGCTGCTCCTCAGTGGGCCTTTTCTGGGGACCTGCTCTGAACCAACACCCACCCACCCATCCATCGGTCCCACCACCGGCCTGGTTTTCTGCTGACACCTACCTCTACCTGGAATCACCCTGTCTCTGTCTTTGCCATCTGACCGCCCAGTAGAACAGAAGCTGGAAACTCCATGGAAATAAGGCCCGTGTTTGTCTTGCTCACAACATTGCCCCCATGGCAGGCCCCTGGTGCGAGTCATCGGAAGGCTACAGGAGTCCACAGACGAGAGAATCGTGAGCCCAGCACCCACCAGCCCCCCAACCCGGTGTAGGGTGACCTACTCGCCCAGCTCGCCCGGGGCTGGCCCTTATTCTAGCACCTAATGTCGCCATCCTGGGAGACCCATCAGCTTGGTTACATAGTTGTCTGGAATGATTGTGAAAATAAATGATGCTCAAATATATATGTATTAGCTTCCTCTGGATAACAGAAGTAAACTTGCAGGTGACCCCTAACACTCAAAAGGAAACGTAGTTGAATTAGCAGAATTAAGCTATCTTAGGCTGTCCGTTCGTATCCGACTTGCCCCTTAAAATACACACGCAACACAGTGTTAAAAAACAAGATCACATTGCATTTCACAGGTAGTGCTTTTTAATTTTAAATGTCATCGCAGAAATAAAGTGTTACAAACACCGCATGCGTGACTCATTGCTGGCAGGGCTTGCAACTTCCCACTGGAAGTCATTTTGATTCCTAAAATAAGTTTATTCATGGGCTTCTTTTTACATTACATCTTCCTGGGATAAGAACTCAAAATATTGAGTTTTTCGTGTTTTATTTTGAAAAGAAATATTCTCCAGCGTTTCTGTTTCTCCTTGACGTTGGAGGGGAGAGTAGTTACTGTCAGGGAAGGTCTCCACCAGCGTCAGCAGCCCAGCCGCCGCAGGGGAAGGGATTCGATGGCCGCTGCTTACATTTATAGGTGTATAAATGCACACTCACTGTGTGGCACCAAATGACTCACTGATGGCACCAAACATTTCGGAAGATCAATCTCACATCTCTATTTAGTGAATACAATGCAAGCACTCTGAGACTCCCCACGGGGTGCCACGAGGCTTGTGACTTCTCTTGGGTTGCTCAAAGCCTGTGAGAGGCCAGCAAAGCTTCCTGGCAGTTGTTTGAATCCTCCCGTGGGGGGCGGCATGGGCGGGCCCCAGGAACCGCCGTGCCGGGGGGGCGAGCCTCAGAGCGTGACTGATTCCCCCCAAAGACATCTTTCTGGGCAAACTGCCACCCTCATTGTGCCCAGGAGGAGGCCCTCCGACCTTCTTCTCCGTGGAAAAACGCCCCCGGGGTCCGAGGACAAAGAGTTAGGCGCACACGCACACCGGGTGCCTCCCCGGCCCCGCCTCCCGGAAGCAGAGAGCAGCCCGTCTGCCCGGAGACATCGCACACGAAACCCACACCCCAGTCCTCTCCGCGGGACTGCCTTTCCGGTGCACGGGCGGAGGCAGACCTCACGTGAGTCTGTCCTTGAGCCTGGTCTCGCTGGCAGACAGATGACGGGCCGCTTGGCAGGTGCGAGGTCTCTCTTGCACGAACGAGGTCCCCCCCCCCCCCCCCACCAGCCAACCAGAGACTTGAAGCGTGGCACTCGGAGACCCTCGCCAACACTTTCCGCTTCGACAGTGTCCTGGTACGTGGTTTTAGAAGCCAAGCTTCACCGGACACTCGGAAAGAGCAAGCCGTGAAAGCCTGAGTTAGCAATAACTAACCTATACACATAATGACGGCACCGAATGAGGCCGGCCACATACGTTGGAATGTTCTCTCGAGCAGTGGGTATGAAAACTCAAACGTTCATGTAGACAAAAGCGCCAGCCAACTGCAAATACATTTTACAACACATGTAATTGAAAATACTTGATAATGATTACAAACAGGAGTTAAGGTATTGTCATTATGGATAGTTTGCGCTTTGTCTTTTTCCTGGTCACCAGTCATCTCGGACGATCTCTGCATGCTACAGCTGCCTGAAAAGCACAGACGGCGTTAACCATACAACGATGAACATTACCTGGGGCGGAAATCGGTCCTGGGCCGAAATCCAAGGCCGCCCACCTGCCCACAAGCCCCCTCGGACGACTGATCTCCCGCCGGGGCTGCCTGCAAAATGGGTCTTGCTCCAGGGAGACTGGCCGTCCTCCACACGTGCACCCCGTCCCCCAGGCTGCTCGCTACAACGCCTCAGGGAGGCCCTGGCAATACTCCACCTTTCTGGAAGGTTCTGGAAGTGCAAATCCCAAATCCCAAGCAACCAGCATGCTGGTAGAAAGAGTAAAGGTATCAGGACAGTGACAATAAATCGCACGGAATTCTTGCACTTAACCTCGTGAGAGTTTCTCCCACCGTCCTCAGAGCACGCCGACTCTTCTTGCTTGGTTTTCTGCGACTCTTACTGATCACAAGCATAGATGGGGACAGAGGCGACCACTTAAATGACAAACGACTCTGCCTGGGATCAAGTAAGCCAGGAACAGGAGCGGCTCAGCACCCACAACACACCAGGCAAGGTGCTGGCCCTGGGGAGACAAAAATGAGTCAGACCCTCGCTCCACATCGTACACAGTCTGTATGTTTAGACTAACATACAAATGACTAACTTTAAGGTAATGAAAACACTGTGCCAGTTGTGGTTGTTTGGTACAGGTGTCGAAGTCCACGTGAGCAAAAATGGCACTTGCTGCATTGGTATTGGGTGATGCACGAAACTATTGGTCAATCGAGGCGATCAGGCGTCACGAGGCACAGAAACCACAGCAACCCAAAGGTCTCCGTGACCAGATTCCTACACCGTCACCTAAGGTTGCTGTCATTCCAACTACCTCCTGTGTCTGGTGTCTCCGTTCAAGATTCACTTTCCAGCAAGAAAAGATGTGTTGGTTCTAACTTGTGCCATCGAGGCCTGTGGTTGGGGGACAGAGTCCCAGGAACCGCGCGGAGCCAGGGCCGAAGTGCGCCTTCCGGCTCGCGCACAGAACTGTCTTTCCGCTGCGTGTCCAAGGGGCCTCGATGAACACCTTGTGAGTACCGCAAGCTCGCTCACCGGCCGGGCGCTCACCAGCTGACGCCTGGCGGGTGTGTCCAGAGCCAGACCTGGGCCAGCCCGGGCCACACGCAGGATTGGTTGTGCCACACAGGACACACGGCTGGGGCAAATGGGCTGCGTGGTGTGAGCCCCGGAGAGCAGAAACAGATTCTGGTGATTATCCGTCCACCCCCAGTGAGGGGCTGGGGTCAACATCCACCGGGCGCTTACATTCCCTGTCCTGTGTCTCTTCCCACCAGCGATGTAGTCCCAGGTCCCTGCTCAAGGCTGGCTGCCTTCAGAACAGTGACCACGGACAGGACCCGTGTGAAGGACGCACGTAGGCAGGGCGGGCCCCCGCTGCACTCTTGGCTTCCACCTTTCCCCCTTCCTGTCGCCGTGCGCCCCACCTCCCTGTCCAGTAGCAGGTATCAGGATTGTCCCAAAGACCCCAGAGCGCATGAACCTAGCGACAGCCCCCCCTCCAGTTCTGGTTAAACTAGAAACAGCTGCGCTCACCAGAGCTCCAAGGACGTGCACCCCACATCCCCGTCCTGTGAGAGCTCCCAGCCTTCTCCAGTCAGGGTCGCTGGGTGCCTGTCAGCCCAGCACAGGGCTGCCTGGTGCTCCCGGGGCCCGGCGGGCCCTGCTCCGTGCCGGCCGCTGTCCTCCTACCACATGCACACACCACATGTACAGCCCCCACGCTACACATAGGCATGATACACACCACACACACAAACCACACGTGCACACCCCGGGCGGGTTAAATGTGAGTCCCGGTGACTCAGCTGGGGGCGGGGACAGGTGGAGCAGGAGGAACGTGCTGTCTCTACAGCAGGGGCAGCTTCCAGGAGCCAGAGAAGCATGGGGGAAGGGCGCGGGAGAGCGCCTGGGGACTTGGGGTCCCCGAGCCCTCTGACCGGGCCCTCGTGGCCCCCCGCATGTCAAGTCCCGCAAAATCCATGTCTGAAGGTGGGCTTTCCAGAGGTGTCAGGGCCACGGCCACAAGGAGCAACCTTCGCTTTACGTCCTGCCTGGCAGGGGCCCTCAGGTGCACAGCACTCTTTTCCCCTGTTCAATCAGCCCCTCCCGAGGAACCCTGAGGTGGGGACGTCCCACCTCCAGGTGCGGGGCTCCAGCTCCTCTGGGGGACCTGCAGCCGTGGCCCCCCACCCTGTGCACCCGCGGCTTTCCCAGCACCTTGGGATCTTGGCCCACCCCACCCTCCACCCCCGAAGACAGGCACTTCCTGCACCCCCAGGCAGGGGTCCCGCAGGCCTGCAGTCACGCCCAGGGAAAGTTTTTTTTTTAAAAAAAAAAAAAAAAAAAGAAGTAAGTCATTGAGGGTGTTTGGAGGCTGGATCCCAGAAAGGAGATTGCCCCCGAGTGGCTCACAGGTCAGAGAGCAGGAGGGGTCAGCCAGGGGTCTCTGGGAAGGACACCCAGGCTGCTGTGGGGTCACCAGACCACTGGGCTTCAGGCTTTCAGTCCCTCATGGGGTGTGTGGGAGAGAGGACAGCGTGCTCAGAACCAGTGACGGCGGGGCACATTCCCCACGTCTGCATGTCCCCGTGGGTGGGTACAGGTTGTGGACCCATGACAAGTATTGGACGCGCTTGCAGTCATGCTGGCTCTCCCAGCCTGGGCCAGGGCCCCAGCGCTTCCCGGAGCCCCCCCCCCCCCCCCCCGCCCGGGCACCCACCAAAGTGCGGGCAACCCAGCCTGGGGCTCTGGCGGTGCAAGGGGTCCACCCCGACACAGCAAAGAGGGCTTCCTCATTTCTGATGAGATTTAAGGCATCCTGAGGAGCCTACCTTCAAGCACAAAATCAGAGGAGACGCACCAGAACTTTTCGGTTCCCACTGACATTGGGGCTAGGGCCTGCCCACCGGGACCTCTCCTGGTGCTTCCGTGTTAAATCCCCCGAATCTACACCAGCGTTAACGGAGGAATTTCTGGTGGCACATACAGAAACTTCTATTAAAAATTTTTTTTTCAATATTTATTATTATTGAGACACAGAGAGAGACAGAGCATGAGCAGGGGAGGGGCAGAGAGAGAGGGAGACACAGACTCCGAAGCAGGCTCCGAAGCAGGCTCCAGGCTCTGAGCTGTCAGCACAGAGCCTGACATGGGGCTCGAACCCACAAACCGCAAGATCATGACCTGATGCTGAAATGGGACACTCAACCAACAGAGCTACCCAGGCACCCCAGCAACTTTTATTTTATAAAGCCACGCTTAAGTTTATAAATCGTACTGAGTTTTTTTTAAATGTCTTACTTCCAAATGATTTCAAATTTATGGGAAAAGTCGCAGTAATGATTCAGAGAACCCTCTCACAACCTTCATCGCTGATTGACCAATAGTTTACATCCTGCACCATTCACTTTATCGTTTTCTCCCTGCCTCTCTCTTTCTCTGTACACTCACAGGCACGTGTAGAGGAACGGCCTCGTCTGAGGACATACTGTGTGTGTGTGTGGGGGGGGGGGGGGACATCATGGCACTCCACGGTCATATGAGGTTATATTGTTGCATCCACACGTTGCATCTTGATAAGAGTGCGGCCGGGAACAGCCAGGGTACAGAGTTTTTATAACCGATCACATGGTTTTATCATCACCTGGGAACAGAACAAAGAAACAGTTTCCAGGTGAGTTAGAAACAGTTGCCTAGGGGCGCCTGGGTGGCGCAGTCGGTTAAGCGTCCGACTTCAGCCAGGTCACGATCTCGCGGTCCGTGAGTTCGAGCCCCGCGTCAGGCTCTGGGCCGATGGCTCGGAGCCTGGAGCCTGTTTCCGATTCTGTGTCTCCCTCTCTCTCTGCCCCTCCCCCGTTCATGCTCTGTCTCTCTCTGTCCCAAAAATAAAATAAAAAATGTTGAAAAAAAAAATTAAAAAAAAAAAGAAACAGTTGCCTAATGAGGTGTTTACTTTAGACTTTCTGCCTCTAAGTTGCAACCAGTGGATCTCCTTGACCCTGCCTCTGATGCTCTTTTCTTTGAACTTTTGTTTCCTTAATTGGTGAAGCCTAATTTACAAGAGTATGAGGCCTAGTTTACAAGAGCAAAGCAAGGCTGCTATCTCTTAGCCTTCAGTGTCAACACAAAGCTGTTATTTTTCAAGCTAAGCATTAGCCCTACACTACAATTTAACCCTTACAGTGTGACAGAGGTCCGTCTCTCGTGGCCCCAGGATTAAGTCTTGTGTTTTTGAGGCTGTATGCTGATCCAGAATTTTCATCCTGTTTGGCAGATTCCCTCCCTTTCCTTGAGAATCTCCAGACATGCAGACACTTCCTCCATGGAATCTTCTTCAGGCAGGCCTCTCTCTCCTCCAGTGAAATTGATGTACTCCCTCTTTCCCCCTAAAAATCTGAGCCTCTGTCCATGGTGTGGTGCATTTTAGCGGTGAGCTCGTAGCAAAATGATGAAATGGAGTCAGTTCCTCAAGCTTCCAGCATCTGCGTTCTCCTAAAACTTTACTTTTCACCAAATAAACCTCTGAATGTTAGGCCTCTGGGTGAAACTTGTCCCCTTCAGGGGAAGGATTGTGTGACGTGTGGTGGAGGCAGCCGGGCCTCTGCACCCCTCCAGGGGACGCTGCCCACCTGGACCTAAGGATGCCCTGTGGCTGCCCGGGCTGCACCCGCCAGTCCAGAGAGTTCCAAACAGACGTGTACAGATCACTTAAAGGGAAGTACATCTCTCAGATCAGTTCAGTTCTGATTCTATATCCAATCCCCGCATTTTTATCATAATGTCACTTATAATAACGGAATAAGGTTTATCTCTTTTAAACAATTAAAAACAATAAAAAATGTTAATTAGACACAAGCTAACTTTCAGTTTAAATACAAACTAAATTGGGGGTGCCTGGGCAGCTCAGTCAGTTAGGTGACTTCGACTTAGGTCATGATTTCGCAGTCCGCGGGTTTGAGCCCCGCGTGGGGATCTGTGCTGACAGCTCAGAGCCTGGAGCCTGCTTCGGATTCTGTGTCTCCCTCTTTCTCTGCCCCTCCCCTGCTAATGCTCTCTCTCTCTCTCTCTCTCTCTCTGAAAAATAAATAAACATTAAAAAATTTAAATACACACTAAATTGACTTAAATTTAATGTGATAGGCAATGTTGCTTTGCTGAAACCAGTCATAACCATCAACAGACATATGGTACAGTCTTAAGGGTGGGCTCTTTGGAGGCTGGCATGACTTACCATCACCTTTGGGCTTATTGATTGTTCAAATTGTGATATTGTGATTTACAATAAAAAAAAAAAATACATGCTTGGTCTAACCTAGTCCCAGCACACAGCTCCAAAAATTCTGGGAATTTCCAAAGTGCAGAGAATGGAGAAGGTATCTCTTGTTATGTTAATGAGGCACTTTTTGGAATGACCCTGGGTCACCCGAGGGCGGGGGCTGGTTGCCGGAGGACCAACCACGTGATTGGAGAGTCGGAACCTTCAGTCCCACCCCCTGACCTCTGGGTCAATGATTTAATCCTTAGGGCCTGAGTAAGGAAGCCTCCGTAAACCCACAAGAACTGGGTGTGGAGGGCTTCGGGGGTGGTGAACGTTTGGAGGTTTGGAGGGAGCCGTGCGCCCAGAGAGGGCGGGGAAGCTGGGCGTCCTTCCCCGTCGCTGGCTCTCCTTCTGGCTTTTCCTGACTTCTGTCCTTCTATGATAAACTGGTGACCTAGTAAGTAACCCGTTTCCCTGAGCTCTGGGAGCCGCTCTAGCAAACAGATGGAATCCTAGGAGGGGTTGTGGGAACCTGGGATCTGTAGCCCACCGGCCAGGAGCGCGGGTGACCGCGTGGCTTGTGATTTTCATCCTGAGTTGGAGGAGGCTGCTGGAGCCTCTATCCCGTAGCCGGTTGGTCAGAAGCACAGGGGGGACAACCTGGGTTTGTGACCCGCAGGTGAAGTGAGGGTGGGAGGGGTGGGGGCAGTGGTCTCTTGGGATCTGATTCTGTGCCGTCGCTGGGTGGATGGTGTCGGACCCGAGTTGGGCTATAGGACAGACACCCAGCTGGCGTCTGAGAACGACTCGGTGGTGGATGGGCACCCCTCCCTGCACGCTGGGACCGGTGACCAGGAACAAAGACAAATCTCTTCTTACTTTCTCGGACAACTGCAGACCTGCCCGTGGTCTACCTGTTGTTTTCATTAGTCATGGTCTGTGTTTGGTTCTCATCAGCCATACAATTAATAGGGACAAAAAACAAGCTGCAGTGGAGAAGTCCTACTGGTGACGCAGAATTAATTTGTTCATGGACCCACCCCAAATGGAAGCGGTCTGGCAGGGAGCCCGGGGAACCGCAGAACGACCGATGGGCGCTCTTTCCTAGTATCTTCTGTTCACATCTTAGAACACCTTTTATAAGAAAGATTCCGTAGTCAGATAAGTAATTAATAAAAATCTTTTTCGCCTATGAGAAATTAACAGAAAATGTTACAACAACAGTAACAATTTGATCAGGTAGCCAGACCTTCAGTTTAGGGGCGGGGCGGGGGGGGGGGGAAACGTGTGTGGACCCGATGGGTGGAGAACTGAACCGCTCACACTTCTCAGGTGGTGGAACTGTGTTACCACTGGCCCGTGGGAATCCCCGTTACTGTGGTCCCCACCACCCACCCTCTCTGCTCCCACTTCATTCTTCCCTGTAGGTACCCACAAGCATGTGTTCTAGATCGAACCTGGGGATATGAATATAAATCACATTTGTAAAATACATAATGTTACTTTCCATATATTTTCAGTATGGAAAAAAATTATGGTTTTCATTTACAAAAGTGATTTTGAGTTGTACATTGAATTCTATTTTTTTTTAACTTTTTTTTTGCTTAACTCTTTCTGGATCTAATTATGTTGGCATGTAGAGAGACAGGTAGATACAGAGATCTACACAGGTGTGAACCTTATGAATCCGGGCGAGCTGTGCTCTGGAATGTCGAACCCACAGTGGGTTTGCTGTGTCATAGGGAATACACAGCCCGAATTTCACTAAATACTGCCAGGCTGCTTCCAGAAGGGATGTATCAGCTTATACTCCACCAATGGACCAGGAGTGTTCCCACACCCTAACATCCTTACTAACACTTGGGCTTTATGATTTTCGCCCATACGATGGGTTTAAGGAGGCAGCTGTGGTTTTTCTAAGTTGTATTTCTCTGATTATAGAGGAGTTTGGTCATATCTTGATATATTTTTGGCCAACTTTCTGTTGAATTTCTGTTTTTTTTTTTATTCTATTGACGTTCTTAGTAGAATCTTGATATGAGTTTCATGTTTGATATGAGTTTCATGTTGGAATTGTATTACAAATATCTTGTGCAAACACCTGATGAAGTTGATGTCAATGTATTTTGTCTCCCGTCTGATATTGTCCAATCTAGGTGTCCCTACTGAACAGAATTATTCACTCTTCTTGTAGTCAAAACCATCAATTGCTTGCTTATGGTTACTGTTGCATAAATATTCTGCCTCTTGTGACCCCAAGGTCATAAGGACCTCCTCCAACATTTTTATCTTTAGCCTCATAGTTCACTTTTTTTTTTTTTCACATTTTCTCCACACAGTGAAACAGTTTTGTCAACTGTATGCTTTCCCTGATGCTGTATGGCACTATGTTTCCACTCCCACTATACGTGGATCTATTTCCACATTCCTTAATCTGCTCCACTGTTTTGTTTTTCCCAGATTCCCCATCATTTCCAAAATTGATTTAGCTATTTGTGGATCTTTATTCCTCCATATAAATTTTATTTGTTTATTTATTTTGAGAGAGAGAGAGTGCAAGCAAGCAGGGGAGTGGCAGGGGGAAGGAGAATCTTCCCCACTCCACACTCAGCATGGAGCCCCCTGTGGGGACTGATCCCAGGACCCCAGGATTACGACTTGAGCCGAAATCAAGAGTTGGATACACAACTGGCTGAGCCACCCAGGCGCCCCCTCCTCCATATAAATTTTAGAAAACATTTTGCAGCTTCCCCAAAACCTCTGGAATTTTTATTGGGATGGCAATGAGTGTACAAATTTACTTGGGGAGTGCTGACGTCTCGCAGTGTTACGTTGGCAATAACCGTAATTGTGGTACTTTCCATTGGTATAGGTCTTCTGTTGTCTTCATAACGATCTTGTGCTTTCGTTGCTAGGTTGTCTTAGATATTTTGTAGCAGCGTTTTCAAATTTTCACGTCATGGTACCCCTGGGAAATGATCCACAAGTGGTGATCCAGGCATCCTTGTACTATTTCCAATCTTAAAGGGGACGTGTCCGAAGTGTCTCCTTTAAATATGTGTTTGTTGTAGGATTTTGGTGTGTAGCTTCTATCACGTAGGGAAGTCTTCTGTGCTGATAATTTGTTTTATAAATCAGGGCTCAACTTCATCAGATGATTTTTCTGCGTGTATTAACAGGGTGCTTTCTTTCCTTTTGTCCACTGTGTGTGAATTACATTCATAGATTGGCTCATTGCCAGTAAACTCAGAGCTGTTTTGTTTTTGAGCCAAACTCTACTTAATGCAGTTTTTCGTAAAATGTGAGATGCGCTCAGCCAAATTCACATCCACATTCAGAATGGAACGACTCTCATTGCGCTTTCCTTGTTCTCTTATTACTCCTCTCCGATTCTGGTGTGAAGGTTACGTTTGCTTTGTAAAATGAGTTTGATTATTTCCCCCCTTTTCTGGTATCTGGACTGATGTGCCTCAAGATCTATCTTACTTAGGTTTTCAAGTTAGTGTGTGGTTCAGAGTCTTGTTGATGTTTGCGACCACATCCTTCCAATGCAACCGGGGTTGGACAACTAAAAGCACCTCATGGATTTCATTGTACCTGTGATGCTGTATGTAATTTCGTTTTCTCTAATCAGATTGACTCACGTGAGACTTGAATCTAAAACAAAGATCAAAGGGGAGACTGTCAGGTGACTACTGCTGCCTAGTAAACTACTTCCTCCCCCAAATTAGTGACTGACAACAATGATTGATTTTTTCCCAGGATTCCCTGGGGTGGGGGTTGGGCAGTTCTGTCCTCATTTTTCTTGTCTCACTCAGAGGCTGCATTCAGCGCCTAAGGCACAGGTTTGGTGGCTGGTGCCAGTGGACGGCCGGGCCACTTATTTCTCTCCTGACCTGTTCACATGATGAAGCGCATCCCAGGGCAGCATTCCAAGAGGGAGAAGGCAAAATCTGCCATCCTTCATAAGAACTAGCCTGAGAAGTCCCATAATGTCCCTTCCAACATGTTTTGCTCGGCAAAGCAAGTCACAAGACCAGACCAATGGTGGAGAAGAGGACTCCACCTGTTGATGGGGGTCTAAAGAGAAAGTCATGCTGTGAACCAAGGGCATGCATCCTGAGATGGGAGGTATTTGGGTCCATAAGTTAAGCTTTCCAACGTGGTACTGAAGCATCTAATTTTGCTACGGCAGTTGGTGGCAAGAAGAAAGCGATTGGAGCAGACCGTTCTGGTGATGGGTTCTCAACCTCTGCCACCTTCTGAAATTTTTCAACAGCTGCAAGGAAGTGTGTACTCACTTCCCTCCCGTCCTCCCTCTTCTGGGCACGCTGGTTGCTGAGTTGTTAATAAGCGTTGTTTCAAATCCTCTGTCAGTTCCAACATATAGTGAACTTTGTCCAGACTTTGTTTCTAGTCCTTCATTCAACACTCTGTAAACAGCAACCCATTTTCTTCCTGAATGCAGTGCCGATTTTGAGACTGGCATTGTGCATCCTTCGTTGCTTTGTAGGAGCGATCTGGTTTCTCTCTGGAAGCTCCCAGAACTTTATTTTGTCTTTGGTGTTCCTGAATGCACTATAGTTTCTCTGTGGTTATATTTTCTTAAAATTTTTTTAATGTTTATTTATTTCTGAGACAGAGACAGAGCATGAGTGGGGAAGGGGCAGAGAGAGAGGAGAGACACAGAATCGGAAGCAGGTTCCAGGCTCTGAGCTGTCAGCACAGAGCCCGACGCGGGGCATGACCTGAGCCGAAGCCAGACACCCAACCGACTGAGCCACCCAGGCGCCCCTTTGTGGTTATATTTTCTTATCGACACTGTTCTGCAATCTACAAGCCCTTCCAGCCTGAAGTCTTTTATCTTCTTTAAAACTGGGGGATTCACATTATTTGTACTAGAATTTGCTGCTCTCTGTTTATTTTTTCTCCCCCTTTGGGACTCCTCTTCTCATGGCAATTACCTCATATCTATCATCCCTTTGTCTTTTCCTGATGTTTCCCTGGACTGCTACCCAACCCGATCTTCCAGCTCGCTGATTTGTTCTTTAGTATCCACAGTGCTTTCAGTTTGTTGCATTTTTTTTTTATTTGACTCATCCTTAAGGCTGCAGTTACTAATACCTTTTCATCTCTTTTATGGTATTTACCACTTATATTCATAATTCTAAAAAGGTCAGTCATAGGTACAAAAAAAGAAAGGTTGAAGTCTGATTACATACTGTGTTTATGAGTAAAATTTAGCCAACTGGAGTGAAATAGCACATCCCCCGAATGGCGAAGGCTATCCATGACAGTGCGGGTGCGGGGAACATCACACTGGGCTGCCTGGCTCATCCCCAAGGCAGCTGGTCTACTTTGTACCATGGTGTTGCAGTTTCTATAAGCTACTGCCAGTCTTCACGATCACAGTTTCTTCATAGATCACGATCTCTGTCAGAGTTGAGGACAGAAAAACTCTCTAAAGGCCTGAAATACAAGGGAAGTCATTTTAGGTTTCTAAGTCAGCATGACTGTACATAAACTTTGTCAAAACCAAATGACTGATCCAGGGGTCCTCAAGCGTGCATTGTCCATCCACTCTGTGTGAATGACTAGACTGAAGAACATCTTGTCCTTAAGAAATTGATCAGGGCGCCTGGGTGGCTCAGTTGGTTAAGGGGCCGACTTGGGTTCAGGTCATGATCTCATGGTTTGTGAGTTCAAGCCCAGTATTGGGCTCTGTGCTGACAGCTCGGAGCCTGGAGCCTGCTTCGGATTCTGTGTCTCCCTCTCTTCTCTGCCCTTCCCCTGCTTGTGCTCTTTCTCTCTCTCAGAAATAAACATTTAAAAAGAAATTTTTTTTAAAATAAAAAATAAAAGAAATTGATCAACACGGGGCACCTGGGTGGCTCAGTCGGTTAGGTGTCCAACTCTTTTTTTTTTTTTTTTTTTTTTGAAAGAGAGAGAGACAGAGTGCAAGCAGGGGAGGGGCAGAGAGAGAGGGAGACACAGAATCCGAAGCAGGCTCCAGGTTCCGAGCTGTCAGCACAGAGCCCGACATGTGTCTTGAACTCATGAATGGTGAGATCATGACCTGAGCTGAAGTTGGACTTGATTTAAGCTCAGGTCATGATCCCAAGGTTGTAGGATTGAGCCTTCTTTAGGGAGCCTACTTGGCTTTCTCTCCTTCTGCCCCTCCCCTGCACACTCCCTCTCCCTCTCTACAAAAACAACCCCCCCAAAACAAACAGTGCTCTTACTCCCTACTTTCCATGACGTTAAATAAAACTCATGATTCCTGCCTACGCATTAATCTATAGTCTTTTTTTGAACCTTTGCAAGAATGTACTTCTGACATATTGGTTTATGGATCTTTATGCAAAAAAGCATATAGCCATGTAAAAACTGTTCCTTCACCAGGGCAGTGTCCTCCCTGTGAAGATCACATTTCCCAGACAGATGTCCTAATCTGGGCTCAAATAAAAGTGTTTTCTTCTTTTATTAGAGTGCTTTCTGGTCAGTTTGCATCAACAGAGTCCAGTGAAGTGTCTTTGCTATTCTTGGCCCTTTTCTCATCCAAGGAACTTATTCTCTGAATGTGGTGTTTTTATTGCAGTTAGACTGACATTATGATCAGTTTGGAGAGAATTTGTGTTTTAACCACATTATGGCCTCCCAAGCATGAACACACTGTATCTCTCCAGTCATGTGTCTTTTTCTCTCTTAAAGGTTCACAATTTTGCTTATCAGGACTTTGTGTTTTATGTTGTTTTTTTTTTCCCCCTTAGGCTTATCCCCAGTATGTGACATTTGATGCTACTGTAATCATATTTCTTTTTGCATGTCTTCTAGTTATTTGCTCTGGTATGTAGGAATACAATTGACTTATGCATTGATCTTACATCCAGATATAAAGATAAGTGTATCAGTTGCAAAGTTTTAGATCTTCCTTTCCAATTACTGTAACTTCAATTTCTCCTTTATTGTGCTGGCTCTGACTTCCAGCACATTGCTCAATATAATTGGAGATAATAGGAAATCTTAAAGAGAATACTTCTGATATTTCTTCATAAGAATTCTGTTAAATGTTTTTTATAGCGGTCTCTATGAGGTTAACAAAGCTTCCTCCTACTTTTATCACTAAGAGAGGTATCACCAGTGAGTGGTGAGTTTACTAAGTTTATATTCTAAAAGCATGATGAATTTGTCATTTTTTTTTTCTGCATATTGGAGAGGAGCATCTTTTTTCTCCTTTGTGCTAATTTTCTAACATGTCTAAAATTACGCTACCTTTACATTTGTAGGATGGCAGGCTGTCTTTAAAAATGCAGTTGGGTGCAGTTGAGCAGCATTTTACTTAGGGTGTTAACGTGTATCTGTTTGTGTGAGGGGGCATTACTTTCCTTTCTCATATTGTCCACGTTTGGTTTTTCAATCAACATTTTCTTGCCTGATAGAACAGACTCTTCTGCAAAGTCGTGTGGGTCCAGTGTTTTCTTTAGAAGACTTTTAGTTACTGCTTCAGTGTAATGGATATAGGAACCTTCGGTCTTTCTTTGTTTCTTGAGCCAGTACAAGAAGAAAGTAAAGGGGAAGCAGAACAGTAAAGAAGGAAAGACAGACACCAAGTAGAAAATATAATAAAATGGCAGACTTAAAGCCGAAAGTCAGTCATTACATGAAGTGTGAAAGGCCTTAAATACCAATTAAGAGATGGAAAATAGATAAAAACAGTTTACCTAACTATATGGTGCCTACAAGAAATTCACTTCAAATAGAAAGATATAGGTAGGTTAAATGTAGAAGAATGGAAAAAGCCGTAGGATACAAACCCTGTTGAAAGGAAGGCTGAAGAGGTTATATTCGTATCAGACGGGCAGACTTAAGAGTAAAGAGAATTACCAAGACAAGGAGGGACGTCACCTAATAAGATGGTCTACTTGCCATGGAGACAGAGCCGTCTTAAGTGCACCCAATTAACAGAGTCGCAAATGCCACGCGGCAAAACTCGGCAGAACCACAGGGAGCCGAGGACCAAGCCCTGTGGAGCTCCCTCAGGCAGAAGAGTCAACAGAGACCAGGAAGGGCCAGCATTGATGGAAGGAGAGTCTTGAACACCCTTTCAACGAAACACTGAAGGCCTCAACAAGATCCTGGAAGTGACCATTCATGTTACCGGAGTCCCAGGAGGGTGAAAAAAAACCAAACTGTTGAATATTTTACAAAGTAGTATTGTATTTATAAAGAATTTATTATATTTATAAAGAATATTATAAACTAAGGATGTGCAGATGAGTCCCTAATTCTGACACTGATACGTCTGTATTAAGTGTACAAAAAAGTCTATGTGGATAATCCACCATGGTGTTTAAATCAGTGGTTAAATCTGTGATACAGGATTGTTGAGAAAGGAACGAACAGACACCTTATTTCTTTTAATAAATATTTTTTACTTCTTTAATTGTCAAAGATAAATGGGATAAAACTTCCTAGGCAGAGCGCTTGGAGTTTGGTGGGAATTGAGAATTACATTCAACAGTACACTAACACTGAACAGCAGTGGGTGCGGTCGCTGAAGCTGGCATATGCATCTGATGCTTTCTCATGCATAATTATTCACAGAAAAGTCAAGAGGATGATGGAGAGTAAGCATTCAGAGCTCAAACTTGAGCTTTGTTCTATGTGCTGTCGGTCCTGAATGAGGTCATGACCTTGTGCTCGTATTAGTGGAACAGAGAGAAACTCGTACTTTAAATAATACACTTAGTCCTACTTACACACAGACTTGATCATCGGAAGCGTCTTCCACTGATGTGGTGAATAACTGCTTTTCATATAATATGTACATTTAAAATTTCAGCTTGTTTACAACGGAAATTGGGGTCAAGGCAGGCTTTGTACTTGCACTGCTGTCCTTCATATGATTGATGTGGAGGCCCAGAAGGGACAAAGAAAAAACTGTTTATGCCAACTGTACGGTGCCTTCTAGACAGGCAGTTAATAACTGGAGCAGTCGAAAGAAAGAGTGCATTCCCCAGGAGGAAGGCTCTCTTAGCACACTGCCTGGTCTGAATGACTGAATATGGACCGAGGGGCTAGTTTTGCCCTTGACCTCTTTGTCACTGTGCTCAGTCCGTGAGCAGGGTGCAGTAGCTTCCCTCTTCCTATCAAGCGAAGTCTCTTTCTAACGGGGAGCCCCTGGTGAGGTGGTTCCTTCCGCCCCATCCCCCCATTCCTCCCAGTTACCTTTATCACATCTCATCTGACCTGATCTTGCTGAGAACATCAGCCACCCCACAGTCATCAAAATGCCCAAACTTATCAGCAAGGAGTCCAAGAATCCCTTCCCAGTCTGGCCCAATTCAGTTAGTTTTCTGCTGTTTTTACAAATGACAACAAACTTAGTGTCTTAAAACAGCACAAATGTATTATCTGACAGTTACAGAGATCAGAAGTCTGAAATAGGTTTTACTGGGCTCAAATCAAGGAGTCTGTAGAGCTGTGTTCTTTCTGGGACTTTCGGGGAGAAGCCACCCATTCCTTTTCCAGGCTCAAGGGGCCACCTGCGTTCGTGCCACTCTGACTTCTCCTTCTGGGAGGCCCTCTGGCCCTCTTGCCTCCCTTGTTAGGACCCTCGTGATACCCCTGGACCAGCCACTATAACGCAGGGTCATCGCACCATCTCAGACAAGGTAACATATCCACAGGTTCCGGGGATCGGGATATGGACATCTCTGGGGCTGTTTTTGTCTATGACATCGATCCTCCCAGATTCACGTCCCATGGCTTTCCTTCCCTTGACCTCTGCATTCTACATTCCCAGCACATACCGGGTTTCCACCTGCAGCTCCCTGACAGTGCACAGTAGTGGTTAAGAGGCCAAACTCTGGAGTCTGACTGTTGGGGTTCAAATCAGGGTCTGCCACTTACTTGCTAAATGGATTTGGACAAATAGTTATTGGTGTTGTTTTCACCTGGATCTAAATACGATTACAAGGGAAAAGGTAAAGGACACCACAAGGAAGCAGTTACCCAAATCCAGACTGCTTGCTGTTCGGCAGGCACCAATGGCCTGCTTTCTCATTGAAATCTCTATTATACAGGATGGTGGGTCACCGTGTGTGTGTGTGGGGGGGGGGGGGGGGGTGGGGTGGGGTGGGGTGGGGGGTGAGGGATGGATCCAACCAAATTGCATGTTGGGGTCCAGGTCTGGATGTGGAGGTCAAAAGGGAGACAGGCAGGGAAATGTGACTCTAAACCAGCCCTCAGAGGATCATAAGAATTATTTTAAGTGTAATAGTGGCACGGTGCTAAATATTCTTAAAGTTTTTAAGACCTACCCCATAAATACAGCGATATACTCAAAAGCACCCTTTCAAAGCGAAATGACATTATACCTGGGACTCTCCTTAAAGATGTGCAGGGAAAAAAGGAAGAGGGGAGTACATGAAACAAGATGGCCAGAACATTAACCGCTAAGCTCAGTGACTGGTACCCCGGACGTGATTATACTATTCCACTTTTCCACCTAAAATTTTCCTCAATACGTCTCTGTAAAAATAAATCTCCTAGAAAGCTACTCATTCCTAGGCTCTGCCAGAAAGTCAGAGGTCTCCCTGTCCACCTCCCGTGACGGTTTATCACATCTTCACCATCACCGCACCTCATTACCCCCAAGTATTCAGGCCTCCAGATGCTCGCCCGGTGCAGGGCACAGGTGGCCCGAAGAGGCGCTGGGCAGGGGCGGGACCCAGCAGGTGCGGCGCGTAGGTGGGCGGCGGGGGCACCAGCAGGTGCGGGACCGGGTGGGATCCCCGCCCTGCGCCCGCCGATGCTCCTGCTCCAGCGGCGATCCACACCGGTCCCGAAGCGCAGGGCGTGTGCCCGGTGCGGAACGCGAGGCGTCAGTCACCACGAGGTCGCTCTGCCACCTACAGACAGCGGGTTCACGGGTCCGCGTACTTCCTCCGGCGACCTCCGTCTGCCCGACGTGGGCTCCGGACCGCGCCGCCCAGGGCCTGGCCATGCCCGCCCGCCACGGGCGCCGTTACCTCCCTGTCCCGAGGCCAGGCCCGCGGCGGCCGGGAAGCTGGCTCCCCTCCCTCCCCACGCCCGGACTGCCTCACCTCCCACGCTTCCAAAGCCCTTCTCGGGCCGCCCAGACTGCGCCTGCGCGAAGGCGGACGCTAGGCGCGCAACCCCACCGCGTTTCGCCAAGCCCCGCGATACCTCACCCCTCGCGCCGACCCGCCCACCCCAACGGCTCGGCGGACCTGGAACGTTCCAAACTTCTGCGCACGCGCTCTGCGGCCTTTAACATCCCGGCTCCGCCCTCCTCGGCCACGCCCCTTTCCTTCGGGGAGCTTTTCGTCCCCACGTCTTGCCAATCATCCACTTCTTCCCTGGAGCGACCTCGCAACAGGTCTCTGATTGGCTCATCATGGGAGCCAACGCCTAGGATGGGGGGGTGCCGATAGGCTGTGAGCCGGTCTCGCCTCCCGGCAGTTTGCGCGAAGCGTGATTGGCTGACGCCTCCGTCCAATCAGCGGTGGGCTGTCGGATTCAAACCGGGAGCGTTCGGCCTGCGGTCGGTTGGTCGCAGTCGAGTCGTTGGCTTGGCCCGACGTGGACGTGTGGTCCTGCTGCGCCCGCTCTTCGAGCCCCGTCGCTCCCGCCCGCCCGCAGGATGGCTCACAAGCAGATCTACTACTCGGACAAGTACTTCGACGAGCATTACGAGTACCGGTGAGGGGCCAGCCGGCCGGGCTCTGGGCGGAACTGAAGTCGGGGTCGCAGCGCGGCGGCCGGGGTTCGGGTCGGGGCCCGAGGTCGGAGGTCGGGTCGGGCCGGGGTTGAAGGACGGGGGGCCGGGGTCGAGGCCGGGTCGCCCCCGCCCGGGCGGGCGCGTGCGGCCCGCCGGCCTCCGCCCTTTGTTCGCGGAGGCGAGGAGGCCAAGCGGGCCCGGGGGCGAGCCGCCTGGCTGGGGTGTCGGGGTTCGGCGGACCGGGGCAGGCGGCGGGGCGCCTACCCCTCCCTCTAGTCAAGGTCGTGTCCCGCGGCCTCGGTGTGCCGGCCAGGGGGCCTTCGGCTCCCTAGTCGCCGTGAGACGCGCCCGGACTCCCCCCGGCGGTGGGACAAGCAGCGAGGACGCGGCGGCTGGGAGGCGCTCGGCACTTCCGGCCGTGGCCGTGCGGGGGGCCGGCACCCTCCGGGCGGGGCTCGGGGGCGGGGCTCGAGGGGGCCCCGCGGCGGCTGGCCTCGAGTCGGTGTTTCTCCGCTCTCCTGGGTCTTAGAAATGTGTTTTCTGGGGAAAAACGGGGCGTGTTTCTGGGCAGCTCTACCGATTAGTCATTCCTGCCCCGGCTAGAAAATGCGGTTTTCTTGCCACACTTCGATTTGAAGTCTGCCCGCCCAGTTTTGTAGAGGAAGAGCACAGACACGGTTCTCCCCTGGTGCGTGGGCCTAACGTGCAGTGACGCGTTGCGGGCGTCCGACGGCGGGCAGTCGAGGCTGGGACGGGGCGTCCTGCACCAGGGGGCCCCAAGTGGGGAAGGTACTTTCCGGGACTCGGGGCGGTACTTCCGCCCTTGGTTTCCGGACCCGGGCGCAGTTAGGAGCACCGCGCAAGGTAGACCCCCCCCCCCTCCTCCCCCAGGCTCGTAGCCCAGTTAGCCGAGCGGTTCGTGGTGGGAGAGGGCAGCGGGAAATTGGGTCTGTTGGGTGGTTGGTTTGTGCTGTAGGTTCAGACGTGGTTTTTCCTAGTTTCCTTATGCTGAGGCTCCCCTGCGCCTGGACTTGCAGACCAGGTCCTGTCGGCAGTCGGCCGTCGGCCGTCCGCCCTCCTCGGCCGTGTCTTGTTCCTCAGAGCCTCCCGCGTACCTGGCCTTGGCCTCTGCCCACGCTCCCGCGGTCGGGAAGGGAACGTTGGCTTTCGGCAGTGTTTTCTCGCACGGAGTTGGGAAGCGTCCCTGTGCAGTCAGCCGCGGTTCTCTCGGTGAAGCTGCCTCCACCGCCCGAGGTTACCTGGGCGGAAACAGCCCGTTCCCGCCGTTGTGACTCAGGCCGGGTCAGCGGGGACACAATTCCGTGGTTGTGCGTAGCGTGGCTACATTGCACTTCTCTGGGAGAAATGTAACAGCCGTTGCTGTAGAAGGCGGAGACATTTGTAGAGCCTCGAACGTGTCTGTTAAGGCAGCATTTCGAGGTAACACAAGATGCAGGTTTATTGGCTGGCTGTACTAGCAGGAAGGCTTCGGGTCAAAGGTTGGCTATCAGTAAGTATGGGGGCCTCATGTTACATGTGGGTTTTCAACCGCGCAGGGGGTCAGGGCCCCCGACCCCGTGTTGTTCAGGGGTCAACTGTAGTTCACTGGCACTGGATTCAGCAGCCTCATGGCAGGTCTGGCAACATAGTTGTTTTGGGGCTCATTTCTTTTTTGTAAATAATACGAAACGGGTATTTAATTCACCAGTCACAGACTTAAGTTGATGACTGAGTGCTAATGGGCTGTGGGTTCCGTTTTCTCCTGTGCCGAAAAGGGTCACTGACCAGATTGCACCTTTCTCACCCCACCTGGCCACCGGACTCAGGTGGTAGATATTTTACACAGGCCAAGAAACGTGGTTATGGATGACTGTGCAACTTTACTGCTACTGGGAATGGTGATTTATAAAGATTTTTTTACTGTAATTAAGCAGGGTGCACATTTGTTCTTAAGTTGTATGAAGTTACAATTATGTTCTTGATGGTTTGACATTGGAGAGTATTGCAAGCCTTCCTGAAAAAACTTAATAAGTTTTGGATATAGGTCATCTGGATAGAAATCTGTAACTTATGGAAAACTGAAGGTCATTGTGTAAGGTTGTCAGGTACATGTATATGTGGGACTTGGGTTTGTTTTTGATTTGGATTTGGAAAAAACTTCTAGGGTACATAAGGACTTGTGTGTACTGCAAATCTGTAACGTTGAGTAGTGGGAAACCCAAATTAACAAATTAGTTTTTTTCCCTCTTCTGTAAAAGGCTGCATGGGTCTGGGACGACCGTTCTACAGTCAGAAACCATCTCCAATTTACAAGGCTTCTGTGGTCTTAGATGGCTTCTCTGGCTCCCTGATCACATCAGTCGGCTTCATAACCAACAGGAAAGAACAAGGAAGAGAGTTGGGCACGTTCTTCCCTTTTGAAGACAGTTTCCATCAGTGGCATATTTTCTCCTTACACCCTATTGGCCAGGATTTAAGTCATTAGAGGTAGCTGTAGTGCTGGTTGGGATGTTTTGGAGAACCATGAGCCTGATTTCAGGTATGGGGCTAATGTTCCTGAAGAACACGGGGACAAGTAGCAAGCAGTCTCTTGGAGAAGAAAAGAGGAGTCCTAAAAAAAATGTCTTCTGCTTTTCGGCCATATATTCTTCTCTCCCTGTTTTGAACATAGGCCATCAAAAATCAGAATTTGAGATATTAGATGGTTCTGAAGATTGATGCCAACAATAACATGAGTTGCTTGAAAAATCTTTATTTTGAACTCAGATTTTGAGTATCCTGAAAATGTATTTCTGAAGTGCTCATAATTGTAGGAAAGGTGTATTTACTAATTCTTGGCTGTATCTTAACAGGCATGTCATGCTACCCAGAGAACTTTCCAAACAAGTACCAAAAACCCATCTGATGTCTGAAGAGGAGTGGAGGAGACTCGGTGTCCAGCAGAGTCTAGGCTGGGTCCACTACATGATTCATGAGCCGGGTAAGTTCTGCCATTTAGGAAGGCATTAACTGAGATAAAATAGTAGGGTTGCACTTGTTGAAAATTGTTTAGTAATATTTGATACTGAGTGATAATCCCAAAGTAACCAGTAAGTTTGAATGGCCGATTGCTTTCCTCCCTAGAAAGAATTTCCATTTTATAAAGTACATAATACATGAGTGAAAGTAACACGTTATTCTACCTGCAAAAAGATAAGGAGTAGAAACATAGGCAATTCTGTTTTATTTTAAAATGTCTTTTTTTTAATGTGTTGTTATTAATAGTATCTAATTTTGCCAGGAGTATATTTATAATTCTGGTGTTCCCTCCCACCCCTGCCTTTGAAAACGAGGAACTTATTTTAAGATACTTTAAAGTGTCCTCAAATTCTATGCATAGAAGTTAATGCCATTGGAAGTGATTTTGATGTGTCTTTTTGTTTAGCCTTCTAGTAAGGGATAATTATTATCTACCACATTAAGATGAAAGTAGTGAACCGTGCTATGTGTGTGGTGCATTATGAATGTTTGTGTTGATGTGTGGGGTTTTCCAGATACGAGATGGTAAAGTAAAACTTGTGGGGCTCAATTCTACCTTTGTGTTACTAATAAATCTAACTTAAACAACTTCTAATGCTTTCGACAAAATTTGAAGGCATACTATAGCAGCTGAATTAGGTGAAACTCTGCTGTTTTCTGCTTGTTGAAGAAAATCCGCAGTAGCAGCATCAGAAACGGAATTAAAACTTTCTTAGGATTGGGGCATTTAATCGTATCCCAGTTCAAAAGCTCTTTCTCCAGCTGATACCAGAGCAACTGGGGAACTATGGAACCCGGGGCCCCCACTTACAAAGAAACAACCTTTGGGAATGGGCCCCAGGGATCTGTACTTTCTACAGGCCGGTGGGTTTTGATTATGGTATTCGGTGTCTTTTTCCCATGAAGAGAGGTAACCTTTCTCTTTTCCACCGGAATGGAGATTCTAAAGGTAGAAACCATTTTCCCCAAAGTGATTTCTCTACTTAGTTAGCATCTCTTTCTCCAGGGTAGGTAAAATTAAGAAAACATGGAGGGGAATATTGTCATTATCAGCTTGTTTTCTGTTTACAGTTGACAGTGACTTGAAGCAAAATGTATTTTGGATACTTCAATAAGTAACAGTTGATCATGGATTGATTTTATTTTGGTTCAAGTCAGAATTTGAATTTTGGATTTAGTGAATGAAAATTTATTGTATTAAAATTATATAAAATATTTTGTTTCCACAGAACCACATATTCTTCTCTTTAGACGACCTCTTCCAAAAGAACAACAAAAATGAAGTATATCTGGGGATCGTCAATTAAATCTTTTTCAAATTTAATGTATATGTGTATATAAGGTAGTATTCAGTGAATACTTGAAAAATGTACAAATCGTTCATCCATACCTGTGCATAAGCTGTATTCTTCACAGCAACAGAGCTCAGTTAAATGCAACTGCAAGTAGGTTACTGTAAGGTATTCAAGATAAATTTCTTCTAGTCAGTTTTTCTCTTAATATAAGTGCCTGTTTGACTTTGCCTGTTATTTTTGTTAAATAAAGTTTATATGTTGCATTTATTTACTGGGGTTTGTTTATTTAAAACAATTTTTGTTTTAATGTTTATTCAGTCATTTTGAGAGAGAGTGCCAATGGGGGAGGGACAGAGAATCCCAAGCAGGTTCCTGGCTGTCAGGGGGGAGGGGCTGGGGGAGGGAGGCTTGATCACATGAACCTTGAATCCTGACTTGAGTAGAGATCAACAGTCAGGCTTAACTGAGCCACCCAGGTGCCCCAAGGGGTTTTTCTTAAGGTTAATTTGTGTCTACTGAGGTGGTTAGATGATTTCAGTTTTACAATGTTGGTCTGGAGGAGATAAATGTAAAGAAATATTAAATGGGTTTAAAAAGGCTTGGTTTGATGAGGGTACCATGAGTTCACTTAAAAAGCAGGACTAAGTTTCATAGAGACAGTAGATTTCACTGCTCTGCTGTTAGTTTAGTTCCTGGAGAACGGTCCAGTGTGTCTAAGAACTGTCACACCTGGGGGCCTTAAGGGAAACCACTGAATCCTATTCGGCTCCATTTACCAAGTAGGCGTAATGCTCCCCAGAAAATATCATCGCAGTTTTAAAGTTGAAAGGCACTGTGAAACACCTTTTATTCCATGTACATGTTGTGTCTGTCAAATTGCCTTTAGCTGCTACGGTACTCTGGGGTGAATGCAAACACAGACTATCTTTGCTGTGCCGGGGAACACTTTCAGATGACGGTCTGGTGGTCCCTCCTCTGCTCCTCTGTCGTCATACCTGGATGAGGACTGTAAATCCTACCAGTGGTGCTGAGCAGCAGCCTAGAACTCATTTCTGCCCCTGGGGGCCCAGGGTTAGCAAGCAAGATGACAGAATTGCTGTGTGAGCCTTGTTGCCCTGTGGGTAAACCAAACAGTACAGTACAGAGTGAGAGGGGACACCGGCCTCCGCCTCCAGCAGTGGTGGCTGCCAGTTCCTAGGCCCTTCGGGTGGGTCCACGCAGACAAACCTGGTGAACCTAGCCGTCCCCATTTCCCGCCTTAAATTCCTGCCGGTCCGCGAACCCAAGCGTCCATACTGGGGGCAGCAAACCTGCGGCTTGGCTCCTAATTAACCCCTACTGGCCAGACAGCCCGCGGGGGGGGGGGGGAGGGGGGTGCCCAACCCAACCCCCAGGCCGCCCGCGCCCGCCACGGCCACACCACGCCACTTTCCCTGACTCCTTTCCTCGCGGTCATTGGCTGTCCGCCGGAAGGAACGCGGCAGCCGAGAACTGATTTTCCGTGCTCACTTCCGGGGCGCTGGAAGTCCGTGCTTTCCTCGGCCCCACACACCACGTGGTACGCGGCCCCTTCCTCCACCTCCGGTGTCCCCCGCCCCGCCCCACGCGGGCCCTGCGCGGCCGCCTCCCTGCGCACTTCCGGCCGGGAGCGGGGCGGGGCCGGGCGCATTTCTGTGACGCACTTCCCGGCGTCCTCTCCGAAGGCGGAAAAGCGAGGAGGAGGAGCGCAGCGCGTCCGTGCCACCAGCCGACGGGGCGGCTGCTGGCCTCCAGGGCAGGGTCTCCCCCGAGCCGTGCGCCATGGCGTCGGAGGGGCCGCGGGAGCCCGCGGGCGAGGTGAGGACGGCGCCCCGCACTGGGGCGGCGGGGCGGCCTCCTAAGCGGGGGAGGACGCGGCCCCTGGAGGGAGGCCGTCCGGGTGCCCGGGGGAGGCGACCCCGCGCCGCCTCGCCGCGCTCGTGGAGGGGAGCGGCCGGCTTCCAGTAGCGGTGCGAACGTGTGCTGGAGCGGTAGCCGCCGCCGGCCCGCCGCGAAGGGAAGAGTGTGCTTTGTAAGCGCGGCCGCGGAAGTCAATGTTAGTGCGCTTCGAGAAACCGAAAGAGCGGGTTTTACGTCCAAGTCCCAAGGGTGTGGGACGCTAGGACGATTTCTAGCAAAGCCTGCCTCTGCGTCCCCACAAGACAGCTCTTAATGGTTCGCCGAGGGAAAAGCAACGGTTTTATGTAACTTTTGAGACATTCGGTGGAGGTAAACTTGCGCGGTGCGATTTGTGTTTCCGTTGGCCGCTGGCGGGCGGTTGTGGGTCGGAATCCCCGCACTGCGGGTGGGAGCGAAGGGGGCGCTGTCAGTTGTCCTCACTACGTGTTCTGGATGGGATTTTATTTCCGCTCTGACTGCCTGCCCTCCCCGCCCTTTGTAATATTTGGTAGAATACTTTTTTTTTTTTAAATATAAAAAGCGTTGGGGGAGAAGTTGTTAGCGAACAAATTATTATTTTTATGAGCGCGAGGTATTTGAACAACGGACGGTACTGGGATTAGCGTTTCTGGGGCTGCTAGAACCGAGCCGCTTTCTTGGGTTTTTTTGGTTCACGTTTGGCTTGCCTCAGATTGTCTGTAGTTAACCACCCCTCCCCCTTTTTTTTCCCTCAGGGCATCAAGTTGTCAGCAGATGTCAAACCGTTTGTCCCCAAATTTGCTGGGCTCAATGTGGTGTGGTCAGAGTCTTCGGAAGCTCGTGTGTTCCCTAGCTGTGCAGCCCCGTATTATCCGTGTGCTCAGGAGCTGCCGGGGCCTGAGTACGTACCCTTCTCAATGTCTTGTGGTACCTGGGGACCCAATGGAGGGAGGTTAGACTTCGAAATATACCGCACCTAACCTGTTTAAAGTTCTCGAAAGACTGGAGGATGCTCCTCAGCCGAGAAGGGTCTGAGCCAGTGGCACCACCTAACTGTGCCCTGCATCAGGACGGAAACCTCAACTCTCCCTTCCTTTCCCCACACTCATGCCATCATTTGGGGCAAAGAAAGTGTGGGGATTGCGTTGCATTGGTTAGTGGGAAACTTAATTTCAGGGATCATTTGTGCATAGGGTTTGAAACTATATCAGGTATCTGATGGGAGAGGGAATGGGCGGCAGACAAAAGCCCAGACAAAGAAGCCTGCTCTTTGGGTTTAGAGTTTAACATTTTAAAATCATGCTTGGGGAGGAGTGGGGACTCTCAAACATGGCTGCTGCTTTGTGTGGATAGTACTTTGGAAATTGTTGAGTTTTGCTTGAACCATTTTTGTTTATAAGCGTCCTGGGGAGAAGGATTCTTCGAGTTTGGGTTATAAAATTCTTCTACGTTTGAGTTGAAAGGAGGCTTATGTTGTTTTTTAAGTTTTCCTTTTTCTTCTTGAGATTTCATTCTTTAGGTGTTTAGAAAATACCTAAAGATTTCTGTTATTAGCTGAGTTTAGGAAAATATGTATTAAACGTTTTGTGTTGTTCTGTAGAGTACTTGTAGATTTTACTTGTAAGGTATGTATCCCCTTTATGTGAGAATTGTCTTTACACTCCTTTAATGTGGGTCATACTTGTTTCTTTTCCATGTCTGCATAGTATGATTGAAAATAGTTTAAACTTCATATAAATTCTACAGTGGTATTCCCAAAGATGAAAATTGGAATAAATAATAAAATTATCAAGTTGTCTTATTATGTACTTAGGTTGTGTTTTTTTAATGTTTATTTTTGACAGAGACAGTATGAGTGGGGGAGGGGCAGAGAGAGAGGGAGACACAGAATCCGAAGCAGGCTCCAGGCTCTGAGGTGTCAGCACAGAGCCCGACGCGGGGCTCGAACTCACGGACCGTGAGATCGTGACCTGAGCCGAAGTCGGACGCCTAACCGACTGAGCCACCCAGGCGCCCCTAGGTTGTATTTTTTTGACAGAGTTGGAGGTTCTGCCTATATGTGCTAGGGTAGGAACACCCAGGTTTTCCGTTGTAATTTCATCCTTTGTAAAAGGAAGGTTGGCATGGATCACGTTTGAGCCGTTCCGTACCTTAGGTGGTTCACAAGAGAAAGTAGGAGATCTATTTCACTCAGTGGCAAGGATTCGAAGCCATGTACTGGGTGGGATTCCAGTTACCCAAAATAAAGGTGGAAAACATTCCTGCAGCTAAAGTAATGTTCTGGCAGTGGCATGAATGGAGATGAAATTGAGGCTTATAGGATTGCTAAGTTTAAAAATGAAGCTTCTTAATCTCTTGTCCTTTTTTAGCTTTGATTTTTTTTTTTTTTTTTAAGTTCTTTATAAGCAAAGAAAAGATTGGCTGACAGTATTCCTTCCTGAGGAAAAAAAAAGACAAAGGCACGAAAGCAGAGGGGCGGGGTCAGGAAAGACAGGGGCCTTTGAAGGGGACAAAATGGGGATACACATATTCGAGAACTGATTATCTAGTCTGTTCTCATGGAGACTAAGAAGTCTTTGCATGAGCCAGATTTTGTGTAAATGGGGATCTCCTCTGATGAAAATAAGGATAGCATTTTCCGTAAGGAACTTGTTTCCGTGCTCCTGTCCCAACCCATGGAGTGGCAGGGAAGTGTAACGTTCTTTCTACACCTGAGAAACTGAGGCTAGAAACATGTGTTCAAAGTTATTCAGGTAGGTAGTGCCCAGACCAGAGTTAGAGTCTGTCCTGACCTGTGCTCATGCATAGTCCCCAAAGCTGCTGTGATGTCGGCAAGTGTTGAGCCTTTCAGTGTGTTGCAGTATGCTGTGAGATGTGGGTGCTTTTTCCTTTTTTTTTTTTTTTTTTTTTTTTTAAAGTAGGCTCCACGCCCTGTGTGGAGTCCATTGTGGGGCTCAAACTCATGATCCTGAGATCAAGACCTGAGATGAGATCAGGAGTCAGATGCTTACCCGGCTGAACCACCCAGGTGCCCCATATGTGGGTGCTTTTAAGTTAAAATCTCTCAGCAGTGGGAACCTGTAGTCCTGGACAGAGTGTGGCTCAGGTCTGTTGGGTGGCTGGAGCGGTGGCTGGAGCCCGACACATCCTGGCCCGGCTGCAGGGACTGGGGGCAAGACTTTGCACGACCATCAAGGACAAAGGAGCAGGTGTAGGGCTTGGGAGAAGCCGGCATGGTTTAGGCAGGAGGTAGGGAACTGTTGGTTGTGTTTTAAATGGTGTTGTTATGCTCACTCCTAGATTCTTGTTCTACTTAGAGGGAGAGGGGCTTGAAGGCTTTGACTGGGTTGCAGGCACCGAAGCTAGAGAAGAAAATACGGGGAGCCCAGCTGCAAGGAGAACAGTCTTCAGTGGTCCGTGTGGGTGTTGGTGGGAGAGAGGCTGTGGTGATTTCTGGCTGAATGCGTGCAAAGTGGTGGGGTCTCTCCTGGGGGTGTGGGTGGGAAGAGGGGCTGCTTGGGGACTAGCTGTACAGCTTGGTGCTCCAGTGCCACTTGGGGAAGAGTGAGCCATTCGGTGGGACAGCCTGTAAGTGGGAGAGCAGGACCTGGAGTTGGCGAGGGTAAGGGCCTGCAGGTGCGGGTGAGGTCTTGGGGGGAAGGAGGACAGGTGTGGGCTCCCAAGTCTGACTGGAGAGGAGGGAAAGTGCAGGGGAGCACCCTCCATGGACAAGCTTTTGGAAGGTGGGATGGGACCAGTGGAGCTGTTCAAGTGATGTGACAGAGGGCCAGAGCCCGAAGATGGCACGGCGAGGAGGCGACCAGGCTTGCAGGAAGGATGTCCTGGAGACTCGGGACTGTCGGTAGGGACGGGGCAGGGAGCAGTGGGCAGGGAGCTCAGTGGGGATCGTGTGAGCATGGGGACTGGGGGGGGCAGACCAGCTGTAGAAGCACTGCCAGTGTAAAGGCGGGGGGTGGGATGGGACGATGGGCGTGAGGGAGTTGTGTTCTGTGGTTTAGGGTCATCTGGGCAGTTTGTGGCAACTGGAGTTTTACAGACAAGCCATTTGAAGCCCCAACAGATGCCGTGGGATGTCTCTGTGACATCTTATTGTGTGGTGCTCTCTGCACATAGTTGTACCGGGCTTGGATTGGAAGGAAAAATACCAACTTTCCGGTGGGAAGAAAGACCAATGGTGACCTGTGCAAAGTGGGACTAGATTGTGAGCAGAGGCGGGACCCGGACCAAGGTCTCTGGACTCCTGGATGGCCATTTTCTGGATGACCACAGCCTTCAAAACCACCGGATCCTGCGTCCCTTTTTCTTCTTTACCTGTTTCATCACTCTTCTCATTTATCCTGTTTGGGGACTTGGGCCGTCATCTTTTTTACTATTTTTTTTGCTGTCAACCCGTCTTCTTTGCCCGTGTTCTCTTCTGAAGAACAGATTCTTCACTTTTATCTGCTCCCTATTAGATTTTCTGAGCTTCAGATAAAATAAAACGGATTTGCATCTAGAGTTAGCATAGTGGGATGAAGCTTTGAATCTTTTTCTTTGCAGAGAACAGCACTAGACTAGGTGCACAGAGGCAGGTACACGAGGAGTGGTTAAGCGCTAGAATTAGTGGACGATCTTACAGGGTCTGAGCTTACTCTAAAATGTCGTGGGTTCATAGACCGTGATAGCAGGCTGTCCACAGTTAGGTACCATGTGGGTGTGAATGTAGTGAACATTCTGGTAAGTGTGTAGCAGGTCTAGCCTTGTCACCTGGGCGGTGACTCCCTTCTCCTGCAGCGCAGGCTCCTCCTTGCAGCAGAGCAGAACCCGTGCCTGAACCTTCTGGCTGTTGAACAGCGAGGAGGTGATGCAGGTGTGTCCTCGTCAGCTCTGATTTTCCTGCCTTTCAGTGGCCCCGCACACTCTGGGATTTCACTGATTTTCTACCAGAAAAGTTGCAGCTCTGGGAAGTCACAGACACATCTGGTGCTTATTTGTGGGATTCAGAAGGTCCTGTTTTGTGTCTTAACTCTTCTGCGTAGCATTTCGCCATTGTTCGGCTTTCACTGCAAGGTGTTTGAAACCCCTGGCTGAAAACCACGTTTGCTAAGAGTCAGCGTTAAGTCACATTTCGGCAGCCCGAGCAGATGGGGCGTCTGGTGCCCGTGTCGTTGGCAGGGTTGCAGCTCCTGGGCCACCATTTGCCTGCAGGTTCTGGGTGGGGCTGGCAGATGGGTTTGGGCGGCAGGGCCTGTTAGAGCCCCCTCTGCAGGGAGAGTGGTCTGGATGGCCCTGCTGGCCAGCGTGGCTGTGGGAGTCTTGCCCAGCATTTGACCCCCTGGGAGTGAGGAGCTGGGGCGTCCCTGGGCTTTGCCGGACGTGTGATACAGTCCGGTCACGGATGCCTCAGCGCTGCTGCGAGCACGTGGGACTGGGTCTGCGTCTGTCCTTGCAGAGCAAGAAAGAAATGCTGGGAGGTTTTATTTGGCTATTACAGATCTTTCAGTGCTAGAACAAATGACCTCAACAGTAGTGAGAAATTGAAATGTGTCTAGTCCAGAAGTGCTCCTTGGTTTGTGGTACGAAATCTGTCACTAAATTTGCCCTTTTTATCTAGGCAGAAACTCTATACTGAAGATGTGGCCTTTGGAGCTTCAGCTTTTCCACCTCAGTATCTGTCCTCTGAGCTCGCTGTCCATCCGTGCAGCTACTCTCCTTACCCCGTGGAGTCTACACCGCGCGTGTGCCCGGTGCCCGGTGCCCCGTATGCTTACGGCCACCCCGGCTGTTACCGAGCATTTCAGACCGTGAAGCCACGGAGCGAGCAGGTGTGCGCTCTCCCTCAAGGCACAAGAACTGTGTTTAAGGTTCGCAGGTGCCGTGGTGTGTCGGCTGCTTGCGCGTTTAAGACACAGAGTTGGTCGATTGTCACGTGATACTTAAGTGTTGCTTATCACTTTTGTGTCTTTAAGAATTGATTTTTGTTTAAGCTTTTTTGAAATGGTTGAGTTGTGAATAGTTACAGATTTGCAATTTTAAGCCTTTTATATGAGGGTAGGTTTCCTTAATTCATGTTAACTTTTTAATTTTTCCTGCAGAAAAAAACGTATGATGAACAAAAGTTTGATAGCAAGAAGGCTGACGGATCTCTGCCATCTGATCTAAAATCAGGTAGAGGCTCACATCCTACTTACATTCTCGCAGATGCTAATTTGAAATCGGGTGGTGGTGACAGACTCTCTGATGTTATGTCGTCCTACCCCGTTCGCCCCAGAAACGCCACTGTCCTTTGTACGCCGGTTCCTGCGAGCATGCTCGCTGAGAAGAGCAGAGGCCAGTGGGCTCCTGTGGGATCCTGGAGGCCTCTCCCCCTGGGGAAGGACCTGTTGTTGGGGAGGCTCCATGATGTGCCCTTTCCTGTGCAAGAACCCACTTGGCGAGTAGGTGACACCACAGGCCTTGGAACATGTCCTTAAGCAGATTGCAGCCACATCCTCTACTGTGTTTGACCGTGTTCGTTCTTGAAGTCGCTTCTCTACTGTTCATGTGGGATGCTTTTTAGTAGGTGGGAGAGTTTCCTGTTTACATCCCATCGAGAGCAGTAGCAGACCTGGGTGGTGTAGTTACCCAGGGGACCTGTCTACTCTGGCCTTGGAAACTGCTGTTCCAGGCTGTGGCCGAAAGGTAGCGATTCTGCGTGGTGCTTTTTCCTGTAAATCATGTACCAGTGCAGTTCAATGGCTTATTTATATAGAGTCAAAGTCTTTTTTTTTTTTTTTTTTAAGTTTATTTTGAGAAAGAGACAGCATGAGTAGGGGAAGGGCTGAGAGAGAGAGAGGGAGGGAAGAAGGGAGGAACAGAGAGAGAATCCCAAGCAGGCTCCACGCTGCCAGAGCAGAGTCCGACGAGGGGCTTGAACTCCCCAAACTGTGAGATCATGACCTGAGCGGAAAACCAAGAGTTGAATGCTCAACTGACGGAGCCACCTGGGCGTCCCAAGAGTTAAAGCCTTTGTAGTAGCTTTATTTTCTGGGAACGGTCAACTTCTTTACATGTGTAACTTACACTACTTGGTATACAAACTTTTCTCTTTGTGTTGACTTTACTCCAAAACCATTTGGCACGTGGGAACGTGAAAGGGAAGTCGAGCAGTTAACCGTAATGACTCTGGTCTCATGATTAAATGCAGGGGCTTCGTAGTGTCGCAGCCCACGTTAGGATTCATCTGTTTTGGAAGGAGAAAAATGGGAAAGAGGTTCCAAGTTTAATTTTACTTGCTGTGTTTCAAAATTCCTCTCTCGTGTGGAAGATTTGACACTGAAAAGAAAATTGTTGGCCTCCCTGTAAATTTTCAGAACTCTATAGGTGCAGCATAATTAGATTGAGGGAACTCGTTCATTGGCTTTAGAGCTGCGCCCGACGTTTGCGGTGTGCGTTGCTTGTTTCTGCCCTGTGGCCCGGCCAGAGCAGCTGGCCCCTGCGCTCCCTTCCGTTTTCCACCGTCACGCAGGTTGGCAACACTAGCAAAAGCTAGGGCGTTTGGACGGTGCCGCGTCGCTGCGTCAGCCGCAGTAGACTTCCTGCTGTGCAGTTGAAGCGTGAGTGCGCATTAGCGCACGGCCCCTCCATCTTTACCCCGCTTTTCATTCTGCAAACACAGATGGTTATCACAGACGAACGGACAGGAAATCCAGAATCATCGAGAAAAGTGCATCTGCCTCCAAACCAGAGTTTGAATTTACCAGGATGGATTTTCCTGAACTGCAGGGTCCAGAGAACAGGGAGATCGCAGAGACACGGAAGCAGCCCCGGTGGGGGCCTCTGCGCTCCGCCTCAGCTGACCTCTCTCTCCTGGGAGAGGTGGGGGAACCCGCCGCGGGGACAGCAGAGGTGAGTGCGGGGCCTCCTCTCCGTTCCATTCCTCTTCCCCCGTCGGCCCCGTGTGGCTGTCACGGACGGTGGGTCTTGGTGTGCGGGTCACCAGAGGACCTTCTGTGTGGGCTGCGGCCCCGAGTGCAGCTGCTGTTCTAGAAGAATCCCCTAGTCAGCCGCTCTGTGTTTGCTGCCTGCTGCTGCAGCTGTGCTCGGTTCTGGTGAGCATCCCGCTGCCCACACGGCTCCTCGAGAGTATCTGCGCCAGCGTGGCATTGAGCAGCTTGCTTAGCGGTACCGACAGAAGTCGTTGTAGTCAAACAGTAGTATCTCGGACTGCAGGGAGTAGCTTCCGATTTTTTCTGGCCTTTGACCCGTACCTCTCGCTGATGAGTCCGCAGACTCTGCAGAATGATGGCTGCAAGTGTGTTCTGTTTGCCGCTTAGTGACTTTAAAATAGGCCGTGTTCCACATTCGGTCTCACGGTTTGAGTTCATCCAGGTTCCAGGAAAAACATGATCAGGTCAGTAGTCCCTAAGACGGCTTGTGACAAATACCTGTTGTGGGAGGGCGGGAAGGCCAGGAGAACGGACACCAGGAAGGGGGTGGCTCCCCCGTCCGCTTCCCCCTTGAGTGGAGCGGGCATTCTGCTTCCTCATACGCTCTTGGGTGCCGAGGCGGGCAGAAGAGCCACTGTTCCCCCTCGTGGCCCCTGTCCCTGTCGCACCGTGGCGCTTTCCGGTGGCTCAGCCGTGACAGGGAGGGCCGGCTGGCCGCCTCACGTACAAGGCTGTCCGCTTGGTGTGGCCCCCGGCTGGGTGTGTGTGATAGCTGAGTGTCCAGGGGCCCCCGTCTGCATCACCGCTGCTCTGTGCGTATCCGAGCCCGTGAGCACTCTAGGGAAGTGGGACAGGGCTCCGGGGAGGGCCGCAGTGGGTAGGGTCTGACACGTTCTGCCGTGGTCACCTGCTCCTGCTTGAGCATTGCGGATCTGGACGAAGTGAGGCACACGTGCTGTGTCAGGACATTTACAGACTCATGGCCTTGTGACGTGTTCACACTCAAATTACATGTGGAGTTTAAAATTTTTCCTTCTAGAAGGAAGATTTTCCTTAGTAGTAGATCTTTAAACACAAGAAAAAAACAGTTAACCTTGAACAACACAGGTTTGAACTCCACTTAGTTGTGGAGTTTTTTTTTTTTTCCTTTCTTGATAAAATCAGTACAGTACTGTAAACTTATTTTCTTTTTGTTGTTAATTCTCTAAAATGTTCTCTTGTCTCCAGCTTTCTTCGTCATAAGAATACAGCTTAATGTGGGATGTGCGTGTTAACCCTTCATGTGGTTGATAATAATGCTTCCGGTCAATAGTAGGCTATTATTAGTAATAAAGTTTTGGGGGGAGTCCAGAGTTAACATGTGGATTTTTAACTGAACTCCAGGGGTGAGCACCCCAACCCTCAGGTTGCTCAACATCTGTATTTGTCTGAAGTTGTACAAGAGAAAACTGTGTTAAGCATTTAAATCTTTTTTTAATGGAACGTTGTGGGAACTAAGGGGATTCCCCTCAATTTGAGAGAGTGGGGGAAGGGCAGAGAGAGAGAATCCCAAGCAGACGCTGCTCTGTCAGCACAGAGCCCAACTCGGGGCTTGAACTCACAAACAGATCATGACCTGAGCCAAAATCACGAGTCGAATGCTTAAGTGAGCCACCCAGGCACCCATGTTTGAGTTTTTAAAACTTTGGGCATTTTTCCTTGTCGTAAGTATTTTGTGAAAACCGGTGGCACTGAATCTTTATTGATGTGTGTAATTTACGTGATTGTTCTTGAAAGCTGTTTCTGGTGTTTCATTGGCCTCGGTGAGTGTGTAAGTTCTATTTATTAGAAGAACAGGTTGTGTTTAAGTAATTTTATTTTTTATTACTGGGCTTAGATTTAATGAAATGGCAAAGTGGGAAAATTTTTGAAGGATATGAGCTTTAGAATTTATTTTAAACCCATTCAGATTTGAATGTGTCACTTACCTTTTGCCTTGAGCACTGCCTGTCACCTGGAAGTCTTCGTGTGCCCACCTGCCCCTGTGTCACCTGCTGCCTCGTGCTCCGTGTGTGGCCCTTTTTGGCTTTACAGAAGGGTGTGTGGGTTACAAGACGTACATTGGTTGTCTCTGGGCCTTCAGGTGGACTTTGGGTGTGGGGAACCGTGGCTCCCGCCTTCTCTCGGGGGCCCCCGGCCGCAGGCGGTGTGGGCACTTGTGTGCTGGTGCGGAAGTCGTGTCACACTGATCTTTTACAAGGGGTGTGGTACGTGTGCTGCGATCCCCTTACTGGGTGCACGTAAAAGCAAGGCACAGGTGTTTGTCGCCTGGCAGTGAAGGGAGCTCTGGGGGCTCAGCTGAGCTTGGTGGGCGGCTTCTCCTGACAGGAGTGAGGTTTGGCATTTCGCACTTATTATTTATTTGGATTTGTAAAAAAAAACAAAAAAAAACCATTTTAAGTTTATTTATTTTGAGAGAGACTGAGCGTGAGAGTGCAGAAGGGGCAGAGAGAGAGAGGAAGAGAGAGAGAATCCCGAGCAGGCTCAGCACTGTCAGCGCGGAGCCGGAGGCAGGGCTCGAACTCACAAACCATAAGATCGTGGCCTGAGCCGAAAACCAAGAGTCGGATGCCTAACCGAGCCACCCAGGTGCCTCACTTATCTGGAATTTTTCATTCGCGCGTATCTTGCAGATTTTAAGAACGGCAGGGGACGCCGTATTTAGAAATGAAGCGATTGCTTTCACTTTGCAACAGCAGGAAAATGCCGGTTTGCCTTTTAGGGTGAAGGAGCGGCGAGAAGCCCGAGCGCGGCCGAGTCCGTGGCCGCCGGCGCCACAGCCGGGCCCTCCTCGTGCGCCAGAGGTAAGAGCGGCCGCAGCCTCCGTCGGGTCCCGGGCCTCGGCTGCCGGGGCCCCTTCGGACGCCGTCCCGGAGACCTCGTGGGGGCGGGAGGCGGACGCCAGCCCCGAGCCCCCCATGTCTGCGCGTGGGGCTGTGAAGCGGGAGCGGAGAATTCTAGAGAGATGCGTCCAGCATGTCCGATGAAGTGAGACGTTATATGGACTCAGGAACACCTGCTTCCTGAACGGTCACCTGCCCCGGTGGTTCTCCGAGGTTCTGGCTCCAGGACCCCTTACGACCCCTTACGACCCCTCCAGCCCCGGGGAGCTGCCGTGTGTGTGCCCGCTGTCCGGATCGGCAGTATTCTCGGTTCAAAATAGTCATTCCCTTACAAGTAACCCCGGTCCCCCGGTATCTGTTAACATAGTGTATTTTTGTGAAAAATAACGTTTTCAAGATGAAAACCCCGCGGTGAGGAGAGCAGTCTCGTTTTACACTTGTGCAGCTCTCCACCGACCACCGGCTCCCCGCGGCTCGGCCTCAGCGTCGGGCCGTCGGGCGGGCTGAGCCAGCTCCCCGCTGTCCGGAAGCCCGGCCATGGCCCGGAGGAGAGTGCGCGGGGAGGCACGGGGCCGCTCTGTGTGTCGGGGCGACGGTTCTGACCCCGCGGGCCCTGCCGGGGTCTTGGGAGCCTCAGACCCCACTGAGAGCTGCCGGCCTGTCCCAGAAGTGACATTCACGAAGAGTTCAGTAATTCTGCCTTCGGTTTGTCTAAGGAGCTTGTCCTGACCGAAGACGTTTTTACGTTTCTCACGTCTGGGACGTGTGTGGTTCAGTAATGGCTTTCACTTAAGAGGTGACTCGGATGGTGTGCGGCTCAGTCTGGCGTCCTCGGGGCGGGGGCGGGGGGGAGCCACGGCCTGCCTGGCGCCTGTTGTGCCCGCACAGAGTCTGGTGGGCGCCTGAGGAGCGGCATTGCCGTACTTAGGCCTGAGACCTAAAAAGCAAGAAATCCCAGTTACCGTGGTGGCTCAGATCCGTGATCTTTGACCTGTGGTGTTAAAGGTCCATTTCGAGGTCAGAGCCAAGATTTCCTCTTTGCCTCGTTGATCTCGTGTGTTTACCGTACGGACTTAACTGTGGAGTAGTTTTTAATCAGAACTACAGTTTGTGTCCCCACCTGCACCCCCAAGTTGGAAATCCGGTTTCTGGGCAGAGCACCTAGGCTCACAAGTGAATTCAGCCCGCTCCAGGAAGAGAGCTTAGTGAGTACGGTCGTCTCCGGGAGAAGGTTTAGAGCTCTAGTCTGAGTGTAATTACGCCTGAGTAGTCGCCTCACATGATGACGTGTTTGCAGTTTCTGAGTCTTTTTATTTTACTGTTGAGATTGTTCAACGATTTTGGTTATCTTTGAGCAGAGTTATCTTGGACACCAATGGGTTATGTTGTTCGGCAGACATTATCTACAGAACGGCCACCGGCCCCTAAAAACGTTACTTCCATGATAAACCTAAAGACGGTTGCTTCATCAGCAGACCCCAAAAGCGCTAGTATGTCACCCTCGGAAGTTTTCTCTGCGGACCCTTCCTGCAAAGAGAAACACGTCCACCCTACTAAAAAGGTATGTGTCCCACTTGGGTTATGTTGGTCTTCTCTGCCCCTGACCAGGTAGTCTCGTCATCTCTTCTCAGCTCCTGGGGGAGTGTCCCATTCTGTACTGCAGTCCCGATCTGACTTGGTCCCACTTGCGCCTTGAGAGAAAGTCGAACCCCAGTCCGGGAACACGAGCGGTGGAGAAGGTGGAACCCCAGTCCGGGAACATGAGCGGGAGCTTTTCGAGGGAGGGGCCCTGTCCGTTTCAGACCCGTGGTCTCCGTGGCCGTGAGCCGTCGTGAAGTCTCTGAGGGAGAGACGCCGGCAGAAGCTTAACGCTCTGGCGTGTAAAGGCTTGCTCTTTCGCCCCTCGTCCTTCGTCTGTTGAATTCCAGCTGCTCTCCCTGTTTACTCAACAGTAAAACCGTTGAGTTCCACACTGTGGGATCAGCTGCGTGTCAGTGGTGCTTGGCTAACTGCAGCTTTCTTGTTGTAAGATAGCATTTCAGAATCCACGTTTCTCTCTCCTTTCAAGTAATTTGAAGCTGTCATCTTAATTGGTCCCTTCGTTTCATTTCTTAAAGAGCCTTTTTTACGGGTCTAAGATTGTGTTCTCGAACCTCACTGTGTACTGGTACGTTATTTCAGGTTGTAATATGGCCGTGTTTGTTTAGTGCAATGATGTCCCGTCTTTTTGAGGGCGGGGATACTCTCTCATACCCCTAGTGTCACAGACTGTCCCCCGCAAACGGGAGCTGTGCGTTGACGGTCAGTTTGAAGGAGAGAAGGTGTGCTGGCGACAGGTGCGGTGAGGTCACACCTGTGTGCCTGCCCTCACGGCTCTGCGAACCATGTGCAGGACTCCGGCGGAGCAGCCGAGTCCCCTCTGCGCTCGGTGCCGCCAGCTCGGGGCGTGTGGGCACAGGCCGCAGGATGGGGCGCGTGGGCCTCTGGCTGCTGTTTCCCCTCTGCTGCCGTCTCGCCATCCGAACCAGTTTTCCTGGCGCTCAGTTAAATTCTTAGAGTGGAGAGGTTTTGTTTTCCCAGAATCTCTTTTAAAATTCTATTTTGATGATAGGCGCGAGGAAAGTTTTAGAAGTGTTCTAAGCCAAAGACGAGAAAATTGGGATCGCCTGTGGTCTGATAACCCAGAGGGCGTGGTCTCGTGTGTAACGGAGATAACGGGGTCACAATGGTTTTTCCCTCTGAAGCCTTCTGCTGTGAATTTTTATTATCAAGATAATGTTACATCAGAACGTAATACCACAAAGACCTGCTTGTGAACAAGGTCATCTTCTCCTCCCTTTGTTGTTCCCTCCCAGGGAAGCCTGTGTCAACAGCCTGGTATGTGAGCTACCTCAGGGTCCCCAGAGCATCAACAAATAGAGATTTTTTTGTTTTGCTCTTTGAGGTTTTTTTTCTTTTAGACAAAAATGGGGTCATTCTGTACACATCACCCTTCACAGTTGCCTTGTTCACTAACAAGATTCCATGGACAGCTCCCGTGGGTCAGTAGGTAAACCTTCTTCTCAGTACCACTGGAGGCCAAGTCCCCGCTGGGGATGAAGCAGGACCCCAGATGCTCTGTTGGAGCCCCTGCTCTGTTAGCGCTTCCGTCCTGACAGTCCAGCGCTGTGCAGACAGGTACTGTTAGTGCCTCGGAGGGGAAGAAGAGGGAGAGGCTCCGAGGAGATGCCATTGCTCTTGAGCTGGAGTGACGATGCAGTCCTAGCCTACATCCAAGTGTGGGCGCGAGTGCAAAGGCCCTGAGGCCAAGGTGCATTTGACCTGATTGAAGAAAGGCCAAGGGACTGAGGGGGAGTGGGAACAGTGGCGTCACATCAGCCGGTGTGGGATGGGCCTAGGCAGTTGTCCCATCCGGAGGCTCCCCAGGGGGTTCCGATGTGTAGTTTAGGGACCACTGGGCCGTGGTGCCGGAAGGGGCACGCGAGTGTTTGGAAAGACTTCGAGTCGGTATTAGAGACATCTTTTTTGGCTCAAAAGTAGGTTTGTCCACGTCTACCAGTTTAAAAATAACCGGATGTGACAACTATTTCAGCAGACTTCTTTTCCTCGATTACTCTGCTGAACGCTGGCTCTCTGGAAAATAGGGACGAGGAGCCAAACTCGGAGCAGAGCTGCCCTGTGGTTGTACAACCTGATATCTCAAGTTTGCTGACTCATGGGAGTAAGCACTCTAGTGAATGTCTTAAAAACCCATGATTTTTGCTGTTTTTTGTTCTAGTCCAAAGCGTCACAAGGTGGCGATCCTGAGCAAAATGAAGCCTCAAGAAAGCATAAGAAAAAGAAAGAAAAGTCTAAGTCGAAATACGAAGTTTTGACCATTCAAGAGCCGCCAAGGATTGAAGTACATTTATATTTATGACTCACCTCGTATGGCGTAACAGTGGGTCTGTGGTGATAGAAACGTGGGTTCGTGCTGGCTTCTGAAGGGAAAGTCTCCATTATTTTCTTTAATAGTCTTTGCCCAGTGCTACAGAAAATAGTTGTCCCCCTTCTCCTTCACTGTGTTGGCCCGGCGTGGTCCCCGAGTTGGCACGGGCGCCCAGCGAGCGCGAGAGTACGCGAGCGGTCTAGACACGGACTGCCGCCTGGGGTCTGGTAGCGTGTGTACCGTGGGGCTCACGTTTACCCTCAGTATCTCGTTCACCTGGTCTTCCCTTGCCTTGACACGCTGGCTTTTGTGGGGTCTGCTTTTCTATCCAGCAGTGTTACTCCCGTGTGGTTTACTCTGGAGAGAAAGTTAGAGTGCCCTAACTCCATCGGGGGCCCTGGCCGAGGGAGTTACATCCAACTTCCAGCGTTGCTCTGTAGATTTTTTTCCTGTGGCGCCCCAAGAAAGCGCATGTCCTGCACGGAGTCGTGCTGGCTTCTGACTCAGTTCCAGACTCAGTGTCCTGGCTCCTGGCTCTGGCAGAAGTGTGTCTCAGCATCCAGCATAGGGCCAAACCTGACACTTTCTTGCATACTTAGGGGCTCCCGGGGCTCCTGGAACATCCCCCCGGGGACTTTGGGGTCGCACGTTTGAAGACTTACGACCCTGTAGAGCATTGGTTTGTGCCAACGAGGAGCTCGTGTATTTGTGCCCTCGTTTCCCACATAACTTCTGCGACTCAGCTGAGATGTTAACAGAAGCACGCAAGATGCTTTTAAATGGCGGGAACGTCGTTGTTAGAGGCCCCCTGCCCTATTTTCTAGCTTGGGGTCAGCACACGAGACAGGGAGGTTCTGTCTCCTGAGTCTAGACCAACACGCTTGCAGCCTGTGCCCAGGGGGTCAGGGGCCCCCGTGTCCTCGGGACCCTGCTCGCTGCCCTGTGGGGGTGGGGGTGGGGTGGGGGGAGGATTACAACATTGCTCCGTAAATCTAAGAGTCAGACAGCGTGGGGCTGGTGTGGGTGCCCTTGAGGACTTGTGTGGGGCTCGTTACAGACAGAAGGACGTGAGCAAGGAAGGGCTTGCACGTAGGCACACTTGCTCGTGGTCTGCGGATGGCTAAAGGGTGTGTGGTTTGCTCAGGACGCCGAGGACTTTCCCAGCCTGGCTGCGGCGTCTGAGCGCAGGGACCGAGGGGCATCTCCGCGACTTCAATCCAGACAGCAGCCACAGGTAATGTTCCCGTCGAACCCATCACCGCTCCAGGCTGAACTTTTCTTGCTCGGCTAAACCTTATTTTCCAGATTTCTCTATGTACCAAGACAGGTGGTTTGTTGTGATTCATTCCTTCATTGGAGAATCACATCTAGCATGTTGACAGAAACATGCTCTAAGCTCAGATGTTTTGTCATCTTTGTACCGAGACTTGGTCACTGACTGCCACTGCTGTGTCAGAAAGGAGGGGCAAGGGCTGCTGAGGAAACTTGGACTTGAAGGGAATAAATTGACTCCGTTTATACGGGGGGACAAGAATTCCTTTGTGAGGCAGCAGTGTCTAACGGAACCAAAATAAGAGAGCTTCCAAGATTCATACAAAGTGAAGAGCTGGGTCCCCTTGAGGCGCGCCCCCCCGCCCCGGTGGATTCAGGGCTGAACTTGGGATTCGCCACCTAGATGGAGAGGTTGCACGTGGCCGGCGTCTTCTCTCGTCTCCAGCATCTTCGTTGTCCTTTTGCCTTTTGAGGTGGACTAATTTCACATTTGCGAGAAGTAAAATTCTCAGCCCGTGTGCAAATTAACGGGATTCCCGTGTCATAACTGGGTCACCTTCCATCCCTGCCTGCGGAGGTCTCTGTAGCGGGTCTGTGGGGCCCTTTGTGTTCGCCCCTGACGTGGGCCCTCGTCCAGGCAGGATGGCAGGAGTGGGGGTGCTGGAGCGCATGCATGCAGCAGTCTTCCAGACAGAGCTTACATTTGCTGAGTATATCCCACTCTGTGCCTAAATTTAATACTTACCTGCTGTGTGTATTTTGACTCCTTTCCCCATGACTTCATGGCATTCAGTTGACTCACCTGGGCAGTTGCAGACTGGATGGGTGAGTCAGTGACACCAGTCACTTAGCCTCACACAAACTTTTGTTGCCAGACTTCCTACAGGTCTTGGTTTTTTATCCATAAGTATGCACTCTTATTCACAGTGTAGCCGTAGACTGAAATGTTGCTGGTGTAATTATAAACCCAGGGCTCTGAGAGAAGGAGGAAATAAACAACCGTGGCAGTAATACTGAAAGATAATGTGGGGGGCCCCTGGGTGGCGCAGTCGGTTAAGCATCCGACTTCGACTCAGGTCATGATCTCACGGTTTGTGAGTTTGAGCCCTGTGTCGGGCTCTGTGCTGACCGCTCAGAGCCCGGAGCCTGCTTGGGATCTTCTGCCTCCCTCTCTCTCTGCTCCCCTCAGCTCATACTCTGTCTCTTTCTCAAAAAATAAACATTAAAAAAAAAAAAAGATAATGTGGCATCGTTTGGGATTCCTTTAATTTTTAGAAGATTTTTATGGTCTCTGAATCTGTTTCATTTTATCTTGTAGAGGATTGTCACAAAGTAAAGGGTTGTGAGAAGTAGTATTCTAAATAAACTTCTGATTTTTTAATTCCTTAGAATAATTTTAAAAACAGTGGAAAGAAGAGCCAGGTTCCAGTACAGCTGGATTTGGGGGGGATGCTGGCAGCCTTGGAAAAGAAGCAGCACGCCCAGAGCGCAAGAGCGTCCTCCAAGCCGGTGGTGTTCTCGGGTAAGGGTTTTTTCATCCCGACTGCTCTGTGACTGTTGTATCCTGTAATCAGAGGTATTTCTGTAGAATCCAGAGTGCATGGTAGTGGGATAAGGAGAAAGATAACCAGCAGGATGGATCGGGAGTCCAGAGATAAACCCACATATCTATGGGTGGTGAATCTTTGGCCAAATATGTTCATTAAAAGAACAGGGAACACTTTTAAAGATGGTGCTGGGACAGCTGGATTTCTACACACCACAGAAAACTGGGCTTCTGCCTCACACCATATACATCATTTTCCTCAAAATGGGGCAGTGACCTAAGTGTGCGAACTAAACCCGTAAAAATGCTGGAAGAAAACAAAAGTCAGTTTCATGACTCGTAATTAGACAGCGAACGGGACCACGTAAATAAAAACCAACCAAGGACTTCTGTGTGCCAGAGGATATTTTCAAGAAAGTGAAAAGATAATTTACTTGCATAATGTGAGGGCATGTTTGCAAGTCACATACCTGATGAGGGTTTGATGTCCAAAGATCTATGAACTCTTCCTACAACTCAACGATAAACACCTGCTGAAAAACAGGCAGAGGCGTCGACTCGGCTCCGCAAGAAGATCCACACGGGACCAGTAACCCGTGAAAAGATGCTCCAAGGATCAGTCATCGCACAAATGCAAGCGAGCGCCTCAGCGAGCTGGCTCCTCACACCTGCTGTGGTCGCCGCAGTCAGACACGGGAAATAGCAGGCGTTGGCGGGGATGTCGAGAGATGGGGGCTCCAGGGGACGTGAGGTGCCGAGACTGACTTGGGAAGCCGGCTGGCAGCTCCTCAGAACACTAAGTGGAGGTTGTCACGTGCCCGGCAATTCCATTCCTCTGTGCCCCCGGAAGAGTTGAAACGGACTCGGACGCGTGCAAGCCGGTGTTCGTAGCGGCTTTATCACCACAGTTAAAGGCGGAAGCCCCCACCCCCCGGGTGTGTACCCGCGCAGACAGCTACTGAGCGGGGTCCAGGCGTCCGGTGGCCGCTCCTCAACCATGGCAAGGAAGGCGGCCCTGCCACCTGCGCCCACGTGGGTGGACGTGACAACGGTGTGCTGACGAAACGAGCCAGCCTCCGCAGGGCACGTGGTACGGGAAGTATCCAGAGTAGACAAAGACGCAGAGAGTGGATTAGAGGGTCGTGGGGGTTGAGGGTACGTGGACTTCCTGTTGAGCGGGGACACACTTTCCATGGGGGCACGAACATCCTTGGGGAATGGGGAGCGATGATGGTCGCGCAACACTGTGCGTGATTGATGCCCCGGGTTGTGCGTTTCGGAATGGTTAAGAGACTAGATTTTTACAAGTTACTTAAACGTGATGACTTTAGAAGTGACGGTTAAATATTGCAACACTCGGATGCTCAGGGGCCTGAGATGTCTACTCTCTGGCCTTTTAAGAAAGGGACCCCAGCAGACCCTGGCCTGTCCGCCCATCATTTTTTTGTGTGTTGTTTTTGTTTTGTTTTTTTGCTGTATTTCCAAGTTGCACATTGCCGACGTTGCCCCTGCCTGTGGGGGCGTGCACGTCATCACCTAGAGCTCAGCCTCCGTTTATGGGTCGTTTCTCTTTGGAGGCAAAGCGTGCATATAGTGAGGTGCGCACATCCTGGGTAGGCCCTCTGCAGGGTTTTGGCACACGCAGACCTGTGGGGCCCAGACTCCCGTCAGCATCCTCGGGAGCTCCCTCCGGCCCCTCCCAGCCCGTCCCTGCCGCTGCCCCGGGGGCAGCCCCGTGTGGATTCTAGGTCTGCCACAGAATCATTTTTCCTGTCTGAGAGCTTCGCGTGAAGGGACTGGGTGGTACACGCTCCTTCGTGTAAGGCTTCTTTCGTGCGTCAGGGTGTTTGAGATTTACTCACGTTGTGTATGTGTGTCTGTCGTTCCTATTTGTTTTTCATTCAGGTGATGTTCAGGTACCACGAAAGTACGCATTTTAAAGGACACAGTTCGGTGGCGTGGAGTTCATCCACAGCGTTGTGTGGTCATCGTCTCTCTGGTTCCACGTCTCCATCGTGCCAGAGGGAGACCCCACCCAGTCAGCCCTGCATTTCCCCAGCCCCTGGCAGCCCCCAGCTCACGTTTTCTTTGTGCGTTTGCCTGTTCCGACGTGCTCGATAGACGGAGTGGTGCGATCGTGTGACCTTTCGTGTCGGTCGGCTTTCACGGAGCAACACACGTTTGGTGTTCGTCCGTGTTCCTGTCGGCATTCGACTGGCTTTCATGGTGACTTGTAGTCCAGTGGCCACAGGTGTACCCTCTTATCCATCGACGGACACGCCAGTGGTTTCCACCTTTTGGCTGTGTGAATGATACTCTTGTGAATGTTCACAAAGCAGTACTTGAGTATCTGGTTTTGATTCTCTTGGGAGTGGAATTGCTGGGCCACGTGGTAGGGAGGGATATACTTCGTTGATGAACGTACCAGACCGTTTTCCGTACTGCTTGTGTGTGTTTTACACTCACCGGTGACGTGTGAAAGTTCTGGTTCTCACCGACGTTTGGTCACGTCGGTCTTCATTCCAGCCATTCTTGGGGCGGTGGGGCGTGCAGGTGGCATATTTTCGAAGCTGAAAATTGGAAATGCTGTCTCTCCGGTGGATCGTTTTTATACGGGCTGCTGAGTGGTACGTACTGAGCATTTCTAAATCGCATTCTTGTGGCTACGGCAGGAGGACGGTTATGTGCTAGTTTCATGGTGATGTTTACTAAAAGCCCAGCGTACAGTCCTAAAATATCTGAATGCAGTTAATTCGGCCGAAGTACAGAGGTTGAGGCGCCAGTAGGCAGCATGTCCCCCATCCAGTGCCCCTCCCTCGTGCCGCGTCCCTAGGACCGCCTGCCGTGGCACCACCAGTGGGGAGTGCGCAGGAGGCACAGACTCCGGGCACGGCTCAGGCTGAGCGTCAGGGGCACCACAATGACTTGGGGGGGGGGTGTTTTTAAGGAGCACTCGGTAGGATTTTTTGTTTGGTTCTTGTTTTTCACTTTTTATCGTGGAGGATAACGGAAGGGAGAGAAGGCAGTGCACCCTCCCGCCACGTGCCCCTTACCCAGCTCCGGCACTTGTCAGCGCTGTGCCGGTCTTGTTGCATCTCTGACCCTACCTTTTATCTTCCTGAGGTGTTTTAAAGCAACCGGTAGGCTTTATGTCATTGCACGCCGGAGGACCTCAGTGGCGGCCCTGGCTGATGGTGGCTGTGTGTTTAACCGTACCACTCTGCCACCCTCCAGCGGTGTCAGGGCTTGTTTCTTATTAGCATCGAACGTCCAGCCTCTATTTCCATTTCCTGGACTGTCTCAGTGATGCTGGTAGTCGTATTCTTACCGGGATCCACGCTTGGATCCGTCACCAGTCTGGGTACATACACACCAACGCCCGGGACCGCTGCCCCTCGGATAGCCCTCCCTGAGCCTTACTTGTCTCAACTCGTCTGTTTGGGAAAGGTCTGCAGGGCTCTGACTGTGTGTCTCAGACCAACCCAGGTGCTTTGGTAGAAGTTGGTAATTTGTTTTTACCTTTACATGTGGGCAAAGTCCGCTTTTCCTCGGCAGTTAGCTTTGGGCTTGTTCTGTTTTTTTTTTGTTTTTTTTTTTTTTTTTAATTTTTTTTTTTTAATGTTTATTTATTTTTGAGACAGAGAGAGACAGAGCATGAATGGGGGAGGGCAGAGAGAGAGGGAGACACAGAATCGGAAGCAGGCTCTAGGCTCTGAGCCGTCAGCCCAGAGCCCGACGTGGGGCTCGAACTCACGGACCGCGAGATCGTGACCTGAGCTGAAGTCGGACGCTTAACCGACTGAGCCACCCAGGCGTCCCTTGGTCTGTATTTTTTAATGGGATGGTGAGTCAGGTGTGGCCACAGGAGGAGACAGAGGAGAGGCTCAGGAGAACACAGGTTTATTGTACTCCCAGGTTCTTAGAGACAGGAGGTGTGGCCTTGGCTGGCAACAGGGTAGATGGCAGGCACAGGGCAGGAGCAAAGGGAGGGCTTTTAGAGGCCTGATGATTAGTGATGTTGAGCATCTTTTCATGCACCTGTTGGCCATCTGAATGTCGTCTTTGGAGAAGTGTCTGTTCATGTCTTTTGTCTTTTTTTTTTTATAAAAAAATTTTTTTAATGTTTTTATTTATTTTAGAGACAGAGCATGAGCAGGGGAGGGGTAGAGAGAGAGGAAGGCACAGAATCCAAAGCAGGCTCCAGGCTTTGAGCTATTAGCACAGAGCCTGACGTGGGGCTCAAATCCACAGACTGAGATCATGACCTGAGCCGAAGTTGGACGCTCAACCAACTGAGCCACCCAGGCGCTCCTTTTGTCTGTTTTTAATTGGATTGTTTGGTTTTTTGGTTTTTGTTTGTTTTGTTTTTTTTGGTGTTGAGTTTTGTAAGTTATTTATGTATTTTGGATACTAATCCTTTATTGCCTATGTCATTTGCATGTAACTTCTCCCATTCAGAAGGTTGTCTTTAAATTTGATTGCTTCCTTCACTGGGCAGAAGCTTTTTATTTTGATAAAGTCTCAGTAGTTTTGTTTGTATTTCCCTTATCTCAGGAGACATATCTGGAAAAATTCTGCTACAGCCAGTGTCAGAGAAATTAGTGCCTATGCCCTCTTCTGGGATTTTTATGGTTTCAGGTCTCGAATTTAGGTCTTTAATCAGTTTTCAACTTGTTTCTATGTATGGTGTAAGAAAGCAGTTGTTTCATTACTTTGCGGGTAACTGTCCAGTTTTCCCAGCACCATTTGTTGAAGAGACTTTTTCCCATTATATATTCTTGTCTCCACTGTTGAAGGTCAGTGAACCATACAATTGTGGGTTTATTTCTAGCTTCTTTATTCTGTTCCATTGATCTATGTGTCCGTTTTTGTGCTAGTTCGATTACTACAGTTTTGTGGTAGAGCTTGAAGTCTGGGATTATGATACCTCCAGTTTTATTCTTCTTAAGATTGCTTTGGCTATTCGGGGTCTTCTGTTGTTCCATTCAGATTTTAGGGTTATTCTAGTTCTGTGAAAAATGCTTCGGTGTTTTGATAGGGGTTGCATTAAATCTGTAGATTGCTTTGGGTAGTATGCACGTCTTAACGATATTTGTTCTCCCCACCCAAGAGCATGGAATATCTTTCCATCTGTGTGTGTTATGTTCAGTTTCTTCTACTGGGGTTGTATAGTTTTCAGAGTATGTGTCTTTCACCTCCTTGGTTAACTTTATTCCTAGGTATTTTATTATCTTTGGTGCAGTTGTAAATGGGACTGTTCTTAATTTCTCTTTAGTCTGTTTCATTCTTAGTGCATAGAAATACAACAAATTTCTGTACATTGATTTTGTATCCTGTGACTTTACTGAATTCATTTATCAGTTCTAGTAGTTTTTGGTGGAGTCTTTAGAGTTTTCTGTATATAGTATCATATCTAAAAATAGTGAAATTTTGACTTTTTCCTTACAGTTTGGAAGCCTTTTCTTTCTTTTCGTTGTCTGATTAACGTGTCTGGTGTTACGCCCAGAATTCATGATCCCCAAATACCGCCAGGGAGCCGAGTCCGATGTAAAAGCAAAAGAGCCTTTATTCGAGCTGGCTCGAGCTCAATCCCCTACCTGCGCCGACGCAGCGGTGAGATGCCGGGGGGGGGGGGGGGGGGGGGGAGCGAGTTTCAAAAGGACAAAGGTTTTATTGGGGCCTAGGGGCAGTTGGTGAGGTAATGGCTATGGCCTCAGCCGATTGGTTGGGGAAGGGTCCGAGTCCTGTTAGGCAGGTGAGGGGGTCGTTACTCAAGGGGAGGAGGTGTGGTCAAGGTGAAGGACACAGAACAAGATGGAGTTGGCCGGCATAGGCCCGCCCTTTCATCCGGGACTTCCAGTACTTTGTTGAATAAAAGTGGGGAGAGCAGACATCCTTGTCTTGTTCCTGACCTTAGGGGAAAGCCCACAGTTTTTCACCATTGAGGATGATGTTAGCTGTGGATTTTTCATATGTGGCCTTTATTATGCTGAAGTGTGTTTCCCGTAGGTCTACTTTGTTAAGGCTTTTTAACATGAATGGTGGTTGTAGTTTGTCAAATGTTTTTTCTGCATTCGTTGAAATGATCATATGGTTCTTATCCTTTCTCTTGTTGATGTGTTGTATCACATTCATTGATTTGCAAACATCGAGCCCCACTTACATCCCAGGAATAAGCCCCACTTGATCGTGGTGAATGATTTTTTTTAATGTGTTGTTGAATTTAGTTTGCTCATATTTTCTTGAGGGTTTTTGCATCTGTGTTCATCAGTGATGGAGGTCTGCAGTTCTCTTTTATTGTAGTGTCTTTATCTGGTTTTGGTGTCAGGATAATGCTGGCCTCATGGAATGAATTTGGAAGCTTTCCTTCCTCTTATATTTTGGAATAGTTTGAGAAGAATAGGTGTTAACTCTTCTTTAAATGCTTGGTAGAATCCACCTATGAGGCCCTCTGGTCCTGGACTTGAGTTTGTTGGGAGGTTTTTGATGAGTGATGCAATTTCCTTGCTGGTAATTGGTCTGTTCAAATTTTGTATTTTTTCCTGATTCAGTTTAATGGAGGTTATATGTTAGTAGAAATCTACCCTTTCTTCCAGGTTGTACAGTTTGTTGGCATATAATTTTCAATAATATTCTCGTATAATCCTCTGTGTTTCTGTGGTGTTAGTTATTTTTTCTTGTTCATTTCTGATTTTGTTGATTTCAGTCCTCTGGTTTTTTTTCCATGAGTCCGGCTAAAAGTTTATCGCTTCTGTTGATCTTTGCAAAGAATCAGCTCTTGGTTTCATTGATCTGTTCTATTGTTTTGTTTTGTTTTTTGTTTAGTTCCCATATCATTTATTTCTCCTATAATCTTTATGATTTCTTTCCTTCTACTGGTTTGGGGGTTGGTTGGTTCTTTTTCCACCTCCTTTAGGTGTAAGGTTAGGTTGTTTATTTTAGACTTTTCTTGTTTCTTAAGGCAGGCCTGTATTGCTGTAAACTTTGCTTTTAAAACCACTTTTGCTACATCCCAAAGGTTTTGGACTGTCATGTTTTCATTTTCATTTGTTTCCACGTGCTTTTTGATTTCTTAGTTGACCCATTCATTGTTTAGTAGTATGTTGTTTAACCTCCAGCTATTTTTGGTCTTTCCAAATTTTTCTTTGTGATTCTTGGTTTCATAGTGCTGTGGTTAGAAAAGATGAATGGAATGACTTCTCTCTTTTTGAATTCGATGAGACTGGTTATGTGACCTAATCTGTGATCTCTTCCAGAGAATGTTTCATGTGTGCTTTGAGAAGTGTGTACACTCTGTTTTATGATGAAATGTTCTAAATATATCTGTTGGATCCATCTGGTCAAATGTGTCATTCAAAGCCATTGTTTCCTTGCTGATTTCCTGCTTGGATTGTCTGCCCATTGCCGTAAGTGGAGCGTTAAAGTCCCCTACTGTTAACGTGTTACTATTGATTACTCCCTTTATGTTTTTTAGTAGCTGCTTTGTGTCTGGGCACCTTCACGTTGGGTGCGTACATGTTTACAGTTATTGTCTTGTTGCATTGTCCCCTTTATGAGTATAGGGTGTCCTTCTTTGTTTCTTGTTTTAGTCTTTGTCGTAAAGTTTATTTTGTCTGATAAAAGCATTGCTACGCTGGCTATCTTTTCATTTCTCTTTGCAGGATAAACACTCTTCCATCCCTTCCCTTTCAATCTGCATGTGGCTTTAGGTCTGAAATGAGGCTTTTGTAGGCAACACTTAAGTGTTTTGTTTTAGTTCATTCTGTCTTATGTCTTTTGACTGGAGTGTTTAGTCGTTTACATCCAAAGTAACTATTTATAGAAACATATTCCTTGTCATTTTGTTACTTGTTCTATGATTCTTTTTGTAGATCGTCTCTGTTCCTTCTCTTGCTCTCTTCTCTCATGGTTTGCTGGCTTTCTTTAGTGATATACTTACAGTTCTTTTTTTTTTATTTTTGCATATGTGTTACCAGTGTTTGATTTGTGGTTGTCATTAGGTTTCCATATCATATCTTATACATAGCTTGTATTGAGTTGTTGGTCACTTAAGTTTGAATCCATTCTAAAAGCACTAAATTTTTACTCCTTTCCCACTATGTTTTGGGTATATGGTGTCATAGTTTACATCCTTTTATTTTGTGAATTCCTTGACTGAGTTTTATAGATAACACTTAATTTTACTGCTTTTGTGCTCCCTGCCTTTCTTACTCATGCTTATGTGGTTTTTCCTTTCCACTTACAGAGGCCCCTTTAAAATTTCTTGTAGGGCTCGGTTAGTGGTGATGAATTTTAACTTTAACTTTTGTTTGTTTGGGAAACTCTTCATCTCTCATTCTATTCTGAATGACAGCCTTGCTGGCTAGAGTGTTGTCAGCTGCAAGTTTTTTCCTTTCAGCATCTTGACTAGATCGTGCCACACTCCCTTCTGGCTTGCAGAGCTTCTGCTGAAAAATCAGCTGGTGACCTTATGGGGTTTCCCTGGTATGTAACTGTTTTCTCCCTCACTGGTTTTAAAATTGTCCCTTTATCAGTAATTTCTGCCATTTTAAGTTTTTTGTTTTTTATACATTTATGTATTTGGAGAGACAGCGAGAGACAGAGTGTGAGCAGGGGAGGGGCAGAGAGGGGGGAGACACAGAATCCGAAGGAGGCTCCAGGCTCCGAGCTGTCAGCACAGAGCCCGACACGGGGCTCAAACCCACAAACTGTGACATCATGACCTGAGCCGAAGTCAGACGCTCAACGGACTGAGCCACACAGTGCCCCTCTGCCATTTTAGTTACTAAGTATTTTGGGGTGGACCTCCTTGGGTTTATTTTGTGTGTATGGCAGGGGAGCTCTGTGCCTCCTGCATCTGGATTTTTGTTTCTTTCCCCAGATTTGGGAAGTTTTCACCTATTATTTCTTTAAATTAGCTTTCTGCCCTCCTTTCTCTTCTGGGACTCCTATAATATGAATGTTATGACACTTGATGGTGCTGCTAAGTTCCTTCCCTTAGTCTCTTTTCATTTTTTTTTCTTTTTCTCTCTCCTTTTCTACTTGATGGTTTTCGTTTTCCATTGTTACGTTCCCTGGGTCACTGATCGGTTCTTTCTTCTGCTTCCTCTAGTCTACAGTTTATTCCATCTCGTGCACTTTAATCCGGTTATTAAGTTCTTTGTCTCTGGTTGGTTCTTTATTTACATTTTCTCTCTCTTTGTCAAGGGTGTCACTGAGGTCCTCCACTCTTTTCTCAAGTCCACTGAGTTTTTTTTATGACCATTACTTTAAATCTCTGTCAAGAATATCATTTAACTCCATTTCGCTTAGCTCTCTTGCTCCGATTTTGCCGTGTTCTTTCTTTGGGACATACTCTTCTGTCTCCTCATTTTGTCTAATTCCCTGTTTCTGTGTGTTAGGAAAGTCAGCTGTGTCTCCTGCCCTTGGAAGTCGTGGCCTTATGAGGAAGAGGTTCTGCGTGCCCTGTGGTGCAGCGTCCCCTGTTCCCTAGGGCCTGGCGTTTCAGGGACGTCACCTGCATGGGTTGCATGTGCCCTCCTGTTGTGGCCTAGGCACTTTTTCCTTCAGTCTGCAATGGCTCTCTGTGCCTGTTTCGGGCAGTGTTTGGTCCTGTGTTGTGAGCTCACCAGTCAGGGGCTGCTGTAGGCTTGAGTCAGACCGGATGTTTGCCGGCAATGTGGTAGCACCGACCGAACTGCAGGGAGCTTTCCCTGTGTTGTCTCCTGAGAAGCTTGTGTTGGTGGGTGGGTCCTGCAATCAGACCACATGTCCGACCCCTGCCCACTGCTGGGGCCACAGTCGGACCGGTGTGTGTGGTGATTGTCCCCTATCCTGGGGCAGGAGTCACTTGGGAGTGGTGCTGGGCTCTCGTGGAGTTGCTTGCTCACTGCCTGGCTTGTGGCACTGGTTTGGATGGGCTTGGGCCCAGGGCACATTGGAGGGGGAGATTGACAGGAGAGCTCTGGGGCGGAGCTCCTGATACCAGCAAGGTCCCTGCTGGTCCGCTGCCACTGGGGACCTGCGGTGCACAAGGAAAACTCCCGGAGGCAGGCCTGGATGCAGGGGGTAGGTCTGCAGAAGAGCATGGGAGTGAGGGGCACAGTGCTGGCAAGGTCCAGTCCACTGTGGGAGGGGGCCTGCCGCTCTGCCCCAGAAAGCTGCCGAGGCCAGGGTAGGGGGGCAGGTCCTCAGGAGAGTGCAGGGCTGGGGTGTGGGCAGGACACAGTGTTACCAAGCAAGGTGGAGAGTGTTCACTCTGTGCTGGTTCCCACAGGTTCCTGGGTGTCTTGGCTGGGGGGTGGGGGAGGGAAATGGCACCTGCCAGCTCTTTTGTTCCGGGAGAAGTCTTCCGAGGATCCCTGCCCCTCCGGCGCATGCTCTGAGATCAGGAAACATATCTTCCTCCCGCATACCCCGGGCCTGTTTTCAGCCTGCTGCTTGTAGGCTGTATCTCCGCAAGGCTACCGTGCTGTCTCTGTGAGGGTGGGTCTCCGTTTCCCGTAGCCCTCCAGTTCTCCCGGCGCAGAGTTATTGATTCTCAACGTTTCAGGTGCTATGCCCTGCTTGACTAAGAACCCACAGTGTTAGACCCGTCCGGTTTTCAAAGCCAAGTATGGTGATTCATCTTCCCACTGTGGGTTCTGGGTGTCTGGTGTGGGGTCTCCCCTTCTCCACTCTGCACCTGGTGCATTTCTCCCTCCTGTGGACGGTCCTACAGGTCCATTTGGCTCCAGCCTGTGTCTCTCCCCTTCCTACCATCTTTGATGTGGCCTCTTCCATACATTTAGCCGTGGAGAGTCTGTTCTGCCTGTCAGGTCCTTTTCTGGGTTATTTACACTCACGTGGCTGTTATCTAGGTGTAACCATGGGATGGGCTGAGCCTAGGACCCTCCTACTCTGCTGTCTTCCCCAGAAGTAGGATTTAGCCTTAGAAGACCCTAGGATTTTCAAAATGGTCAACGAGCGTTGGCTTCAACTTAAAGTCACCAGCCGCATTAGCCCCGATGAGACGGCCGGCCCGTCTTTGGAAGCTTTGAAGCCAGGCGCCGACTTCTCCTCTCCAGCCACGGAAAGTCCTCGGTGGCATCTTCTTTCTATGGGAGGCTCTGGCCTCAGCCCTGAACACCTGCCGGTGAGTGCGGCCGCCGTCGTGATTCCCTCAGCCGGATGCCCCAGAGAACTTGCCGCAGCTGCCCCTCCCCGCACTTGCACGTCGGGGCGACGGCCTCCTTCCTCAGACCTCCCGAAACCACCTCCGCTTGCTTCGGACTCGTCCTCTGCAGGCTCCTCACCTCTGTCAGCCTTCACGGGACTGAAGAGTCAGGGCCTCGCTCTGGCTTAGGCTCCTCCGGAGGGAAGGCTGCGGCCGGTTTCATCTTCTGTCCAGCCCACTAAAACGTTCTCCGCGTCAGCAACAAGGCTGTTTTCCCTTTTTTTTTTTTTTTTTTTTCCTTCTGTTAAGAAATAGAGGGGCGCCTGGGTGGCTCTGTCAGTTAAGCGTCCGACTTCGGCTCAGGTCACGATCTTTCGGTTCATGGGTTGGAGCCCCGCGTCGGGCTCTGTGCTGACCGCTCGGAGCCTGGAGGCTGCTTCGGATTCTCTGTCTCCCTCCCTCTCTGCCCCTCCCCCTTTCCGAATACCCTAGGCCTGTTTTCAGCCAGCCTGCTAGGGCGTGCGCGCTCTCCAAAATAAACAGTAAAAAGAGTTTAGAAAGGGTGGGCGAGCATGCAAGCAGTGGAGGGCAGGGGGGAGAGAGGATCTGGAGCGGTCCCAGCACAGAGCCTGATGCGGGGCTTGATCTCGAGACTGTGAGATGGTGACATGGACCGAAATCAAGAGTCGGACGCTTTACCGGCCTGGCCACCCAGGCTCTCCCGCTCCTACTTTCTCACTGTCCATGCGTTCTCCTGAGTGGCAGTTAGCGCCCTTCAGGAACCACTGTGGCGGTCACAAGAGCTCTAGGCTTTGGCCGGTCTCGGCTTTCGCCGGGCCTTCTTGTGGCTGAGCACGTAGAGGCCATTGGCGGGACTGTCAGCTGGCTTGATTTCAGTGCCGCTGTGTCTCGGGGCCTGGGGAGGCCCAAGGAAGGGGACAGAGACCGGGGAACGGCCGGTCAGTAGAGCAGTCCGCGCATAACACTTACCGATTAGGTTCCGCGTCTTACACGCACGTGGCTCGTGGGGCCCCGAACAGTTGCGGTGGGAAGTCCTGAGATCACTGGTCACAGATCACCACGAGCAGTAATAATGATGAAAAAGATGAAGATCTTGTGCGAATTGCTGCAGAGAGACACAGGGTGCGAATCTGACTGGAAAAAGGGCCCCAGGAGACTGGCCCACACACGTGCCTGTGCTCCGGGTGCCGTCGCGCTCTGGCCTCCACTGTCGTCCGCGAGACGGCAGGTGCCCCTGGTCCCGCTCCCGTTGTGGTGAGCTGCTGTCCCCCTGCTCTCTGTGGTCGACCTTCAGCACTGGGCCCGGGCGCGTGCGCTGTGCATCGGTATCCGTGCGCCCTGCCTTGGCTGTGCCTTGGCTCTGGGCACCGATGCTCTCCTCAGACTCGGGAACTTTCAGGCCTGTTTCTCTCGTCCCCCTCACCCCACATTATGCGTGCATCAGTCTGCGGGCCGTCGCCCCACTGTCCTCAGGTCGGGTCGCGTTTCTTAATCCCTCTGAGTGTTTTCTTGGAACTGAATCGCTTGTATTGATTCCTCTGCGTCCTCACTGGCGTTTCTGCCGTGTCAGGTCTACTGCGGGGCCCCCTCTACGGTTTCTAGTCATCGAATCCCTGGCTTCAGATGTGCTCACACATTTGCCTCGAGTCCCTCGTCAGCCACGTCCCTCAGCTAGCAGCGCTCCCCCGGCTTCTCTTCTCATCCTTTTCTGAAAGCCTCAGAATTTCTTGAGAATAGTGAACATTTTAGTTAGCATGTTGTCGCAGCTTGGGATTCGGAATCCCGCCACCCCCCACCCCCCGAGAGCAGTGATGGCAGTGGTTTCGTTGGGGATTTTTTAGTAACTGCGCAGGTCTGAATCTGAGAGCTCGCTGGTGTCTCAGCTCGGTGGCTTTTCCCTGTTCCTACTGTCCGTGGCGCTCCAGGGGTCACTCCTGCATCTGCACGGCACACACACCGGAGGTTGTGCTCAAACGCGTGGAGATCGCACAGGCACCTCCGCCCGTGTGGTCGCAGGTGTGTGTTCGCTTGCGGGCCGTGCTCAGGCCGGCCGTGGCTCAGGGCCCTGGGACTCATGTGATGCCTGCACACGCACGAGGGCTCTGTCGCCGGCAGGGATGTGGGCGGCCTGGCTCTCGCCCTGCTGCTTGCCCGCAGACGACCACCGCCGAGGCTGCCTGCCCGGCCTGCTGCCGGGTCACCTCTCTGAACGCTCACGCTCTGATTCCAGCAGCCCCTTCCGGCAGAGACCGTGAAGCTGCAGGTTTTCACAGGTGCTCCTCCGCCCTGCTGCAGCCAGCTGTCGGCAGGGAGAGAATGGGAGCACCCCGGACGGGATGCCCCAGACCGTGCTGTTCCCACCGGACTTTGATGGAGCACCGGTAGAGCTGTGTCGTTTGCTGTCAGCCTTTGGTCGCGTCCGAGGGGGCTGACGTGATGTGTCGTGACAGTTGTGTCCCGCTTGGTGGCTGCTCTTTGGGCTGGGGGTTGGCGTCTTCACTGTGCGTGTGGGAGGGATCCCAGGCAACCCGCTCATGCCGTGTGTGGAGAGTCGCCTGGCAGAGGGCAGACGGGAGGGGCCCAGGCGGCGGGAGTCACGGGAGCCCGGCGGAGGTCCTGCCTGGGGAGGTGGCATTAGGGACAGAGTGAGCGGATGTGAGCAGGGTCAGCACGGGGGGTGGGGGTGGGGGGTGGTTCAAGAACGGCTCGTCGCGTGTACGTCTCAAACCGACCGTGGGAGCAGCACAGCTTCGGAGACCCCAGCAGCTGCACGGGGCTGGCGGTGGCTTGGAGCCGGAGTACAGACCCGTTGTGCGCCGAAGCAGGGCACCCGGCGTGCCGCCAGGGAAGGCGCCAGTAACCTCTGTATTCCAGACCCGAGGAGGGCAGGGAGATAGTGGGGTCCTTGACGCTGGATGGTGGGGACATGGGGGGTGTTGTCCCGTTCTCTTTTCTGGGGTGTGTGTGTGGAAGTGGTCCCCGAGAAAGGGAAGAGAGGGTTTCCTCCGAGCCAGAACGAGCTGGGAAGGGGAGCAGGATGGGAAAGCGCAGCGGAAACGGCAAGGCACGACTGTGATCTTGTGTGGATGGTGGGGCGCTTGTCACCATCTGCACAGGAGCTGATCGAGGAGAGTGTATTTTTGTCTGGAAAACTCGAGAATCCGCTAGGAGAATTCCTAGAATCTTACAAGCTAGGGAGGGAGGAGGGATGTGCAGAAACCCGTGGCCCCTTCTGCAGAGGCAGGGTCAGCTGGACATGGGGAGGCACTCCTTGGGAGAGCCGTCGTGAGTACCCGCTGTCTGGAAATACCTAGTGTCAGGAGGGTGGGGGGGTGGGGGGGTGGGGGGGTGGGGGCCCACCCCACCCCCAGTCTACCCTCTCCCGGGCAGCGTGCAGGTGCCATCACAGGGATGGGACGACGCTTCTCCCCAGATCAGTTGATGGCTCTTTTGGATCTCCCCCAGAAGACACTAAACTCCCCTGAGAGCCGTTGCCCATGACAGGGTTGTGTGAGCATCCATTTGATGAGGACGAGGGAGGTCACGGGCGGACGGGCAGTGTGGCGGCGTCCTGATGAGTGCGTCCCCTCCGTGTGGCAGTTGGGGCGGTGCCGGTTCTCTCCAGAGACCCCGTGTCGGGGAAGAAGGGCCACTTCAGCCAGGTGAAGACCCCACACAACCCCTTGGACTCCAGCGCCCCGCTGATGAAGAAGGGGAAGCAGAGGGAGGTCCCCAAAGCCAAGAAGCCGACGTCGTTGAAGAAGGTACAGGGTGGCCATTTGAAACTGGGTACGGAAAAACCTAGGACTCTCCTGTGTGTGCGATACGTCTTCCGGCTCCTAGCGTTTTACGCGTGGATGTGGACTCCCCTTGCGTGTGCCCTGTGAAGAGGCGTGTGTGGTTCTCTGACGAGCAGTCCCCCCCTGGGTGACAGGGCAGAGGGGACGCGGCAGGGCGCCCCTGCTGCTGCAGGCGGGGAGTGCTTGGCCGTGACGTCCTCCTCCTCACCCCACCCGGGGTCATCTGCCTGCCGTTCAGATTCCATGGATACGGGTCCCGTTGGGGCTGTCGCGGCCGGCGGAGGGTGGCCCGGGTCCGGTGTGCCCGGCTCTGCAGGCCCTGGGGAGGCACGGTGTCCGTGAGCTGACGTCAGGTGGCGTGTTTTGCAGGAGAGCTTTTCACTTAAGAGGACAAGCGTGTAGGTGTTTTAATCGCTTCTTTAATTTGAAAGATTATTTTGAAAGAACGGCAGGAGAGAAAGCAGCAGCGTCTCCAAGAAAACACCATGAGCCCGGCTCCCGCCAGTGACGCCGCGCTGGACGGAGAGAGTGGTGGCGACGAGGCCCTGGAACAGGCCGAGCCCTCAGGTACGGAGCGCGTTTGCTGCCCCGCGGGCTCTGGCGGGGGCGGCCGTGTGCAGGGCCGTCGGGAGCCCGGTCGTGAAGGCCGGTCGTTGTCGGAGCCCCCGTGGGCGGACACATCTCCTGGCGCCTGCGCTCCAGACTCTGGGGACAGCAGGGCGAGGCCCCCAGGGCGATCCGTGAGTCCTCAGACGGTTCCCGCGACCTGAAGTGGCCGTGACGGTGACTGTCAGTAAGTGCAGGGCAGTTCTCCCAGCAGCGTGGGTCGTGGTGCCGTGTGGAGAACACGCTCGGGAGCTTCTACTGAGCTACGCGCTCAGAGCAGGACACGGAGCGTGAGCCTGCGGTTCGCGGACTTCTCACAGAGGGAGCACGGCGCCCGGCTCAGAAGCAGAGCAGCCCCCGTGCCCTCGGCCCGGGGCCTCGCCCAGACTTTGTTCCAGGGGAATCCTGCCACCTGTGCCCCTCCAGCCCGCGGCGTGTCTGTGGCCTGTGGCGGTAGTCCCCTGCCATGTAGCACTGGGGTGTGTTCACAGGCCACGTGGCAGGTGGGCGTCCAGGGAGTTTCCCCTCTGGGGTCACCAGAAGCAGGGGCACCGGCAATGTGTGTGTGTGTGTGTGTGTGTGTGTGTGTGTGTGTGTGTTTAGGACGTGGGCACCCCCTCCTGTCAGCATGTGCCTGGAGGGGCTCTGGGCTTGGGGGTCCACTGCCATCCACCCTTAGACGCCTTCTGCCAGGCGGGCTTCCCGGGGCTTTTCCAGGTCCGCCCCCCAGACGTCCGTCACGTGCTGTCCTGGTGGGCAGACTCCTCTGGTGATGTGTCCCCTCCCGTGTACTTGGAAGTCTCCAGAAGTCATGGGGGGACCATGAGCTTGAAGCTCGTAGTTGGGATGTTTGAGTTTGGATCTCACCAAAGGGTCATTTGCTGAAGAAGCGGTCTGAACCGTTATGTATGAAGAGTCAAGGACTGTGTAAAACTGCTTTTAAAACTGGGCGATACGAACTTCAGGTTAAATTTCAAAATTAAATCTGGCAACTGAACTGCCCATTTCGGGACGGCTAAAATGGTAAATTGTAGGAGTGTCCCTCCAGCGATCGACAGTGGCTAAGTCGGGTTGGGGAGGGAGCAGAGCGGGAGGTGGTCCTTCTGTTTCTCCCAAGCCGTCAGCACGCGTCCTGTCACCGCGGTGGCGTTGTGACGGGGCTGCTCTGGAGACCCCACCCCGCAGGTGTGTGCCACGGCCTCTTTCTCTGTGGCGTCGCAGAGGGGACGGAGGAGTCGGCGGCCCCCGCTCCCACGGGGCAACGCAAGTCAGAAGAGCCGCCGAGAACCGAGCCCCAGAAGGAGGCGGACGGCCTCTGCCTGGTCCCCGACGGCGCTGGCTGCCCCAGGATCCACAGCCGGAGATTCCGGGAGTGAGTGACCGTCCGGGGCGGGCCCTCCTGTCGTGATGTGCCCCGGCCGTGGGGCCAGGCCCGGTTTCCGTCCTCGTCCTGTCCCCACGTCCGGCCACCTGATCTGCGGGGCGTTTGTCCTGCTGGTGTGAAGGCAGAGGCCCTCTGCAGTTGAGGTTGGCGTTGTGGGGGGATGAGCGGGGAGCGGCCGGCTCCGTCTCCTGCTCTGCTCTGCCACCTTCCAGGGCACAGTCCACACTCGGGGTGCGGGTTCTGTGAGCAGCAGCTGCCGTGGGGCAGCAGTGCCGTGGGGCTCAGTGGCGGGCCGCTGGGGGAGCTGGGCACAGTGGCTCTGTCCCTTATGGTCGGGGCTCAGGGAGGACACGAAACCCAGTGGGCCGGGAGCCCCGTGTCTTTGGCCCCCGGAGGGCTGTGCGGTTGCCGCAGCTGCCTCGGCCCCTTTCTTTCAGTTACTGCAGCCAGATGCTGAGCAAGGAGGTGGACGCCTGCGTCACGGACCTGCTCAGAGAGCTGGTGCGCTTCCAAGACCGGATGTACCAGAAGGATCCGGTCAAGGCCAAGACCAAGCGCCGGCTGGTGCTGGGGCTGAGGGAGGTGCTCAAGCACCTGAAGCTCAGGAAGCTGAAGTGCATCATCATCTCCCCCAACTGTGAGAAGATTCAGTCGAAAGGTAACGAGCTGGTCTGTGTCGTTCCTGCACGGCCGCAGCCGGGGCGCGGCTTCTCCCCGCCTGTAATCGGTGGCCGTTTCCAGGGGCCACCTGCCCACCCAGGGCCCCGCTCTGTGTTCCCGCCGAGGCTGCGGCCTCTTTGCTTTGAGGCCAAAGGAACTTACTACATCTCGTCAGTGTGTCCGCGGAAAAGGGAGCCGGCGGCTTGCGGTCGTTTTACAGGGACAGCTTGGTAAGGCGGCCTGGGACTGTGCGAGTGCCGCGTCTGCTCAAGGGGCCTTTCGTCTGCCGATTCTGAACTTGAGTTTTAAGTGGCAGCTGTCTGAGCGTTCTGTTCGTCTCGGTTGCCTCGTCTGAGCACTGGGAGGTCACACCTGAGGGGGCTCTCTGCTCTTGCGGACACTGAGGGCTGGGAGCAGCGGACCCTCCCAGAGTCTCTCCCGGGGAGTCACATGGGACGCACGCGTGGGGTGTCGTCCACCTGGGAAGCCCATTCACCATCCGCGCCCAGGGGTGTCCCTTCCAGGGGATTTATGGGCGGCTGGTTGTGGACACCCTGTGCCCAGCCTGACTCACAGAGGGCGGTGGTGTTCAGCATGAACCCCCTCGTGCCCGCCCCATAGCCTGTCTCACGGCGGTGTGTGGGGAGCCCTCCAGAAACCCAAGTTGTGGCTCTGGCCATGGGTCCCCTGAGAAGCAGCCCTTTGAAGGGACAGTGGCCATGGTGCCGCTGCTCACATAGCATTTGTGGTCAACGCCGGGTGTGGGGGACAGGGACATGAGCCAAAGGGGCCCCGCATTTGTGGTCAGCTCTGGGGGTGGGGGACATGGATCAGAGGGGCCCTGGCATTTGTGGTCAGCTCTGGGGGTGGGGGACACAGGCCAGAGGGGAGCCCCGGCATTTGTGGTCAGCCCTAGGGGTGGGGGACACGGGGCCAAGGGGCCCTGGCATTTGTGGTCAGCTCTGGGGGTGAGGGACACGGGCCAGAGGGGGCCCCTGCAGTTTCTAGCAGTAAGTGGGGAATAGCTCGCTGTGGTTGTGGCTAAGGAGCACGCCCGCCTCCCCTCCTGTGCGCTCACCTCCTGTCAGCCCAGAAGTGCTAGTCCTTGGATGGTTCTGCGCCCAGAGCGTGCTTCCCTGGTCCCCGAATGCATCTGGGCCAGGGTCTAGGCAGAATGGAGGGATGTGGAGCTTAAATGTTAATCCCCGAACAGACTGGTTGCAGATTGACCCGGTTCCCAGTGCAGTGGCCTATGCTTTCAAGAAGTTTCTCTCTTGGAAGAAAATCAAATAGTTCTACATAACTAGGGGCCAGGTGCTGGGGGACATGGGCAACGTTTTCTCCCCAGGCAGATATTAGGTGCTCCACACGGGGGTCTGTCTGTGCACAGAGGGGCTGGGCCAGGACCCCGCAGCAAGCCCGGTGCCAGCGCTCCTTTCTTTTGAGGAGTAAGCCCTCCAGATTCCTCCCGACCCCCAGAAGAGCCACCATTCCCACATTTGATGTGTCCTTGATGGTGTCTGCGTGTGTGTGTGTGTGTGTGTGTGTGTGTGTGTGTAAGAGAGAGAGAGAGAGATTTGGTCCTGGCCCTGTTGGCACCTTGGGTTTTAGCTTGATGGGCTGTCTGGGGAGCCAGCTCGTAACTCTGCACACACTTGTGTTGCTCAGATGGGACTTAGGGATGTTCTGGTGGTTTCTGGACGTCTCTAGCAACGCACAGGGATGCGCTGTGCATGCTGTCCTTTCTGGTGGGGACATCTCGAGGACGAAAGGGCTGGTGCATTTGGGGGTCGTGTGGGTTACGCACCTGCACCCAGAACCTTCTGTGTAGGTGGGGGGCAGCTTTGCACTTTCCTGGGAACTGTTGGCTCCTGTTCTTCACCCACTCGTGTTTGGGGATGTTGATCTTTTTAATACTGACGTGTGCCTTTTTATATAATGGGAAAGCTCCTCGGGTAAGAGTTGTACTTTCCTGGTTTGTCATTTGCCTGTTTTCAAAACATCGTTTTGGCCACGCGAAGATCCTGGGTGTTGTTATCATGTTGGTGTTTTTTATTCTTGTTTTTTTACTTGGCTCTAGGTTTTATGCCATTTCTCAACCATAGCACTCCAAGGTTATTAAAGGTTTTTTTATATCCGTTTTCTTAGTTCTCCCACGTTTTCGTTTTTGTGTTTAGGTAGACTATATTTCATTTCAGATGGGTCTCTCCAGAGGCCGGCCCAGGTGTCCTCTTTCCGCTGCTCCACAGTGCTCCCCCCGACAGCGCTCAGTCCCACACGGTAGGGTCGCTTCTGGAACCCACCTTATTACAGCAAGCTCTCCTACCTGGTGAGGCTAGCCTGACGGTAGTTGCCTTTTTCAAAAGGCTTCTTCTCAGTTGCATAGTTCTGTTGTGTTATTTTTCCTCAAAAAAAAAAAAAAAAAAAAAAAAAAAAAAATCCTAACTGTAGTGAGAGTATTTCAGAAGTTTCAGGTGAACACGGAAGTGGTGTGTGGTCCCGGGACCACTGTGTCCCAGAGCACGGGCCCCTTTGTGATCTTTGTTCCCGGAGCACCTTGAAGCTGCTCTGTAGATCTTGATAAACCTGGTCCTACCTGCTGTGGTCTTTGGTGGCTGTCCACACCCACCCTTGCTGGCGCTGCTGGCCTTCGTGAGGACTCGTTAGGTGTGTGTGACTTGTGCACAGACACCCACGTGCACCTGTCTTGTAGTAAAGGTTTTGGGGTGGCGGGCGCGTCACCTGCATGCAGAGTCCTTGGCGCCTTGCTCGGAGGCAGGGTGGGTGGTGAGCCCGCGGCCCGCCCGTTGGTGTAAGACCCTCAGTGACCTCTGTATGTGGGGTGCAGCCCGTTAATACACAGGGGACAGGTGACCAGTGGCCTGAGACGCAGTGAGTGTTGAGTGAACACTAAGCGCAGTTGGCTCGTTCACGTGACCAGAATAGATTTCTCCTTCCTGTTTGGCCTTTGTCCATGGTTTCCGGCTCACAGTTCCCCCCATCCTTGGAGTTTCCCAGGACCACAAGAAAGGTGTTTTGTTACGTTAATGAGGTGATTTTTGGACCCCGCCCAAGCTGGGGCTGGTTGCCAAGAGAGCCAGCCGAGAAATGAGAGGGTTGGAACTTGGGTCCCTGTCCGGCCCCTACCCCTGGCCCCAGGGAGGGGGTGGGGGTGGAGCCCACGACTTAGTGGATCCTGTGACTAGTCTGGAAGCCTCCACACAGTCCCGCCCGGACTGGGGTAGGGGAGCTTCCCGGTCAGTGCACAGGAGACGCCGGGGTAGTGGCGCACCCGGAGTGGGCATGGCCTCCCCGTGTGTCCCTTCCCGCGCTGGCGTCTCAAGATCTTTGTCACGTCCTTTAATAAACTGGGCAAATGTGAGCAAGGCTTTTCTGGGGTGAGCGCTGTGAGCCTCTAGCACCTTAGAAGAACGGAAGGAGAGGGTGTGGGGCCCCGCAGCGTGTCGCCCCTTGGTCCGGAGCTCGGGGAATGCAGGGACGTGTGCGGGCACCAGAGGTGGGGCCCGGGGGAGAGGGGGGGTCTCCTGGGACAGACCCACCCTGTGCGGTCTGACACGCTCTCCAGGCAAGAGTGTCGGGAGGGGCGGAATTCTTGCACAGCCAGTGGTGTCTCAGAATTGCTTGGTGGCGTGGCCCCCGCCCACGTGGGAACTGGGTCCAGAGACACTTCTAGAAGACTGAGACTTCACCGTCCGTTAGGATGACGACGCAGACGTGTTTTAGTACGTTGAGGGAGTGCCTCTTCTGGAGAGTTGCGCTCTGCCTCGTGCTGAGGGTGGCCACGCCCTGGCAGTGACCGGCTCGTCCCGGTGACGTGTGGCATGGGACCGCTTGAGTAGAGAGTGGCTGGGCCGTGTTGCTGTCTGTAGAAAAAAGCCCTTTGCGACCAGGGTCACTGCCATGCTGTGTGTGACGCGTTTCCCGTCGGTTGTTGTCCCTGACCAGGCGGGCTGGACGATACCCTGCACACCATCATCGGTTATGCCTGCGAGCAGAACATCCCTTTCGTGTTCGCTCTCAACCGCAAGGCTCTGGGGCGCAGTTTGAACAAGGCCGTCCCTGTCAGCGTGGTGGGCATCTTCAGCTACGACGGGGCCCAGGTGAGCCGGGCGTCCCCGGAAGGGCAGCCCCGAGCCCGGGGCCCACAGGGCACGTGCGGCGATTCTGAATCGGCTCCGAGCTCGCCGCTGCTCAGAGACGCCTCACGTGGCCAGCGTCCCCGCCAGCCGTCCCCCTGCTTCCCCAGGGAGGGCGCCGTCCCGACGGGCAGAGACCCTTAGTGCCCCCCGTGGTTTGGGGGCGTCACCTGTGCCCTTGCTTCCGTCCCAGGACCAGTTCCACAGGATGGTGGAGCTGACGATGGCCGCCCGGCAGGCGTACAAGACCATGCTGGAGAACGCACGCCAGGAGCTGGCGGGGGAGCCTGGGCCCCCCGCCCCGGGCAGCCCGCCCCCGCAGGGCCCCCCTGCTCCTGCCGCCGGGAGAGACGAGCCGCGCTACAGTGAGTGCGGGGGGGGGGGGGGGGCCGGGGGCGGAGATGTGCGCGACGTAGTGGGGGGAGGTGGGGAATGGGCGGAGCGCCCAGGACAGCAGCACGGCCACCCTGCGCGGCAGGGCCCGCTGCTGAAGGCCGGGTCGGGTCCCACCTGGTGTCCCGAGAGCTGGTCCCACACAGACCTCGGGGCAGACGGCACCTGAGTGGAGTTGGCCGTGAGGACAGCACTGTCACGAGGCCAGTGTGTGCTGACGGCTGGCTGGGGGAGTCCGTGCCAGGCCCGAGTGGGGACTGAGCCCCGGGCGGCACGCCTCCCGGAGGAGCCTGTCCCTTAGCTGTGCCGCTGTCTCCCTTCTAGTGGAAATCTGGAGAGAACACCTGGAAGCCTACAGTCGGGGTGCCCTGGAGCTGGAGGACTCTCTGGAGGCTTCAACCTCGCAGATGATGAACCTGAACTTATAGGAAGACTCCTCGGGGTGTGTTGTGTATTTGGGGTGAGGAAGGGGGGGTGTGGAAGACTCTGGGGCCTTCTTCACAGTTCTTCTTGGCCTCATGTATTCTGTGTGGCTGTTCGATTGGGAGGCGAATCCGAGATGTGCATCCCGGGGACGGGCGTTCGGGTGTGCTGGCGGGAACCTTTCCAAAAATTCTGAAGTCGTGGCTTTGGGTCTCTGAGCACGTGGAGTCTGGAAAGGACTGGACCGTGTGTGCTGCTCGGAGTTCTTTGCCGTGAAGGAACCGCCTCCGATGTGGCAGAGCTGAGCTACGTTCGTTTGTGGAAAGAGCCGCGGGGTCACGGCCGGGCCGCTGCTCTTGGCCACTGCTCTTGGCCGCTGACCCAGCAGGGCCGAAAAGCAGTAGCCGGGCGGGGCGGGGCCGCTTTTGAGGCAGGGGACTTGCTGGGGACCTGGCTTTCTGGCTGGAAGATGTGGGGATACTTGGAGGATTTGCTAAAATGAGCCTCAGAGGGAAAATTGGTTCTTTAATCTGTGACCTCTTGATATGGATTATTCCTTTTTGTCTTTATTTTTCAAAGAAGCGATGTATATTGAAGTTCCTAAATTTCAGTTTTGATAATCTACAAATCCTTTCTTTCTCTCGTAAACGAACGTATTGTGACTGTGGTTTCTGTCTGGGAGGCCAGCAGGATGTTGCCCGCATGCTCTCCTGTAGGAGGGCGTATTTATTTGGAATAAAGACCGATGATTTGAGAGCCTTGCACCTCTGGCCGGCTCAGGCTCGTGGGGCCCCCGCGGCCTGGCCCGCGCCCCTCGGTGCTGTGGCTTGAATGGCAGGGGCCCGAGCGGGGCAGGGTTTGTGTGCCCGGACCCTGCCCGGCCTGCTCCTCTCCTGTCACACAGCAAGCGGCACAGGCGGGGCTTCACTGGTGCTCAGCTCAGCAACGGCTCGCGTTGGCTTTGCAAACGCTTTTAGGTGAGATCGGTCACGTCACGTGCTGTACCCGAGAGGCGAGTGGCTTGTGGCGAGCCAGAGTGAGTGACGACAGAAGTGGCCTGTGGTGTGGACGTGTCAGACACCAGGCTGTCCTGTCTTCTGGACACTGGCTGCTCCTAGTGTCTGCTTCTCTGTTTGTGTCCTGAGCTGTTTAAACGGGGGGCTTGGTGGGCTTAGCGACCGCTCTTGATTTCGGCTCAGGGCTCAGGTCACTATCTCCTGGTTCATGGGATTGAGCCCTGTGTCGGGCTCTGTGCTGACAGCACGGAGCCTGCTTGGGATGTTCTCTCTGCCCCTCTCTCTGCACAGTCTTAATTCTCTCAAAATATGTAAACTTTAAGTAGGTAATTAAAAAAAATTAAGTGGGGAGACGTGCAGTGAGGCCACCCAGGCCCTCAGTCCTGTCCCCAGGGTTCTCCCTTGGGGGCCAGGAGGAGTGGCATGGGCAGGGCTTTTCCTGCTGTCCCCGGTCAGCATGTCCCAAGTTTGCTGTCATGGGTATGGAACTCAGATTATGGAGAGAGACGTTTCCAGAGGTAACCTATAGGGAGAACGTTAAACTGAAGAATTTCAGCGGGGGATGCTGGCCCTGTGTTCAGAGCCCCAGCCCTGGGCCGGTGGAGTGTGGATCTCAGGGGAGGGGGTCTGGTGCTCCTCGTGTGACTCAGTGCTGGGGCTGGCCTGGTCACATCACCTTCCCAGCAGAGGCTCCTGCTCAGGTGACGCAGCGGCCCGCGCGGTGCTGACAGTGCCGCAGGAAGTGCACACACCTCATCCCGTTTAGTTTTATTTTTCTCACCAGCGCGGAGAAGCACATGCCTCCTAACCACGTTTCCCAGCAGAGCCCTCCCCGGGGGCTGACCGCATCCCGCTTTCTGTTGGGCACGAGAGCGCTCGGGCTACAGCGCACGTGGGCGAGCCTCGCAGACACGGCGAGCGGCACCCGGAAGGTCCCGGGCTCGGAGCCCTCGTGGCCTCCCCGGGCGGCCGGAGCCGCACCTGCTCGGGAACTCACGCTGCGCGCCCACGGCCTTCCACGGCAAATGCTGTCGCCACAGGTAATGGCGTGAGCGGGGCGGATCCGGCCCCAGCCGGCCGTCCTCAGGAAGTCGCGTTCGCGGCGGATCCCGCACGTAGCCGGCGGGACACGCGTGTGGCTTTGTAACGAGGGGTCTGGCCGCAGGCTGAGGTCGCGAGTGGAGGCGGTGTCCGTGTGCTGGGTCATGGGGAGCCACAGCTCTGCTTTGAACGGAGGCTTTGGTTTTCTGGTACGTGCATTCCGTTAAAAGCCGTCGTTCCGTAAGCGGGAAGTGTCCGTGAGGTCAGGCTGTGTGGCGTTAGGCTCCATGTGGACGCGCCACCCAGAGGAACCTGGACCGACCTGCCGGCTGCCGCTCCTCCTGCAAGCTCGGGTCCCGCAGAACTTTCTAAAGCGGCCCGGCGCCCTGAGACCATGAGGGAGCCGGGGAGGAAGCCCACGAGGCCTTCAGTCCCTGTGGTCCCTGGGTCGGACCTCGTGGTCACCCGAGGTTGGAGGCCAGTTCCTGCCACTGGCCTGGACGCCCTGTCCCTGCCATGTGGTGGTTCAGCAGCCCCACGGGAAGGTGGCAAGCAGCAGCCGGGCTAACGCGGGGCTCCTGCCCGAGCTGAACCAGGAAATCGCCCCGGTGACGTGGAGTGGCCGCCGAGCGCAACAGCAGTGTTTCTGGAAGAGGACCCGTCACGCACACCACCGTCTACCTATTCCAGGTCTGTCTGTAGCTCACGACCTGTCCTGGCTTCCTGTTTCTGCCAGACAGACCCTTCTGTCCCACATAAGCACCTAACTTTTTAACACAGGTTCTGGATTCCGTCACAGAAGCTGGGGTATGGTCACATCTCAGTAGGCAACGTGGCAGCCACTGTCCTGGGGTCTCTCCAGTGGCCGCGGGCTCGGCTGGGAGTGAACACCATGTCCTGGGGCCTAAAGGGCGCCCTTGTCACAGCTTTCCTGAAAGAACAGTGCAGAACTGTGAGTTCCTGGCAGAACACGTGCCCTTCCCGCTCCCCCCACTGTCGTAGACAAGGGAGGAGGCCTCAAGTGTCGTGGCCCACGTGCACCTCCTTTGGGTCTAGGAGGGCCTTCAAGGAAGGGGGCCCATGCGGGCTAAGTTTGCAGGACTCAGAAACGCTCAGCCTGTGTCGGCAGCAAGGAGAGAGCTCACGTCTGAAGGCCTGTGTTCCAGCCACAGGGTGTCTCCTCCGGTAAATCTCTGGCCTTGCAGCTGCCCTCCCGGCTGCATTAGCGACTCGGGAACTGGGGACACCTGTCCTATCTCCTCACTGCTGGGACAGCAGTCCCCCCACCAAGAGGGGGTGCAGCCAGCGGGCCCTCCCCTGCATCTGTTCCCCCCCCCCCCCCCCCCCGCCATGCTGACCCTCCCCAGGGATCTGCCTGGAGCCCAGAGGCTGCAGGTTACAGAAAGCAGAGTGACTGTGGGCCAAGAGCACACATGTGGGGTCCCAGCAGGACCCACCCCACCAGCCCCTGCCCACCCTGGGCCTGGCCACATACCCACGCCTTCCTCCAGCTGTGCATCATGCGGTCGTGCTCCCCAGCCACAGCCTTCCAGGCGGCCAGCTCTCTGGTCCACTGCTCCTGGTGGGTCGCCTCTGCAAGACAAGTGGGGTGCCGGCTGTCAGCCTTGCAGGCCTTTGAGGCACGGTGGGTGCGTGCAGGCCGCCGAGGCCATTCTGAGAGCCGGGGCTCTGGTTCGGTAGCGGGTGAGGCGCTCACTCCTCTGGCCTTGCCTCCTGGCTGTGGGGACTTGCGCGGTCAGCAGCCCCCCTCCTGCCCTTCCCCAGGCCACCGGCCCCAGGGTCACGCCGGCCCCGTCCGCGTCCTGCGTGAGTCCTGTCCAGGCAGGAAAGGGGCTCTCCCTCCACATTTTGGGGTGATGCAGGGACCTCCCCCGGGAGGCCGCGGGAGCTTGATCTGTGGGGCTGTGAGGGTGGCACAGGCCAGACAGCTGTGGTTGTCTGGAAACAGAAGCGCACCATGTCCCTGCTCTGCCCATGGTCCCTGTTGCTCGTTTCAGAAGTGAGTGCCAGGGACCTGAGCCCATGAGACGTAAAGCGGAACTTCCTCCTTGAGCAGCACTGGGCCGGGGCCTGGGCTCCAGAGGCACCTTCAGGGGCCTTTCACCCCAAGGGACCCTGCAGGGACTCCCATCCCGAGAGAGTCCCTGCGTTCCTAACACCCCTGCCCTGGCACCCCCGTCAGTAGACACGACAGGCTGGGTGGGCAGGCAGGCACGTCCCGAGATGTCCCGACCGTGCTCATGTCCTAGCCCGCCACCCGAGATCAAGGTCGGACACCGTCTGTGAACCGAGGGCCAGAGCCTGACTCAGCTCTGCGGACAGTGCTGCCCCCACGACTTCTGCGTGAGGTCTCGCGTTTACGTGAAGATTCGGTTTACCTGGCGCAGGCAGGCAGGACCCTTTCCAGAAAGGGGAGGAACAGGGATTCCCGCCGGGAGAGCTTTGTAATGACTTTTTTCTCTCCCCAGTCCTGTACTGGACGGACAGGGACCTTTTCAGGCGGGCCCTAAATGTAAACTCTCGCAAGCGGACGGAAGAGGAAACCCCCAAAACCTGGAATCTGAAAAGCAGGGGCACCCGTGGAAACTGAGCAGACCTGAGAAAGTGGGACCCCAGGCCAGCAACGGGGAGGCCAGACGCTCGGGTGGGGGGCCGGGCCCTTGGCACATGCGCTGCCTCACAGGCGGCCAACGGCTCGGAAAACGGGTCCAGAAAAAGCACAGGAAGTAGAGTGGAGCAGAGGAAACAAGTGTCCACACCTCCCCGAGGAAGAGCAGGCTTCCAGTGGCCCCCGGGTCGGCCAGGCGGGAAACCCCCAGCGGGCCTGGGCAGCCGTGTGCAAAGCATGCGGACGTGACGCGAGGCAGGCCTCTACGTGGCAGGGGAGGGGACTTGGGGACAGAGAAGGGAGACGCGGGCTCTCAGGACCGGCGTCCCAGACATGCCAAGGAGTAAAAGGGTGGCGGGAGGTGGGTGCGGAAGCGCCACCAGTGCCGGGGAGGCTGGCCGCGCACGGGCCACACGCTCCTCCCTCCTGCTGGCCGCTGTTGGAGCTGGGAGCGCGGCAGGGGCGGGGGCCGCTCACCGTGTCTCACGACGGTCACCCGCACTTTGGAGGTCTCGTTGCCCGCGGAGGACAGGACGGAGCAGCGGTACTCGGCGCTTTCTCGGATGGCGTCTCGCAGCCAGCTGAGCACGTGGGCCCTGCCGTCGGGCAGCGCGTGGGTCTGCGTGGGGACGCACATCTCCAGTTCTCGGCCGTTCTTCTCCCAGACAAAGCGGACGTCTGCGGGCCCTGGGGACACACAGACCATCTCTACCCGGTGGCCCCCGGACTCCCACCGAGGACCCACGGGAACCAGGGTGGGGGCAGGCGGTGTGGAGCCACCCACACCAGGGGCCTCTGTTGTCCCAGCTGGACCCACGGTGAAGGGCTGGGCAGCTTTCACGCCAGTCCTCGTGTCCCCGGAGGAGGCGTGTGCCCCCGTGACCCCGGGAGAAGAGGCGGGCCCTCACTGCCCTCCCCCGGGCTCCTTGCTCCTTCACCTCAGATGTTCTTTCAAACCAAAACTCGGTGCCGTGCAGCACACGCTGAGGCCGTCAGGGGGCACCTCCCCCATGGAGTGCCCGGTGACCGTGCCCTGGGCCAGGCGTCCATTCTGCACGGAGGGTCTGTGCCTGGGAACTCCACCTCCCGGCCCTGCTCCCATCTGTGACCAGAACCTCTACTTCCGTGGGGGCCGCCCCTGCCTCCCCAGAACCTAAGTTGGGGACAGGGCACTGAGAAGGGCCGAAGACCCCTCCGTCCCCACTGCCCCCTCTCTGCCTGTGCCAGGCGGCACGGCACCAGGCGGTGGGCTGTGAGCCGACCTAGACCAAAGCCAGCCCCTCCTGACCATGATCTGCCTGAGAGCCCCGTTTCTAAAATCAAGATTCTGGGGCACCTGGTAGCTCAGTTCACCATCAACTCAGTTTCAGCTCAGGTCACGATCCCACAGTTTGTGGGATCGAGCCCCACCTTGGGCTCTGTGCTGACAGTGTGGAATCTGCTTGGGATTCTCTCTGCTCCTCCCCTGCTCATGCACACACACACACACTCTCTCAATCTCTGTCTCAAAAAAAAAAAAAAAAAAAAAAAATATATATATATATATATAGTATGTAGTTGCCAACCACCCAGGGATGACCTGAACTGCAGTGTCGTGGAGGACGGTCAGCAGAGGAAGGACTAGGTCTGTATGTGGAGCAAGGAGGAATCCATGGGGCCAAGGGCTAAAACCCAGTACACGAAGCAATAGCACTGGGTGTGCAGGAGCACGTGTGCACGGGAGTGCACGTGCAGGGGAGTGTCGGGGGGGTTGTGTGTGTGTGTGTGTGAGTCCTTGTATGTATGGGTGTGCACGCGGGAGCGTGTGTGCACAGGAGCCCGTGTGCAGGGGAGTGGGGGAGCCTGTGTGCGGGAGCCTGGGAGCCTACTTGCGTGTATGGCTGTGCCTGCAGGAGCACGTGCATGTTACCGCGGGAGCCCGCCAAGAAGGCCTACGTGGCCGTCGTGCTGGTGGTGCTGCCTTCAGAGAATTTGAGGTGCTTAAACCACTTCCTGGAGCTTCCGGATGCCGTAGGACGCATCCTTTTACAGCCGATGTAAAACACGCTGTTGGAAAGAATGTGCCGCGGGCTCTAAGACAAATTCCAGAAGGCGTTCAAAAGGGGCTCCCGCAGCAGTGCACTGGCCCCCCTGGCCTCGTGGACAGGCCCCCGTGGACTGTGTCCTGGGCAGGATTTCTGGGTTTTTCTTCCATCTGCACCATTTGTTTTTCCCCAAGTGTTCTCCCCTCTACCCGTGAATAGTTCCATGTGTGTATCACACATGTGCACACACACCTGAGGGCGCTTACAGGTGCGTGCACAGACTTGCATACACACACGTGTCTGCGTGCACCTGCCCGTCAGTTGGCGCACACAGCCTCCTTCACTGCTGGGCGTACCGCCCGCCACCACGTTCCTGGACAGCCCCTCGGTGGGGTCAAGTTTAAAAGAGGGATTCTCGTGAGGCACTGTGATCGCGAACGTGACGTTTGCTGTGAATAGACACCGAAGTCGGTTCCAGAGAGGCCTGGACTCCCCCCTCATCCCCATTGTCCAATGGTGACCTTCACGGAGACCCGCCCAGGACTGGAGCTGGAGCCACCAGCATGGGTCACAAGAGCTTCTGGAAGGTTCTCCTGCATCCTTAGGACAAAGAGCTGGGGTGGCTTGAGCCAGGGCCGAATTATCACCCCAAGCCATATGGCCAGGACCCTTCAGGAGCAAAATCCCCAGATGACCCGAGGTGCCTTGGAGAATGGGCCGTAGGGGAAACACCACGTGCCCTTGTATCCCAAAACCCTGAACTCAGCATTGGTAAATACCCTTTCAGCGTGTGTTCAGCACAGTAAAGCACTAAAAATGTTTAAGAGTACTTACGTTGCACTTACTGTTTTCTTAAGCTATCCAGCTCCTGAACGCAGACGAGGGCAAGGAGGGAAAGCGACAGTTACAACCAGGCGGCAGAGCCCCTGGGCAGGGTGATCCTTCTGCCCCCCGGGTCTGCAGCCACGAGGGACGAGGGACATGGGGCCGCTGGCTCCACCCTGCCCCCAGCCCGCCCCACGCCAGCCGAGGGTGCTGCCAGCGCAGAGCTGACCCTGCTCCGTGACAGAACCAGAGCCCCTCGGGGCTGGGAGAGCCCCAAGTTGAGGGGGTGTGTGGGATGGGTGGAGCCCCTGTCCTTGGGCCACATCCCCGGTAGGGGCCCCAGAGGTGATCCTTCCTCCAGCTGTCCCCACGCATGTGGTCACCCAGGGGCCTCCTGCCAGCTACTTCCCACTGGAGGGGACCCTCTGCGGGCGCTGTCTTGCGGGCCGGGTCCACACCTGCACAGAAATCAGGATCCAAACGTGGGAGTGGGGGGCGAGGGGGGGCTTCCTGGGCCTCTGGCACTGCGGTTCTATCAGAGTCCCACCTTCTTCCTCAGAGTGCCCCATGCTTCGCTGTCACAAGGCTATCCACACCCTGGGGCCAGCTGAAGAGTGACCCCCAGAACATCCAGGTCCTGACCTTTGGAACTGCATGTGGCGAAAGGCGCTTTACAGACAAACCTGTGGGGGGCAGGGGTCAGCAGCCCAGGCGCCCAGCCTCTTAGGTGCCAGCTACGGTGGCCGTCCCACGCACGTCGTCAGGACGGAAGACACACAGCTTCTAGCAAAACCACGCCCTCCATGCTGAGGACGGGGACCCCGGCAAGGTCACAGATCTGCCTCGCCCACCCACGGACGGGCTTCCGACCCTTCTGGAAGATGACCGGCTCACGTCAACTACCCCCGGGCCCCAGCCGCGCCCCAAAACACTAGCACCCACGGCCACCGTGGGAGATCAGGGATTTGGGCCGGGCACCCTCTGCTACCCCTGCAGCCCCCAGGGCCTGAAAGGGCGCTCGTTTCTACCACCGTAGTTAAAACAAAAAGCCACCAAAACCCCGAACAGCCACGCGGCCCCTAAAGTACAGGGGATCGTCCTCAGCTTTAAGAGAGACACGCGTCTGACTTAGAAGCTCGGTCACGTCAGGGATGCAGCAGGGCCCGCGGGGCAGACACGACAGATTCCGCTTGCGTAAGAATCACGGGCTCCGTCCTCAGACGCGATTCACACCCGTGTCTCCGAGTGCCGCTAAGCCTGCTCGCCTGCAGTGCGGGTGACTTCTGTGCTTATCTGAACTAATTCCGCCACGAGGAACACGCATTCGTGACTTCTGGAACGCGAAACACGACCACAAGCCTGCCCGAGTCTCTGCGGCTCGAGACCCCCTCCTCCCCTTGCCCGTGTTTTGCCACCTCCCGACGCGCACGCACGGCTCCCCCGAGGGAGCGGGCGGCTGGGAGACCCGCTCCGGACCCCGGGTTGCTCCTCCCCACGCTCAGGCCGGGGCCCTAAGAACAGAGGAACAGAGGCGTGGCCACAAAGCACAGCCTGCAGCCCGCCGCGGCACGCGCACACGCACACGCACACACGCGCTCTGCTGGGACAGCCCAGAGAGGACCGGGGACACGGTGAGCAGAGAAGCCCGCTGAGTCACGGCTCCGAGGCCGTGCCCATCCCAACAGCCCACCTGGCGTTGCTCGGGCCGCAGCCCCTGCCACTGTGACACCAGTGACCCCCAGGCGGGAGGGAGACCGCTTGCAGACCACTTGGGGACCGCCTGGACGGTACCCTTGAGAGGGAGGTGCCTTCAGCCAGAGCGGCCTGAAACTTGGTCCCGAGTTCCGGCACCTTCCTTGACCCGAGGAAAGAGAGGGCCAGAGACACCGTCATTTTGGACACCACGTGCTTGGACTGTCGCTCGCACAACCAGCTAACGCTGGCCTGTGGGCTGGGTTTAGGGCAACAGGCGTCTGGATGTGCACGAGTCACCGGGGGACCCAATGCCAGTGAGCTTGGCGGGCCGGGCCTGGGCCGGGGGGCTGCACGGGGTCTGCCTCGGGCACAGGGGACCGAGCCTGGCGGATCGCTCTTGGCAACAGTGGTTTCCCAGCCTGGACGCCAGGTGCTCAGTGTAGGGCGGGCCCCCCGGGCTTTGCTGCAAGCAGAAAGAAGCGAGCGCTCGGGAGGCTGGGGTGGCCACTGCAGGGTCTCTAGCACCTGCCTCTGTCACCGCTGCCTAGCAGGCCTCACGAGGACGCACGGCCCTCCCTCTGGGCGGGACAGGACACATCTGGACCCCTGGGAATAGCCAGTCCTTCCCAGGCTGCCTCACAGCCTCGGGGAGCCTCATGGAACGGGAGGTCCAGGTGGGAGAGAAAGCAAGGAGCACGGAGGCGTGGAGGGAGGGGGCAGGGGCTGCGGTCCCTCCGCTCAGTCCACCCCGTCACTGCCCTCTCACCCCACGCTGCCCTCCTCTCTCGTCCCCTCGGGCTGTGAGCCGCCAACTGTGGGCCCCATCTTCGGGAAGTTGGGAGGAAGAAACGCCCCTCCGGCTCTCAGACTTCGGCAGCAGAAGGGCAGGGAGGGCGGTGTGGCTCCAGGTGACCCCCCCCACGGCCAGCGGTGCCCCCTGCCCTGGCTGCCTGGGAACCGTGCCCTTCTGCTCCCCGGCTGCTGCCAGCCCTGTAACCACGGCCCTGCACGGGGTCCCCGTGGTCCCCGCTCTGGCCCAGACACCGCTCTCAGCCCCTGAGTCACAAGGACGGCTCAGGAGTGCACACGCGCCCCCTAACGGGCACCTCCTAGAGAAGCCACGTTTCAAAGCGTTTGGCTCTGGGCCCCTCACCCGGTCGTGCGACCCCTGCTGTCCCAGCGACGGGGAGGCCCCCGAGTGTGCCCGTGGAGGACGGCGGCCCCTGCACAGAGGGCCTGGGAGGCCCCACGGGAAATCGCCCGGCCCAACAGCCCTGTGGGGGACCCAGCACAGGCTGGGCCCCGGCCCGGGGCTGGCGACCCGGGGCCACATGGACCCGCCCTGAAGGTCTGTCTCCACAGCGCCCCACCCAATGGGCAACTTCCCCTGCGCTCCCCCCGGCACGCGGGAGTTCGTGGGACCGGCTCATACCCGGAGCGGCTTCTCGCCACCGAAAGTCTCAAAAAGAAACAAGTTTGCTCTCTTTCCCTCAGTGGCCCTACTCGTCCCCTCGGGGCACCCACACACCGCCCGTTTTCTCCCTGCAGCTACTGACCAGCGGCACGGCCGCCGCACAGCGGAGACATCTCCGGGTCCCTCCCAGCCCACCACGCACTTCAGCATCGCCACGCAAGCCATGGGGACGCCCCTTCTGGAGGCTCCGGAGCGACGTTTGCAACCTCCAGATGGCACACAGGCGGACCCCCGAGTTGTCGGCAGACGCTCGAGGAGCCCTGCACACGGGCGACTGGCAAACCGAGGTCTCGGGGCCAAGCCCGGCCCACCGTGGGGCCCTGGGGCTGCGGAGGCCGACATCTGCGACAGACCGACCGACCGTGGGCTGCCGGGCCTGCGACGGTGAACATCTGGCTCCTCGTGGGAGAAGCCGCAGGAAGGGTGTTCTGTCAGGGGCCCTGCCCCCCACCCGCCGCCCCGACAGGCGCCCTGCTCACCTGTGGCCTGGCAGAAGAGGTGGAAGGTCCCCAGGGCGTGCACGTGCTGGGCCTGGTCGCTCAGGAAGGGCGGCAGCAAGGCGACCCGCAGGCTGCGGTCAGGCCCCGAGGCCGAGGCCGGCCAGGGGCTTCGGGGAGAGGAAGATGAGCCGGGGCCCCGACAGGACAGGGAGGAGGACCCCGGAGGAGGGAAGGGCAGAGACGAGGCTGCGAGACAGAGGACAGAAAAGAGAGAGGCCGCTGAGGCAGACGTCACGAGGCTCGGGGCCTGCACGCCAGAGAAGGGAGGGAGAGACAGGAAAAAAGAAAGGGGACCGAGGCCGCCCCGAGACCCGCCCGCCGGTCAGCACACCGTCCCCGCCGCAGCGAACCACGTGCCCGCGCCGAGGATTTAAGCTGCTCGTTTATTCGGTTACTTTTCAAATGTATACAATTCAAAGTAGAAAAATAAAAACAAAGGAAATCTTATAAAACATAAATGTGTACACCACAACGGTCGAGTCCTGTCATGCTTAAGACAACACTGTCCACGCAGGCACACAGATCCAGAGGTCACTGCTCCTCGCCACGGGAAAGAGAGCCTTCTCGGCGCACGGGAAGCAACAGGTGGAGATTGAACCGTCTCGCCCACTCGCACCGTCGAAGATAGCGCCGGGCCACGCAGGGCCGTGGGGTCACAAGCCGCCAGGCCTCGTGGGGACACAGGCCAGTCCGGCCACCGCGGTCCTGCTTGCCGGAAGGTGTGGACCGCTCGGTTCGGCTGAGCGGGTCGTCCGGGTGGGCGGTGGACGGGAGACAGAAGCCAAACGTGACTGCGGATGCCCGGTGAACGTCCGTCCGTCCATCTGCACGGGAGGTTTCAAGCCGTGGCCGTGGGCATCCGACGGCAAAACGGACGCTCCCTCCGCTCGGGGCCAGCCGGCTCCGCCGACCCGTGCTCAAGGCCCCGCCTGGTTCACGGGCCAGCCTTCCACTGTCTTCTGTTCTTTGAAAGAGTTAAAACGAGAGGGGGGAAGAAAAAAACCACAGAAAGAAAATCTCTCTGAAAAGGATGCTTCCCTCAAGGAATAAAATTAAAAAAAAAAACAAAAAAACGTGTGCTGAAGAGATGGTTTCGTCTATGTGTCTAAAAGGTAGAGAACGCATTTACCCAAAGTAAGTTTATCCCTGAGAATCGTAAGCAACGTAAGCTGTATCTTTCCCCTAACGTACAACAAAACCTGGAAGATGGACATCTTCGCAATATTGGAACGTCTGCTTCGGTGATTTAAAACAGAAACGACCTAACACGAGAAAAGCAAAACCATAAAAAATAATTTCCTGGGAAGCAAAGGTTCGTGCCAATCTGGACAACAGGCGATAAGTTACCAATCTGATAAACAAAAACGTCATTTCCAATCTGGAATTCAAGGATCTTTCAGTGGCTGCTCTGAGGAGGGGACGCTCCAGGCGCGAGCGAGCGTCCGCGGGCCGGGGGCCTCTCACGCCGCGGCCCGGCGGGGGACCGGGGTGCAATGCTCGCCGTTTTCCGAAAGGACGAAGACCAAATCACAAGCTCGACGCAAGAGACAAGACACAGGACAGGCGTGCTGACGCGGGCTCCCGGCGGTGACTCAGTCCCCGTCCGCGTCCGAGTCGGCGTACTTCAGCTCGCACTTGACGTCGAAGGGCCCGTCCCTGGCCGGGAGGTCGTCCAGCCTCTGTGAGTCCTCCCTGTCGGTGGGCACCCTGCTGGCCATGGTGTCCTGCTCCGTCTCGTAGCCCGTGTCCAGGGCCGGCCGCGGCTGCCCCCCGTTCTGCTGGGAGAAGCTGCCCGGCTCCACCAGCGTCTCCTTGGCGCTCTGCTCGAACTCGGAGAAGTCCGCCACGGGCTGCTTCTTCCCCAGCAGCACGGCGGAGCGGAACTTCAGGCACTGCCCGGGCAGGTAGCCCTTGTAGCAGTTGTAGGACACGAGGCAGAGGCACAGCAGGAAGAAGAGGAGGAAGAGGAACATGAACAGACGGTTGTCGCCGGACTGCAGATACATCGTCTTCTCCGAGTGCACCCGGGGGACCGTGTTGATGACGATCTTCGCTTCGCAGGACGTGCCCGTGGGCGCGGGGCTGGGCGGCGGGGCGACGGCCCCGGGCACGGGGACCCGCGCGGCGGAGGTCTGCGGGGGGGGGCCGCGGGCGGGCTCCGTCACCGCTCGGGCGGTGGTCCTCCCGCCTTCCGTCCGGGCGCCCGGCGAGGCGGGGGCCTCTGTGGCCCTCGGGGCCGTCTTCACCTCCAGCACGTGCTTGGCCAGCACCCGCAGGACCGTCCCGTTGCGGACCCGCTCCTCCGACAGGCACTGGTACACGCCGCTGTCCCCCTCCGACAGGTTGAAGATGAGCAGGTGCTTCCTGCCCACCAGGCTGTACTTGGGGCCGTCGGCGTCGAGCACGCCGTCCCGGAACTTCCACACCACCCGGGCCAGGTTGGACTTTTGGGAGCATTTGAGTTCCGCTGTGCCGCCGTGCTTGAAAAAATGCTGCCGGAAACTTTCTTTACTTTTATCTGGAACATCAAAATAAACGTGCACAGCATCAACAACGCGGCTCGCTACTCAGCTCCTTCTAAAAATAGGTCAACACGCACAAGAGGACACGAGAGTTCCACCCACTGGAGCCACATGGAATCTTCCAGAACAACTAAGGAGATAAAGACATGCGTGACAGAAAAGCAAAGATGAGCCCCGGATGGCGGCCCAGCAGGACAAGGAAGTCGGAGACAAGACAGTCGGAGACAGCCGAGCGGCAGGGACCCCGTCTGGCGTCCCGGTTCCCCGGGGGCCGAGCGGCAACCCGGGAGCCACGCACCACGTGCTTCTGCTCGTGGCTCCCGGCTCGCGGCCTCTCTGGGCGCGAGGGGCCCACCCCGTAGTTGCCCCAGCTGGCGACAGCTGTCGGGTCAGGGATGGGAACGCGAGAGCCCAGGGCACGGCTGCCTGGGAGGGGACGAAGGGGTGAGGACGCCCCTCCCGCCACGCCGCCCGCCCACCGTGGGACCCTCAGGGTCTGTTTAACCAGCCCCGAGCTCAGCAAAGAGAGGAGCATCTCAAGACCGGGTGTCCCAGGGCGGACGCCGAGTGCTTTTTGTGGAACAAACACACACACCCCATGACCTCAGACGCCCTTTTCCGCGATAAAACGGGATCACGGGGGGTCGGCCTCTGTATCCTCACGGATACCTGACCTCTGTTCGGAGCAGAGAAAGAGAACCCGGATGGACGCAACGCCACGACACCGAAGCACCATGAGATGGGTACGAGGACCGGCCGCCCCCCAAGGGAGCTCGGCGAGGACGGCCGACTTACCCGGGCAGGCGGACGCGTCTCCACTCATCTTCTGAATCAGAGTCCTGCAAGATAACCGGGCCCGGGTCAGGCACGCGCCCCCTCCCCCTGACGGGTGTGCGTGGTGCGGGTCCCCCGCCCTCGGTACCTGCTGGGGCCGTCCGTCTGGTGCGGGGGCAGGGCCACGCAGGCCGCGGCCGCCCGGCTCCAGGCGCAGTAGGGGTCGCGGGCGAGCACGCAGTCCTCACAGGTGCCGTGCTTCCCGCAGAAGGCCACGGGGGCCTGCACCACACCCGAGCTGGAGCCCGCATACACAAGCCTTCCGCCCTGCAGGTGTGAAACAGAAGGCACATGTGCGTGGGGGGGGGTGCAGCCGGCGTGCGCCTCTCAGGCCTGCGTGCCCACGCCGCCTGATCCAGGAACCTCCAGAACCGGAGCCTGGCGGGGTAGGGTCCGAGACAAACCCTCGCGGCAGCGTCACGGCCGCCCACGCGCTGACCGAGCACTCGGGGCCTCCGTCCGAGACCTTGCCCTCTTTGGGGCCGGGGGTCAGCCGCTCCGTGTGGAGGGCCCCCCTCCCCCCCCCCCCACAGGCCAGAGGCCGAAAGGCACGGCTCAGAGCCCCATTTCATGCCCACCCGACGGGAGCCACACAGAAGCCCGAGTCAGGGTCCGAATCCAGGAAAGGAGGGGCCACCGAGCGTGGGCGGAGCGCAGATTCCAGCACGTGTCCAGCTGTGCGGGGAGGAACACGGGCACGGGGAGACCCACAGCCGTGCTCCGGGCACACGGCCAGGCGGGGTCCCTCGAGCTCCCAGCACGTGCGAGACCCCCCACCCGGGGCGGCTGCTTTCCCGGGCTCGGTTGGGACGGGGGATCCCCCATGGGACGCCGCCTGCCGTGTAGCCCTGGCCGCGGGGGGGGGAGGGGGCGGGCAATTCCGGAACTTGCGTGCACGTCATCCTCTGCCCACGACACCTCACCCCGACGTCTGCACACACCTTGGCCATTCCCAAGCTCCACAGAACTTGGTGGTTTCGACCCAGACGACACGCAGCCCTTCCCCTGGAGGACAGGCTGTGAATTAACTTTCGAGTCCGGCTCCACTCTGAGGCCCTGGGGCCACCCGCCCCGTGACCCACTGTGCGCGAGTGCAGCCGAGAGGAAGGAAGTCCCTTCTGTAACAGACTCTCACGTGACAAGTGGCAGAGAGAGACAGCGGCCAGCAGGGACCCAGGTACGTGACACCACGTGCCTGCCAGGCTGTCAGGACCAAGGACGCCAGCCCAGAGCACAGTCTGGTTCACAGAGGTCAAGGGACCCGGGAGAGGACGCCGACTCTGCCGGGGAAGCCCCGCCCGACACTGACCTGTGTGCATGGCGTGGCCGTGGGGAGGGCGGGCTCCATATCCCTGCCCTACCCCCACCCCAGGGCTGGGCTCCTGTGATACACGGCCACCAAGTAACAGATGTGGAGGGGAGCGGACAGGAAAACGCCCTGAAAAGGGGTGGCCGTGACCACTGGTGGGCGCACAAGTCAGCAGACAGGACGGACTGATGGGGGCAGCCTTGCGGTCTCTCCACAAACAAGCATTAGACCCTCAGGGTCTGAACACACGTCCACAACTCAGCACACGCGGCCTGGCCCCCACGTGGTGGGTTCCGTGCTCTCCACGGGCACATCCCCACACGCTCAGCCCCATCTGAGCACGAGGAAACCGGGATCATTCCACAAAACTCCGTACAACTAAGCAGGCCACCAAGATGAGGACAGATGGGGAACCGGCCCAGACCAGCGGCGGCTGCTGGCCAGCCTCTACAGCGAAGGCCAGCGTCCTGGCCCAGAGGAACCTGCCGGCGGGCGTCTTTTCCACCCCGAACAGCCGCTTCCTGCCACTGCGGGGGCACACACGCCATCCCAAGCCTACCCAGGCCCGCCAGCCCGAAGAGAGGGCGGGGGCCGCGGCCCGCACACCTTCCCACTAGGGCCAGCCAGCTGAGGCCGCCCCGGTGCAGGGCTCCTGGGAGGACGGGCCAGTGGCTCCCCGCAGGGCCAGTGGGCGGACGGGTGAGCACAGGGCTGACCCAGATCCTCCTCAACCTCACCCGTCCCGCAGGACCGGCGCCCACACGCCCAGAAGCCCGCGTCCCCAGATGACACTGGCGAGCGGGGCTGTGGTCTCACCGAGTGTCTGCACCGGGGGCCCAGCCTCTGTTCTGTCCACACGTGACAATCTGGGGGCCCCAAGGGCACGCGCCCCAGCCCGGCCGAGCACCCGAGCAGCGGGGCCACGATCGGGAGGACTTCCTTGTTCCCACAGCAAAGCCGGGGAGCAGGGGCGGGGGAGGGCGGCCTAATGGGCCCGCGAGGCTCCGATGCCGCATCTCTGCCGGCTCAGAGCCCGCCTGGGCTCTGTGGTTTCCTTCCCTTCTGGCAGCGGAGACGGCCCTGTTGGGTGACCCCGGAAGTTTGAAAACCAGATCCAAGTTCTGACACTCACGATGGCGGGACCCACGGGTGGCTCCGACCGACAAGTCGACTTCTGCCTTTCTCTCTCTCCTGGCTACGGGCGCCCCCTCCTGCTGCCCGCTGCCCCCATCAGGAACCAGGCCGGGAGGCCGCCCTGAGGGGCTGCGGGCCGACCCCCTCCAGGTGTGAGGGAGGCTGGGGACTGTGCTGGGTCAGACAGGAGACTCTCGGCATCGGGGAAACGCCCTGCGAGGCGGGGCAGCTGGGCCTGGTGTCCAGAGCGAGGCTTTACAGGCGGGGTGCAGGTGACGGCCAGACTGCAGCTCAGGGAAAAAGGCTCGCAGCCGGGCTTCCCATTTCTGGCCCTGACCCTGGCTCTGCCAAGTCCCCAGAGCCCGTCGGCTCAGGGCTCATGGCGTGGGGACACCCACGAGGCCCTGTGGGTGCTCTACAGGAAGTGAGGTCGTCAGCCACAGTCAAAGGACAGGGCCAGGCCACCCTGGGTCTGCTGACCCCTAGATGCAGAGGAGGAGACTAAGGCAGGACTGGCCTGCCAGGCTCACGCAGCCACGAATCATGGGGCCCCGGCCTGCTCCACCCTGGCTGTAAATCAGGAGGCACGTGTCCCAAGGCCACGTGGGTAGATGGCAGGGGACGGCATCCAGAGCGGATCCAGGGCCCTGGTTGTTTCTATGCTACCCACCAACTAATAACATGTCTTATATAAATGGTTGGAAAACAATCAAAAGGATAATATTACATGACATTCAAAAATTACATGACCTCCTGAGCTCTGTTTCCATAAAAAAGACTTTGCTGGAAGGCAGCCAGGCCCACCCGTGTGCGGACGTCCCACGGCTGCCTGTGCACAACGGCAGGGACCTACAGCCCCCGAGCCCCAAACACTCACTCCCGGCATTTATGGCAAAGGTGCCGCCATCCCGACCCTGATGAGGGAGAAGGTGCCTCGTTGGGGGAGCAGGCTCACAGACGTAACCGTCGTCCCTTGGGGCGGGCTCTTCTGCGCCCACAGATGCACCTACAGACGGGCGTCAACCCCAGCAGCTCGGGACACTCGGTCAACTTGAGGCGACTGTTCCATCTCCCCAGTTAGCCTTCCCTCCGTCCCAAAGCCCAGGGTTCACGGGGCCCTCTGTAAGAACCCGGAGGTCAGCTCATCTGGACCACACAGATGATCGGCCTGCCCGGCCGGTGACCAGGGATGTGTGAGGCCGCCCTCCTGCCTGGCTGGTGACCAGGGACGCGTGAGGCCACCTGTCTGCCTGGTGACCAGGGACGTGGGAGGCCGCCCGCCTGTCCTCTCTACCTTCTCAGAATTCAGCAGCAGCGTCTGGACCGGCTCGAAGTCCTGGAAAAGCTGGGTCTCCTCGATGATGTGGGCGTCATTCTCGAGGTTGACAGCTTTGTGGAGGGCGCCCCGGTCTGCAAGGGCAAGGCTACAGGTCAGGGACGCGCCTGGACGGTCACGGCGGCCGACAGCCCCCGTTCTTCCTCTCGGCTCCTCCCCTCAATGAGACGCTGAGGAGCCGAAGCCGTCCGCACTTTGGACGTGGGAAGGAGAAGCCACTAGCGACGCGGACTGACAGTGTGAGCGGCACCGGTCACTCCGCTGTTCCCTGGAAAAGAAACGGACCTCCCACTGCTGACTCCCATGGAAGTCAGGGCCACGACATGGTGCCACCACATCACAGGAGAGGTTGCTCTCGGGCTCCAGCGGCCCTCCAGGGCGCCGTGCGGTGAAGGCCCCGGGGAGGGGAGGGCTCAGGGCACGCTGGAGCCCCCAGGAACGACCCCGGCGCCCTCCGGCCACTGCTGCTCCGGCCCCAACCCCCAACCCCCCCAACCCCCGCCTTCCAGAAACGCTTGCGTGAGAGTCCCAGGTGGGGACCTGTCTGGAGCCAGCAGGGACGTGGGACTTCTCTGCCACCTGCTCTCAACCGGCCCGCACGGGCGCCACTCCTGGCGCAACAGCCCCAACCCACCGGGCCTGTATCCCCACACGGGGGCCGGGACTCGGCCATTCAGTCAGCGCCCCAGCGGTCTGACGGTCAGACGGCGGAGGCCAGCCAGGGGTGGCGGCTTCTCGGAAACCCTGCCGGAGACCCCTCTGGGTGCCCGGGGAGACGCTGGCCTCGCGGCAAGAAGGAGCTGCATTTGCTGGGCGTCCTCAGAGGGGGCCGGACCCACCTGTGCCGATGAACATGACGTCGTAGATGGTCCCGTCCAGGGCCCGGGTCCTGTCCACCACGATCTGCGTGTAGTTCACGTTGCCTGTGACCAGCCTGGGCCTGTTGTCTGTTGGGGTCACGGAGCCGTCCATCAGGGGGTGGTCCTTGACGAACTGCAGGGTCTTGTCCGGCAGACCCAGGGAGCTGGAGAAGTTGGCCGCCCGCGCTTCGCGGTTGATGCACTGTGGGGGGCAGACCGGCCGTCAGTGCGCGTGCTCACGGACGCACAGCCCGCATGAGCCCCGCACGCAGGCCCCCCGCGGGGCGCAGACTGTGACAACGCCATGCGGAGCGCTGTTGCCAACGGGGAAAGTCAGCGGCGACCTTTCCCCAGGAATCCGAAGACGTGGCCCGAAAGCCGGTCGGGAAGGGCAGCCGTGCGTGTGTCCGCGAGATCTAATCCCGCTTCACGACACACGGCGAACTTGCTGGTGTCTATTTGGCAATGAGAAAACTGTATCAAGCTTCTGAAATCGAAAAATAACGGCTTATCACTTGATAGCTCTTCCTCGACATCTCTGCTAAAATCACTAAAAACGGTCCGGTTCCAAACAGCACAAAGGCCAAGCGCGTGAGGGGTTCTTTTCCTGTCCTGGCTCCCGAGTGCGGAAACCGAAATTCGTAATCACGTGACCACGATTTACTTCGTGACGCCCGTGGAGGGAACTGACGGCGGCTGGCAGGCGTGGACCCCCAGGGAGGAGCCCCAGGCCAGTCGCCCGGGCCACGGCCCCACCGCGGCCACACCCACGGCCCCACACACCAGCCACATGACGGGCAGATGCCGGTTTCCACACAAGAGTCGCTACTTTCGGGAAGACACAAACGTGACTCACGTTAACGGGTGGGGGGTACGGCCCACTGCCGAGAAACCGTGCTTTTGGGGGGGAAGCGGCACGTGAGACAGACCTATTTTTATCACAACGTTGATTCCACAAAACACCCGTGCCGGCCGGAAGAGCCTCCTGGCGCGGGCCCGGTCAGGGACAGCCGCGCCACGGCACGCGGTGAGGGGAACACGGGACGGGGAGCGGGCCCACCCTTCCCGCCCCGCCCCCACTCACCGCCCCGGGCCGCGGCGTGGGCACGGCCCCGTTGTAGCGCACCCACTTGGTGTGGGACTGTTCCACTGTGGCGCTCTGCATGTACTTCCCGCGGGAGAAGACCGCCTCGGCCGTGGACAGGTTGTAGGCGCACACGGCTGACAGCCCCACGTTGTTCCTGGGGACGAGGGGCCAGGGTGACCGTCCTGGGTGCGGGGGAGCGCAGACACGCAGCCCGCCCGCCCGCCCGCCGGGGCACCTACAGCTGTGGGGTGAAGACCCCGTAGAACACGGGCTCCTTCAGGTCCGGCGCCCTGAGGACAAAGACGGCCTGCAGCACGTTGAAGACGAGGTTGCTCTCCGGCCTGGAACAGATGAGCCTGGCCTTCAGGAAGGACGTCCACTTCTTCTGTAGGGTCCGCAGACCGCCCTGGTCCCCCTGCAACCCCAAAGACGTGCGTAGTGGGGGGAGGGCTGACTCCCCGTAGGCAGCTGGGAGTCAGTCACGTACGCGGCCCCGAGCGTCCCCGTCTCGGTGGACGGAGGCCACGGTGGGAAAAGAAGGGCCGTGGATGGCCACGTGGCCATGGCAGCCGGTCTGCGCCGGCTGGGGTCTCAGATTAAAACACAGAACCAAGAAAGGCCTGTGGGCGAATCACCCGGAGGCGGCCGGAGGGGCCGGCGGGCCGCGCACGGCGTCACAGCGGCAGAACCTCCGCCAGCCTCGCACCCTTCCTCCGTGCTCCCCACCCCTGCGAGCCAGCCTTGGAGCCAGGGCCACGGAGCGGGGGCTCCCGTCTGCTTCAGGCCAACACGTCGGGGGTCCCCCCCAGACACGTTCCTCGTCCCAGAGGAGACAGTCATTTCAAAGGGCCTCGGCCAGGTCCCCCCCAAGACAGGTTTTGTGGGCTGCCCCCGCACCCCCGGGACAATCACAGACACGCCTGACATGACCTGCTCTGGAGGGAGCCCCGAAACGCAGAGATCTGGATGCCAAAGACTCTGGAATCAGAGCATCCTCACTTGGGGGCAGTGAACGCACACCCCCCTCGCCGCCTTGATGCAGGAACGCCGAAATCCCAAATCTAGCAGAATTTAGCTCACGCGGTGAACACAAGCCAACTTCCTATATGGCCCTGGAGGTCCGAGGACGGTGTGTCCAGAGCAGGCCTGCTGAGGCTGGGCCTCTGGCCACACTCGGCACCGATGCTCCGGGGCCCGCAGGGAGACTCCCGGACTGCCCGGGGGCAGGCCGCGCACACCCCTCCGTGGCTCGGGAGAACGATGAGGTAGGTGAACGGACATCTCGGAGGAGGAGGCCTGGAGCCCGGGCCACGAGACCGGTCCTCCAGATGCGCGAAGCGCCCAGCCAGAACCAGAGGGAAATCGGGGAGTGGGCTCACCTTGCACACCCTCGCCACCCGGGGGATCATCAGCTTGAAGACAAACTCGTACTCCACGGCCACCTCGGTGAAAAAGAAGTACACCCTGTCGTCCCCGCTGTCCGTGCTGTCCGGGCTCTCTCGGATCACGTCCGCAAAGACGAAGTTTGGCTCTGCAGGCAAGAGGCACCCGGTTATCCCCCCGCCACAGCGCGGGGCCCGGGCACCTCCCGGCCAAGGCGCCAGCTAGTGCCTGCACCACGCCCCAGACAAACCCCAGGGCCCGGGGCGGGCACGGTGCCCATCGTCCTCCTCAGCATAAGGAGGTGCTGGAGACCGCGGTTGTAACACACACTGTCTGGGCCGGCCCCGAGAACCCAGGCTGGGCCTCCCGATGGCAGGCAGCCCGGGGACCCTGGGGACCCAGATCCCAGAGACCTGCCAGAACACAAGCATCTGCTGGTGCAAACAGCACGTGCCTCAAGCGGACAACCCCCGACCAGCAGACCCGCCCCGCAGTGAGGGGAAGCCAGGGGTCCTTCCTCCCCCAGACCACCCGCCTCCAGGAGGTCACGGCCCGCCGGCCAGCGCCAACTAGAGCCCCGTGAGCAGCTGCGTGAATCCACCACGCACACGTTATCCGAAGGTGAGCGAGCCGGTCAGCCTGGGTGCAGGGACCACCACCAGGCTCTCGTGTCACAAAGGACCACCGCCTCTGTGTTCAGGGACAGGAAGGCCCCAGTCCGGAGCCCTGGCGGCTCCAGAAGCACCCCATGTGGGGCCGTCCCAGCCCGGAGGTGTCTGCGGCCCCTCGCTGGGACTCAGTGACACAGACAGACAGACAGACCCAGGGGCATCTGCCTCTTACCGTTAAGCCACGGTATCGCGTACTCCGTCCTCAGAGGACTGTGGGACGAGTTTCGGGAGATGATGGGCTCGCTTCCCAGAAAGTTATAGGACGTCCCGGAATACAGCTCCCCATCTTAAGCGGCCCCGGAAGAAAGAGGAGAGGAGAGGAGGGGTGGTCGGCAGCCAGACACGAGCCCCCGGCCCAGGGAAGCGGGGAGGCCACGGATGCTGCGTCGCGAGCCTTCCGTCTCGGTCTCTCACGTGGACGACTGTGCGCTCCACGCGAGAGCTGCTTCACGAGCAGGTGGGGCGGGAACCCCAGGGGACCCGCACCCGGGAAGTAACACGTTCGGGTGTAAGAGGGGCCACGGCTGGGGCGCCTGGGTGGCGCAGTCGGTTAAGCGTCCGACTTCAGCCAGGTCACGATCTCGCGGTCCGTGAGTTCGAGCCCCGTGTCGGGCTCTGTGCTGACAGCTCAGAGCCTGGAGCCTGTTTCCGATTCTGTGTCTCCCTCTCTCTCTGCCCCTCCCCCGTTCATGCTCTGTCTCTCTCTGTCCCAAAAATAAATGAAAAACGTTGAAAAAAATTTTTTAAAAATAAATAAATAAAATAATAAAGAGGGGCCACGGGACGCGCACAGAGGACGGACACAAAATGACCCCTTCCCACACATGTGACCTCTGGCCATGGGGGGTGGCCGGTCACCCTTCTGCAGTGAATCCGAGCGCTCGCACAGGGGTCTGCGGAGAGGCCGCGTCTCTGCCGGGACAGGGAGCAGGGAACTGGGGGAGGCAGCCGAGCCCATGCTGACCTGGGGCGGGACTCACCGACCATAACGGACGTGTAGCTCTGTGCAGGGTCAAAGGGGCACCTGCCCTTGCCATCCTCGCTTCTCCCCAGAAGCTGAAAGGACGTTAAGTTCTACGAGCGAACGAGAAGAAAGGGCATCACGCGGTGTCTGAATTCCTAGTCTCCCAGCACCCTTCTGCTGTAAGGTGCTGGCGGCTCTAGGGCCCCAGAGCAGCCAGGGCAGACCGGAGGCGGGAGGCACCCAGGGAGCCATCGGAAGGCCATGCGCCAACTACGTCCAACAAGGACGGCACCCAAGGCAGTGGCAGACCAGACCCATGGGCAGAAGCAGCGGCGTCCCCACCTCCTGCCACCCCCTCCTGTACTAACAGAAAGCACGGGGGACGGCCTCAGTGTTGGGGACCCTCCTGGCCTGACCCGAGAGCTCAAAACCAGCCGAGGAAGGAGTGAGCAGCCCCAAAACGTGAGGAACGAGCAAGCTCTGTGCAGAGACACGGGGCCCCGAGCCCGGGGACAGGTGAGCGGCTGGGAACGTGCCCGCACAGTGCAGGGAGGCTGGAGGGTCAGAGAAGAAACCCACCGCTGGAGGCATAGCGGGAAGTCACGCGCCTGCTGCCAGAAACACAGGACGCGCCTGCGTGAATGAAGGTGGGCACCACCTCCCGCCTTCCAGTGCGGAGAAGCTGAGGAACACGGACAGCGGTGGGGAGTGGGCGCGGGCCCGTCGCCCGTCGGAGGGAGGGCTCACGGGCCGGGGGATCTTGGGCCCACCTCTCCAGGCAGACCCCCCTCTCAGGTCTCAAAGCACAAATTGGGGCATGAACGGATGGCCCGTCCAGGGGAGGTTTGGAGGCCGCCTGAATGAGGGGGACAGAGCGGAAACGAGAGGGTGTTGGCAATGACTGTAAATCTTCATGGGTGACGACAGGCTTGGCGTTGGTCAGGTAGGCACTTAGGGGTCGCGGGTCAGGGTGCCGCACGCCCACGTATGTCTCTTCCCACGCAATCTAGGTGCCAGATGCACAGGCGGGATCCACTTTCCTGTCAGCGTGAACGTCCTTATTGAAAATACGGGGCCGAACAACAGGCCCGGATTTAAAGGAAACATCTGACCCCCTTACAACTACGGGATTGGAGTCTCCATCCGTTTTCAGCTTCGGAGGGGCTAGACTCCAGCCAGCAAACCCTGTGACGTGTGGGCGTTTCTCACACGACCTGGCACGCTCTTCCCTTATGCAGAACCAGGCGACGTCTGTCCTGAGGACCCAGACTCAGAGCTCAGAGCACCGCACCCCACAGAGCCAGCGTCTGCGGGCTCAGACCGCCAGCCGGCCACGTGGGGGGGGGGGGGGGGTGCGCCCGCCCCGGGGGTCCGTGCGCAAACTCCGTCTGCCCGTACTTTGGGCTGTCGTTTATCTCTGACTCAAGGTTGGAGAGTCTTCTTTAAATTCTAGTTAATTCAGGGTTCCAGCAAACGAGGCTCTTGGTTGAGGCACGCTCTGTGTCCCAAGTCGGGGACGGTCACAAGACCACGTGCCTCACTCTGAATCCCCATGTGCATTTAAAACGCGTCTTCTCTTCTCCTGGTGGTTGTTACAAATGGCTCATCAGGTGCCCGAGTAAAAGGAATTTCTCCCAGCAAGACGCTGCCGTCCAACGTGCCCCGGGAGCGAGGGCCTTGGGAGGACGCCGTGGGGGCCCCTCTGCAGAGGCCCCAGTGCAGCAGCAGGTGGACCCGGCTCGGCAGGACCCGTGCAGGTCGGCGAGGGAGGTGCTCGCACAGTCGTGCGGTGCTGTTGCCCCCGGGAGGGGGTGCGCTCCGGGGCCGAGGTCGGCGGCTCCGTGTCCACGGCAGACCCACGCGGTGAGGCCCCAGGAGCGGACAGCAGCCGGGCCGGGCCGTCCCAGCGGGCACAGACGGGCGGCTTCCGCACACACGCCCATTCCCTCCGGCTCCGGAGGCTGCAGGCTGAGGTCAGGGATCCGGATGGCCGGTGCCCGGCGAGGGCCCCCTCCTCTCTGTCCTCATGTGGTGGAGAGGGGGCTCTGGCGGCTTTTCCCAGAAGGCTGTCAACCCTGCGGGATCAGGGCCTCGCCTCTGTGACCGCATGTAACCGTGACAGTTCCTCAGAGGCCCCACCTCCAAATGCCAACACATGGCGGGATTCGGGCTACAACGTGTGGATGTGGGGGACACGTTCGGGCCGTAACACAGGTGAACCGAGAACACGTAGTCTGGGGGCAGAGTCCTGACTCCCCCCTTTGACCAGGACGCAGGCCGCGGCAGGGCTCCCCGCAGAGCACAAAACGTGGCAAAGAGGACACAGGAGGCCGGACCGTGGCACCCTAGGGCTTCTCTGTGTCGCCAGCACACTTCCCAGCGGGACCCCCACTGCCAGCTCCGCTGGCCCCATGGGTCCCGCCCTGGTGAGCGGCCACACCCTCACGCCCACTGTTGTGCAGAGCGGGGAGCCCCCGACGCCGCCTGGGCCCCACCAGCTGCAGTACCGACCCCGGACGAGGTGGCGGGGGGGGGGGGGGGGGGGGGGCAGGGGGCGGGGCACAGCCTCACCAGGTGGTCACAGGCTGGCTGGAAGGCGTTGGTCCCGCACACGTACAGGGCACCGGGGCCAAGCGGCTGCAGCACGCGGATGTAGTTGAGACATTCGGTCTGCGGGAGAGAAACGCGCCGTGAGCCGTCATCCGGCCCCCGGGGACGCCCGCCCTCCGCCACCCACCCGCACGGCAGGGGGCCAGCCAGCACGTGCCTGACGCGGGCTCCTCCCGGCCGCCCCTCACCTGCCACCTCGGACACCCCCGTCTCCTCGTGCTGGCTCGACCCTGCCTGGGCGGCGGGCACAGCCTCGGAGCCCCAGTCCCCCCGACAGACCTGCGTCTGCCCGCTGGACCCAGCACTCTGCTCTCTGCGGCGTCCCCCCCCGCCGGCCACCAGGGGCCACGGGGATTTCACCTCAGCCGCCGATCGACAGTCAGCAAAGACACACGGACTCAAGTCTTCCCGGACACCCGCCACCGAAAATCCGCATTTTCTCGCACCCAACACACAGCCCGTGCCTCACACGTGCGGCCAGAGCCGCAGAGGGGAAAGTAGGCGGGACCCGCCAGCCTTCCTCGCCCCCAGGAGACCCCACCCTGCCGGCCCCAGTGCAGGGGACAGGCGGGGAGGGAGGGGCCGAGCCGGCTCCGCGTGAGAAAGGGCCCGCAGGAAAACCAGACGTCACTGAGGAACACACTCTCCAGGGCTGGCGTGGACCGGGAGGCATGCGCTCTCGCCTGAAATGATCTCTGCTCGGCGAGGCTTCGTGCGTTTCTTTTCGCTAGGACGGTTTTCAACTGGCTGGCAAGAATTCGTCCTGCCCACAGGAGCCGGGAGGGGCCCGCGTCCCCGTGCGGCCTCTGCTCTGGGCCGGGTGAGCCCTTGTCTGACAGCTCTCAGACCCTCCCTGCAGCCCCAGTCATTACATCACAAAGCCTGCATTCTCCCCGTTTCCTAAGGCAACTTTGGATCTACTGACTTCAGTACAAGTGTCTGATGTTCTGCTAAAAAAAACTTGAGCAAAAACTTTCTCTTTTTTCATTTTTGCTTATTCTGCAATTAGCCAACTGTTGAAATTTACCTTAACTCAGCTATCCTGCCCCCACTGCCACGGAAGATGGGCTCTGATGCTCGGAGACTCTGACATGGGCCCAGTGCCGGTTGGGGGCGGGGGGGCCCAGAGCCCTGGGGGAGGCAGACGCTCGGCCTGGCATCTCCCGGGGGAAGGAGCAGATTCTCAAGGGGTGGCTGCTGCCCAAACTCCAGAAATCCCACGGCGCCCCTTCGGGCTTCTGGCATGCAGCGGGGGTCTGAACCCTGCCCTTTACACCGCCGGCCAGCAGGCACCAGAAGAAGGTACCAGAAGGTACCAAGTTTTAGGGCCACTTGAATGCATCCAACGAAGCCAAACTTTAAAAACATTTCTCAGATGCCCGCCACATTTGGCACCCGCTCAGAGCGACCCTGCCTCATCGCTTGGGCACAGGGCGCCTGGCGGGATGGGGTGCGACCACGTCACCAGGCTGCTGGGGTTCCGAGACCGGAAATTACCTGTCTCGATTTCCCCTTTTCTGCACATTTTGCCTTTTTATCTTCTGAGACCTTCCAATATGCCTGTGGGGAGAGAGGAGAATCCGTTTCAGCACACGCTCCCGTTCAAGGGAGAAGGGGATGCGGCGTAAAAATGCACAGTTTACAAAGACCGCACAAGTGAGGCTTTGTAAAGCGAGGCTGGGCCGGCAGACGCCGGGGTCCGGAGCCATCACAGCCCCCTGGCCACCCAGCATCCCGTCAGTCGCCGCAAAGCAGCAGGAAAGCTCCAAGGGCTGACAGTCGGGTTTTCAGTCCGTCACAGCGAGCTAAGCCACAGGTGTTTTCACACAGCAGCGCGGGCTCCTTCACCCCAAAGCAAACGGAGGGCGGGAAGAAAAGGACACGGGTTGCGTTTCCTTTGGCCGTCGGTGGACGGCAGGACCGGCTTCCCTCAGCTCCGCAACCGTGGCCGTGAGGGGGTGACCGCCCGCTCCCCCCCTCCCCCCTTCCCAGCACCTGAGCCAGGGGACGCGTCATGGGGGGCCGGCACGTGCCCCAGCCCCTTGCCCTCCAGAGGACGGCGGCTCCCCCACGCCTGCCTCACTGTCCCCAAGCTGTCCCACCTCCCCGTGTGACAGTCCCATGGCCGGTGCCCAGACGAAGCCAGTTGCCGGGTGCTCAGAGGTCAGGATGTGCCCGGAGCTGCCTGCTGGCAGAGTGGCGAGTCCCCTTGTACGCGGTCCCGCGCTAACTCGCCTCCCGCATCCACAGTGCGGGACGTCTTAGCAGAAGTCCTACCACGGGCGACTTCCTTCGGAGGCTGATGCGCAAACCGTTTCACTGCTGCCTACGTGAAGTGCACGAGGACCCGGGATGCGCACGCTGACGGGCCCGGTCACGTTCCTAGGGTTTCACCCAGGCTTCCCTTTGGAAGCTGGCCCTAGGCCCCCAGGGGACAAGGACACATCAGCAGAGCAGTGAGGCTCTGAGGGCACCCACGGGGTCGGCACTCCCCTCATCTTCAAAGGCTGATGACCACAAAACCCCGTCCGTGAGTCAGGCAGAAATAAGCATGCGGTCGGGGGGCCGAGACAAAACACAGAGGTCTGGGGCAGAATCAAGATTCTCGATTCCAGAGAGAAGCAGCCCACCCCAGCCACTGGGGTTGCGGCTAAGCAGCCAGCGGTGGGGGAGAGGCCGCCCGCCGGGGAAGGGACGGTCTGAGCATCCGGGGCAGCTCCGGCTGCCCGTGGATCCAGGCCCTCCAAACGCGGCCCCAAGGTCATTCTCCAAAACCAAATATCCCAACACCACTCTCTCCCTCTGGAGGGAAGAAACTCGTTAAAAACTGGCAAATAACGGCCAAGATTCTAAGGGCTGATCCAGCCACTTCCAAGGAGCTGGCCCCGCGGGACGTGAGGAGCAGATAGGTGTGCCTTCCCCCACCCCCCCACCCCCCCCCAAGACCGACAGCTTCCTGCTCCCAACACAGAAGGGAACGTTGAGCCGGAAAATCCCGCTCTGCGATCCTCGAGGCACCCGTGGCCCTGCCCTGCACAGGCCCAGAGCTGGGGCGAGGACCCCGCCTCGGAGGAGGGGCCGGCCTGTCACTGAGGGCGCAGAGCGGTGGCTTTCCCAGGAAGGGGCCAGCACAGCGGCCGGATGTCAAGATGTGACGGGCAGAGCGGACGGCCTCGCGGACGGCCCCGCGTCAACGGCATTCAAGCATCCTTAGGAGAGTCTCTGGTACCCGAACATCAGCCATTTGATGACACTTTTGGACGTGACCATGGTGGTTCGGTTACGTGGACAAAAAGAGTCCTTTCCTTTAGGAGACACCTGGGGAAGCCCTACGGATGAAGAGTGCGCCTGGGACCAGCCTCAAAGCCTCCAGAGGGAGCAGAGCACGAGGACAGGGGCGGAAGAGAGCGACCTGGCTGCAGGACCCGAGAGGGGACAGGCCTCACGGTCACCGCTTCCTCTGCCCTCCGGGTGGCCGAGATTTGCCGTCATGAGAAGTGCAAAACTCCAAGAGGAGAAGGGGGGCCCCGGGTGAGTGGCCGGCCCAGGGAGGGCAGAGGCCGCCCGGCTCACCTGGGACACGCGGCCCAGACACAGGCCGGAAGCAAGCTTCCGGGTGACCGGCCCGTGGGCGTGCGGGACCGGTGAGGGGCCGCAGCCCGGAAGGGGCCTGACGCCCCCGGAGAAGCGCAGTGAGCGGCCCCGGGGGGCAGAGCGGGGCGCCCTCGCCTCACCTCGTGCTGCTTCTCAGAGACGTTGAGTGCATTCAGGGCGAACACGGCCTCCCGGGCCCCCACGTACAGGGTGCTCTTGTCCTCGCTCAGCAGCAAGACGGAGTAGTTGAAGATACCCGGCTCGTGGAACTTCTCCAGCCGCACCTCTGGGGGGAAGGGAGGACATGAGCCCGGGTGCCTCCCGAGTCCCCGTCTTGCTTCCACGCACACTCACGTCGCCAGGGCCGTGGCAGATTCGCTGCCCCAGAGCTCAGGCGCCTGTGCCACAGCAGACCTGCTAGGACGGTCACCCAGAGCGCGGGACCCCACGAGGCCCCAGAGCCACTGCGCTCGACCGGCACTGTGGCCCGACGTCCCTTGAGCTCCCTCAAGCCCTGCACTCGGTGTGGTCTCCCGGCAGCATGGCCGCCTAGTGCATGACCTCCAAGCACGTGACCTCCCAGGAACGTGATCATCAAGCGTGTGACCGCCCAGGAGACCGCGGCCCATCCTCACGCCTCAGGCTGCCGACCGCCGTGTCTCCCAGACTCTCGTCTACGTGTGTTTAACCGTAACGCGCAACAGGCGTATAAAGAATAAAGCTAGTTAAGCTTTTCTTGTTCAGAAAAATCATGATTTACCTCAAAACCTTTAAAAAACACTCTGTTTCAGTAAATCTGTCCCTCAACCCAAGCATTTTTCAGGCATAACCACCACAAACCTGCCAAGGAGAGAAACAAGTGAGATTTCTCACTTATCAGCTAACCGCATCCGTAACCCCGAATACGAGAGACTCAACAGTCAGCTCCTCAGGAGGAGGATAAACGCACGGGCGTTATTTCTGAAGGAGCGCTTTCTCCGCTTTGTCCGTCCGGCATCAGCGTATCTTTTTACCTTTCGTTACGTAGATTTTTAAAAGTTTATTTATTTTGAGAGTGAGAGAGTGCGCACGTGCAGGGGAGGTGAGAAAGGAGAGAGACGGAATCCCAAGCAGGCTGCACGCCATCAGCGTGCAGCGCGACGTGGGGCTTGAACTCGCGAACCGTGAGCTGAGCCACAATCAAGAGTCCGGCGCTTAACCGACTGAGCCCCCCAGGCGCCCCTGGGTGCGCCTTGAACCTGGGTTTCCATGTGTCACTGGGGCTCACGCTCTCTGCTCTCCTGACCTCCCCGTGCTGGGCACGGATGCACGTGGACGAAGGCCCTCCCGGCACGCGCTGCCTGGGGTCGTGCGCGAGACCACTCAGCACCCCCTGCGAGCAGCCAGGGGTCTCAAGACACAGCCCCCCGGAGGGGAAATACATCAGAAACGAACCGTGGGCAAATGAAAGCAACCGGCCGGAAGCTCAGCCACACAGGTTAAATGTCCTAAAAACAGGCCATTCAGTGTGGTTGTGCTCGGCCGTCAGGCGCGAGGGAGAGACGCGTCCTCTCCAGGGGCCCGATTTAGAAGCCCGGCCAGCAGGCCCTGAGCAAGCCCCCACGTGCTCCCCGTGACCCAGGCACTTCCCCCCACACGGCCGTGCATCCACCTACTGAAGGGCGCCCACCTGTCAACCCCAAGAGCAGGGGGGCCCTTACCTCTGTGCTCCCAGGTGATCCTGGGGGCGGGAGCAAACGCCACCACCACCCCGAGCGCCGTGGCCAGGGTGGCCAGCAGCCCGACGGGGACACACATCCTCACGGGTGGGCGCAGCAGAGGGGGCTCTGGCAGCAAACGCTCGTGGGCGGGGGGGGGGGGCCACGGTGGGCGTCACGGCAGACGCTGCTCAGAGCCTAGGAGCTGTGACCCACAGCACAGCCCAGAGACGCTGGGCGGGACGCACCCCGAGGACCCGCATCTCCCGGGCGCCGGGCAAGGTCACCACCTCGAGCGTTGAAGGCCAGCCGGTTCTTACACGGTGTGCTTCTTTCCGGCCTCACGGAGAAACTCTGGAAGCAAGTGAGAAGAAAGGTTACGGCTCAGGAGGCGAGTGCTAACACCAGCTTTCCATTCCTCGACCTGCCCCCTGCTCTGTCTGCGCAGGAGCGGGGGTGGTGGGGATGCCACGGGGCTCCCGGGGGCAGCCCCGCGCTGACCACACTGACACCGCGTCCCCCAGTCACCTGGGGCGCGGCCGGGGCTCCAGGAGGTCAGAGCTTCCCGCCCCTCGGGCCTGCAGAGCGTGGGAGGGACAGACGCGGGGACCCAGACCAGGCCACTGCCCGCCTGGCCGCCCAGCTTCCTCCCTGCGCGCGGCCAGCTGGTAACATGACGGAAAGCTGTGGAACCAGGGAACGCTCTCCCTCTAAGACCCTGGCTTCCCAGCTCCCGTGAACCTCGTCGAGGTCAGCCAGGGCAAAAGACGAGAGAGCCGCAAGGAGGCTGAACCCTGGGCGTGTTTGCACACACACACCACACACACATGCACGCGCACATGTGACCTTGCCGTGCAGGACGGCTCACCTCCTTCTCCTCCTTCCGCCCGCAGGTCTCCCAGGCCAACGGAGCCCTGGGCCCCTCTCTGGAGCCCTCCCCTCAGCCCCCTGATGGCACCACCCCTCAGGGACATACAAGGGGCAGCCCACACCTCCGCACCCCCACGACAGTCCTCTCCTGCTCAGCCTCCCCGGGGCCCCTGCAACCTGCTGTACCGGCCCTTGCTGCTCCCTGACACTTCAGGCCGAACCAAACCTCCCAAGAAAGTCTTGGGAGAAGTTTTCACTTTCTCTTCTTCACCTAGGCAAGCCACTGCCTCCAGGAAGCCCTCCGGGGCTCCGCCCTCATCCTGCCCCTGGAATCCTTGTCTGAGCCTTAAAGCCCAGCACGGCTTGTCCTCAGCATCACTCTGGACTTAACGAGGGTCTTCTCAATTTTAACTTCGTCTGTTTCTCACTCACGTGCATGGGGTGCTGCGACAGCCCCACCCCACTTGGTAAGGGAAGGACTGACGGCGGGGAGGGGAGGGCTCCTGTCCTGAGCTCCTGCCCCCTGGGGGGACTCTGCGAGAGGGCTGACACGGGGGGGGGGGGGGGGGGGGGGGGGGGGGGGGGAACCGCTCCGTACCTCCTGTTCTCAGCCTGAGGCCACCATCAGCCCCTGAAGGCGAGGAGCCCGTTCTCTGCGGGGACGGGCGCCTCCTGGGCGGGGGCCGGGGGGGCATTACTTTGGGGGGTCTTGGGTCCTGCGGTCTCTGTCCCGGCTCACAGGTCCACGCGGTGGGGCAAAAGCAGCGCCAGCCGCTGCGTGAATGGGGGAGGGTGGCTGTGTGCCAGTAAAACGACTTACAGGGACGGGCGCCGGTCTGAAAGCCAAGCCCCGCGGCGCCGGGGATCCGCAGCACGGCGGGGCCGCCTCTGAGCGCAACCCAAGATGCGCCAGGAAGCCCACGCGGGGAGGGAAGGAGGCCGTGGCCCACGGAGCCGGCTCCCCGTGGCTCGGCACGCGCTCACTGGGGGCGGGGACCACGCCCTCCTGCCCTCGGGAGGGGAACGAGGCGGCTCCGGAAGCCCAGGCCAGGCGGGGGGGGGGACGCGACCGTGCCGTGTCCCCGACGTGACCCGCTCGTTACGCAATCTCGGTGTCCGGTGAGCGCGCAACACCCCTGCAGAAATCCCGCAAGGCCCGGGGGAGCAGCGGTCTGTGCGGATGATGCCGGCGGCTCAGGAGCTCCGGGCGCCCCCTGGCTCCCCGCCCCCAGGGCCACCCCTATCACCGATGCAATCTAAGCCACACCCACCCCCAGCCGGACCTCTGCGCGGCTGCCCAGGCCTTCGCCCGCTTCCGTCCTTGCCGCGTGCTGCAGACAACCACCTGCTTGTCCCAGCACCCGCGTCCCTTTGCTCTTACAAACAGAACCCTGACTGTACCCGGGATGACAATGTGGCCAGCCAGCCTCATCTCCCAGCTTCCCCTGGGGCATTCTGGCCAAAGACACGTGAACAGCTATTAGGTAGGAGTTCCAGGAAGGCTCTTGAAGAAGGCTGAGTCAGCTAGTGTTTGCGTTTTTGCCTTTCGTTTTTTCCTCTGTTTGGTGCCTGGAGCTCAGATGTGATGGCTGGAGCTCTGGCAGCCACCTTGTGAACATGAAGATAAGGGTCTCATTCTAAAACCGGCCGAGTGGAAATCCACTGGGGACCTCACAACATACTGGAGACCTCACACCTGCTTTCTTCTGCCTACCTCACTTGTTAGTAAGCAAATAATCTCTAAGTTACTGCTTTGCAGGTTTTTGTTACCAGCAGTCCGATTAATTCCAAACGTCCTTCTAGTACGTTTATGAAACAGCAGCGACGGCCACAGTAAGGTTTTTAATGTAAATCAGAGCATGTCACTTTCCCACACAAAACGTCTCTCTCTCTCTCTCTCTCTCGGATTCAACCTGAGTGGGGAGCTATGGTTCACCTCCCTTACAGCTTCTGCGTCTCACGTTCCCTCCACCTTTCTGTCCAGGCCACAGCTGGGCACACTGAACGGGCCCATCTGCAACCTGTCAGCACCATTCACAACATTCCCAAATGCGTCTGCTCCAGAGCTCATGCGTGTAAGGCCCACGGCACAGTCTCGTTTACCCGAGAAGACGTTCTCCCCGTGTGGCTGATCGGTCCCCGGCAGTGGCTCCCAGAGCCTCCGTAACTCTGAGCTCCTGCTCGGGTGAGGGTTTCCGGGAATGGTCCACACCAGGGTGGTGGGGAGACCGGGGGACACCAGGGTGGTGGTGAGACCGGGGGCTGCAGGGCAGGCAGGAGGGGAGGAGGGATAAGTGCTGGGGTTGGAGGATCCTTGCTGACCCAGGGAGGCTGTGTGTGTGTGAGGACGGGGTGTGAGGGAACTCTGCGTACTTTCTGCTCGGTTTCGTTGGGGCTCTAAAAGTGCTCAGAAAAACAGAGTTCATTAAAAGCCAAAACACACACCAGCAGGGGCGCTTCCTGATCACAAGAGGTGTGCGTGTGAGGTTTTGGGCAAACGTGTCCACAGCCCGCAACTCGAGGTCCGGGGGCACGTTTCATTACTCCCCTCCCTCCCTCTGTTGGCAGAAACGTTGGCAAGGGCCCAACGACACAGTGACTTCCCACTCAGGTCCCCGAGAGAAGTCACTGGCCTGGGACATCCCAGGACGCACACCGCTGCCAGGCTAAGAACCCAGACGCAGGGGAGGGCAGAATCCCTGTGCAACACGGCACCCACACTCAGAGCTTCATCTCAGTCTCCTCTCAAGCCCACTAAGGTGGCATCTAAGGGACAGAAACCGTAAGGGCAAACATGGGGACAGCATGTCAGCCCATGAAAATCCAACAGAGCTTGGGAACTGGAAAGAGGACACGGGGACATCGTCAGCGGTGTGCCGGCAGTTGGGGACAAGGGGCAGGGGTGCGGAGCCGGCTTCGCAGCACGTGCCCATCTCTGGGGCGTAAATGGCGCCTCTGTGCTCCCAGTACAAAGTCACCGCACACAGAGACAGGACGGATGCGCGGTGGCCACCAGCACACGGCCCTCCCGCCACACGGACACGGGAGGCTTGTGGCTTCAAGAACATGGCACTGATGGGTAATGGCACAGGCGACAGGAACGTGCACTGGGGAACGGCAAGTTCTTTATTTTCAATACCGTGCACCAAAGTCTGTGTGGTGCGGTTCTGATAAGGTCTGCGCCCACCGCCAGTGCTCGCATACCACGGCTGGTATTTAAGGGACTCTGTGGACAAAGGAGAGCCGTGGCCAGACCCCGTGACAGGAGACCACCAAGAATCTGAGCAAATGAAAGTGAACTTAGAACTTAAAATTTTGGTTAAAGACACAAAATGTCCAGTTGAACGTCAGGAAGATAAAATTCAGTTTTCCTAAAAGGTGCACAATGTGACCCAGATAAAAACTGGGGAAGAAAAGAGAAGGGAGCTGGATCCTGGAGTCCGGAGGCCCACGCCTAGCTCGCGGATGTTCCAGAGGGAAGCAGAGACACAGGGATTAGCCGACAAAGAAGAAGAGACTGTCCAGAACAGGGCACGCTGCTCACGCGGGCTGCTCACGCTGGTCAGTGTGAGGAGAGGAAGCATTTTTCTTAACTGCCCTGTAACTTGGACCCACCCAGATACTGCCACCCAGGGGCCCGGCGGCCGCTTGCTCCCGGCCACCCCCGGCCACCCCGCCGACGCGCTGGAGGGCGTGAGTGAGCGAGCTCCCGGTGCTGCAGCGCCAGCGAGCTTCCCGATGGCCTCAGCCGGACGCTGCCTCTCCTTCCAGAATGGGCTTAAAAAATCCACACCAACAGCTGAAGGTAAGAGGGCCCCCGCCACCCGGATGCCCTCCCTGGGGGCGCGGGGGCTGCACGGTCTGCTTTATGACATCGGAAGGGCGCGACGTTTTCCTTCTCAGCAAGCGCGCGTTGTTCGGCGGGACTCAAGCACCATTAAGCAGGGCGCGCACCACGCGCACCCGGACACAACGCCACCCGGAGGCGGTAAGAATCACAGCCTAGGCATCAGGACGGAAACACCTGGATGAAGTGCCATCGTGGTGGCCTTCCTGGGCGCTTCTGAGAAGCAGAGGCGTCTTGCTGGGAGCCGGGTATCAGGGCTGCGATTTCCCGTCCCCCGTGGGGATGAGTGACACTGAGGCAGGAGCCCATCAGCGGGACGGAGTTCCGCGACGTCGCTCCCATTACCTACACGTCACTGTGCTGGTTCACGAGGAGCGCACGACCCCTTCTAATGTCAGGAGAATGGAACTGAGAGCCTCACTCAGGCCGTCCGCACGCCTGTCCCACTCCCGACTGACCCTGAAACAAGTCAGGGGCCCACAGCAGAGAAAACCGCGGACCAGCAAGTGTGAGGGCTGGTTCCCGCAAGTGTGCACGCGTCTGCACGTGTGTGCACACACGTGCAATGTGGGTGTGTGCGTGCACGGATCTATGTGTATGACGCACGTTTGTGCGTGCACACGCATGTGTGAGCCACACACCTGTGTGCAGTGCACCCGCGCACACCCGCACGTGTATGTGCACCTGTGTGCGTTCACGTATACACATACCCACGTGTGTGCATATGTTCGTGTGCACGTGTACGTACATGTGTGTGTGTACACGCACACGAGGTGTGCGTGCACTCCACCACACCATAAAAATTCTGATCTGGGGTTCCCAGATGTGATCGGCGACCACGAGCTGGGGACCCGTGAGACAGACACCAGGGGACCAACCGTCTCTGGCAACAGGGGTGGGTCACAAAGGGGACACCGCTCCTCCCCCATGGAGGGCGGGGCTATCATCAGCAGCAGGGGTGAAGCAACTCTGAACGCGCACTGACTAGCCCGAACTCCCGGGGGTCTGTGAAGGGGCTTCCGGGTGACCGCTGTGGATAGTGTCTCAGGACCCTGTTTCGGGTCCGCCCAGGCAGGGCCGGCAAAGTCACTCTCCCTGAAAAACCCGCAGCTCAGACAGCACAGGACACGCACCTGCCCACACCTTCCCTTCCCAGCTGGGATCAGCCTTCTCACCTGCCCCCACGCTGACCCCCAACCCTGTGACCCCGGGCCCTTCTCCACCCCCTTGCCTACCCCCAGGCTGACCCCCTCCGTCCCAGTTCCCATCCCCACCCCCAGGCTGGCCCACAGCCCCCGTGTCTGCCCCCGGGCTGACCCCCCCCATCTCTACCCCCAGGCTGACCCCCGTATCTTCACCCCCAGGCTGACCCTCCCCACCCCATCCCTTCCCCCAGGCTGGCCCACACCCCCGTGTCTGCCCTTGCCCCCAGACTGACCTCCCACTCCACAGCTGCCCCCCCACACTCGCCGTGCTTTTCCCTGAATGATGTCCCAACCCCACCCCTCCTCACCTGCCCCCAGGCTGGCTCCTCCCCCGCCCCCCAGCAACCTTGCCCCACCCCGGGCTGTGGGGCCAATGTTACCACCTTGCAAAACTGGCCCTGTCCCTTCAAGACTCAGGGCGGGTCGCAGAAGCTCTTCAGTGCCGTGCAGAACAGTTCACCGTTTCCCCAGAACTTACAACAAGCCCTGTGACGATGACCCAGCCCCACCGCGAGGCGTGTGCTCAGCCCTGGAGCCGGGTCCCGCTGGCCCCACCTGGCGGGACGGCCGGACGCCTGCTCACCCTCTACCGCCTCGCAGAGACAAGCCACGGGCGTCCCGACACGCCTCGACCCTCGTTCCCTCGCCGGACCCGGCCACGCGTGCGCCAGGCACGGGCCTCCGGGAGCAGACGGACGGCAGTGGGGCCGTGGACTTACCAACCGGCCCACCCGTCGGAGGGCCAGCAGGTGCAGAGATGGGCGGGGGGCCTGCAGAGGGGCGGCGGGGACTGCCCTGGCAAAGAGGCCACGCCACCTGCACGACATCACCAGACCCTCCGCACGCGGCCGTAGACAACACGTCTCCTCCTGGGAGGTGTGTGGCGCCTGCAGACGTCCCCGGCCCCGGCTCAGCTCTGGGGACAATAAACCGCTCTCCTCCACTGGCCTGACTTTTCCCGGCGGCTCCTTCCGGGGCGGCCACTGGACATACCAGGCCGGACGCTGGCTCGTGGGGGACAGTGGGGCCGCCCTGGGAAATGGCTGGCCCGCCCCATGGAGTATGTGCCTCCCGGCCGTCTCAACGGGGCTGCCGGTGCCACGGGTCTCAGCTCCAGACGTCACCCCCAGACGGGCTTCCAGAGTGCCAGAGGACAGCACTGACACCGGCAGGTCATTTACAGTGCCACGGACACGGGTGGAGGCGTGAGAGGCAGTTAGGGAAAACACTGGAACAGCACTGCCTTAACTGGAACCTACTCGTGTCCTTCTTTCCCCAGCTTACAAAACCGTCCCACCTCCGAATGAGCCCCAGCATGCTTAACTCCCTAATATGGAAACGTAAATGAAAATAAAATACCCACAGGGGCGCGTGGGGGCTCAGTCGGTTAAGTGTCCGACTTCGGCTCAGGTCTGTGGGTTCGAGCCCCATGTCAGGCTCTGTGCTGACAGCTTGGAGCCTGGAGTCTGCTTTGGATTCTGTGTGTGTGTCTCTCTCTCTGCCTCTCTGTCCTTCCCATGCTCGTGCTCTGTCTCTGTCTCTCAAAATTAAAGTTAAAAAAATTAAAAATAAAATAAAATACCCACAGACTGCAACGAGGCGGAGAGAAATTTAAAAGATGGCTGGGGGCTAGCAGGTGCTGGTGAGGGCAGGGTGGGGGTTACCAAGGGCGAGCCTCAGTTTCCTGCCCACAGAGCGCACTCCTACCTCCCAGGGACTCGGGCAGCCCTGGGACGCAGCGAGGGCACAGGAGCCTAGCAGAGCAGCGCCCCAGCCCGACAGGGCAGGTGTAAGTAAAAACACCTATGTGGGGGCACCTGGGTGACTCGGTCGGTTGAGCATCCGACTTAGGCTCAGGTCATGATCTCACAGTTCATGAGTTCGAGCCCTGCGTCGGGCCCTATGCTGACAGCTTGGAGCCTGGAGCCTGCGTCAGATTCTGTCTCTCTCTCTCTCTCTCTCTCTCTCTCTCTGCTCCTCCTCTGCTCACGCTTGCTCTGCCTCTCTCAAAAATGAATGAACATTAAAAACAATAAAAAAAAAAACCACGTGTGTGTATGACCAGGCAATAAACACACAAAGTGCTGAGTACTCCTAGAGGTAAAGCTGTGTTCACCAAAACTGCCCCAGCAAACCGGTGAAGCGGGTCCTTGTGACAGTGCCGCGGGGCAGACCCAGGCCAGAGCGACACAGCCTTGCCAGGCTGGCCACCAAACAGAAGTCACGTAAAAGGAGGAAGGGAGATAGGGGCTTTCCTTCTGTTTTTATTTTTTTTTTAATTTTTTTTTCAACGTTTTTTATTTATTTTTGGGACAGAGAGAGACAGAGCATGAACGGGGGAGGGGCAGAGAGAGAGGGAGACACAGAATCGGAAACAGGCTCCAGGCTCCAAGCCTTCAGCCCAGAGCCTGACGCGGGGCTCGAACTCACGGACCGCGAGATCGTGACCTGGCTGAAGTCGGACGCTTAACCGACTGCGCCACCCAGGCGCCCCCCTTCTGTTTTTAAACCAAGCTGGTTTTTCTCTTTCCCCTAAAACTGGAAACACATGGTTGAAATGAAGATTAATCACAAAATAGTCGCCAGCGAGGGACGCGTGGCATACAGAACCTTCCTTTCTCCTTGGACCTCACCGACAACCCACCTGCACCCCCGGAAGAGAAAATGGAGCTTTTCAGTGCCTCCAGGGGCTGGTGGCCCGGAGAGAGCCAAAAAAGAAACACAGGGCAGGCGGGGGTCAGGGTGGGATGTGGCAAGACGGGCCGTACCCCGATCTTTGCCCCCGAGAGCGCACACGGAACTGGGACCCACCTTCTGCTGGATCCCACCGAAGCTTCTACGAGGTGTCAGCTTTGCTAGGCTGGGATACAGGTGTAGAAACCAAGCGATTTTACCTGTATCTTGTGCCTCTGGAAACGTCCCTCAATCCTTTCTAGGACGGAGTCTTCAGAAATCTTGGCTCAGAAAATGATGGGAAAGGAGAAAATTGAAACACTTCAATTCCCTGTGCACCTGAGCCCAGCATCACCTCTGGAGAGGAACTGGAAAGAAACTCTTGCAATTCTTTTTAACCTCTAGGCAGCTGGCTCTGACCCAGGATGGGCGTGGCATTCCTGCACTTGTGCAAACGGGAAGGGGGTAAGTGTGCGACCGCTCGCCCATAAAGGAAGTGCAAGCTGGCCGGTCCCCAACCACTGACCTGCAGAATAAGGCAACTGAGTATGACCCACAGTCATGGTTAACCATTAGCCAAAAAAGTATCAGCTATTAACTTCAGAAATGTATCTAGAACTCCCCCTCCCCGAAACCCAGCAGTCGGGGTGGAGCCCTCAGGATGGGGAGCCGGAGTCCAGGAACATGAGAAACTGTCAAAGAGAATCAGAAGGGCAGCCCAGCAAGTCACGGCACAGGATGCGCCAAGGTGTAGAGGAAATCCATGCAGGAACCCCTCTATGACTGCAAGACCCAGCACGGTTTGTAAACCTCACAGTCAGATGCTAACATCTTCTTGTGGTTGGAATAGCTTAGGTTTTCTTGTGCTTGAAGAGCTGGTACAGCCGTTTTTCTGGAGACAGCCTGTGAAGTGGGAGGCGTTCCCTGGAAGCGGCCAATGCCCCATCCCTCCCACGCGCCCCCCCCCCCCCCGAGTGGGACCAGTCCCGCCCACGGCACAGAGACATGCCTGTACCTGGCTCCCACGTGCCCACCTATAACGCATAACGTCCAGGGTCACCTGGGGCCCCTCGCTGCTGACACGTCTTGTGAACCCCGAGCAAATGACACCCCAGGGTGCTGACTTCTGTTTGCACAGGCAGGCGGGGCACAGTGGCCACCTGGACACGCCCCAAAACACTCACGGGGACAAAGAAAGCAGATCACACGTAAGCTGGAAGTTTAGATAAACAAGATGAATGCCAAGAATTTTAAAACTGAAAAACTTCTCCGTGCTAGAAATTCAATAAGCCTGTGTCCTTTCAATAAATACAAGCCCAGGGGGGGCATTCTGAAATTCACCCTAATTTCACGGCGTCGAACAACCACGGCAGGTTTGGGCACCTGTGTGTATGTCCGTGTTCTTAAATGTCCTCTCACACGCTCGAGGACACAGCATCACCACTTCTACCCTCCGCCAAGGAGCTTCGACGCTGCGGTTCCTGCGTAAAAATAGACGCTTCCGGCCCAGTCAACGGCCAGGCCTGGGCCCCAGTTCTCCTCACCACGCCTGTTCTTTATTTCTTGACAGAAGGACCCACAAGCTATAATTAGGCACCGCCACCCTGAGGAATGCAAGAGACGGTCCCCACGCAAGCACACATCGAATCGTATTCACTATGCATCTCCTTCGACTACGCATAACGTCTCGGGAGGCACATAAAAAGAATTCAACAGGGGCGCCTGGGTGGCGCAGTCGGTTAAGCGTCCGACTTCAGCCAGGTCACGATCTCGCGGTCCGTGAGTTCGAGCCCCACGTCGGGCTCTGGGCTGATGGCTCGGAGCCTGGAGCCTGTTTCCGATTCTGTGTCTCCCTCTCTCTCTGCCCCTCCCCCGTTCATGCTCTGTCTCTCTCTGTCCCAAAAATAAATAAAAAATGTTGAAAAAAAAAAATTAAAAAAAAAAAAAAAAGAATTCAACAGGCCTTTTTTTGCAAGATAAAGGAAGGAAATTAATCAGAAGTCGCAGAAGTGTTTCCCTCTCACTAGGGAGAAACTTGGCCTTTTCTGCCCCCCAACACCCCCTCCCAATGGTGCAGGTGGGTGTGGGAGCCCCATCGCCCAAGCCCTGGTGGCCGCTGTCCAACGAGCGCTCTGACCACAGTACGGAGCAGAGGCGAAGCGGGGTGTTGCATGCATGTGGCCTGTGTTCTGCAAATGTGACTTCGCCTTCCGAAAGTCCCTTATCCTTCCCCTTACTGTGGGTTTGCCCATTAAAGCCAGAGGCTACTCCCCGCTTCTGAGAAGGGCAGCTTGAGACAGGCTGGCTGTACGTGCCGCGTCCACACGCACTGGGCAACACATGCCAAGGACTCCTGAGCCAGCAGCCTTCCCCCCGGGCATTCAGGTGGCTACACCCCACGCATGTGAGAGGCCAAGGAGGAGACTACTGAATAGGAAAGCTCTGGAAACGGAGTATGCACACGTGTACTGTGTGTGCCTGAACTACTTGGGTATAAATCATCTCATCCGCAGGAGGCGATACTATGCGGCTGCTAAGAAGAATAGAGTGGCTAAGGGCACCCTGGTGCGTCGCCGTTGGAGACGTTTATGGAGCTGGAGAGTACGATGCTGAGTGAAGTAAGCCAGAGAGAGGCAGATGCTACATTTCACTTACAAGTGGTACCTGAGCACCAGACCAGAAACAAGAAACCAGACTCTTAACACAGAGGACAAATCGGTGGGCCTCAGAGAGAAGGTGGGTGGGTGGCACCGGTGATGGGGATGAAGAGGTCCAAACTTCCGGTTGTAACAGAAGTGGGTCTCGGGGCTGAAAAGCATGGCCTACGGAATATCTCCAGTAACACTGTAACAACGCTGTATGGTGAGCAGATGGGGACACTCGTCATGGTGAGCACGTGTTGAATCACGACGCCATACGCTATTAAAATGTGGTTCCCTTTTTGAAGTTTACTAAGTGGATTTCATCAAAACCCAAGTTTTCAAGAACGGCAGACCGACCTTACATTCCTTCTGGTGGATCTGACATTTGTTGGGACCTCCTGCTCCTAAGGGACTCTGACACGGAGGAAAGCGATGCCGTGTCCGTGGGTGCAGGTGAATCCCAGCTCAGGGCGCAGGGGTGGGAGAGGTGTTCCCTGCGGGCTGGCCGGAGGGGAGTGCAGGGCCTCGGAGTGAACTGGGCCTTGCTCTCTGGGGTTTCCTGTGTGGCAGCATCCTGTGGGCATCCAGAGCATCCTTTGATGGCTGTTCGATGTTCCATAATTAAACAGGATAATTGTTCGATATTCACATCTTTGCCAATTTCCCACTTAAAATTCATTTTTTTTAAGTTGGCTCTGAGCCCAACATGGGGCTCAAACTCACGACCCTGAGGTCAAGAGTTGCATGCTCTACTGACTGAGACACCCAGGCACCCCTTAAAACTCATTTTTAGGGGCACCTAGGTGGCTTAGTCGGTTAAGCGTCCAACTTCGGCTCAAGTCATGATCTCATGGTTCCTGGGTTCGAGCCCCGCGTCGGGCTATGTGCTGGCAGCTCAGAGCCTGGAGCCTGCTTTGGGTTCTGTGTCTCCCTCTCTCTGCCCCTCCCCAACTAGCACTCTGTCTGTCTCTGTCTCTCTGAAACTAAAATAAAAATGATAAAAAATAAACCCTCCTTTTAAAAGTGATTTTAACCACCAGCAAAACTCGACCCAGAAGCTCTTCCACCCGAAATGCAGAGCCTAACTCCAGAGGTCCAGGTGCCACAGGGGGGAAGCCGCAGGATGGTCCTAAGGCTGTGTCCCTTAATAGTGGGGGCAGCAAACAGGCTCAGAGCACACACCCATCTCCCTGACAGGCCTGCTTCCATCTATGGGAAACATCGCGCATAATCCCTAGAACTTACTTTCACTCCACTCTGCTAAGCTTTTCCCTGAGTTGAGCTGTTTTCGAAAAGGCATATGTTCTCTGCTATAAAATAGAGCTGACATCTATTTTATACTTCTTTCAAGCCAATCAGATGTCTCATCCCATTGGTGATTATTCTCCCCGAACAGGAGAGGCAGTGGGGGGAGATTCAGGCTTCTGGCCAGCCTGCCCGTCCAGGCTCAGGGATGCCACCTCCCAGCTGTGGGGACTAGAACAGGTCACTGACCCTCCAGTCCCCGAGCAACTCCCGTAGCTCCTCCACCACCCCAGCTACTCCCTCCATCAGCCCCTCCGCCACCCCCAGCTGCTCCCCCAGCCCCCCCACAGGCATTTATGGCTGTAAGACAGAAGGTTGCCTGCATTACCCGTATCCAACGCCCTGAAGTGCACACATGTCTGACCATAAACGCTGGACCTCTGAAGGAACCCTCAGTCTGGGCCCCAGTCAGCAACAGAAGGCCACAGCCCTGCCACACCACCGCAGGGGTACCAGCCGTGTGTCCCCTGCTGCCCCCAGTTCCTCAGAGCCCTGAGGGGACAGGTTTTAGGTCCCCTTGTCCAGGAGGAGAAACAGACTCACAAAGGCAGGTATGAGTCTCGAGCCTCCGACAGAGCTGGGACTGCCTCCCTCCCTCCCACATCCTGCAATCGTCCGCAGGCTTGGTCAGCAGGTCCCCAGGCTCTGGAACTGCCCGTCGCCCCGGGGACAGGGTGGACCAGGCTCAGCAGGCAGGGATGGAAGCCACACTCGACGGAAGCACATTCTGGCTCCACGTCTCCAGGAGCTCAGGGCGGAGATGACGGGTCTCCCAACCCCATAGCGGGTCCTCCAGAAATGGTGGCTCCTTCTCTTTGCCACTTGCCAGGGAGGGAAGGTGTCGCAGAATCTGCCCGAAACCGTCCGTGATCCGGGGCTGGCTCAGGACTGCACCCTGGGCCACCCGGGGCAGCGTCCGGTCCGCGAGGTGCTCAAGCCCCCACGGGGTGTCCACACGGGGAGTGCGCACAGTTTCTCCGGGGGACCAGGCTGCTCCTGCCCCTCGTGTGGGCCTCAGTCCAGCTGCAGAACCACCAAGACGTCTCTCTTCCCAACCACAGCGGGAGGGATGGGCCCTGGAGCCCAGACGAGCCCAGGTCCGGCCAGGGATTTCTTTTTTAGGTCTAGAAAACCACAAAGTGCCACTCTCTTCGCCTTCATGTTTAACGACCTCTCAAAAATACACGGCTGGGCTATGGAGCCAGGCCAGCTGGACCGCAGGCCGCCATCCGGCTCACGTCGACAGAGGCTGAGCCCGGACGAGGCCCTGTCCGTGCACCCGGCCGCCCTCCGGGACGCGGACTCCGCTCTCCGCTTGGGAAAACCCGTCAGGGACCGCACACGCGCCGGCAAACGCACCAGGAAGGCCCCGGGGCCGCCCTCCAGGCAGGACACGAGGAACATCACCACGCCATCGCGTGGGGCCGCCACGCCGAACTCCCCGCGCTATTTTGGGCACACGCTCCACACACAAACATTTTGCTCCGACCCACCATCTTATGCACCCCTCAAAGGGACCCCCGGAAATGCCAGCCGGGTCCCTGGACGCAGCTGACCGAGCGCCCTGCAGCAAAGCTCGTGACCGCCTCTTCCGACCCATATTCAAACCACACCCACCCACACCCCCAGCGACGGCGGGTCACGCGGCCACTGTGGGCAGGTGGACTGGCACACGGAACGAGACGAGGCAACTGCCACTCCCCCAGCCTGAGGAGAAGGACGCAAATACTGTGGGCGCCTGGGATGGTCCCGGCCTCTCCACGGCCGCTCAGACGCCCACCATCCAGCCACCCGCGTACGGTCTACACCCAGAATCTCCATCATACTTCTATTTTCCGAGCAACCAGCAGACGCACACCCCAGCGTAAGCATGACCACGGAGTGACCTTTGAGGGGAGCGCTAGGAGCCCCCATGCTGGGCCTGCTTCACTCCTCCCATCGACCCTCCCTTGTGGTTCTTCTCAGCTTCCGGATGTTTCCAGGCCCAGCTTCAGTGTCAGTGATAGGAGAGGACCACATCAAATGATGCAGGGGGGGCCGGAAAACCCTGCTCTCGGGCAGTTGAGAAATACTGGAAACATCGAGTGCCCGTGTCCCTCCAGATGGCAGGAAGGTGCCTGCGAGGGACCTCTGCTGAAGGTCAAGTGAAGCCCAGACCCCAGATTCCAGGAATCCACTCTGCGGCCTCCACACAGGAAGGAGGTCTGTCTACCCCTCATATCCCGGGTCAGGCTCGCTGGACCCCGGTCCCATCCCCCATCACGTGCCCTGGAGCCTGGCCCCACAGTCCTTCCCACGGCATGGACCCCCACGGCAGGCGGGGTGTCCCCTTTCTGAGCCCCGTGTCACCTCCCAGGTGCTTCAGAACGCACGAGACAGGGAAATGTAGCCACAGCTGTGTCACCGTCATGCATCAGCTCCAGGTGGGACAACCCCAGCTGAGGGGTGACCTGGCCCTCATGGTCTCTCATCGACCCACCGACCCATGGAGGCGCCTTCCCCTCCCCCCCCCCCCCCCCCCGGGACCAGTGCGAGGGAGCAGGCAGGAGCCAGCAGCACGGAGGCATGATCCACGGGAACCAAAATCAACGGAAAAATCTAGAAGAGCCTCTAGAACATTCTCACACCAGGATAAATGGGGCTGCCCCCCCCACCCACTACGGCCCCGCCGGGGCATCCCTGGAGGACAGTCTTGGCCCCGACAGGTGGCCTCCTGCTTGTGGTGGCCCCTTAGCAGGGCCACGCAGGCTGGGCACCCTCATCCAGGGATAGGGACTCGGGGACACAACAGAGGAGACCCCAAACGTGGGTCCAGAACAGCACCAGCCCGAGGAGAGGCCTCTGTTTCCCATCTTTTGGGCCCCTTGTTGGTGAGACACGTGGGCTGGTGAGGGCTGAGGAAATGTGACCTCCCATGCTGCTCTCCTGCTTTCTGCCAGGGACTCAGGAAGTGGTGGGTGTGTGTGTGTGCGCGTGCACATCTACGGGCCTGGCGACTGGGGGGGGGGCCTCGGCCTGAGGCCCCATTTCCTGCAGAACTGGACCTGGAGCCTAGCTAGCTGGCCGTGCCGCCCACGGGGCCCCCGACTCCCGGCCCTGGGCACCCTCTCTGAGAGCGTGGTACATATTTCCCAGCACACATGCGGACCGGCCAGGGGCTGGCCCCGGGGACACGCGGGGCCGTGAGCGCTGCGGCTCGGGCCTCACGGGTCCCTGATGGCCACCGCCCGGGAAGAGCTCTGCCGGGGAGCCTGCGTCCAGCCCGCCGTCCTCACACCAGGTACAGCGTGGAGGGCATGGGGGCCTGGCCCGTGGGACCAGGTCAGCCTGTGCAGGGCCCCTTGGGGGAGGGCTGCGGCCCTGTGGACTTGGGGACGCCTGGGGGCTGACCACAGACTAACGCGGCCGTGTCCCCCTTGGTGAATGGCCCCTCCCTGGCTGTAGCACCCGCTGCCAGGCCTCACCCGGGCACTTCTCCCTTCCCGCGACCACATACACACGGACGCGGTCAAGACACAAAGGCGCCACCACTGCTCCCCGGGAGTCCCTCTGGGCTCACGCTCAGTGCCTCCCAGTCACGTCCCTGCGAGGACACCTGCGCAGCCGCGTGCCGGACACAGCAAGGGACGTGGCCCAGGCCTGCAACTGCCCACCGAAGGCCGAGTGCAGGCAGGGCCGCCCCAGGGGAGCCGCTGGGCAGCAGACAGGGAGGCGGACCTCGGCCGGGCACCAGGCACGGCTCCCAACAGGGCTCAAACGCGAGCAGGTGCAGGAGAACCCCGAGCCTCGCTCCAGATTGGGGGGGGGGGGGCGGAAACTGAGACACAGCCCCCGGCCCCCCACCCAGCCCTCCACCTGTACAGGGACCCCGCAGCGCGTCCAGCCCTACCTCCAGGCACGGGGTGCTGGGCACCCCTGGAGAGAGAACCAGACCCCAGCCGGGCTGGCCCTGGGGCGACGGGGAAAAGCAGACGGCTCTTCTGGTCTTTGGGCCTGGTCAGCAGCCTGCGGCTTCCCCAGGGGCTGTCGTGGCCCCGCCCCACCTGCCTCCGGGTCCCTCAAGGACCCTCTAGTCCCGGAAGCTCTGGGCCCGGAAGCTGATGCGCTGTGTGTGGGGGAGGGGCGGGGAGAGGCTTGCAGAGCACACAGCACATCCACCCACCAGGCCCCTGACCACCAGGTCCCTGACCACCAGGCCCCTGACCACCAGGCCCCTGACCACCAGGCCCCTGACCACCAGGCCCCTGACCACCAGGCCCCTGACCACCAGGCCCCGGCGGGGAGGCAGCCCCTGTCCTCGCCTCCCCACACCCCTGCTCCCCGAGCTTCCGCAGGCGGCAGCCGCCCCCCACCCTCCCGGTGCCTTTACCCTCAGCCTGTGAGATGCCAAGGAGACACAGCTGGGGGCCGGACCTCCCCATCTTCCCAGCACGAGCCTCCTCGGGTGGGAAAAAGAGCTGGTCAGGTCACCGAACCACATCAGGGACGTGCTGGCTGCTTCTGGGGGCTCTTCCATCCACGCGATGAACCAGGGACCACTGTCCTCATCACCATCCCTGTTTCATAAGAAAACCAAGCCCTGGACACTTCCGGAGGTCATGCCAGCAGCCAGCAGTGGATTCAGAGCCTGAAACCTGGTGTTTTTCCCCAGACTGTCCCCAGCACCACCTTAGGACTCCCCAGGACCGGAGAGCAAACGCCCCTCCTATGCAGGAGAACTTGACCTGAGTTAGGAAACACACCTGTGGCCTAAATGGGCACTTTTAAATCTGGTTTCTCACCAACATCTTAAATGTGCTTCAAATTAGGGGCACAGCAGGTGCGTCATAAAAGACTGTCTGAGGGGGCGCCTGGGTGGCTCAGTCAGTTAAGTGCCTGACTTCAGCTCAGGTCATGATCTCAGGGTTCTTGAGTTCGAGCCCCGCGTCGGGCTCTGGGCTGACGGCTCAGAACCTGGAGCCTGCTTCGGATGCTGTGTCTCCCTCTCTCTCTGCCCCTCCCCCGCTCATGCTGTTTCTCAAAAATAAAGATTAAAAAAATGACAAATAAATAAATAAAGGACCGCCTGAGCGCAGCCGGCGCACCGGCCCCCCCCCCCTCCCCGGGAGTCTGGGAAGCGTGCCTTTCCAAATAAACACCAGGCACCGCACGACCAAATAACTGACCCCAACAGATGACCGCACAGGGAATGAAGGGCAACAAGTCTCGTGCTCAGAACGAGGTCCCCAGGTGTGTGTTCAATGTCAAGCTCTCTCAAGATAGGGACGTACGCTCAGATGACAATAAACCCTCATTAAAACAAACGCTGTATCAGCACCTCCAAGGCTGCCGCTTCTCCCTGATGGCCTGGTGGTGGTGGCCGGGGGGGTGGGGGGGGGCAGGGGGCGGCTGAGAGGGTGGCCCTGAGGGAGGTGGGCATGCCTTGCTGCCCAGGAAAGGCCCCAGGCTTGGGATGGCAATCCCAGCCACAGAGAGGGCACTCATCACAAAATTTCAGAGCCGGACGGATTTTTCCACAATAATCTGTCACCTTACAGACAAATGTGAAGCACGTGCCCGAGCTTGCCCGACCCCCCTGTCCACCCCTCCCCCAATCCAGTCCCTGGGGCCACATCTCCTCTACCCTGAAAAGCCAGAGAGGAGAGGCACGCTGGGCGGCCCCTCACATACACACCTGCATGGACCCTGTGTCAGTGAACTGGGGCCCCTCAATCTTTTTTTTTTTTTTTAATATTTATGTTTGAGAGAGAGACAGAGACAGAGCGTGAGCAAGGGAGGGGCAGAGAGGGGGGGGGGGAGAGAGAGAGACAGACAGGATCTGAAGCAGGTTCCAGGCTCCGAGCCGTCAGCACAGAGCCCGAAGCGGGGCTCGAACCCACAAACCTGGAGTTTGTGACCTGAGCCGAAGTCAGACGCTTAACCGACTGAGCCACCCAGGTGCCCCAAGGGCCCCTCAATCTTGAGTGGGAAACAAGTTACTGCCTGTCCGGGGGTGCCTGCCGCCAGGCTGCAAAACCCACCCGGTGAGGGCAGAGCAGCGGCCAGGCTCTCCTGAGGACTCTGACAAGCGCCGGAGGCCTGTGTCCTCGGCCTCAGCAGTTCAGAAGGACGCCAGCCGGGAACGCTGACGTCCACGCGGCCTCATCAGCGAAGACTTATCGTCTAAATGCGCAGCCGTCAGGACCCGGCTAAGTAACATCACAGCACGCTATGCAGGCGACACAAACCATCCGGTCAACGCTTACGGACGAGGACGGATGGACACAATGTATTATTAAATGCACGGAGGACAGGATACAACGGCACCGAACGTCCGCTTACTCACGTCAAAAGCAGTCGGGGAGGCTCACGCCCTGCGCGGCCCGGGCTGGCCCCCGCCCCAAGCACCCAGCACCCACGCACGCAGACTCCGCGATCCCGCCGGGGTGGCGCTACCTGCTTTTCAGGTGAGCCCGCCGCGGCCAGGTGCACCTGATGTCCGGGCCCGGCGCCAGGCCGTGACCACCTGTCACGGGGATGGGTGGGGGATGGGTGCCAGCTGCAAGCAGCACCTAGTTCTGGGCCAGCAACCTCAGGGGCATTTCTAAATACCTTCTTCGGACTCTGTCTCCTGATTTCTCTTATATTCGAAAATGCACTTTTCAGTGTTTCTCCTCCAGAACAACCATGCTGTTTGCAAACATCTGCATCGTCCCCAGATTCTGTCTCTCAGCCTCTCAGGCTACCCTGCAGTGAATGGGGAGGTGGCCTGAGCTCCCAGGAGCGCATTCCCGCCACATTCAGGGACACCTGTGTCCCCGTGGCCCCCTCTGCCAGGAGGGGCCATTCACGGCTTCATCTCTCCGTGGTCAAAGCCTCCTCCTCCTCCACGTCCGTGTGCCCTGCCCCGCCCGCCGAGGGCTGGCCACCCATTTACCCGCCAAGAGGGATGAACAGGAGCCAGGGCATCAGGGCCTGGCCGCCCAGGTTCGAGCCGTGTGACCCGGGCCACCTACGTGCTCTGGCCCTCAGGTTCTGAGCTGTAAGACAGAGCTGGCCTCACGCGTGCGCGGGCTTTTATAAGACCCCTCACTCGGCACAGAGGACAGAACTGCTGCTGTCCGTGATGATGTGATTCAGACCTAGCACAAAACGGGGTCTGCTGAGCCTCTGGGGAGAGGGTCCCATCGCAGCAGAGTCGCAAAATGACCACCTGCCAGGTTTCAGGTTGAGCTCTTTGTACACCTCCCTGCCCCCCCCGCCCCCTCCCCAGGAAAGAGCTCAGAACGGGAGAGCTTGCCCTCAGTGCCAAGGAAAGCCACCTCGTCATCACGCTTCTGTGTGCTCCTGTCTCCGCCTCTGACCCTCAGGTCCAGTCCTAAGGGATGTCACCGGGCAGAGCAGCACCTGCTCACTCAGGGGCCCTGACAACCGGAGCTGCTGGCATGAATACTGACCCGGGCAGGGACCTGACATTCACACTCTAAGGCAGAAAGAGGAAGAAGACCCGGGGGTGGGGTGGGGCGGGTGGTTGGGGTCACACAGGAAGCCAAGTGGAGGCCGAGGCCAGGAGGGAGGTCCCCGTGGGTGCACCCTGCACAGGCCCCGGGGCCTGGAAAGTGAGGCCTGCGGGAGCAGAGCCGGCTGCTTCGGACACTGCACTCCCCAGAAGGCACATTCCTGAGACGTCTAGTAACGGGCATGAGCCGGCCGGCTCCCCGGGACGTGGCAGTCTCTTGGGGGATATAAAGCAAAGGGCCCTCCCCACTCTCAGGCGTGGCTGCCACGGGATCTCGGAATTGGTCAGTGGTTGGACCGTGAGCCTCGGAAGAGAGAAAGTGTCACCAGCACCCACACAGCCAGCGGGCTGGCACAGAGCCATCCCCAACAGCCAGGCACAGGGCTGCCCCAGGCTGGCCAGGCACAGCTCCTGCCCTGCCTTGGTTTCTCCATCCCTCCACCCACATCTGCCGAGGCCCACGCCGGCCTACCCACCTGAGGCAGGCCTGACCCCCCCCCCCAACACTTGCAGTCGGGGGAGGGAGCCCTGAATGGCCGTCACGGGAGGACCCGGGTACACACCGCACACTGGCCTTTGCAAACAAGACAGAATCAGGGGTCAGGCCGGCAGACTGTGGTCAGAGCAGACCGGGTGGCTTCTCCGTGATGCTCTGGGCCGCTGCTTCGCACACCCGGAGGAGAGCCAGGAGGGGACCCTAAGGGGGACCTGGGGGCCCAGATCTGAGGGGGTGCTGTTAACAGGGGGCACAATCACAGCCGCCTCAGTGAGAGCCCAAAACACTAAGGCACACGCGGTGGGGGCCTTTCCTAATGACAGCACCGCGAGCAAACAAAACGCCAGCCGGGCTGACCGCGTACCCTGTGACAGGTGAGCCCGGCCGTGTAGACAGAAATACACGCCCGGACCACAGCAGGTGCAGCCCCGAGACCGCGGCCGTCAGTGCTTCCTCCCCGCAGCTCCTGCCCCCATTCGGGGTTCGGCGCCCCAAGTCGAGACAGATGGGAGAGCCCGCCAGAAGAAGCGGACGGACACAGGGGCTCAGACGGGTGCTGGCACTCCCACGTTCCGGGAGGCAGAAACACAAGGTGAGGGCGTCCGCATACGTTGAATTCAAGGGGCTTGAGAAACCGCCCTCGCGAGAAAGACACCCTGGCCCCTTGTCCTCTGAAGCGGGAAATGCACTCCCCGTGTGAAGGACCCCCCCCTCCAGGAGGGGGAAGGCACCCGCGTCGCCAGAGACCGGGAACGGGGCCAAGAAGGGTGCAGAGCGGGACGGCGCTCCCGGAGCCCAAACCCCCCGTTTCTTTGTCCAGGCGGCCCGAAAACTGCCTGCTTCGGTCACTTCTTAGCGTCTCAGATCTTTGGGGCTCCCCTGTTCACGAAATTCCACTTGCTTTTCTCCTGTTGACACGTCTTCTGCCGATTCTAGATCGCTGGAGCATCATGCTCCCTCCCGCAGGGAACGGGCACCCCGTCAGCCGCGTCAGAGGTGCCTCCCGTGCCCTCCAAGGTGACCGGGCTCCACAGCCTGCACCAGGCACCCAGGGCCCAGCACTCAGCCCTTGACCTCTCCGTGACTTGTCTCAAGGGGACACAGGAGTGGCAGGAAGGTCACACGGCTCCCTGCACGTGGAGTGAGGGGAAGGGTCCAGCAGGGTCTGCTCCCTTCTAGAACCTTCTGCCCCCGGTGACTCTGCCCTTCCGCCAGGGCCAACTCCGTGAGTGGAGAACGCACACAGCACTGCCCTCAGGGGTCAGGGCTGACACCTGTCGCCAGCCGTTTGAGTTTCCGGGCTGGCAGACCCTGGCCGGGAGACACAGTAAGACTTCTGAAAAATCGCTCGGGCTGCCCGCCTGGTCAGTCACAGTCAGCCTCGTCCACCTGGTTCCTGCCCCGTGGCTGCCCCCTCCCACCACCCCACCACCCCCAGGGACGCCCAGTGGAAGGCGGGTCAGGGTCTCCGCCCCCGTGTAGGCCGGACTCCAGGAAGTGAGGCCGTCAGGAGGGTGCTGGCTGCTTTCTGGAACAAGAACCCCTCTTCCCACCAAGATTCCCGGCCACACACTCCAGGCTGAGGTCCAGAAGAGCCCTGAGGTGAGGTCGGCCACTATATGTGTGCTTGGTGTGCATGTGCGTGGTGGCCGTGTGGGAGGTGTGTGGGGTGTGTGTGTGGCATGGCTCTGTGCCTCTGTGTGTGCGTGTTCTGGAACCGGGCGGGAGCTGACAAGCAAGGGGAGTCCAGGGTCAGAGCTGGGGGACAGCTGAGCCGTGGTTCTCCACGGGTCTGGGAGAGGCAGCTGACCTGGGCTTCCCCTGAAGGCCCCCCTGGGGACATCAACAGTGACTGGCGGGGAGTGTCACGTTTCTCGCTCCTATATGATGCCACCTCCCCCAAACTCGAGGTTCAGATCGTACCCTACGCGTGGCACTTCCCCCCAGACCCGAGTTCGGGGACAGTGGGGGTCCCGCGTCCTGCGATCGGGCCCGCGGGAGGGGGTCGGGGGCCAGGTGCTGGAGAAAGGCTCCAACCATCGGGCTTTCAGGACGTTCCAGAAGAAGCCAGAAGCAGCCGTAAAGGAAATAAATCCGCCGGCCTTGCTGACACAGAGCTAGTCCTCAGCCGCAAGGTTGGCAGCCGCACGTGTCCCCCGCAAACACGGAGCTGGAAAACAGGCACCCCAAGTTGTGAACCGTGGCCGAGGAAGGAGGGGGTCCGACATCTGGGGTCCGACGGGGGCTGTGTGTGGAACTGAAAGTTCAGGATGAGCTGACGGACGTACAAGCCAGCCGGCCTCACGGGCGAGGACACACGGGGACCCGTGACGGGGCACAATCCGACCAGGGCAGTGTGGCAGCAGCGGGGCACCCAGGGTCGGCCGCGGGCTCTTGCATCTGGAACCCGCAGCCGCCCTCACGCGCACCGGGGGCTGCTGGCTGCGTCTGCCCGGATCGGCCGCTGCCCGTGTGGCCCCGGGGAAGCGCTCTCCCAGGCCCCGCTCACACCTCCTCTGCGTGTGCACCCGGGGCCTGCCCGTCCAACAGACCCTGACGGCACGACACCCCGTGCACAGCGCTGGCCGGGTCCCTGGGGCAGGAAGGGGTCTGGCCGGCCTGGCCCAGCGACGGCCCGCCCTCCCGCCCCATCCCTCTCAGAGAAGCTGAGCCCCACACACGTCCCAAGACACACGCCGTCCCCTCCCGGGGTACAGTCCTCCACCGGCGGGACGTCGGCTCCTCCCGAGCTGCTGCCGCTGCTCTACGCACCAGCTGCGCCCACGCCTACAGGGAGTGGCTCAGAGCTCCGTCCCAGACCAGCAGCAGGAGCGAGCGGGGTCCTGGGGGCACACGCACGTGGTCGCCCCCCACGGCCCCCGTCTGCACAAGCCCTCCAGGTGATCCTGAGACACGCTATGGTCCGAGCACCACCACGTCTTCTCCACTGCGTGGCCATGTTCGTGGCTGTGTCCCTGTAAATGGACGCAAAGCTTCTCTGAGCGCAAGACCGCACCCCGAGGGGCCTCGTTGGTTTCCTACGGCTGAAAATCACCACCAACTCAGTGGCTTCACACGACATAAATCTGTTACACAGCAGTTCCGAGCTAACAAGCCTGACGTGGGGCTTGCTGGGCCAGCACCCACGAATCGGCTGGGTCCTTCTGGAGGCTCCGGGGGGGAATCCATTCCCTTGCCTTTCCAGCTTCCTGAGGCCACCACCTTCCTGGGCTCATCTCGTCCCTTCCTCTGTCTTCAGGAGCCAGTGAAGAGGGTCAGAACAGGCCACGCCCAGGCAGGCCACTTTGGCAGAAGGATTATTTTCAGCTGAAGGCAACTGAGAAAATAGTGTCCTGCATAAAAGCCGGACACAGATTTCCCTTCGGAAAAGTGTCCCTGAGAAGGCACCAAGATGACTCTGCAGACCGGACCTTACGAAACATCCCTTACTTACCCGTTTCCTAGTCACCTGCCCACAATTTACGGCCCCTAGGAGCCCAAACCGCCTTCCCTTTATCTCGTCCCTTACCAATTTATTGCCCTTGGTTACAATGCTACACAAACCCCAAGTCTAACTGCTTCCTTGGGTTTTTACTTCTTTTCTGAAAAGCTCCTGTGCATGTGACGGTATTGAAACGTAGGTGCCTTTTTTCCTGTTAATCTGTCATTTGTCAGTTTAATTCACAGGCCCCACTGATCGGATCTAAGAGAGTAGAGGAAAAGCTTTTCTCTCCCTTCACCAGCAGCACCCCCTCTCCTCTATGCCCTCCTGACTCTCTCTCATTTAGGAACCTTGTGATTACATTTAAGCCCCGCCCAGAGAATCCAGGATAATCTCCCCATCTCAAGAGCCTGAACTTAATCACACCTGTGAAGTCCCTCCACTGGTAACATACAGTTGACCCTTCAACAACACGGGTTTGAATCGCACCGTCCACCTACACGTGCATTTTTTTTTCAATAGATACAGTCTCCTCCTGTAAATGTCTTTTCTCTTCCTTACCATTTCCTTAATGACGGTTTCTTTTCTCCAGCTTCCTTTACTCTAGGAACACAGCACAGGATACAATACAAGCAACATGCAAAATAAGTGTTAATTGGCTGTTGATGGTATCAGTCAGGTTTCTGGTCAACACTCAGTATATTAGTAGTTAAGCCTTTGCAGAGACGAAAGTTATACACAGATTTCTAACCGTGCAGGGGTCGGTGCCCCCAACCCCCACGTCGTTCAAGGGTGAACTGTAGTCACAGGTTCCAGGGATTTGGACATGGATGTCCACAGGAGCCAGTCTTCTGCCTCCTGCAGGCCCCTACAGACCCCTCCTGCTCTTTGGTAATGTGGCCCCGTATGGGCACACCTCCTGGGTTCTGTTTCTAGAAAACAAATTACTTTTTTTGGTGGGCTTCTGATTTCTTGATGCTGAGAAGTAATCAACACGTGATTTTTCATTCTGGGAAGTCCAAACATAACCGGTCTGCCTTCTGAGAGCTCTGAGCCCCCGGGGGCTCCCTGCAGGACGGTGGGGAGGGGTTCCCGCACTGCGCAGGAGGTGCCAACACAGATGGGCACGCTGGGAAATCAGGAGAAGGGCAACCTTCAGGTAGGGTTTGTTAGCTTTAAGAACTGCTGGTAGAATAAAGATGTAAGAGACTCTTCACACGAAATGCAAAACAACCAGGAAACCGACACATTCCGAGGCGATCTTGGCCAGAGCGGTCATTCAAATGCAAATTTTACCCCAATTCTAGAAGGCTAACAAGCACCCTGTGGAGAGCCCCTCCAGCCTGAATTCCAAGCTCAGAACAAGCCCCAGCAGCTCCCAGACCCCGGGCTCTCCCCGCACAGCATCTTTCCAGGAGGCCCCTAAACACCAGCGGCCTCTTCAAGCAGGCGCAGTGGGTTTCCTGGTGCTTCTGGCCCTGTCCCACAGCCCCGCCCCCCCCGGACTGCACCTGCTCCAGGTCTCCAGGCCAGACTGGACAGGGCGCCTGGCGTGCACGTGGCTGTGCCCACCACGACCCAGCCCAGACCCTGCACGGCAGCCTCACCGCTCCCCTGCACAGAGCTGCCAGGGTCGGCAGCCTGGCCTACACATCCCACCCACACCGGCCCTCCCCAGCGCCGTCCCCGGACAGCCAGGCCTGGTGTCCCCTGCCCCCGGCCATTCCCTCGGCGCCCACGGCCTTCACCAGCTTCCTTGAAGAGTATGCACGAGATGCGTCCAAGGGGACCTGAATCAGCCCCCCAGGCGGGGACCCAGGACAACGCCCAGGCCAGCAGAGCGCCCGCCCAGAATCACGCCTGCTGGCCAGCGGGACAGACAGACGGACTTCTCACGGACAGGCTCCTCCGGTCCTTGGGAAGGGTGGCTGGCCATTCGAGGCCTCGAAGGATGCCGGCCTCCTTACTCAGCTGTCTCCTCCTCCTCCCCTGAGCCAAGACATCCGGGAAAACGACAGCCCGTCGTCCGTCCGTACGCAGGTCTGATGACACACACAGGTGCACCAGGGACCAAGCTGCCCTGTGCACAGTCCCCAGCCAGCCAGGCGGGGCTGGCCGCTAGCACCCCTGTTCCTCGGGGGGTCAAACACCACCACACGCGGCAAACACTCAGCAAGATCGAGCTTGGATTTTCACACATTCTCGTACCCAGGGCTTTGAGCAACCTCTGGGTTTTCTAGTGGAACGTGACAAGTCATGTCCTCTGTAAAACAGGAAAGAAGGAAACACACTGGACGTCTGGCCGCCCGCCAAACCCCTGCCGCCCGCCCGGCCAGCCTCACCTCTCCCGGGGCTGCGCTCCTGCACTGGCCATGGGAGGATGGGGCTCAGGACCCTGCCGGCCCAGCCCTCGCTGCCTCCGGGGACCTCTGCTGCAGGGGCGTGGGTCCTGACGCAGGGGAGGGGGAGTCTCGGGGACAAGCCTGGGCGGGGCCGCTGGGACCAGCCTCCGGGACCACAAGGCGCTCTTCAGCAGCGGGACAAGGCGGTGCGGTGAGCCTCCCTCGTGGAACAGGGAGCCGTGGAACACGCTTGCCCCATTCTCGTCCCTATCAATGGCGGGCTGTGCACGATGTGGGCTCGATTGTTCTTGTGTGTGGGCCCATTCAGGGCCCAGGCTGAGGAAGGAGAAGGGGTGTGCTCCCCCAGGAGAAAGGCCACTTAGAGCCACGTGAGGACACTCAGTAAGTGCCCGAGGGTCCTGCAGGCCAGGCCACCGCGGTTACCGAGGGCTTGGGGCTCCGGGACTAGGACAGGCGAGCTTGCAGGCCCTGAGGGGCCCTGAGGGGCCCTGAGGGAGCCCCTCGGCCCCTCCGAGCATCCGGCCTTGGAAACGGGGCGGGTCGGGGCGCCTGGGCTTGCAGTCAGGGCAGATGAGGCAGGGACGTAGGCAGAGCACCTGCGCATCGCAGGCCACGGCACAGCTGGGCAGAGCGCGACTCACCCGGGGAACCAAACTAAGTGCTGGCGAGGGACCGGCGCCGCCTCCTGGCCCCTGAGGGTGCACCTCACCCACAGCACTGGCGTCCGTGTGACCCTGCAGGCCTGGAGACAGACACCCGGAGGGGACGGTGGCACCCACCCTGGTCTCGAACAAGCCCAAGGACACGGGCAGTGGGCGGGCAGGCTCCCACAGAAGCCGCGGGCGACCCCACCCTCCACAAGAGGAGGACGCGGGCCTGGGACACAGCGGTGCTCGGTGACATTGGACACTGACCTACGTGTGCCCCCTACAGCCTGTGCTGACTCCCGTCACAGCGGTCACCAGGACGGAGGTCTGGCTGACGCATCCAGCGCTGAAGGAAGCAGAAATGTGACCTGGACGGGCACAGGTGACCGTCACAACACGCCGCGTGCTCGAGCCTTGGTTATGAGCAAGAAAGGGATTGGCCACGTCTGCGCGATGGACAGACGCTGTGCTACAGGTGCAGGGTGCAGCCTGGCAGGACAGACACTTGCTGGGTCCCCACCTCCGGGTCTAAGATCCCCGCACCCAGCACACGAAGATGAGGTCCCTCCCTGCCGGGAAGCGGATGGCCCTTGCCCCTTCTAACTGGGCGCCTAGGAACCCACGAGGCAGCCGGGGCAGGAGACGCAGTAAGATGGTGATGAGAAGGAGGCAGGCCCTGCACAGAACAGGCCACCTGATTCCAGGCCCCTGTCCCCGGGGCCTCTCCCTCCTCCACCGCCCTCCCAGAGCCTCGGTGACCACACCTGCAGCACCAGGAAAAGAAGGAGGAGGAGGAGGAGGAGGGGGAGGGAGACGGGGAGGGGGAGGAGAAGAAGGAAAGGCAGGTGGCCACAGCAGGTGCAGCTCACACGGGCTCCCGTGGGTTTGGGGCAACTTTCAGGGCCTCCCCGGTCTCATGACGGCACGCGTGGGAAGTCCAAGAAGGCGCACGCCACGGCGGGGCCCGGGGAGCCGGGGGCGCTGAGCAGGTCTGGAAACCAGACGCAAGGAAACCAGACGCAAACCCCCGCATCGCAGGCTGACAGTGGCCCCAGGGACACCTGCGTTAAGAACATGCTTTATCCTGTCATTTGTGACAGACCAAGAATGTTTCTGGCCTCAAAGCTATTTTGAGACAACGAACTCCAGAATTATGTTCTTTGACTGCAATTGCATACAATTTACCTATCTTGAGACGTTTATGAAGTCTGCAGTATGCGTTGCAATTTGAGGATGTTTTCACAGACTTACAGTCCTGCGCTGGCTAATTACAGAACAGGATGTTTTGAACTGGATCCCATTTCCATCGAAAAAGTGCACTCGACTCCAGGCTAGCTCAGCAGGCACATCTCAGGACGACTGCAGGCCCCGGAGTTCACCCGGAATCAGTAAGAAGCAAGAGAACTGTCTACTATTAATTTTTTTTAATGTTTATTTATTTTTTGAGAGACAGAGCACGAATGGAGGAGGGGCAGGGAGAGAGGGAGACGCAGAATCCAAAGCAGGCTCCAGGCTCCGAGCTGTCAGCACACAGCCCGACGCGGAGCTCGAACCCACCACCCGCGAGATCATGACCTGAGCCAAAGTTGGACGCTCAACCGACTGAGCCACCTGGGCGCCCCATGAGTGTCTACTGTTTAAAAGCCTATTTACAGGCCAGGTACTGTACTGACTTTCCTTTACAAAAAAAGTAGCAAAGAACTCACTGCACAAATTTTCGCCAAATGAAAACAGACTTGTGTTCAGGCTCACCACCTCTCAGTACCAATTTTAAACATTAATTCAACCTACTTGGCCCATCAACACACCATATATAATTCTGCCGATGTTACCTGGTCTTAGTCACGGCCCCAAAGCACATCCTGCCTCAGCGTCCCCAAGAACAGTTCAGACAGACAATGGACCATCACCCTCTCTCTGAACCTGACCTTCGCTGGCCCACCCAGGACACAGGCTTCTCTCCCGGAGACCCCTCCCCTGCACAAAGCCCATGCAGCGCCACTGCTGTTCTCGGCCACGTGGACCCCCCTCCCCCTCGTCCCTGCCCTCTGCCGGGCACCCTCCACACATCAGCCACGCAAGCCATGCTCCACACCCTTCAAACACAGCCCAGGCCCTTCCGAGTAACATGCCCCTGACCCCCCAGGAAATCCAAGGCCTCGATGGAGAGGCCATCGCGGGGGATGTTCCAGGGGGTCTGTGTGGTGGGTGGGCCATCGTCCAGTCACGTGCCAGAACGTGAGTTCCCAGGCACAGAACCCAGAGGCCCTGAGGTGAGAGAGCCCAGCACAGCAGGGCCGGGGACCACGTGGCCGGGGTACTGATCTCAAGGGGGACCCTGGGCTCTGGGCACAGCCTGGACAGGTCTCTGGCTGGAGAAGGGGGTAAGGGGAACCCAGAGGAGAGAGGAAACGGTACCAACCCCTCAGGCCTGGGGGCTCCTCCTCAGGGCCGTAGGGTCCCGAATGCCGGCTCCCGAGGCACCCCCTGTGTTCACGGCTGCTTCCTGATCACTGATCGCAGCCCTTCTCATCTCAGACTCCAGTCTCACGATTCCTGCTCCTGGCTTTCCCTCCTGGGCCTGCACAAAACCCTCCTTGGCTCCTCGTCCTCCCCTCTTCCTCACAGAACGTCCTCCCCATCGTCTCCTCCTCCCAGAGAGCCTACTCCTCGTCCTCCCCTCCTCCCCAGAGTTCCTCCTCTCCGTCCTCCCCCCCAGAGAACGTCCTCCCCATCCTCTCCTCCTCCCAGAGAGCCTACTCCTCGTCCTCCCCTCCTCCTTAGAGGGCCTCCTCCCTGTCCTCTCGTCCTCCCCTTCTGCCCAGAGGGTCTGCTCTCCACCCTCCCTTCCTGACTACGGGGTCCTGCTCTCCGTCCTCCCCAGAGGGCCTGCTCCCTGTGCTCTCCTCCCTGGGAGGCCTGCTCCCCATCCTCCCCTCCTGCCCATGGGGTCCGCCCCCCATCCTCCTCTCCTGCCCACGGGGCCTGCTCCCCATCTTTCTCCCTAGGGAGGCTCCCAGTTCACCTTCCACTGACCACAATCTGCTCCTGTGGAGACTCTATATCACACGGGTATTTGGGAAAGAAATAAGCCTGCCTGGCATGTGTACCCTGGTCCCCACCCACCCGTGCCTGCCACCTGTGGAGCAGGCTGGGCCACCAGCAGCCACCAAAGGAGGGCCTGCGGGGGCGGAGCAGGACTGGACAGCCCTGGCCTGCGGCAGCCGTACCCACCCACCCCACGCCTGCTCAGGCCGGTGTCTTCCTGTGGACCTGCCAGCCTTCAGCCCTGTGGGTGCAGGGCATGATGCTCAAGGCACCCCTGCCCCTGTGCTGTGGGTGGGGCCGGGGTCACGGGCGGGTAAGTGCCGGCCTTGACCTCACCGGGCTCCCAGCAGGGGTGGGGCCATCCCGGCTCGGGCAGTACAGCAGGGCACAGAGGGCATCTGGGGAAGCAAGGAACCGTTGTTCACAGGGTCTGAGTCAGTGGCTGGGTATGAGTTTGCGAGGGGAGCCAAAGTCACACACGTGGTACCTGTGTACAACACGGTACATCTGCACACACAACGTGCACGCACACGCCCCACCGTGCACATCAGCCCTCCACTATGCACACACACCCCCATGGTGCACACGCAGTCCCCCCCCACCCCCCCCCGCACACGCACCCCCATGCACATGCGCACTCCTCCACCGTGCACGCACGCACCCCCACCATGCATGCACGCTCCCGCACACGCACCCCCACCGTGCACGCACGCTCCCGCACACGCACCCCCACCGTGCACGCACGCTCCCGCACACGCACCCTCATGCGCATGCGCACTCCTCCACCGTGCACGTGCACTCCCCCGCCTCACACCATGCACGCACGCTCCCTCACACGCACCCCCACCATGCACGCACGCACCCCCACCGTGCACGCACGCTCCCGCACACGCACCCTCATGGTGCACACGCACTCCCCCCCACACCCCCCACCATGCACCCGCACACGCACCCTCACGTGCATGCGCACTCCTCAACCGTGCATGCGCACTACCCCCCTCACACCATGCACGCACGCTCCGGCACACGCACCCCCACCGTGCACGCACGCTCCCGCACACGCACCCCCACCGTGCACGCGCACTCCCCCCCCCACACCCGCACCATCCACACGCACACCTCACCGTGCACAAAGTAAGAACACCCACACCCAGAGGCAACCCACAGCACGGCGCATCCTGACACAGTGGCGGAGCCAGTGGGAGTCTCTCCCCCAGGATAACCCTGCTGCCTGTCTGATGCCTCGTCCCTCCATCACCTGTGCGCACAGAGGGGTAATCGCACACGACGCGACAGTTTCCGTGTCCCTTTCGGCCTGGCTCTCCCTCCCATCGCCACCACACCGTCCCCCCTTGCCGCCCCTGGCCGCACTATCGCACGTCTACCCGGACCGCCCTCCGCCCAGAGGCCACGAGAAACGCGTCAACGTGCACGCGCACTCATGCGACGCCCCCTCGTGTCACGGAGCGCAGGGAAGGGGGTTCCTTCACCAGCACGGAAACACACGGTACGGCTGCTACCCGTCAGGTGCTGGCGCACGGGGCGGGGGCGGGGGGGGGGGGGGATGGACAGTCCCCAGAGGGGCCCCGCTGACGGGGGGAGTGACGCAGAGCAGAGCGGAAGCTCGATGGAGGAAGCACAATTATCAATTCGTGCCGGGACACTGGAAGCTCATAAACGTGGACTCCCCTCCCTCGAAAACCTCATTCCACGTCGTACAGAAGCACCCTAGATGCGCTCGAGGGCTGGACCCAAGTACACAAGACGATACGGTGCGAGCCAGGCAATCAAGGGACAGCCGTGTGATCTGCCTCCCAGACGCGGGGGCCAGAAGTCGTAGAAGACACACAGACACAGTCAAGCGTAAAAGGACTTGATCCTGATGATAAAGGACACACCGACAACAGCGAGCAGCGAACAGCAGGGCAGGGAACAAGCGTGTTCGAGGCGGCAAGGGATCACCAGTCCCTGTAACAAACAGCCCTACAAATGGGCGACACAGACACAGCCCGGGAGGAACAAGAACGCAGAGACCCTACCTCACCAGGACGCAGGGACACACGCGTCACGTAGCAAAGCCGCGGCCGCGTCCCCTGCACACTGACAGTCGGACAGACCCCGCACGCCCACTGCTGAGAACGCAGGCCGGGCTCAGGGCAGGCGCACGTCCTCACGGGGAAAAGACCAGACGTTAGATACGCTGGCAAACCTCTCTGGCAAGATCTACAAAACAAAGAGACACACGCCCTGACCCAGCGGTCCCGCTGCCTGAAATCCACGCACTGAATAACAGCCTGTGCGTGTGGCCAGGGTATTTAGGGGAGCACTGTTTACACTGGCTGTGTATGCTGGCTGCTTTTCCTGTGGCAGCTCGAACAGAGGACCGCAAACTGGGTGGCTCAGAACAACAGAAATCTATTCTCTTGTTGTTCTGGAGGCCACGAGCCTGAAATCGGTTTCACCGGGCTGAGATGATGGTGTCAGCAGGGCCGCGGCCCCTCCACAGGCTCCGGGACGGGACCCTCCCTTGCCCCTGCCAGCTTCTGGTGGCTGCCCGCATCCCTTAATCTGTGGCCACTGGGTTAGTCGGGGTCCCCAGAGGAAAAGCATCGGCAGGACGTGTACACGTAAAGAGATTTAGTATAATAAATCAGATCACGCAGTCACGCAGGCTGATCGGCCCTGAGATGTGCAGTCGGCAAGCTGGAGACCAGGAGGATAGATGGTGTGAGTCTCAGCTCCAGTCCAGCCCTGAACGCGGGACAGAACCACGACCCAGCCCAAAGCAGCCTAGCAGAGAGGGCGTTCTCCCTTACTCTGCCTCTCTGCTCCATCCAGGCCCTCACCTGATTGGACAAGGCCCACCCCCACTGAGGAGGAGTCTGCTTTCCTGGGCCCTCTGATTCGACCGCTAATCTCATCCAGAAACACCCTCACAGTCATGCCCAGAAGGCTGCCAGACCAAGTACGTGGGCACCGGCGGCCCGTCAAGCTGCCACCTAAAACCAGCCTTTGTGCCCAAACCACTCTAATCTCAGCTCCTGTGTTCACGTCACCTTCTCTCGTGTTTCAGCCTCCTTGCCCGCCCCTGCCACCTCCTCCCAGAAGGCCACCGTGATGGCATTTCAGGCCCACCCGGCAACCGAGGGTCACCTCCCCACAACATCCATAACTGAATCACGTCGGCATAGAGCCTGTTTCTAGACAAGGTGGCACTCAAGTTCCAGGGCCTGGGACGTGACTTCTTTGGGGGCCACTCTTCACCGTGCTACAAGGGACCACAACACCGGTCCCGGAGCCTGGGCGGGTGGCTCCAAGTGGGACCCGGTCCAAGTTCACGAGGGAGCCCGGGCCGGTCAGTAATCATCCCCTCCCCCAAATACGGCCGAGACCACAAGACACACGAACTCTCCTCTGTGATGAACACAACCTGGCCCCTCCTGGTTTACAGTGAGGCAGCAGGCAGATGTGCCTGCAGAAACGAGGGCCCCGCTTGACCCAGAGGTGGGGCCGTCCATGCCCCTGGGTGGTGACTTGCCCTTCCCCGGGGGGGGGGGGGGGGACAGGCATGAGGAGGGGTAGGGTAGGAGGTCTGCACTGGAGGAGGGAGGTGCCTCCTTCCTAAAGCCACTCCTGTCCCCAACCACACAGGCTGCACAGACTCCGAAAACCAGGCCAGGGCTCCCCATGGGTGGCCTCTGCCTCTCCCACACTCCCAGCCCTGCTTCCAGATGCCTTGGCGGCCAGCACCCCGCAGAGCTCAGTGGGTGCCCTTTGGGACCTCTGCCGCTCCCCCCGCCCCCACCCGGCGCACAGCCACCTGCTGAGACCCCTGGGAACCCTGCCACGCCCCACCTTCGTACCTTCGTGCACCTGACCCGTCTCTCCAGTTGTGGTGGGGGCTCCCCGGGGGCTGGCCCGTCCCGCGTCCCGCGTCCCGCGTCCCGCGTCCCGCGTCCCGCACAGCCAACCTCAGCTGATGGACGAACGAATGAGGCCTTTCCCCAGGCAGGCTGCCCACCCTCCGGGAGACTGGCCCTCTGCCCCGGCTGGTCCGCCGACACCTCCTGGGGGAGTGGGGGGCTGGCCTCCACTCTCTAGTCGGCCGGCCAGACCTAAGGGCATCCGTGACCCCCACCCACCCCAGGCTCCACCTTTCAGCCAGAGGCAATCGGGCCATCGTCCCAGCCCGGCTGCTGCACCCTCGCCTGTGTCTCCATCCTCTTTCCAGACCACCTCACGGCCTCCTACGCATGCACCCTGCACCCCAGGTGCTCCATTCTCCCTGGAAGCCTGCGGGTCTTTCCAAACTCTTGGCTCCACGCCTCCCATCTCAGGGACCCCAGCACCAAGAAGCCCCCAGGCTCCCCACGTCCTCTGAACACAGGAGGCGCACTGCTGCCTCAGGGCCTTTGCAGCTGCTGTCCCCTCTGCCTGGAGCGCTCCTCCCCAACCCAAGCATGGTGCTGTCTTCCCTTCCTCAGCCGCCCTTCTCAATGAGGCTCTTCCTCTCCGCACCCCTCCCCACTGGATTTCCCTCCCTCCCGTGCACCCCGGACCATCTCGCTGCACTGCACGGGACTGCAGTGCAGACAGGGGGTCTGCAGGGGTCTGTCCTCCCCCCGGGGGGGGGGGGCGTGGGCATGCCATCGGGACACAGGACACTGGGAGTGGGGCCCCCCTGGGGGCCGCACTCTGCCCACGCCCAGTACACGTGCCGGCAGCACACAGCAGGGCAGATGTGACGCCCCGAGGCCGGGGCACGTGGATGAGAACGTGTTGGACGCACCAGCTAGTCATTTAATGAAAGGCTCGTTTCACTGGTTCTGCCCGTGTGCATGACAGCATTGCCACATGCCCACGCTTTCAGAGGAAAACGGGCCTTTGTGGGATATAAATAGCCCAGCCAGATGTGGGAACGCCCACGGGCCTCTTCCCGGGACTCCCGCGGGCCCACAGCGGCCCCCACGGTGGCCCCCGTCAGCAGGACCCCGGGAAGCCCATGCAGCCGCACATCTGGGGGCAGGACAGGGTTAAACGGCGGTCCCTCTGTCACCGCCCCGTGGGCTCGGCTCACCAACAGCTGCGTGCAGGATACAGCTGGCGGGTGGCGTCGGGCCACCGCTCCGCACGTTTCTGCGTCCACGAAAAACAGGGATACGGAGGCTTGGAGAACAGGGAGCCTGGGGGGCCTTTCGGGGCCCAAGCGCGCTCGCCAAGCAGAGTGCTGGGTCCCCCGCGCCGGAGAAACACAAACGAGCGCCGAACCCACTTGTCTGATAAGGGCCGGCCATCTGTCTGTAAATGTCCACGGAAATGGGGAAACGGTGGCACTTAACGCGGGTCTAGCGGTTTTCTCAAAGCCTGAGTGTCTGTTTCTAGTCAGGGCCTCCCAGCCCCCCGGGCCGGGCCTGGCGGATGCAGGAACCGAAAGAAACAGGGTCCCCCCTGCTGGATCCGTGCTGCCGACCGAGACGTCCGGTGAGCCACATTCAAGCCAAGTGTGCGGTTTCAGATGTTTCCAGAAATCACGTTGAAAGAGTAAAAACAAACAGCTGAAGTTAGTTCTTACAGTATCTTTCACTCGGCCCAAAGCAAATCCGAAGACAATCACAAGCAACTCACAGCCACGAACAGGGTACAGAACAGCCCCTCCTGAGCCCAGGTCTTCTCAGCCTGCGGCACATGTCCACACCCGCGGCTCTGACCAGCCACACGTGGACCGCCCGTGCCCGGGGGGTGTCGAGGGCACGGGTCTGAAGCACGAGTGAGTGACCCCGACCATCCGAGCCTCGAAGCCAGCCTCGCGGACGGCCCGGTCCCTGCTGTCACGGGGAGGACACCCCAGCCAGCGGTCAGCGACTCACAGAGGCCTCCTGGGTTCAGGCCACGTCCCCCGGACCCTCACCACGGATGGGCCGCAGCGGGAACGGAAGAGCACATCCGCTCTGCGTCCGCGCAAGGAACTCACGAACCGCTCCAAACTGGAAAAGCTGATCCCTTAAATGAGCTGATTTTCCACCTCGACACACATTCTAGAATATGCTTTTAAATCTTCGTAAGCATTTCCTTTTAATTTGCCTTTTGCAAGCAGACTACGTACAGTGTGAAAGGTAACAACGGTGGGGGTTTCCTGACACGGAAGGGGAGCTCCCTGGGCCCCCGGAGGCAGGGAAGGCCTGGCCAGGATCCCTGGGACCGCAGAACGCTCTCTCCCCGAACGTGGTGCAGTCCACATGACAGGCTTTCTGAGGAGGACGTGGTGGGTGACTTAAATATCCCACAGATGGAAAACTTCTGGGGCTCCCGCTCAGGGCAGACACATGTGCACGAGCCTCTAACCCAGGGCTCCCCGCTGTCAGTGGGAAGCATTTTCTAGAAGGAACATGGCCAACGACCGTCCGGGACCTTCCAGAGGCCTGTGTTAGCTATGGATGAGGATGGGACACGGTCAGGTGTTCACAGTGAAACTCCCTTCCCAGCAGACCCTCGACAGCTTAAACTAACAACGTCCCCAAAGAATTAAATATATAAGGGGACATAAAGACCACAGTGCCACCAAATTGTGGGTGTGTGTCCTTCGGGCCGCCGTACCTCGTCCACTAGCCAAGGGGACAACGGGGACGCCCGCCAGCCTCCACGAGATGTGCCCACACAAGAAAGCTGTCAAAACAAACCTGGGAAAGCTGCCCCGCCCCCATCTGCCTCCTCCCGTGGGGAGCGGCCTGTGCACAGAAACCATTTGTCCTCAGCCTCTCTGACCCGGGAGTCCCGCTGCCCCTGGGGCTGACGTGTGTTTCTGCAGCAGCCGTGGGTTAGCGGGTTGGATTTAAGAGAGGGTGGGGTGAGTTTCAGCAACCCGCCTCTCCCAGCAGCTGGCCGGACTCGGTTTGGTCTAGACAAGCCTAGAAACGGCTCGGCCACGCTGAGTTGCAAATCCCGGAAACTCAGCTTCTCGCCGGTGTAGACGCCGGGACGCGTGGGGAACTCTGCTCCATGACTCCGACAGGGTGCCTTCCTAACTCCCAGAGGGAGGGTCACGAGCCCTGTGGTACTTGTGTCTCCCACAAAGCTGGGAAGCGGACACCCACGGTCTCCCCTTAAGCTAGCATGAGCAGTCACGCGGCCTGGAGATGCCTTTCTCTGGGGCACACCTGCATAACGTCAGCCCTGTTTTCCCTACAAAACAGGTTTTTACAAGATGACAGAATGTGTGAAAAGTGAAGGAATGGGGCGCCTGGGTGGCTCAGCTGGTTGAGCGTCCGACACTTGCTTTCGGCTTAGGTTATGATCTCATAGTTCGTGGGTTCGAGCCCTGCATCGGGCTCTGAACTGACAGCACGGAGCCTGCTTGGGATTCTCGCTCCCTCTCTCTCTTGGCTCCTCCCCCGCTCATTCTCTCTCTCTCTCTCTCTCTCTCTCTCTCAAAATAAATAAACTTTTTTTCTTTAAAACCTGAAGAAACCAACATGTCCTAAGATCCCGGGCTTTGGCTAACGGCGACGCGGGTCATTCAGGGCCGCAGACTAACACCGCCCTCCACGGCCGCCTACGATGCAGCCACAGCCCGCGCTGAGCGGAGGATGTACCTGAAGCTCACGCCAGCCGTCTGTCCTCTGAACAAGCCGGCCCGACTCACAGACAGGCTCCGTCTCCCGGAACGCTGAATCTACTCCGTGGGGTTCCCCGGGGGCTTTCTCTTCCTGCTCCAAGTCGGCACCCCCCGCCCAGAGCTGCCGGTTTTGCAGAGCTGGGACAGGCCCGTCCCCACGTCCCCACACGGCTGCAGGAGCGGGAAAAGCCAGGGTCGCGGATGACAGAGTTCAAAACCTGCCGGTCCTGCTAGGGCGAGGGCCCACGAGTCAGAGTCAGACTAATCGTGACTCGGGCCATTTACAGGTTCAGCCCTCACCAACTGGAGGCTTTAAATAAAATCACGCTTCATGTTGAGTCTGCCGGGAGCAGGGGGTGCAGGCGGCCCGCAGCCTTCTGGGGACAGGCCAGGCCACGTCCCGGCCACCACCACGGGGGCCAAGACCGTTCTGCGGCGAGGTTCTGCCCTGCTCGGCGGCCGCGTGTGGCTACAGCGCACGCCCGTGGGCTCCGAACGCTATGGGATTTCTTTCTTTTTTTCAGATATATTTCTGTTCTTGGCACTGAGCCCTCTCCACAGCTGTGAACCTCTCACACACTGTACGCCACTGGTCACAGGAAGATGAACCAGTGTGCACTCGCCTGGGGGGGCAGAGCCCCAGCCAGGACGGTGACTCAGTTTCGCCCAGGCGACAAGATGGGGAAAGCCCACGTGGGAAGCTCACCAACCCCCTCCCCCCCACCATGACCAGATTCTCAGCCATGAGAAATCTGGAGGGCACTGAGGCTCAGCCAAGGGCAGGACGGTTGTTAAAAGGTCGTTGTAAAAAAAATGACATGTGAAGAATGTTATTTGACTCATTATTCATGAGGAACCAACGAGGTGTTACTTCTCTTCGAAGGAGAAGTGGAGAACTGGGTGGGGGAGGGCAGGGGGGGGTGACTGCCTAATGGGGTCGGGGCTCCCCTGGGGTGACAAGTGTCCCGGAACCAGACCCAGGTGGAGGTCGCCCCACGCTGGGAATGTCCTGGATGCCCCTGGGTTGTTCACGGCAGCGTGGTCCATTTTATGTTATGTGAATCTCAGCTCCATAAAACATTACGTGGAGTAAAGGAATATACTGGAATGATCTCCGACAGGCCCAGAATGGCTTTTCCCACGGGACGGAGTCAACTGTGTGGCCAGAGGACAGAATTCATCTGCATCCTGCCAAGGAGGGCTGTCCTTGTGGCTATTGATTTCTTGCATCGCACCAAACTGTGCAAACACTCACCCCAGAGGCTCCCCCAGAAAGCTGCTCATTCCCGAGTCTCAGGTCGGGGGGTGGGGAGGGGCGGGGCTTTGAGACCTGGGAGGAAAGGGGTCTCCAGCCAGGCGATGGTGCAGGGGGAGATGGGGAGGGGTGGGGTCGAGAAGGACTCCTGTGTTTCTGCAGGGGAGTCGGGGTGGGGAGCCGGGAACCAGTCCCTCCCCCCGCCTTGAGCTGCCTGGGACCGGACACATAAAAGGCTAAATGGCATGAACAAAAGACAAGATCCCTCTTTCTCACACAAACACGGTGACAGCTCAATGCCTTCTCTTCCCGCCAATCTGTGACTCTCCGCCGGTTACATCTCTAAGAGCCCTGGACAGCAGAGGGAGGGCTTCCCCTTCTGTGAGACCACTGCCAGGGAAGCCACATGCGTTCGCCCGGGTCCCCACACCCCTAAGACCTCGCCAGCGTGCGTGCATCTGCCCAGACACGCTGACGGCTACGGACCGCATGACAACGGTGAGCACGCTCCAGCGGGGCACACGCTCACCCCGGAGGCCGTCTGGGGAAGAGAGAGGTCACTCCTGTCCAGAACACACACAGGGTCTGGCCGGGACGGCGGGGGCTTCCTCTGTGTGGGGCCACGCTCAGGAACGTCCGTGTCGGGGCCCGAGCTGGTCGGTGCGTGCGGGCACCCCTCCAGGACACAGCCAGACGGCACCCCTCACCGTGCTGTGTGTGCTCATCCATACCCGGAACGGGGCCCCCACGGCGGGTGCGTGCCCGACGGCCGATGCGTTCCCACGAGTTCCGTCCTCCTGGGATACTGAGGGGGGCGGCTGCCTTCTGGGGTGTGTCGGAGGGCGCTGACAAATGTGAATCCGACGTCAACGACTGGAACTTTCCTCAAGATGGGGCTCTGTCTCCACGGCCCCCAGCCCTCTCGTTACTATGGAACCACGAGGTTCTAAAGGCACAAGCTCCAGAAAGCTCGGCTTTACGGTGGGCTCCCTTCCTCTTTAACAAGCAATCACAACACAAGACTAAAATGTCGCCGACCTGCTGGAAAGAAGGTGAATTATTAATCCCCAGAGTTAACCGCACGTGGCGTGGGCCCTCCTCTCCTGGAGGGACCGCCACCCACGGCCCTTGCCTGCTTCCCTCCTGGTGGCCACGCATGGACGCGGACACGGAGCCCCTTCCTGGGAGCGTGTGCCCCTCACGCACTTCCACACCCTCTCGGTCCTCCTGCCCGTCTCCTGAGACCTCAGACCCCCATGGACACCCCTCGAGGCAGCACGCCGGCGTCCAGTGCCTACAATTCAGCCCCGAAGACATGGGGGCTGTGGGCACCAAAGGAATGCCCCCTCTCCCCGACGCTCTCGGCCAAGGAGCCGATGTTAATTTCCCTCCTTTCTGCACTTCGTACGGGAAACGTGCTACCTTAGAATAAGGCCGGAAATCACACCCAGAAGGGTGGTAAGTCGTATCAGCTGCTGCAGGGACAAGGTCGCAGGGGGCGCCCCGCACCCCGCACGGCCCTCCTGGCGCCCCGCCTGGAACGTCCCCGCCCCAGACGCCACGCACGCAGCCTACAGCAGACGGGCGGCGGGAGGATGCTCCTGCCACGGGACAGTGAGGCCAACGGCGGCCCAAACCCAGCAACCAGGGTGGTCGCCCGGCCGCGAAATCACGTAGGAAACCGCACACGCACGCAGGACAGCGCTTCGGCGTGCCCGGAGCAGTCTTGCCGCACGCGCAAAACACGTTCCCTCGACTGCTTATAAATCCCTCTCCTACTCTAAAGCCCCGAGACACAGACTGTTTAATTAAATGAAGCAAAATTAATCTTGCCCTGTGAATCGCTCCCCAGCTCTGACCTTTTCCCTCATATAGGAAGATGCTGCAAAGGTCTGTGTCCTCCAGAACTCACGTGTCAGATCCTGCCCCCCAATGTGATGGCGTCAGGAGGCGGGCCTTTGGGAGGTGACTGGGTCGTGAGGGTGGAGCCCCAGCAGAGGGACCAGTACCCTCTAGAAGAGACCCTGGGAGCCCCAGGTCCCCGCCCCCATGTGACGATGCAGCGTGAATGAAGCTTGTGACCTGACACCTGGAAGCAGGCCCTGGCCCAGCCGGGCCAGCACCCTGGTCTCGGGCCTCCAGCCTCCAGAACCATGAGAAACAAGTCTGTGTTGTTCAGAGGCCGCCGGCCTGCAGGGCTTGGTTACAGCAGCGCGAGCGGACTGAGACAGCAGCCCCAACCCACAGCCCGTCAGCCTAGAAACGTCTACTCTAGGGTTCACGAGGCATCCCATAAGGGAGGACATGCTGTGGACACCCTGGTTCCTGGCCCTGCCGGGTGAGCCAGCACCACCAGCAAGCTCTGCGTGAACCCGGAGAGAAAGCCCCATGTGGACTCGCTTTGCCAGGGTTTCAAGAGCAACCCAGCTTGTGAGCCTTGATTGGAAACGGACGAAACAGGAACTGATGAGCACTGTAGCCGCCGCGCCCGGAAGGGTCCCCTTGAGCATCATGAACCAGGCGCAGAGCGTCCCCCGTCCTTTGGGGAGACTCTCCCCGGGAGCAGCCTGATGCTTCTGGAAACACACGAGGACGTGCAGGTCACTGGGGGGCGCGTATGCACTTTCTGCCCCTGGGCACCAAATGCTGCCCCAGCAGCTTAACAGCCTTCCTGTTCCTCCTGCCGCCCCTCACTTGCTACTCCCGGGGGACATCTCGAGGGCCCAGGGAACCGCGCTGAGGGAGACGGGGCAATGCCCCCGGCTGCGATGACGCCTCGTTCCAGAGGCTGCATTTCAAACACAAGATCGAATACGCTCCCATTCCCAGTATCTGGAGAAAGAGGTGTTATCACTGCGGACTCCAGAGACACACGAACAGTTGAGGAAATGCAGGCAGCTCTGTGCACACACGGCCCACACCGTGGAGGGGATACCCCGATTTCTCAGTAACCGCAGACCGCCAGAACTCACCCGCGAGGAAACAGACAGCCTGCCCGGTACCGTAAGCGCCAAAGCATCTGAATTCACGGTGAGGAACCTTCTGGAAAAGCCATCCCCAGACCCGGATGGCTTTACCGGCAAATTCCACCAAACATTTAAGGAGTAACAGCCATTTCACACAATCTCTTCCAGAAAACAGAAGAGGAAGAAAAGGTTTCCAACCTACATGAGGCCAGGATTACTCTGATAACAAAACCAGACGAACACTGCGCGGAAAGACTGCCGACCTGTATCCCTCACACACAGATGCAAAAATCCTCAAGAAAATATCCATAAACAGAATCCGACGTGTATGTAAAGGTACGCCACAACCAAATAGAGTTTATCCCTGGACGCGAGGCTGGTTCCATATGCAAAATCAGTAAATGTAATACAGCTTGCTGGGAGTCCACGTACGAAAAACCACCTGAGTGTATCGACTGATGTAGAAAAAGCCCCAGAAATAATTCGGTGTTCACTCACGATAAAATCAGCGAGCGAGGCACAGAAAGGCGGGGACCCCACACCCTGATAAAGGGCGTCTACGAAGAAACCCACAGCCAACAAGGACCGCAGTGGGGAGACTGAACGCTCTCCCCTGAGACAGGGACAACCGGATGTCCCCTCTCCCTGCTCCTGTCTGACTCTGCAGCAGAGGCCTGGCCAGGGAAGGGGGCAAGAAAAATATATAAAATACATACAAGTTAGCAAAGATGAAATAAAGAGACAGAAGGATTGCCTCTTTTATTTTTTTCCTCTTTTGTTTTCTGGAAAAGATTGTATGAAATGGCTGTTACTCCTTAAATGTTTGGTACAATTTGCCGGTAAACCCATCCGGGTCTGGGGATGGCTTTTTCAGAAGGTTCCTCACCGTGAATTCAGATGCTTTGGCGCTTCTGGTACCGGGCAGGCTGTCTGCTTCCTCGCGGGTGAGTTCTGGCCGTCTGCGGTTACTGAGAAATCGGGGTATCCCCTCCACGGTGTGGGCTGTGTGTGCACAGAGCTGTCTGTGGCATCTCCTTATTATCTCATGTTGGAAGCCTAAGGAATCTCTAAAAAGGAGCTCTCTGAATTAACAAGAAAGTTTAGCAAAGTCACAGGACACAAGGTCCCCAACGTGAAATGAGCCCTTAAACTGCTAAACTGAACTTAACCTCAATTAGAACGCTATGCTCTGTAAAAGATCCGGTTACAAAAATTAAAAGACAAACTACAGAGAAAGTACCTGCAAGTCATGTATCTGATAAAGAACTTGTATTCGGAACACGTGACAAACTCTCAGAACTCGACAGGAAGAAAACAAACGATCCAGTTAAAACATGAGCGAAAGACCCCAGACAGACACTGGGTCGGCGTGGATGTACAAATGGCAAATGAGCACGTGGGAAGATGGCCAACGTCATCAGCCATGGGGACATGCCAATGAAAGCCACAATGAGACACACCGTCCACACGTGGGGATGGCCGAAAAGGCAGTAAGTAGCCACACCAAGTGCAGGTGAGGATGTGGCGCTACTGAATGGTTGCTGGGTCTGCAGACTGAACAACTATGCCGTCGTGCCGTAAGACGCTGCAACCACTCCAGGAGACATTCTGGTGCTTTCTGATAGAGTAACACACGCGCTTACCCTATGATCTAGCAATGCTACTCCTGGGCATTCATCCCAAGGAAACGAAGCTGTGCCTTCAGAGAACCCACAAGTGTTCAAGCACGCGATGGAATGCTATAGTGAAACAGATGCGCTGTCCCTCACGCAGCACGATGCTGAGTGGAAGGGGCCAGCGCGGAAGGCAACCCACCACGCGGCTCCACGTATTAGCTGTTCCTGAAAGGTTAACTCAGGGACCGAGAAGATCAGGTATAGTGGGTAGTTATGGGTGAACACAAAGGGAGAGAATAGGATAGGTTGGGGAGGGGGGTATGGAACTGTTCTGTGTCCAACCATGGTGGTGGTCACACAGATCTATACAAGCTCTAACGCTCATAATAGAACTGTACCCCTCGGGGTGCCTGGGGGGCTCAGCTGGTTAAGCCTCCGACTTCGGCTCAGGTCACGATCTCGCGGTCGGTGGGTTCGAGCCCCGCGTCGGGCTCTGTGCTGACAGCTCGGAGCCTGGGGCCTGTTTCAGATTCTGTCTCCCCCTCTCTGTCCCTCCCCTGCTTGCTCTCTAGCTCTCTCAAAATAAATACAAATTTAAAATAAGAATTAAAAAAAACACCCAACAGGGGCACCTGGGTGGCTCAGTCGGTTAAGCGGCCGACTTCGGCTCAGGTCATGATCTCGCCGTCCGTGAGTTCGAGCCCCGCGTCGGGCTCTGTGCTGCCAGCTCAGAGCCTGGAGCCTGTTTCAGATTCTGTGTCTCCCTCTCTCTCTGACCCTCCCCTGTTCATGCTCTGTCTCTCTCTGTCTCAAAAATAAATAAATGTTAAAAAAAATTTTTTTTTTTTAAATTTAAAAACAACACACATGTCTTAGTTACAAACGCGTTACTGCTGAAAACTGTTAACCGTCATCCGAGCTTTTGGCGAGTCGCAGGCACGGACCACAGATCACCGTGACACATATCGTGATACGGAAAGGGCGGGAGATACCGTGGGACGCAGGCTTGCCACAGACCTTCAGTCTGTAAAAAACACGGTATCGGCAAAGCACACGAAAATAAAGTGCAGTAAAAGGAGGTGTGCCTGTGTGCACGTGGGATTGTGATGTTTCCAGAAACGCTTTCGTTTCTTAGCCTGACACAGAAGGACGAATACTTTGTAATTCCATCTGTTCGAGGTCCCCTGAGGGTCAAGCTCACAGAGACAGAGACACAGTGGGCGCCAGGGGCTGGGGAAGGGCTGGGGACTTATTATGTAATGTGGACAGAGTTTCAGGAAGATGAGAAAGTTCTGGGGACAGATGGTGGCGGTGGTTTCACAACAATGTGAACATCCTTAATGTCACCAAACTGTACCCTTGAAAATGGCTAGAGGGGCGCCTGGGTGACTCAGTCCGCTAAGTGTCCGACTTTGGCTCTGGCCATGATCTCACGGTTCTTGAGTTTGAGCCTCGTAGTGGGCTTTCTGCCTTCAGCCCAGAGCTTCAGAAACTCTCTCCCCGTCTCTCGTTCCCCGCCATCTCTCTCTCTCTCCCTCTCAATAAATAACTAAAACTAAAAATAATGGCTACAATGGCAGGTTTACAAAACTGTAGTTGCATAAAAATAAAACAATACAGCGAGTCGTAAAAGCAAGCAGGAAAAGACTCGAACGGCAGCTCTCGCTGGAGACGCATCGCTGTTCTGTCCAGCTGGCAGGCTCCCTTACGCATGGGACGGGGTCTGTTCACACGGTCACCAGGACCAAAGCAGAGACCGGTGGTCACTCTGTCCAGTCCTCTGGATTTTCAAAGACTCACTCTTTGCTCCCTACAGGAGGCAACCAAAACCTAAGTAAAACACATCCGAGGTCTGACGAACCGGCCTGCACTTTCAGCCACGACTGGGCCGACCAGAACACGGAAACTCATGGAGACAGACACACACGGCCACAGAGACTCCGGGCAAATCAGTCCGTGACAGATGGTCGGACCCTCTGCGTCCTCTCCTCCTGGGGCTCTCCCCAGGGGAGGGGGCAGAGAAAGCAGGCGGGTGGTGCCCCCACCGCAGCAGGTCTGGACCCCCAGCAGCCACACCATGTGGTGTGGCCCACACTCCAGATTTGGAAAACCTGCAGCCACTTTGTAGACCCACGGGCGCCAGCCTCTGGGCGTGAGCCCTCCTGTCGCCCCACTGGCTGCCGAGCAACTTAGCCCCAAAGATGGGCAAATGCAAACTGCAGCATACGGACCCCTGGTACCAAGAACCAGCGACAGATAAACACAGTATGACTCATTCATCCAGCCTTCTGCAGGAATCAACCTCCCCTTAAACTCTGCGTTGGTGCCCGAGTCAAGAAATCGCGTCCTTTTAATCCAAATAAGAACATCACAAACATTGTGCTGGACACACAAATATAAACCGATCCGAACGTCTCCAAGTTCTTCATTTCCAGGAATACCCGTACACAGAGAGGGCCCAGCAAATAATCTCTGTAAACTGCATCTGGTTCCCTCCTTTCCGGGGGCGAGGCCGCTCTCCCCGAAGCCTCCCCGCAGAACCCCAGCTTCGGAGCACGTGGACCAGCTCACCCACCGTCAGCCCCTCCAGGTTTTACCTTGCCCAGAACATCCTGGCCGAGGCTGGGCAGAAAGCATGGGAACCAGCAGGCACGTGTCCGCACAGACGTGTGTCCCTCAAAGAGGAGCAAGACTCAGGAAGCATTTTCACTTAATTTGCCCCGTTCCTCCTGCTGAACCTTTCCCGGTGAAATGTGGGGGCTGATGTCAGGTCTCAGGTCTGTCCCGGGTGTGCCCCCAGGGGTGCCGGCTGTGGAGCCCCGGATGCCCCACCAGACCACCCTGGAAAACTCCAGAAGGCACTCCTGAGAGGAGTAGCCAGGGCGTTAGACCCTGGGGGCAGGCCTGGAGCTGCCGTCTCGCTCAGGCACCTGCTGTCACCATCGGCCCCTGTCCCCCGGAGCCGGCACATTCTAATCAGCCCCCCGCAGCGGGCAGGGGCAGGTTCAGGTGCCCATGGGGCGGCCTACCAGCCCTGCAGAAGGACCAGGGTCCGTGCCCGTGGACCCCAGAGCAGCCACAAACATGTACACCCAGGCCGCCGGGAAACAGGGAGAGCAGAGGCTTCATGGGACGCATCTGAGGCCGGGGCACGTGGCGCCCACATGGTGACCTCGCAGACCCAGGAGTGAGGGGGGCCTGTGGACCTGGGTGTCGGGGGATCCTCCTCTCTGAGCCTCAGCCCATGGGGGAGCCGAGACACACGCCGAGCGCTGGGCCCAGAGAACTGATGCTCGTTCCTGCCACCCGACCCCGGGGTCGCGGCCCCGACACCTGTGCCCGCCGCATTGCCTGCCCCACTGAGCCCCTCCAGGCTCCGGGACCGGCCTCCTCCCTCTGCCATCCACTCTCTCACTTGCTCCCCTCCAACACCACACCTGATGGAAGAGAGAGAGAAATCACCTCCCTTATCGTTTTGGGGGGACCCGGAGCACCGCTCCCTGCTTTCCTCCACTTCTCCGCCAGGCGGGGTCAGTTCCAAACCCACAAAAATGGCCAGCCGTGCCCGCCCCAGGACACCACACTGTTTGTCTTCTGTTTGACCCTGATTATTTATCGTCAAATTAGCAGGCTGGTCAAGAGGCTGATAAGAGGGGGCCAGGAGGACAGGAGGACAGGAGGACAGGAGGCCAGCCTCCGAAGCTCACGAGGGGAGGGGACAGAAGGGCAAGACCTCAACCCAAACAAAGGTTTTTCACAGAAAAAGAAAATACCAGAAGGCACAGCACCAAGGCCTCCAGCTAGTACACACCCCGCCCGTGCCCAAGCAGAGAGCGAGGCGTGTTCTCGAGGATTGCCCGTGTCCACATGGGGAGTGAGGCCTTCGGTTAGTACACACCTCCCCGTGTCCATGTGGGGAGTGCGGCGCATTCTGGAGGGAGGCGGACAGGAATCATCCCCAGAGGCTCACGGGGAGGCCCTCAGCGCCAGCCCGAATAAGCTCAGGCCCAGGGAGGCCCCGGGTCAGTGAGCGCAGGCTCGGCCTGCTCCCAACACCCACAGACAAGAAATGTCACCTTCTTCCACGCCGGGGCTGGCTGCTCCCCTGGCATCTGGGGATGAGCCCCGGGTTGCACCCACTCAGGTAGGTCATCCCCGGTGAGCACCCCAAGCAAGCTCACTCACCGTACCTGTGGCCTGCCACGGGGTTGAGTCACCTGGGGATACTGATTGGCACAGTGGCTAATTTTATGTGTCAGTCTGGCTGGACCATGGTGCCCGATACTTGGTCAAGCAATTCCAAGGGCTTCTGGGAAGGGATGTTTTGATTGGAGTTAACATTTAAATCAGGAGGCTTTGAGTAAAGCAGATCACCCTCAAGAATGTGAGTGGGTCTTATCCAATCAGTTGAAGGTCTTAGCAGAAAAAAGAGTCCCTCCCCCCTCCCCCTACACACACACACACACACACACACACACACACACACACACACACACGAGGAGAGGGATTCTGCCTCCAGGCATCCAGGGTCTCCACCTGCTGGCCTGCCCGGCAGATTTCAGACTTGCCAGCCTCCCCGATCATGTAAGCCGCTCCCTAAAAACACATTTCTCTCTGCTTCTTTCTTTCTACACACACACACACACACACACACAAACACACACACACACACACACACACACACACACACACACACAGAGTCAGTTCCTTTTCTCTAAAGAATGCTGACTGACTGATATAATGGGACACAGCCTTCCAGATGCCACCCAGCCTGAGCCACCCCACTCCCAAGCAGAACCTCACCCCTGTGAGCACCCGGCGCCCCATGAACGGTTCCAGGAACAGCCGCGTGTGTGAACCACAGGGGACTCACAACCCAGCGTGTGGGCGCACGGCTGTCCCCCAGAAAGACATGCTGCATCCCGTACAATGTCGAGATCAAGTCTCTACCACTCCGGACAAGCGAGAGGCACTAGGCAAGTGGGCAATGAGTTTTATCATGGGGCTAAAATATAATTGAGATGGATGAAAACAAGTTCCACGAGCCTCCTAACAGGCAGACACCCCTCAACCTGTGAAGGCCTCTTCCAAGGCAGTCAAGATGTGCTGTGCACTAATTTCCAGGAGCACACACGTGCCCGCACACACATATGCCCACACGTATGCACACACACACGCACATAGCCAATGACAAACACCAACTCCTTTCTCTGGGCCCCACCATCCACGGGGCCCAGCCCGCACAGCCAAGGCTGACCGAAGCCTGCCGGAGAGCACTGGACATGAAGGGCTCTGTACCCTCGGGACACCCCACCCCGATGGGCCACAGGGAGCAGGCAATGGCCCTGCTGGTCTCCAATCTGGACTCGTCTGCGTCTGTTAAACAACTTCCAGGTGAACTGCCTTCAAACAGGCTTTGCTTCTGGGGTGCCTGGGTGGTTCAGTCGGTCAAGCGTCTGACTTCCGCTCAGGTCATGATCTCCCAGTCTGTGGGTTCGAACCCCATATCAGGCTCTGTGCTGACAGCTCAGAGCCTGGAGCCTCCTTCAGATTCGGTGTCTCCCTCTCTCTCTGCCCCTCCCCCCCCACTTGAGTTTTTCCCCTCTCTCCCTCTCTCAAAAATAAATAAACATTAAAAAAAAAAAACAGGCTTTGCTTGCTTTCCCAGAAGACTCTTTCCTATAAGAACACTCACCAAGGTACACGAAGAAAAGTGGTCAAGGATGTGGCAGACTGGGAAACTCCCAAATCTCCACCACGGGGGAGGGACGCCAAGCACAGGGCCCTCACGGCGCCACACACGGCTTCCCGGCAGGTCTCCGAGCACGCTTGTCTACACCACAGCGCCGCGCCCTCCAGGGTGTGACCACACCTTCAGGAAACTGCCATGTTGTATGAACGCACGTGTACACACACACACATGTGTGTGACAGGGAAGACACACGTGTGTGACAGGCCAGAACTCTGAAACGCAGCTGTCAACGGCACATACCCTGGGCCCGAGGAGGCGTGTTCTTGCTTCGTTTTCCAGATAAGAAAAATGTCATTAAAATAAAGGAAAAGTTAGTCAGCATATCTGACTTCCTGTTCACACCAAAAATTCAACAAGTGTTTCTGCAGAAACGCCACTTAACAGAAAAGGCCCCACCGGCAGAGATAAAAACTCGCATCAGAAGACAAGAGGCCCTTTCCTGTTTCCCCTCTGAGTCAATGAAAAAACGACTGACACGGCAGCGACTTTCCACGGCGCTCTCGCTCATAGAGCCCCCCCGCCCCCCGCCGGGTGCAGAAGGCAGCCGCGGTTTCCATTTTCCTGCTGATAAAGCCCCGCAGAAATACATCCTGGAGAAAGTGAAGGGCGGCCAGCCCGGGGCCACCAGCCCCACGACCGTCTCCCTGGCCTTCTGGTGGGCGACGGAAGGTCGCCAAGAACACCCATCCAGAGCCCGTGGACGCGGGTCTTTGCACGGGAAATTAGGTCAAGATCAGGGAGTTACGATGAGAGCATCCTGGGTCATCGGGGTGGTCACCGAATGTACTGACAAGTGTCCTGATGGGAGACACACAGGGGACAGACACAGGGGAGGTGGCCGGCTGAGGACGGAGACACAGGCTGTGGGCCACGCAAAGGGACGTCTGGAGCCTCTGGAAGCTGGAAGAGGCAGGGAGGACCCTCCCCTAGGTCCCCAGAGGCAGCGTGGCCCTGCCCCCACCTTGATTTGGATTTCTGGCCTCAGAACTGGGGGGGGGGGTATCCATTTCTGTCCTCTAAGTGGCCACGTTGGTCACGCCTTGCTACAGCGGCCCAGGGACCACGCGTGTGCGCACGTGATTCCGAGAGGCGTGGGCACAGTTCCCTCTCTGCCGGTTCACCAGAGCCGGGGAGCGTGCGGGATGAACCCACAGCATCGCGTTCCCGGCACCTGTCAGGGCCACGCTCCACTCCTCCCGGGGCACCCGCACCACCCGGCCGCCGCCCTCTCCCAGGAGCCCGTGCCTCCGCCACTCCGCGGCACGACCGAGGACCCCCGACCCTGAAACCCGCGTGGGCTCACGGCTCCGTGGGCCACAGCAGGGACATCCGTCCGGGCTCCCACGTCTGAGGCCCCGGCTGGGAGATCCGCCCGCCGAGGGCTGCGGTCCGTGCCGGCTGGTCCCCTCGTGCGCCAGGCAGGCCCCGGCAGGGAGGGCACGGAGGCCAGGACCGCCTGCCACGCTGTCCCCCACGGCGTGGCCTTCACGGCACGGCAGCCACAGGGCCGCGGGCCCCTCGTGTGGCATCTCAGTGCTCCAGGCTCTGAGCGCGCACGAGGCCACAGACCCGCAGGGAGGACAGAGACCGCGGGCCCGCACCGGCAGCGACGGCGGAGGTACAACCGCAGCTCTCGTCCCCATGCAGCGCCCTGCGGCTTCTGCGCGAGTCCCCACTCACACCCGCCGGCCACACTGTAACGGCCACCCTGCGGGCGCGGAAACGGGGACGCCCACAAGCAACGGGACAGAGCCAGGGGGCAGGGCGACACGCGGGGGTGTGCGTTGCAGAGGCCACACGGAGCAAAGCCCAGGGGCGTTCTGGGCACCGCACCGCAGGGCTCGGTTTGGAGCCAAGCCAGGCTGTGTGCATGTTACCGTAAAGCGTGCAAACCTCTCCCCACGGAGGGAGGTGGAGAGAGAGGGAAGCAGGGCAGTCGGATGGTTCTGCGGCTGCCCCTCTCTGTTGGTGTGACCTTCCCTTGCATTTCAAGTCAAGCCAGGAAGCGGGGACAGGCCGCCACCAAGCTGGGCAGGGGATGCGCCACAAGGCGGCGTGGGTGGCCGTGGGCAGGGGTGGCTGGAGGGCGGGGGCCCCTGCTGGGGGAACGAGCTGTCCTGCTGTCCGTGGGCTGCTGCTGCTTCTTGCTGCCCCAGGGCAGGATGGCCAGGAGGAGGTCACTCTGAGGGCGAAGACGACGACCCAGGCCGCGGCCACGTTTCCCTCCCAAGACCCATCCCCCTTCGTCTCCGAGCACACAGGCGTCTGCACCTTCCAGGGGCCAAGACCATTTACCAGCGTCGCCCCAGCTCCTGTCTCCGGGGAGCCCCCGCCACGCAAAGTCCGTCAGCTTCCGGCAAAGCCCCTTCCAGAGGCAGCTCTGGACGAACGAGCCAGGCCGCTGCCCCTCGTGCTGGCCCGGGGTCCGGGGAGCCCGACAGCTGCTGTGTTTGGAAAACAGCTTCCTGTCTGGTTTAGCATCTGCAACCTATAGTAAGTGCTAGCAAAGGCCTGCAAACAGCCGTGGCCCGAACATCTCCGCAGGAGCCTCCCGCTCACCCGGGACAAGGCGCACGGGGTGCCGGCGGCTTCCTCTCTGGCCGAGAGGAGGGACAGCATTAGCTCTGGGGACGAGGGGACGAGGGGACGAGGGCGGAGCTGGCTACTCCTTCCGCACAAAGAGGTGTGCTCGTCGGACATGGAGCTCTTTTCTGCTCCCGGCAGGCCCGCGCCTGGCTCGGGGCTTATCACGGGGCCCGTGCAGGGGACGGGGACCTGCCTCTCCCCAGAGGCCACTCTCCAGGACCTCAGCACTCAGAAGCTGTTTTAAAAATCACATTCCCACCACCTCCTGGGGTTGCTGTGGAGACCAAGCCCGTCCCCGTGTGGTCTTGTCCACAGAGCCAGGGGACCGTGGGCCCCACACAGGAGGCCCGAGGGAACCGGAAGCAGTCGCGGGACCCCACATTTGAAACCCAAGCCTCTCCCTTGGGTCTCAGCTCTGCCTGCTCAGCTCCGGGACCCGGCCGGGACCCGGTTCCCCAGCCCTGTGGCTCCCGAGCGTGCAGCTCCACGGTGGCCGGTGGTCCCAACCCACGCCTGGCCACGGACACAGGCAGACCAACGATAACGAGAAACACGTAGATTACATCATGCCCGCGTGTTAACCGTCCACACGGCCGCACCCCGAGTCGGACACCAGGGGGGCGTCTTCAATCCGGGGGGTGGGCAGAAGCAGCTTCTAAAGAAGATGCGACCGAGCAAACATCAGAGGTATTGTCTGCAGTGAAGGGTGAGTGCTCTGCCGAGGAAAACTTTGGTTCTGGTGGTGGATGTACACACGTGTGTGTTGTGTGCATCCGTGTTGTGTGCGCACGCGTGTGCGTGTCAGGTGTGCACATGTGCACATGTACTGTGTGCATGGGTGTGTTGTGCGTGCACACCTGTGCACTGGTCACAGTGTAAAATGCACGTCTTACCCGTGAGTCACCGTCAGGGTCTCAATGCAGCCAGGCTTCCTGACTGCCGTGAAGTTTCAATGCTCTTTTTTTTTTTTTTAACTTTTTTTTTTTTGCATGTTTAGTTTTGAGAGAGAGACAGAGACAGAGTGTGAGTGGGGGAGGGGCAGACAGAGAGGGAGACACAGACTCCGAAGCAGGCTCCAGGCTCCGAGCCGTCAGCACAGAGCCCGACGCGGGGCTCAAACTCACGGACCGCGAGATCGTGACCTGAGCCGAAGCTGGACACTCAACCGACTGAGCCATCCAGGTGCCCCTTAATGTTCTAACAGAAAATGTTTTTGAAAATACTACAGATACTGCAACGTCTCCAAAGCTCGTTTTCAAACATGACACCGAGTGCCACATGCCTCCCACTTCCAAGTTTGCCAAGAAGAGATCTTTCACGGTCACCGCACGCTCCCGCTCGGGAGCCGGCCCTCACCCACAGGCCGATGTGGCCGCTCGGCTTCCCACAGTATGTTCGCCACTTAAGAGTTTGACAAACAGTAAAACACCCACCTGCTCTTTCAGCGAGGCAGGTATGACGAGCCTATGAGAATCGTGCTGGGCTCTCGGGACTGACACGTGTGTGTGTGTGTGTGTGTGTGTGTGTGTGTGTGTGTAACACGCTCAAGAGAAATGGGAGACAGGTGACACACACCAAGGGCAACACAGGAGGACGTCGAGACCCATCTTGCGGCCACGGCTCCACGGAATGACAACGGTGCAAGGCCCCTTCTTGGCAAACTTGGAAACGGGAGGCGCGTGGAACTCAGTGTCATGTTGAAAACCAGGCTTTAGAGAGGTTGAGGCGCATTTATGATATTTTCAAAAGCACAGGCCATTACTTCCAGGGTGAACCACAGACCCTCATGCATCTACGGCCCTGGGAACGGGCGGTCGTACCGTGTGACGTGTTTGCTGATCTCCCATCCGTGGCCACGTTCTACACTGTGATTTCTGGAGACTCGCTGGTTTCACTGTAACTGCTCATCTCTGACCCTCCCTCGGTGGCTTCTGCTTTTACAAACACTGGCAAATGCCCTCTCCAATAAATGCCTGTCTATACCCTCTCCAATAAATGCCTCAGACGCTGTGTCCAGAAAGCACACGTCCCTGCAGGCTTCAAGTCCCAGTCCCTGGGCCCGCATCGGGGGTTCGCCACCTCCTGGCTGAGTGACCCCGTGAAAACTTTCTCCTTCTCTCTGTTCTCCAGGGCCTCACCTATAAAAAACGGGAGTCCTGTGGCCAGGATTCCACGAGATGGGGACAGAATGCATCCGGCACATCACTCACGATGTGGTTCTCACGGAAACAGCCATAACGCCTCCCGTAACGGCCTCCCGTGCCCATCCCCGCCTTTCCAATGCATCAGTCGGGGCGCGAGATGCACCCCTCCACTTGGGTCTGATGGCACCAATCCCTGCTCTGACGCCTGCAACCTAACTGTATGAGTCCACCTACGTGATGTTCCGGAAAAGTCTACGGGGACAGGAAATGGATCTGCAGGGGGTCAGGGGCGGGGGGAGAAAGATCTGACTCCAGAGGGCACGAGGAAGTCTGCGGAAGGAGATTTTCCACATCCTGATTCGGTGGTGGTTACATGACTGTGCATCAGAACTCACACGACAGGATGCGGCAAGGGGTGAATTCTGCTCCAGGCAAATTACACGTCAGGAAATCTGACTTAAAAACACAAACCAGCACCCAGCAGCACAGGCCTCAGCACCCACTCCTGTGCCCTCCAGGGTCTGGCACGTCCTGAACACACTCCTCACCCGAGGCCCCAGCCCAACACCCCCCTCCCCCGCCCCCCAAGGCCACTTCTGCTGGCGCTCTCCAGACAGAACCTGTGTGCAGAGAGAGGGCCCCGTGTCCTGCTCGGCTCTCTCAGCTCTGCCTTCTCCCGCTCTGGGACACCTGCTGGACCACCGGGAACTATAGACGAATCCCTCCTCCTTGCACCTCGAAGGTCCTCAACTCCGGCCGCGTGTCAGAATGACCCGAGCAGCTGGGCAAAACCACTGGCCCGTGCCCTCCCTCCCATCGGGACTCGGATGTGACCGGGTGGGTGCGGGGCCCGGCACCGGAAGTCTCCAGGCTCAAACCGGACAGGGAGCCTCATGCAGATTCTACAGACATTCGAAGTATAATAAAGGAATATTGTGGGCAACTCGACTCCAACAAGTTTGACAGCTTGCAGGAAATGGACAGACTCCTTGAAACACACGAATCACCAGGACTCACCTACAGAAAATGTCATCAGCCCTAGGTCAGGAAACCAAATTCATACCTGAAAAGAGAACCCCAGGTGGCTTCGCTAGTAAATTCTATCAAACATTGAAGGAAGACACAACACTGCCCCATGCAAGCTCTTTGTTAAAAAAATAAATAGGGGCATCTGGGTGGCTCAGTCAGTTAAGCGTCCGACTTCGGCTCAGGTCATGATCTCGTGGTCCGTGAGTTCGAGCCTCGCATCAGGCTCTGTGCTGACAGATCGAGCCTGGAGCCTGCTTCCGATTCTGTGTCTCCCTCTCTCTCTCTCTCCGCTCCTCCCCTGCTCATGCTCTCTCTTTCTCTCTCAAAAATGGATAAACATTAAAATAAATAAATAAATAATAAAGGGGCACCTGCGTGGCTCAGTCGGTTAAGCATCCGACTTCGGCTCAGGTTGCAATCTCGCAGTTCGTGAGTTCGAGTGCCGTGTCAGGCTCTGTGCTGACAGCTTGGAGCCTGGAACCTGCTTCGGATTCTGTCTTCCTCTCTGTCCCTCCCCCGCTCTCTGTCCCTCTCTCTCAGAATAAATAAATAAACTTAAATGAATAAATGAAGAAGGAATTCTTCCTAAATCATTGTGTAGGTTCAACATTACCCTAATACTGAAACCAGACAGGTATTACAAAAAAAGAACACGATACTGATACCTCATGAGTATAGTTAAAAACGTTCTTAATAAAATTGTAGCAAACTGAATCCAGCAATATATAAAAAAGATAATACATCATGACCATCTGGAGTTTGTAACAGGAAGGCATGGTTGTTTAACATGCAAAAATTAATCAACATAATTCACCATAATTATGGAAAAAAAAAAGAAAACCCACACAGTCATCTCCAAGATACAGAAAAAGCATATGACAAAATTCAACATCCATTTACGATAGAAACTCAGCAAATGAGAAACCTTCTTCACCCTCATAAAAGGCGTCTACATAAAATCTTCACCTAACATCATATTTCACGAAAAAGGCGTTAAGTTCTTTCTTCCCATGATTGGGAACTGGGAACAACATCCACTTCCGTCACTGCTGCGAAACACTGTACTGAAAACCCCAAACAACAGAATAAAAAGAGAAAAACAAAAAGCATTCCAACTGGAAAGAAAGAGGCAAAACGGTGCCTCTTCGTAACCGTCAGGATTATCTACGTGCATAATCTTAAGGGGCTCCGTGAAAAGCTACTCAAGTAAACTTAGAAAGGTCACAGGACAAACAATATAAAAATATCAACTATATTTCCATACACTCGCAAGAAACTGGAAAATAAAACCTTAAGAAATCCATTTGTAATAGCATTGAACATGGACTACTTACGAACAAATCTGATAAAACACGTATAAAACCCACACCCGGGCCACGGCAGGTCACTAGAGACACAAGGGGAGGTGCGTGCAGACAGAAGGGTGGCCACGCCTGCCGGCTGGGAGACTCGGTCCTGTTAAGATGTCAATCTCCTCCAACTCGCTCTAAGGAGTTCAGGCAATCACCTAAAAATCCAAGCACGCGTTTTTACAGAAGTTGACAAGCTGATTTTAAATTCACATGGAAATGCAAAGGGTCTAGAAGAAGACAAAACCATCCTGGAAACAAAGCCCAGTTGGGAGACTACCCAACTTCAGGACTTTTTATAAGGCAGCAATCATAAAGACACAGCGGCTGGGGGCTGATGAGGAATAACCCATAATGGGCCAGAATCAAGGCCAGAAACAAAACGACTCGGATAAACTCAGTCACCTCCCAACATGCCAAGAGAGCACCACGAGAAGGGCCGTTTCTTCCAAAAAGCTGGAGCAGCCGGTTATCCAACGTGGAAAGCAGCGAACCCCAATCCTCAGCACTTTCCAATTAAACACTAACTCACAATGGATGAGACCCAACGCAGGAGATAAAACCATAATGTTTTCAGAAGAAAACCCAGGAGAAAATCTTCCTGACCACGCCTTTGGCAAAGATTTCGTAAACAGGACACAAATTACTACAAACAATAGATAAAATTGGATTTAATCAGAACTGAAAACATCTGCCCTTCGAAAGAGTTCATGAATAAAAAAAAAAAAGTGAGGTGCCTGGGGGGCTCAGTCGGTTAAGCATCCGACTTCGGCTCAGGTCACAATCTCACGGTCCGTGGGTTCAAGCCACACATCGGGCTCTATGCTGACAGCTCAGAGCCTGGAGCTTTGCTTCGGATTCTGTGTCTCCCTCTCTCATTGCCCCTCTCCTGCTCATGCTCTGTTTCTCTCAAAAATAAATAAACATTTTAAAAAACTTAAAAAAAAAAGGCAAGCTAAAGACAGGGAAAATATCTGCAATACAAATAAAGGACCGAAATCCAGAGTATGTAAACAACTCTCAGAATATAAGAACACAACCCCACTCAAAAGTGGGCAGGAGTTTTGCGCATGTACTTAAAAGAATATTCACGGCTAGCTAGTAAACGAGGAAAAGCTGTTCCACCAAAATCTCAAGCATACAGCACACAACACACCAGAAGAGCGAAGAATAAGATGGTGACAGCCAGTGTCGGCAGGGCTGGGAAACCGTCCCTTGGCACGTCAGCACGGGGATGTGAAATGACACGTCTGCCTGTTCCTCAGACGGTTAAACAGACGCTGCACCCGTTCGGAGCTGCCCAGGAGGAAGAAAGCACACGTCAGCACCAAGACGTGCACACGCACACACGCATTGCCTATCGGTTTTTGCTGCAGAGTACACGCAGTGTTAACATTTACCACTTTATGTTTTTAATTATTTGTTTTAATGTGTATTTATTTTTGAGAGAAAGAGAGACGGAGCGTGAGCGGGGGAGGGGCAGAGAGAGAGGGAGACACGGAATCCGAAGCAGGCTCCAGGCTCCGAGCCGTCAGCACAGAGCCCGACGCGAGGCTCGAACTCACGAACGGTGAGATCACGACCTGAGCCGAAGTCAGACGCTCAACCGACGGAGCCCCCCAGGCGCCCCGACATTCACCATTTCAAAGTGTACAATTCAGTGACACTGAGTACCTTCACAGCGCCCTGCAAGCATCACCACTGTCTTCACCCCAGAAGGAACCGCACACGCCTTATACAGTTTCCCCGTCCCGCCCCCCCGAGCCACAGGCAACTGCTGCTGTTCTGTCTCCGGGGACCTGCCCGCTCCAGACATCCCAGGGTCATCCTACATTTCACTCCTCGAGGAATCGCCACACTGCTTTCCAAAGTAGCTGCGCCATTTCCCGTTCCCACCAGCAAGCCCCGGGGGTTGTAAGGTCTCCACACGCTCCCCAACCCTCGTTATTTTCCTCTCTGGATAAAAGCCCTTCTGGTGGGTGGGGGGTGGGATCTCATCGCGGTTTTGCTTTGCACTTCCCTAGTGGTGGATGACGGTGAACACCCTTCCACGCGCTTCCCGTCATTTCTGGATCTTCTCTGGAGACACGTGTGCTCCTGTTTCACGGGCTGCTTCTCCTTGTGCGTCGGCTGCAGCCCAGGGCACTTTTACTCACCATAACCCCAGACAGGAAGCCATCCAAACATCCAGCAACAGTTGGACAAATCAACAAACCCCGGGACACCCTACAATCCCACAGAACCCGGCAACAAACTGACGTGAAGGTCTCCCGTGCACAACACGTACGAATCTCCCAGACACCGTGCTGAGCGAAGGCAGCTACACACAGAACGTGTAACACGTGCCCCCGTCTTGAGACTCTTAAAGAAACAAATCTCATGGGTCACCATCTAAACTCTGCGGACGAGTGACTGCCTGGGTTGAGTGCAAAGGGAAAGAGGGAACGTGGGGAGTGCTCACGGGCCGAACGGTCTCGGTCGCCCCCACGCGACCCTGTGGCTGGGCACTCATGTGAGTGGCTGCGTGGGCGTGGCAGGTCTGATGGCGGGGGGGGGGGGGGGGAAGCGAGGACAGCGACCCAGGGCCTGTGTCACCATCGTGGCACAGGTGCTTAGCTGTGCCCAGCTCTCACTCTCTCACCCGCGCACTGAAAACGAGCACCGGTTCCCATATGGAAACCACGCCTCACTAAAGCTGGGAAGGAGACGCTGGCCTGGGGGGCGTGCACCTGTCTCGGCCGCCCGTCCGCCCCAGCACTCGCCCGGGGACAGGCCCTGCCTCAGCGCGGCGGCTTTTCCACCACGAGACCAGTCCGAGCCCCTGGGCCGCCTGGGAAACACAGAGTTGCGGACTGGCGGTCCGGGGTGCACCTGATGTGCTCCGGGGACACGCCCTCAGACACCTGTTCTCACCCAGCTCAGGTGACCTGGGATTAAGTCGCCGGCGGCTGGGCCCACCCGTACGAATGCCAGGTTACACCCGGAAGGATGTTCACAGTCTGCCTGCGGCCACACAGCCACCCTGAGACCTGAACCCTCTCCCTTGTCCTGACCCGCACAGCTGGAGGGCAGCCCACGCTGCCCGAGAGCCTGGGAGGCGGCCTTCCAGGGAACCCGTGCGCACCTGCCCTGCTCACAGATGAGGCGTCACCAGCCCCCACGGCAGCCTCTGGCACCCCGGGCCCAAACAGAGGCACGCTGCACACCTCGGGCCACACCACGGACTTGCAGGGGCCCAGCTGCCCTGGCAGGGAGACTCCCGGGGCCCCGGCCACCTCCTTGGCCCCCCGGAGGGCCCCATCCACACTGCCTTCATGGCCATCCCTCCCTCCGGGACAGAGGCCTGAATGTCACCCTGGCCACCCCCCTCTCGCCCCCCATTATCAGGCCCCACAAGACCAGCTGGCAGACAGGGCCAGGTCCCCTCCTGCCTCGTGAACCCCCCACCCCCAGACAGCCATCCGTCAGGTCACCCGTGACCCCCAGGTTGCTACCGTCCGTCCTGAGTCCCCGCGCCCGGGGCCGCTCGAGCTAGACAGCCTCCCTCCCGCCTCGCCCTCCACCCCATGAGGTCCATGAGTCTCCTGCCCACGTATCTCTGCCCCCGCGCTCACTCACGGTCCATGCCTGTGCCCTGGCCGCCCGCCCAGCAGGCTCGTCACCTCCACCTGCAGGGCACGCACTCACAGCGCCACCCGTGGGGCCTGCTGCCCCCACCCCCGAGCCCCACAACTGCTCCCCTCCGGTCGCCTGAACCTAGAATCTCGGGGTCACCCGGACCTGGACCCCGACCCCTCCATTGTTCCAAGCGCCCTTCAGCACCGATCCCTTCCTTCCCTTGTTGGCTTCCCCCACCCCCCACCTGACCACAAGCTCCAAGTGGCAGGAGCCCTGTGTCTCGCTCTCTCCCTGCAATTAATTGGTGCTCAATAAACATCTGCTGGGGGACACGCTCCATAAGTGGACGGATGTGCGAGCGGACCGTCCGATCCAAAGGACAGAAGGGGTCAGGCCTCGTCCAGAGCGACAGGGGCAGCTCCCAGCCCCACAGACACCACCTTGGGCGCAGAGCGGCACCCCCCACCCCCGCTGCCGTGCACCCCCTCGGCCCCAGAGAACACTGGCAAATAAACAGCACTCTGGAACACGCGGTGGGAACATGGCGGGGGGGTGGGGGCAGCACCGGCCTTACAGATGGCAGGCCCCGGGACCAGCGGCCTTCTGTGCACAATCAAAACACACACCCGTCAGAGCCAAACGCCGCCCCAATTGCCAGATCAAAGCAAACTCTGTTCTGGCTGTTAAAGCCACTGGAATTTCTCTACTAGGAAAATAGGGAAAAGAAAACAACTTTAGAATGCCAGGCAATTTGTACGTTTTACTTTGCAGGCTTTCCATTCTTTATGCTTTTTTGTTAGCATAGACGGAAGTTATTTAACATGCCCCCTACTAAATGAAAAGAAAAAAAAACAAGCCACCACCAAAAACGAGTGGAACTGTCCACAGTGGCCGGGCATCCACCAGCCGTGGACACCTGCTGGTAAAGGCTCTTGACTCTCTTTGATTTTGTTTCTGGGCCACGGAGGAGAACAATCTTCTCCACCTGAACCAGGACTGGGACTGGCCTGAGCCGAGGTCCTCCTTCCCCCGGGCCCAGGGCCCGGCACCCGGCACCCAGGACCCAGGCCCTAGTACTCAGTACCCAGAACCCACGACCCAGGACCCAGCCAGCACTCAGCACCCAGGACCGCACAGACTAACCTCTGCTGAGCTCTGGCATTGCCGGGTGGTCTGCTGGTGTTTAAGATTCAGGGTTTGGGTCTTGTCTCCCCTATTGCCGAGGGCAAGGCATTGATGTCTGTCTTTTCATGGCCCACCCAGCACACATTCAGGGGCTGCTGACCACTGAGGAGTGTCTCACGTAAGCCACACCACCTATTACGTTGTGTAGGAACGTGGATTGCAACAAATCACATCCCATTTTTAAAAAATTTAGATTTAGAAATTGAGAACATTTACAAGAGGCTATATTATACTACCTAATGGAGACGCCCTTCTTAAAAATTAACTCCTAAACTGCAAAAATAATTCCTTTATAGGAGAAATGAACCGCACAGAAGCATATAGAAGGGAAGAGTGCAGGCCCCCCTTCCTTCTCCGGCCCTTCCCTCGTCCTTCCCCCAAAACACACACACACTTCCTCCTCCGACACACACATGTGCACATGCACACGCAAGCACACACATATGCACGATGTACTCATGCACCCACACATGCGCACACGACACGCACAAGTCCACACACTCACACACACCCTGCCCCCACCCCTGGCCCCAGGGCCTGGAGCACTGCTGTCCGTAGCACTCACTCCGTAATTATCTGTTCCACAAACGCTGTGTCCTCTTCCAGATAATTCTCGGCAGGTATGCACTCGAAACCCGGCTCCTTCTATACGTTCTATGCTAAGAAGCAGTGTTTTTACTTCACATGTGGGCACTTCTTTTGAAGTAAACCCCTGAGCTATTTCACGAAGGGAAGGACCCTTTGGCGTCTCTCTGGGAGGGGACTTGTAGTTCTTAGATTACCATTAACTTTTTATCACTGAGAATTCTGAAAATAAACGGAAGTGGACACAACAGAACGGCAAACCGTAAGGCACCCTCCCCAGACCCAACAACCATCCACCCACAGACAAGGGGGCCCCTCGACGCCCACTCACTCCCCCCGCCATGCTAATGGAAGCCAACCCCAAGCACCCTCTCTTCCCCCCCCCCCCCACCCCCCGCCCCACGCACACTCCTGAGCCCAGTGCTAACAGGTGAAGGTCATCTCAGCATAAAACCACAGCACTGTTATTAAGGAACATGATCATTCTTTAAAGCTCATTCACTCAAAAAACACCAACTGTCTCATAAACACCGTAACTCTTGAAAGGAACGATTCTTGAGTCAAATGCTGGTCTGACCGCCCGCAATCCCAGGGAGCTGCTTAGAAGTAACCGGGCAGAGGCAGTCTGTGCCTTCGTGGGCAGCATCTGAGACTTTTCCACCAGATCCGGGACCCCAGCCCGGTGGAGGCGTACCCAGGCACCCAGGACAGCCCCGGGCCGCTGCAATGCCCAGGGGCTGTGACAGGGCAGCGGGGAGCCGGCCCGGTCACAGCACCGCCAGCAAAATCATCCGTGCGCTCAGGGAGGGCTGGGCAAGCTGGAAAGTGAGCCATCAAAGACCTGGGATGGACCAATTTGCTCAGCCCCAAATCACCTTAATCGTGGGGCCGACAAACACCACCCCAGCTCCAGGCAGGGTCCGCTCACACACCCTTTCGAATCAGCAGGTATTTCCTCCTAGTAAATCCTGGCTTCCCCGAGTCAGCCCCTGAAAGCCAGCGGCCTGGAAATGGCCGTGAGCTGTGCCCAGTCTCAGGTGCCAAGGAGCCTGCCTGACCGGCCCTGCTCTCGGGCGACGCCCCGAGATGTCCCCAGACGGCCACGGCCCGGTGGTGCCGGAGAACTGTGGCAGCTGTACCCGCCCAGCCCAGGGCAGACCCAAGACGGGACCTCCCTCAGGGGCCCCATCATTTCTGCTCGGTCATTTTCCTTCTTACCTTCCATTCTCCCTTCCGCCACAGTGACAGGTCCAGAGAGAAATCACTGCCCCACCCCGCCACCCTCAGGACTGCAAAGCCTGCCTTTCTCCCAGCGCCGGCCCTTGACCATCAGCCGACAGCAAATTAACCTGCACGTTTTGCGTGGCCAGCCTCCCCGCGCAGCCACCCTGCACGCCTGGCCAGTGAACGGCCCACCGCGGCTGCTCCCCGAGGAGCCTGGGGGCGCAGGGGCGCTAGGAGCCGCCGCCTCCTACCTGACCTCCGGGAGTTCTTTCAACCAGGCAAAGTCTTAGCATGAAGAGGAAAGTCACTGTAAATTATGAACCATCAGGAAGTGAATTCACTGCCACGACAGCAGGGGCCTACCCCAGCTGGCAGTGGGGATGCCTGGGGACGGGGTCCCAGCTGCCAACCCGGGAGCTCTGCCCCAGACTCACCACACAGGACACAGCGTCTAGGGAAGGCCCTGCAGCCACCCCGCAGCCCTGCCCGTCCCTCCCCCATGACCAGAAACGGGGCCCAGCGGGAGGGGCCGGAGGCCTGGGCCCGTCCACACTGGGTGTGGGAGAGGTGGACTCTCTCCAGAAGCACAGAGGGCTCTCGATCTTTGCAATGCATTATTGATTTTGCTGTGTGCTCCGGCACCAGAGACGGCCATTAGCGTGCACTCCCAAGACCGGCCTAGACAGCCCTGCCTGGTGTGGGGAGGGCCGTCGAGATGCAATCTGCCTCAGATAACCCTCACGGTGGGGATCACAAGAGAACGATGTCATTAAGGTCATCTCCCCGCCCCCCAGGAGCCACTGGACAGCTGTGCGGTGTGGTGCTGCACCCCACACCCCAGCCCGAGCGAGCACGCCGCCTGCCAGGGCCCTGAGCAGGGAACTGGGCTCCATGGTGCTGTCTCAAAGGCAGACGAATAGATGACAAAGGCCATAAGGGGGGCTAGGCACCCCCACCGGCGCCCAGCTCATGGTCCTTCCACACCGTGCAAGGGAGGGACCCAGCAGAGCTACCTCTCAGCGTCGCTGATTAGTTTCATCCCCTCATTCGATTCATCTGCAGGTGCAGACAAACTTCAGTCTGAAGTGAAGGTCAGGGTCCCAGGCGGCCAGCCCCTGCCCACAGAAACAGCCCCGTGTGTCCCCCCACCGACCCCTCATTCCTGGGGTTTTATCCCTGGGAACACATGGTGCCGAAGACACTCGGAGCGGGCCGGCTTTATTCTTCTTTATTTTTGCAGACGATGTGCATAGACACCAACCGTTCAAGTGACAATCGGGGCATTATCTCCACCAGAATCCTGGCCCCGGCGCTGGCTGAGGCAGCCTGTTTCTGGGACACAGTCAACGTTCCCAAATAACGGTGCCCAGGCAGCCAGCAGGCTGGCCCCAGGCCTGGGGCAGATAGGAGGTGACAGGCCACGATGTCACTTCACCCCCTGCAAAGGAAACTTCCTCTCGGTGACGCCTGGTGGATCTGAATAGACTCAGAACAGGAGGGCCAGCTGCTTGGCCACACGCCCCAGGTCCGGCCTGGCCTGCAGGGGCCTGGCCACCCACTGGCCTGGACATGCTCAAGGTAAGGGGAGGTTTTTAAAACAAAAGCAGAGCAGCTCTGGATGGCACAGGGCTGGAAAGCAGGGCCTGGCCCTTGACAACAGGCCTTGTTTCCAGGGCACTGCCCACCTACAGACTCACATGCACCTCCCCCCCCAACACACACACACACACACACACACACACACACACACACTAAATCCAGCAGATGAACAGAACGACCACCACCCAAGTCTCCTGTCCATGCGTGCATTGGCAAAACCCCAGTGGATTCAGCTCCCTGCAGCTCACCAGGCGGCTGCAACAGGTGCAGCCCCAGCTAAGGCTGGGGAGTCTCCTTGGCTGTTCTAGAATCACACTGCCAAAACCCTGAAGGAAGGCAAGGCCTGCAGCACTCACACCGCCAGGGCCCTGACCTGCCCCACCTGTCTGAGTGCGCGCCTCCGGTCGGCTCACGGGGGGACGCGGCCCCCGGACCGAAATAGAAGCCCGCGGAGGCCGGGCCAGGCCGAAGTGGCCGGAGCCGGCGGGGGCCCGGCGGCCAGGGGAGCGGCGGGCCTGGTCCGCGCGCCGCCCCCGCTGCCAGCCCGGGTCGGCTGCGCGCCCTGCGCCCCCCGGGGCCACCTGCGCGCCAGGCCCGGAGGGTGCCGGGGAGGTGAGGGGCCCTGAAGGTCCTGGGAGGGGTCCGGGGGTCCCGGGGTCCCGGGCTGGGACTCTGGGAAGGTCCGAGGAGGGAGACTCCGGGAGGGTCCGGGGGTCCGGGAAGGAGTCAGGGGGCTCCGGAGCGGGGACTCCGGGAGGGTCTGGCGAGGTGGGGGGGGGGGGGGGGCTCCGTGGGGGCCACCGGGGACCCGCAGTCTCCGGGAGGGCCCGTCGCCCCCGCGCACCTGCCGGGCCCGCGCGCTCCCGCCGCCCGCCGGCCCTTACCTGGCGTGGCGCGTCCCGGCGGAGCCCGGCCCGGCGAGCGCGGACGCAGGAATGGCGGCGGCGGCGGCGGCGGCGGTGGCGGCGGCGGGGCGGGGGCTGCCGGCGGCTCGGGCCGGGCTCGGAGGGGCAGCGAGGCCGGCGACTCCGGGATGCTGCGGCGCGCGAGGGCGCGGAGGCCGGCGCGGGAGGGAGGGCGCGGGGCCGCGCGCAGGCCCCTCCCCCGCTCCCCGCCCCCCCTTCCCGCCGCCGCCTCCTCCCCGCCCGACTCCCGTCCGACTCCTCCTCCCCCACGTCTCGTTCCCTCCCCTCTGCCCTCCCCTTTCTTCACCTTCCTCCACTCCTCCTCTCCCTCCTCCCACCTCTCCTCTTCCCTCCCTCCTCCTCCTTCCCCCGCGGGGCCCCGGAGGCCGGCCCGGCCCCGGCCCCGGCCCGGGCCGGGCCTCTGCAGGGTGCAGCACCGGTTCTGACCCAGTGCCCGGTTACCCTCCACCTCCCCGCCTGTTAATGGACCAGTTTGCCCCTTCTGGGAGCCTGGCCCGACCCCACCCTTTCCAGGCCCCCCAGACCCCCGAGGTTTCCTGCACCCCCGGGGGCCCTCTTGTGGCTCTGCTGGGAACCTGGCGTGCACAGATGTGTGGACAAGCCGTGTGGGCCCCCAGGCGGGTGTGGTTGTTCCTTTGCTTCTTAGTAAATCTACGGGCAAGAAAGTTCCAAACAGGTCCCCCCGCATTTCCCCAGGGTGAAGTGGGCAGTCACCTTCTCCAATCTAGGTTTTCCCACAGCCCTTCTGTGCCCCGTGCCCCGTTTGCCAAGCGTCCACTGTCCTGTGCACCGATTGGCAAAGAGTTCCCCAGTGTGGCCCCTGGTGACACGTTTGTACTAATGCAGGGGTGTGGTTCCCTGGGCACCCTCAGAAGGCTGCTCCCTTCTGCCCTGGAGGGAGACGTGACCTTGGGAAGGTGGCTGGCGGGGTCAGCAGGACTGCCGAGGGACGCTTTCCAGAGAGAGGAACGCCGTTCCCCGTGAAACAGCGGGGATTTCGCCACCCGTAGGAGTCGGGCTCCCTCCCCGGGCTTGGCCGGAGCTGCCTGGGCTGCAGCACCCTCCGAGGGAACCAGAGCCGGCTCTCCAGGGAACCACCTGCTGCAGAGAGCCAGAGTGACAGTTACAAAATGAACCCTTTCCTGAACCATTAGCAACAGCCCAAGAGCCTCAGTCCCCTTCATGGGCCTCTTGCCTTTCCCTGCGGGGGCCCCAGGAGCCTGGCCTTAGGACCAGTGGACCCATGAGGGCCAGCAAAGGCTAAGACGGTGAGGCCAGTGCTGAGGGTGCAGGCGGGGGTGGGTGGGACCTCGCCCCCCTCCCTCTGGAGTGGTGGCGGGGGTCATGTCCTGGAATCTGATAGGCTCCAGCTCTTTCCTTCCATGTTTCTAAGGTGACCTTGGGAGCCCTGTCCCGCCTTCCCCAAGGTGAGGATAGGGTGGCCATCCCCGAGGTTGGCCGGGCATTGCCGAGAGAACGGCCCTGCGTGATCCACGTTCTGTGCTGGTGACAGTACGGGGAAGTGGGGAGACGTCCTTTCCAAGCTCCTTCTGGCTGGAGGGGGCGTGAATCTAGGTCCCCTTCCCATCGGGGTTAAAGCTCGGCAGGAAGGGATTCGGGTGGGCCTGTCTTGACAGCATCCCAGGGGCTGAGCAGGGCCCACTCAGAGGTGGGGGCGATGCTCCCCTGTATCCCTGACTCATTGGACACGTCTGGAACATGATGCCCTTGCTTGGTGCCCAAGGACAGCCACCAGCAGGCCGCGGGAGGGGAGTCGCCACATCAGGAGCCTTCAGCCTGAAAAATGGATGTGTGAGCACGAGAGGGCGGAATCCAAATATTTGCGAAACTGTCCGGGAAGAAGGATTACCCTGTGGGGTTATGAAGGGCAGGAGGAGGACGAGGAGGACAGATGGATGGAAATTAGATTAGAGCGTAGATTTCCGCTCACTGTGAGGGCTTGCTGGCCGATCCGCCCGCCAGAGGGGCGGCCGTCTAGACGGGACCTGGGGCCACCACCGCCTGAGCCTGCCGGATGGGCCTGCATTGGGGTGACCTCCGGAGCCTGTCCCAGCCGCTGGACCCGTGCCACGCTCTCGTTAGCGCCCTGACCTGGAGCGGGTGCGTCCGGGTCAGCACCGCATGTGGTGACCCTCCGCGGCCTGTGTCCTCATTTGTGTGAGGGGACAGGGGAGGATTCAGCGTGAGCACCGTCACTCCCCACCACCCGGCCCCCAGAGGGCCTCCGGTCCCAGCGGCCCCGCCTGGGGCACGTGGAGTGATGCACTTTGGCTTTTTGTTCTTGCCACCAGGTTACACTTTTTTTTTTAATTTCAGAGAGAGAGCATGAGTGGTGGAGAGGGGCAGAGAGAGAGAGAGAGAGAAAGAGAGAGAGAGAGAGAATCCCAAGCAGGCTCCATGCTCGGTGAGAAGCCCAATGCGGGGCTCGATACCACGAACCGTGAGATCATGACCTGAGCCGGAATCAAGAATCAGACGCTGAACCCACTGAGCCCCCCAGGCGCCCCCCGTTATGGGACATCTTAAACCTGTGCGTGAGAGTAGCCAAATGAGCCCTGTGCACAGGGTGGTGACCCTGTGTCCCCTCTGACCCACCTCTGCCCCCCCCCAGTGCTAATCGGAAGCGAATCACTGACAGCTTCTCCATTCCCCACCAATGTGTTTGGAGCTTCTCCAGAATGTAGGGCTTGGACGTGTAGGTCTCGGGAGTGTGGAGCATCTGTGCATTTCTCCGGCACCGTCTCCATGGAGGGGGGGGGCGGGCACCATCTCTGAGGGGGGAGCACCATTCCATGGGGGGGCATCATCTCCATGGGGGGAGGGAGCACCGTCTCCGAGGGGGGAAGCACCGTCTACGTGGGGGGAGCACCGTCTACGTGGGGGAAGCACCGTCTATGTGGAGGGGGAGCACCGTCTACGTGGGGGGAACACCGTCTACGTGGGGGGGAGCACTGTCTACGTGGGGGGGAGCGCCTTCTCCACGGGGGGGGGGGCATCACCTCCATGGGGGGAAGGAGCACTGTCTCCGAGGAGGGAAGCACCGTTTACGTGGGGGGAAGCACCGTCTACATGGGGGAGCACTATCTACGTGGGGGGGCACCGTCTCTGTGGGGGGACCATGTCGACAGCATAGATGATGTGACATCCTCTATGAAGGGAGGTCCCGCGCGGCTGCTCAAGTATCACGGGCTCTGCTGGGCTTCCACCCTGGCCGGTGTGGACATGAGGGGATCCACCCTCCCCTCCACCTCCGTGCCTCCAGGCACAGCAGAACGCGGATGCAGTCGTCTCCGAGCAGGTTGAAGCCGGCCACGCGCGGAATGTTTGAGGGAGGGAGGAGGGGTTCTGGAAGGGCTGGTGCGCTGCGGCCCACCTGTGCCTGCAGGTGTATCCCCCGCCCGGGGCCGTGAGCCAGGGCTTACGCGTGGGCCCTGCGGAGACGGACCCTCGGTGCAGGTAAGTGCTGACTGCAGACGCCATGATGGCCACCCCACCCCTCCCTGCCCATCCCCCCCGCCCATCAGGCCCACCTCCCCGGTGCCCCCACATCAGGCAAAGGTTCCTCCGGGGTCTCCACCGGTCACCTCACTGTCAGAGCACCGTCTACGCTCTGCGTCTGCGGAAGAGGACCACACCGGGTTCTTTTCTAGAAGGCTGCGTTCAGGCAGCCGCATAAAATGAAAGCCTTGCTGAGCCCTCGCCGTTGTTTCGGGCGCCCCCGGTGTTTTAGCTGTCAGACCACCGAGCGCCAGCTTCCTCTGGTGAAGGAGTATAATCCAGCCTTCGCGCAAGCACACTTTTCACTCCGTTGTCATGCGCACACGGCGTAAGCCTTCCAGGGAGCAGGGCTCGCAGAATTGCCCAGCACTTCTCCAGCTGGATCCGAGAGAGTGGGAATCGGGGACAGTTGAACAGGCCACTGGCGTGCTGCCCTAGCTGACCGGTCGCCTCACCAGAGCCGCTGTCCTCGGTTGACCTGCACCAGCCGTGCCTTCCTGAACCCCCAGAGCCGCCTGCTGAGCCAGCAACAGGGCTGTGACGCTTCCCTGTGTCCCTCCCTCCTGCCAAGGCCCGCCCGCTGTTACTTAGCGCCAAGACTCAGCCCCAGCATCGTGTCCCCAGCCCGATCCCACCGCGGCCCGGGCGGGGCAGCGCACCCCTCACAGCCACGTCATCACCCCTCTCCATCACGGCCTGCGCCAGGGGCCGCAACCACCGAGTCCTGGTGTGTTCTTTGTCGTCTGGTCTTTTTTTAAGCTTCTAGAGCCTAGTGACCTCTGTGGACCTCTTTTCAGAATAATGGTCTTAAATGTATAAGATAAAACGCAGGATTGGAAAGCAAACCTATTATACTGAAATCCGGTTATCAGCATGTGTTAAACGGTGACAGACTTGCTCCTTTGTTTACAGGTTGAGTAACACACTCTAGCAGCGATCGGGTGTGATAACCTGTAATTTTGCAGTGGGGATGAGCTCCTCGGTGTTTTGAGATGTGACGTGAAGATACCTGTGACTCCTGCCAGGGGCAGGCCACACGTCCTGCTGACGTGGCTGGGTTCTGTCACTGCATCGACACTTGAAGGAAATGCTTAATTTTAGTTAGGGTTAGTAGGGGGTAAAAATGTAGCTCTCTTCCTCCATCTATTACATCTGTGTAGACCTTCCAAAGTCTCTCCAGGTTAAGAACTGCTATTTTAGGGGTGCCTGGGTGGCTCAGTCGGTTGAGCATCAGACTCTTGATTTCAGTTCAGGTCATGACCCCAGAGTCTTGAGCTCGAGCCCCGAGTCGGGCTCCGTGCTGAGTGTGGAGCCTGCTTGGGATTCTCTCTCTCTCTCTCTCTGCCTTCTCCCTGGCTCATGCTCTGGCTCTCTCAAAATAGATAAATAAACATTTAAAAAAAAAAAAAGTGGGGCGCCTGGGTGGCTCAGTCGATTAAGCGTCCGACTTCGGCTCAGGTCACGATCTCGCGGTCCGTGAGTTCGAGCCCCGCGTCGGGCTCTGTGCTGACAGCTCAGAGCCCGGAGCCTGTTTCCGATTCTGTGTCTCCCTCTCTCTGACCCTCCCCTGTTCATGCTCTGTCTCTCTCTGTCTCAAAAGTAAATAAATGTTAAAAAAAAAAAAAAGAAAAGGAATGACCATTTCAAAGGGTATCTTTATATACCCACCTAGCACAGTGCTTACACAAAATCACTCCCAAACGTGTTTATGTTATTATTAGTGAAGGAGATGTGACTCCAGGTCGCAAGAGACAGAAGTTCAGCTCACAGTCATGGATCACTTACGTCTAAAGGTGCTGCAGGTACAGCTACATCGGGGGGCTGAGACTCCCCCCTCTGTGAGGCTTCCTCCTCCCCTCTCTCTGATCGCCTCTGGTTCTGCTGGGGTGTTGGTTTCCCTCTCCCGCCGCAATCCACAATAATGACAAAGACTCTCATCACCATACCGAGAGTCTCATGGGAGGGCTAGGGTTGGGTCTCAGGCCGAACTTATAACCCTGAACAGGATGGGGAGCCACGACCGGTCAGACCTGGGCCACCTGCCGGTGCCCGGGCAGGGTGTGTCCATCATCTCACAGAACCTCGGGGCTGGGTGGGAGCGGCACCCTGGTGAACGGATGGTGCTGAGCAGACAGAAAGAGCACGGGTCCCGCAGTGTTAGAGCCAGAGGCCTAACGTGCAAGCACAGTGCACCCTCTGGGGGCACGGTTTACTGCCGTAATAGACCTGAAGAGTATACAGGGGCTTAACGAAGGTGGACGTCTCTCTACTTCTTTATATGTGTATATATATACATTTTTCTAAACACTTATTCATTTTTGAAAGGCAGAGAGAGAGAGAGACAGAGTGCGAATGGGGAAGGGGCAGAGAGAGAGGGAGACACAGAAACAGAAGCAGGCTCCAGGCTCTGAGCCGTCAGCACAGAGCCCGATGTGGGGCTGGAACCCACCAACCGTGAGATCATGACCTGAGCTGAAGTCGGACGTTTAACCGACTGAGCGACCCAGGCGCCCCCGCCCCTCTTTACTTCTAACATAACATTGCCAGGGTGGACAGGCCGACCGTGGGCAGCGTGGGCACCTGTGGGGGGACGGGCAGGCTCACCGATTCAGTGGGACAGGAAGTGGCACGCATCAGCTCTGTCACATACCAGCGACCAGAACTTAGTCATGGGGCTGCTTGCAGCTGAAAGGGAAGCTGGGACGTGCAGTCGCGAGCTGAGTGACCGCGAGCCCGGCTACAAGGACACTGCCTTAAGGAAGGGGAAATAGATCCGAGGGCACAATTAGGAACTGTCCCCCGCACATTAGCGTAATTAGTGCTGTAACAAACATACGTTGAAACTGCTCGCCCACGAGAATTCTAGAGCTGACAATACCGCGTGCTGGCGAGGCTGTGAAGCAGCTGGTGGGGGCGCGAAACGGCCGCCCGCTTTGGAAATCGCTTCGGCAGCGCCCTTCGAGGCAGACGGGCACGTGCTCTCTAACCCGGCAGTCCCTCTTCTGGGTGTTTCCCCCGCAAAACTGAGGGCACACGTTCACCACGGGGCGTGTGCGAGAATGCTCGTAGCGGCTTTATCGTAGCCTCAGATTAAGAACCATCCAAGTGGACGACAGCAGAAAGGCGTCCACACGGTGGAGCACCGCTCAGCAGCGGAAAAGGAAGCGTCCACGCCAGGAAACGGAGGAACCTCTGAGACGCGGTTCTGCGTGTGAGGAGTCCCACCCAAAAGTTCAGTCTGCACGCCCATCACGTCTAGTTAGAGGCCCGACCCCGACTGGAGCGCTCCCGGTGGGCAGCCGGCGCTGTGCCTGACATTCCGGGGCTGGGTTTCCCCGCGACCCCGCACACAGGCAGGCGTGCTGGCCTCGTTGTCGGGTGATTGTCCAGATGGGGGGCGGGTGGCCTGCATTTATTCTGTGTCGTTTGTGCCCTTTTGAGGCAGGATCTGGACCCCGGTGTTCAGACCTCCTGCTGGTGCCTCTCTGCACACAGACACGTCGGAGGGTTTGTGCAAACGTGGACGATGATGGGACCACGTGCTAGTAAAGTCCCCTGCCCAGGGACTGCAGGCCGCCTCGCAACCTCGCACCCGCCTCGGCCACCAGTGGGTCAGCGGACCCCGGGGACAGGAAACTCAGTGACCCAGACTCCCCTCTGGTTCAGCAGGGCTTGGACAGCACGAGGAACCGGGTTCTCCCAAGAGAAAACCGAAGGCCTCTGCACCACTGCTATGACCTCGCACTGAGACACAGCCTTTGCCTCGCACCGCCGAGCTCACTTCGTACCCGTCCCAGGGGTCTCTGCACCTGCCGTTTTCCTTCCCTTCAAGATGCTCAGTCATATTGGTGGAGGCGCCGACTGTCCGCTGAGAACGCTGTGTGGCTCGTTTCCCCGGCACAGAGGAGAAGGAGAGGAAGAAGCAGCCTCGAATGGAAACGCCACATGCCCGCAAACGACCCCAGCCTACCTGTTACGATCCTGTTCCGAAGGAGGGTTTTACGAAGAAGCCTGGCTGATGGAGCGTGCTGTACGGACTCTGGGATTGCCTGCAGAAGTAAGCGACTTGCGAGTCAGGCCACTGTCGTAGGGGGGTGGACAATGGCCCAGCCCCCTCCGTGGCCCCGGGCCTGGCTCCCTTGGGGATAGGACACCTCTGCAGGGGTCAGCTCTCTGTGCTTCCTTGCAAACGCTTGACTGGCATTTTACTCAAACAGAGCCAGAGTCATTTTTTTTTTTTAAGTTCATTCATTTTGAGAGAGAGAGAGAGAGAGAGAGCATGCATGAGCAGGGGAGGGGCAGAGAGAGAGGGAGAGGGAGAAGCCCAAGCAGGCTCTGCGCTGTCAGTGTGGAGCCCGATGCGGGGCTCAAACCCATGACCCTGGGATCGTGACCTGAGCCAAAATCACGAGTCAGACACTCAACCGACTGAGCCACCCGGGGGCCCCGGCCAAAGTCATTTTGAAAGAGTATGTTCGCGAAGATTGAGTTTAAAGCAGAATTAAGGTGCGGTTCTCTACTGTGGAGGCAAAACACAAGCGAGAGTAAAGGAGACATCTGCAAGGAGATGCTGGGGAAAGCCTCGGTTTCGACAGGAATCGCCCTGTGTCCCGCGTGGAACCCATCTGCGCACGCGTCACCGTTCTCACCCACGCGTCAGACGTGAGCAGACCCAGAGAGGCCAGCCCTCCTCCCCGCGCTTCCCGGGATGAGCAATCTGAGACGCCTGGTGCGTTTCCTCCAGCCCACGCTGCCCCGCAGACGAGGTGTCAGTGTGCCCCTGCCCTCCACTGGGCTGGCCTCAATTTCTCTCCCTCCGTCTATTGTTCGTTTGAACAGCGAGACGGTCTGATTTGAACTTCGCCCTGCAATTCACCCATTAGTGAGCCACACGGCTCTGCTCCATGCCTTCTGGATTCAGGGCAAACCACGCGCACGGGGGAAAGAACGGTTCAACCCGACACCCTGAGGTACCGTGAGAAGCGCCTCTCACCCTGCCTGCCAGCCCATGCTCCGGGGGAGCCCCTTTTCCATGCCGGGGACTGCCCGACAGAAGGTGCCGTCTGTGTTCCCTGGGGCGTCAGCCTCAGACAGGAGCTGACCGCATCCTGGGACGAGACGCGACCTCACACCCAGCGGCTCACGTCTCTGGTCCCCCCTACATTTTAGAACATATGTGTGTGTCATTGTCCAACCCTGGGCCCAACGGGTGCTTTCTCCCCCCACGGCAGCTTCGCCGGATGAGGTGACAGACCAGAGCTGCCCTCTGATATGCTCACCTTCCCTTGACCCCATCCACCTGCCACAGGGTCGCTTTTGGATCTTGAAGTGTCTGCAAAACAGAACGTGTCTTGAAGTGTCTATAAAAACACAACGTGGAAAAAAACACGTGTGGGATCACTCGTTCGCAGCCACCACACCTGCAGAAAGGGGGAGGGCCAGAACCACCCAGGGAAGGGGGGAAGGAAGTGGCGACCCTGGGCCACCGACCTGGGCTGCGAAGGGGTGTCCCCCTGCCAGGGCGGCAGGGCTCCTGACCCTCCCCCACACCCCCTGGGGTCGCCCCGTAGCTGTTCTGTGCTTGCTTCTTTGTTCTCCTGGACTTGAGCGCACGCCTCCACCCAGTGGAGATTTTCTGTCCCGTCAATTTGAGACCGCACCTGACCTGTGACCCCGAGTCGTCCTGGAGACCTGCTGCCCCCCGTCATGCTCCTGGCAGGGCCACCCTGGACAGACTGCCCCTGTCCGGGGTTGTTTCCCCTGTTGGCTGGAGCCCATCTTGCCCCTTCCTAGCTGGCTCCTAGCTTGCTCCTTCCTAGCTGGTTTGGACGGAGCGCCCCACCCCCAGGGTGTGCCCAGGGCAGAATCCTCGGTGGACACACTCAAGGGGTGACCACCTGCTCTGACAGTGCAGTTACGGTCATCTGGTTCCTGCTGGAACTGCTTGGGGTCCTCTATCTGTCCCCAGTTCCGTGAGGTCCTGTCCCGTGACACGTCAGGGGTGGGTGGCTCCCGCCATGCGTTTCTCTCTAGGCAGACCTTCTGGATCGCTCCTTTCCTGATTTCCTCCCCCCGGGCCCATCGTTCTGTGGCTGCTGTTGCTCAGATGCTGGTCCCCGGGAGACAATGCTCTGCTTTTGCGGCCGCCTCTCCATCTGCTGCCCGACCTTTCGTGCACTCCTGTTTCCTCCAGCTCTCTGCCACCTTGTCATTCTGAGATCCGAGTCTCAATTTCCAAGAGTCCCTTCTTGCTTTCGAAGTTGCCCTTTTCTTGTGTCTGGTTTTAATGTCACAGACACACTCCATCTCTTTCCTCCGAGGGTTTTCATTTTCCTCGTTGGGGAGGTTTTTAAATTCCACGTGACTTTCTTTATCTCCTCCAAGTTCCTTCCCTAGCGGGCTGATTTGTTTCTCTCTTTCAGCCCTAAGCAGCCCCTCACGGCGACCCTGCGCTCACCCGAGGCATCAGGCGTGAGCCCTGACATCCTGACTGGTCACGGACCAGGACCCACAGTGCTGCACTCAGGCAGAAGCCAGCCACTCCTCGGGCCCAACTCTGTGTCTTTCCTCCGCGGCTGTGATTTGTCCAGGGACGGCAGTGGGGTCAGCCCGCCGCCCGCAGCCTGGGCAGGAAGCCCCGCCCCCCACAGCGGACTGTCACCTCCACGCCCCGTTTTCCGTGTCTCTGAGTGCACGTGGGCAGTCCCACCGCTTCCTACATTTGACCCAGCCCCCAGCCACGGGCCTCCCCCGTCTCCGTGCTCAGGGACCTGCCATCCCCAACACTTTCCTCGACTCTGTGGCCAAACCACGTGACTCTGGCCCTCCGCTCGCCCGGCCTGCACGTTGGTGACTCGTATCCAGCTGTTTCCAGCTCCCAAAATGCCGTTGATGTTTCAACTGCCGTCAGCTCTTCTCTCACACCCTGACTGCCCCTTTCTTCCGCGGGAGAACCTCCAAACCGACAGAGAAGCCGCAGGAGCTGGACAACGATCTCAGGAACAGCCATCGGGAATTCCTCGTCCGCACTCGCCACCAGGCCTGCTGGGTCGCGCCTCCCTGCAGCCGCGTCTCCGGCCGCCAGCCCGTCCGGTTTTCAAACACGTGTTTCGAACTAAGGATGCTGCGCTGCTCCCCAGCACCTGACGCTTCCAGTTCAGCTTGTGTCCCGTCGTGGTCTCGTTACGTCTCCCGCGTCTGAGGAAGCCGGTCGGGACGCACGTTCTCCTCCGTCTCTCCAGTTCTCAGGGTTCCTCCAGGCTCCAGCAGCTCCTCTCTGGGGGCGGGGGGTTGGGGGTCTTCCCTGCTGCCCAGTGAGCCTTGGTCGTCTGTCGTCTGTCAGCAGAAGACGAGGGTAACACGTGTCGGCGGCTGGCGTGGCCTCCTTTGTCCTCCGGCATGTGGGTCAGCCTTCCCAGTGGGGAGGTTCCTGGGGCCCCGTGCAGGCGGGCTGGGGGTGTGCAAGCGGGGCGGCGGGGAGGGAGGCGGCTGGACTCCACCAGACCGCGGGGTGGGCGGCAAAATGCAGTCCCCACGGCCAGGCCCCCCACACTGCGCGGGTGAGCGTGGACCACACCGCTCGGGGGGCAGAGTGAGGCACGGAGAGCGCGAGGCTCCGAGGGGAGGAGGACGCCCCTCGCCACAGCTCATCTGTCCTCCCTGGTCTCGCTTCCCCGGCCGGATGCTCCCTCGGCTTATCCGTCCCCGGGTGGGGAGGGCAGGTCGTGGGCCAGCCCACCCCGGGCTTGCAGCTTGCCGCACACCCCCTTCACATGCACCTGCCGGGCTCCAAGACCGTGACTGTCCTCGCGCTCTCCCAGAAGAGGCAAAACCACAGTGCCCGCCTGCCGCCCCCGGGGTCCTGTGCTCCTGACGCAGCCCCGCCGCCCCCTCCCCGCCCCCCCACGCGCCCACCGATGTGACCACCTAGAGAGTTTGAACTCACTTTTACAGGGATGCCTCTATTTAGTCTCCCGGTTCCCACGTGTTCGTTTCTGGACACGGTATTGATGGTGTCATGCCTGCTGTGTTAAGTGAATGTACCTCCCGCTACTTAATGAGTCAGGGTACTTGCCTGCCCAGTGAAACCGGGGCTTCGCTCAAATAGTGGCGGCCCTCATCACACTCTGCAGACCTGGGTCTTGGCTCCAAGCTCCTGCGAGTCCGGACAAGCACTGCCTGTCCCTGTCACGCCCCGCCCTGGGCACCAGGGAGCTCCACTCCTCCTCTGTGTTCCCTCCGGATTCCGGAGCCACGAGCACCCATGCCAAGGGTTTTCCTGAGCGCCTGAGGAGTTCAGGTGGCCTGTGCATTTGCACACCTGCATGTGAAAGACTGATGACAGCTGAAAACACCGTTTCCACGGAGTGCACGCAGGGTCCACACGCCAGAGTAAACTCCGTGTCCAAAGATTTAAATGTCACCACTAAGTGTTTACAACATACAAACGGTATTGAAAGAGGACACAGCCAATACCTGTGTGCAGGACAAAGGCTGCCAGCACAGCCACGGCTGCCCCAGGAGCCCCTGCCTCCCTGCCCCCTATCCTCCCCCAGGTAACTCAGGTGAGGCCCGTCTCCTGTGCTGCTGTGTGGTCAGGGCTGAGGGTCTGTGCGCCCCCTGGGGCTCTTGCATTCTTGGGGAGGTTTTGAACTGTATAAAAACAGCTCGGGGGTGCTCTGGGGACTTCAGTGGGACCTGGGTGTGAAAGGTGGCAAGGCAGACGTCATTCCCGTCCTCCTTCACGGGGTTCAAGCCTCCTGTGAGCCTCGGGGAACCTCACTGTCTGCAGACGGCCTCTTTTGGCTGCACGCGGCCTCTCTAATTACTGTTCACCACCTCCCATTTCTCCACGTCACGCCAAAATCAGATGGTGATTTTTTCCCCATCTGTTGTCACAATCTGTTCAAACTGTCACATTCCGAGAGCTCTCGGGAAACTGTAGAGCCCAAAAAGGGAGACGAATGTGCCCTCGCCAGACTTCCTACGGACAGGGTTCTGGTCCACAGTACTGTACTGGGGCTCTTGGTTATACACTGTTGAGCTCAGAAGGCTTGATGTTTTCTCTGATGCCCATTGTGAGTGACTAGAAGTAACTATCAAGGCCCAGGCAAGACTAAATCCTGAACCTCAAAATATTCTCCCCTCTAGTAAATAATATTTAGTGCAGACGCTTCTCAGCCCCAGCCTCTCTTTTTCAACAAAAACTGTTTTTTAGCAGATAGAGAAAAAAATTAAAGTACACAAGTGCCTTAGTTTTCGAGCACAATTCGTCCCGGAAACATGCTTGTAATCCAAAGCACTCATCCATCAAGGCAAATTTCAAGAATCATTGCCTCAGTTGGGATCGCGTGATGTTCAGAGTCACGAACGACTCGTATCGCAAGACGTCGCTCGTTTATCGAGTCGAAATTTATTAGAAATGTTTGCTTGCCTTGAGGAACACTCGCGGAACAAGTTCCTCTCAGTCCGAGGTCTCACTGTGATGGAGACTTAGACAATTCGCGCTTTCACAACCCAAAAATCTTCATATAAAAATGACTACAATACGATAAAACAAAATAATAAAGAAAATACAAAATACAAAGAAAAATAAGCAAATTAACCTGGATTTCCCTTCGAAAACCTTCATGGCTGGTGTGAAGGGAGACAAGGGAGGAGGGTTACCGTGCCGAACGACTTTCACTATCACTAACGAAATCACTACTATCTGTTGGCTCAATGGAGTTTTTCTCTGCGTGGGGGCCGTTGTATACGCTCGCACGCTCGCACGAATGTTGACTACATTACAGCATTAATAAGCTCTTGTCATATCCTGTATTTAATGTAACTGGCAATAAGGCAGCAGAGGAAAGGGTCTCTATCTGCAGGCAGCCTGACCTAGAATGAAGCAAAGCATTCCTAAGCTCACTCTTGTATGGAAAAGCAAAGGACTGTCCATAAGTGCTCTGAAGTGACAAAAAATACACCACTGCCAGTTGGGGGCACCTTCTGAAAAATCACCAATTTCTGCCAAACACTATAGCCTGAGACCAAGCATCCAAGCATGGGAGACAATCACAATCCTGGAGAGAGAGGGGGAGAGAGAGAGAGAGGGAGGGAGGGAGAGAGAGAGGAACCATTGGTTCAGTTGTGATCCGGTGACATTCAGCATCACGTACTACTTGTATTTCAAGGGATCAATCGTTTATCAAGTTAAAATATATCGGAAACGTTTGCTCCCTCGGAAAGCTCACAGAACAAGTTACTTGCGATCCAAGGGTTTACCGCACTGGCTTACACCACACAACTGAATCTCTGCAGGTGCAAACTGGAAACATTTCAGGAGAGATGGGGGATTGCGGGCTGCCTGGGGTTGAGCTGCTCCTGTGTGTAGAGGCATGGAAAGCAGTCTGCAGAGCCGCCAAGTGGATGTGCTGATGGTCCGGGTGTCCCCGGCCCCAGGACAGTGGAGCCCAGCTGAGCGGGGCCGGCCCAGCAGAGCCCCGGTGACTGTTGTCATGGACGGGGCTGCGGGTCTATTCACTGCACAGGTTGTTCAGGAGCAAATCTGGTTCAGACGGGGGCAGCCCTCCTTCTAAATGTGTTTTCCAGGGACACATACGACGGGCTTCCTCATGGCTCCGGGACCTGCTCCAGCCCCCACAGCGGTCCCCGTGGCCCCGCCCCGACTAGCCCTGCAGGTGACGAGGGTCCCCGGATGCCACCACCTGCAGTGTTGCTCCCTGTACAAAGGTCACCTTGTAGTGGCATGCTGGTTCCACTTTGGGGGCAAAAGACAGACCCATCCTCGGTCCGTAAAACACACACTTTCTGGGCGAACTTGCTCGGACGGTTTGCACGTTTAATCTCGTTGGGTCATTACCAACTCTTGTGCCCCTGTAACTGAGAGCGTGCCACTGGCCTGAGCTGGAACTGCGTCCCCTCTCTTCCTGCCCCCACCCCCTTTCTATGCCCAAAGGCCGTGCTGTCCCTGAGATCAGTGGGGGGGGGGGGGGGGGTGGTGACCCTTGAGACCAAGGGTCCTGCTGCCCTTAGGGTTTGCTGCTCTCCTGCTGCTCAGGACTCGCTCCTTCCGGTTTCCTGAGGCGAGATGCCCTCATCGGGGATGCTCCTCTTCCTCCTCCCTCCCTCCGTGCCGAGGGGGGCCCAGCACGTTGACTGCAGCCTGTGGGGGCTCTTCTGCCAGGGCCAGGGAGCAGCCCTCGGCCTCTCTGGGGGTCCCGGATTCGAGGTGGCAGGTTTAGGGCAGCCGGGAAGGCCTCCTCCACCCTGCGGAGCACATGTCCTCGGGGCTCGGGCTCTGATGCAAACAGCGCCAGCGATTCTGAGTGTATCTGTGCCGGGATCTTACCCCCTCTCGGTGGCTCTGAGGAGGGTCTGGGACAACGGATGCTCGGGGGGCACTAGGGGAGGGACGGGCTGGACCCCTCTCCCTTTTGCATCTGAGGCTTCTCTCCTCTCCCACGAGCCCGTGCAGACGAGGAAAACGTGTGTGCTCTGCAGACGACTTCATCTCTACCGTGAATTCATCCCAGTGCCTTCTCGGGATCACGTAACCTACAAGGGTCCTAGAAAGGTCCTTTCGGGAGTGGAAGAGAGACCAGAGCGAGGAAACGAAGAAGAGCCCGGAGAGAAAAGACCACAGAAGACCGCCAGGCTGCCGCGGGGCTGGGGAGGATGCCTCAGCAGGACCCGCCCCCCAGGAGCCCTGGAATTGGGAAGCACAGCTGTGGGCGGCCAGCCTTGCTCAGGAATTACGTCCCAGGAGGTCCTACTGAAGTGCACGCTTGTTCTCTGGGGCCGAGTTTTGAGACTTTTCCAGCCAGTCTCGTGTACACGCGAGCATCTGTGCGTCCCGGCGTCCGAGACAGCCCAGGTAGACCAGTAGACCGTTTCTGGCACCTGTCAGGGGGGCCCGTGCCCTGCCCCGGGGCCTCCCCGTGGAGCTGTCGCCTTCCGGGGCATTTATAGCTCCCTGCTCAGCGTCCTGGCTTGCACATTTTGAGATACTCAGAAACATTTCCCATTTACCTGGAGGCTCGGGATGTTTCCACGTCTTTGCTCCTACAAGGACAGCTGCTCTACGTTTTCTTACCTGAGTCTTTGGCAGGGGTGGGGGGGGGCACATATTTTCATTTGTCCTGGTTAACAGGCCAGGTGAGCCCTTCCCTCCAGGGGAAGCTGCCAGCTGTTTGCCCGGTGACCGGACCACTTACACTCACATCCGCACTCGGCTTCCGCTGCTGGGTCCTGGCCAGTGCACCTGCTGTTGGCTTGCCCCACGTCCATCCGTGCTGGGGCTGACGTCCGGGGAGAGGCCCCTGGCATTTCCCAACTGTATATGGTGACGGAAATTTTCACAGTTGCAGTGGGAGAAAATGTACCAGCCTGGCAGACCCTGCTGACAGGTGGATCCGAGTCTCGGACCTATCTGCACAGGGTTCTGACCCAGATTAGCTGGAAGTTGATGTGCTGGCTGATCCCCATTTTGGGGAGCTCCCGGAGAAGCTGTCCTCGCAGCTGGCCCTGCCTGCATCCACCTGGCCTCATCTTACCCTCCGGAGAGGGTCTGCCAGGCCATCGATGCCTCAGCAGGATTCTGGTCGGGGGAGACTGGGCACGAACTCCTTGGATCACTTTGTTTCAAAGACAAAGTGCGGGATGCGGGATTCAAATGAGAGGCTACCGTTGGCTTCACTGCTCATGTTTCCACATTCTTCCTTCTCTAATCCAAACAGAGTCGAGATTTGACCTTATTTACGAGCTCTGAACATAGGCCCTGCCTAACATAAGAAGCCATATCTGGGACCCTCCCCACCCAACCCTACACTCATGGAAGAACCATTCTTTTCCTACTCACTGGCTCCTCACTTCTTCACCTACCAGAAGAACCCAATTCTGCATTTATGTAGCTGGCAAAGAGCCCTTTAGCTCAGAGAAGAGAAGGTTCCCACATCCCTTTAGTGTAAGTTAGTCACAGCAATAATGCCCCTTACTTTTGCCACCGATTGTTCCAGGGGTGAAAGGGACCCAGCGAGGTAAAAAAAAAAAAAAATCACCTGGGGACTCCATCAACTTTCCCCCTGCCCCTTCCTTCCAGTGTGGGATGTTGGTGTCATGCCTGGAACTCTGGTAGCTATTTTGTAACTAGGAGGCAGCCAGCATGACGGTTAAAAGTCCTCGTGCTGGGAATCGAAACACAAGGTCAGGACGTGTCCGGCTGTGGGGCGTCGTTCATCTCCGGCCTCACTCTGCTTCTTCTGCGACACCACTAAATGCCATTGCTGTAAGAGCCCCTCTGAGATGGGCTTTCTCGTATTTGCAGCCCAAACCTCTTGTTTGGAAATGGCTTTACAAAACATTAGCCTGAGTACGTGTTGCTTCACACAGACGTATTCATTCCTGTCCAACCAGGTAGAATTGCTGCGTTTTCCATCCCTCGTCCTGTAAACATCGTTTGTCAGCAGACAGGGCAGGAGCAGGGGACCTGGGGGTGTCACCTCCAGATGCAGGAGGACCTCGGGAAGCTGTCTGTGGGCCCTGTGGATTGCAGAATCCACCTGCAGGTGGGGGAGGGTGTAACCAGACAGCTGTGTGCTGGGGCGGGGGTGGGGGGGCAGGGTTTTGGGACGGCCAACCTCTTCCTGGATCCCCCACAGCTCCCCAGGCGGGCTCTGTGGCCCGTGGGACTCCTGAGGCTCCATCGATGAGGCCCTGTGACTGTGCCTGCTTCCTTTGGGACATCTGATCGGGTAGTTGTCCATGTGACAAGCTGGATTCTGCGGGCACCAGCAGAGGGACCATAAGGAGAGATAGAGACAGAGACAGACTGAGAGAGACACACAGGTGGCCGCCCCTGCTGACCGGGGACATGGTGTTGTGCCCCGGGGGGCTGCTGGGGCCACCGCGCCGAGAATCATCTCGGGCTGTTGGGGGTCCCGATGCTAGTGGAGCAAAGAGAGCTGATCCATCACGTGGCCCTCCCCCCTCAGCCCACCCTCTAGGCATCTGGAAGCTGCTCTGGGGAGGACAGGGCTGGTGAGAGAGCCACAGGGACGTATGCCATTGAGGGCAGCTGAGCTGGAACCCCCGAACTGAGCTTTCCCGGGGTCACCCACCACAGCATCCAAACCACCGAAATGCCCAGATAGAAGCAACTGGCATGATCTGTTTTGCACGATTCTGTATGTGGCGAGGGGGTCCCCGCTGATTTCCCCCGGACCCTGGCAGGCCTGAGTGGGGTGTCAGGGGCCCCGCACATGTCAGGAACTCCCCACAAGGGGTCTCCAGTTCCAAGCTTCCCCACACAGCAGGGGTCTCGGGGGGGGGTCCCCTGGGCCCCCTCCCATCCGAGGAGCCAGTGCGGGGACCAGCACAGGTGACGCACCTGCTGAGGCGGAATCTGCGGCCCATCCGGTCCACATCTGGTCCAGTGCAGGTGGATCTCCAGGAGGGCCGGGATGGGGTGCCCGCTCCCTCCCGTCACCCCCAGCTCAGCAAACAGAGGCTCACGGGTGACTCCAGTCCTAGGAGGTGACGGCCCTGCCTTTGCATTGACCCACATCTCCCTGGCTATCTGGAGTCCCTGCAGGGCAGCAACGGCACCGCCTGTTCGGGACACCTTAGGCAAGGAAGTGAGCGCGAGAGACATACTCTCGTGGGCCTGACGTTTGGACTTGGCACCCGTGCCCCTAAAATCCCCACACAGGCTGCTTGGTTCATTTCACTTTGAAAGCTTAAAATATTTTAGCGAGAACCGCGTCTGCTGACAGTGTTTGCACAATGACGTGAGGCACACGGACCAGCGACGTGATGGCTGGAGCTCAGCTCTGGACCCGCCTTTTCCCCACTCGGTGACCGTCTGCGTGGGGTCACGGCACCCGAGGTCATGCACACTCAGTCCAGGGCCGTCGGCACGTCGCCAAGTCGGGCGCCAGGTCTCCACGCTTCCTCCCGGGTCCCTGCCACGTGCGCCTTCCCAGCCGCCATGAACGTTGGCGGGCAGCAGGCCATCAGACACGTCCGTGTGTCTCAGGGGGACCCGCTCCAGACCCTGAAGCTGCAGACGGTTGATCGTCAGTAATGATCCACGCCACAGCCCCTGAGGGTCCGTGGGCGTTTCCTCTGACCACACGCACGGTTGCGATCACGCGTGCGTCAGGTCTGATGGCGCCGAGCACGTAAGGGGACGCGGCCTCTTCCACGTGTCTGCTTGTCTCATGGACACCAGGAGAAGGGAGGACGGGAGGGGGCAGGGACACCACGAGGGCAGAGCAGCGCCCACCTGGAGGCCCCACAGCCCCCACTGCCACGGGGAGGAACCATCTTGTCACCCGTGCAGACCGCTCCTCCGGGGAGGACGTTACGGGACAAGTCACAAGTTCACTCACGGGCTCTTCGCTGAGATAAACCTCCAACAACGTAGAGCCTGAATCCAGAAGGATCCCCAGGGAAACCCTCCGGCTCCAGTCGTGTTTGCGGCCTCTCAGGGTGTCAGGGGCTCGCCGCACCTGCTGCAGGCCTGGGCACCTCTTCTTCCTCCCTGGGAGGTGGTGCCCGGGGTCCTTCCCTGCAGGTGCACTGGCTGTCCCTGCCAGAGCTTGGCCTCACATCTCTTCCCTCCGACTGCAGCACCCTGTAACCGGGCAAGGGGGTCCCAGAGGAAGATGGGGGACGGAGGCCCCTGGGTAGGACCCTGCTATCACAGTGGTAACACGGGGCTGGTGAGGACGTCCCAGCTGAGCCTGGGCTCCTGGGGAGATCCTGCGGTCCAGGGCAGTGGAACACGACCGCCCATCTGAGCAGGCACAGGATGGCTTGTCACGATGCTGACGACACAGGTGGCCACTTGTAATTTGAATTCTGACCCGGAAGTTTTGCTTGGCACACAAGCCCTCTGTGAGTGTTCATGTCATCGACACGGCCACCTGCCATGGGTATGCACACACCTGGAAGGCAGTTAGCGAAGCAGGTGTCCCCCATCACCCCCGAGGCTGCCCCACCCCCCCAGGGCACTGGGTCAGGCGGGGTGGGTCACCTTCATGTGGGGGACACGGTACTCCATGCCCAGCAGCCCAGGATGGTGATGCTGGATCCTAAGGTAGCCAGCCACAGCGGGGCCCCTGATCTGCACACGAGCATTGGGGGCCAGACCCCAGATGTCCCACCAGCACCCGCAGGTGAGGAGAGCCGAGCGTCCTGCTTGGGGAAGGAGACCCCAGGGCTTCAAAGATGCCTCCAAGGAGAGGTGAGGTCAAAGTCCGTGGAGAATCGGTCATCCAGGGTAAGGTGGCTTCGGTTAGGACTGGGTGACAGGCAGGGATCCGGGGAACAGCAAGCCAAACAATCTCAGGATCTTAGTGTCCAAACTGTCTGGATGTTTTCCACTGAAGAGTCGATGGGTCTTCTGGCAAGTTCTTGCCATGAATGATGAAGCTGTTTGCCTAGATCAGAGTCTCCCAGAATAGGATGATAAGGAAGCAAAGCCCCCTACGTAGATGCTAATCTCTCCCTGTGTGTGTGGTTCTCCCAGGACGTACATAAACATATGTTTGCATCATAACTCTGCACAAGTTTGCACAATTTACGACGGGTCATACGGACAACACCAGAGACAACGGTGGAGACCGAAAACATCGCCTTCCTCACGACACACTCCTCATCTCTAGGGCTCCGTTTCACCCAGATGTCCATCTCCGGCAAGGCCTCAGTCTCCTGGGCCCCCAGCACTCACCCCTGGGTCAGGACAGTGTCTCTTCCTGTTCCAGGCGCCCTCGTGATGGCTCAGCCCCACCCCCTCCTCCAGGCTGTGGTCACACGGAGCAAGTCAGTGACGCTCGGGCCCACGGGGGCAGCTCCTGAGGTTCCTGGGTGTTCCCGACGGGGCGTGGGCTGCACACCATTGCTCACACTGCGGGAAGCACGAGCTTGGAATGAGCACGATGGGTGTGTAGGGTGTGTGTGTGTGTGTGTGTGTGTGTGTGTGTGTGTAGAACTCTCGGTACGCCTCACAATGGACACTGAGCTTTGACACATTGTTGACGGTTGTTCCAATGATAACGGGCACATTTCTGTTCCTGGGGAGCTGTGCTGGTGTCACGGCCGAGCCCGTGTCATGCTCAGGGCAGTCTCGGGGGCGTGAGGAACTCCTGCCCGGGCTACAGGCCGTGAGCCCCCAGGGACACCCATGCCCACCCGCCTAGGGAGCCCCAAATGGCCAACAGGCTGTCCCTCAGCATGGCAGGCAGGAGGTGGTGACAGTGGCCACCAGGACATCATCAGGTGTTTGACTTCAAAGAACCACAGGAGATGCAGGGTCTGAGGAGGTCTGAGGTCCAAGGGAGGGGAGAGAATCTGGGGAGAAGGCCAGCTCAGTGTCATCTCCACACCGTAGGGACACTGCAGCCCCGTTACTCAGAGGCATTTCTGAGCCCCCAGCTGCCTCATGCCTGCAGGCTGTGCGGGGTCTGGGAGGACGCAGACCCTTCGGGGGGACTGTCTGCCTGCCCTCTACGTCGGGGAGCTGAGGCCACAACGCGGGGCTCGGTCTCGTCCAGAGGATGTCTCTGCCCCCCGTGCTCACTGGCCGTGATGAGTGGCTGTCGGCAGTCGGGTCCCAAACTGGGACAAAGCCGTAGAAGAGGCCCCACTTTGCGGGCGGCAGACAAGCCTCTGCGGGGCGGTGAGCGATCAACCGATGTCCCTCTCGCTTCCTCTCTTCAGAGCCAAAGAAAGGGCCGGGTCCTTGGGCTGTGAGTGCAAGCCGTTTGCGGCCAGGACGGGAAGGAGCGTGTGCCGGCTCAGGCTCCCCGCGGCCGGTCCGCTGGCCACGTCCTCTTTATCACAGCGCCACCGTGCCGGGGACAAACGTGCGGTCCCCGCCCTTCCGGTTGCACACGCTTGTGCTTTTAGGCCCTAAAGTCGTTCGAAATCTGCATTTTGCCCCGGGGAACTAGAACGTGCAGCGGGTCGCGTCTCCGAGGCAACTGACTCCCACGTGCGGAAAGCGCCCACACGGACGCCTGGTTTCCCCTCTGAGCCTCGTTCTACAGTCATTGGTATTGTCATTAGAGGGGTGGGACCCTTTGGAACAAGAGGGGCTTCTCTTGTTAAATTTGGCCAGCAGTGAGCACGGAGACGCCCAGGGGGCCATGAGCCTGAGCTGCGGGCCCCTAGCGGCAGTGACGGTCCCTGCAGCAGCCGCAAGCCCCCGGGAGGCAAGACCCCTGAGAGACAGTTGTAATCGTGGGGCTGCTTCCCATGTCCCTGGCGATATGAGGGCATTTTGCCATGTGGTTCCAGGGCCCTGCAAGTCCCTCTGTCCCCTGCAGTCTGGTGTGCACTCAGGCTGTCCCAGTACATGCTGGGCTGGCCGCTGGAAGCGTCCCCGCGAGCCTCTGCCTGCAGTCGACGTTCGCTTCCCGTCAGTCTTTGGGACGACGTCCTGGCCCTGCGTTGAGGGGTCACCACTGTGAATGATTCCCATGGCTCTGGATGACGGGCTCACCGACTGCCCTGTCAACTGCCTGCCCCGCATGGGGACACGGTGCTGGGGAGGGTCAAGTGCCCCAGTGGGAGAAGGAGCCCAAGGCAATCTGACAGGCACACCCGGGACACTCAGACACCGTGAAGGGAGCAGCAGTGTGGACCCCAGCTCTGTGGAAACGTGCCCGTTAGCACCGTGAGGCTCTTGCGTGGGTCTGGGTGTTTTGGAGCCTCGAACATGACTCCGGCAACTGCCTACCGTGGAGCCGGGGGCACAGCGTGTGAGCACACAGCCGGCGCTGCCCAGGAATCCGGGGAACAGGGAGTCTGGATTTTGCAGCGCACTTTTTTGTGTTCATGTGACCTCCACGCTGATGCATCAGCACCGAGCTTCCGCTGAACGTTCAGAGAGTTTGCAGCCTCAGCCTTGCCTCAGAGCTCAACAGCCTGTTCCACGTGGACACCGAGTGTCCCGGCCCACGGGGATCTCCTGGTCCTCGTGGTCAGCAGCCTGGCAAGGGGTTGGACAGCCCCTCCTCCTGCCGCTTGGTCAGCGGGCCGTGTCCACGCATTTCTCTCCAATCCACCCCTGAACCTATTTACCCATTTCTGAGGTCAGGAAGCCGCCGTTTCTCCCCGGACAGCCATGGTGACGTTCCCGCGGGTCCGCTTGCTGCTCACGTTGGCGCCAGAGACAAGCGACAGGTGACGTGCAGGTCAGATCGTGTCATCTGCCCGCTCTGAGCTCCGGACCGTCCGCTGTTGCTCGGAAACCAGCGCATCATGCGCGCTCCTTAAATCTTACTTAAAATCGAAACCTCAGCTCCTTGGTCCCACTAGCCACACCTCGAGGGCTTGCAACTTGACGTGGCTGATGGCTACCGTGCTGGATGTCATCAATGTGGACCACTCCCTTCTGCCGGACAGCACCAGCCTCTCCAAGCCACCCTCCGCCAGTGCTCCTCACACCCACAACCGTCATTCCTCCTTAGCACTCTAATCCTTAGTGCTCAGGATCCCTTCACACCCCAGGGCCTTTGCACATGTTCTGCCCTATCTAGCTAATCCCTCACCTCCCTTTAGAGCTTAGTTTTGGTGTCACTGCCTCTGAGGTTCCCCTGCCTTCCCCACAGGACCAGAACGTGGCTCTCTGCGCTTCTCCAAACCACTTATCACTATTTTAACATAGATCATAAGTCAGACCTCTCACCACCTGGTGTCTCACCCTCCCACAGGAATGGGAGCTCCTAGATGACCCCCAGAACCAGTGGAGTGCCTGGCACGTAGGAGATGAAGAAATATTGGTTAAATCACCGAACAAGTTAGCCTGATTCCAGCGTGCATATTAGAGGGGGGTTAATGTCTGGCAAAGGGGACGTCACAAGCCATGTGGCCCAGCTCTTCCCAATGAAATGTGCTGTTGATCCCAGAGGCCACGGTCAGAGGCATTCAGTAACAGGAGGTGCATTCAGTGGGTTGTGCGTCCTCATGTGTCGGGGGTCCACACTGCAGTGTGTCCAGGGGAAGGAGTGGGATGATGGCATTGTTTCAGCGTGGACACTGCCTCACACACACACGATGGTAAGCGTGTGATGGCTTCTAGGCCCCAAGTAAAACTGAAACCATGAGGCTTCTAGAAGAAAAGGTGTAGACAGAGACCTCTCAAGACACACAAAGCAAAACCACAGAAGAAAATATTGGTGAATCAGCCTCCATCAGAATGCAAAGCCACCGCTCGTCAGGGGACATCAGTAAAGAAAGAACAGGTAAGTCACCTATGGGGAGAAAACATTTGGGAAACACAGTGGATTCCTGGGACCCACAGTAGCTGTGTTCTATCAGGTCACTCGAACGCTGAGTTCACACACGTGGCCTCGTTTCACGTGTGTTTCTGTTTAAGGACGCCTAATTTAATGACTGTTGACAATTCGTGAATGTTGAGCTCAGGGCCCACGACACTCATGCCCACAGGAAGCTTATGTGAGAAACACACGTATCTGCACGAGACCCATCACAGCGTTCTGGAGCTTAGGGACACAGGACAGCACTGCAAGCACAGTCCTTGAGTTTCCGAGTGTCACCGAGAAAAAGCACAAAATCTCACACACACACACACACACACACACAGGCAATAAACAGACCATGAAAGGGGCACAAGCAGTATGAACTGCGTGTCAAGGGACTGATTTTCCCTGCTTTGTGCATGTTCACAAGTGACTGGGGTAAGACCCGAGGGATTAATTTGGGGTTAGATTTGTTAAAGTGAGCAAGTGAACTCTCAGATGTGGAATCCACACACAGTGAGGATCCTTCGTATCTGACAAAGGACAGTGTTCAAGAATACGTTAAGAACGCCTGCCTACATGTCACAGCTCAGTGGGGGGGCTCCGAGGTGGGGGGGTTCCAAGGCAGGGGGGGTGCTCCCTGAGCCCCGGGCAGGACATCTGCTGTGTCATTCGCCATCCCCCCTGGATCCCACGGTCCCTCGGTGTCTGCTGACTTGAGAGGCTGTCTGGTGTCCTGCCTGGCTCGGAAAGTCAGACAGATTCCGGGACGTCTGTCTGAGAATGAAATCGTTTCTCTGGTCCCTTCCGACCTTGAGTCCAGGACGTGGGCATCTGTCCGCAACTGGGTTTTGTTTGTAAATGTGTCAAAGGAGGGAACTGGCTTCCCAAGGTGTGTTGACCCCCTCGGCACACAGCAGGGACGTTTGCGCGGACCCTGTGCACTCCTCACCTTTCTCCAGGCTCCCCCTGCAGGCTCCCGACGGCTGGAACCAGTGCCTCTCCTGGGAGAGATGCCCAGGTCCAGAGACTGGAGACAGACTCAGGGCTCTGTTGTCAAGTGCGCGCACTTGTCAATTTGCCCCCTCTCGGGGCTCCTGAAGAGCAACTCGGCACACCGTGGGCCTCTTCCCTTGGCTGTTTTTCTCCTCATCTGCCCTTGTGTGTCGCTTGTTCTGAGCTGTCGCGCCACGGGAGTCAGGACGCATGGTGTGGCCATCTGCCGGGGGCTGGGGACCGCGTCCCAGTGCTCACCAGCCCGTCTGGCACGGGGGTACCTGGGGGTCTGTGGTGCAGGGATGGCTGCCCGAGGCCAGCTGGCCCACTCGCCAAGTTTCCCCTAAACCCTTAGCATCGCCGCGTCCCTCTTCTCACACACTGAGCCAGCCTCAGGTCCCTAGGAGTGAGTTGAGACAGCTTCCCCACCCCAACCCACCCCCCGCCTGGATGGGAAGGCACTTGCGTTCCCCGCGCCATTTCAGGGGGGTCACACTGTCCCCGAGTGGACATTTCTCATCTGGAAGCCAAAGCAGCCACTCCTGAGACCCCTCAACACCATGGGGTGCCTGGAACCTTCACACTGTGGGGAGCAGTAGGACGTTCTGTGTAGGAGGCTGGGGGCAGGGGTTCTGCAGCCAGGGGCAGGAGGGGGCAGGAGGGGTCCTGGGGGGGCACAGGCAGGGGTCTGCTGGGACAGGGCCTGCCCTGGGGGGGCACGTGTCTGCTGGGGCTGGGCAGCCGCGCTGTCAGGGTACCACCCTGGACTCACGAGCTCCGGCTCAACTCCGCCTCCATGACGCGCCCTTCCATTTCTCCTGCTGTAAAACGTCCTCTGTTTCAGAATCATCATTATGACCGTGAGTTTAAGCGCTGCCTGTAAAATTCCCTGGCAAGTTGGGAAATGCCGTGAAGCCAGGCCAGAGTTTCCGGGTCCTTCTCTGTGTGAGGAGTGGGGCTTGAGAGCATCCAAGACAGTCCGTGACTCGGTTCCCCTGCGGTTATTGAAACCCTCCTTGCCCCTGCAGGACTAAGGGGGTGCACAGTGACATCAGCAGGTCCCCGACCTGTGCAGGGTCAGAACGCCCAGCGCCGGCTGCCACCCTCCTGCCACAGGACAACCCACCCACCCCACGGCTCTGCTCGCCACGGCGGCTGCAGCCACAGCCCTCCTCAGGGCTGAGGGTGCGGACTGGGGGCCCTGGCCCTGGACTGCTCCCCCCTCAGTCCCACGTGCCAATCCATCCATCCTTCCGGGACCACGTCCTCTGGAAAGTGGCCCCCAGACATCTCTGCGTCCTCACGCGGGGCCGGTTCCCTTTGAATGGTGCCCGCCCTACAGATCGCCTATTTCCCTGGTCGTGTTTTGTGTTATTTTGATTAGCAATAACTGAGTGCGTCTCACATTCCAAACTTTGAACACTTACCCTCCCGTGTCTGCCACTCAGGCATTAGGTTCTGCATCTTACAGCCAGGGAAACCGAGGCCTGGAGGGGCCAGGAGTTTGCCCTGTCCTCAGCCTCCTTAGTCAAGACTCATACCTAAGTCAGGGTGGGAAGGGGAGAGAAGGAAACGAGAGGGGCAACCCTACAAGTGGGGTGGGGGCTCCGGGGCCACGCTCAGCCCCCAGAGGGTGCCCGTAGACACATCCCGAGGAGCAAGAATCTAGACAGTGAAGCAAAAACAACATTACGAATTTGAAGACGTCCTAAGTAAGTGCAGGGATCTACCCCACTCACGGATTGACGTTTTGGGTAAAGATGTCCGTTCTCAACACACTGTGAAGTCAGCGTGGTTCCAACACCACCTCACCACCTGCGTGTGGCACTTGCTGGGCTGGTTCTAGAATTGAGGAAGGAGAGCGGCAGGGCCTGCGGGCGGGAGAACCTGTTTGACAGGACCTCGGGATTTGTGAGAAGGGCTCAGGAACTAACACCTTGAGATATGAGCTTGGGGCTTGGAAGAGACAGAAGGGTTAAGTGAGGCCACACTTTGTCCCCGGGCAGGGGGTCACAGAGCGCTGGGTGGGGGGGGCAGCAAGTGGCGGGATCAAGCCCCAGCCATGGTCCATGCTTCACGTGCCTCCAGGGGGCAGGTGTCCACCTGCAAAGGGGCCGACTTCTTGCAAAGGAGCTTCTAGGGGTCGTGGGCCTACCTTCAAGGCCTCGGGTCGGCAAGGACTTCTCGAACCACACAGAAGCAGCAGCAAGCACCAGAGAAGATGCTGAGAAATCTTCCCTGTGTTGAAATGAAGCCTTCTGGTCCTCAGGACAGACCACTGAGAAAGCACCAACGGGCGACTGGAGTTTGCAGCTGGGAGGTGACAAGTCATCGCCACGTGCACCTGAGCAGCCGGTGGGGTAACCAGGAGCCAGGGACGCGCAGGGGGCACCGCGCTGGCCGCCTGCAGCTTCCGGAACTGGAGGTGTTGACACAGGGGCTCGGTTTACACTAAGCGGTGAAGCCACAGTTCCTGAGTGTTCTCAACTTTTCTGGATGCGTATCTTATTCCCCAACAGGAAGATGTGAAAATACATACACAGTTGACCCCTGAGCAACCCCAGGGGTTGGGGAAACGCCCCCGCCCCCCGTAGTGTGGTCAAAAATCCAAGTATAACTTTTGACTTCCCCGGAGTTCAACTACCAATGGCTGACTGTTGACCAGAAGCCTTACTGATTTAACATAAACAGTCGATTAACACATAGTTTGTACATGTATGTCCTGTGCTCTTATAATAAAGGAAGCTAGAGGAAAGAAAATGGTATTAAGGAAATCAGAGTAAGTACACTTACAGTACTGTCCTGTAATTATCAAAACAACAACTGTGTAAAAGTGGACCCATGCAATTTAAACCCGTCTTTTTCAAGGGTCAGCTGTATGATACTTTAAAAAATCCTGCAACCGTGGATGAAGTGGTTTATTGTTTTTAAATAGATGGTAATGATAAGTGAGCTGTCTTTTTATTTATTTTTTAAATGTTTACCTTTCAGACAGAGAGATAGCGCATGAGCAGGGGAGGGGCAGAGAGAGAGGGAGACACAGAATCTGAAACAGGCTCCAGGCTCTGAGCTGTCAGCAAAGAGCCCGACGCGGGGCTTGAACCCACAAACCGTGAGATCGTGACCTGAGCCGAAGTCGGACGCTCAACTGACTGAGCCACCCAGGTGCCCCAAGAGCTGTATTTTTAAGAGCAGAGAAGCTTCTTCACCGTCTATAACACTTGCCTACAGGATGCTCTGGAAAGAGCGGGGCTGCCCGCTGTGTGATCCGGGGACCCGGGCTTCCAGCTCAGGGCTACGCAGGGGGAGGACCCACCGTTCAACACCTCTTGCCCCACTTATGCCGTCTGACTGGTGTTCACAGGACTTTGCAGAAACAAAGAGCAGCTTCCCAAGTGACACATGCCTGCTCTTGACTGATCCGCCTCGCTCTCTGCGAGCCTGCTGTGAGGGAGACACCTACGCGTCCTGGAGAGACAGCTCTCGGCAAGAAACAGCAACCAAGGGACAGGCATCGGGCAGGGCGCTCTGTGCCTGACCCTTCCAGTCAGGTGGAACATAGTCTGTGGACGGGAGATCAAAGGGAACAGAAAGTTCCATCCCTCGCTGGAGAGACAGCGTTTTGTTAAAGGACAGTGTGGCGGAGCCCAGGCGAGGCACTCCAGCAGATGCCGAGAGCTGACTGTGAGCTGGGGGTGGCCAGGGTGCCTGCGTCTCTGCGTGGACACCAGCCTCCCAGGACCTGTTCCGAGCAGCCCGAGGGCCTGGCAGGCAGCTCCAAAGCTGGGGTCAAGGTCCCAGAACAACATGCTCGATGGAGCACCCCCTGAATGATTAACAGGGAGGAACGTCTTGCTCAGGCCCCAGTGTCCAAAAGGACGTGGCATTAAGACTCAGGATACTTTGGTGATATTTCTGTCATCTCCAGAGCCCAAAGAAGCAAGTTCAAGGGTCAAAGTCTAAATGTACTTGGTTCCGAATTCAAATTGTTTTTAGGCATTGGGCAAGGCGTGAGAAATAAATACTTAACATTTCTTCATCTTCTAAGGGACATACACTCCATGAGAGTTAGCACTGCCCGAGACAAGAATGCATTAGGTGGGGAAGGCCCCTGGTGCCCTGCTAGGGAAGGATTTGAAAATACAGGACCTCTCAGACCATAACTTGAAATCGATGTCCCTCACGCTAATGTAAAGTATAAAAAAGAAACAGGTGCAAACATTTTTTTCAATGTTTATTTTTGAGAGAGAGAGAGAGAGAGAGAGAGAGAGAGAGAGAGAGAGACAGAGTGTGAGCACGGGCGGGGCAGACAGAGGAGACACAGAATCCAAAGCAGCTCCAGGCTCTGAGCTGTCAGTACAGAGCCCGAAGCGGGGCTTGGACTCACAAACCATGAGGTCACGGCCTGAGCTGAAGTTGGACGCTTAAACGACTGAACCCCCCAGGAGCCCCGGGTGCAAACGTTTTTCATAGGTAAGTGCCAATGAGCACACAGAGCGCCTCCAGCCCTCACCCACACAGGGGCGTAGCAGGGCACAGAGGCTTTGGAAAACAACTTGGCAGTTCCTGTGAAAAGCTAAACATAAACTTGCCATATGACCCAGGAATTTTACTGCCGGGAACTCACTACAGAGATATAAAAAAATCCGTCCACGTGGAGACCTGTACGTGACTATTCCCAGCATCGCTATTCACAACAGCCAAAAGGCGGAAACAACCCAAATGCCCAACAAACCGATGAGGAGGTAAATTTGGCTTATCCAAAAACTGGAATACTACTCCACATTTAAAAGGAACAGACCGGGGCGCCTGGGTGGCTCAGTCGGTTAAGGGGCCGACTTCGGCTCAGGTCATGATCTCGCCATCTGTGAGTTCGAGCCCCGCGTCGGGCTCTGTGCTGACAGCTCAGAGCCTGGAGCCTGTTTCAGATTCTGTGTCTCCCTCTCTCTCTGACCCTCCCCCGTTCATGCTCTGTCTCTGTCTCAAAAATAAATAAACATTAAAAAAAAAAAAAGTTAAAAAAAAATAAAAGGAACAGACCACTACAACGCAGATAAACCTGAAAAATGGTAATGCAACGTGGGAGAGGCCAGGACCACAGGGCTGGGTACAGCATGACTGCACGGCCACAGAACGCCCAGAAAAGACAGATTCACAGACACAGAGAGCAGATCAGGGGTTGCCTGGAGGTGTGGGTATCAGCAAGGACAGGCAGCAGGTGGACACAGGGCATGTCTGGTGGGGGGAGGAATGTTCTGAACCTACAGTGTGGTGAGAATTACATAAATCCACAAACTTACTAAAATGTGTTGAACAGTATGCTTGGCACGGGTGAACTGTGTGGTGTGTGCGTTATGCTGGTCTTCCGGGAAAAAAAAAAATGGTAAAGAAAGGAACGAAAAGTGGATCATTTGACAAATGATGTGAGGGTGTCGGCCACGTAGTCAGGCAAAGGAGATCCGTCTGAGTTCTGTCTTGTGCTGTGCACACCAAAATAAACCTAGTTGTATATTAGCCGCACCACAAAACGATTAGACGGACAAGCAGTTAATAGATCACCGATTTCGGTGCGGGGAAAGGCTGTCTGAGGACAAGAGCGGTGGGAAAGTCCACGCAGGGAAAGCAAGGCTGATTTGGCTTAGTCTGCCCCATGCACTCAGAACACAGCCAATCCGGGGAGAAGACAGAGGGCAAGCCCCAAACAGAATTTTGCTCTGAAGGTGGCGGGGGGCTCGCTTCTCCAAAGCTTAAGGATAGGAACCGATGAGTAAAACGCTAGCGGGCCCAGAGTCTCCTGCACACACACAGGTCACTTGGGGCTCAGCCAACGCCACGTGCAGGGCTGTGGGAACGAGACCCGAGGCTGTTGGCCACGGGGTCCGTGCTCTCCCGGAGACCCTCGCCCTGGGAATCAGCACTCTGTCCCACCAACCTGCAGGGGAGAAGCAGCAAGTCGCTGAGGGCGGGGTTTGCAGCCACTAAGGGTGTCTTCACTCAAGCGTGAGTCTGTGGTGCTCCGTCCAGAACGAGAGGGAGGAGAGCCGCCCAGCGCAGGGCATGCCCAGGGTGCCCGCTTTGGGCAGAGAAGCAAGACGGGGTGTGTGGCCGCGAGGAGGCCAGGCCCCAAGAACCAACCAAGGCTGGCAGAAGTCCAGATGCCCTCACGGACATGCAAGGAAACCACGTGGACCCGGTCCTGAACCGGCCCTCAGTCTCCCTCTCCTGCCACGTGGGGCCGTGTCGAGGTCTCGGGGATGCTGGGGCACACACGGATGTCCTGCCCAGCACCCACCCCGGCCCCTGGCTGAGGATGGAAGCCGTCTGCCCGCGACACAGGCCGCTCCAGTGGGGACCGTGTCACTCCGCAGGGCACCGTCACAGCAAGGACGGTGGTCACCGAATCACGGCCCTCAGACCCGCTGTGTCCTCTTCTGTCCTGGGTCTCCCCTTCCACCAGTCTGCCCAGCAGCACCTCTCCAAGGACACAGGGTTTAAAACAGACACCACACACACGTATGCACGCGCCATGCACGTATGCACACACACCATCCTACGCACCAGGAGCCACACACACATCCATGCACACACCCCTCCCCGCACACTCACGCACAAAACAGCTATACACCCTTTGCACACAGCGAAACACTGACTTTCCACAGTGCCCGGTGCCTCTTGCGAGGTGCTGGGGACACATAGGGCTCGGCGTGCTCTGAACAGGCTGAGGGAGGTGGAGAGGGACCAAACCCTGAGGGGGTCTGAGTGCTGGCCCTTCCTGGCGGAGCGCCACCACTCCCCAAAGCTGGGGAGGAAGCCGCTGTGGTGTGTGCTCCATCCTGTACTTTATGGATGTCAGGAAACATGTCATGAGGGCTAACAGAGAACCAAAGGCTTGGGAGAAATCTCCAGGTGACCACAGCGGACCCCTTAACATCCGAGAGGCTAAGTGCATGAAAAGGGCCGTCCCCTACCTTTTGCGCTTTACCTAACATCTAGTTTACTTACCTAAAGTCATCATCAACCCCCCACGGAGCAACGGTTCTCAAACTCCAGCATGCACTGAAACCCCCAAGGCTCGCTGAAACACACCGGCGGGGGGTTCCGGGTCAGCAAGTCTGGGGCAGAACCTGAGAGTTTGTATTTCTAACGGTTCCCGGGTGATGCTGACGCTGCTGGTCCGGAGACCAGACTTTGAGAACCACCTCTCTCAATACGCACCACTCTCCAGCTGGTGCATCAAAGATCAGGTGTCCCTAAAATTTGAAACGCTGATTGCAAACTCAAACGCTTCTGAACACTTCATTAAAATCACAAATGGCTGTATCATTAGCTCTTGAGTGTTTTACATAAACACCCGGTGAAGCCCTTCCACACGCAATCACGGTGATCACAAACATAAGCAGCGCACGATGGGTAAATATTTACCTAAGTGGCAATTCATGCCTCTCCATCGGCTTTTTCATGACCTTCTATTCCAGGTCTGATTTCTACGTCGATAATTTCTGTTCTCATTTCCCCCCCGGGGCGCAGTTTTCCACCCCTTCCCGAGCGAGGGGGCGCAACCTCGGAGCCTGAGGCCAGAGAGGCTGCGGGTGGCGCCCAGGCTCCCAGGGGGAGCTGTGCAGGCGTTGGGCATGTGTCGCCTGGGAGGCGCCCTGAGCCATTCCCCTGCAGGAGCGCCCACCCTGTGCGATTACACGTGATGCGCTGCAGCAGAAACCGCCCAAACTACCAACCCAAACAACTGGACTGGTGTCGACTTCCGTCACCTAACCTTTGCTCCCGTGTCTCCTGGTTCCGAGCACCTTAAAGCAGCCCACGGAGCGCTGGAGCTGGCTCGTCCTGACAACACAGCAGACAGAGCGCTGGAGCCGGCTCGTGCTCGTGCCGCCCGCGGAGCCAATGGCGTGCCGGGCCGGCTCGTGCTGCCGGGGGAGCCAATGGCGTGCCGCAGCCGGCTCGTGCTGCCGGGGGAGCCAATGGCGTGCCGCAGCCGGCTCGTGCTGCCGGGGGAGCCAATGGAGTGCCGCAGCCGGCTCGTGCTGCCGGGGGAGCCAATGGCGTGACGGAGCCGGCTCGTGCTGCCCGCGGAGCCAATGGCGTGCCGGGGCCGGCTCGTGCTGACCTCAGAGCCAATGGCGTGCCGCAGCCGGCTCGTGCTGCCGGGGGAGCCAATGGCGTGACGGAGCCGGCTCGTGCTGTCGGGGGAGCCAATGGCGTGCCGGGCCGGCTCGTGCTGCCCGCGGAGCCAATGGCGTGCCGGGGCCGGCTCGTGCTGACCTCAGAGCCAATGGCGTGCCGCAGCCGGCTCGTGCTGCCGGGGGAGCCAATGGCGTGCCGCAGCCGGCTCGTGCTGCCGGGGGAGCCAATGGCGTGCCGCAGCCGGCTCGTGCTGCCGGGGGAGCCAATGGCGTGCCGGGGCCGGCTCGTGCTGACCTCAGAGCCAATGGCGTGCCGCAGCCGGCTCGTGCTGCCGGGGGAGCCAATGGCGTGCTGGGCCGGCTTGTGCTGACCGCGGAGCCAATGGCGTGCCGGGGCCGGCTCGTGGTGGAATTATCAGGAAAGTCACGAGTCGGCTGTTAAACACGGCTGTCATGAAAAAACAGATGATATAAACTTAGAATTAAATCATATGAAAACCAAGGTAATAAACACTCAAACTCATGTCTTCGCAATTGTTTTACTATTATCCATGCTCCTGGGGATGTTCGCCTCCGTTGGATTAGTGGAATAGAAAGAATATAACGATGGGCTATTTGCGTCTCTGCCCCCCTCGGCCCCAGTGACGTCATGAAGGCAGTTTGGGGTGGGCCACGGAGGGAGCATTTACACCACAGGAATCTGGGCGTCAGGGCTCCCGCCCAGGCAGTTATCGGAGCTTTACCGCCACAGCACTGATCCTCCGGTCACAGAACAACGTGACAACAGGTCTTCTTTAAAACTCCACGTTTTAGGCTCTTGGCAAATATAGGCAAGTATCGCACCTTTTTTGGCCAATGCTGGGTCTGGGGGGACCAGTGTGATTCCCTGAGACGCTTCTTCCTCATCAACTGGAGGAGACCTGGTACTCCCTCCCACTCCAGCCCGAGCTGCCTGTTCACCCTGAGCATGTGCCCTTCAGGTCTGCAAACCTTGGCGCTCCCGCCCTGGAAATGAGGATATCGGTGCCTCTCTCACACCGTGATCCTCGAGTCCAAGTGAGAGAAGAAATGGGCAAAAGGTGGGATGCTCTCTAAAGTGATCGCCACCCATTTAAAATACACCTTCTAACAAGGACACAGACGTGGACTGCAGACATTGGTTAGGACCCGAGCCATGCTCAAAAAGGAGGCAGTACTCAACTCCCAGAGCAAATCAGGCTTGGACACCTGGGGTCCGATCTAGAAAATCAGATGGGACACGCTTGAGTTAAAACAAGTCAGGTCCAGGGGCGCCTGGGTGGCTCAGTTGGTTAAGCGGCCGACCTCAGCTCAGGTCATGATCTCGCGGTCCGTGAGTTGGAGCCCCGCGTCCGGCTCTGTGCTGACAGCTCAGAGCCTGGAGCCTGTTTCAGATTCTGTGTCTCCCTCTCTCTGACCCTCCCCTGTTCATGCTCTGTCTCTCCCTGTCTCAAAAATAAATAAAACGTTAAAAAAAAAAACAAAAAAAAAACAAGTCAGGTCCAGTCCAAATGGGGACAGATTCTGGAAGCCAAGGAGGTGCATACACGTGGGGGATCCCCCCCCCCGGCCCACACAGGCCCAGAGATGGCTGTACCTGTGGAAACATGCTGAGATAATTAGGAGCAAGGGAGCGTAAGACAGGATTGAATATTAAGGAGAAGAAGGGTGGAGGAAGGAAAAGATGAGAAGGAGAGAAAGAAAGGTTTGAAAAGGTGTCTTAGCTCAGGCCACCATAACTAACACTGCAGACTGAGCTGGTTAGACGACACGGTTATTCATCCTGGTCCTGGAGGTCAGCGTGCTGCAGGGTTGCTTCTGGTGAGAGCGCTCCTGCTGGCACACCTCATCTTATCTTGATTACCTCCCAAAGGCCCCTCCAGACACCATGCCACTTGGCGGTGGCCGGGGGTGGGTGGGGGGGGCGCTGCAACATGGGAATCTCTGGGGACATAAACATTCAGTTCACAGCAGAAAGAAAGAGAAATAAAGGAGGAGAAAGGGAAAGATAAAGAAGAATAGCATAAACCCTTTGCAGAAGCACTTGGCTGTTGTGGAAGATACACATATGGTCACGGGAGCGTGAGAGACAGCAGGGGAGTGGTGTGGAATGTCGTTGCTAAGTTACACCTGCTCACATTTTGTGTGAAGGGGTCCACTACCAAGTGTCCATAGACTGTCTCGCCAGGCTGTGCTGTCCAGGGGGGCAAAGACCTGGACTGAAGTCAAGGATGCATATTCTAATTCCTGTTATTTTGATATTTTATTTATTTATTTTGAGAGAAAGAGAGAGAGAGGGCATGCGCGTGCACACGTGAGTAGTGGGAAAAGGGCAGAGAGAGAGGGAGGGAGAGGGAGAATCCCAAGCAGGCCCCGTGCTCAGCGTGGAGCTGGACGCAGGGCTCAACCTCACAACCCTGAGATCGTGACCTGAGATGAAATCAAGAGTCACGTGGTCAACCGACAGAGCCACCCAGGTGTCCCTGCATATTGGAATTCTAATCTCTGATCCCCTGGGGGCCTATTTCTGTCGTTGGTTCTTTCTGCTTGTTCTTTTAATGTCATCTGGTCTCCTCCCATGTCAGGCTAGATTTGAGCGTTTCCTAGACATTGCCTTAAAAATTCCTTCTAGAAATAATATGAGGCCCACAGGTCCCCCTGAGGGGGACGTGACTAGCAATCCAGATCACCTAACCCCAACTTCAGAAACCGTGACTCTCCAAGCCCCCAGATGTCTCTGCACCGGCTACGGTCTCCTCGGGGTGTCTTTGCTTTTCCCGCCATTTCCTGGTAATTCAGTGTTACTCCCAGGGTTCCAATCCACATGCAGGAGATCACCATGGGCGCCCCCGGTCCTCGTACTCCCATGTCCCCCCCCCACCCCCTTCAGGACATCAAAGGCACTGCTGACCCACTCAGTCACGTCTGGGGCAAAAGCACCTGAATCCGGGCCTATGTCCCTGCAAATATGGCTTCTCTTGACTCTGTCTCCTACTTGCTCCCTTCCTGGCCAGCTCTCTGATGCCTTCAGACCTTTAGAAATAATTGGCCCAGCTTTTCCCCTTGCCTTCGTTAGAAAGATTGGATTGAATGTCCTAGTCTAACATTGCAAGTCCTCAAATCAAATCTTACTGTATCGACCACTGGGGTTATTTTATGAGAGTAAACACTCTTAGGTGAAGAGATAATAAGGTTTGGCTAGTAATTATAAATTAGCAAGTATGTTTAATTAGTACATATAAAGGGAAATTAGTAAATATATGTAATCTGAGCTGATGACCCAGGTAAATTGATCTAATAATATACTCATCTATTCACCAAAAATCTTTAAGCACTCACTGTGAGCTGGGTCCTGCTCATAGGGTTTAGAACTTGTCGGGGAGCAGGACAGTGAAGGACCCTGCCCGCTCAGGGGTGTGCCCTGCACGGTCTCCTGGACAGCACCCTCCACCCCTTCCCCAAGGCACAGACTTGCCTGGCCGTGCACTCTGACTCACACCAGGGCAAGGGCCAGAACGCAAGCGTTCTAGAGAGGGACGGAGAGACAGAGGAGGTGGGGGAGGGGGGGGAAAGAAGCATGCAGGGCAGGGGCCGTGGGGAGTCAGGCTGTGGCACCGGCTCCCGCTTTGGCGAGGAGGGTCCCCACCCCAACTCTTCTCCCCGCTAGTTAATAAGCTAACGTGCTCCAGGTACCATGAGCCTCGTTGACGCGGGGCCCAGCCCCAGTCCTGTCCCGCAGCCCCAGTGAGAGCTCTCGGTGATGTCGGCAGGAACTGACCACACTCACATGCGAGGGGTTTGCTCATCAACACGCTGTCCTGAGGATTTGTAAGAAGGCAGCCATTGGCCTCGCCGTTACCTTGACTCGCCTCATCCTGAAGATGCTAATGCCTTAGAGGATGACAGTGGTTTCCTCTGGTCACCTGTGCAGGTGACAGCAAGGACATGTGATTGATCAGGAGTTGGGAGGAGGTTTTCCAGTCATCGGGGAACTCAGGGCCGGCTGACCACCCTACACGACCCCCGACACCCCACAGCCCAGCACAGAGAGTGTCCTCCTGTGAGCCCAGTGGGCACACAGCCTCACCTGGTGCTCCAGCCCCTGCCCTCTCCTTCGGGGACTCACCCCTCCCTCCCCTGCTGCTGCTGCACCTGTGTGCTGAATTCTCTATTTGGAAACGGAGAATCGACACAGTCAGTGGTAGAAGATGGTACCAGCCTCCCGCAGAGAGGATGTCTCTCCCATGACTACTGGCCGAGGTTCAGTTCTGGTCCTTTCTTTGGCTCTGAAGACAGGGATCGCAGTGTCCTGCGGGGTCTGAGATGTACTGGGAGCTGGGGTCCAGGTCTAGAGGGGCACCAGACTGCCTGGGAGGGTCCCTTCCAAGGCATGGGCTATGCTACACCCCACCCGGGATACGCTGCCTCCGGGGGGGTCGCAGAGCCTGGTGGAAAAGCTGAGCCCAGCACTACGGGCAGCCTCCTGCGGGCTGAGCTCCATCGAGGTGTTCACCAACACGTTTGCTTTGTGCTGCCCGGGCCCCACTTTTCAGTTTTCTCAGCTTTTCTAGCTGTCCTCAAGGGGACAAGCTAACGTACCAAGGCCTCTGACATCAGAGGAGAAGCTATTTTCTTCATGGAAAAAGATTACAGACAATACAAAGCGTAAGTGGTAAAATTGAAAAATGACCAAACTCACGGCGGCTATTGTGAAAATCTGCTTCCACAGGTAATGACCGCTAGCTAAGCGTACTGTGGGGCCGGGGTGGCTGGAGGAGAGCAGGTGCACGGGGGAGCGGCAGAGGGGGAGCGATGAGCAGGGGGGAGACCGTCTCTGTGCACCCGCCGTGTTGGGGGGCCTGGGATCCCGAGGGTGTGGAGGGACATCGGGCGTCTGCTTCCCCGGGGCTTCGGGTCTGAGAAAGAGGGGGCAGTGCCCAGCGGAGCGAGGAAGCAGCAGACAGCACGTGCCTCACGGCCCAGATGGTCGGGCACCGTCTCTCAGGGGTCCTGCCTCCGGGGGGCTCGCGGCCGCTGCAGGGACCGTCCCTGCCGCTGGGGACCCGCAGCTCAGGCTCACGGCCCCCCGGGCGTCTCCGTGCTCACTGCTGGCCAAATTTAACAAGAGAAGCCCCTCTTGTTCCAAAGGACCCCACCCCTGTAACGACAGTACCAATGACTGTGGAACGAGGCTCAGAGGGGAAACCAGGCGTCCGTGTGGGCGCTCTCCGCACGTGGGAGTCAGTTGGTCGGAGACGCGACCCGCTGCAGGTTCTAGGTCCCAGGGGCAAAATGCGGATTTCGAACGACTTTAGGGCCTAAAAGCACAAGCGTGTGCGACCGGAAGGGCGGGGACCGCACGTTTGTCCCCGGCACGGTGGCGCTGTGATAAAGAGGACGTGGCCAGCGGACCGGCCGCGGGGAGCCTGAGCCGGCACACGCTCCTTCCCGTCCTGGCCGCAAACGGCTTGCGCTCACAGCCCAAGGACCCGGCCCTTTCTTTGGCTCTGAAGAGAGGAAGCGAGAGGGACATCGGTTGATCGCTCACCGCCCCGCAGAGGCTTGTCTGCCACCCGCAAAGTGGGGCCTCTTCTATGGCTTTGTCCCAGTTTGGGACCCGACTGCCGACAGCCACTCATCACGGCCAGTGAGCACGGGGGGCAGAGACATCCTCTGGACGAGACTGAGCCCCGTGTTGTGGCCTCAGCTCCCCGACGTAGAGGGCGGGCAGCTATGAATCTCTTCCGTCTCCTTCCTATGTGGCCTCTTGTATTCACGGTCCTACCTCTTGGTTTATTCATTTACCAGTAGAGGCACACTGGTGGCACTGGAGGCACACGTGGGTGTTTTTCATGTCTATGAATCTCTTCCGTCTCCTTCCTATGTGGCCTCTTCTATGCACGGTCCTACCTCTTGGTTTATTCATTTACCAGTAGAGGCACACTGGTGGCACTGGAGGCACACGTGGGTGTTTTTCATGTTTGTGATGATTGCAAACAAATGCCTTTAACAGTGGGTAGTATGAGTGTAGAAAAACGGATATTTATTATGGTCTGAAGAAAGTAAATTATGCTCGTACCACACATAGAAATTAGAATAAAGGATAAAGAGGCAATATTTCTTCAGGGTCCCCACTACTCAGTTGTAACGACCAGGCTGTTTTGCTGTATTTCTTCCCAAACTGTGTCACATGTGTGTATGTGTGAATTTATGTACATCAAGTTGTGAAAATTGGGAGAGTAATGCAAATGTAATTTTGAGTCTTGTCTTTTGAAATGAACATGAGTGTCTTAGTGTGGGTTTTCCCGGGAAGCATAACATGCAACATTTATTACAAAGAATCGGCTCACACAGTTATGGAGACTGGGAGCCCCCTGACCTGCGGCCGGCCCGCCACAGACCCGGGAGCTGGTGGTGTGGGTCGGAACCCGAGCGGGAGGCCCTAGAGCGCGAGCACAGCACGTGCACATTCTGGTCCTGGGGCAGAGAGACCGGGTCCCCCTCAGCAGCCAGGAGGAGAGGGGTCGCTCCCCTTTCTGCCGTATTCAGGCCTCAGCGCACTGGATGAGGCCCACCCTCACCGGGGAGGGCAGATTCAGATGTGAACCTCACCCAGAAGCCCCTCACAGATGCACCCGGAATGCTGTTTGGCACGCAGCTGGTCGCCTGTGGCCCAGTCAAACTGATGGTGACATCAGCCCCTACAAGAGTCTCCCAACAATCAGACTTCCGTGGGACTGTCTTCAGCAGTCCCGTTGCCATCGGTGCCTCTGCTCTCGATTGCCCAGAGGATTGTTTGGGCCTGCGACCCTCACGGTTTCAAAAGCTTCGTTCAGGAATGTTCCAACACGTCTTCTGTTCAATGAACAGGCTTGGTCATCCAGGGGGTGTTTGTGGTGCTCTGCCTGCTTGGAGCGGGGCGGGCCCGATGTGGACTCAGGCCCCCTCCACCCGCCAGGCCTGCGAGGGTTACACCTCCCCCCCGCCGCCCAGTCGTGCTTCCCACTGGGCCTGGGCACCTGCACAATGGGGGGCAGGAGCAAGTGAGTCCCCTAACTTCTCTGCTGGGCTTGCTGGCCGCTCCTGTCCCGGGGCTGCCTGGCCTCCCCCGCCCCCGCCAGCTGAAATTCCCGGGGAGACCTGCCCTCCAGCTCCTCAGTCCCCAGTGCTGACCCCACAGTAGCTCTTGTAGTTCCCATGTTGCAGGGCCCTAGGGAGGATTAATGACCTGTTTGCACAGGGCGTTGAAGGCCAGATGCCACGTGAGGTGGGTGCTGTGGGTACAGGAGTCCTGAAGGTCGTACTTATCATTTTAGCAAATTCCCTTTTCCACTTGGCTACATTCTATTTCGTTGCCTTGGACGGAGGCCGGGCTAAGCACTAACCACGTGGTTCTTGGTCCGCAGTATTTAAATTCCAGGCTAACTTACTGAGTTTTCATGGCCTCCTCCAGGAAGGCTTCTTTCTGAGCTGGTTGCTTGTGTAGGCAACGCTCACTCATTTAACTGTTCAGAAATAATTAAAATGTTAGTTAGAAATCTGGACACAACGACCAGAAAACCTGCCACTCGTGTCCGGTCAAATCACATCTTCTATTGCGGACCGTCTTAACGTTATTCAGGGGCCTGCTCGCCTCTCTTTTAATGTACGTAATTAGGTTTTTATTTCTCCGCCAGGTGAATAATTGCGTTGTTAGCGGGATATGCGGCTGTGGTCTGGCTTGTTTTCTGAGATGGCTCAGCCCGGATTAAAGTGTGTTGGTTGCAGCGGGTCAGGAGCAGGCGCTGAGGACCGCAGGGTGGCAGCCAGGGCTTTAGGGCGGTGGCCCCCCTCGTGCAGATGCACTGTCTCTGAGCTGGATTTCCAGTGCACCACGTCCTGTGTCACCCCCCCTTCCCCCGTGCTCAGGCACTCCCTCCCACGTCCCTGGACCCACGACAGCGCTGAGCCCTGAGTCTTGTGGTCCTTGCCGCCGGTCCCCCTGCCCCCCTAGAGAGCTCCTCCCCCGCAGAGCTCCTGCAGAATTTCAGCCGCTGTTTTGCCTTCCCCCCCTTGACCACACAGGCTGTGCAACCCTCCCAAGCTTGCAACAGACACCCCACTGTCACGTCTAGGTTGCAATGTATGCACAGGTGGATGAAATCGCCAGCATTATGGGTGGGGGACACATTCGTGTCCTTCTCCGCCACGTGTCCTCAGTAAGGATGAGTCATCCACACCCGCGGCCACGGTCCGCTCTCTCCCTTGCTGTCTAAACCACTCCCCTCGAGGGCCGCACCCTGTTTCTTTACACCTCTCTTGGCTGGAGACCTTGCCTTTGACTCCCAGTGGCAAATTGGTGCCGTGAAGATAGGCTTCCTGCTCCCCTGTGGTGCACCCAGCCTACCTCTGCGCATTGCCGTCCACCCCGCCGGGGGCCGGCCGCCATCCCACACCCCGGGCACCTCGTCAAATGCAGATTCCGAGCTCGGGGGTGGAGGGTGGGCGTCCGGACTCCGAGGTCCAACGAGTTCCCGGGTGAGCGGGACACTGCGGCAGGTTCCGAGGCCTCACCTGGGAAGCACGAGTGCTGTGAGCACCTGTGGACTTCCTCAGCACCCGTTAACACCCCCCTCTTCCACCAGGGGTCATGGGGAGGGTGAAGCTGTCCCCATCTCGAGAAGGAGACCTCGCTTCTCGGCAGATTCGTGCTGGTGGCCACGCTGACTGTTCACAGGTGGACGTTGTCCCTGTCCCCTGGCACAGAGCCCAAGGGGGGGCGGTCGGGGAGTTCTGTGACACAGACCCGTGTCCTCTGGATGCCGCTGGTAGGATTGTGCCTTCTGGGGACACGGCTGCCACTTCTTCTCCAAGGACGCAGCATCTGGAGGAAGAAGGGGCCACGTGGTGTGAGTGAGCCACGCTGTGGCAGGGAGTGGGGCAGAGTCCAAGGACGTGTGGCTCTCGGTGCGACACTGGCCCCAAGTCTCCCTGCCCCAGCGCATTCTCAGTCACGGAGCCCACTTCCTCTGGGTTTTCTGTTCCTCGTGGCCGAAACCATCTCAGATGGAGACACTGGTTACCGGTGGGGGAGGAACAGATCCTCAAGTAATTCTGAGACGAGCCAGGGACACGGGAGAATCAGACCTCTACCTCATGCTGTGTGACGTTGCTAAACAAATTGTAATTGAAGAATAATCGAGATGAACATCGTTCTTTGTCATATCCATCGACTTTCTCGTGATTTTCCAACTCTTCCGCTGTGTGAGAATGAGCCCCAGGTCGTCTTCTCTTTGCTGTTGAGGTTCTGCTGCGGGGTCTCTGTCCCCTCCCCCACCCCCTCCCCGGGATGAAGGGAAGGGCTTGTGTACTGCAATGCGGGAACCCACCTGCAGAGGCCCAGGCAAGGCCACCCTGGCATCATAAGAAACAGAGCTGACATTCCTCTCTGCTTCCCTCGCCCGTCCCGCGAGGCAGGCGATGCGCCTGCAGAAACGGAAACTCAGAGGCGCTAAAAGCTCTCGGCGGAGACATGGGAGAGCTGGAGAACCCCTTCTGGAAGCTCCTGCAAACCCACCCCTTTTACAGTGAACGTCTGCAGACCCTCGGGCAAGAGAAACGCCCTGTCCCCATGCATGACCCTAATGGGGTGGGGGTGAGCACAGGACCCCACACAACCGGTCAGATTCTTCCTCAGAAATTCGCATCTTGGGCTAAGGCCACAGCGGAGAGGGGTTATAGCTGAGCCATGCTCTAGAAAGTTCCAAAGAGCTGGTATCTGTGGCCCTTCTATTGACAACCCCATGCTTCTGAGGCTGCCCAGCTTTTCCGGGACTGCAATCTGCCCGACGGTCTTCCGGAAGCTCTTGTGTGTTTTACGTTCACCAGATTCCGTTTCTGTTGCTTGCACGCGAAGGGTCACATGGATGTTCCCTTCCTAGTGAAGAGCCTCCCCCCCCCGCCCCCCAAGGAAGCCATCTCAGAGACAGTGGCTCTCAGCACGGGTTTTGCAAGACAAGTCGGGGTTAGCCTTGGGCGGGGCGATGGGCTGAGCATCCCAGCTGGGCAAGAAAAGCGTGCACAGAAGCATGTGTGTCTTCAGGGAGCCTCAAGTATCTGGTCTGGTTGTTTGTGCCCTTAGAATGTCAGAGTCACGACCGTGTGTCCAAGAGTAACTTCCGAGACGGACGGATACGGGAATGCAGGTCAAGGGCACCACCTTCAGGGGACTGAGGGGACTGAGCTCGTTCGGAAGGGCCTCCAGGCCCTAGTGGAGGGAGAGGGGTCCTGCACACGGGGCTCCTCCCAGGCTGCGGGCTGGTGGCCACAACTCAGAGCAGCACGGTGGGGTCGGGCGGGGGGGGGGGGCCCTTCCCGACCCCCTGTCTTCCAGCGCCCCCCAGGCTGCTGGCTCACCCCTGGAGACCTGACCGGCCACCCTCACCTCGCCCGGACCCGCTGATGTCCAACACGGCTGCTGGCAGGTGAGCGCCTACGTCGGGGGACCCCACTTATCAGAGCACAAGCTTTATGTAGTTGGCTTGATTTGCCCCGTTTTTGTTACCTCCAATCCGCAATCCTCAAGGTGGCCTACTTTTATGACTCAGAAGCGTGAAAGGACTTTTGGTTCGGGTGTTTCTACCTTTGTAACAGTAACAACCCGTGTAGTTTTGTGTAACGGACAACCTGATCGTTCTCCTCTTGGGAACGGTATTTCATTTCGCTTTGTTCCCAATGGAGTATCATGGTCCCTCGGGGCTCTGACCAGTCCTGCCTTGTTTCCCTGCACATATTTTGTTTTCTGGGTACAGGCCCACCCACTCGCCCCCACCAGCCGGCCCTTCCTCTGGTAAAGTCAAAAAAGAGAGGCTTTGTGTCCTGGTGCTCGACCACTGTGGGTTCACCTTTCTGTGGGCTTGAACCTACACGCCCAGGATGGCTTTCCTGCTTTCAAGACCCTAATACCCTCCTGCCACACATATTATTTAACCCCCACCCCCTGGGGTTCACTATATATGGGGTAGAAAACATAAAGTTTATCAAGAAAAGATAAAGTGAGTTACCCGATTTATAGTTTTTATGGCATTTTTCAGAGGTAAACGAACAGCATTGTGGCTGACGCCGTATGAACTCGTCATCATGTTTCCGACCGCTGCTGGGACTCGTGTTTTCCCTGCAGTCCTGTGCTCCACCGTCCACACGGAGCCAGACATGGCACAGGTGTAAACACTGGTCTCTGAGCCCAAATTTATGAGCACTGATGACAGAGCTCGATACATGGTTTCAGATATCTTATCGTGCCGCAAAACCATTCATCACCGTGAAAATCTCGGAGTTTACATTTGAGGAAATTGTTAAGGGAATTTGTATTTCAAAAGGTGGCGGCTTCGTTGGATGGGACCGAAGGTTTTCTGCTTTGATTTATGTATTTTCCCCAGAATTATTTTCTTATTTCCGTCAGGTATAAATTTTGCAACAAACTGCTTCCATGAATTTGGATTGTGGTGATAGACCCACATGCCTATTATCTGGTAAATTCTATTTAATGTCTAGTATCTGAAAGTGCCAAATTATTATTATTATTTTAATGTTTATTTATTTTTGAGAGACAGAGTGCAAGCAGGGGAGGGGCAGAGAAGAGGAAGACAGAACCGGAAGCAAGATCCAGGCTCTGAGCTGTCAGCACAGAGCCGGACGCGGGGCTTGAACCCCCAAACCGTGAGATCGTGACCTGAGCCGAAGTCAGACGCTTAACCGACTGAGCCACCCAGGCGCCCCTGTCTTGACAATTCTATACATTATGCAATGCTCACCCTCATAAATTAGCATGTACGACGTTTCTCCACAGTGGAACTTTTAACTTGCAACGGCGTTTTTAAAGTATTTTGATTTATTATAAAACTTTACAAAGATTTTAAAAAAGGTGGGGAGCACCTGGGTGGCTCAGGGGATTGAGTGCCCATCTCCTGTTTTTTTCTGCTCAGGTCACGATCTCTGGTTTGTGAGATCGAGCCCCACATGGTGTTCTGCACTGACAGCACGAAGCCTGCTTAGGATTCTCTCTCTCCCTCTCTCTCTGCCCCTCCTCTGCTCGTGCTCTCTCTCTCTCTCTCTCAAATAAAATTTTAAAGTAATTTGATTTATTAATGTAATTTGACGAGCTTTCCCCCACATGCTTTATTGTGTATAATCTATTCATAATGTTGTTACATGTTGTCTCGCTGATGGTTACAAATGGTCTTCATTTGCACCAGGGACTTTCTCCCTGCCCATCTGATAAAATAAATGTTTACCACTTTGAGTAACATTTGCATCCGGCAACAGCATCATTAACAACAAAAAACAAGCTTATGTTTCTTGAAACTAACAAGTTGTACCTTTTCATTTCAGGAAAAACAAATTATTTCACCCAGAGTACAGAAAAAGATAGGCTTACTTCGACCTCTCTTTTTCTCCCCAAAGGCAGGAAGGAAAAGGACAGATGGGGGTGAAAACCCAGAAGAGAGAAACCAGCAGGAAAATGGCAGTTGTGCATCTTGAGTGGTGGACGTAAGACTGGAGGGGACGAGGGGCAGGCAGTCCCAGGGGGCAGAGTTCTTGCTGGGCCAGGACAGCCAGCCTGGTGGGTTCACAGGGCAGAATGCGGAGGGCCTGGGACCTGCAGAGACATCCCTGGTCGTGGAGGAAGCAGGTGCGGCAGGGAAGCGTGGTGTCAAACCCTCAAGCCCCTCCCCCGCCCCAGCTGCTCCCAGACCATCCTCCCTGGCCCTGGAAATGACTTTCTAATTTCAAGAAAAACGAGGGGCTTACTTTTATGGTTAATGATGTAAATGTCGCATGCAAATGTTACCTGAAAGTCATCAACAGTTAGAAAGCATTGACATTTTATTAGAATGGTGAATAAACTCCTGGTAAATTTGCCGTGCAAATAAAATTTGCAATCATCAATAAGGAAACATAAAATAACATTATGGATCAGTTACATATGATAAAACATTTGACATATGCTCCTGGGAACAAAAATTATGGAAGGATATTGATAAAGCAAATGAAAAATTTAGAAAAAAAAGGAAAAACCTACCAGAATCTGCAACCTTTTTCCTGCATCGTTGAAAACAACTGAATATTTTCATACATGATCTATTTAAGAACAGAGCTTTAAAAAATATTGATACGGACATGTTACCGCACTGTTAATTTCTGGAATCAACTTTTTAAAAAAAATTTTTTTTAATGTTTATTTATTTTTGACAGAGACAGAGACAGAATGCGAGTGGGTTAGGGGCAGAGAGAGAGGGAGACACAGAAGCAGAAGCAGGCTCCGGGCTCTGAGCTGTCAGTACAGAGCCCGACGAGGGGCTCGAACTCACCAGCTGTGAGATCGTGACCTGAGCCGAAGTCGGACGCTCAACCGACTGAGCCACCCAGGCGCCCCTGGAATCAACTTCCTGAAAAAGAAATTATCTGGCCGAAACGAGCAAACAGTTTTGGGAAGCGTTATTAATCGAGGCAGTAACATTTTAGTTATTACTAACAAAATGCATGGTTTCATAGCTGAGGTATATTGCAGTAATCTGCTGGGGCCCCCACGGCAGAACGTCGCAGACTGAGCGGCTCAGACAACAGGCATTTATTCCTCTCCACTCTGGAGGCTGGGAGGTGCCGGTGGATTGAGACCTTGGCGAGAACTCTCCCAGCTTCAGACAGCCGCCTTCTGTTGTGCATTGACACAGGGGAAGAGAGAGGAAGGAAGCTGTCGGGTGTCAGTTCCTATAAAGACACTAATCCCGTCACGGGGCCCCACCCTCACGATCTCCGGTAATCCTTCTCACTTCCCAAAGGCCCACCTCCAAATACCATCCCACTTGGGGCTGGGGCTTCCATGTGAATTTGGGGGACACAGTTCAGTCCCATCGCACATTTTTAGCCCCGAAAGGGGATCATTGCGTGGCTGGCGTGCACTGTCTCCCCACATCTGGTGTGTGAAGGGGTGCGTGCCCGCGTCCCAGTGCGTCTGCTGTCACACGTGTGCACCTGTGCTTGGAGGCGTGAGGAGTGGTCACAGTTGCACTGCCTGCAGTGACATGAATGTCCTCCCATAGGAGCGTGGATAAACGGGGGTGCACGCCCCCAGCACAGCACCACGCACGATTACACAACTGCATGTCGAAAAGGTGATTTCGTGCACAAGAAGGCAAGTCAGGGGGCGCCTGGGGGGCTCAGTCGGTTGGGCGTCCGACTTTGGCTCGGATCATGATCTCACAGTTCATGGGTTCAAGCATCGTTTACGGACATACACACGTGCGGCATCTGGATTAACTTCAGTTACAGGGAACTTCAGGTTATGGTATTGCTTTGGGAATTTGTTCGTATCATTGAAGTTAATCGAAATCCTACGTATGTATGTATGACTGAAGTTCCATAAAATAAATAAGATAAACTGAAGAGACAGGACATGCATATGCTGGAAGTTTCTCCATCAAGAAATGGTGTACATCTCACCATATAATGGTAGATGCTGACAGTTTTCTTCCTTAGGCACCAGACGTTGGCTTTGGGATCCTCTGAGGGCATTTTGTATCGCTTTGCTGCTGCTACTGTTGTCATTGATAGAATCTTCCCCTCAGTATAACTTATACTCTGTGATTGCGGCTGGAGAAAAGCTATTGCTTTCTATCCTTTATTCTAGAAGCCGATCACCTAACGCATTGTAAGGATTTTAAGAGAATTCATCTTAACGTTTTAAGTACATTACTCCATCACCTTCCCGTTGTGGTAATTTTAAAATAATTAAATAAATTAAATTAAATAAATTTAAAATAATTTTGTGTCTTGCTCCTGCTTTGTCTATTTTTTAATCTTCTGCATTGGCTAAAACTTCCAGAAAAATGTTAAGTAGTCGTGGCAACAGGCAATTTTGTTTTGTTTCTAACGAAAGTGAGAATATCTCTGAAGTGTGGTTTTGGTTGTTGCTCCGAGTTAGGTCATACTTTCTTCTTTTTAGGTTTCTCGACTTTTTACTTATTATATATTAAATGTTACTAAACTACTTTTGGTAAAATTTTTACCAGAAACACTTTTTAGTAGACCTTGACTAGACAAGTCAATACAAGTCTGTAACATTTATATGTATCTTTCACAAGATTATCAAAGTTTAAATGCACAATCGGACCACTAGGTGGTGTTGCAGCCCCAATTTTGGACACCTCCCCCTCCCCCGCCCCCCCCCCCCCCCCCCCACCTCGGGCATCGAATTACTGCTGATTCACTGTTAGGTTAGACCTTCCAAATGTAATCTGATCTTCAAACCATTGTCCTCCTTTTAACTTTCTCCAAAGTGGCCCTGAATTAAGAATATGCTTTGGGGGTTCCTTGCTGGGTCAGTCAGTAAAGCATGCAAGTTTTGATCTTGGAGTCTTGCGTTCAAACCCCACCTTGGGCATAGAAATTCCTTTAAAAAAAAAAAAAAGAATATACTTTGGAAAGATAATTCTTTTCTCCTCTTTATTTGGTCAGTTTTACAGGGGTATCGTTTACACACAATGAGATGCATCATGTTAAGCACATAGTGCAGAGAGTAAGAAAATGGGTATAGTCTTGTAACCAGCCCGCGGTTGTAGGGGAACATTTCCATCACCCCAGTGAGCCCCCTCCTGCCTTTCTGCAGCCAGTTCTCCCTGCGACCACCAGCCACGGATCTGCTTTGCCGCTAGCTTTTCCTCCTCGGTGATTCCACGGCGAGCCGAGCCGTGTGCAGTCCAGTCCGCCTCGGGCTTCTTTCCCGTAACAAATTGCTTTTAGGATCCTTCGTGCCGGCAAGCGATTCAGACATTGTTTCTTTTCCTTCTGGAAGGGCGTTCCTCTGCTGGATCTACGACAGTTTGTGTATCCATTCACCCCCGGGGGGGGGGGGGGGCGGGCATCGGGCATTCCCACTGTATCTCGCTTTGGGATATTACGAGTAAGTCTGCACTAAATGTTCACGCCTAATGCTGGTGCTGACACGCGTGTCTTATCCCTCCCGAGAAGGGCACCGCGTCAGCCCATCAGGACGTGCTGCTCTGCACTGTGCTTTTCCAAAGCGGCTGTTTTCCGGTCCTCCTGGCGGTGTGTGCGGGCTCGGGTCTCTTCCCACACCTTCGCCGACGCTTTGTATGACGTCTCGTCGCTTCTGTTCTTGTCAATCGTAGTTCACTGTGGCTTTCCTTTGCGTTTCTGTCGTGTGAATGACGCTGAGCATTTTTTACTGTCCCCACCGCCGCCCCAGCTACTTTGGTGAACCGCTTGTTCAAATCTTTTGCTCCTTTTAAAAAAATTGGATTATCTTTTTATTATTGAGTTGTAACAGCTCTTTACATATTCTAGATAGAAGGCCTATCTTGTATATTTTACAGACATTTTCCCACAGTCTATGGCTTGTCTTCTCATTTGGCTTAATGGTGTCTTTTGAAGAGGAAACGTTGTTAATTTTTGACGAAATCTAATTCGCTAAGTTTTAAAATACATGGTTTATGCTTTTGGGGCCCAATTAAGAAATCTTTGCCTAACTCCAGGCGACCAAGGCTGTCTTCTATTATTTATCTCTGAAGGTTCATACTTCTGGCATTTACATGTGGATCTACGACCCGGTTCAAGGGAGCCTTTCTGGTTCTGTGAGGTAAGGGTTGACTCTGGTTGTTTTGTTTTGATTTTGCATGGTCCTAGCTAACCGTGTCAGCACCGTTCGCTGGTGAGGTGATCATCTCAGAAATTCATTGGCTACCTGAGCAGGTCTGGTTCTCTGATTCCCGGGCACCACAGCATCTAGACGACTGCTGACTCACGGCTGGTGATTCGGACCCCCAAGTCCAATGTGTGTGTGCCCTCCCTCTGCAACCGACAAGCAGCTGGTGTCCTACAGTTCAGCTCAGTTCTGACACCACCTGCCTGAAGGCGGCACCTGATCCCACAGGGTAAAGGCCCGTGCCCGGCACCGTCTTGCAACTGAAATGGAAGTGGCCGGTGGGCAAGTGTGAGCGAGCACACGCTGACCTGATGCTGTTCCGGACACCCCCCCCCCCCCCCGCTGACGCCCCCACCACGGGGGGAAGGGGTCCATCCGGCCAGAGGGAATCTGGTCTCATCCGGTGACTCTGTGAGCAGCTGGCATTCCTGTGATGCTCCCAGAGGCAGTGTGGCTGGCGCGGCCTGGCGTGGCCAGTGCAGCTGGTGTGGCCCAGGTGGCGGTGTGGCCTGTCCTAGCTGGCTGGAGGACTGGGGCGTGGAGTCCCCCTAGGACGGTTCACAGGAAGGCCGGGAGCAGTGACTCTTGCCGGCTGCACGCGGCTTCCTCACTGGGAAGAGGACTGTGCACCTGTCAGTGCTCCACGGGTGCTGTGTATATAGTGAGTGCATAGTGTTCCTGGCGGGTCCTCAGGTGAACAGCCACAAACCTTTCCGTGTCCGAAGATGGGAGGGGATGTGGCTGCGGCCCACGGAGCCACGTCCCAGGAACGACCCATCGCACAGGTTCTGGACCGTGATTGGCCGTCGACCGAGGGAGAGGCTCTGGGCCGGAGTGCCTGGGCCCTCTGTGCCCCTCCATCCCCCTTCCATGCCTTCGTCCTGCAAACATGCCTGTGCTTCCCAAAGAACTTCGGAAAGTTTGAGTTAACACTACCGTGTGAAATCGCGTCTGTATGCATTCAGACTGGGATCACAGAAACTCTCCCCAAATATCACAGCCCTGGAGTTAGAGGGAGACTGTCTCAGCGAGAGAGTTCAGGGTGGAGACACCCCTTGCCCTCAGCCGAAGCCTTCTAGCATTTAAGACACAGTCCAGAAAGTGCTAGACTAGACTTTGTCTTTAATGTCCACTAGGCCTGCAAAACGCCCCCCAGCGGTGGTGGTGATGCAACCGGCCCCTGCCCTGGGGGGGAGAGGCATGGATGGTGGGGAGTGGACAGCTGGCCTCAGCCTCAGACTGTCCCTTGGGTGTGACCTGAGGAGCTGCCACTGACCTCAGGGTACAGGGGTCGCCCTGTTACTTCTGCCCACTTTGGCCCCATTTCCAGCAATAAAAGTTCCATCAGGGTGCGTGCTGCACGCAGGGTGAGGGCGGTGTCTTGTGGTGACTTCTGCGTCCCGAGTACGTGGTGGGGGCCACGGTTTCCCTACAGGCCTCGCGCTGCAGACGACCCTGGGGTCTGGGCTGCGCTCCTGGCCGGCTGAGCCCGTCTGACGTTGATGTTTGCAGTGCTCTCCCCACGGGAGGAAACATCTCTGTCCCCGCGTGGTGACAGGGTGCCAAAATGTCCCTCTTGGCTTTTCCCGGGCTGCAGGAGGGAGGGCGGTGGCCCTGGGGGCCCTGCCCGGGACGGGGGCCCTCTGTCACCCTGCAGGACGCCCCTGGGCTTGGCCGCGTGACCACCGCCAGCTCCAGGGACGCCCCTGAAAGTCCTTTACTCCTCTCGTCGCCTTTGGAGGACCCTTCCTCCCCGAGCCCAGCTTTGATGTGGGGATTGCTGTGAGGCTCCCCGAGCCCAGGGCTTCTCAGATGGGAGCAGGGCAGAAGCCCCTGAGGGGTGTTACGATGCCGGCCTCCTGGCTCACCCCGGGTCCCCCGTCCAGGAGATGGGGGTGCGGATGCCTCCTGGAGAAGTGCCGTCTTCTGCGAATGAACCCCTTTCAGTGTTAGGGCTGGGAGACACTGGGGACACTTGTGCCCCCAGCCTGTGTCCCATGGAACCTGGAGTTTATGGTCCACACAGGGGGCCTGAGGCCAAGTAAGTCTGGGATCCGAGGCGCGCCCAACCTAGGCTTCCTCCAATGGCGCCTCCCAAACCTGCTTAAAAATGGAGCTGGTCTGAAGCCACCGTCCCTTCTGGCCTGGGTAGGGTTCCCCCGGTACTAGTTTGAGAAGCTGCTGCGAGCTCTACTTGTCCCGGGGGCGCCGGCACAGTCTGCCCGCACGTGGAGAGCCCTGTGCCCGTGCTCCCGCGAGCCCCCCACCCCCACCCCCACCCCCGCGCCGTCACCCATCTAACTCCCGAGCCTCTCCTAGGCGCTTCCCCGCCCCTCCCAGCCCTGCCTCGGCTTCGCAGAGCTCCTGCCTGGGCTGCAGAGGGAGGTGGTGAGGGCTGGCGGGGTCGGGAGGTGCTCGGTGGGTGGTACGCCTCCCCTGCCCCCCTGCACGTGGGACTTCCTGAGGTCCGAGCCCGTAAACACCTCCTTGCACACGGTAGGCGCTCAACTACTGATCGTGGCTGGGGTGGAGCCGGCTGCCTGCCTGCCCTCCCCCTCCTGAGCACAGGGGAGCTCTGGGGCACACGGTCATCCCTTAGGACACCTTACAGAGCTCAGCCATGGCAGGGAGCACCCTCTGGGACTGGGGACGACCCCTGTCCTGCCAGCAGGGAGCACCCGTGTCCTGGAGGAGGGAGGACCCCTGTCTTGGAGGAGGGAGCACCTCTGTCCTGGGAGGAGGGAGCATCCCTGTCCTGGGAGGAGGGAGTACCTATGTCCTGGGAGGAGGGAGGACCCTTGTCCTGGAGGAGGGAGGACCCCTGTCCTGGGAGGAGGGAGTACCTATGTCCTGGGAGGAGGGAGGACCCTTGTCCTGGAGGAGGGAGCACCCCTGTCCTGGGAGGAGGGAGTACCTATGTCCTGGGAGGAGGGAGGACCCTTGTCCTGGAGGAGGGAGCACCCCTGTCCTGGGAGGAGGGAACATTCTTGACTGGGAGGAGGGAGCACCCATGTCCTGGGAGGAGGGAGGACCCCTGTCCTGGAGGAGGGAGGACCCCTGTCCTGGAGGAGGGAGGACCCCTGTCCTGGAGGAGGGAGCATCCCTGTCCTGGAGGAGGGAGCACCCCTGTCCTGGGAGGAGGGAGCACTCCTGTCTTGGAGGAGGGAGCATCCCTGTACTGGGAGCAGGGAACACTCCTGTCCTGGAGGAGGGAGCACCCCGTCCTGGGAGGAGGGAGTGTCCTATCCTGGGAGCAGGGAGCATCCATGTCCTGGGAGGAGGGAGGACCCCTGTCCTGGAGGAGGGAGCATCCCTGTCCTGGAGGAGGGAGCACCCCTGTCCTGGGAGGAGGGAGTACCCATGTCCTGGGAGGAGGGAGGACCCTTGTCCTGGAGGAGGGAGGACCCCTGTCCTGGGAGGAGGGAACATTCTTGACTGGGAGGAGGGAGCACCCCTGTCCTGGGAGGAGGGAGCACCCATGTCCTGGGAGGAGGGAGGACCCCTGTCCTGGGAGGAGGGAGCACCCCTGTCCTGGGAGGAGGGAGGACCCCTGTCCTGGAGGAGGGAGGACCCCTGTCCTGGGAGGAGGGAGCACCCCTGTCTTGGAGGAGGGAGCATCCCTGTCCTGGAGGAGGGAGCACCCATGTCCTGGAGGAGGGAGGACCCCTGTCCTGGGAGGAGGGAGCACCCCTGTCCTCGGAGGAGGGAGCACCCCTGTCCTGGAAGAGGGAGCACCCCTGTCCTGGGAGGAGGGACAACCCCTGTTTTGTAAACAGGGAGCACCCTTGTTCTCTGAGCAGGGAGGACCTCTGAGCTGACCACCCCAGGTGACACTGGCTTCCGAGGGTTGAAGAGGGCAGGGCCATGTAGTGGACGGTCTCACTTTCTCAGAGCCAGTCTCCGAAGGCTCCACACACGCATTTCCCCACACACCCCCATGGTTTCTGGGTCACGGGGTCCCAAATGGGTTTGCACTCTGGAAGGTGACAGCGTTGTCTCAACTGCCTGGCAGAGTGGAGTGACTGGGGGTAGCTGGTCTCTGCTGGGCTGACATGTTGTGTTGCAACAACACACGCAGCCACAAACACAAATCATCCCCGGCAGAGGAACATGGTTGCTCAGGCTGCTGTTGTGCCCTGGAGGAGACATGGGGAGGGGGGGACGGGCAGCTTGGGCCATGCGGTTGCCCCTTCCGGCAGGGACTCTGGTGGGACGGCTCTGTGGGAGGAGGGGCCCGGGGCTGCCATTACTATCGAGGGAGGAATCAGACGGAGGTGGACAAGTCAGGGGCGCGCCAGTCCATGGAGCCGCCATCATCTGGCATGTGGGGGACCGTGTGTGTCCCAGATTGGCAGCATTTTGGAGAAAGCTACCTTGTAGGTCCCTTCAGGTTTGATATCGTCTAAGAGTTTGTAAGAAAAAATAGTGCGTCAGCTTGTGTCATGTGGCCGCGTAGGGAATTCAGAACGCTGAAGGATGTGGGGCGTCACGGCATCCCTGATTTGAAAGGAAGCAGGTGTCCCAGTCACCGGGTTTCCCTGTGAAGGCTTGGGGCCGTGTCTCAGGGCTGCTGCTCGGAGACAGTCCAGGTCCTGCCCGTGCGTGTGGCAGCATGAACCTGAGATGTGCACGAGGTCTGGAGCGGGGCGGCTAGGATCCCAGCTCTGTCACTAGCTGTGTGACGCCGGTCCTCACTTTTTCCACCTGTACGGCGGGCAGGGGCATCGCCACCGACATGTTCCTGGGGGCCGGCTCTGCTCTCTCAATGAGGGTGGTCCACACTGCCTGCGGCAAACACGTGGATGGCAGGACGGGGCCAGGGCTCCCTGCTGCCGGGGCCGCTGCTTCTGCGCACCGTCAACTGTGTGTGGCCAGAGCCCACGGGCTTCCGGGATACACACAAGGGTTTAGATGAAAACGAAGATACTGCTTGACTGAGCTCGGAGCTGTATTCTTTCCGACCACTAGATGGCACCACACTCCAATCACGAAACCCCAACAGGCACTAGGTCAGGGCTCCTAAGGAGAGCCAGACAGGTTTTCGAAAACTTGTTAGTCTCCTTATCCTTCGTGGACCACACGGTTTGCCCCAAAAGCTCTAGAAAAGGTTTTACAGAGAAGTTTGTCTCTCCCTTCTTCACGACAAGCTCCAGAGCCAGCTGGTCTGAGTTCAAAACCCCACTTTGCCACCTCTTGGCTGTGTGACCTCAGGTAGGTTGCTTGCCCTCTCTGTGCCCAGGGTTCCTCATGTGACAATAGTACCTACCTAACGATTCAGGGATGTTTTTAAAGTGCCTGACCTGTAGCCAGCCCTATAAAAAATCTGCTGAATAAAACCGTAACACCAACACCACTAATGATAGCACACTCGAGATTTGCTTCTTATTTTTATGTATAAAAATGTTTCAAGATTGCATTTTAATGTAACCTCTACCCCCAGCATGGGGTCCGAACGTACAACCTGGAGATCGAGAGTCACGTGTTCTACCGACTGAGCCGGCCAAGGCTCCCGCTCTGTTCTTCTCATGTGGGTGAAATTCAACACTGAAAAACGGAATTGCACGTAGAAGCGTCACTAAAATAACTTGAGTGTATGTAAATATTTTGCATTTCTAGAATTCCAGGTTATGTAAACAGCGGAAGCAATCTTCACAATTTATTGCTGTAACTTACTTCTGGGAAGCAGGCATTTTCGCAAAAGGGAAGTGGAAGAATTTTATCCGTGGCTACTTGCTAACACGGGCGTGGCGGCCACCTGCATGCCTCCGGGAAGGCGCGACCTCGGGTAAGTTTGATGGCTGTCTCTCCTTCGTGCCCTCAGTGCACATCTGAGACTTTCTCTGGGTCATTCCGGAGTTAACAACCACTTCCCCTCCGCTGTGAACAGAATGGACCGGAGTCCGGTGTCAAGAGGGGCAGCTCGGTCAAAGGTCGTGCCCCCTGCCCCGCCCTGCCTGGAAACACAGCCTCGCGGATGTCTGCCTTGTTGATCTCGTGACAGACATATGGCCAGCATCGCTCCTCTGCGCGATGCCCAGAGCACGAGTCAGGGGGATGGTGGCTGGAGCGGAGTCTCTTCTCCGTGAGAAGTTTGAATTTGTCTTACCTGCGATGGAGTCGCAGAACGTTTAACTGCACAAAAGCACGAAGAAGAGGATGACCCATCTTTACAATCCCAGCGCTGCACGGTGCAGTCGGGGTTTCTGTTTGGATATTTTGAGTAGCTGGAGTCAGGTGCACTGATGTGCACACGCCCCTGCAGTCACACGGCCCCTTGTCTGAGGTTTCGTCATGTCATGAGATCGTCTCCGGAGCATATCTTACGACCCCGTAATGTTTCTTTCAGGACCACCTGCTGTATACCGCCTGCCTCCTCCGGTGGCTTCCGATTCCCACTGTTAGGAAGGAACGCCCCAGCGAACACTTCCTTGCGATGCACACGTTCCGTCGCCCTTGTTCAGGTGACTGAAGAACTGTGGGTTCGACAGGAGGACAAGCAGGGACTCTCTCTACCTTGAAATCACGCACTAACCTTTTGCTCAAGGTAAAGCTAAGTCAGCAGCAAAACCCGCCTTTGAACCTGTGGTGCTAACTTCGCCGCCTGAGTATCCAAGGCCCTTTTCTGGGTGCTCACGCACCTGCTCTGAATCGTCCTTCAAACATAAAGGGGGACTTTCCGTTCAGAAGTTGGTGGCCGTACATGCCCAGACTGCACTGCACGCTATAAGGGCTTCCCGTGTGCTGTTAGAGAAGAGAGTTAAACACCAGCTCGTCGCCTACGGAGACTAGGCGTGGGGCGGGGGGCAGGGTGGGGGCGCGCCATGTGACGTTTGGGCCGCGTCTGGGGCTCCCACCTACACAAACAAGTCAGAGCGAATTTGTAAGTCATTTTAGAACCCTGCCCCCCAAACAAGAGCGGAGTGTGGGCCAAATGGTGACCTGGCGTGACCTTTAGAAACTCCCAGGGAGGCCCCTGAAAGGCAAACGTTCAGGGCTTCTTTCCGCGGGATGGGGGTAGGGGCCCAGGCTCGAAGTCTGGGCACACGGCCAGGCCGGGAAGGACAGCACATCTGTGGGCTTCTCGGGGTCGGGGGAGCGCAGCCACGGTGAGACCTGCTGTCACTGCCTGCGGCTGTGACATGTGTCACCGACCATTGCTTACTCACGGTAGGGAAAGTGCCACGCGCAGGAATGGCCCGCCCCCACCCCTCTAGGGGCTTCAGGGGTTTCAATGAGCCGTGAGTAACCGCTCCTTCCAGAAACCCCTCTTGACACACGGGCTGACCACAGACGTCCGGCCGGTGCTCCGTGGGGATTCCCCTTTCTTGTTTTCCCGTTCGGTCGCACCTGCCATCCAGTGACGCTCCCTGGGGTGGGGTGAGGGTCTCGCATAGCTCCCCGGGGTGACGGCGGGTGGGGGCGTCACTGCCCTGTGCCCCATACACCGGGCGCATTTGAGACGCTGCTGCTGGGTTTTAGCTAATAGGTGTGTGTTTTGCACAAAGATTTGGTTTCTTTCTTGAGTTAATGAAGTTTTGTCACCAACTCATGCCCACACTGCCATCTGTGAGTTTTGGGGAAAAAACCCAACACTTCTTTGAAACCCAGGAGGCCTGTTGTGCCTTGTGAAGGGGCTGGATAAATAGGGTGGGGTGGGGGTAAGTGGAACCCCTGGACCCTCTGCAAGGGGGTCAACACAGACTGCTCCAAGAGCCCTGGGCCCACACGAGACACAGTCCCACCCAGTGTGCGACACAAATGGTGCCTAACCTATTCGAGGTCATTTTCTAAGAACCTGGCCCTTTTATTTTGTTTTTCAAACTTCTTCTTTTTTTTTTTCTTAACATTTATTTGTCTTTGAGAGACAGAGAGAGAGCGAGACAGAGCATGTGTGGGGGAGGGGCAGAGAGAGAGGGAGACACAGAATCCGAAGCAGGCCCCAGGCACCAAGCTGTCAGCACAGAGCCCGACGCGGGGCTCGAACCCACGAACCATGAGATCATGACCTGAACTGAGGTCGGACGCCTAACCAACTGAACCACACAGGTGCCCCTAAACTTGTTTCTGTTTGAAGTTTGCAAGGGCGGAAGCAGATGATGTAAAGGAGCAAAGCAGCTGGGTGAACCGGAGAGGAGCCGCCTAGTCTGGAGGCCCCTGTGCGTGTCCCTCCAGCTGATGGTTACTGTGGGGGTGGGGGTGGGGACCGCAGGCACATGGGGACCAAATCTTTCCATTTTCCAAGAGAAGCTGGAAAGGCAGAATTTTCTGTGAGAGCAGCCGGTTTGGAAACCTGGCTTTGACTTTGTCCCCGAGACGAGCCACAGGCCAGAGGAGCCCTGCGTGCAAGGAACCCTGTGTCCTACGGCCACTGGCCACTGGCTTGCCATTTGATGGCCACGTGCTCACTCTAGAAGTAAATAAGTTTTGCAGCAAGGGCTACCTCATAAGGTTTACTGCTCACTCGAAGCCCACCTCTTTCCATCCCCCAGCGAGCGACAACTCTCCCACATCGTAGTCAGGCCGTGAGAGACTGTGTTAGCAAAAATAGCTAATTAACATTTCCAAAGGGTCTTTTAAGAAAATATTTACTTATTTTGAAAGAGAGAAAACATGAGTAGAGGAGGGGCAGAGAGAGAATCCCAAGCAGGCCCCACACCGTCTGTGCAGAATGCGATGTGGGGCTCGATCTCACAAACAGAGATCATGAGCTGAGTTGAAATCAAGAGTCGGATGCTTAACTGACTGAGCCACCCAGGCACCTCCCAAAGGGTCTTTAAAACAGAGCATCCCTGAGGATGTGTGTTTCATAAAGTCACTATCACCCTCATTATTGAGGCTCAGGGAAGGCTTAGGGGTGCCATCACGGGGAGTTGGGATGACATCACAGCGTCCTAGGACCTGGGGCTCCAGCGGGCTGAGTCACTGGCCGAACGTAGCTTGGGAGCAGGTGGGGCATGTGGTAACCGGGATGGGTTCGGGCACTACCCCTCTCCCGGTAGTCCCACCAGTAGGTGGGGAAACGGCAGACCCAACAGCTCCTGCATTTGTCTAGACCCCAGGGTGGTGGTGGCTGGGTCTCGTGGAGGCCAAATTGGCTTCCAGGTAAGACGTCTCTTTCCCAGTTGAGATGAGGGCTTTGCGGCCGTTTGGACTGACCGAATATATCCGTGTGAAGCCATATCCTATGGCATACCAGAAAGGCGGTTTTCCTGAAACCAAATACCCTAAAAATGTGAGCAGAGGAGAATGGCCCACGGGCTTGTCAGCCCTCTTCCTCCAGGTTGGCTCAGTGCCACCTGGAAATGCTGCCCCGCCCGCCGCGTCCCCTCCCCAGCCAGGCCTGTCCAGTGGCCTTCCTGTAGGAGGAGGGGCTAAGACCGGATGCCCCCCAGATTTGTATTGTTATAAATTGGGGAGGCTGGGGTGAGATGTGCGGTAAGTTCTATCTGCAACATTTCCTGGGGACCTGGAATTAATACATTTTAAGATTTTTAATACAAACAAAAAGATCAATACCTAAACCTCCGTCCCTTAAAAATAAACATTTTATATCAAGACATACCGTCATTCTGCAAACCACCAGCAAAGAAGGAAAGGAAGCAGCAGCAAGTGAAGGCGTCAGGTGCCTGGCTCTCGCCACTAGAAGAAGACACCTGGGATTTCTGGGACAGGAGGTGAGCACGCACAGGCTTCTCCGAATCCCGGAAGCGGCCCTGCCTTCGCAGAGTCTAAGTCCACTGGGGGGTGTGCAGGCCGCCAGTTCATTCTGTCGTCCATTTTCTAGAAGTTTAGCAGCAGCGCCTGGGCTTGCTGCGAATCCCCGTGCAGGCTCCAGGATCTTAGAAAAGGGGGCCATGAAGCGCACCCCGGCGCGACAGCGTAAGTGATGCTGTCCATGGACAGTCTGCAAGTGCTGGCTTACGGGCCCCAAACGGTGACCTCACAGCAGGGGCTGTGTACCTCCTCTAGCTTTAGTTGTTATAAGTGGCAAACAAGCTTGTTATATACGTATATTTAAGCCATTAAAACATTTCAAAATAGCCTAAGAAATCTGGGCTCTGCCTCCATCAGGACTAGGTCGGAGTGTCCTTTTGTCCTCATTCCCCCCGCCCCACCCCCGGGGTGGGTTGCGCAGCCCTTTCTCTGGTTTCCATTAGTGCGCAGCTGGGTTGGGGCTCAGCGGACCCGCCAGGGCCAACCCCCTAGAAGCCAACGGAAGTGGGGGCGGGGGTAGCGCGAGTCTTTCTGGACAGCCTGTAGGTGGCGCTCCGGGAAAGGGATCCAGAGCTGCCTTCTTCAAGCCCCTGGGGACAAGAGCTCCCGGTCCCTGCGGAGCGCACCTGGCTGCGTAGACAGTGCAGAGCCCCGTGGGAGGACTCGGTGGGGGGGGTTGGGAATCACATGCAAAGCGGCGCCCCTGCTGGGGATGCGCACCCAGGCGCGCAGGAGCGGCACGTGGCCCGACCTCCACGCGCCGGGCAGCCCCGCGACCCCCACGCGCGGCGGGGCCCTAGCAGCCCCACCCTGCGGCAGGTGGACAGTGTCGCTATGAAGAGAAAGCCTCGATTGTCCCTCCTGCAAACCGCCACACGCCAGACCTCCGCTATTGTGCGCTCTCCATAGAAATGCAAACGAGCCGCGTGCGCCGGCCGCAATCTGCTCGCGCGTCCCAGCGCCCCGCAGCGCAGCGCTCGGCCGCGGGCGGGGAGGTCGACTGGGACCCTCCAGGGCGGCGGGGCCGGGGCGCTGAGTGTGCGGGGAGGCCTGGCCGGCGGACTCGCGCTGTCGCCCGAGGCAGCTGTGCTGAGGCCCTTTGCAAGCTTAAAGCCCGAGCTGGGTGCTTTATACTTTAAGTTCCGGTTTAAAAGCAACAGTCTGCTAAACTTGAAATTAAAAGTAAAGAAGAAAATAGAAAAAGGTAGCAACAAAAATAAGTGCAAAACAAATCTTTAGTTTCTCCAAAGGTGCATTTCACAAATTACAGCGTCCTATTAACAAGCAAGATTTTTTTTTTTTTAACTTTTTCCTTTTAAGGACTTAAAACAACAAAAAGGCGAGTGAAATCTGCAGGCTCCAGTCTGCCTGGTAACACCCGGACAAAAGCGGCAGATTTGAGGCATTGTCATCCCCCGCACCCCTCCCCACGTGGCCTTCTGGCACGAGCCGCGGCCGCCGCCTCATTTGCATCAGAAAGCGAGCGCCGGCCAATGGGCGCGCAGCCTAGCGCCAGCTGGCGGCGGGGCGGCCCTGCCTATATAAGGGCGCGCGGCGGGCCGGGGCGCACTTGCCAGCCGTGCGCTCGCCGGGTGGCCCCAGCCTCCCGGTGCCCGCCGCGTCCGCGCCCCTCGCTCCTTTCGTGGATAACTAGCTAGCTGCTCGCCGACCGAACCATGACTCTGGAGGAAATCCGCGGCCAAGACACGGTTCCCGAAAGCACCGCCAGGTGGGTCGGCGCCGGGCGCCGATGTCTTGGGGCGCGGGGAGCCTGGCAGTGTACTGGACGCAGCCGGTCGGGCGGCCACCTTCGGGGAGCCGCGCGGGTGGGAAGCCGCTGGGCGGGAGCCGGGGCGCCCGAGGTGCCTGTCCTCGGCTGGGGTGCCCGGGGTGTGTCCTCGGGGCTGGGGGATCCCGCCGCGCCTTCTGGCCAGTCCCCGCTCACGGCGCTGGCTCGTCCGCAGGATGCAGGGCGCCGGGAAAGCGCTGCACGAGCTGCTGCTGTCGGCACAGCGCCAGGGCTGTCTCACCGCCGGCGTCTATGAGTCCGCCAAAGTCCTGAACGTGTGAGTGTGGACGCGGCCCCGGGTGGGAGCGACCGGGGGCTGGGGGGGGGGCGGCGGCGGCGGCGGCGGGGCACCCCGGGCTCGCCGCCTCGCCCTCACCGCCCCCTCCCCGCCCGCGCAGGGACCCCGACAACGTGACCTTCTGCGTGCTGGCCGCCGACGAGGAGGACGAGGGCGACATCGCGCTGCAGATCCACTTTACGCTGATCCAGGCGTTCTGCTGCGAGAACGACATCGACATCGTGCGCGTGGGCGACGTACAGCGGCTGGCGGCGATCGTGGGCGCGGGCGACGAGGAGGCCGCGTCGGGAGACCTACACTGCATCCTCATTTCGGTGAGTGTCGCCTCCGCCCGGGTGTCGCCCCGCCGCGGCCGGCGTCCAGCCAGGCTGACCTCTGCGCTCTGCCCGCAGAACCCCAATGAGGACGCGTGGAAGGACCCCGCCTTGGAGAAGCTCAGCCTGTTCTGCGAGGAGAGCCGCAGTGTCAACGACTGGGTGCCCAGTATCACCCTCCCCGAGTGACAGCCCGGAGGGGGCCTTGGTCTGATCGACGTGGTGACGTCCCGGGGCGCCTAGCGCGCGGCTGGCTCTGTGGACGCGCCCTCGGAGGTGGGGCGCCGGACCGGAGCGCTGCGTGGAGAGCTGCGAGGAGGGGCGGTCCCCTGCAGGAGGGGCCCGGCGGCGGCGGCGGCGGCGGCGGCAGGGGCAAGTCTGGCCCCCAGCCCGGGACTCTGCGAGTGTGGGGAGTGGCCGCTTGCCCGGGAAGGCCGGAGGCGGGCCGTGGGCCACGGGGGCCGGGAAGGACGCACCGGCCGGGCAGGCGTGACTCAGCAGCCTGCGCGCTCTCGACAGGAAGGAGGGGAAAGGCCAGGCGGGCGAGGCCTGGACGACAGTTGCAGGAGCTCCGTCGGACTGAGCAGCACCGCTGTGCACCAGCGGGCCGGGCGACGCTCGGGTTTCGGAAGGATTATGCTGCTGCACCTTTGAGTTTTTGACAATAAATTTACTGAAACAAACTTCTTCTCTTTATTGAGGGCAGGGGGTCCTTGCCCGAGGGGGAAGCGGTGTGCAGGGTTCCAGGTGATCGCTGACCCCCCGGGGACTGCCTGGCACCTATCATCCTCCGGTGGGGCTGAGTTAGGGGCTCCTGGGGCGCTGGGAATGGGGGAGGGGCGCTGGAGCGTGTTAGGGCCGAACTCGAGCCCTGCCCCCATTTCTCTCTTTTTAGGGAGATTTTTAAACTTGCAAGACAGGAGCATACTTGAGATAAGACATCAGGGCAGCAGCCAAAGGCTGGCCATCCAGCCTGATAACAGCGGCCTCTCCCTCCCCTCCCCCTCTCCTGCCCGCAGCCCCCTCCCTGCTGACAGCTGCTTATCAGAGCGGCTTGCAGGATGCAGGCTGCGCCCTCCTGCACAATGAACGCTGCCTCGTGCAGCCGCTGCCCTTTGTGGTCCCCAAGGATGGTGGCAGAATGCTCTCGGGAACCTTCTCCTCTTAAAGGCTCGGCGCTTACGGCAATGTCACCACGGTATTAATATCGTGGATGACATGATGCCTGTGTTTAAGCATGAGTCATCATTCTGTCACGGCTGTGGTAGAACTTAAAAGATCTGAGCAAAAATGGGAAGACATCGTCGACACAAACGGGGTGAGCCATTGTGAGTGGAGCCGGCTTCTGTTACCTGCTATTCCGAGTGCTCTCTGCCCACACGGAGTTAGGAGGCTGTGTTCACAATCCCATTTAAACACTTGTGGAAGCAAAAGAATTTAAAGCTTTTCCACAAAGACCTTCTTTGAGAAACATCCAGGAGCCGGGGGGTGGGGGGAGATGTCCGGAGTGAATCAATCTTTTTTATTAGGCCAGTACGTCCTGATTGCGCCTCTCTGCTTGGCCGGAGCCGCGTCCGGCAGGGGAAATGCCCATGGGGCTGGCCTGCTGTTAGCAAGCTGCCTGGCAGCCCAGGGGGCCTTCTGGGCAGAGGAGGGATGGTGTATCGTTTTCCTAAGCAGAAAGTTCTCCCGATTTACCAGCTGTCCCAGGTGGGCTCCACTTTTTTTTTAATTTTTTTTTTTAATGTTTTTTATTTATTTTTGGGACAGACAGAGACAGAGCATGAACGGGGGAGGGGCAGAGAGAGAGGGAGACACAGAATCGGAAACAGGCTCCAGGCTCCGAGCCATCAGCCCAGAGCCTGACGCGGGGCTCGAACTCACGGACCGCGAGATCGTGACCTGGCTGAAGTCGGACGCTTAACCGACTGCGCCACCCAGGCGCCCCGGGGCTCCACTTTTTAAATTCTCTCCAAATCCTGGAAGCCTTCACAGGAAAAGAGGACTGCTCGAGCTTAATTATTCTTCTCAGAATGAAAGTGTTCTGTTTCACATTTATCATCTCTTCGAGACGTTTCCCCCTTGATGAGACAGAGGCCCAGTGAAATAATTCAGGTGTGTGTGTGTGTGCGTGTGCCTGAGTTTCGTTAATATTTTACCTACTTGCTTCTCAGAACCTCGAGCGTATGTCTACGCCAGCGTGCATCCTGGCAAACGACCATTTGCCACAGCAGGCTATAGTAAACACAAATGGGGCATAATTACTTTAAAATGTGCCCTTTGGTGAGTGAATTTACAGAACATTGCACAGAGCGGGCAGGCAGACACCCCTGCTGGCCGCCTGACCCCTCATAGACCAGTCAGTTGGCAACTCTTAAGAAACTCGGCTTTCTTGGATGGGAACTCACAGCCAGGGTGCCTGCTGGAGCCTCAGGGCCTAGGAGAATTTGCAGGCAAAAAAATGCACGCTTGGACAGTGCAAACCCCAAAGCTGCTGGTTTTGTTTTGCTTTGTTGTTTTGTTTTTGACGAATGGGATTTTATGCAATTACAATGAGATACCCAGGTGATAAGACTGACGGTGCTGTGACACAGTGCTGCCTCCACACTTCCAACAACCACAAGTGGTAATGCGTAGATAAGCGGGCGATCACGGGCACACGGAGGCGATCCACACAGACAGCGCCCGGAAAGCGCTGCATGAATGTTAATGACAATAGTACTTGAAAGTTAATGAAGGCATTTGCTGCAGATCACAGAACGCCAGGTGGGCTGGTAGATTTAAGGCCCGAGTTCTGGTCCAGGGAGACCCTGAGCTGCGAGCCGGCTCTGTCCAGGTGTCCAGTCCTGACCCGTTTCTGGCCCGCTCTCCCCCACAGGAAAATTTCCGGGCGCCATTCGGGGTAGTTGGTGTTTATCCCTCATTTTGCCGATGAGAAAGTGACCTCGGGTAGGTGAAGTGGCTGCTGCTGGTGAGCTCTTAGGGGGTCCCAGTTGTGTCCGATGCCCCATAGACCTGCGTTTCCAAGGCTGGCGGAGGGCTGTCTGGCCCCCACGGTGGCCGGTCCGTCCCAGGCCCAGCTGACCGACGTGCCAAAGGCCGCACGTGAGGCTTCTCCAGAGGGAAGGCGGTGGCTGGGAGCATGTGATGGGAGCAGCACGGATCTACCTGCCCGTGACGGTGGGAACCTGGCCTGACGGTCTGGAAGTGTCGTCTTCTGGTTAAGGCCAAACTTCCTGATGCCGCCGTGGCTTCACGTTACTCTGAGAAGACACGCTTCTCTGCCTCTCCAGCCTCTGGACGTGGGACAGCAGGTCAGTGAAATACAGGAACGTCCGGTGGGGTCTGAAAGCCAAGTCCTGGAAAGCAAGGTCAGTTAAGGAAACAGCGTCAAAAGGATGTAAAAGCTTTTCTTTTTCTTTCCCCAGAGCAGGCGCGGATCCTACAAGCACGGGCCATTTCTTCATCATGCCGCACACTAGTTGTGGTTTTACTCCTTCACCTCGAGGGGAGGTGGGATTCACAGGACTCAGCCGTTCAGGGCTCCAGGCCGGTCTCGGGTTGGAGACATCAGCCCCGTTGTGTGGCGAGGGGGTGGAAGAGATTCAGCTCTTTGGCTCGGACTCCTCAGCTACCCCGTCTTTGTGACAGTGGCCCGGGGCCACATTCGTGCACAACTTTTCTTCCCCAAGTGAGAATAACCCAGGAAGAAGATTTACACTTGTTGCATTTTTTTTTAATGTTTATTTATTTTTGAGAGAGAGACACATAGAACACAAGCTAGGAGAGGCAGAGAGAGGGAGACACAGAATCCGAAGCAGGCTCCAGGCTCCGAGCTGTTGGCACAGAGCCCGACATGGGGTTCGAGCTCACAAACCGTGAGATCGTGACCTGAGCTGAAGTCGGATGCTTCTTAACCGACTGAGCCACCCTGGCACCCCAAACTTGTTGCGTTTCTATTCTGGCAGAGCACAGGCCAATGGAATTCTAAGTGGGAACATCGACCCAACAGTGAAAAGCAAAGTTGAAAGAAAAGATACAGGCTGGAGAAAGTGTCCTGTTTCTCAGCAAGACCCCAGCGGTTCCTGGGACCCTGTACCACCTCCCACCCCCACCCCACAGGAAGGGAAGCGTGGACCCCAGGAAGGAGGGGGTGGACAGTAGGTCAGGCAGGGTGAGGACCGCTGTGGGAAGACGCCCCGAAAACCATTGTGCGTGCATTTCTGCCCGGGGTTTCTGCAAATCGCTCCTGTGCTGGTTCCGTGGGGGCCCAGACAATGACAAGGAACGGGGAGAGGCTCCCGGAGCGTCCAGAGGCATTTCTCTTGCATTTCTTGTGGCAATGCTCCCGTGTCTCCACACCGTCTCTTTCCATCCCTGTCTCTCCGCACAGACCCCACCCCCTCAGATCTTGGCTCTGAGACCCCTTGTGCCGGCCTTGACCTCTGCTGTCACCCCACCTTCCTGATCACTGGCTCCAGTTACCTGCCTACAAAACGGGTATCATGGTGGCACCCCTGTCACCCCGTGGATAACGGAGACCACAGCATTCCTGCTGCCCTCGGGGCCCTGCCCTGCTCCCCACATCGGGCGGGGCCTCCCCCTACTTTGCAGGCCGCCTCCTCTCCCTGCAGAGCCTCTCCTATATACTATGGAGGTCTGTTTACAAGCCTGAGCGTCCTTCATGGAGAGGGACAGAGTTTCCTCTGAAATACTCTGCCTCCAACGCGGTGCCTGGACATAGTGGCAAGGGCTGTGCTTTGAATGTCTAATGGCAGAGGGAGAAGTGAGCCATCCACGCGGGGACACTGGTGTGGGGTCTGTTGCAGGACGGGGCATGGGTTTGTCCTTCCGTCTTCTTCAGCACGATCTTCGTGAGCATCGAGTGCGTTTGCCAGGAGCCCGTTCTGGGAACGGAGTCGAGATGCTGGATGCTTTGGAGACCTTATATTTTACAGGAAGCAACACATTTGTTTTTGTCAGTAGGAAGACACACGCAGTGAGAAGCGCCAGTTTCCTGAAGGATGGAGGAAGAGGAGGGAGCAGGTGGCGGGACCCTGAGCGGGGCTGAGTGGCAGGAGGGTTTGACTGTCTGTCCTGTAGGGAGCGGGGAGCACTGCGTCCTGTGCAGGAGGAGGGACTGGCTGCCATCCCCTGAGGACCGGCTGTAAGGGTCAACCTGGATGAGGGGTGTTCGTGGACGGGCAAGGGGGCTTCTGAAGGTGTTGCCCTCCCTGCCCAGGATGGCCCGGCCCGGGGAGACCCACCCGCAGGTATTGGAGGGAAGGCAGGGCCGGGGGCTTCTGGAGGGACTTCCCCTGGCACCTGTCCCAGTTTCCCTGCGGAGCCAATGGCCCTGAACCTGGCTGGGTGTTTCACGTGTGTCATGCAGGGCTGATGGGGGTTCATGGCTCTCTCGCTGTCTCTGTGCTGCCCGAGGCTGTCCTTCATCCAGGGTGTCTTGAGGAGACCTGCGGGGCCTGGCGGGAGGCTGGGAAGGGCCAGGACTTGGAAGCCGGGGCTCCAGCTCCCCCTGCGACCCCCAGAGCAGGCTCTGTGCTTTCTGCCGGCTAACTAGAGCCCAGGCCCACTCCTAACACGGGAGCTCGGATCCCGGGAGGGTGGTTCTGGGTGCAGTGTTTGCAGAGGTGTCCCAGTCTGGTCTGAGCCAGCGAGCCCCTCGTGGGTTCTAGAACCCACTTTGACAGAAAGAGCACGTGGAGTGCAAAATGTGATGGGCCGTGATGCTGCAGCGGGTGGGGAGCGGCCGTGCGGTCTGCTGGGACCGTCTCCTCTCTGGGACAACCACGACGTTAGAAATCACAGAGACAAATCCGGCCGCAGACCTGCCACCCAGCTCTGCACAGGGGTTAACTCAGCATCTTGGCGTGAGTGTGGTAGTCATGGTCCACGTGGCCCTTCCTGGCACCTGAGGGTTCCAGGCTGTGCCCCAGGCCCCCCCTGAGGGTTCCAGGCTGTGCACCAGACCCCCTGAGGGTTCCAGGCCAGGCCCCAGGCCCCCCTGAGGGTTCCAGGCTGTGCAGCAGACCCCCTGAGGGTTCCAGGCCAGGCCCCAGGCCCCCCTGAGGGTTCCAGGCTGTGCACCAGACCCCCTGAGGGTTCCAGGCCAGGCCCCAGGCCCCCCTGAGGGTTCCAGGCTGTGCACCAGACCCCCTGAGGGTTCCAGGCCAGGCCCCAGGCCCCCCTGAGGGTTCCAGGCTGTGCACCAGACCCCCTGAGGGTTCCAGCCCAGGCCCAGGCCCCCCTGAGGGTTCCAGGCCAGGCCCCAGGCCCCCCCTGAGGGTTCCAATCCAGGCCCCAGGCCCCCCCTGAGGGTTCCAGGCTGTGCACGAGACCCCCTGAGGGTTCCAGGCCAGGCCCCAGCCCCACCTGAGGGTTCCTGACCAGGCCCCAGGGCCCCCTGAGGGTTTCAGGCCAGGCCCCAGGCCCCCCCTGAGGGCTCAAGGCCAGGCCCTAGGACCCTGAGGGTTCCAGGCCAGGCCCCAGACCCCCCTGAGGGTTCCAGGCCAGGCCCCAGGACCCCTGAGGGTTCCAGGCCAGGCCCTAGGACCCTGAGGGTTCCAGGTCAGGCCCCAGACCCCCCTGAGGGTTCCAGGCCAGGCGCCAGTCCCCCCTGAGAGTTCCAGGCCAGGCCCAGGCCCCCCCTGAGGGTTCCAGGCCAGGCCCCAGGCCCCCCTGAGGGTTCCATGCCAGGCCCCAGGCCCCTCTGAGGGTTCCAGGCCAGGCCCCAGGCCCCCCTGAGGGTTCCAGGCCAGGCCCCAGCCCCCCCTGAGGGTTCCAGGCCAGGCCCTAGGACCCTGAGGGTTCCAGGCCAGGCCCTAGGCCCCCCTGAGGGTTCCAGACTGTGTACCAGACCCCCTGAGGGTTCCAGGCCAGGCCCCAGGCCCCCCTGAGGGTTCCAGGCCAGGCCCCAGACCCCCCTGAGGGTTCCAGGCCAGGCCCCAGGGCCCCCTGAGGGTTCCAGGGCAGGCCCTAGGACCCTGAGGGTTCCAGGCCAGGCCCCAGCCCCCCTGAGGGTTCCAGGCCAGGCCCTAGGACCCTGAGGCTTCCAGGCCAGGCCCCAGCCCCCCCTGAGGGTTCCAGGCTGTGCACCAGACCCCCTGAGGGTTCCAGGCCAGGCCCCAGGCCCCCCTGAGGGTTCCAGGCCAGCCGCCAGGCCCATACCCGTGTGCCCCAGTGCCTGCTGTCTCCAGCCTTCCTCAGCTATACCCTGTTTCCCAAAAGCACAGCGTCTGGGGCTTGACTTCCCTGTGCCCCCACCCTGGCCCCAGCTCTCGCCAGGTACTCCTTCAGGGAGCAGATGGTTTTAAATTTCTGAAAGACAAACCCTTTATCTGAAACATCTGCATGGTCCGAGCATCTGTTAGACAAACGGTGCATGGGCTCGGGGCTGGGGCTGTGAGGTGGTGCAGAGGGGGTGCCCACAGGTTCAAGGGACCCACACCTCCATGGAGCCCCCTGCTATGGAGTGAGGCAGGGAGGGCCCATTGGTCCCAAGGAGGAAGAGGCCTCAAATCCCATCCAGGATAGGATTTCTCTGTTAACTCACCATCTGCCCTTTCCAGTGGGAAAAGTGATACAGTTTCATACAAAGACTTAGGTTTGCAAATAAAAGTATCAATAAATAGGGACACCTATTAATAGGGATGGCTCAGTCAGTTAAGCCTCCGACTACAGCTCAGGTCATGATGTCTCAGTTTGTGGTTCGAGCCCGGCATCCGGCTCTGTAATGACAGCTCAGAGCCCGGAGCCTGTTTCAGGTTCTGTGTCTCCCTCTCTGCCCCTCCCCCGCTTGTGCTCTGTCTCGCTCTCTCTCAAAAATAAACATTAAAAACCTTTTAAAAAAGTATCAATTAACATGCTCAATGTTACAATCTGGAATCTGGCCTGAGGTCCCGCTGTGCTTGGCTTCCTGGCCCCCAACTCCGGGCTCTGTGCATCCAGGACGGCTCATCCAATGGGAGGAGGGCACCACATGGGCTTCTCCTAGGACTTGGCCAACGGAGGGGTGCAGGGAGAGAGGTCCCTTCTCCCTGTCCCTCTCGCTGCGGTAGCACCCCCGCCCCTGCCCTGCACCCCTGCCAGGAGCCCCTCCCCCATATGCACTGGGGTACCAACTCCTCCCTTGGCCATGCAGCCCCGTGGCTCAGCCACCTCAGGGAGTGGTAGCAGGCCCTGGCCACCGCAGCTCAGGTGGTGGGTCTTCTTGGAACAGGGAGAGTGGCCATCTGAACCTGGAAGTGCCTGCCTATGTGTGGGGGTCTTGTGTGGATCCTGAGCTCCGGTTCACTGCAGACAGCTCATTTCCAGCAAGCCTCCGGTAGTGCTGAGCACTGTCTGTGGAGGACATCTGAGCCCCCAAGGCACCCCCCGGGCCCGGGGGCTAGTCCCGAAGTTACCCTGAACGGGACTTCCCATTTGCTCCAGGTCTGGCCGACAGCTGGCTGCAGAGGGGTCTGTCCCCCTGCAGATGGGACCCTATGGAGGTGGCCATGGAGAAAGGGGAGGGGTGCCGGCCCCATGATCAGACAGGGGCTGGTCCCGGCTCCTGGCCCCTACTGGGCATGGAGCCGGAGCCCTGGGTGGGATGAGGGGTTAGGCTGCTTTTGAGTTCCTGAGCATTGGCCGCTTCCCAGCTGTGGCCTCAGGAAACCTCTACCTCTCTGAGCATTGATTTCCACATTTGAAAGAACTTGACCTTACACAGGGCCCATGGGTGCAGAGGGGCCCAATGTGCTAGGTGACCCTGGATTTGACATTGGGTGGGTTGTTGGTGGTGGTCCCTGCCTCAGTCACTCAGCGCCTCTCGGAACCTGGGGACTCTTTGCCCTTAAACAAAGAACTGAAGCCAGCCGGGTCTCAATGTCTCCCAATTATAGGATTCCGGTTTTTGGGGTCCCCAAATTTGTTCTACTAGCAGCTTCCTCCTCCCACATGTGCACACACATGCACGCCCCCAAATGCACACATGGGCACACACATGCACACAACATACACGTGCACAACATATGCATGCAGACCTGTGCATACACATACGTACCCACGTGTGCATGTGCGCGCATGCACACAACATGCATGCACACAAATACACACGTGCACACACAATGCATACATGGCATACCACTTGCATGCACATGTCCATGTGCATGTGCACATATGCACACACAGGTGCACATACATGCACACACATATGCACACACATAGGTATACATCCATATGCACGCACACGCACAATGCATACACACAGGTGCATGCATACACAATGCACACACACAGGTGCGCACATAGATGCACACACAATGCACACACAGGTGCACGCACATATGCACACACAGGTGCACATACATGCACACACAATGCACACACACAGGTGCGACACATATCTCCTTGGCTCTCTGTTGTGAGGCTCAATCACTCAGACCTGCCGGACGCCCCAGCTGTTAACCAGGTCAGCAGGGTTTGCCGTGTCAACCTCAGATGGTCCAGGGCGAGTGGAAAGAAAGGGGCTGCGTCACCCTTTCAGAGAGCGGCAAGGCTCCCGAGGGACAGACCGAACTCCCATACTCTCTGGCCTGCTGCATCCTGCCTGAGCTTTGCAAACGTGCCCACCAGTTTGCTATTAAAATAGCGAGCGCTGGGAAATAAACCGGCAGTGCTTCTCTCAATTGTATTCCCTTCCCTTCTGAGAGAGCCTGGCTGTCGCCCAGCCAGGGTGACAGCTCCTGTGCTCCGGTCTTGCTCTGATGCTGCCACCACGGAGCCACGGGCCACGTGCTGCACACAGTCCCTGATGCTTTGCAATTCTTTCCCTTGCTTCTGCTCCTTCCCGTGGAGGCTGACCTCTGTCCCGTAAAAATGCAAGGAGACCATTCTGTGTCAAAGCTGAAGGAGCCCAAAGGTCTGCCTTTTCCCATAGGGTAACCATTAAACCAATTTCTTCCTGCAGGCAATCTCTGTCCCTAGCACTTGCTTTTTTTTTTTTTTTTTTTTCTTCTTTCAGGACTGCAAATTACTCCAAATAAACAAGCTGGTACAGAAAAAGTAATGGCCAGAACGCTTGGTTTCCACTGAACGATTATATTATGGAACACTGAGCCTTCTGGAATACGGGGTAAGATGATGGACGGACGGCCCGTGAACAGTACATTCTGTTCTGAGCTGCAAGTTGGTGGCTTTCATTCTCGTGCTCAGTCTTGCACAGGTTAGCAAATTAGTGAGGGAGAACTTGAGCTCTCAGGGCTCTCAGGGAGCCTGTCTTGTTTGCCCTGGACCAGCGTCTGGCGCAGAGAGCAGATTCCAGAGCCCGCGTGCCTGGCTGACCAGCTCTGGCCTCGGCGAGACCGCTCTGCCCTTAGCGTATCTGCGGGAGGGCAGGGACAGCCTCTCCGGGGCCTGTGGGCAAAGGGGGGGGCGGTGCTCTGCCCTCTCTGCAGAGTGGTCTGTCCCCCGTGGAGAGGGGCCTGGGGCTCCAGGGAGCGCCTGCGGGAGAGCTGACGCCTGCCCCTGCCCAGGGCACACCCACTGCTGGATCTCAGTTCCAGCCTCTCCCTGTCCCCTCTTCCATCCGCGGAGCTCACTCAGGCTCTTCTTGTGGGGACGCTGTAGAGCTGTGAAGGTCACCACGGTGGCGGCCCAGGGACGGCTGGCTCTGTCTCCCCTTTCTTGAATGTGGGTGATGCTGATTTTCTTCCTGCACCTGCACTTCCCCCAAAGGACCCCCACTCCCTGGGAGTCACATCTGTGTGGCCGTCAGCCTGACACCCCCTGGCAGCCTCAGCTTGGTCCGCCTCTCCCATTTGTGCATTCTGACCCTCCCCCCTTCCCCCCCCACGATGCCCACTTTCCCGGAGGGTCGGGGCTCGGGGCAGCTGTTGTGGGCATCGTGTCCTATATCATTCGGGGCGCTGTGCATTTCTTCACCTGGCTCCCAGAGTCAGAGGCGCCCCGAGAGCAGTGCCCAGCACCCCCTCCCCCTGCAGCATCCCTGGGGAGATTCCTGGGGCACGACTCCCTCCCTTCAAAGCTGGTCCAGGGATTGTTTACAAGGCCTGGTGAACCTTGTAAGCCGTGTGCCGCCACGGGACCTTGTGGGAGACACAGAAGCCGAGCCCCATCCCTTGGTGCCTCGGTGTGACCTGCCCGTGGCCTCCGGCGCTGGGTCGCGGCTCCAGGCTGGGTGGCGACGAGGCGCTTTGGGCACAGCCCCGCTGGCAGGACCTCCTGTACCGCCGTTATTTTTATCTGCTAATTGGTAGTTTACCTGCATTGCTCTGGCCCCCCTGAGACACAGCTCATGGGGCTCCCCTGCCTCCGTCCTGGGCACTGAAGATACACACCTGTCTGCCTTTCCAGTATTTCTGGCAGGCTGGGGGGCACGGGGAGGGCCGGGAGGACCTCTCTGCAGCAGGGGGCAGAGCGGAGATAGCACAGGACAAGCGGGTGGGGGCCTTGGGCTCCTGGCCGCCGTCGGGCTGTGCCCCTGCACGGGGACGCGGCCGGGGCCCTGGCCAGTTTGCTCAGTCCGGGGGGCGCATGCACACGCCCCACGCCCAGGCCGTCTGGGCAGGGAAAGGACCGGCAGGCGCCCCTCCCCCACAGGCCAGGGAAACTGCTGCCCACGTAAGAGGCTCTGGGCGCCCCAGGGGCCAGCTGTCTGCGGCCAGGCGGCACTGAGCGCCCTTTGTTTCTTGCTGCAATGACTTCCCTCTTTGGGTCAATTGTGTGACCTAATAGCTGTTACTGTGTCTGAACAAAGTGTGCCGCAGCAGCCCGGGGGGCAGCTCGCTCTTGCCCCAGCACCCTGCCTGCCACCCTCCAACACCAGGCGCCGGCTGCTGCTTGGCTGGCCCTCTCAGGGGCCGCCTCACGCGGTATAGCCGGTGCAGAGGTTAGGGGGAGCCCAGGGAGGGCTGCGGATGAGGGGGTGGCGTGGACAGGGGCCCCAGTGGACCACAGCCCATTTCCTGGGCATTCTGCCTGGTCTGGGTGCATCTGCCAGCCAGCTGTGTGCACTTAGGGTGGCCAGGGTGAAGCCCCTGCGGGGTGAGCTGGCTCTTCCCTTAGCCTTCGCGGAATGTTCTGGAGGGAGCGGAAGAGGCTCTGCTGGCCTCACTGCAGCTGCCCTTGGCATCTGTCTCAATGACGACTCACGCTTCTTTCCCGGGGATCCCCTGGGCAGGTGCGGAGCTGGGTGTGGTCGCCGGGTGCACGATTCGGGAGCTCCCCTTCCAGGTGAGGGGCTGGGTGTGGGGCCTCTGAGGTCGGTCAGCTGGGACGCTGAGGCTCTGTCTTGTCCACCGGTAGCTGTGGTCTGGGGTGGAGGGCATGGCCTCGGGGTCGGCCGGGGGTAGTGGAGGGACATGGACGCTGCAGGAACCGCAGTCCAGTGGCCGCCTCTGCCTCCGTCGGTCGCCTGCGTGTATGCAGCGATGCACCTGTCGGGTTGGGCGGGGACACGCTTACTTCGTCACCCCCTCGGCCATTGCCGCAGACAGGGCCAGGTGGCCGTGACAGCAGCCAGCGCTGTGGGCAAAGAAGCCACCTGTGCATGAGGTGGCCGAGGGGTTTCCTAGGCATGGAAGCTGGGAGAAGGGGGCGTCAGAGAGAGGGGGACCCCCCCACCTCGGTGCCCGGGACTGGCATGGGGATCCCCGGGCAGCACGGATTCTATGTGGCTTTCTGCCTTCGCTGTGCATTTTCCACTGTTGTTCAAACAGGGCACATCGCGGCGGGATAGTGAATTGACCTTTTTTAGGGCTGTTGATAACGGCTGTTGTTTCAGCTTAAAGCAAAGTGTTAGCTTTTCCATCCGATCCCCTCTCTTATCGCCGGGGTTCTGTCGAGCGACAGGCCGTGCAAGCCTTTCTGCTGGCACGCACCTGTTAAGTGCACACCGCGGCCCCTGTTTGTGGTCACCCAGCCGCGTTCCGTCCAGGGCGAGGGAGGCCCGGCTGACACGCGCCTGAGATAGAAGCGGATCCTGGGAGGGGGCCGCCGAGGGGTCGGGGGCCCAGGGGTCGGTGTGGACAGGCCCCCCTCCCAGGCAGTGGTGAGGACCGGTCAGCCACGGCGAGGGTGTTCGGGAAAGCTCCTGAGGCAGGCGTCACGCGGCAGGGCCGAGAGCCACCGAAGGTCCAGCAGAGCTCAGTCCTGCTGGATCCCAGGATCTCGCCGGCGCACAGGCTGCGATGGGGCCGGGGGGGCCTGGGGAGCCTGCCCCTCCAGCCTGCGCCGCGGCTCTGTCCGTGGTCCACACTCTGCGCAGACAGAAGGCTGGCGTGCTCCTCCAGGGTTTATCCGGCCCTCGCAGTGCACGTCCTTTTCCTCCAAAGCACACTTTGGCCTTCTTGCGGGGCCTTCCTTACGCACAAGAGTCATAGCCCGTCGATGTGAACGCGGCAGCGGGGCGCCCCAGGAGGGAACGCCTCTTGGGCCAGCGTCCCGGCGTGTGGCCGGTCGCACGGGGGCCACACTTGGTTTGATGCTGGGCTCTCACTGTCCTGAGCCCCTTCGTATCGCTGGGCCAGAGACGCGGTCTCGCCATGAGGGGCTCTGGTTTGCGCACAGCCACACAGAGCCACGCCAGGCCCCGCGCCCCGCTCCGGGGCCCACGCGGTTGGTGGGAGCGCATCCCTCACCGAGGGCGGGACCCTGCTCCCGGCCGGTTTTCGCAGTCACATCCGGGCCTGGCCTCGTGCTGCTCTCTCTGGAGATGATGGAGCCACTGGGCCAGACCCGGAAGGGCCCCGCCCACGTGGCCTCCAGACCAGACCCTCCTCTGCCACATCTGCTTTCCTGTGGGCACCCGCCCCCTGCAGCGTCCACGCGGCTCCTCCAAGGGCGGGGCCATCCCAGACCCCTCCGTGTGCCATGTGCCCCAGCCAGCATCAGCAGACGTTGGCCAAAAACCCCTCCCTGCCGCTGCCTCGGAGCAAGGACGTGGCTCCTGGCGCGGAGCTGAGTCGAGTCCCGTGGCTCACGGGGACCCGAGACGGGAGGCAGGGACCCCAGAGGTTGCATCATCCCCCCACCCCTGCTTCTCCTGTCTCCTGGCCTTCATTAAGGCTCCTGTGCACACGGGGAGCTCCTGCAGCCCAACTGCCTGACGGGGCTGGGGGCTCACGGGGCCGCAGAGGGCCCAAGTTCGCACAGGACCGTGGGGGCGAGGGCCGCCGTGCCAGAGGCGGTGCGTCACTTCTCGCTCTTCCAGAAGTCAGGGGACACTCTGCTCAGGTGTGCACAGGCTGACCTGAGGACCCGCAGGACATCCCTGACAAGTGGGGACCTCGGTCCTTGTGACACAGCTCCGGCTTGGGGTCTGAGGAGCCTGCACGGGGTCAGAACCTTCCAGGGGGATCGGACGGAACTCTGACAAGTTTGGACTTCAGAAACCTGGAAAGGAATCTCTCCTCCTCCCATTGCGGCCTGGAGGGGACAGGAAGTCCCGTGGGTGCCCGGACACTGTCGGGCCTGGCCTTCGGTGATGCGGGGTCCTGTAAACAGGGAAATGGGGGCTTCAGTCAGGGTATCCCTGTGATGTGACGCCCCTGTCGGGTTTTGTGTGTTCATCACCTGCCAGGTGCTCGGCTGGACATCACAAACGCGCAGGGCTGGATCCCGCCCTCAGAGTAACTCATGCGCGGGACAGGGAATCACGTACTAGTCAGGTGGTCACACAAAGAAGCACTGATTACAAAGAGTGAGGAGTGCACATAGTGCAGGGACAAGTGTGCTGAGTGGGGGCTGTGGCCTGAGAGCAGAAGGGCCCGTGACAGGGGTGTAGGTGATGTGTGTGTGTGGAGTTATCCGGGACGGAACAGCACGTGCAAAGTCCCCGGGGCAGGAGGTTCCTGGCATGTTTCAGGGCCTGTCTGGCCTGTGGTGGGGGCATGGAAATGGCCTGGGGCTAAGGTGGCATCTCTAGAGGAATTCACTTCACTGAATTTTTTAAATGTTTATTTTGTGTTTTGAGAGAGAGGTAGAGTGTGAGCAGGGGAGAGGGAGAGAGAGAGAGAGGGAGACACTGAATCCGAAGCAGGCTCTGAGGTGTCAGCACAGAGCCTGATGCGAGGCTCGAACTCGCGAACTGTGAGATCATGACCTGAGCCGAAGTCAGTCGCTTAACCAACGGAGCCACCCAGGTGCCCCCAGAGGAATTCACTTTAAAGGGTCCACTGAACAACCTGCGTTCTCGTGTGTGTATGTGTGTGTGTGTGTTTGTGTGTATGTGTGTGTATGTGTGTGCCCCTCTTCCGCTGCCCCCCACCTCCCCTGCTAGGCTGTGCCGGGGTCCCCGGGAACCCCGGGGTGGGGCCGGCTGGGGCCAGGCGCTGGACCCTGCACCGACGTGCCAAGCCCCTCCAGCTGGCACAGGGCTCCTGGAAAGGTCTCTGCAGCTGTCCCGCAGAGTGGAATGTTCCCAGGCAGGGCCTGTCCCTTTCTCTGGAAGCCTCAGAAACGTGCCAGGAATAAGAGAGGCATCCTTGAGAATCTCCGTACCCAGTGGGGGTGTTCCCAGAGCACGACTCCCACCGCTGGTAATTAGGACTAGGGAAGAGGGAACCCCAGCGGCCTCGGTGGGTGCCCCGACGAGAAGCCGCTTCCAGAACCCGGGAGTCTTGGGCCGGGTTTGAGGGCCAGCAGCTTCCTTACTGTTGACTTTCCGTGCTCCCAGACTACGCCCCCATCCAGCCTCTGCTGCGTTGCTGTGCGTGTGGCTCTGATTCGGTTCGGTCCCCTTCTGCTCCCGGTTCTGCCAGAACCACCAACCGACTCGGAAACAGGGAAGCGTCCTTCCAGAAAGACATCCTTTCAAGTCTGAACGCCGAAAGACAAGCAGGCCACCCGTTTGGCTCAGGCACCGTGCCCGCGAGGGGCGGCTAATACCCCCTTTCATCTCTGAGTCCCTCCTTTCCTTGTTTCGGTAACAAAACGCTTCAAAACCAGCACGTGGAAGACGGGGCTTCTCTCCCCTTCGGCAAAGGAGAACACCCCTCCCCCACGCGCGCTGTCCTCCGTGTGTCCCCCCCCTCCCGTGACAGCGTCCACCCAGAGCTGGATGGAAGGAAGTTTCAGTCCCACCCACAGCCTCTGGGGAGAGACGGGGGGCTGGAGTTGGACGAATTGCCAATGGCCACGGACTTATCAACATGCCCGGGTAACAAAGCCTCCACAAAACCCAAAAGGACGGGGTTCTGGGTTGGTGGCCCAGAGGCTGCCATGTGTCACCATGGCAAGGGGACCTCACCCTGTGTATCTCTTCACCTGGCTGTCGATCCACATCCGTTAACGTCCTCTGCAATAAACTGGAGATCCGGTGATCTCCGCTCCCAGGAGGGGGCGGTGGGAGCCTCTGATCTGTAGCCCATTAGCCACGAGCACGGGTGGCCATCTAGACCAGCCGGAGTGTGAGAGGAGGGGGCGGGGGCAGCCTCGCGGGACGGACGGAGCCTCTAATGTGTAGGATCTGAGACCGTCCCCAGCTAGACCGTGTCCACGTGGAGTTAAAGGGCAGGACGCGGGTCAGGGTCTGCTGAGAATTGGAGAGTCATCTGGGGTAGGACGGACGCACATCATCACAAGCCACAAGCAGGTGGGGTTTAAGGCCGTGTTGACGATTCAAGGCGAACGCTTTCCTGAGGCCGGACGGGCACCGCGGTGGGGCGACGGTGTGACGTGGTGACTTTCTTTCTAGCGTGGGGCGGTTATGAGGCATGCAAGGTTCTTTCGTTTCTTTGTAAACATGCACAGAGCATCCTTGGGCAGCCAGGCTGCGTGTGGCCCTTTGGAGAACCTCTAACCTGCTGGTTCCTAAGTCCCGTCTACGGAAGTGGCTATCTGCTCGGTGGAGCTGGCCCGAATCACAGGCACGGTGTGCTGTCAGAAAGGAAAAGGTCTCTGAAGTGTTGGCAAACCCCAGCTGTACTGAAAATGCTGCTCCCGGAGGGTCTCGTGGACAGGAGCCCTGCCCGACGCATGGGATCTGGGAGACGGTGTTGCTGTGGTCCACAAGGACCCTGCTGACTGCTGCTCTTCTGACCGTACCTGGGAGGACCGTCCATCCAGCCCCTGCATGGGCAGGGACGAGGGACTTACCCTCCGCCACGTTCTTAGGCCTCCCAGGGAGCATCCTGCTCAGCAGCCCCGAGCGTCTCCTGGATGTGCCTCCTGGATCTGGGAAATGAGCCACGGGCGCTGGGTGGTGGGAAAGAGCAAGTCGGGGCTGCTGCGTCATCAGGTGATGCCAGGCTAGGTGTGGGGAATATCAGCGTCCTCGCTGCGGGCGTGACGGGCCACGGGGATGGTCCCCCCGTAGCCGTCTTTCCCCCTCAACGTCCGTAGATGCTAACGTCTTTGTAAGTTTGGGGAGCATTCACCCCCATTGGCTGAATAAGAATTGCAAAGTTGCAGCCCCTGGGGGGAGGGTGTGCCTGGCAGGACTGGACCCCTTCCGGGTCCTCCTGATCCTTCCTTTCTGAGTAAGCGGGACATCCACACGGGCCCACGGGGGAGCCCTGTCAGGGCCCTGTGGGTGTGGCTGAAGCAGGGCACCGAGAGTTGCTTTCTCTGAGCCGCCACAGACCACTCTCCATCCGTCATCACGCACCTCGACAGGTACAGTTGGCGGCTCTGTGTCCCCCCCTGGCCAGCCCCCTGGGCCCACCGCCCTCCCAAGGGGGCTGGGTGTGGTTCCTGTGCTAGAATCCTGCAGTCACGTGACAGGCAGTCAGGCTGAGTGGCAGGTGTCCCGGGGCGTCCAGAGCCTCAGGTTGTCCCCCCCACCCCCCGGCACCCCCTCCCCCGGACCCTGAAGGCACCGAGGAGCCTGGGGACGAGTCTGGCACGGTCCCGACGGGACTTGCAGCCCTCAGACCCTCTGGTCTCGGGCCTTGGGGATGTGCGCCCTGGCTGACCACGGACCGACGGACAGACGGACAAGCTTGGAAGGCACGCAGGGTTTCCAAGGCCCCAGCTTGCTGGACGTGGGGGCCTTCAGAGCACGCTGGTGTCTGTTTGTTCCTCTGAGCTTAACTGGCCGGCATCTGGGCTGCATGTATCCACTCACCAGCAGCTCGTAGAAAGGGAAATCTTTCTGCCGTACAAGAAAATGGCATGTTTTCCTGCAGAGCCTCTCGGGACTGGCGAACGTTGAGGGGGTGTGGTCCATGCGGACACAGCCCACGCGACGTTTGATTAAAGAAGGCTTTTGTAAACTTCTGTCTCGGGAAGGGCCGGGGGTCTTGGTGGCCCAAGCTCGGGCTCTTATCAGAGCTACTGGAGGGATGCCCGGGGACACCATGGTGCGGAGGGCAGCACGCCGCGTGTCTCCAGGTGCCATGCGGGGCACCTGCCCTGGGGAGGACATTCCCACGTGCTCTCGGGCTGTAGGTCCAAGGTTGAGACTCAGCACGAGCCCACTCGGGCTGCAGCCGACCTCGCCGGGCGCTGGACAGGCCCACAGAGGACGTGCATTGGGTGCCTGCCTCCAACCCCTCTGCTGGGGCTGATGCTGTGGGAACCTGGGACCGTGAGCGACGCCTCCAGTCCGGAACGAAGCCCCCGTGTGAGGACAACGCTACAGCTCACGGCCTCCTGGACCTCAGCGCCGTCCGCCTTCTGTCCACTCACAGGACCCAGGCCTCTGGTGCCAGCTGAGGGACGGTCGCCGGAGACCCCACCTGACTGCGCGGAGGCAGCCGGGATGGCCTGAGGGTGTCCGGGCGGATCTCACAGAAGCCACCATCCGACCAGGTGAGGGTGTCCAGGAGGGTCAACCTTCTCTACGGCAGCTGCATCACGGGCACAGCTGGAGGGACCCTTCAGGTGATGTGTCCCCGTCTGCTCCCGTGTCACCTGCAGGCAGTCTGTCTTAGGGCTTCTGTGGACCCCATGCCAGCTGGAGGGTCTTGGGGGCCAGGGGGCTCAATGGACAGTCACTCCAGTGTGCCCCCGGTTGTTCTGGGCTAAACTGTGTCCCCTTCCCCAGAAAGATACAGTGATGGGGGTGCCTGGGTGGCTCAATCGGTTAAGCATCTGACTTCAGCTCAGGTCATGATCTTGTGGGTTCGTGGGTTTGAGCCCCACGTCGGGCTCAGGGCTGGCAGCTCAGAGCCTGGAGCCTGCTTCGGATTCCGTGTCTCCCTCTCTCTCTGCCCCTCCCCTGCTCTCACTCTGTCTCTCTCAGGCAATGAATAAACATTAAAAATGTTAAAAAAGAAAGATACAGTGTTGTGTTAGCCTCTGGCGCCTGTGCGTTGAGACCACGTCTGGAAACAGGTTCTTAGCAGACGTGATCGAGTTAAGAGGAGGGCATCAGATGGGCCCTGATCGATATGACCCGAGTCCTTATAAGAAAAGACACACAGAGGACAGCTTCTGGGAAGAGGGGCAGAGGTGCGAGCGATGTGTCCAGAAGCCAGGGGCTGACGGCTGCTGTCGGAAGCCGGAAGATGCAAGGAAGGATTCCACCCGGAATCTGGCAGGGAGCGTGGCGTTGCCGACAGCCTGATCGCCGGCTTCTGGCCTCCGGGACCAGGAGATGGAACCGTCTGCTGTTTACTCTGGTTTGTGGTGCTTTGTTGTGGCCGCCCCGGAACCGAGACTCTGCACTGGGCCGCCCTTTCGTGCTCTCGGGTCGGGGGTCTATGGGTATCAAGGTCCCCTGGTTAGTGATTCCATTCCTGGCCGCGGAGTCACCGGGAAACAGGTGACCACACCTGCCGAGGGCCTCCATGGACACAGCACGGCCATCTGAACCCCTCATAACCCCGCTAGCTGGGCATCATCAAACCCGTCTTGCAGAAGGAGAAACTGAGGCTCAGAGAGCACCCTGTTCCGGGCTCGTAGCGCTGGGTGAACAGCCACGAGACTCTGGGCTTTCTACTAGCATATGGCGGCCTCCGGACTCCGTGCCCCCCGGACCTCCAAACTGGAGACCCAGAGGGGCAAGGTGTCGGCATAAAGAGGCAACATCTCACGGCAGAGGGAATGACCGCGTTCTGAGCCACATTTATCTGTTCGGCTCAGTTTCTGGAGTCAGCTGTGTGATCTCGACCAGGCTGCTTGGGCCCTGGGCCTCCGTTTGCCCACCTGTGAAATGGGTATAATGGTGCAGCTTCTGTTGCACTGTGACGGGCAGGAGCGGTGGTTTGTCTTGCCTGCTCTGCTTTTGCAAGATCTCTCCTCACGCCGAACCCACTGAGACGACAGCCGGCGGTGGTCCGGGACCTCGAAGCTTCGGGGGAGCTGGGGCCCACGGGGCCTCGTGCCATCGACCCCTCACGCCCCCCCGGGCCAGACGGTGCCACCTGCTACGTACTGTTCCCTTGGCGAGCTCACAGTTAGTAACACTTGTGTTGGCGAGGAGTGGTACCCGTGGGACCCTGGCCACGGGGGAGCTTAGCGAGGGCTGTTTTGTGAAGGGGCAAGGTGCTTCTGCAGGTGGCCGCGGCCCCTCCTGCCTCCCATCCTTCCCACCGAGCTTGCTCACGCCCAAATCCTCTGCTGATTCCTCTCGTTTCTTTGCCCTCCTTGTTTCCACTGTGGACACAATTTTTTTTAATTCTCTGAGACAGAATGAAATACTATCACCTCTGGTTTTTTAGATCCTATGCTCGTCAAGATACACACACGTTGCAATCATTTTCTGGCATAACCTGGGAGGAAAAAGTGGGCCGAATCAGAAGGTCACATGTACCAGCAGCAAAATAATGACACGCTATTTTTATCTATCACCTATCTATCAGATATAGACAGATATCTATATATCTATCCCTTATCTCTAACTATTTATCATCTATCATCTATCTATCTGTCATCTATCTGTCCCTTATCTCTGTCTATATGGGGAAAATGTGCACCTGCTTGGCCAGCCCACCCAGAGCAAAGGCAGAACATAAAAGTGGAATGAGGGGCGCCTGGGTGGCTCAGTCGGTTGGGCGTCCGACTTCGGCTCAGGTCACGATCTCGCGGTTTGTGAGTTCGAGCCCCGCGTCGGGCTCTGTGCTGACAGCTCGGAGCCTGGAGCCTGCTTCGGATGCTGTGTCTCCCTCTCTCTCTGCTCCTCCCATGATCATGTTCTGTCTCTGTCTCTCTCTCTCAAAAATAAATAAAGATTAAAAAAATTTTTTTTTCAAAGGGGAATGAGAACATCAACAGCAAGTTTCAAACTCAGGGCCAAAGCTTCCTTTGGACACGTACTGAAGAACCACGACACGAAGCCCAGAATGTTCTTGGGAAAACCCTGGGAATTCTAGTCACAGCCAGTGCCATTCAGGCTCCATAGTGAAAGCCAGGACATGAGGCCACTTAGCAAGGACACAACAAGATTTCCAGCAACTTTGTTTTCTCTAGAAGGCGTGAAGTAGCCAAATCCCACAGTTGTCCGTGGAGACACCGTCTGCCTGCCCGTCTCTCACTGGCTGAGCCCCCTGTTGTCCCCGTCGGTCCCCCGGCGTGTTCTGAGGGGAAGTCGGTCAGTTTGCACAAGCTCGGAGGTAGGACTGCCCTGTTCTGTCCCCAGCCCAGATGGGACCTTTTCCTTTGCCACTGGTTATTGCGGAAAGGAGACGTGTGGAAGGCGCTGTGGTCAGTGTTCACGGGAGAAGGCAGCATGCTGAACACACACAACCTGTAACGGGGTTCTCCAGAGAAACAGAGGCCCCAGGACACATGCTGCCGTATGCACAGAAGGAGACTGAACCCAGCAGTTGGCTAGAGAAATGCCATCATCTGCCGTATGTGAGCGGGAGACGCAGGAAAGGCAGTGGAGCGATTCAGTCCGAGACGGGAGGACCGAGAGCCACTATCTCCGATGTCCAAGGACCAGAGAGGACGGACATCCCAGCTCAAGATGAGAGAGTGAATTTGCTGTTGTCTTGCCGCCTTGTTGTTGATTAAATTATGTCCACGCACATCTGAATCAGATGCTTATCTCTTCGGGAACACTCACAGACACACCCAGAAATAATGTTTTACCAGCTTTCTGGCCAGTCAAGTTGACACAAAATTAACTGTCATCAGAAAGCCTGGGTGAAGGCCCTCTCGGTTCAGCCCTGTGTGGGGCAACTGAGGTGGATGTGGCTGCAGTGAGCTGTGGGTCCCCCGGGAATGCCTTCCTGTGGCGTCTCTCCCAGCACGCTCGGGGCCTGACTCCAGGAACTTTCTGGCTGCCATCGCGCCGGCCATCGCCTCCCACCCCCTGGGAAGCCTTGCTCCCCCCGGCTGTGTTCTCTCAAGTGCAGGGCTCTCCTTTCCCAGGAAGTCTGCTTTCCAAGCAGCCGTGGCGCCAGCAGCTGGAAGCTTTTTTTAGGGATGAGCCGACAGCTCAGCATTGGTACTGAATGTTCCGAGTTGGCCTGGCCCCTGCAGGGTGCACCAGAGGGAACCACACAACGGGAAGTGGAAGGGCTTCTCAGCCCTGACGCTCGCCGACATTCCATTCGGCTGCCTGGCGTGCCTTCTCTCCAGCTCCATTCAAAGAGCAGCTGCTGGACCGGTCCGTGTGTCCTTCCTCTTCCCTCGACTTCCCGGTGTCCCTGCCTTTCCTGAGCCCTGGCCTGGCTCTGCAGGAGGGAGGAGAGCCAGGCTGCACCCCTCCCCTCCCCGCCCCCATCAGCGGCCACAGGAGCCTCAGACCGAGGCCTCCGGCAAGCCCGGCAGGCCCAGGAGGAGCTCAGGGCCCTTGCTCTCCGGGGAGGGGCTTGGGTCCCGGGACACAGAAGCAACATGTTGTTCAGTAAACACTCCCTGCATCCAAGGCCCCTGCCTTGGAATCGCTGCAGACTGCGGGTAACGAGGGACATTAGACTTTCACTTCCCCAGGCTCACGGCCAAGCGGGGCAGTGGGAAACTCACAGCCAAGTGGCTGTCCCGCTCCCGGGGGAGTGGAGTCTCCTCCTGTGGGCCAGTGCTCTCGGCCACGGCCCCGCCGCAAAGCTCCCCTCGCTCCTCCCCGTGCCCCGTGTCCCTCTGCAAAACGGAGACCCCCTCCCCGCCAGTGCTGGCCTGGAGGAAAGGGCACAGGAGGGGGCGGGCCCGCGGGAGGTGCTGGGGAGGGCTCGCTGCTGATTCAGCCCCCAGGCCGCACAGACGTGCTCCCAGGGGACCCGCGGGCTCAGGGGAAGGGCCCCGGAATGACAGCGCCTGCGTGGTCAGCTGCCTTCCTAGAAGGCAAGGAATCTGCTGTCGTGGTCGGGGTGTGACCTGTCCTGCTTCTTCTCTTCGGCCACCTCCCTGGCCCTGCGGGGGCTGCCCCGGACCAGGAGAAAGGGGGTCTGGAGCTGCCGGCAGACCCCTCTGTGCAGCGAGGACACACAGTGACTGGTGGTGTGTCTGGGCCTGCTGGGGGGCAGGGCATGACCGCAGCCCACGGGACTGGGTCCTCCCCACTCACACCCCTCCTGGCCGAGCACAGGAGCCCCGAGGGGTCCGCCCTCCGGCCCTGGGGACAGCACAGGGGGCCGCCCCCCCCTCGGTCACAGGCCGCTGTGGGGACACACGGTGGAAGGCAAGGAGCCGGGCAGAGGCCCGGGCCTGGTGGGGTCACATCCAGAAGAGGTCGGTGAGGGAGTCTACGCAGGGTCTCTCATCACCACCTCCACGGGCCAGGACCAGCGTCCTCCCTCCCAGCCCGGCGCCCGGCCGACCCCCTGGGGGGTGGGGAGCAGAGAGCGGCGTCTGCCCACCTTCACCTTGTCCACGACAGGTGCCCTGCTGGGCTACCACTGCTCCACGCCTTCCTGGGCCCTTTTCCCGACGGCCCCACCCTCGACACTTCCCAAGTGCGGGCAGTGGAACTGGGGACAGACAGAGTGGGCAGTGGGCAGTCGTCCGGCCGTCTTCCGAGACCTCAGAGAGGCTCTGCGCAATTCTTTTTTTTTAATTTATTTTTGAGAGAGTGGGAGAGACAGAGCGTGAGCAGGGGAGGGGCAGAGAGAGAGAGAGAGACGCAGAATCCGAGGCAGGCTCCAGGCTCCGAGCTGTCAGCACAGAGCCCGATGTGGGGCTTGAACCCATGAACTGTGAGATCATGACCTGAGCCGAAGTCGGACGCTCAACCAACTGAGCCACCCGGGCGCCCTGGGCTCCATGCAATTCTTACAGCCTGGAGTGGAGCAGGTGCCCTCCAGGGCAGGCCTGGGCGGCTTTTGGCCACCACGTTCCCTGAGTCCCGAGTCCTACTGTTCACTGTCCCCGGAGGCCTGTGGTCAGAGACCCACCTCCAGCGCGATTTCCCCATCTCCGCTGGGGTGCTGTCAGCAGGGGCAGGGCCCGGGGTCTGAGAGGGCAGAGGTCAGGTGCTCAAGTCACCGAGTGGAAGGACCTGGGACCCTGTGCTGCCTGCACGGCCGCTGAAATCCTGCCACGTCTTCAACCTGCCACCATTTTGCAGCCTTGGCCTAAGAGTGTCCAAAGTCAGTCTCCTGTCTTCCTGTAAAGGCACCCCACATGTTGCCTCAGCCCTGGACGTGGCTGGAGGCTGAGCTGGAGGCGGGTGCTGGGCTCTGGGAGAGGAGGGGTCAGGAGCCGCAGGCCAGGCTGTGACTTGTCACTGTCGATAAAACAGGCTTGCTGAGGTCACTCTGCCCTGATGGCGACTCTGCCTAACGAGGGCCAGCCCCAGTGCTGGCCGAGAGAGTGAGCGCTCCCTCCTCCCCCTCGGAGAACTTTCTAGAAGGATGCTGGGGATGGGGCTCTGGAGCCACGTCGCCTCTGTGCCAGTGTCCGTCCCTCCCCGTCCTGGTAACGTCACCTCTCCAAGCCACTTCTCTTGTTTTAGGCTTGTGTAAGCTCCGGGAGTGAGATTCGCACGCTGGGTCCTGGGGCAGGCTGCATTTCCCGACGAGGTCACACCAGCACCCCCTCCCCCCCCACAAGCGCTTCTTCCAGTGTGACTGACCTTTCTGCCCGGGGTCCCTGTCCCCTGGAGCCTGCCACAGGAGCACAGAGGCACCCGGGACCCTCTCTCCGGCTTTGGAAGACACTCCCAGGGCCAGCCCCAACTCGCCAGCCGGGAGTGCCTGCAGCCAGTACCCCGTCCCCTAGCTGACTCCCGCAGGATCCTGGGCCAGAGGCTGCCAGGTGAGCCCTGCCCCAGCTTCCGCCCCACAGAACCAGGAGACATCTCGAGGATCGCGGCTGCTCTCAGCCACTGCGTTTTGAGGAGTTTTCTCGCTTACTCGTTGTGCCGGAACAGGTGCGCGACAATAAGGGAATTCATTTCCACGCTCCTGAATCTGAGGGCAGGCTTCCCAGCAACGTGGGGCGTCTTCCAAAAATGTGGACCGTATGCCTCACGTTATGAATAAGATACCTGTTGCCTCCACTGACCATCCCAGGACTGATTTCTAAGGTTTCGGGAAGCGGCTCTTTTGTCCGTCATAAAGTGGAAAGCGCGTTCTATGCCACACCCCTCTTGGGGGTCCCCAGGCCACCTCACCCCCAGTCTGTACAGGTACCTGGGCTCTTACTCTTTCCTTTTCTAAGCAGAAAGTTGCTGGAAATAACAAGCAAGGGGCCGGTGACCTACAAGTTTGCCTGGACATCTGGAAAATAATTTTAAATATTTATGTGTGATCCGCAGCAGATAACATGTTTGCCATGGGGAGCTTCAGTTACGAAGTGAGCCAGTGGAGGAGGAAAAGAAACGTTCTCTGTAGGGAAAGCGTTTTATATTCCTGCTTGAAAGATGGCTCTTTTCTGCTTAAATGTGTGTGAAAAAGTGAATCGTGCTCACAAAGGAAAGTTGTCAGAGAGAAGCTGAGTGGTTGGAATGAAGGGGTGCCCTCGGACTTGGAGTCTAAGGGCAGAGCAGGAGCATTGGCTGGGAACCCCCACCGCCCCTGCAGGACTTGTCAGGTCCTTCCTGGGGCAGCTTCCGGTGTGGGGGGACTACTGTTCCACGGTTGGAAACCAGGCCACTGTGACAGGGACGGGGTGTGTGCTCACCCTCTCCCTCTCCCTCTGGGGCACCCCGTCCCACTGCAGGTGTATGTGGCCTTGAGAGCTCTGTTTGCACTCTGGTCCCTTAGTTCCTGCATCTTTTTTCATATTCTACCGGCCGGATATGGAGGGCCCGGATGGCGACAGGCCCTCTGGGTCCTGAGTGACTGGTGGAGCAGACCCCCTCCCCACCTGCATCCGACTGGGGCGGGGGGAGGGGGGAGACGCATGCTCACTGCATTAATCCGCAAGCTCATCTCGCCTGGGCCAGTGTACCTGTGGACACTTGGAGGACAGGTGAGTTTTCCTGTGTTTGCGGAGTTAGCTGGTGGTGTTCTCAGAATAAGTGAGAGGGAGAGGCGTGTGCCTTTCTAGGGACATGTGGCTCTGCGTTTCCCTTCCTTTGCTTCCACAGATGGAGGAGGAGGAAGGGACTGGGCTCAAGACACAGGATGGGCAAGAGGACAACGTCAAGCTCTCGGCATCGCTTGTAGAAGAAAAGCCCTCTTGGGAGTTTCCGCACAGGTGGGCCAGCGAACGCGGACGTATGTCCCGCGTGTTTGCCTTTCTTTAAAGCTTATTTATTCATTTTGAGAGAGACAGAGAGCACGCTCACTTGAGTGGGGGGAGGGCAAAGAGGGAGAGAGAGACCCCCACGCGGGCTCCGTGCAGAGCTCTGCGCTGTCAGCACAGAGCCTGATGTGGGGCTCGAGCCCACGAACCGTGAGATCATGACCTGAGCCGAAATCAAGAGCCGGACGCTCAACCGACTGAGCTGCAACCCCCCCCGCCCCTTCTTTACACCTGTTCCTCACGGTGGCCTGGCTGAGCAGCCTCGTCTAAACAGTTCGGCTGGATTGTTCTCATCGCTAGCCACAGCTGGCAGGAAAAGAGCAAGTGAGTGAGGACATGACTTGTAATCGAGCCCTGTAGCTGGCCGTGCCCTGGGAAACCCGGCGTCTGGGACTCTGGAGGGACACCCAGGCCCCCAGGAAAGGATGGAGGTGAAGTGGGGGAGCGTTACACTTGCGGTCCCCAGGCTGTGCTGTGCGTGCACATACACGCTCGCCCATACAGGTGCTGTCTCCCTCCTGCCCGTGCGCGAGGCACCTACCCCCGCGGGCCGTGCAAGCCTGCTCAGAATCGGATCGCCTGTGGGCACCCACCACCTTCAGCTCCGGGGTGCACGAGCTCACCTTTGTGGGCAGTCATCAAGCGCCACGTTTTCCCTGGAAAACGACGAAGAGAAACGTGCAAAAGGCTGCAAACAGGGACTGTAATCTCTGTGCACGAGATGGCACCTTACCCGGTTTTGTTGAGGATTTTCCTGTCCAAGGGGAGACCTTGCGTGGGGACGTGGGACACCATTTCTGTTCACCATTATGCATTGCTGAGCCGCGGGCCTGGCCGCGTGCTGTGGCCACAGTGGTTGAGCGTGTCCACGCAGAGGGCTTTATTGCAATTAGGCCCTAGAAACACCCAGGTTTCCTAAGTAGATTAGGAGGCTCTTTGAAAACTGCAGCTAAAATCCACTATGGATAGAATCCAAAGGCTTGCCTGTGTCTTTCCCTTCTTTTCCACCTTCTCCTTTTTCTGAGCTACAAGAATGATATTGGCCACATCCTTCTATCTTTTCAGTGTCCAGGGGGTTTGATTTAAAGGGTTTGGTTTTTTTTTTTTTTGTTTTTTTTTTGCACAAACAGCATGCCACGAATGCTTGGGTCTGCAAAGAGCAGGCGGGATCCCGGCCACAGCAAGTTACATCTGACTGCTGAGCGCTTAGGCGATGGCGATTTTAACGTGGCTCGCAGGAGTTGTGGTTCCCTGCACAACCTTCTGACACGTGGGACGGCGAATTCCAAGTTTATGATTGTATCTGCTCCCTCCTCCCGCGGGAGACAGATTCCTCCCCGAGCTGTGGCTGCTCGAGAGGATGAGTGGGCTGTGGAATCGTGTTCTGCTCTTTTCAGCGGGGAGACTTGTCTTCTTCAAGCTTCGGGAGGCGGGGGCCGTGGCAATGATGTTGGGGTGGTACCGACTCGGGCTCCCTCCTCAGCCTCACTTAAAAAGTGGCTAAAAAGGCGAATCTCCCAGCCTGAGCCACGAGGCCCAGACATGAGGGCTGGGGCGTCCCCAGGGTGGGCTACCACATGGATGTGACTGCAGGGACCCCAAATTCCTTGACCCTCCTCCAAGCGGGAGGTGGGGTCCCCGCCCCCCTCCCTCCATTCCAGGTGGGTCTGTGGCCACCTCACCCCATTACCTAGCATTGTGGGAGGGGGGAGGTCGCTGACTTCAGAATCCTGGAAGATTTGCCTCGTCCTTTTGGGACACCTGCTCTCAGGATGCTCCCTCCCAACGTGGCGGCATGGAAGCCCGAAGCCCGTGGAGAGGCCACATGCGAGCGTTCCCAGGGTCACCGGCCCCATGACTCCGGCCATTCTGGGGGCACCCCTGCCGGGGATGCGGGCTCAGGGAGCAGAGCGGTGTCCCCGCCGTGCCCAGCCCGAATCCTGACCCACGGCACCCGGGAGCACGGCTGATGTGTTCAGCTGGGGGTGTGTCCCACAGTAAGGGACACCCGGGTCCCAGGTGGGTCTCCCTTCCTGACGGACGTGAGGTCCAGGGCCCAGGTGGCAGAGGCGCAGCCTGCAGGCGTGGGTCCTTCCAGGTGCACGGCCCCCTCCAGCTGCTAGCCGCCACCCCTTCGCACGACGGGGCCAGAGAGCGGAGCCGGGCTGCCCGTGGTCGGTGGCTCCCGGTGGCTCCAGCTGGCCACCCTCTCCTTGGATGAGACCCTGTCCCGCTGGGGGGCCGGGCTCTGTAGTCATGGGCACGAGGCTCGGGGCAGCTCTTGGACGAGGGAAGACGGGGTCCACCCGAGAGGGAGGTGAGCCGGGAGGAACGAGGCTGCCTCCAGGCCCGGCTGGCTGAGTGTCCTCGTCCCCGCGATCTCTGGACACGGCCGTGCTGGCCTGCCGCGTGCGTCTGTGGGACGTGCTCAGCCCCACTGTGTGGGGACGTGACCCACACACACCCTTTGCTCGGGACCCACCGTGGCTCCTCGTCTGTGATGCGAGCGCGGAACCGTGGGGGCCGTTTTGTCCCGTAGATCCAGGAGAGGGAGCAGGGCCGGGGTCTGGGCCACCTCCTGAGGAAAAGGACGGAGCCCGGGTCAGCAGTTGGTGGGAGCTTCCCACTCTGTCTACATCTTTAAAACAGTTGAGACTTCCTCCCTTCCTCCCTTCCTCCCTTCCTCCCTTCCTCCCTTCCTCCCTTCCTTCCTCCCTTCCTTCCTCTCTTTCTTTCTTTCTTTCTTTCTTTCTTTCTTTCTTTCTTTCTTTCTTTCTTTCTTTCTTTCTTCTTTTTCTTTCTTTCTTTCTTTTCTTTCTTCCTTCCTTCCTTCCTTCCTTTTTCTTTCTTTCTTTCTTTCTTTCTTTCTTTCTTTCTTTCTTTCTTCTTTCTTTCTAAACAGTTTTAAGGTTCACAGCAAAAGACTGTCCTTGCCCCCCCACATGCACAGCCTCCCCCACCATCAACACCCTCACAGAAGGGGCATTTCTGACAGCTGACGTATCTACACGGACGCATCGTCATCACCCAAAGGCCACAGCTTACTTAAGGTTTACTCCCTCTATTGCGCAAGCTAGGGGTTGGGACACATGTGTAATGGCCGGTGTCCTGCAGGGTAGTCTCGCTGCCCTGAAAGTCCCCTGTGCTCCAGCCTTCACCCGTCTCTCCCCAGCCCCTGGCAGCCGCTGATCTCTTTACTGTGTCCGTAGATTTGTGTTTTGCAGGATGTCATAGGATTGGAATCCTACACTGGGCAGCCTTTCCAGGCCGGTGTCTTCCACTTGGCAAAACGCCCTTAAGTTTCCTCCATATCTTTTCATGCCTGGAGAGCTCGTTTCTTCTTCACCCGGGATGATATTCTGCTGTGTGGATGGACCACGGTGTTTTGATCTGTCACCTCCTGGAGGACCTCGCGGAAGCCTCCACGTTCGAGCAACTGTGAGTAAGGCTGCTGAAACACCCGTGTGTGGGTCTCCGTGTGGGCCGAAGCGCTCAAGTCACTCGGCGAAGCGCCAAGGAGCCTGGCTGCTGGGTCGGCTGGCAGAAGCATGTTTAATTTTGCGAGAAACCGTCACACCGTCTTCCAGAGTGGCTGCGTCAGTTTTCATCCCTTCCAGCAGCAAGGACGGCTCCCGCCGCGCCGCGTCCCCACCAGCGCCGGGTGCCAGCGTCTCGGATTCCGGCCGTTCCGTTAGGTGTAAGGTGGCATCTCATTGTTTGCATGGAGCTGCTTCCCTGGCGTGGTGATGAAGGCCGGTTTCATCGGACAGACCTGAGCGGGACATCCCCACCCTGGAGCGTGACCGGGCAGGGAGGGGGCTCAGGGGGTGCGGCCCAGACCTGGCCGTGTGGTGGGGGGGTGCTGGCCAGCGGGCCTGGTGGCTGAGACTTCCTGTCGTCACCGGCCCCTCCTGGCCCACGCGGCCGGTCCCTCGCGCCACACCGCCCTTGGCTGGTGCGGAAGGCCGTTTGGAGGCTCTTCAGGGAGAGGGGCCGGTGAGAGGAGGGAGGGGGGAAGAAGAGAGGCTTCTCAGGAGGGGCGGGACTTGGGGCAGCCACGTCCTTTCTTCTGTGGGACACAGAGCCTGGAATGTGCCCTTGAAGCCGACTTTCAACACCCACAAAGCAGCTCTTTGAGCAGTGAGCTCATCTGTCCTCCCTGAGTGACTCCAGGCCTGTGTCACGCTTCTCCATCTGGGAGTGGAGAGAGGGACACAGAACGCCATCCCAGCCACAGCGGGGAGGGGCCGTGGCAGCTGAGTTAGTTTGGGCACCACTGTCTCGGATGCCGAGTGCACAGGCATCAGATGTCTGGCTAGGACGTCAGTGCGCCCCGGAGGCTCCATCAGGCAGTGGGGGACATGCCCCTACTCACTCCTAGGGACGGAACGTGTCCAGATATGCAAAGACAAGGAAGCAACTAAGAAGAGGAAAACCAAATGGGCAATAAATAAGGCGGGAAAGCAGCAGCTGCTCCCGCTTGGATGCCGCCAGAAAATCGGGGACCTGAGGCCAGAAACCAGGTCCCCGAAGTCGCTCTGAATTTAGCGTCACTTTTCCTGGGGTCTTGAAGGCATTTTGCTCTCGGGCTGGGGCTCAGCAACAGTGAGTCGCTGAACTTCCAGGAACAGTCGTGGCCAGGCCACTTGCGCCGGGGGCGTGCGGGGGCCGCCCCTGTTCCTGTGTCCGGGTCCTGTACCCAGTCCGTGGGAGGGACCCAGAGCCACGGGGCTCCCAGCTCTCAGTGCCTGCACCCCACGGTGGGGGCCTGGCCGGGGGGTGGGGCACGGGGAGACCGGCACACTGCCCACCCTGCCCGCCATGTCTTCTCAGGACCAGGGCTGCCGTTCTGAGTAGAAGAAGTGGTCAGGAGAGCGTGGAGGCAGGAGGACAGGGACCCAACAGGGAGCCCACGTTCTGGACTTGGAAGATGCCGAGACGTGTGTCTGGTTGCCCGCCGTGTGCAAGTATCTAGGGCGGGGCCTCCAGGAAGTAGGACCTGAGGCCAGAATCTGATGGCAAGCAGTTGATTTGGGGGGTGATCACAGCAAGCGATCTTCCCTCTCACTCCACGTTCCTGGCTGAGGATGTCAGGACCCCAGGGCCGCTGGGGCTGTGACAGTGGCCACTCTGGGGCACTGGTACGTTATGTACAGGGACCCTTAGCCTGGTGATGAAAGTTGAAAATATTCTTTCTCTTTCCCTGCAAGTGCATTTCGGGTTCCTGTGCTCCAGGATCTGCTGTCCCCGGACGGCTTCCGGGTTTCGTGTATTGCTCGGGCAAGTCGTCCCTGAGCCAGGCTCATAAAGATCCCCTCCCGCATTTTCTATTACCTGCCCACCGATTACCTGTCGCGCACCGATTACCTGTCGCACATTTTCTATTACCTGTTGCGCACAGATACGCTGAACCCAACCTGTGTTTGTCCTGTGTGTGCCACGAGGGACTTGGGTCTCTGTTCTGCTCGGCTAGGTGGTGGTGGTGACGGCACATGCTCGTTGTACCCTCACATTCCTTCCTGTAGTTTCCCGGCCATGCAGTCCTACTGGGTTCCCCACTCCCTCCTTGGAATTTCCTGCATTCTGGCAAAGGGACTGGGTTCCCTCCTTCCTCCTCGGCTCCTGTGTATCCCTGAGAGACCCCGGGCTGACTTCTGCTTCTCCACAGACCCTCATGGCAAGTCTCCTGGATCCTGACTGACCTTGCTGGGCGGGAGTGACGTGACCTTCCAGCTCCTGTCCCTTCCCAGACGCACGGACGCACCCACTTTCACACGTGCTTGTCTTTGCAGATGATTCCTTCCGCCTAGAATGGCCTGTTCTGCCTCTGTTCTCCTGTCTGGGTAAAGCCCACGTTTCCCTGATACCAGGAGCCACCTCCGGTCTCTCGAAGGTTCTCCCTGAGCCGTCTGAGCCCTGAGCAGCAAGCTTTCCCCTGGCTGAGTCATGCAGGTCAGAGCCCGGACATCCAGGCCTGGTCCCTGTACCTTGTGACACTCAGGCCTGTCTCTTGTTTTTGCAAGGCCTGGAGCCTCGATGGGGACACAGCCGAGGAGCCGGCTGTCTCGGGGAGAGGAGGTACGTTCCGTGCAATCAGATGGGGACGAATCTGGCAACAGAGAGGAGACGGGCCCGAGGCGGTGGAGTCTCGCTGCGGCCTGAAGGTCGGGCCGCCCTGCGCGGCCCTTATGGGTTCAGCTGGAGGGATGTAGCCAGAAACCATGGCTGGATGTCCTGCCTGGCCTGTGAGCAGCTTCTTTGCAAAATTAACGAATGAATGAATGAATGGGTAACGCATTTTGTTCTTCAAATCCCAAAGCCTTCTGCAACCCTGAAAACATGCGGGCCCCTGGACAGCCTTCCCAGGATGGGGCCGTCCGTCTCCTGCCGAGGGAGGTGTTGGTTTCCTGCTCCCTGAGGGTGCGGACCGGCCGCATGTCTGGCCGCTCGGCCGGAGCACACGCCGTGGCCTGCTGAGAGGTGGAGGGTCACCCTGGACCTTGGTCTGCTCAGCTCGGAGTCACTGAGGGAGACCAGCCGCTTTTGAGCCTCAGATGTCGGCCGGCTCCATGGTGGAGGCACCGCTCTGGTCGGTGGGACTTTTCCTGCCATGTCTCTGTCAGTCCATCGGCAAGCCTCGCCCCCCGCGGAATGTTCTGCAAAGCTGGGATGGCCGAGTACCAACACACAGGTGCCCCCTCCCCCTTGGCATACATCACAAAGTCATTGCAGGCAGCGTCTGGATGCAGCCTCAGAATCTTTCTCCCCGCTTGCCGAGAACCCTGTTCCAGACCCTTCATGAACATTCTAGACCATCTGTGTGGCTCGGTCAGTTAGGAGGCGTCTCGCAAGCCGGCTACTCCTGGCTGGAGTGCAAACGCTGGCCCGTGTCCACAATGGGAGTCACTGACAGCACTGGGCGGGCACCGGTAGGGGCTCCCAGCGCACTTGTCCTGATTCCCGGGGCGGGGGAGACGGAGCCCAGGCCAAGCGAGTGGAGGGCAGCAGACACACCCAGCAGGACGGTGGGGAATAGACGCCCTGTGTGGACACGCCGCATGCCGGGGCTTCCTCCTGGGAACTGCACACGAGATTGGCCAGCATCCGGCGGGAGGTGAAGCCAGCGTTTCCAGGAGGCCAGAACAGGTGCCGGAGGTGTGGCTGCCGCGCCGGCCCCGCAGCCTGTTTTCCAGATGGGGACACTGAGGTTCAGAGAAGTCAGGCGACTTGTGTGGGATCTCTGGTTGGTAAACACAGAGCAGGGTTAGAGCCGGCTCCTCGGTTCTTGTCCATGTGAGATTCTCTAAGGAGCGTCGGTTGTTGCTTCCTTGGGATCCACTTTACCACTTTGGGGACACTTCCCCTTGTTGGAAAAAACCTCGCCCTCTCAGGACCAAGGCTGAGGCTGGCGAGGTCTGTGGTTCCCCCCTCCCGGGTATGACAATGAGCACAGATCATCTCGCTGCGGTGGAAAATGGCTTTCCGCTCCGAACGTCCTTTTAGAGCTTCAGAAGGTGTTGCCTGAAACTCAACGGACATTAGTTAAAGGCCTGTGTTTGCTAGTAATTCCCCGCGGCGCAGGCGAATTACGGTGCCTTGAGTCTTGCACAGCTGGGGTGCGTGAGATGTGGTGCCCGCCAGACCCGCACTGCAGCAGGTGGCGATGTGAGCACCCGGCCCCGGCCTGTCCCCTCCTTGACGGTGCTTGGTGCCAGCGGCTGGGATGAGCCCGCGGAGGGGAGGGGGAGGGACACAGAGCTGTGTGTCCTGATGATCCGTGGCCGCCCCCACCCCACATTTAGAGGTTTCTAGCAGCAGTCATTTACTATGTGCCCTGACTTGTGGGTGAGGCATTTGGGCAGGGCTCGCCCTGCTCCTCCTGGAACCGATGCAGGTCCTGTGGTGACACCCAGCCGGGGGTGGGCTGGCCGGGGGGGTCCAGGACCACTTTGCTCACGGGGGCGGCCTGGCCAGAGCACCCACACTTGGCCTTTCCAGCAGGGCCCTTGGATTTTCTCTTCCAAGAGATGAGGGGGGAGCTGTGAAGCTAGTAATCTGGCCCCAGGTACACAGGAAGTCCTCCTCTGCTGCGCCCCCCCCCCCCGCCCCACGGTCATGGGAGCCAGTCTGCCCCCCAGGGAAGGAAGGTGGCTGCTCTCGGCAATGGGTGGAGGGAGCAGGAAAGTCTTTGCAGCCTTCTACCATCCCATGAAGGACAAGTGCAGCCACCTGGGGGTGGGGCAGCGACAGGACGAGGGTCCTGTGAGCCCTTCCTCAGCACTTGGCGCCCTGAGTCTGGGCTCTGGAGAGTCAGGTTCCTGTACTTCTCCCGTGTGGCCCCCCAATCACTCACTGCCCTTCCCGGGGCCCCATGAGCCTTCCCCTGGACCCTCACTGCCCCATCGAGGTTTATGGGGACTTTGCTCCTCCCTTCCCCTCCCTCCCCTCCCCTCCCAGTCCTCTCCTCCCCTGTCCCTGCCCTTCCCCCATCCCCCACCCCCCTGGGGGTGCACCCTGCCTATGGGCCCTCACTGGCTCCCTGTGCATTGTCCCTGTTCCCACAGGTGCCTGACCCATAGGGCACATTGAAAAATAATTAGCTTGGTCATATTTTCATAATAAGAGAACATGACAGCAATTCTATGATCTGTTAGTAGTGAAACAACAAATGCTGATACATACCCTGAGAGGTCTGCCTCTGGGGGGGTGAGAGGGGGCTCAGAGTTAGCAGGAACCTTCTAGAGGCAGACCCTGTGGCCAGCCCACCAAACACCAATCACTCCTGGGCCACATGCTTTCCAACACTTCTCTGAGCCACGGCCCTGTTCCCCCCGAAGACAGAGCAGGATCTGAGTCCTGGTCTCTGGGCCTCGTGGCAGCAGGGCCACGTGGCTATTGCTACCTCCTGTCCCAGATGCGGCAGTAGAGATGTGGGCTCGAGTCTTCCTGCCCAGAGCTTTGAGGCCGGTCTGCAGGCCCTGTGACCGCCGCCCCCCTCCTGCCGTCCGGTTCCCCCGGGGATGCTGGTGGCCACAGGCTGGATTATCTTCAGGTATGGGGAAACCAGGGGTCCGGGTCAAACATCTGCCAAAGTCAAAGTCCTCCTCAGCAGAGAGGGGGTGGGCTCTACGCCCCCTGCCGGTGCTCGGCCAGAGCTGAGTGTGGCCACCCCTGGGGCACCAGGCCACGATGACCACCTGTGCGGTCCTCACCCACGTGGCCGGCCTCTCCCCTGCCACCAGTGGGGTCACCAGAGACCCGGTCAGCTGGTGTCTGGAGGCCCAGGGAGGGAGTGAGGCCCCACGGCCGGGGGGGGTCTAAGTCAGACGCTAAGAAGCAAGGAAGTTTCTGTGGGCAGACGCAGATGCAGATCTGTCTCCTTCTAGAACAGCCCGAAGCTTCCTTCTTGGAAGGATGTATTCTTGGAAGGATTGGATGTATTGGCGGGTGCACGGGCCTGGCCCCAGCTCAGCTCCATCTGGAGGGTCACCTGGTCTTGTGAGTGTGCTGCACCCAGGCCACCTGACCGAGGGGCCAGGGTGACGCTGGCTGGTCCCGCTGCACCCAGGAACATCACCTGTCTTCTGCATCTGTGTTCGGTTCCCATCTGGGCCTGGCTGTCCCTACTTCTCCCATATCTGAATAGCCGAGGAAGCCCCTCATGCTGGAGGCCCCGGCCGTGCACGCGCCCGCAGGGGCTCCGAGGAACTTGATCCAGCCTGGTGAAAATGTGGAAGAGAAGGCTTGGCCTCATGTGTGGTGTGGTCACCACGGGGGCCGTGCCCGGAACAGGCCTTCCCCAATGCCAGCGGTCTCTAAGCTGCCATCCTGTGTCTTCTAAAGGATCCTCAGCAGGTCCCCAGGCGAGCCCAGAGTCCTGTCACTCACTTCACCTGATAGCCGTCTTTCAAGCCCTCTGGGCTCCTCATGGGGCACGTGGAGCCCAGAGGGGAGCCCCCCTTTCCCGCCCACCCTGACCCTCCATGCTGCAGCCGGTCCCTGTGTGTCCCCGGGGCTGAGTGATGCCCAGGAGGGAGGGCGTCCCAAGGACAGGTGCCTGAGGGTGGCCTCAGCAAGGTGTTCGTGCCCCCACGTCCACTTCCACAAGGGCCTCCCCACCCCGGCCTGCTCACGTCTCTAATGGACTCAGGCAAATCACTCTGGCTTTTCTTTAGTGCACTTATCCCCCAAAGGGGACACCAGTTAAGTTGCATTGAGTCTCTGCAAAGCCCTGTCCTCTTTATAAAGACAATTTCCGTCTTGAGGGTCTCCAGGCCCCAGTACCTTCTGCTCTGACCTTGCTCGGGAAAGTGGAGATGGGGACACTGAGGCATCACGGGAGACGCAGCCCAGGAGGAGTGTGACCGAGCAGGGGATGGCGTCTCTGTGCTGTTTACAGCTTTCTGCAGCGTTCAGTGATGCCGTGTGGGCTCCAAGTACGCAGGTAGGTAAAATGTGTTCTGGGAGAAACTTCTAAGAATTTATACTTTTCTCCTTTGGCAAGAACGGTGTGCCTGCAGTCACGGAGGAGGCTGCGGGAGGAAGGCTGGCTTCTTGGGGGCCACTGTCTCTGGGTGGCCTGGGCCAACAGACCTGGCTGCCGGTGCAAGAACTTGTATGCATTTTGCCGACTGCCACCAGCTGCCACCGTGCTGAGGCCACCAAACGCTCTTACGCTGGTGCCTGGGGAGATGTGCACATAGCTTCCACCGATGGAAAGTCGGAATGCTGCAGGTGGCCAGGCCGGGAGCGCAGTGAGTGGAGGTGTGCGGGAGTGGAGGCGCGGCCACCTCTGGGACACGCGTGCAGGTGGAGCGGGCAGGCCCTCCCGTTCGGTGGCTCCCTGGCCCTCTGCGAACAGGCCTGGCAGACAGAGGATGCGACTGCCCCGGCCCCTCTCCCTGCCCCACCCTGCCTCAGCTGGGCCAGCGAGCAGGCTCTGTCTGTCCCCCGTTCTCATGACAGAACACTGCAGAGCAACATGCGGACCTGAGGGGACCCTCCCTGTCGGGACCCCTATTTGTCACGTGCTTGTGCCAAGCTTGCTGTGTATCATCCTGCAGAGGCTCTCTGTGCACATCCCCCCGGGAGCCTGCGCTCAGCAGAGGGACCGCCTCCACTGGGCTCGGGTGCACACTGTGAGCGCCAGGGCCCCGCTGGGCGACTGGAGGGCCGGCCGTGGGGGAGTGGCCGTTCCTCCTGCCAAGACGCTTCTTCCCAGAACCAAGTGCTCTGGAGTAAACAACGCTGAGAATAGAGGGAAACAGCATCTCCTCCGCGCTCACTGCCCTGCGGCTGCCTCCTCGGTTCACTGGAAACAGAACGGGCCTCAGTTGTGAAATTCTGCTCCTGCGCAGTCAGCACCTCCTGCGTGCTCCCGGCCGTGTTTATGCACAAACGATTACGTGTTGTGTCGGCCTCGGGGGCCGGGGGCACGCACACGTTGCACAAGCCGGCCCGGGCCTGGATCCCCCGTGCCGGTGGCCCCGGGAAGGCGGTCAGCTGTCGCTGGGGTGCAGGCTGCCTGGAAGCGGGCCCCAGGGCCGAGTGCGCAAGCTTGTGAACCCGCCTCGGGTGCCGTCTGGACACTGACGACAACACTCTGCGGCCGGCCTCCGTCTTCCCCATCTGCCGGGGCGTGGGGATTGGTGGCCCCCCCTTGCATTCTGGGGGGGACGCAAGTCTCCAGGGGCGGGGTGTGGCCCACTCACTGGTGGGAGAGGAGCTGACCAGGGCCCAGCTCTTGCCCTCTCCCCACGGGCTGCCCTGACCCGAAGGGCAGCAGGTATCATTGCCCTCGGAGCAGTTTAGAGCCGGTCCTGTGGGCCGTGTGCATGGCGCTCGGGGCCCTCACCATCTGTCAGACCCAGAGCCGTGCAGGGGGTAGGCTGAGGCCCCTCGCAGTTGCCCGTTTCTGCTGCCTTATTGGAGGGAAGGGGCCGGGAGGTACCACAGGTTTCTCTTTCCACTGGCTTGCGTTATGCCGCCCAAACTCGTGACACCAGGCCCCCGGGGGCCCTGTCAACTCACAGCAAACGAACAATACGTTCAAGCTCGTGCGCGGTGCTCACGGCACCTGGTGGGGGCCACGGCTCAGCTTTGGGACTCCACACCTGCTCAAGTGAGTACATCCCTGTGGGGTGTCACCCATGCAGCTGTGACGTGTCTGTACCCCAGGGTGTCGGGAAGAGAAACGGGACACAGACAGAGTTCTGCAGGCAGAGGGAGACATTTGAGAGGGTCTGAGGTCAACTAGGATGTCAAGGCAAAGTACCAGGGCGCCACACTCCCCTCCCCCCGCCAAGGGTCTTAAGAAAATGGGTCCCAGAATCCCTGGAACAATGCAGCTTTCACTCCACACTCTGTTTGCCTGGTCACCCAACAGTCCCCACCACTCACCCTCCTGGGCTTCTGTGAGCCATCTGGGAAGTCCCGGGGGGCCCCATCACCGCCCCGCTCTGGTCACCAGGCTGGAGGGAGGCAGGTGAGCAGGCTTCCTCAGGGTCCCCCGGGGCCGACAGGGGCGGCCTCTGTGTGAGTGCTGCGCCCCTCCTGGGCGGGTGTTGGCTCCGTGGGAGGTGTGGGTGGGCCACACAGCCCCATGGAGATGTCAGTTTCCAAAACAGGAACATCTCCCAAAGTCTACGGCCCTCTGCTTAAGGACCGACCTCGCACGAGGCCTGGAGCCCAAGCCATACTCTGCTGCTGGCAGCATGACCTTGGGCAGACTAGACTTTCATGGGCTGAGAATATTGCCTCCTTGGAAGAATGTTCCGAGACATTTAATGGGAGAACGTGAGTGAAAGCCCCAAGCTCGGTGAGTTTTAACCACAGTTAGTGCCTTTCTTCGTCACTGAAGAAACAGGATGGGGGGAAAGGGCTGTTGGAAACAGGCTGCTGGAGAAGAGGCCACACAGGCTCCCCACCCCCACCCCAGGCCGCTGTCAGAGGGCCCAGAAGCCCCGGAAGCAGGAAGCACAAGATGTGGAAGAGCCCTTGGGTGATGGTGAGTGCGCACACACACACACACGTACATACTTACGCACACACCAAGACCCAGCCCCTTCCCCAGGAGCCTGCTTTCCCACGTGGGGGCAGAAATGTGGCTAATTCCAGGAAGGCTCCCGGCTGAGCCAGCTTTCCAAGTGTGGGTGTCTCACAGGGTGCCATTCACAGGGTCTGGAAATCCAGAGGCCACGAGGGTGTGAGAGGGGCCACGTAGGGCCCGCCACATGTCCGCGTCCTTGAGTTTTGCTGTAGGACTTGACTGAATTTTAATGGTACATGGCCAAGGGTGAAATTGACCATGATGGGGATTTTTCAAGACTCCTCAGGCTTTATTCTGCCAACACTGGGGTGAGGTGCTGGGATTCCTGGGGCTCTGTGGCCCTGCAGTGTCAGAATCATGGGTGTCTCTGATAAAGGCAGATACCTGGGATGCCCTGCCGACATCTGGTTGGACCAGAGTCCGGGCATCTGCATTAAAACCCACTGATGAAGGGGCGCCTGGGTGGCTGTGTCAGTTAAGCACCCGATTTCAGCTCAGGTCATGATCTCGTGGTTCGTGGGTTCGAGCCCCACGTCAGGCTCTATGCTGACAGCTCAGAGCCCGAAGCCTGCTTTGGATTCTGTCTCCCTCTCTCTCTGCACCCACGCCCTCTATTCTCTCTCGGTCTCAAAAATAAACACTAAAAAATAGAATTAAAAAACCCCACTGATGAAGACAACTAAGGGAAATCACGGGCCAAGACAAACTCTTCTCCAAAATCTAATTATTGGGGGGCCTGCTGGGCACTTGCTATGTCCAATCTGGTCCGACCCGTCCCGGGGTGGCCAGGCGATGCCCTCCTGAGAGGGCACCAAGAAGAAAGCCTGGGGCTTTTCTCTCTGGGTCTCTTCTCTTTCCCTGAAAACCCTGCCAGGTGTAACCTCCTAAGAGGCCGACCCTTCCTTCCCCTGGCATCCTCAGGGTCACGGGGACGCATGAAGGTACGGCTTTGTCACACACGCCTTTGTCACGTTCTGATCCCGTACGGAGTGGGGACAGGGAAGGCGGGCCCTCCAGAACACTGCTTGGAACGAGGTGTTCCGGCCCGCCTGGCCCAGCCGCCACCCGGAGAACCCGTCGGGCCGCTCTCAGGAGGAAGAGAGCCGGAGGGAGCCGGGGCAGGACCGCCCCCTCCACTGCGCATGCGCCCCCTCCTGCCGAGACCGGGGAAGGCCCCGCCCCTCCCCAGGTGAGCAGGCGGAGCCTCTGTGATGTGGTCCCCGAGGCCGCCTGGTAGCCCGAGGTGGCTCTCGGAGCCGCCTCCCCTTCGCAGCCGGCCCTCCCCTGGAGGGTGCAGCCATTCATAGACTCCTTGGAAGGCTGAGAAATCAGGGCCCAGAGAGGCGGAGGGAGGACTTTGCTTGCTCAGGACTCTCATCCGCAGGGTGGATCAGGGTCCCCGGTGCAAGCCCGGCCCAGCGCCTAGGCGGATAGATCAGAAAACACGGAGGGATTTCAAAACCAGTCCCGCTTTACCTCGTTTGCTTTGAGTGTGCATCTGTGGTCTCCACTCAGCCTGATGCACCCGCTGCAAATATTAAAGTCATGAGCAGATCAAAGGCGGGCACCTTCTTACGTTTGGTGGGGGCCTCGTGTTACTCCCAGGGCGCGGTGTTTTTGTCTGTGTACTGCTCTTAGCAGGGAGGTGATTTGAAGAAGATTAGAGATGCCAGCAAATCTGGTTTTGAATCCTGGCTTACGAAGGCACCGACTTTTTTCTTTTCTTTTTTTTTTTTTCATAGCTGCAAGGATAGAGGCCCCGTGCTCCACCTTCACCCTGTAAAATGCCCGTGTTCACCGGCTGGATGCCTGTGGGGCAGGCCCCAGCCTCCAGTCTCTCCATGACTTGTGATGGCAGAGGCCATCAGCAAATGTGGATTGGTCGTTCTCCATGGGGTGGGGAGACCTCATTCTGTGTGTGCTGTTTGATTCGGGAGCTCAAGGGCTCCTCTAAAAGGAAGTGCTCAGCGCGGAGGGAAGTGAGCAGCAAGGAAGACGGTCAGCCGGATCCAGTTAGCCATCCCCTGGGGAAGGGACCGTTGTGTCTCTGGGGTCTGACCCTTGTACATGGGACCCATGGATGAGGCCCATGGAGCACAGCCAGAGCAAAGTCAAGTCCCCTGTTCCTGGCTGTGCCCCAGGATCTCTCTTTGCACCCAAGGACGGCTGATGAACAAGGCCCTGGGGGGGGGGGAGGGGCACCTCTGCAGACCTTCCCCTTTGCCCGGGTGCAGTGTGGCCTGGGCACACGGGGGGACTGGGAAGTCATAGTCCGAAGGGGCAGGGAGAGCAGGAGACAAGCTTCTGTCTGATCCCGGCCCGGCTGACTGTCGCTTGCGGGGTCTGGGCTCCGTCACCTGGCTCCACTTACAGCTCCATCACCTGTGACAGGAGGTGACGTCAGCTCCCGTCTGTCAGAGGTCATGTGTGCTTCCTGGGCTCCATCGTCACAGCAGACCCGTGAGCCGGGCCTGGTGTCTCCTTTGGCTCCCACGCAGGGGACGTGTGTCTCCCAGAGCTTGGGAAAGCTGTCCACGCCCCACAACCAGGCCAGCACAGAGATGGCCTGTCACCTGCCGCCGGCTCCGATCACTGCTCTGCAGGGCCCCGCCCCGCACCTGCTTCTGGCATGAGGTGCAAAGTGATGACCCAGGAACAGATGTGAAGTCAGGGTCAGGGCTCAGGCTGCCTGGCTCAGAGCCCTGTCGTCCAATGTGTGAACCTTTAGAAGCCACACATGTGGGGGGCGCCTGGGTGGCTCAGTGGGTTAAGCATCCGACTTCAGCTCAGGTGGTGATCTCTCAGTTTGTGAGTTCGAGCCCCACGTCGGGCTCTGGGCTGACAGCTCTCTCTGCCCCTCCCTCCCTCTCTTTCTCAAAAATAAATAAACATTAAAAACATTTTAGAATCAACACATGTGGACCTAGGACTGACGGGTAATTTAGATTCTTGGCAACATGCAGGTGCTCCTGGTACATCTGGGCTGGCCTGGGCCCACAGAGCCGGCATGGGTGGGGGGGACCAGCGTGCTGGAGTCAGTGACTCACAGGCGGCCCTGTCGGGCCCCCCGCACCCAACTGACCTTTTGCAGACAGGACTTCTGCCACACTGGTCCAGGCACTGAAAAAGGGACTCGGTGGGTCCCCAGAGGTCCCATCCCAGCAACTGAGGTCTCAACGCCTCGGAAGACAGAGCCTCGGAACTCGTGATGGAACACGCAGAACGCAGGGCTGGGCCTCGCCCCCTGTGGGCTGTGTTGCCTCTGGCGGTGACACTGGCCACGCGTGAGGACGCACAGTAGTTCTCGAAGGGGGATTGATGGGAATCTGGGGGGCGTTTCTTGTTTGAAACAAAGGTCGTTGGGACGAGTGGTATTTTGTGGGCAGGGTCAGGTCCATTTTGTGCTGTCAGCTGCTGGATTGGGCGAAAGACCCACGTGTGATGCTGGGGATGTGGGAGGATATGGCGTCCACCCCACGTCCGCCCCAGACCACGCCTTTCTTGCGTGGCTGAGATCCACCTAGAGCTTCCAGAAGTGCAGCTGGGACCCAGGAGGAGATCCAGGCTCCGTTCGGCTCCGAGCTTTGCGCACAATCACCGAAAATGCCGCGCAGGGCGCCCGAATCCTGACATGGCCCCGCACCTGCCGCGTCCTCAGAAATGCTACGTGTGACGAGGCGGTCCGAGGACCAGATTGCATCATCCCGGGAAGTTCTGCCTGAACACTTGCTGTGCCAGTAGATCTTCTTGGACGTGACTTTTGCTTAATTCTCGGGCATGTTGCTACTGAGGCATTTCATCCTTACTCTCTCTCTCTCTTCCATCTGTCATGTGGTTGCGGACACACTGTGGTATCCGAGAATCTCACTTCAGGATGGTCGAGGGAGTGTTAAGAGTATTCCTCAGGAGAAAGGTGGACTGGTCAGACTGTGCACACGCGCGTGCACACACACACACACACACTGCTGATGGACACGGCCCCGTAGCCACCCCCCCACCCCCCACCGGGCCCTGGCGAGCCTCCCTGTGGGTCATGAGGCTGCACACGCATCTGCCCTGCCCTGCCCTGCCCTGCGGGGGCCCTGGCCCCGCCCAGGCCAGCTCTGGCCTGTCCCTCCCCAGCCCCACACGCCAGGGCTGATGCATCCACTCCCTCAGAGCCCTGTGTCCAGAGAGTTCCAGAGGTGGGAGAGTGATCGCTTCTGGGACATTTCAGGGGTGCTGGCGCTGTGTGTGCACGGGGTGTGAGGCAGTGCCGTGGGAGGAGGAAAGGAGGGCCGCTGGCCTCCCCGGGGCTCTCTCTGTGTTTAGGAAGGAAAACAAAGACCCCAGAGCCACTTCCTGTCCATCCGCGGCCCCCCTGCGGGGGGGAGGCTGTCACGCGTGATACAGAGCTGCCTGGTCTGGAACAGACACTTCACATCCTCGACAGCTTCTGTCTCCCCCCGAGCAGGCCGGGCTTCTTTGCTGACCCCCCACCGGCCTTCAGAACAGGGCCGGGAGAGGGTCTCAACTCTGGAGTAAGATCCTGGAAGTCAGAGCAGGGCGCTCCCGGGAGACCCCGTCGCCAGACATCCTGCCTCTGCCTGTGGGAGTTCCGGCAGGTTCCGGGGACAAGAGGGCCGAAGCCAGACTCGTTCACACATTCCCACCGTGTTCACATTCCAGGTGATTCCTGGTTGAACAATGTGAGTGCCGCTCACCCCTGCACACTCGGGCGCCGGCAGGAGGTGTGCGTGTGTGTGGGGAAGCGCGTGCACTCACGCTCGCGTGTGTGTGTGTGTTTGCGTGTGTGGTGTTTGCAGTGTATGCTCGCACATCGCAGAGTCCCCGGAGGCCCTGGACAGGTGTGGTGAGTCAGCGGGACTCACCTGGCCCAGCCCCGGCCCCATCCGTGTCTCCCAGGGTCTTTTGTCAAGCCCGTGGGCACATCTCCTGCTTGTGTTTGGGAGACAGACTAGCAAATGTGACGCGACGCATCCCTGGGGCCCGGTTCCCGGGTGAATCTGCAGCTCCTGCACCCCGCCAGGGGTGCCTGGGCCGTGGGGGCCCCACTGAGACCCCGGCCTTCCCGGGGGCCGGGCCCTCCTCTGTGCACACAGGCTGAGGTTCGGAACCGGAGATTTCCGGATGTGGGTGTAGTGAACTGCCACCACCCCGTGAGCCGACGTGTTAGTGTTTTGTCCTCAACCTAAGTGGTGGAAATGAGGCCTTGTGTCCGTCTGTTGAGGTTGGACCTTGTCCGCAAATGAGAAAGACTTTGTCAGGTTTCAAATGACCTATAAAGCATAACAGACCCGCCACAAACAAACAAACAACGCCCTGGACCCTACTGGGCCTCACAGGCACGCAGTTCACGTGTGCACGTGCTCGCTCGCTTGCTCGAGGCCTTAGGGCGGCCATGAAGGCAAAAGTCAGCCTTGGATGAGCCCCTCGTCAGGGCCCTGCTTACAGTGGCCCAGCCGCTGTCCACGCTGCCGGGGGCAGGTGGCCCCTGGTCCCGGGTGGGGGGGGGGTGGGGAGGCGGATGGGGGCAGGGAGGCCAGGAGGCCGGGAGGTCGGGGCTGAGCTCTCAGCTCTCAGGCTGGCAGCCCCCTCCTCTCCTACCCCCCTCCCTCCCTCCCCCCCCCCCCCCCCCCAGGCCAGGAGAGCCTGAAATGCTCTGGCTATGAGAGGGGCCGCAGGTGGGAGGTAAGGTGGGACCTGGAGCAGAAGAGCCAGGAGGGGAGCCCTGGTGCCCAGTGGGAAGGGGGATAGCCCCGCTGGTAATCTGGAGGCAGGGTTGGGGGAGGGTGGGTGCCCCTGTGAGGACAAAGGGCAGTGGTCAGAGGTGACCCTGTGTCTGGCGGGTTTGGCCAGAGAGTCCCTCCTAAGTGCCGCCCTTGGGCCAGCCGCAGCCACCGAGCTTGTACGAGTGCTCCTGTGCTGGGGACAAGAGTGTCTGGGGAAAGAGCGAGGGGCGCTTGGTAGTCATAGTGTCATGCTGCACTTGTCCCCAACCCCCCCCCCGCCCCCCCCCCCCCCCCCCCCCCCCCCCCCCCCGCCCATGGACTGCAGAGCCTGGGGGCTGGGCCAACCCTCTCCTGCCCTCAGGGAAACCACTTTCAGTGTTGGGGAGCATTCTGGGGGGCTGCTCTCCATGCGGAGCCTGGGTGCTGGGGGCCCCTGGAGGACAGGGCTGCAGGGCATATGAGACATCACCGGTCGCAGCCCATGGCCCCGAAGGGGAAGCTGCCCAGATCTGGGGCTGCTCGAGGCCCAGTGAGCCTGAGCCTGGGTTTCCTATCCCCTCAGACCCACAGGACCTAGAGTTGGCTTCAAGTTAACTAATAAAATTTTTAATATTTATTTATTTTTCAGAGGGAGAGAGAGAGAGATAGAGAGAGAGAGAGAGAGAGAGAGACAGATCATGGTAGGGAAGGGGCAGAGAGAGAGGGAGATACAGAATCCAAAGCAGGTTCCAGGCTCTGAGCTGTCAGCACAGAACCCAACGCGGGGCTTGAACCCATGAACCGCGAGATTATGACCTGAGCCGAAGTTGGATGCTTAACCGACTGAGCCACTCAGGCGCCCCTCAAGTTAATTTAAACAAAGATAATGACCTGTGATATTTTCGCACAAACCGACATGCACCGTAAATGGAAATTTGTGGATTGTTTTTCCCATTTGGTGGAGTCAGGGCACCTGGCTGGGGTGGAGGGTCATCTGGGGCTGGAGTTGAGAGCAGGGGAGACATTCTGAGGAGGGCACTACGGGAAGGAGCCAGAGTCTAGAAGCTCCTAATCACCGTTTGTTTTCTTCTCTAGTTGAGGGTCACAAAGAAGCTTTTAAAATAATTCTGCAATAAAAAAAAATAAGAAGAAAAAAAATAAAATAATTCTGCAATACACTAGGCACACAAAAGCGTGTATACAACTTAGGCGCCCATTAGAAGGAACAGCACGAAATAAAGACACATCCGGGAAGCCCCCACCCTGGTTAACAGGAGCGCGTCACCACACCTCCGGACATTCCAGCACATTCTCCTCCCTTTTCTTACTGTGGCTTCAGTGACCACTGGCCTGAAAACTGCGTTAACAGTCGACTTACCTTGTTTAAGATATTACTGCACGCAGATCCATTGCTAAGCGAAAGATGGCCAGATTTTGCCAGTTTTTGGACATTCACAACGGAATTATGTTGTGTAAATTGTGTGACTTGACGTTTTCTTCTCGTGAGCTTCATGCACTGGGAGGCCTGGGCTTGTCCACTGCCTGTTTTCCCTGCCCCACAGTATTTCACTCTTGGGATTGTGTGAGTTGTTTCCAGGCTTCGCAGGGGCAAACAATGTCTGTCTGAACATCCCTGAAGGGCACAGATCTGAGAGTGGGCAGTCACGCTTGGCTTCCAATCCTGGCTACTCAGTCCCTGCTTGTGTGACCTTGTGTCGGGGAGCAAGTCAACGTACCCCCTGTGTTCTGGGTTCTGCACCTGTAAAGTGCATGCATTAAAAGGCTGTCAGGAGAATTAAGTGAGCTAATGTAGACAGGGCACTTAATTGCCGTCTGGCATGGGGTCCGTTTAAAGATTAGATATGATGATAATGATGGTGATGGTGACGGTGATCATCTCCAGTGTGCACGTGCCCTGTGTGCTCATCCCCAGTGCGCTCAGACTTCGTCCCCATTTGTGTGCCCCCTGTGTGCCCAGCCCCGCTGCATTGCCCCCTCGCCAACACTTTCCAATGTTCTCGGCGGGCTCTGCTCTCCCGTCCATATAAACGTGTCTCAGTTGAGTTGAAAGCTATCTGTGCGGCAGTGAGAACAAAGCTGAGGACAGAAGAATGGGACGTAGCCCCCCCCTCAGGCACCCCCATCCCTGTGGTCAGGGGGTCTGAGTTGAGTGAAGATGCGTGTGCTCCGTGGAGCCTTCTGGAGGCAGGTGAGAGGGGCGAGGGGCTGACCTGAGACCAACGTACCGAGAGCACGGCTTTTCCTTGGCTCCCTGATCTTTGGGAGGAAGGGCGGCCGCTGGGATGGGAGGGGGTCCCCGGTGCCGTGCTGGCTCCCGCTCCCCCCGCCAGCAGCCGGGAGTTCTGCTCAGCAACCAGGCCACCGTCCATCTGCCGTCTAGAATAATGAGCTCAGCCCTCGGCTGCTGGCACAAGCCAGCTTTCCTTCTATTCACTGGATTATCCTCACAGTTCCCCATTGTGTTTGCTAATGGCCTCACAGGGCACAGCCTGTTACCTTTCCCCCCCTCTGCCCGCGGCTCTGGGGGAAGGCCTGATCTCTTTGACCTGAAGGGCTGGGCGTGCGGTGGCAGGAATGCGGCCAGTGCCTGGGGACCCGGGTCACCCTCCCACCCTCCAGCCCTCACCTCAGCCATCGGCCCGGCCTCAAGTGTCACAACATCGTATGGGACGCCCTCCCCTCCTCGCGACCTGCTTGGGTCACCACATGGCCCATCTTCTGTGTCTTTTTAAGTCCTACCCCAATTAAGCACATGGCTGTCCCCATGGCTGTGACAGATGGCCTGGGTGCCTGAGGTGGGTTGGAGGCTGTGTAAGGGGCCCTCCGTTCACCGACGATTTCCTCATCACCTTCAGAGAAGAGGCGACAGGACCGTGTGGCTGGACTCGCGGCTCGTTCTGGGTTCCAGGCCGGGTCCTGCAGACAGAAGCTGTCAGAATAGTTCCTGTCCCCTTCTTCTCCTGCCACGACCTCCTTGTGCAGCCGAGGGTGTAGACGGGCAGAAAGGGTGACACAAGAGCTCATGTGGCAGCAAGATGGCTCACATCTCCTGGGGGGGGGGGTCTGAAAACTCCACCATCAGGAAGGAGTGTCCTATGGTAATGACACCAATAAGTGGCTATTGTCCTTCCGGCTTAGCTGAGGGATGGATCTGTTTACCTAAAAAACGAGATGTCAAAGCACAGAAGCCCCCAGGGACCTGCCCTGACTTAGGGGAGTGTTGCTCGCTGCGCCCAGCTTTCCCGGGGGACTCGGCTTCTTGGGGGGCTGCAGGACACCGGCCACTGGCCCCTGGGCGGCTGCTCTCTGACCCCCACAGGTCCCTAGCCCCTGACGCACACTTATGGGGGGCGGTTCCCGTTGGCGTGTGTGTGAGCACATGTGCGTGCTTGCCCCCGCGGAGGCCTGAGCACACGTCCCAGACGGCTGCCGGCTTTGTTGTCTGAGGCACAGCTTTCTCCAGATTTGCTGATCTTAAAAGCGGTGACATGCCGTGTCAGATCTGCCCAAAGTCCAGGCACGTGGCCACGTCGAGCATGCAAATGAGTCGGACGCTTGCCCGTGGCCTCGGGGCAGCGGAGCCAGCCTCGCGCCCCCCTCCCCCCCCCCCCCCCCCCAGGCCCAGCAGGTGCCGTGCAGGGCAGGTGTGCGGCTCACCATATGCTCTGGCCCGGTCGGGTTTCAATTACCCACCAGGTGAGGTGCAGAGGGTGGAGAGGGGCCCACGCTGCCTGCGGCTGCATGAGTCACCTTTGGGCATTCGGTTGCTCTGCACTGACAGCTGTTTTGTGTGCAACTTTGGAGCCGGGACAGCCCTGAAACCCTGGCCACAACAGGCAGAAAGGGACAGAAGCTGGCGGGGAGGGGCTGCGACCGCCTGCCGGGAGCCTCCAACCTGGGCGAATCTTTCTCTAGTCTTCTGCATTTTGGAGAGCTCTGTTACACCCTTAAGAATGAAATCGGGGAATACCACCCAGACACGTGCATTCTCTGTTTCTCACGTGGTGCCACGTTCGAGGACCCACAGTTTGGAGTTTCCCCGTCCAGCACGGTTGCCACTGGCCACACGTGGCCGCTTAAGTGTAAATTATTTGAAGTCGAATTTAAAAACATTGGTCTCTCGGTGCTGAGAGGTGGGGCCCTGGATAGTGTGGAGAGAGAGCACTCCCATCGCTGCGGACGTTCAAGCAGGTGGCGGTGACTGGGAGGCCCAGGGAGGCGGCCTGGGGCTCCGGGCAGAGGCCGGTCGGCCGAATCCTCCATCTTCAGAGCTGGCCGGGGTGCAGGTGTGCCCCGAGAAAGGCCTCCAGAGAGTCAAGCGTGCAGGGACCACGTGGAGCCCTCCCAGCACACCCGGCCGGGCTTGGTCGGCCTCAGGGGCGCATGCTTCTGGGGGAGTCTCTCGTGCCCCGGTCCCGCACGCCCGGAGGAACGCTCGCCCCGCGTCAGACTTCTTGCCTTGGCTCCCGAAGAGCATTCATGCAGCCGGACGGTCCCTCCGCGGGTGCCAGCGTGGGGCCCGAGCCAGGAGCCTGCAGCGTCTCTCAGCCGGTCTGGGTCTCCCTCTGTGATTTATCAGATGATCATGTTTGCAGCCAGGGGGTAAGGACACACACTGGGGTCTCTGAAACCGAAGCTCTGGTTCTCAAAGGCGCTCAAGTGCAAGCTGGGCCTCGTGCGCAGCAGGGAAGGGGTTCGGACGCCAACGGAGTCGGGGTGGGGGGTGGGGGGTGGGGGGTGGGGTGGGGTGGGGGTGGGAGGGCTTCGCTAGCGGGGCAGCATTTCACAGCACGTGCGGCCAGCTGTTGCGAGTAGAGAAAGCACCACCCCTTGGAAGAAAGGGGGAGATGTGCATCTGAGCGCGGGCCGCGGCCCCTCCCGCTGCCCTTGTTCTGGGGCGGCAGGCCCGCGACAGCTGGGTGTCACTAGCAGCTGCTTTTTCCTGGGGAGAAATTAAAAGATTAGGGGACGTGGGCACGTGCTGGCCTCAGGAGCCCAAACAATGCTTGATTTAGGGGGAAACTTGTCTGGGGAGGCTGACAAAGGAGGAGGCTCCAGGTTGGCCGGGGGTCAGAGGGGGCCGGCTCTGCCGGAGACAAAGGGACCGAGGAGGGGGGCGCAGGGGGCTCGGGGCGCCGCCCAATGAAAAGGGGCCTAGGCGGCAGCTGCTGCGGCTCCAGAAATTTGAGACGGGTCTTTTCACAAACACAAATGCGGGAGAAGAATAGGGGGCCACGCTTAGCTGAAATGGCTCGTTTGCAAATGAAAGGGAGATTGAGAGCCCTTACATTTTCCAAGTTTTCACCTAAGAGGATGGAAAATGGTGAGGGCCCCGAGAGCACGCGTTGGGCCAGAAGTGTGCCCAGCAGATGGGCCAGCCACCCCCCGCCCGGCTTCTGTGTTTACATAACAATCGCGGGCCCTGCCCGGTGGGCGCAGAAGCCTGCCCGCCCCCCCTTCTCCAAGGCCGCCTTGGACACCCGGCTGGCCCCCACTTGGACCAGAGCATTTCCAGGCGGGCCCACGGGAGGCCTTTGCTGCAGCCTGTGCGAGGTCAATTGATGCGCTGGGCTAAATTAAGTGCGCTCACAGCCGAGAAGCCACAGATGATTGAGGCCTGCAAGGGGGCCCCTGTGCTGTGCACCCCCCCCCCCCCAGATGGGACGTCCCACTTCCGGCTGGCTGTTTCCACCCAGTGACTGGTGCTGCCAGGACAGCCCCTTAGAGGGGCGCCTGAGGCCCGTGCCGCGTTATGATAAGGTTTGGCCCTGACCGTGCCCACAGCCCGCGCCCAAGGGGTCTGAGGGCTTGGCTGTGCACTTCCACTTGCCTTCTGGAATATTTCTGCCAAGAAGGCACAGCTGAGTGAGACAAACCACTCTGAGGGCCGGGAGTTCTGCACTCCTCCAGATGCCCCAAAGGAGAGAAAGTCTGCGGTCGTGCTAAGAGAGGCGGCCGGCTGCGTGCAGTCCACGCTCATGTGTCCTTTGCTGTAACTGGCGTCTCGTCGCGGCCGGCGGAGTCTGAAGGAGGCCTGCCGATCACGCCGGCCTTGCGGGGCTCAGCTCCACATATGTATGGTTGTGCTGCGGTTGCGTAAGAGAACGCCCCTGAGCATTTAGGGCAAAGGGGCAGGATCCCTACAAGGATGCTCACGTGGCTCAGAATAGACCTCGTGTGTGTGTGTGTGTGTGTGTGTGTGTGTATGTGCGCGCGCGCGTGTATGTTAGTAGAGTCTGGCTGCGGATGCCGTGGGAACTGACCTATTGGAGCTTTCCTGTAAGTCTGCGATTCTGTCAGAACACAGGCGTGAAAAGGAGAAGACAGGACATCGCACCTGGGAGCCCACAGTTCTGGGACGTCTGCACCTCGCCCGGGAGCCGCTGGGCCCAGTTCGGGAAAGAGGGAAGGCCCGACGTCCCGGCCAGCTCCTAGCACCCCCAGTGTGGGCACAATGCCTGCCGCCTGATGTCCTGGTGACCCACGTGGACCATGTGGGGGAGGGGCAGTGTGGTGTTTGGGGCGCACCTGCGCTCCCCCCCAGAGGACAGGTGACTCTGGTGGGGGGGCAGGGTGGGGTGCTGGCAGATCACGGGGTAGAACAGTCTTTCTGAGCAGAGGACCGTCTCCTACGACGGCCTATCCACAGACGTGGAGCACAGTGGGGCTCGGCAGGAATGAGATGGAAGTCCCTGTGCGCCCTAGGTGGCAGGTGACCCTGAGGTGCTGTCTCTGACGATAGGTTTCTCTCTCCATCCACTGAGTCATGACTACATTAACCAGTTCAGTTGACCACCCTTCTTGCTAAATTCGAATTTAAGCTAAATTTCACTATTTTCGCTGTTTTGGTTCTTCTGCCCACACGTCTGGACCAGCCAGAGAGGTTATCAAGAAATGCCCAGGCCCCATCCCAGAACACCTCCATCAGGATCCCTGGGTTGGGGGAAGCTGGGTATTTTGTGCTTTAGAAAGTTACTTTAGGGGTTTTGAGGGGGCATGCAGCATTGCAAAGGGCTGCCTAGAAGGTTGGCCTCAATGACCTGGCTATATACATATATTTTTAAATTTTGTTTACTTATTGTGGGGGGGGGGCAGAGAGAGAGAGAGAGAGAGAGAGAATCCCAAGAGAAAATCCCAATCCGGGCTCCATACTGTCAATATACAGCCCGATGCAGGGCTCAAACTCACGGACCAAGATATCGTGACTTGAGCTAAGATCAAGAGCCAAGACACTTAATCTTGAGTGACTGAGCCCCCAGGTGTCCCAGACCTGGATATATCCTTAAAATGAGCAGGGATGTGGGCGCTGCAGGAGTGATCCTAAAGGCAGGGCCAGGAGCGGGACTTCAGAACGCAAAGACTGATGTTGACCGCCTGGCGTCCTTGATCCCTTACCCAAGCCTTGCTCAGGGGACAGGTGTGGGTGGGACGGTAGGGTTTGCCCTTCGGGGACGTGGTGGAGACACGTGCTCTCGGACACCATGGTGGGTAGACTGAGCATCTGTGGTGCATGGACCTTGATGGTGCAAAACCCAGAGGTGTCCCCACAGACCTCACTGGGTAGGGCCCGTGGTTAGTGCTGGTGCAGAGCAAGACCCTGCTGGGTGCTTCGTGAACCTTTCCTCTCAGCTGAAGGTATTGCTAGGTTATTCTGGAAATTGGGTTTTAATCACCTGTTTCTCCAGGGTTTCTGGGGCAAACACGTACTGTCTGTTCAGGACGTGGAGGACTGTATAAAACTATCATTTGTGGTTTCTGTTTTGGCACAGGTCGGACGCAGAGGGATTGTTTCCATGGCACAGAACCCGGGAGAATGTAGCCAGCCTGCCCACCACTCTGCCCGGGCTGGTGGCCGTGAGAAGTGCGGGCGCCCAGCTCCGCGGAGAGGGTGGGCGCATCCAGGTGTGTCTGGAGGAGCCTGGAAGGCATGGCCTGGAAGCGAATTATTGAGGCATGAGTGCCTGCGGGGTATCTACACAGGATCCCCAGCCCCCCCCCCTCCCCCCCCTCCCCCCCCCCCCCCCCCCCGGCCGCACTGGGAGCTGTAGTCTGGCTCTGAAAATCACAGAAATGTGCTTTGTCCGCAGGGAGCCCATGGAGGCATTGCTGTTTGAAGCACGAAGATGCAGAAGGGGACCGTCCACGGGGCCTCGGGGCCCCCAAGCCTCAGCACCCATGGGGGCTTAGATAGCAGACATGTTCCTGATGGAGGCAAAGTGTCTGAGGTCAGGGGCAGACGGGGTCCAGTTCAGGGCAGAGCCTTCCTGCCCGGTCGTCCTGTGCGGGAGAGAGGGCTCCGTCTTCTCTTTCCATAAGGGCACTAGCCCCACCGTGAACCCCACCCTCATGAACCCCCCAGCCCTTATTGCCCCCCAAAGGCCACCCGCTTCCAAATGCCGTCCTCCTGGGGTTAGGGGTGCAATTTGCACTCAGGACACCACGTTTGTCCCTACGGTCCAGACAGTGAAAGGGGGTGAGGGTGGCCTCACACCGTATGATGTGTCCTTGATGAGGGCGTGTCGCGTATCCGCTACAGAACACGAAGGCGCCGCGAGTGGCACTGTTGGTTACCAAACTGGGAAATGCGTTTAAGAAAAGTTCTCAACCAGGGAAGTTGTTTTACTTCCTGTTTGGTAAGGAGTATGTTTGATTTAAAAATTTTCCATTCTTCTGAGAGACTTCAAGCCCTCCGTTCTCAATATCGCAGAACGTGTGTGTGTGTGTGTGTGTGTGTGTGTGTGTGTGTGTATCCGCTGGCATGTCCACCTCTCTGCAATCTCCTTCTCACCCAGACGCTGCCTGCATCACCGGGATGGGCCACGTATCCGTGGCCACTTGAAGAACAGGGAAGAACCTGTACAGAAAACACCTTCCCCGTCCTTCATTTTCCCACCAGGAATGGGTGGCTTTCGTGATAAGCAGGTGGTAGACAGGGCTGTTCTCGGTATCTCAGGGCCGGCGTCCCCTCTCAGAGGCTGGGGGAAGGCTGCAGGGTGTCAGGGACCGCTGTGGGTCACAGGACGCCAGGGCCCTCTGGCACAGAGGCCTGGCTGCTGGTGACCTCAGCTGGAGAGAGGGCTCCTTTGGCAAGGTGCTGGCTTCTAGCATCCCTGGAGACCGGCTGGCCCTGCTCTTGCTTGCCCGCCGCAGCCTGCACGTGGGGGCCCAGGATAGAGCACCTGCTCCGTAAAGGTTCCTCCGGTGACACCATGCACATCACTGTCTGTCTGAATCCAGGCTTCCTCTGGCCCACGATGTTGGTGCCCCGCGATAGCTGACTTTGGTTGCTGGTCACCCTGAGTGGGTCTGGTGCTCAATAACCCACAGAAGACAGAATTCAGCCTGCAGAGGTGGCCGAGGAGGAAGCCAGGTGGGACAGCAGGTGGCTAGGGTCCTGGGGTCACTCCACCTCAGTCCTCATCTGTGAGTTGCGGACAGGGGACAGCCCATTGCTCTGCTGAGGCCACAATCCCCTGAGCCGCGTGCAGTGCCTGTGCCCGCTGAGCGGAAGAGGAAGACCCAGGAGGAATAAATGCTGCTCCGATGGCCTTCGCCACCAGCTGTGATACTCCACGGAGCTGTGACACGGTGTGCGAACGCGCTGTGCTCGGGGCCTGTTTGATTCAGCAGGTGTACCTGCAGGGGTGACGCCTGCAGATGAAATGCTGGGGAAGGGCCACCTCCGTCTTTATGCTGCTCCCGGTTTTACTCTTGGCTTTGGGATTCAGAGCTGGACGAGCTGAGGTCTTTGCTCTGGTCCCGCAGTGTTGGGTGGTGCCGGGAGCGGCCTGGCCCCCAGAGTCCGGGGGCACAGGGCCTTGGAGGCCCAGAGAGAGGCCCCGGGAACGTCCGGCATGGATGGAGTCCCGAGCAGAGGCCACGGCGACCCCAGAAGGAGGCACAGGGCCCTGGAGCCCATCAGCCAGGCTCTCGAGGACGAGCGTGCTCATTTTCTGCACCCTGCCTTCCCCGGGGCCCTCATGGCACGCAGATGCCTTCGTTCACCTCCATCCATCACAGGACATTAACGTCGCAAACAGCACAGCTGCCGAGGGTAATGTTTCCAGCTGAGTCAGCGGAAGGCAGGGTTTGGAGAGGAGGAGCTCTGGTTCCGTGCCTTTTTTTTTTTTTAAATGAGAAGGCACATATTGTGCTGTCCTCTTCGCCTCAGAGCCAGAGGCTAATTAGAGTCTACTTTTCCATTGTTCCCAGGCAAGCAAAAGCCAAACATGCTCCTGGCGGAGATGGGAGGCAGCCGGGCCTGGGCAGCCCTTTCTCTCTGGCTCAGAGTTTCCAGCCAGCAGCTGGCATATGCTTGGCCTGGGCCAGGGGCTGGCAGGGTGCTGGGGGGGCTCTGGCAGGGTGCTGGGGGGCTGAAAGGGTGCTGGGGGGCTGGCAGGGTGCTAGCAGGGGCTGGCAGGGTGCTGGGGGGCTGGCAGGGTGCTGGGGGGGTTGGCAGGGTGCTGGGGGGAATGGCAGGGTGCTGGGGGGCTAACAGGTGCTGGGGGAGCTGGTAGGGTGCTGGGGGGCTGAAAGGGTGCTGTGGGGGTTGGCAGCGTGCTAGGGGGGCTGGCAGGGTGCTGGGGGGGCTCTGGCAGGGTGCTGGGGGGCTAAAAGGGTGCTGGGGGGCTGGCAGAGTGCTAAGGGTGCTTGGCAGGGTGCTGGGGGGCCGGCAGGGTGCTAAGGGGGCTTGGCAGGGTGCTGGGGGGCTGGCAGGGTGCTAAGGGGGCTTGGCAGGGTGCTGGGGGGAATGGCAGGGTGCTGGGGGGCTAACAGGTGCTGGGGGAGCTGGTAGGGTGCTGGGGGGCTGAAAGGGTGCTGTGGGGGTTGGTAGGGTGCTGGGGGGCTGAAAGGGTGCTGGGGGTGCTGGCAGCGTGTTGGGGGGGCAACACACGGTTCTCCAGCCCCTTGTGTCCATGGGGGGGCGCTCTGGTGGGCAGCAGGGGGTACACCGGTCAGCGCGTCTGTCTCTCCAGTTCTGGTCGGGACTGGAAGGTCTTTGCATGCCACAGTGTCAGCATGGCGGCTTTAATGCCTGTGTGTCCGCTGGCACCCCTCCCGCTGAGGTGGGAGTGAGGTCGCTGTCCCCTTCCCCAGAACCCAGCCCGAATCCACCTCGAGGGCTGGAGCCCGTTTTCCCGACCCAACGCGCACCCAGTGCCACCACCCTGTGCCTCTGCGCTGACACACTAGCCCACGGCGGCTGCCCCGGGGGCCCGGTCAGCCATCGCCACTGTCACCGCCATCGCAGCCTGGCCACGGCCCACATCCCCAAACCCCTGAAATCAGGACGTGCTCTGGCTCTCCGAAGACACGAATCTCGGGCCCATTTGTCCCACAGCCACGGCCTCCGTGGACAACCCGTGCCCCCTCCTGCCCGGACCCAGAGACCGGGCGCTCCCCTGGACGCTGGTGGCCGTGGCCACTTTGTCCCTCCCTGCTGTCCCGCTCCCCCGCGCAGCCGATGGCCGGCGCCTCTTTGCCGCGAGCCCTTCATCTCTCCCTGCTTCCAAAGGCGTTGCTGGTGCCCTGGCGGCTCGCGAGGTTAAAACAAAATCGAGAAAATCGGGCGACTTGAGTACAAATGTGGGGAAGCAAAACAAACACACGAGGAGCCTGAAGGGCAGTGGACGGACTTTGGGGCCGAGTTAACATTTAACTGATGTCTCAGCAGCTAAGGAGTCTTTAAAGTGCCAGTTGGTAATTAAAAGAAAAAAGGGAAAAAAGGCAGGGCTGTTCTCCAGGAGAGACAAGGTATTTTCCTGGCACTTGCATCCAGGAAAATTAAGTATTTGAACATAAGGCATAGGAAAGAACGTAGCATCTAATGGTTCCCACAGCACTGCTATTTTAAAGAAGAACGTCCTTTTCACGTGGTAGCTTTCAGTGCCCTTGCGTGAGCGAGCCTTGGGCAGGATGGGCTGTCTTCCTCTGGGGCCCGTATCTGCTGGCAGCTGGACGGGGCCCAGGAAGCCGGGGGGGGGACAGACCCCACGTGGGTGGGCAGGTCCCCGTGGGGCCCCGAGGCCCTCGCCGGGCTTTTGGCAGGAACAGGGTGGTGTCCCGAGAATGCCGGGGCGGATCATCTGTGAGGGAGACGGAGGCCCGATCCTCATGCGGTAGGGCACTCCGGACAGAACCGTGCTGACATTCTGTTCTGAAAGTTCCCTCTGAGCTTGGGCTCGGGCCAAGGGCAGGGGAGGGAGGGGACACTGAGAGCCGGCGGTCAGCACCTGCTTCTCCCTTAGAAGGTCTGCTTGGGCTGACTTTCCTAGCGTCTGAGACCATCCTGAACAGGTGACCCCGTTAATCCGTTCGTGTGAACCAAGTCCTAGGCTGTGGTCCTCTGTGGCCCCTGGAACTACAGACCCCGAGATAGCTCAGGCCATCGCTGTCCTTCTGCAGGAACCGGGCCGGGCCCTGATTCTCATGCACTGAGGACTGGCTTTGTGGGCTGGGTCATTCTGTAAGAAAACACCTGGGGATTTCAATACATTTCTGCCTCGGTGGTTTTCCTCCTCCTCCGCACCTGTCTACACCCACAGACAGGACCTGGGTGGGCACACGGAGGTTTCTTCTGGACGCGGGTGTCCTGGAGGGCTGTCTGTGTGCCCCCATGAGGAGGCTGGCGCCCTGTCTCAGGTGGGCCTGGCAGGTAGGTGTTCCACCCACAGCCTCCAGCCCCTCAGAGGGGCCACGCCCACATGGGCAGAGCGGGGGACCTGGCATAGGGACCCGGGGGCCTGTGAGTGCCGAGACCACCGTCCTGTGGGGCTCTGAGGGGGTCTCTGGTGGCTCAGCCCTGCCAGAGACCCAGGGACTGGACCCGACTCAGGCGCAGGTGCGGGAGCTCTCAGGACTCTGGGGGGAGGGGGGCATTTCCCACCCACGTGGTGTGCCGGATCTAGCTCTTGACTTAAGGGCAAAGAGAGTGTGTGCTTTTCTGCTCACCACGGTGCACACCAGCCTCCTCCTCCTCCCTGTCACTTCTAACTCACGAAATCCCATTAGTTCACACGGACAGCCGTGCTCAGCATTTAGGGAACACGCAGACAGGCTCTGACCTCCGTCCTGCGGCCCCAGCACGCGGGAGTTCCTTCTACAAGCTGGCCCCAAGGAGCCGGCAGGCTCTCCCCTCTGTCATGTGAGGACAGGGTGGCTGGGGCACTTGTCCTGGCTGGAGAGGACAGGGTCTGCTCTGTGGTCTCGTCCCTACTCTGAGAATGTTCACGTTTGGCCTTCCAACATGTGTCACCGCGGAGGGCTGAGCACCTTTGCAACAAAGCGTCCTTCTGGGGGGCCCTTGGCCACCTGTCCGGCCACCTCCGGGGGCTCCACATGCTGCCGCTTCTGGTTAGAGCCGGTGCTGCTGTGAAAGTGGTTCTGACCGGGGCCCAGACGCATCCCAAGGGTGGCTCCCCCCACTGTGACCCTTCCTCATACCTGTCCAGCAGTGGTCTGGGTGGTAATGTCCCACCTGGCTTCCTTGGGACGCGTGCTCCCTTGGGAAATGAGATCCTGAAAGCCTTTGCTATTACTGTGATGATGTGTCTGGTACTAGAAGCTTCAGCGACCCTGGGATGTGTCCCGGAGTCCCGTTGAGGAAGGACTTGCTGCCCCCGCTGCAGAGAACGTGGTCGGCAGACAGCCCTCACTGTGCCCAAGACCGGCCCCTCCGGGGGGGGGGGGCAGGAGCAGGGCTGCAGGATGCTCTGGGACCCGACCCTGGGGCCCCCGACTCAGGTGTGTGCTGGGCGGAGAGAGGTGAAGAGCGTGCCCATATGACCTCGGTCTCAGCTCTCTGTGCCCCGCCTCCCAGGATCCCCCGGGAAAGGCCTCGACCCAAAGGGCTGGTGAGTGTGCTGCAGCACGAGGTGTCCCGGGGAATGGGCGTTCCTCCCATTTACGGGACGAGACCCCTGCGTGCAGACCCCCCTCATTTCCCCTGCAGAGCTCCGAGAGGAGCTGGCAGTCAGGGTATCACACAGCCCCGGCCGCCCGCGTCTCCGGGGGTGGTTGAGGGAGCTCCGTCCAGCTGTGTTCTGAAGGACCCTCGGATGTCAAAACCGAGGAAAGAGACGTCCAGGAAGGAATGAGCCTCGTAGAGCAGCAACCGTGATTCAGAGCCTGGAACGCTTCTGAGACAACAATCCAGGCAAATGTCCCAAGGAAAAAGCAGGTAACTAAAACCAGAGTCAAACAATAGACCCCCTGAGAAAGCCGGGGTGCCGACAGGGAGCCAAGGAAAAGGGCCAGGAGGCAGACCTCACAGAGCTGTCGGAAATCAGAAACTGGCCTCAGCGAGGAGCGGAGCGTCGGCCCTGGGCCGGAGGGCAGCGCCTCTCGGCTCACCTCCCTCGTGGATAGATGTTTTCTAGTGACAGTAACACAAAGACGCTTGTTTCCAACTGTCGGAAACAACAAAGACGAGGTAACTCGCTTGTCACTGGCGAAATGGTGACTGTTGCTAACGTTGACACAAAACGTGGTAAAACGAGAGGTTGGAAGAAGAGGGCGAGAGGGCGGGAGAGGTTAATTAACCCCCTCTTCCCGAGTAACATGTCAGGAGCTACTTTCGAAGGCTGGTGACGAAAGGAATGGATGCTGAAGAATATCCTGAGTTCCAATAGGCACAAATAAAATGATTGGAATACTGAACGTCAATACACCGGGCCGAGGGGGTAGGAGAAGTGACACTGGAAACCCGCCTGCGTTATCCAACCCGAGAGTTACCGGAGCAGGTGCACCAGGGGTGGAGAGGGGCGGGGATCCCCCGGACAGTTACCTTCGTTCCTGCCGGAGGCGTGAGGAGATGCCACGCTGTGGTCCCAGCTCTTTCGCCTTCTGGTTCCTTCCTGGTTCTCAGAGGATGTCACCCTGATAAAAATGAAAATTAAGGGGCGCCTGGGTGGCTTAGGCGGTTAAGCGTCCGACTTCGGCTCAGGTCACGATCTCACGGTCCGTGAGTTCGAGCCCCACGTCGGGCTCTATGCTGACAGCTCAGAGCCTGGAGCCCGTTTCAGATTCTGTGTCTCCCTCTCTCTCTGCCCCTCCCCCGTTCATGCTCTGTCTCTCTCTGTCCCAAAAATAAATAAACGTTAAAAAAAAATTTAAAAAAAATGAAAATTAAAAAAAAAAGTCACAGAGAGGGAAGGAGGCAAACCATAAGAGACTCTAGGGGCGCCTGGGTGGCTCAGTCGGTTGAGCGTCCGACTTCAGCTCGGGTCACGTCTCACAGTTTGTGAGTTCAAGTCCCTCGTCGGGCTCTGTGCTGACAGCTCAGAGCCTGGAGCCTGCTTTGGATTCTGTGTCTCCCTCACTCTCTCTCCCTCCTCTGCTTGCACTCTGTCTCCTTCTCTCTCTCTCAAAAATGAATAAACATTAAAAAATTTAAAAAAAAACCATAAGAGACTCTTAAATACTGAGAACAAATTGAGGGTTGATGGGGGTGGGGGAGAGGGGAGAGTGGGTGATGGGCATTGAGGAGGGCACCTGGTGGGATGAGCACTGGGGTTGTATGGAAACCAATCTGACAATAAATTATATATATATACATATATATACACATATATATAATATATATTATAATATATATAAATGAAAATTGAAAAAGCCTATCTTTGTAGAAAACTGGAAAATACAGAAAAATATAAAGGGAGAAGTGAAACTTAGTCACAATTCTACTGAGATAAACAGTTATGAATCTTACTCTTGGTGTGTTTCAGATTTCATTATGGTAATTTTCCCTAAAGAATTACTTTGGTTGTATTTTTGATGTTTTCTCTATTCAATGCTAGATTATATTGTAAGCACTTACTGATGACATCAGATTCCTTTGTAAACAAGATTTTTAATGGCTATATTAAATCATCATTTTATGTACCATAGCTTATGTCATAATTCCCATATTATTAGAAATGCAGGCTGATACCATATGTTACTATGACAAATTCTTGGGTGAACTTTTAAAAATATATATCTTAGTATTCTTGATGATTTCCTTAGAATATATTTCTTTTTTAAAATAAAAATTTTTAAGTTTATTTATTTAGTGAGAGAGAGAGAGAGAGAGAGAGAGAGAGAATAAAGCCAGGGGGGTACAGAGAGAAGGAGAGAGAGAATCCAGAGCAGGCTTCGAGCCGTCCGCACAGAGCCAGATGCGGGGCTCGAACTCATGAAGCGCTAGATCAGGACCTGAGCTGAAATCAAGAGTCAGACACTTAACCATCTGAGCCACGCAGGTGCCCCTCTTAGGATATATTTCTAGAGAGAGGATTACAAGTCAACATACATAAACATTTTTAAAGCTCTTTGTTGTAAAATTACTTTCAAGTAAGATTCTACTTAATTCCGTTTCCTTGGGAGAACTCCTGGCCTATCCTTTGTCATCACTTGCATCGTTTGGACCTGCAGGACATGTTCAAAGTTAGTCATATACGTATCTGGGATTTGGGATTTGGCTGGGAGCCATTCCGTGAGCGTGTGGCTTCGTTAGCATGCTATAAGTATTGACCTCTGTAGCTAGGTGTAAAACCACAGGATTTGTGAAGTCAAACCACTAGTGAATTCTGAATAAAGCAACTCTAAGAACTGAGTTCAGAGTTGACTCTGTTGTGCTGATAGCAGGAGAGAAATCCTGCTGACTGCATGGGGACTGCACTGGTGGGGGGAAGGGGTGATGAGCCAAGACAGAACAAGAGTAACCATGAATGCGGCCACCTTATCTGGCTTCCTCTCCTTTGTTTTCTCCTTCCCTATCCCCCATTCCTTCTTGACTTTTCTCTCTCTTCCTCAACCATCCATCCATCGATCCATCCATCCATCCACCTATCCATCCATCCATCCATCCATCCATCCATCCATCCATTCATCCATCCATCCATCCACACATCCTTCCTTTCATGCATGCATGCATCCACCCACCCAACTGCCCAACCTCCTATCCATCTATCCATCCATCTGTCCACCTGCCCACCCACCCATCTACCCTTTTTCCTTCCCTTTCCTCTTTCCTTCCTTCCTTCCTTCCTTCCTTCCTTCCTTCCTTCCTTCCAAGCATGCACCTATCCATCTATGTATCCATCCATGTTTCTATTTATCTGTCCACCCATCCTTCCTTCCATGCATGCACACATCCATCCCTCCCTCCATCTATACAACCAAGATTAAAAAAATTTTTTAATGTTTATTTATTTTTGAGAGACAGAGACAGAGTGTGAGCAGGGGAGGAACAGAGAGAGAGGGAGACACAGAATCTGAAGCAGGCTCCAGGCTCTCAGCTGTCAGCACAGAGCCCGACGCGGGGCTCAAACCCACAGACTGTGAGATCAGGACCTGAGCCAAAGTCAGACGCTTAACTGACTAGCCTCTCAGGTGCCCCACGCCCCACCAAGATTTTTAAAAGCCTCTCCAAATTACTACAGCAGCAAATCTCTTTAAGTGCCTCAAAATGTCAGAGATTTGGGGGCGCCTGGGTGGCGCAGTCGGTTAAGCGTCCGACTTCAGCCAGGTCACGATCTCGCGGTCCGTGAGTTCGAGCCCCGCGTCAGGCTCTGGGCTGATGGCTCAGAGCCTGGAGCCTGTTTCCGATTCTGTGTCTCCCTCTCTCTCTGCCCCTCCCCCGTTCATGCTCTGTCTCTCTCTGTCCCAAAAATAAATAAAAAACGTTGAAAAAAAAAATTAAAAAAAAAATGTCAGAGATTTGTCACTACTGAACGCTATGGCACTGAACCTCAACACTTAGCCACCAAAAGCTGTTGCAGAAAACACGTCTCAAATAATCTAGGACATAGGTGATGATTTGGGGGGAGGCTGAGAGGCACTCTCCTACTTCCGAGAAAATCAGATATTTTTATCTACAGTGAAGAAAGCAGAAAATGAAGAAGAATAAAATTCAGATCCCCGGAGTTTAAGAGGACCACACAGACCAAACCCATCTTTTGGCCTTTTGCAGACAATTCGAAGGTGTCCAGAAGCTTCCTGTCCCTGTATAGATCAGAATTTGACACAGCGCAGATAACCGAAGGGGAATCGGTCTTAAACTGTGGTTGCTTTAATACTGTTCTGGTTTCCGTCTCTGTCTTGCCCTGGGTGGCGGCTTCCTTCCTATCTAGAAAAGAGAGCATCTGCACTCTTGACAGTTCTAAATCATTAATTTTTCTTTGGTTTTTAAAAAAAAAAAAAAAAAAAAAAAAAAAAATTTTTCTTTGGTTTTGTGGTTTGATCGACCAAATAAAACATGGGAGGATGCTGTCAAGGCCTGCTTTACCGTCACTTTATGAATCCTCTTGGATCCTTTCTTGGAGTTGGCTCAGGCTCGTCAAATGTTTATCAGCCCCCTACCTGTTTCCACAGGGCCCCTTGGGTGTTTCGGCGTGTTCTCTGGGCTCTGGAGGGCCCGCTGGACAGGAGGTTATGGTTCTGGACGGTAGGATGTTGAAGCTAATCAAGATGTACTCATGAAAGAGTTGACTGTGGATGGGGGTGTAAGCAGTAGACTGATTTAACAAAGACAATTATACAGAAAAGATACAAAGGGAATAAGTAACAAGGAGGGTGGTGGTTGTTTTTTGTTTTTAAATGAAGGGAAAAGTAAAAAAATTGAGAAAAGGAGTAGTCGTGAGGGTGAGCAACATGATGGTGATAAAATGGGCCAAATTTGGGTGGGGAAGATGTAGCTGGGCCAGTGTCTCCATGACTCACAGGATTATGGGAAAGACCAGGAATGAACGGAGGATGGACGGAGAACGTGGACACCCCACGGATGGACAGATGGACGTTGTGCAGAAGGTTGGGGGCAGAGGGGAGAGGAAAGGGAACAGAGCTGGGAGGAGGCACAGGACTCTGGGAAGCAGTCCTGTCACCGTGCTGGGACCCCGGCTCCCAGGAGGCCAGCGTGGAGGAAATCACAGGAGACAGGAAGGTGCAGGCAGGCAGGGTCTCAGCTACCGTCCGGGCGGTGGGAGATGCAGGGCACTAGCCAGAGGGAGAGGGTTCTCTGGGTGCACATCTGGGGTGAGTTCTGGCTGGAAAACTAACCACTAACAGTAGCTGGAGAGGCATGAATTCCTTTCTCTCTTTGGTTCTTGGAGGTGGGAGGCGTTGAAATGCCCTTCCATTCTTTCTGTCTCCTGTGACAGGGCTGAAGTACGCTGTATGCCCGGGTGGGGAGCCGGTGGGGAACAGTGTGGGGCGGGCTCAGGGCACGCTTCCGTGGGACCATCTGTGGGCTGAAGAGCGTGGCTGGCCATGGCCGTGTGCTTGGTCACTGTCAGCCTTAGGCGGGTGTGGCCTTAGGCAGGCTGGCTGTACGCACCGTTCGTGGTGGGGCCCGTCAAGTGGCTTCCCTGGGTTCGGAATGGCTGTCAGCCTCCTCTGCTGCCCCGTGTGTGACTCACCTCAGAGCAGACTAGAGGAGAGGAGGCCTCGAGGTCTGCATTGTGGCCCCAAGGAGGGTGCCATCCGCGGGGTCAGCCCAGGAGTCTGCAGAACCCCTCCCCCCCCCAACCCTCAGCCCTCCAAGGTCTTGCCCTCCAAGGGCAGCCCTCCAATGTCTTGCCTGATACCTAGGGTGGAAGCTGCAGGGCGATGATATGCAAATTTATGCAAACGAGAGGGAAATCAGCCTGGCCTGCTGTCAGGGCCCCTCTGCTCTCCCCAGGGCTGCATTCCCGGGCTGCAGACTTCAGGACTGTCTTTGGACCCTTTTATTTCGTTTCTCAAACCTTTGCCATTTGTCAGAATCCGGGCAAGTCGCTTGACTGGGCTGAAGCTAATTTGAATTTAACCAACAGCGACGGGGCACTTGATAAAAGACAGAATTGACCGGAGTTTGGCTCCATTTGCTGAGTCCTGCTGGGGTTCCATGTGAAATCTCGGTGTCCTCTCAGCTCAGAAGCAACACCATCAAGTGTGGGCTACTTTAGAAATTCTAGGGACCCTGAGGTCCGACCTTGCAGGCTAGAAGCGAAGTTGGCCCCTTGCTTAGGTGACTGAGCACTGGGTCACTCCCTAGCGATGCCTGTTCCCTGGAGCTGGCTCCGGCTTTCAGGCCGGACAGCTGGTGAGGGGCTTGCCCTCTCTCTGGTCTACCAGGTGCTCTGGGAGCAGAGTGTGCAGGGCGGGGAAACTGGGACGGAAAAGCGCCCCTCTCCCCTCTCCCGGGTGCAGATGAGGGACGCCGGATGCTCCCCTGCTGTCACTGCTGCTATGGGTCCGTCCCCAGTACAGGGGAGAGGGCAGATGCTCAGACAGCAAGCCAGGGCACTGGGTCAAGGAGGGCTGGGGTCTGACTCAGCAGGTTTGGGTGGAGCCCAGGAGTCTGCAATTCTGCATGTCCCCAGGGGGTGCCTGTGCCCAGGGAGCACACTTTGAGAACCACCGCCTTGGCTGGGGTCTTGCCGTGGGGCTCATGGGATGCGGACGGGGTGCAGTTTGCAGGCACCCCTGAACGTGTCCGTGCCGGGACCGGGCCATGAGCGAAGAGCCTGGTGCTGCCTAAGTCAGGCTCGCAAGAGCCCCCTTCCGGAGCAGGGATCGGGGCATCCCCGCATCCGCACACAGGAGGGGGTGGCTGCAGCCTCTGGTTGGTTTCAAGAGCACAGTGTCAGAGTTAGCCTCCCTCGACGTGCACACCCGGGGCTCCGGGGCTTCACATTAAGGTGAATACAGTTCAACAGATTCCAGAGAGTGGCAAGTTTTACATTTGGCACTTTAGGATAATCGAGTGCATTTTATATTATATTTAAAAATTTTTTTTTAAATGTTTATTCATTTTTGACACAGAGAGAGAGAGAGAGAGAGAGAGAGAGAGAGAAACAGAGCATGAGTGGAAGAAGGGCAGAGAGAGAGGGAGACACAGGATCCGAAGCAGGGCCCAGGCTCCGAGCTGTCAGCACAGAGCCCGATGCGGGGCTGGAACCCACAAACCGCGAGATCATGACCTGAGCCGAAGTCCGACGCTTAACCAACTGAGCCACCCAGGTGCCCCCTCGAGTGCGTTTTAAAACCCTGGTCAAAAATCATCAGTGCTTTAAGCGATACTGGGCTGTATTACTGAGGGCGGTGAGGGGGAATCAGAGGCAAATCTGAATCTTCAGGCTCTTTGGGAATTGGGAGCCACGGGAGACAATTATTTTGAGATGACATGTTTTACTCTAAGTGGCCTTTATCAACTGCAGTCACTCCCTGGAAGCGTGGGCCGTACCCTGGCCCCAGGACGCTGTGGATCACGTGTGCTGCACGCCCTGGGCGTCTGTCTTCGGCATGTCGGCCGCCGTGGACTCCGGCTGGCGGGCTCCTCTCTCTCCTCTTTGTCCAGATCATGTCCAGGGGTGCAACATGCCTGCAGGTGACTTCCTGTCACTGCTGGGTGAAGGCCTGGGGTTAAGGGGAGGGGGCTGGAGCCCCCGGGGGCAGAGCCCATTAGCCATCCCAGCCCCAGCTCGGGGCTCACTTTGACTCGAGGGGGCTCCCTTTGAGCCGATCACGTGCAAGAAGTCCCGGAGGGGGTTCCGAAGGGAGATCCTTCCCTGTCCTCGCAAGACGGGCCTGGACAACGCAGGGCCAGCCTGTGTGGGTGGTCCAGCTCTGCTAGGGATCTCCAGGAGGGCTCCGAGACGGGCCGGGCTGGTCCGCCCCCAGCAGCAGCTCCTGCTCTGGCTGTCCCATCAGGGACTCCGAAAGGGGCCCGTGAGATTGAAGCACCCAGCTTGCTCTGCTCTCTTCCCAGGCTGGGGCGTGGGGGATGAGCATCTTTACCGGGGGTCTGTCTGCCTTTCTCACCCCAGGTCAGGCTCATCTGCGGCCCACAGCGAGCTGAGCCACAGGGCTCTGGTCTCCACATACTTGATAGGGACGAAAGCCACCCTTTGAATTGCAAATTGGAATAGGGAAATTTCCTCTCTGTGTTCTAACTTCTGTTTGCATGATTGTTATCTCCCAGTGGAGACTCCACAGCATCTGGCAAAAATGTCCGAGTGTGGTCAGTGAATGACGGAGGCCAGGGAGGTCCCATAAGAGCACCTACCGCCCTGGTGCTCGTTGCACCGTCTGGTAAACGCGGTGGTCAGTGCTTGCGTGTGAGGCGACAGAGGGACTTCCCGAGCTCTCCCAGGGATGGGCGCTGTCTTCTTGAACTGTGTGCGAAACTCAACTCATGAGCTTGAGTTTCTCAGGCCCGTTCCCAGGCTTTCCCAACATCTGTGCTAAACATGTCACAGATGCCCTACACAGCATGTCCTTAAAGGCATCCTGTAGTGAAGCCACTCACTCCCCGTGGAACACAACGGTCGTGTTCTCAGATCCACACTTTCTTCTCATCTGCAGCGGAATCCCCGAGTAAGACAGCGGCCACCCAGCACTTGGAGACGTAACAGGCTCCACTCTGCCCGCCTCGTGGGACCCGATTCCCCGTGTTGTCTCTCTCCACAGGATCCCCTGTGTCCCCATTTGCAGGGATTTGGAGAAAGAGTTGTCTGGTCGCCTAACTGCCTCCAGCACCATCGGTTCCAAACCCAAGACTCACTGTCTTGAACCCAAGACTGGTTCAAATTCCACCCAAGACTCACTGTCTCCGTGCGGACTTTCCAGGTGAACCGTGGGCTCCGTGGGGGGCGACCTCCACTCTTCCCTGCAGGTGCGCTGACATCCCGTGGGCCTCTCCTGTTTCTCTCTCAGCTGGAAGGGTCCCCGGATGCCCGCGTCCCTCTCCGGAGACTGCAGTCTGGTGCCTGACACCGCGGTGCGAGGAGGAATCGCCACAGAGATTCCAAGGCTCCCTCTCTGGCTCTGTCTCTCTTTTCCAGCCTGGCCGCTCTCCATTTCCCGACATCCTCAATTCCAGGGATAATCCCTGCTTTGGCTCTTGTCGTGCAATTTACATCAGGGCACAGTGATTGGATCACGGTAACTAGACATTACAATGACGCATTAAATGGACAAGGAAACTCTTAAAAAAAATTAAATTCTTTGGGGCGCCTGGGTGGCTCAGTCGGTTAAGCTTCTGACTCTTGGTTTCAGCTCAGGTCATGATCTCACGGTTGGTGAGTTCAAGCCCCAGGTCTTGGGGTTCTGCTTGGGATTCTCTCTCTCCCTGTCTCTCTGCCTCTCCCCGGCTCATGCTCTCTCTCTCTCCTCTCAAAATAAATAAACATTAAAAAGAATTAAATTTATCAAATATGTCTCTGGTCAGAAAACAGAGAGCTGCTCCTTTGTCAAGGGACCTTCTCCGGAAAGCAGTCCTGCCAATGAGCAGGGATAAAGTAATATTTGTCTTTTATACAGACTGTTCACATTCCACTGACTTTAGGGACTCTGCCACGGTGTGAGGATTTCATGTCGTCTGAAAGGGGATGAGAAAGCTCAGAATTCTTGAGTTTCTTTGGTAAACCCTTGAGGTGCTGAGTATATTCCTATCACCCTGTGGCTTCTGGCCCTGGGCTAATGGCCCTTGAATATGCTGATGGTTGACTTTTACATGTTCTGAGTCGCATCCGAAAGATTCTCTAATGCTTTTTACATATGAAGGTTGGAGACAGAGGGCACCCTCTGATTGGGCTGGGCACCCCCCCACCCCACCCCCGCCCTGTGTCTTTGCTCGCTTTCTGCATTATTGCTGAAATGAAAGAGGCACTTTCTGAGATGCTGGAAGGAGCAGGAAGTGTGGGAGGTGTGTGGTGAGCGGTCAAGGCCAGGGCCGGAAAATGCAAAGCTGTTTGAAGTCGGGGGCCCCAGGGACTGCTCTGTAATTTCCCCAGGCAGAGCCCAGCAGCTTTTCTTGGAACAACCCTGACAATGTCACTGCTCTCGGGCCATCCTCTGATGTTGGGACCATCCCTGTGGGGTCCTGCAGGGCTGGCTGGGCTGGAGGGAAGCTTGGCCCTAATGTCCCCACGGCCGTGGTGGCCACCCAGGTGCCCTCTGTGAGCAAGCACGGGGCTTGTCCAGGCGCCCAGGCCTGCAGGTGAGGCCACCCACCTGGAATAGCCAGCTTGGAGGCCCCGCCACCCCGGGGGGCTGGTGGGCCACGGAGGCCAGCGAGGGCCTCGAGGGGATTCCACGGGTGTCCCCCCATGGCTACTGAACTTGTTGCATGGATCTTGGATGACTAAATACAAGCTGCAATCTGCCTTGCTCTCCTGCAAACTTCCATTCCCCGATTCTGTTGCCTGCTGCAGGAGGGAGTTTGGTTCGGAGCTGGCTTCGTGCACATCTACAACTCGTGACGGGTGTGGATGACTGTGAGTCCGCCATCGGTACAGGATGCTCTTCGGTTATTGCGGGACAGACAAGGCGGGCGAGCCCAGGTTTTGCAGTCTGATGGTTATATGATTTGAGGGGCCCACGGCAAAAAAAGTATACAGAATTGTAACAGAACCTGCCCATGGCACCTGCTGGGGGGGATGGAATGTGAGGAGTCAGCAGGCCCGACCTGTGCAGCTCAGACCCCGTATTGGTCAAACCTAAGCGGAAGCGACACGAAGATGATTTGCCAAGATTCCACCATTACAGGAGTGGTCTGTGCAGGTGCAGGGGCTGGGGGCCTATCTTCATTCAAGTCATGAAAGGTCCACACCCAGCCAGTGGTACGGTTCTGGAACATTTCAGAGGCCCCGACCCCATGCCCTGACCATGACATTTAAGAACGGTATCGCTGTACGTGATGGCACACGACAAGACTTAAGGAAACTCATGCCGGGAAAAATATGCAGGCTGTTCTATCATTCTAGCCTAAGAGCTAGAATTTTCTCTTCTCACTGTGAACGCGTGCTTTTAACTAGTGGTTCCAATAGCTGCAGGGGGGAAGGTCTTTCTAAGAAAGACACAAAACCTAGAAACCATAACCGAGAAGACTGACACACAGAGAAATAGAATAACCAGGGTGATACACAGCACAATCGAGAGGCGAGCGAGGCCCCGGCAAAATGTTTGCAACTCCCACTGCAGATGAGGGACAGATTCTCCTTGTTCAGTAAGAACTCCAACAAATCAGAAACAAAAGACCAATAGCTCAAAAGGAAAGAGTAAAAGCATTAATGAATACGTCTCAGACAAAGAATACAAATAATTTCTGAGCACAGGAAGGGAGGCTCCCCCTCAAAATAAGACACAGACAAATTAGAACAATGTAAAAATTTTAAAAGCAGTTTTCTTATTTTTTTTTTTCTTTTGTGTGTGTGTGGCAGAGGATGAACGGATTCTAAAGTGTAGGAAATGCCAAGGGCCAAAAAAAAAAGTGCAAAGATACTCGTACAACTCCTGGGAGAGGCATTTGAGCTGGCCGGAGGGCTGGGACCCGCCAGTGTCTACACAGGGAGCAGGATGAATGGGGTCCAGGACAGGTATGGGCGGTCGCTGGATCTGTGCAGAAACTGACACCGCCGTGCACAGGGAGAAGTTACCTCCAATAAACTGCACTTACTCAAATGCATACACACGCTCGTGCATGGAAAGGAGCGTGTCCCGACTCTTAGCACGCTTTACACCTAGAGAATTGCAGATGAATCACTGTTCTAAATGTGAAAGGCACAAACAATAAAGCTTTATACAAAAGTAGGGGCACCTGGGTGGCTCAGTCGGTTAAGTGACAGACTCCAGCTCAGGTCATGATCTCGCGGTTCATGAGTTCGAGCCCTGCGTCGGGCTATGTGCTGACAGCTCAGCGCCTGGAGACTGCTTTGGATTCTGTGTCTCCCTTTCTCTCTGCCCCTCCCCTGCACTCTCTCTGTCTCTCTCTATCAAAAATAAATAAAAACGTTAAAAAAATTTTTTAAAAAAGCTTTAAACAGAAGTGGGAGAACAGCTTTGTGACCTCAAAGTAGGCAACATGTCCTAAGCAGAACACAAAAAAACTTGTAAAAGGAAGCACGGATAAACAGGACTCAACTGAGATTATGCACTTGTGCCCTTTTTTTTTTTTAATGTTTATTTATTTATTTTGAGAAGGGGGAAGGAGCAGAGAACGAGAGAGAGAGAGAATCCCAAGCAGGCTCCGCACCATCAGCACAGAGCCCGATGCGGGGCTCGAACTCATGAACCACAAGATCAGGACCTGAACTGAAACCGGGAGTTGGAAACTCAACGGACGGAGCCCCCCAAGTTCCCTGAGATTACGCACCTCTGTTCCTCCAAAGATAGCAGCGTGGGGTGGAGAAGACGGTCGTGCTACATGGCGGACACAGAGCGGCTGTCCACGTTGAGCCTTGGTCCACGTGCGAAGATGGTGGCTGTCAGCTCAGCTTGCCGGGTCTCTCCACGGGGCATGGACTCCTAATAGCGCGGCAGCCGGGTCCGCAGGGCCAGCATCCCAAGCGTCTTGGGTAGCCGCAAGCCCTCTTCCGACTGGTCTTGGAAGAATTGGAAAACTCTTGGTGGAGGGCACCCCGGATTCCAGGGAGGGGGATCAGAGCCCTGGCTGGGGCCCCCCAAGGCCACAGCGCAGAAGAGCCGACGGGATCTTTGGAAAACACAGCCTCCCACTTCAGACCCGCTGAAATCGTTGCGTTCACTCATCGTCTCCCTTGCCGATCCCGCTGGATTGGAAGGCCCAGGACGGCAGGCTTCGCTTGAAAAGCTCACAGAGGGCTTGGTCCTCGCACCTGGTCCCCGTGCTGAAATGAAAATCAAGTCACGTTGTGACGGGGGGAAGAATTACTCGATTGACGTCAAAGGAACATTTTAATAGAGGAAAGAAAAGATAAGTCGCTGGGATCAGTGCTAAATATTTAGGGGCGGGCTCTCCCGAACCCTCATTCATTCATTCGTTCGTTCATTCAAGAAAACCCAACAGATAGGAAATGACGTTGTGATCTGGCACCAGAAACAGCCTGGGTTTTACATTTGGGAACCACATGAAAGCTACACCCTGGGCTCTCCACTGGGGAACTTCCGCGCGACCTCCCAGCAGTAACATTACTTACCTTTGATTGAGAGTGTGTTCTGTTCCGTTGGGGCAGAACACGTGCACGAGCTGCCACGTTCCTACAACAGCCACATCGGGGGCCCGTCCGCGATCCTGCTTCCTATCTGTGGGCTCAGGTTTGGAGAGGTTGGGACGTGCACTCGTGGTTCCGCAGCTCCACGCCTGCACCTGTAAGGTTGTGCGATCGAACCCAGCTCCCTGTAAGATTGTGTGACGGGCCCTGCCCAGGTCGCACACCCTATGCTCCAAACCCTCAAGCCTGGGAGGGACACAAGCAAGTAGGGCCCCGGGGGCGGGGGTTGGGTGAGGCTGCAGGGGTCCGTGGCGGGTGGTCCAAGGCAGGCGCATCTGTCTCAACACGAAAGCATCTGAAAATGAAGTCTGGCCCCAGACTCCGAAGTCAGCAGGCTGTCAAGTGATTTATGTAGGACTAACCTGCATGGTGTCAAGTTTGTTTATTTTTGGCTAAAACGATTTCCTTTTTCTGAGAAAAGAGGCCCACAGTGGACATGAAACAGTCCTCGGAAACAACTTAGGGCTGAGCTCAGGCCCAGTGACTCAACGTCCAATGGATTATTTTCCCCATTAAATGCTCTGGGGTGAAAAATCAGGGGAAATGTGTTGCACAGGAGGCTTTTGGGAGTGGGTCGTCCCCAGTGTAGACGGGCTATTTGCCATACTCCTTGTGCAGTTGGAGACGAGGCTGGGAGCGGGTGCGGGTGGGAGGGAGGTGAGGCATCGTCTTCCCTCTGCCCTGCGCCCGTCGGGGACGCACGTGGCTGATGTCTCCGCCGCTGCTTCTCGAAGCGTATTCTTCACGGGGTGGGAGAGTGTCCCGGGGCAGTCAGGACACAGCATCACACACCCGACAGCTTAACCAGCAGAAATCTACCATCTCACGGTTCTGGAGGCCGCGGTCAGGGTCACGGTGTCGGCAGGTGTTGGCTCCTTCTGAGGCCGTGGGGGGCCGTGGGGTCCACCCTCTGGCCCGGATCCCGGGGCTCACCGGCCATCTTGGCTGCCGTGGCCGGTAGACGCATCCCCCCGTCTCTGCCTTCACGTTTGCCTGGGTCTGCCTGTGCGGATGTCCGTCTCTGCGTCCAGTTTCCCTGGTTTATAAGGACCCCAGTCATATTGTCGGGGCCCACGCTGCGGGCCTCATTTTAACTCGACCACCTGCAGCACCCTATTTCCAAAGGAGGTCGCTTCGTGTACTGGGGGTTAGGACCTCGACGTATCTTTTCTGGGGACACAATTCAGTGCCTAACAGTGCCCGTTCCGAAGGTTTCCCTCTCACTCAGCGCCTTCCCCCCTCCCCCGAGCTAACGGCCCCCTGACCACGCGTGTAAGCCAGGGCCCGGGCTGAAATGTCGCCACAAAAAGAATCGTACGCCGTGGCTCGGACTGGCACAGTCTCCTTCCCGCGGAGCAGTGCAGAAGCAGACCCCGGCCGGCAGGGACGAGGGCTCCGTGCAGGCGCCCGGCCACTCCCGAGGACACGCTCGTCAGCCTGTGGCCTGCCTCAGTGTGGGTCCAAAATAGACCCTTGGAGCCCCGTTGAGGCCCGCATCCTGCAATTGCACCACGTCCCATTGCAGACAGCCAGAAGTGACGGAGGATCTCTGTGCCTGGCGGTGGCCGGTACCCCAGCCCGGCTCCCTGGCCGCAATGGGGGAACATCTGGGCGTGACTGATGCTCTCGGCGTCAGGACCAGGCCGAGGCTGGGGCTTCACCCGGACTTGCCTCCAGGCCCGGCCCGGCTCTTCCCTCCTTGCACCCCTGCATTCCCGCTACCCTGGGGCACATCCTCAGTAACCCGTGAGAACATGACCCCGTGCCCAGGCTCTGCTCCGGGCAGCCGGACTTGAGCACCGGAGTGAGTGTGGATGACGCACCCGTGAGTGAGCCGACAGGGGAGGGGATCCCACATCCTCCGCGCACTTGTGCTCCGTCAGACACAGAGGCCACCCCCCCACCTGCGCGGCCCCGCGGGAGGAGAGCTCGTGGATGTACCACAGGCCCCGCGGTAAGAGGACCTCACCAAGGCATGAGGTCAGGTGGTGGCAGACTGGGGGTCCGAACTCAGGTCTGTCCCCCCCAAAAGCGCATGGTTGTGCCCGTGGCCTTGGGTGGGGGGGCCTCACCTCCTCGTTGTGAAGTTGGGAAGATTCATGGTCTGATAAACACGGAGCGCACCCGTGAGTGTACAGGCGGCTCACACACACGCGTGCACACACACGTGTGCATATATAAAACCACGCCTACACACACGATGTCCGCAAACACTTGCACACGGTCGTCATCAGGGCTGGCCGGTGGCGATGTTGCTCTCTCAAGGGAGCGTGTCGTGCTAAGAAAACAGGGTCGCGGAGCCCCTGGGCCCCTTCCTCGGCGGCGGGAGCCACCTGCGTGAGCTCACGTGTGACAGAGGCACCGTGGCGCTCGGCTCCTGGGTGTCCACGCGGCTGGGAAAGCAGATAGGCTGGCCCCTTGGGGACCCAGCAGGGTGCGAACCCGGTCACCAGCCCTTCTCCCCACGTGCAGCCCCTGCACGTGGCCGTCCGCGGTTGTCTGCTTGCCCAGGGACCAGCCACGCACCTAGGACGTTTCTTCAGCCACATCCAGGGAGCGAGGGGCATGGGCTCTGCTGGGGTCATGTCTGGAGCCCTGGGGCCAGATATTCCCCCATATAAAGTTGGGGCCCCGTCTGCTGGCCTGGTCTGCCCAGGAGCCCCGTGTGGCCCGTTTAGAGCGCCGTTTTTGTCTCAAAAGCGAGCCCGAGGCCCAGGTCCTGAGACAGCCCTCTGCCCGAGTGCAAGCCCAGGAAAGCAGGACGAGTGAAGGGCAGGAGGCAGCTCAGACAGATGGCAAACTTGGGGGGTGTGGAGCGGGGGTCTGGGGGCCCGTGCCGGCCACAGCTTCACCACACACAGCACCGACAACCAGGTTTCTGGAACCGTCTGGGGCTGGGGGTGGGGTGGAGGGAGAGGTTTCTCTGCCTCTCAGCTCTTCAAGATCTGCCCCCTCCCCAGCAGGAGCCCCCACACCCCCTCTGGGGGGCTGGAGCCATAGGCTCAGTGTGGCCAAGGGGCCGGTGTGCGGGGAGGGTGGCCCCCTGTGCCGGCGGGCCCACGCATGGCCCCCGGGTCTGCAGTGACGGTGGCGGTGGTCTGCGGAATTCCTCAGGGAGCTACGGGGAAACCAAGTCATGGTCCACAGCGCTCATTCCCAAGCGCGAATATGCACAAGAGTCACTGGGGCCCCTGAAAATTCTGGCAGGGGAGGTCTGGCCTGGCCCTTCATCCTCATTTATTATTTTTAATTTTTTTGGTTTTGTTTTGAGAGAGAGAGAGAGAGAGAGAGAGAGAGAGAGAGAGAGTGCTTGTGCACACACACGCACGCGAACCGTGGAGGGACAGAGAGAGAGAGGGAGAGAATCCCAAGCAGGCTCCATGTTTAATGCAGAGCCTGACACGGGGCTCGGCCCCGTGACCCTGGGATCACGACCTGAGCTGAAATCAAGAGTCAGACACTCAACCGACTGAGCCACCCAGGCGCCCCGATCCTCATTCTCAATAAACCTTCCCAGTGATGCTGATTCCTGACGGCCCCAGATGATGCAGCCCGTGGGCTTCCTTCATACCCAACAATCCCCTGTTCCCTGGCCAGGAGGACACATTATTGCCTATTCCTGCCTCACCGATTGCCCCAAACACAGAGGCCGGTAACCGTGACACTGGTCGCCGCAGGGGTCTCTGGGTCAGGGATCCGGGCGCACACGACGGTGGTGCAGACGTAGCTGGGTCCCTGCGTCTGGCCTCCTCGACATGTTCTCTGGGCTGTAGTCACTGCAGGGCTCCGTGTCCTCGCAGGCAGGATTCAGGTCCTCGTGGGCTGCCGTGAGCGGCGATCCTTGGTCTCCCGCCATGCGGACTCCTCCAACACGATGGCTTGTTTCATCAAGGCCAGCAAGCCAAGGACAGCGAGCACAGCAGGACGCAAGGCACAGCCTCTTACAGCCCCGTCTCGGAGGTGACAGCTCATCACGTTTGTCCCCACACGGGGAGAAGACTGTTCAAGAGTGCGCGTACCGGGAGGCGGGGAGCGCCGGGAGCCATTTCGGGCATCGGGTCCTTGCCACGCGGGGCTGTCCACCGTGATGGCTTGTCCATCAGAGCAGCGAGCCGGTGAGGCCAGACGGGGGGGCGCGGGTGGAGTCAGTCCCCGTGGGTTACTCTTGGAATGTATCGTCCTCAACACAGTCTGGTCGTCGGACGTAGAACACTAGTTCCAGCTTGCACGCCCACACACAGTGCACACGCACACACACTCGCAGGCACACACACATACACATACTCACAAACGTACACGCACGTACGTAAAACCCACACCTAGACTGGTACATGCACACACCCACCCACACATCATACTCAAAACCCGTGCACGTATATACACATACATATTCACACACGCACGTACATACACACATGAGGAGAGGTGTGATTCCAGGAGGTGGGGGTCCCTGGAAGCCTTCTGAGAAGATGCCTAACTCAGGGGCCAAGCCGTAAGGAGAAGCTCTGGACCCCTCTCTGGAGTGTCTGGGGCAGGAAGCCTCTGTTCCTTTGGCTCCTGTTTCTTCGGGGAATAGAACTTTCCCTGGGCCTGCAGATAGCTGGGCGGCTTCCCTCCAGGATAACACACCCCATGGACAGCAGGGTGGTGCTGATCGAGCCAGATCTCGGCCGCGGTCATGGCCCAGAATCCCCGCCACATCCCTCTCTGTGCCCTGGGCCCTCAGAGCAAGCATCTGGGAGTGAGCCAGAAGAAAGCCCCAGAAGGTATAAAAGGCTGTGTCTGATGAACTCTGTTGATGGAGGCGGGTCTGCAGCGTGGACGTGGGCTCCCCACTGGGAGGGGGGGGCGGGATCACAGAGAGCGTGGGGACGGCACACTGTAAGGTCCTCTGTGGACACGTGTGCCTTCCCATCAGCCAACGGGATGGGTGAATCTCATCAATTTATTATTGCTCCTCCCAGAGAGTATGCGTGCGACCCCAGGAGCAGGCAGGAGATCTGCCCCAGAAGTGCCCTTGGTGAGGCTTTTCACACGGGAAAGTCAGAGAGGGTTTGGTCAGTCCCCGGCCAGGCTGGACTCTCTCCGCTGGAGGCATCTGGCTCAGCGACAAGACTGGCCTTTAGTCAAGGTGACAGGGCGGCGGCTGACAGGATGAGGGTGCCTCAGGGGACACAGGACATTGGGGCGAGTCACTTGGAGGTGCCACTGCTGGGTGATCCTGACCTCCCGCATCCTCCCCTGCACCCAGAGGTGACAGCTGTGTCCCTGCTGAAGGAAGAGCCCCGATCCTGCCTCCTGGCCACACCCTTGGAATGCTGGACAGAAATTCCCTCTCGGGTGTGTCTGGAGTATGTTCTGTCCTGTCTCCGGGTGTTTTCCCCAGTACAGGGTGGTGGCCACGTTGCGGGTTTGCGGATTCCAGCAGGCAGAAAGCCGTGCCAGGCGGCTCTCAGGAGAGCTCTCCCACGGGCGCGGCAGATGCCGTGATGGGCGCTGTGACGTCAGGATGGGCGGGCGGAGCGGGGTCTGCGCTCGGGATGCCCGGACCAGCCACCGCTTCTGTCCTCTGCTCCTGGTCTGCAGATCAGGAACTGACTCACCCTCTGGTCCTTCCAAGTCTCCTGGGCATCGGGGCCACCGTCTGGTGGGCAAGGTGTTAGCAAAGCACGCAAGGTCGCAGCAAGTTGATTCCTGAGCGTTTTCACCGACTCCATCTGTGTTTTCCACCCTTGTCCAGCTGACTTCCTGCTTCCTCCCCCCGCTCTGGCTTCAGATTCTTTTCCTCCAGCTGCAGTGCTCCCTCTGGGACTCCTCTCTGGTAACCCTCTTGGCAGCAGTCCCCTCAGCAAAACAAAGCCTCTGCCTGCCCTCAGAAAAGTTAGGAAACTCCTCATGCTGGGTAAAGAGACGATTTCCTAGCCTCATCCTTTCCCCTGAGTAGCTTGGTGAACTTCAAGAACTCGCGGGGTCTCCCTGGGCTCTGTTTGGCAAAACGGTAATATGCTCAATCAGCTTCTCTGTCTACAGAATTGCATGATCAATAATGAATACGTACCGATGGATGAGCACTGTGCTAGGAGATTCAACCTGTCTCAGTCGTGTAATCCTCCAACAGGGAAACCAAGGCTCAGACAGGGTAGCCCACAGTTGGCATCCAGGAACTGTACGAGAGTGCTGGCTTAAAAACCTGTCTGCAAATCCTAGGACACTCTTGCCATCCAGGGGTGGCGTGGCACCCCTTGAACATGGGCTGGCTCTAGTCGTGGAGAGAGAAGAGTGCGTCACTTGGAGGCGGGGCCAGAAAAGGCAATACTGCCTCTTCCTGTCACTCTCTCAGGACCCCTGTTCTTCGATCCCAGCCGCCATGTCGGAAGGAAGCCCCGAGGAGACCACGGCAGCAGAGGGTCCCGGCCGACACCCAGCACCAGCTGCACAGTGATCCTTCGGATGTTCCTGGCTCCTTGCCACCCCAGGCTGCCGAAATTGCCGGCTGGTGCTCGAAATAAACGTGGTGGTGGTTTTCTGACACTCTGTTTCGGGGTGGCTTGCTCCCCAGCAGCGGTAGCCAGAGCGCCAGGTCTCTGTGTCTCCAAAGTCCCCAAGAAGGAAAAGGTAACATGAGGAGGGTGACTACGCCCCCTTGTTCGAGGTCTGCTGCCCAGATTTTGTGTGGCCACGCTCATGAAACCGTCCCCATTAAAGGGGAGCTCCGTGCTCCTCCCTCTCCCAGCCCCAGCGCCCGCCATCCTGCCTCCTGGCTCCGTGAATTTGACGGCTCTCGGGACCTCCTGTAACGTGGGCTTCATACAGTAGCGGCCCTTTGGTGACCGCACGTTTTACCTAATGTCTTCAAGGTCCATCCGTGTGGTAGCGTATGTCACAAGTCCTTCCCCTTTAAGGATGCATAACAATCCCCTGCATGTATGGTCCATATTTTCTTTGTCCACTCATCCGCCTATAACCGCTTGGGTACTTCCCGCCTCCGGGCGATTGTGAATAGCGCTGCCGCGAACGCAGGTGTGCGAACGCATGCATTCTGTGTGCCTGGGGTCTTTGGCCATGGCCCCTCTGCTCCTGGGCAGACTCCGGGCACGCCGGACCCCCAGTGGTTGGCTGTCCGTGGGGTCCCAGGCCTCAGCTTCCCCGGGAAGCTTCTGGACGGGATGGTCCCCACGTGTGGCCTGGCCTCCGCTGACGTGCGTGCTGGGACAACCTGGGCTGAGGCTGGCTCCAGCAGCTGCCGGCTGTCGTCGCGTTTAAGAGATCCAGGTGCCGCCAGATATGGCCCATGAATTACCCGCAACTGGCTTCCTGACAGCCATACTTGTCATCCCACCTGTTGCAAAAAAGAAGTCTCGAGTTTCTTTGGCCAGGTCAGCGAGCGTGTCCGGGGCCAGCGTATGCAAACGTGGTTGCCGGGACCGCCGTTCTGGGCCTCTGTGAGGCTGTCCCGGATCTGCAGGGTGGGCCCAGGCGGGTGAAGATATCCTGACGGAGCAACCCAAGGGAACACTTAACGAAGCCGAGTTTATTGCAGGCAGATATGAGGCCGTCGACTTCCAGGGTGGCTGCACAGCTGTGCAAAGTTGTCCAGCAGCACTAAGCAGAATGAACCGGCTGTAAAATCTGATAGGCAGTTGGGGCTTGCAAGACAGATGGGGTGGGGAGGGGGAGGGGACTGGGCCCGAAAGTTACGCTCCGTGTGGCTCTCGGACCTCCAGGGCAGTCTGGGCGTTAAGACATACGATAGCCACCCAGGAGCTCTTTCCAGAGCAAAAGGAGAGGAAGGACTGAGTGCAGCCTGGCTGCCGTGATGAACGAGAGAGACGAAGGATAGAGGGTCGTAAATCAAGGGGTTTAGGAGGTGTTAGGATGCAGAGACCCGTGGGGAAGGGAGAAGAGCCTGATTGCATTTCCCATAAAGTAATGTTTAGCTCCTAAATGCATCTCACGTGGTATGTGTTTGCAGCACATTCTTGAGTAGAAGATTCCGGGCAGTGCCCTAGAAAGGACAGGCGGCCCAAACAACAGAATAACCCAGAGGTGGTGACGATGCGATGCTCTCAGGACCAGAGAGCATTGCGTGAGGTCAGGAAACAGGCATGGTTCCCGTCCAGGCTGCACCAGCCGCCCCTGGAGATGGGAGGCTCTGCGAGCGGGGGGTTGCTGCCCCCCTCCAGGCTCTCGCCGTCTTCTGCTCTACCTGCAAGGCTCTTGCTCAGGGCTTCCAGCCTGCTTGCCCACGACGGCCCCGCTGATGCCAATCCAGCTATGGACGGAGGCTCGGAGCCTCTGTAAGTTCTGCCGGGCTGTGCCTGCCGAATCTCGGAGCTGGGCAGGTACCCCGACAATGGCCAAGCCCCGGTTCCGTTTCGAGGGCTCTTTGTGAGCACGGTTTCCTCTCGTGTGAGTGTTGCTTTGGATTTGAACTTATTCAAGCAAGAGAAGAGGCAGCAGAAGGGCTGTGGTCCTGGTTTAGTTTTCCCTCGAAAGGTTGGATTTGTAGGAGACTCTTGCTGAATTTGGTCTAAGAGAAGAGATCAAGGCCAAGTCCAGTGTATTTAGAAATGAACACAAAGGCAGGACGATATCGCAGGGCTGACTGTGCGGAGCCAGAGTGGCCCTCGGAACCTACAATTATTGAATAAGGAACATGTGAGTAAACGAATTTGAACCAAGTACCAACCCACGAAGCTAGAAAAGGTCCAGCAATGTAAACCTAAAAGAAAGAAGGAATAAAAATAAATGCAGCAGATTTTGAAGCACAAATAAATGGAAAACACACCCAGTAGATAAGACCCATAAAATCCCTGTCTGGTTCTTGGGAGAAAGCCCTTCCCTCTCCCACCACTTACACAAACACACATAAACGTCCTGCAAATCTGATCAAGTAAGAGAGTAGATGCAGATTAGAGGCACGAAGGGCTCAAATGTAAAGGTTAATATATCAATACCTTCAGAAATCCAGGTACAAATAATTTCTTAGAAAATAAAACCAGGAATGTCAGACTGCCTCAGGAATAAGTGGAATCCGAATGCACCAGAAATTACAGAAGAAATAGGAAATGTAGTCAAAGTTCTACCTCCAGGGAAGGTGGCGTTGTACTCACACAGCTTGAGAGACTCCTGTAACCTTAAAGAAACTGCCCATTCCCACATGATTTAACATAGTTTTCAAGGGCTTAAAACAAGGAAAAGCTTTGCATGTAATTCTTCAAAGGCAGAACACACTTGAGGGTGTCTGTTGGATAGAACACCGCATATATAAAACAGATATAGTAAGTCTGTCATGTTTTATAGTGCCATTTGAAAAATATCTCCCTCATGGCCAGAAAAAAGTACTTGCATGCCTAAAACAAATACAGATTGCCAACAATGTCTATGAGATAGAAAAAGACAGAAAAACAGAATATATAAATATTTAAAAAGGAGAGACAGGATTTTAATGATTCGCATGTGAGAAATCCAAGATACTTAATCACGCCAATTTGAATGAAAAGAGCTTAATTGTGTTGTTGGATCCGAGATAAATTTACAAAATAGAATTATTTTTCTAAATGCCAGCCACAGGATATTTTTTTTTTTTGTAAAAAAAAAAGGTCCTATTCATATTATTATTGAAAACTGACAATTTTGGATAATAAATGTAAAAAGATACATGTGATACCTATTGTTATGAATTGAATTCTGCGACCCCGTGTTCACGTATTGAAGTCCTAACTCCTGGGGCTTCAGATGTGACCTTATTTGGAAGTGTAGCTATTACAGCTGTAATTAGTTATATTAAAATGAGGTCATACTGGAGTAGGGGGAGCCTCTAATGCAACACGACTGGTAACCATATAAAAAGAGGATATTTGCAGAAAGATTCACACGTAGGGAGGATGCCATGTGGAGATGGGAGCAGAGACGGGGTGACGTTTCTATAAGTCACGAATGCCAAAGATGGCCAGCAAAACCGCCGGAAACTGGGGTGGAGGCATGGAGCAGATTCTCCCTCATATCTTCGGAAGGGACCAATTCCTGCGGACACCTTGATCTTGGCCTTCTGACATCCAGAATTGAGAGACAATACAATAAATTTCCGTTGTTTAAGTCACCTAGGCTGTGGTACTCTGTGACGGTAACCCTCGCTAACTAACGTATCTTTTTATAACTAAAACACTAAAAATCCTTGCTGAAAGATCTAAGAGAAGGCTTGAGCAAAGGGGGAAGTCCACCATACTCATGGGTGGAAAGTCTGAAAACTGTCAATAGAGCATTTCCGCTTGCCCCGAGTCAATGTATAAAAGTCACTGCAGTAACAGGAGTTTCAAGCATTTTCAAGAACTCTTTGTGAGGGTAACTTGTCAATATTTAACAAAATTGAAGCTTTGCGTACTGTTATTTACGCAGTGATTCCGTTTTCATGGTTCTATTCTTTAGGAATAATTGCATCTGGCTGTAAAGATGTGGGTTCAAGAAATCTCACTGCAGTGTGGTCTCTAGTGGTAAATAAGTAAGTGACAATAAATAAATGTCAATAAAGGGTGACGAATAAATTATGGTATATGCAAAGTCTAGAATCCAATTTGTTGGTTAGAGTAACGTGATGTCTGTATGTGTAACTGCCGTGGAAGATACCTATGACTTGTGTTTTTTTTTTTTTAATTTTTTTTAACGTTTATTTATTTTTTTGAGACAGAGAGACAGAGCACGAACAGGGGAGGGTCAGAGAGAGGGAGACACAGAATCTGAAACAGGCTCCAGGCTCCGAGCTGTCAGCACAGAGCCCGGCGTGGGGCTCGAACTCCCAGACCGTGAGATCATGACCTGAGCCGAAGTCGGACGCTCAACCGACTGAGCCACCCGGGCATCCCATAATGACACGTTTTTAAGTGATGAACGCAGGTTTGCTTGGAGTATGAGCACCTCCGTATTTTTTCCGTAGCATCATCTGCACTTCCCAGATACCAGACTGATGGGAGGTCCTGTCTCTCTCTCTCTCTCTCTCTCTCTTGATGTTGTCCAACTTCTTCCTTTACCCGAGTACTCCCAGGGATTATGCAAACAAGGGTCTGCTCTCCATCCCCTGTCCTTCAGGGATCAGGCCACCAGGCAGCTGTTCTCACAGAGACCGCGGTCCGGCTGGGAGTCCTGGGTCCATGCTGGGCTGGTGCTTGCCTCCCCCGGTCCTGCCCTGGTCACTGTGGACGTTCCAGGAAGGGTGCTTCCTCCGCGGGCATGGGGCTAGCTGAGGTTCCTGAGCGATTCGGCGTTCTGAGCTCCCCGGCCTGCAGGTGGTGGGTCCGAGTGGGCTCTCTGCTGTCTGTCTTGCTCCCCGCCAACCCAAAACCAGGGCACGCACCCTGGGCCTCCCTCTGTTTTCTGTCTCTCATCTTGGAGTCCCGCTCTCTTGATGGTCCTTGACTGAGACATGAATCTTGATTCCCATCATGGCTCTAGCTCTTCGGACGCAGAAGACACTGTTTCTAGAGCAGTGTTGTGATCTGGTGATTTCTTCCTTTGGGGACCTTAAGCACGAAAAGTAGAGAGTGTGTGTAGATTTTGTATTTTATGTTTCGTGTTTCATTCCTGCACCGAGAGTCACCTTTGCTCAAAAGCACCGGTTGGTTCTCTTGGTAAAAGCAGGGTGAAAAAAAGACAAGCTAGAAGTTAAACATTCATTTAAATATTTGAAAACAAAAACAAAAAAGTCACCCTCCCCCACCCACACGAGGCATACACGCTTCTTAAGTAAGTGGGCTGAGGTCTGAAAGCATTCACAGCAGACAGCTCACAGAGGAAACTCAAGACAGGACACTCCTTCTGGGAGGGGGGAGGGTTGTGTTGGGAGGAGGTCCTTTTAGCTCCATAAATTCAGTATTTGACATTTCACAATGAGCATGCCTTACTTCCAGAGTTTAATAACTTAATAGCAACTAGAGCCGTATAAGCATTTACTAAGCTTTTAATTCAAGCAAATCCAGGGGTGGGGGCCACAGTGAGTGTGGGTGCAGGCTCCCAGCCCCGCCTCCCCATACTTGTTCTCTAGACACAAAAAGCATTTCTGTTGATCTTTTCAAGGCGGAAAGCCAGAGCTATTGTCTTTGTTCTTTTCAGCTAACGATACAAATGTATAAGGACCGCTTGACTATTTAGCATTTCGTGACATCTGCACCAATTGTGATGAGCTGCTCAGATACCTGCCCGTCTATGATGACGCATCCGTTTCCCAAATTCCAGAGGTTTGTGAAAACAAAGACGCAAACATGTTTTTCCCTCCCTAAGTTCACAGACTTCTTGAATTCTATGCACAGACCCCTGGGATAAGCTTTTTAAAGTTAATTTGTGACTTCGTTAGTGAATAAGTTCAGGGTGGAGTACCGATGAGCTCATTTTCATTAAGGCAAGAAGGCATACCCCAAGATAGCTTTCGAAAAATCAGCATTCGCAAACTAAGGGTGAGCAGAAGGGATCCTGTCTAAGAAAAAGCAGAGTCGTGGTCTCTGTGTGTTTCCGAGGACACGGTCCCAAGACCTTTTCATCTCTCCAGAATGACGGTGGGGATGGAGATTGCTGGAGAGGAACATGGCGGCCGCAGGTGCCTCCTGGCCAAGGAGTTGTTCTGGGAGGGAGGCTGCGTGGCCCCTGGAGAACGGCTCTGGGAACCAAGCAGCCCCATGCCGGCGGTGATTTGTAGAAACAGGACATGCTGGCCCCGTCCCCGATTCCGAGACCAGGGCAAAACTGGCTGCCCCTGGCCTCCCGGGGGCCCCACCCCCAGCAAGTCTCCTCCCCGCTAGGACACCTGCAGAGGAGGGGCCACCCAGCCCCTTCCATCTGGCAGGAAGCTATCAGACCATTCCCGGGAGGGGAGAGTTTGGCCCACCCTTCCGAGACTCCCATGTGATGAATAGACCTATTGAGGGGTCGGGGTGGACGGAGAGTCTTGGGGAGTTTCCATTACATCATCTGCATTATCAGTTTCTCCCTTGACTTGGGTTTTTTGTCCTGCGGGAAATGGGCAATGCAAGACCCGGTGGGCGGCCAGGGGCTGTCCGAGGCCCAGATAACGTCTGCGGGGCCTTCGCTGGCGCTGAGCGCCAAATGAGCTCACCCCCAGAAGGGCCCTGACCTCATTCCTGCAGAGCATTTCCCCGGCTTCCTGAATTGTCAAGATTAGCTACATTTTTTTCTCGTCGGGAACTGCAAGCACTGCCCGAGATGGGAGCGCCCTGGGAGTTTGCAAACCTGCGGCTGGGGACTCGCAGTGAAAATTGCGACATGACCAGCCTGCGCGAGTTCAGTGATGGCCTGCCCCGTGGGGGCTGCGTGCTGTGCGCCTGTCCTGTGGTTGGGAGTCCAGAGCCCGGCTCCTCTGGACACACAGACTCTCACATCCCAGGGACGGCTGTGAAAATGCAGCTTCCTAGGCCCCGCCTCCTCATAGACGTGCGTGCATGTTGTGTGTGTGCATATGCGATGTGTGTATGCATGCATGGCCTGTGTATGTGTGTGTATGCGCGTGCACGTGTGTGTGTGTGTGTGTGTGCGTGATACGTGTATGGGCGTGTACATGTGACGCGTGTATGTTTGCTGTGTGTTCACGTGTGTGTGTTCACAGGCGCAGCGCAAGGGAAGAGGCAGGAATCTTCACTTCTAACGGGTGATCTTGCTGTAGAAGTTCTGGAAACCACCTACGTCGCAACTCTGGATCAGCTGGCCAGTGTGAAGTCTCCTTCACAGATTACATACCAAACACGGTGACGAAGCGGGGAAAACAAAAGCAGTCTGGACCGTCTTTTAAAAACAATGAGTCCCACGCCGGGGGGGATACTGGGCTTGAGTGAACTTGGGCCGTGCGCTTCCTGCAGTCTCGTGAGAAGGAGAGGGAGGCTCGGGCTCCAGCTGCACTGTGTTTATGCTCACTGCAGTGAGCAGGGAGTTGGCACAGTTTGGTCAAGCAGCAGGGGTTGGTGGTCACGCCGGCACTTTGGCCAGGGCCTAGTGGGTGTCGGCCTGTGGGGGGGGGGGGGACGCTGTTTACCCCAGACCTGCCTTTCTGTCAACACTGGAGCATTTGCCTCCCGCCGGCCCTGGCCCTGTGGGAGCTGTTTTCCGGAAGCTTCCGAGTTCCTTGGGCGGCGAGGATTCCCAGGGCTGGAGCCCCGGGCAGCTTCCCCGCCGGGCGCCCCAGCGCTGCTCTGCTCCCTGGCTTGGCCCACAGCCCCACGTCGAACCGGTTTCCAAGAGTAGCTTTAGTTATTTACAAAACGTAGTAATAGCTGGGCTGTTTTACTTCAGAAAGTCTGAGCACCGAGACTTTAAACACTTCGGTCGGGGCGCCTGGGTGGCTCAGTCGGTTAAGTGTCCGACTTCAGCTCAGGTCACGATCTCGCGGTCCGTGAGTTCGAGCCCCGCGTCGGGCTCTGTGCTGATGGCTCGGAGCTTGGAGCCTGTTTCGGATTCTGTGTCCCCCTCTCTCTCTGCCCCTCCCCTGCTCATGCTCTGTCTCTCTCTGTCTCACAAATAAATAAACATTAAAAAAAAAAATTTAAACACTTCGGTCTTTGGAAATGCGGCTGATCTTCGCTGCGTCGAAACGGCGTCTGTCGCATCCGCCTCGCGAACCCAGGGATGAAGGCTCCGGTCCGCGCTCCCGGGTCATCAGCCGCGGATGTCTGGCCGACATTGTGCTCGCCTTCTGGTGCCCACTCGGCCTCGCTCCCTGTGCACACCCGGTCCACCCTAGCTCATCCTGGGTAGCTGCCTGGCCCTGCCCTGGAAGGGTTTGCCTCCCGCCCTCTGGGGCCACCTTCCACGCGGCGGGACCCTCACAGCTGCGTTTTCTTCCTCGCGTGTTCCACCCCCCCACCCCGCCCCGGGCAGTCTCTTTCTAGAATGAGATCACAGACACTGGAGTTTCTTCCTTCCCTCCCTCTGCCTCTGGGTCTCACCTGGATGCTGTTATTCCGGGGCCCTCCCCCGCAGGCGGGCGGGGGCCCAAGGCTGCTCACCGCGGAAGGCTTTCTTGTTGCGGCAACCACACAGGATAATTGGGGAGGACGGTGTCTTCGTGGGAGAGCCCTAAGGACCCCTTGATCTTCCTGTCCTGCGGCTTCCGAACTGTGTCATAGAAGTAGGTCTTTAAAGACCCCGCGTGCACAACAGACGAAGGCTGGGCTGAGCCGGGCAGAGCCCGCTCATCTGCAGGGAGGGTGCGGGAAGGAGGCTTTTTAACTTCTAGCCGCCCCCCCCCGCCCCCCCTTGCCCCCCAGGCAGCCTTGAGAACCCCCCGGGGCCTCGGGACAACACAGTGCGTAGTCCCAGCACTTTGTCTCTAATAACTATACAAGGGCTCCAGATCTGTTCTTCCTTCTGGGGCTTAAGGGAGCACCATTTGGGTAAGGTTTTAGTTGGAGAAGAAAGAATCCTTTAGTTAAAATCTCTTTTGTTGTTCGCCTTTTCCTCTCCTTTGTGTTTTCAGGGAAAGTGGAAAAGGAAGACATCATTCTGCTGTTTTGATGAGCAACTTTTACTGTGCAGGTGGAGGAAAGGACTCAGCCCAGGAAAAAGTCCCGTGTATAAACAAAGTGTTCCGGTCTATAAATAACCCTCTGGAGGCAGGACTCAGGGGGCCAGGGACCGGCTGTGCCAACAATTCAGAGTCTTACAAATCTCATTTTGGTTACAGAAACATGGCAAAGGCAGCCCGCGATTCTTTATTCTCGAGCCCTATTTAGCCTTTGAGAGAGAGAGCGAGCCACGTTTCTTTCGAGTGTGCATACTGACCACATCCCTGCTGGTCTGTAGCCCTGTTGTGTCCATCTATTCTCAGCAGATGGACGGGGAGGGAACGGAGCGCCAGCCCCTGTTGGAAGGTCTTCCGTGTGGCTCCAAGGTCACCTGTGAGCCAGGTCTGGCTTTCAAGACTCTGATATCGTGAAAGTAGTGTACGAGTGCTCTGCATGAGCAACTGTATAGCTTGTAAAAGAAAGTAGTGTACGAGTGTTCTGCATGAGCAACTGTACAGTGCGGCTTGTTGTTGGTAGATGTGCTCACAATGACAGGAGCGTGAGCCTCTCTCTTGAAAACAGTGATTATTTACGGGGCAAGTATATGGGACCTGGCTGCTCTGGGTACCTCTCTGGAAATTTTCAGTTGCAGGCAGAATCGTCGGAAAATCCTCCCCCTGCTCCCTCCCCCAAGCTCTTTCATGGGAATTTGTTCCAGATAGCTCTGCTGTCCTTGGGGCTTTTGGAGCGAGGAGAGTGATGTAGTGCCTTCCAAAGTCTCTCTCGGTCCCCGGGAGACGGGCTCTTGGCCACGTTCCGCTCAGGTTCTCTTCGTCTGGTGCCACGCAGGATGGATAGGGTGCTGGGAGGTGGATCCACAGACGGACCCGGGACTTCGATTGTCATAAGCTGGGGGCCTCAGGGAGAGACTGTCAGAGGCAGACTCGTGGCAGGACCCCGGTCTCGTTTTGCGGCCTCAGTTGTGTGAGTTGATGGGATCTGTGCAGACAGACTCGTCACAGCATCTGCCGGCCGAAGACACTGTGCGGGGATTTCCTAATCCTGGGTCCACAGACGTCTGAGAGCCCGCATATGACATGCGGGGGTTGTGAACGTGCTGGAGGAAACAGTCAGTGTCTTATCTCCACTAAGCTGTCCACCTGCTGTCCGGAGAGCACCTCTGAGTGCCCGCTGGCTTTAGAACCACAGGACAGGGGGTGCAGGGGCCTTAACGTGTCACTGATGCTGGTCACTACCTCATCATGGTAGCTGACAGACGGACCGCAAAACGTTATTGGTGTCTTCCTGGGGAACGACGTTCCAAATTAAAAACGAAACAAAACAAAACTCCCATAACTCTAGCTCACTCTGATTGGTTTCCTTTCTAGTCCTGTAAGTTTGAATCATTTAAATACGCAATTCCACGAAGGGGTCCGCAGGGCTTACCAGCCTGGGCCAAGGATCCGCGGGAAGGATGTGCCCGTGGCCAGGAGGAGAAGGATGCGTGGCCCTGGGCAGGCGAGGTGCTTCCCAAACTGGTGTGCGCTGTGGTGGGGGGACAGTCTCCTTTGTCAGTGGTGTAAATCATGCATCTATTCCTCTCTGGGCGGAGTCATGACCTGATTTTGTGTGGAATACATGGAATTTTAACTTAGGTGAAATTAGTCACCCGAGCGGCGTTCTTACGGCTTTAAACAGGAGAGGGTGAGTTTCTTACGCTCAGTGAGGACAGAGATGACGTAGACGGATAGACAGACCCACTGTAGTACAAAATAGGATTCGGAAGTTCTGATTTTGTGGCCCGATTTTGCTGGCATCGAAACGTGTGGTGATACCTGATATGGCCACTTTGGGACCAGTCACCGATGTTCGAGGGAAGACATTGTCAGACAATGCACGCGTCACGCTCACCGGTGCAGGTGCGTGAAGTGCGGTGGGTGTCGGCACTAGGCGAGGGGGGCACCGGGATGGGCCGCACGGTCACTGCCCGGTGGGCACACCCTCGAGGGCACCGGGATGCCAGGCAGACCCTGTCCTGCAGCCACAACCGTGGTTTCCAAATAAAAGAACAGAATCCTAATCTTAATCTACATACAGGGGATTAGGCTTTAACAATTTCATGCTCAGAACCCTGGAAATACCAGAATGTTCCATGGAAGCAAGAGTCCAGAGCAGTTCCAGCTACCTGTCTATTCTACTGGCTGAGGCAAAATCAGTTTTTTTGTGTGTTTGTTTGTTAAATGTTTATTCTTTTTTGAGAGAGACAGAGCATGAGCAGGAGAGGGGCAGAGAGAGAGGGAGACACAGAATCCGAAGCAGGCTTCAGGCTCTGAACTGTCACCACAGAGCCCGACGCGGGGCTCGAACTCACGAACCTCGAGATCACAACCCGAGCCGAAGTCGGATGCTCAACCGACTGAGCCACCCAGGCGCCCCTGAAGCAAAATCACTTAAAAAAGATATTAATATTTTCACTTTCTGTTTGTTTCCTCTTTGTGATTTTCTGAACCAGACAGCCTGTTGGGAGGTAATGATTCCACAGGTAATGATTCCACGGGCTGCGTGGGCACGAGGACAGCCCCACCGCCAGCCGGGCATCGCCCTCATCTGTGCCGGGAGAGGCCCCGTGCGCTCAGAGTCTCCTGTCTTCTTACCCTTGCCTGGGGAGGCGGTCCTGTCGTGGGCTATCTGCTCAGACGACTCTGGACAGCAGTCGAGCCCTCGTTCTGTGGCCAGCGTTCCGGGCAGGAGCCTAGCATTTGTGCGTCATCGATCCTTTCAAGGTGGGAAATTCAAAGTGTCGAGATCTCGCTTTGCTCGGAACAAAACCAAATGAACCCAGCCACCCTCATTTGGTTTAGGGGATGTCCTGCCTTACGTGGCATATCTGAGACATCGACAACTATGGTGAAGGGGACACAGAGACTCCACAGGATCAGGCTGTTCCCTACGTGCTCAGAGCAGAGAGGAGGTCTCCCCGCTGTGGGGTCCTGGCCAGCCTCTCAGGTCTGACGCTACAGGGATGGAGGAAGGACGTGGTGGTCACATCTAGGTTTGGGAGGTGCAGGAATACCCATGCTGCTTCTCCCCTTTCCTAGGGCACAAACCAGCGGCCCAGAGACCACTCAGGGAAGCCCGGGTTCCACGTGGCCATGCTGGAGGTGACGGTGGGGCTCCTCTCCCTGTGGTTGCAGGGTGGAGGTCCCCGTGTTCCTGCAGGCTGCCGCTGGGGCTGCTCTGAGCTCTGGCGGGTACCCCCTGGCCCTCACGCCCTGACCCTGCGCGTATCTCAACCCCCAGGTTGGAACTATCCCCAAGAGAACTTTGTGCAGGATTTGGGAGGCAGGAAGTTGGAGGCACCTGCGGTGCGGTCAGCGTGGGGCACCGGGGCTCCGCACGCCGTGGGCGGCTCACCTCCAGCTCCCGAGGCTCGGCGCCGGCTTCTCTCAGCCCCGGTGCAGACACCTGTGCAGGTCCGTGGTCAAGGATGTCAGCTCCTGTGGGGCCTCCTGGGCATCGGGGCCGGTGGCGGTGAGGCAGACCTGGGTCCCCACCTTTAGCTCGTCTCTGTAGGGTCCTGCTGTCCCCGCCTCCTGTCGGCTGATGACCTACCCAGGTGCAGCTCCCTTCCACCATCAGCCCTACCCTAGAGTCAGGTCTGGTCCCCTGTGTCCTGGGCCCCTTATTCCCCGCGACTCTCAGCGGGTGTGCCTGTGACCGGCACCCGGGTCAGCGTGGTGTGGTTCAGCCGGGCAAGGGCTGGGTCCCCGTCACGGTGTCGGGCGGCTCTGTGGGTCCCTGCCTGTTTCAGGAGATGCTTCTTGACTTCACCATTTGTGGCATGGGGCCCGCCCACGAATCTCCATTCCACGTGTGGAAAAGCTCAAGCGTGGAGAGGTTAAGTCCCCTCCCCAGGGTCATGTGGGGACTGGCTGGGATTTGGACCTCATGGGCTGGCCTCATGGCCCTCTGATGACCCCTGGCGTGACGCGCAAAGCCTCAGGGTGAGGGCTCACTCCCCCCGTGTTGCCACGGCACCGTGACTTCTCAACTGTGGGCACGCTGCTCCGCGAAGCGGGCCAAGGGCTTCCTCTGCAAAGCCCGCTGCTCTCCCCACAGACTTGTGCCCCTGTTCTCTGTGATTCTTGATATTTTCGTGGGTCTCGCACAGTGCCCTCGAGGGCCCTCCACACACTTTGTTACACTTCCCGGTTTGCACGCCTGTCTCCTGGCTGACAAGTGAGCTTTCGAAGACAGGCAGTTACGTCTTTGCATCGGTGCATCCGCGGCTCAGGTCCGTTACCCGCTACGCCACGGGCACTTGCTCATGGCGGTTGGATACACAGGTGAAGGAAACGGAGGCCGAGGTGTCAGGGACAGAGGCAGAGTGCCACCTGGGTCTCACTGGTCACCGGTGGAGTAAGAACTTTGGCCCGTTACTCTTGGCCATCTGTAAAGAGAGAGCCTTTGTCAGCACCAAAGGGGGAGACAGCCGCCGCCTGAATCTCTTTCTGGATCTTATGGTTCTTCTCAAGATCCCATCTAGGTTCTTGTCAGGGACACGAGAGTTTGTTTGATCCAGGAGTGTAGACTGTGGATTCAGCAGGACTAGGCTAAGTCCTGTTCGGTCACTAATTAACCCGACGCTGGGCCCGGGGGAGGTGACCTGACCTGCCTGGACCGGTTTGCTCGCCCGTAAATGTGGAAATAAGAACAGTACTCGGCGTTCGGGGACGGCTGTGAGCATTACCTCCCCGAGGACTGGCACGTCCTGGAGCTTTGCACTGGTTTGGCAAACGCCCGTCGAACCCTAGCACGCACCTGCCTGCAGACCGGGTCCTCGGATTCCACGGATGAAGATCCACGGGGGCTGAGCCTCCAGGGGAAGCCAGACCACGAAACAGGACATTGGGACCCTGGAGATAACGCCCTCCGGCCAGAGCTCGGGCCCCACGTGGGGACGGGAGTGAGGTGTGAATCAAGAAAGCTGGGCTCCAGCCGGGTGCCGCGGCGGGGGCAGGGTGGTCACATATTCTCGGTCTTCTCCGATCATTGTCCTCTATTTACTTATAATCGAGGACAGCTAATCCCACGCTTATGCAACCATTCCATTCCACAAGGCCTTTCTCAACTTGAACGTGGGATGAGAAGCCGGCTGTGAATTTAAAGATACAGAACCTGTTATCCGTTCACACTCCTTCGTATCTGCTCCCTAATTCCAGAAGGCTTCTGCTCGACGGCGAGCCGGGATGAGTCTGCGTGTGGCGGGCCGAGGGAGATTTGGCCGTGCTTATGTCTTCCTGCCCTTCCCAGCTGGGGCCCTCCCGTCGTGCCTGGCGTCAGCGCTGGGGACAGAAAGGGAGACCCTGACGGGGGCATGCCAGCTCCCGGGGCACTGCTCTCCCGCAGCTCGAGACCGTGCTGCGCTGTGCTGCGGGCCGGCCCCGACCCTTCCGGGCTCTCCTCTCTCCCCACTCTGTGCCCTAGAGGCTGACGGGCATGGCCCCGGCACGCTGCTCCCCTACCTTTGCCTCCTTTGGGGGTTTGTCCCCACTCACCTCTGCTGTGGGTCACGTCTCCCCGCACGCGGCCTAAGGCTCTGCCATGGACTCCCATGGTTTCCCTATGGCCTGTGTGCGCTCGGCAAATAGTTCCTTCCGTCTCCTGCAGGGATCCCTGCTGGTAGACCCCGTGCCCCGGCCCCCTTGGGTGAAAGCATCCCCCCGCCAGCCAGGCCGGCGCTGACCTGAGCAGGCGTGCGCGGCTCTGTGGAACCTTGACCGGCGCCCTGCTCCGCAGCCCCCTTCTCTGCTTCATGCTGCCTGCTTCTCCCATGCCATGCATGGGACGTTTACAAGTTCACGTGCTGGGGTGGGGCTTGGGAGGTGACTGGCTTTAGGTGAGGTGGTAAGGGTGGGGCCCCGTGGCGGCACCGGTGTCCTCCTCGGGAGATGACCCCGTTGTGGGAGGGAGGCCGTCAGCAGGCGGGGTTGGGGGGTGGGGGGAGGCTGCAGCACCTCGGATGTGCGGCCTGCAGGGGTCTGAGGAATAACCCTCCAGTGTCTAAGTGCCGCCCGTGATGGCCCCGCTGTCCCCCCCCACCCCCCACCGCGGCTGAGGCACGGCCCGCCCACTCTGGGTCTTGCCCGAGGGTCCTCTGCCCCGCCAGCTCTCAGCACAATCCGGCCCTCGAGCAGGACCCTGTCGGGGCCCCCACACCTCTCGCCCACCCTGCACCGCAGGGACTACACATCTGTTTCCCGCAGGCACCTGAGGACAGAGACCTCCCCTTGCTCACCGAGGGACCGGCTCACCCCGGGGCCGTGTGCTGGGGAGTTGGTTGTGCACCGCGTCAGGTAGCAGGTGATTGTCACCAAGGAGCTGGAAGTACACGTGGGAACCATCCCAAGAGCCTGCTCGCCAGCTCAGCTCCGTGTCTCTGAAAGGGACGGTTTCCCCCCATTCCCCAGGAAATGGAAGAGACAAATGGGCCACTGAGGGGTTGTGGAGGTGCGGCTCCACGGGCCTCCACGCATTCCCAAGCGTCCCCAAGCGTCCCCAAGTGCCCCCAGGTACCCCAAGCACCCCCAAGCACTCCTAAGTGTCTCCAAGTGCCCCCAAGAACTCCCAAACACCCCCAAGCTCTCTTGAGCATCCCCAAGTGCCGCCAAGCACCCCCAAGCCCTCCCAAGCACCCCCAAATGTCCCCAAGCATCCCCAAGCGCCCCCAGACTCAGGAATGCCCGTTCCCGTCTCAGGGCCACTCACTGGAGATCCCGTTTCAGCTCGAGAAAAGAGCTGAAGGCTCACTTTTCATTCAGTTTGTTTTCCTCGATAGTCTCCACGGCGGTGACCACATCCTGCCTGCCTCGGAGCCTCGAGAGGTTCGTGCGCCTGGGAAGTCGGGGGCCTGCCGGGGGGGCTTCCCACTGCCCCGTGCCTGCACCATCTGGGGAGCTGCGGGGGGCAGTCACTGTGCAGATTTGGGGGCCAGATGTGGCTTCCCTCCCCATTCAGCAGCCAGTTATCATGTGCGTCTCGAGCTTTGTTACGAGCGAGTGGAGGCTCCTTTTTCAAACGATCTGAAATCTGAAAAACTGGTCATAAAAATGATTGAGACGGGTCTCCTGACTTGGAAAAAAAAAGCTGGTGGTCACTTATGTCTTTTTAGGACTCTGGCTTCTGGGGTTGCAGCATTGTTCGCGGCCCTATGGGCCAGGGGCAGGGGGGTAACTGGGTGCCTGTGCTCACCTTGCACAGAGGGAGCCCGTGTGCTGCTGTTTGTGGGGCAGAGATGCGGGGGTCCAGTGACAAAGCTTTGAGGAGGTCTTCCCCAGGTGCTAAGCAGACCTCTCCCAAGTCCCAGGGCCTTGCTCCTCAGGTGGGGTCCCTGGACAATGACATGGGCATCACCTGTCACAAATGCACTCAGGTGGGGTCCCTGGACCGTGGCACGGGCACCGCCTGTCAGAAATGCGGTTTCAAGCCCCACCCTGGCTCCCTGCCTCAGCAGGGGATGCATCTTGGCCAGATGCCCGGGGATGTGTGGGTACCACGGACCCACCGCCACTGTCTTTGGGCTGCCGCAGGGCTCTCCTTACCAACCGGAGACTCTGAGGGCCCAGGATGGCCATGTGCACCGGGTCTGAGCAGAGCAGCATGAGCGGACAGACGTGTCCCACAGACCTCCCCTGCCAGTGTCACCTCCGGGCAGGTGGGCTCTGGGCCTCACGTGCTTGGGGCCCCAGAGGTGCTTCCTGGCAGGACCCGGGCTTGGGAGACACAGGGTGACGTGTGCAGAGGGTCCTGGGTGAATTGTGGTGGGGGCTGCCACGTTGTCCCCTACTCTGCACCGTGACCCTCTGGGTGGTCCCTAGCTCGCCTCCTCGGCACCGGAGGGGCAATGGTGCCCGAGACCGTGCAGCGGGATTCCGCAGCCCCGGCTCTCCGACCCCCTGGCCAGAGGCCTCCCGCCAGTGCCTGCTCCCGGCCACAGGAGGGTCACAGACACATCACAGCGTCCCCCGTGTGTTATTCATCTCTGTGCTTTTGCATAAAACAGGTTCCTGTTCTGTTGTGACCATGCTGCTGGCTGTTTCCCAAGCCCTGGGCATCAGCAGGCCCCACCTTGGTGGTAGTGTGGCTTAAAGCTTTGGTCCCAACACCACCCACGAGGTCATCCGTGTCCTGGGGGCCCTCAGAAACCCTGCAGGCATCCCCCTGGCAACATGTCACTGGTCATTGTCACTGGTTGGCTAAATCTTTTGCAACCTCAGTTTTTTTTTTAACATTTGCTTATTATTTTATTAAAAAAATTTTAAATTTTATTTATTTTTGAGAGAGAGAAAGAGAGAGACAGAGTGTGAGCAGGGGAGGGGCAGAAAGAGAGGGAGACACAGAATCCGAAGCAGGTTCCAGGCTCCGAGCTGTCAGCACAGAGCCTGGCGCGGGGCTTGAACCCATGAGCCATGAGATCATGACCTGAGCTGAAGTCGGACGCTTAACCGACTGAGCCACCCAGCTGCCCCGCAACCCCGGTGTTTAAATCTGACAGTTTTCGCAAAATCTGTGGCACAGGCCATTGAAGGTTGTCTCCCTCAGTCCATCTTGGAAATTCTCTGGGGGAAGGATGTGGCCTCAACAACAGTAGCTGTTTTCACGACTGGTCGGCGGGCAGGACTGTCTCTAAAGACACAGGCAGGTAGCGTGCCCAGTCCTGGGCCGGGCGTGAGATGAACTCACGGTAAGCGATCTACACGACTTATTGCTGGGGGCTTGTGTTGTGATTTTCATATGCCCTCAAATATGGGCGAGTGTCTCCTCACCAACCTGGAAAGCTTCCCCCAACCAGCCGGGCACCGTCCCCAGCACATCCTCGAAGCTCCCCCAGGGCCCAGGAATCTGCTAACGAGACCCCTGGGAGACGCAGAACCACAGTGGATTTGGCCCTGATGTCTTCAGGACACGTTAAGCAATATGTTGCTGACTCCATTCTACCAGGGATGGCCATGAGGCTGTGACTCAAAGTGGCCGACGTCACTAGCTGATCGATGCCCGTGCCCCTACAAGCTCCTTGCGGGGTCATCTGGCCTTGGACAGTGAGTTACGGATACGGACATGCGGGTCAAGGGCAGCAAGGGGCCTTCCTCAGGCAGAGAAGCCCTTTCTCCTCTTCCGCTGTCAGAAGGTGCAGCGCTGGCTGGGAGGTTCCAGACGCAGGCTGGGCCCCAGGGCAGAGTCTCATGCTGGGTCCCCTCCTGTCTCTCCTTTTCCGGTCAGCATCTGAGGCCGTCTGTCTTCCCAGGCGGCCAGTGAATGGCTCATAGATACGGAGGAGAGCAGGAGAATCAGAGAAGTAGCCTTTACGAGGAAGCTGGTGTCTGGGACTGTTCCCACGGCAGGTGGACGGTGAGCCTCGTGCTCTAAGGTCAGGGGGTGGGGCCCCCGCCGCCAGGGACAGCAGCACCCCAGACAGACTCGCGGTGGGCACGAGCTAAGGCTTTCCGATGGGGTGTCCGTCCTTGGCACCGGTGGGCAAGTGCGGTCTGGTCTGATCTGCAGGACCGGGACCCGGAGGTCACGGGCGCACAGTGTTTCGGGCTTTTGAATAATTTCACGTGCCGGCAAAAGGCTTTAGGGCATCCGCCTGCCCTCGAGTCACGACCTATTCCTGCTGAGAGCCCTGCCACGGACATTGACGCCTCCCGAGCCAGTGCCCAGGGGCAGGAAGTGACTGGCAAGGACACCTTTCATTCGCAAACCAACCCACTGACAGCCAGAGCCAGAGCTCCTCCGTCTGCCCCCCTGACCGCCCCAGGGCCGGGGACCAGGTCCCTGGGGACAGCCCACTGAAGTCACTGCAACTAGCCAGCCCCCAGCCCGCTCAGCCTGCCTCAGCCTTTCCGTCTTCTGGAAACACACCAAGGCCCTTGCCCTCATTTTCTCCCCTTGCTCAACCTCCTCACCGACCCTTGTTCCTCCCCAGGCGGCCCCACACGTGTGCCCGAGTCCCGCTTCTAAGGATCTGTTCCGTCCTTCCTGACGGTCGTTCTCGCCCCTGCGTGTCTTACCCTGTCCGATTAAAACAAGTTCCAGTTAAAACAATATACCATGGAATACTCCTGAGCCTTGAAAAGGAAGGAAACCCGGAGCCCCATTACCGTGTGGGTGAACTGGGGGACCTCAGGGAGGTAACCTGTCACACAACGGCCTGTGCACCACGACTGCCCTTGCGTGAGGGACCCAGAGTGGTCAAATTCGGAGAACCAGAGAGAAGATGGGGGAGGGGAGGAGGACACAGCTCTTGAGCGAGTTGGGGTCTCAGTTTGGGGAGGTGAGTTCTGGAGACGGGTGGTGGGGATGGCTGCCCTTGAGATGGTTAAGACGGCAAATTTCGTGTCGCGTGTATTTTCCACGATCTGAGACAACATCTAGGCCGCCACATTTAGCCCCCCCCCCCTCCCCCCGCGGTCTCAGGCCCCTGAGGGCGAGACACGGCATTGCCACATCCGCGCAGCGGCCGTGTGGGGACCCGTCCCCGGCGCTCCTCGCTGTCCTCACGTCGTGTCCGCTGCCCGCTGGGACCGGGGGGCTTCGCTGGGACCCCGTGGCAGCTACGGGGTCTCCCTCTTCCCAAAGCAGGCCGGAGGCGGCTCCCCGGCAGATGACCCAGGAGAGGAGGGTCCGGGCTCTGCTGGGGGCACCAACGTCGGGCTCTCTGCCTCAGTTTGCTTTCCTTGCATCTGGACACCGCCTCTCCCCCTTGCCTGGAAGGCCCGCGAAGGAGCCCTAGGCTGCAGGAGAGGCACTGGGTGGCGGGAGCCCCCTTGCCTCTGATGTGACGCCACGCAAGAGCACCTGCCCTTTGGTTTCGTTAATTAGGTTTTCCGGTTGGAGCCAAACGAAACCACAGCCCGAGCCCTCGGCTGTGCCAAGGAGGCTGAGCACCCAGCGGAGGACCCCCAACATCACAGGCCAGAGCCGCGGGGCCTGGGGGTCTGGGGAGGCTTTAGATCCTCTGCTTCCTTTCAAGGTCCCAGGCTGCTTGGCCTCCCCTCCGGGTCTTGCAGGTTCTTTTGAAAGGCCCAGACTCCTGCTTTCAACTCCTGCCTCTGGTCTCTGATAAAAGGCAAATTAAGAATCACTTCTAACAGTCTCCCTGGGAGCTGAGAGGCCTTGTCTGCAGAGACAGAACATCAAAGCACAGGGCTCAGGTGTGCCCCTGGCGTGTGCAGCCCCCGCCTCCCTGGGGCCAGACTTCCCTCTGCCTCTGTCCCCTGCCCCAGGCCACATGGCCACAGGGGCCGTGCCTGGTCTCCTGAGCAGGGCTGTGACCCTGACTGCATGCAAAAGCCGGGGAAAAGCCTGCTGGTGGAGTCGCACGGGCACTGCCCGGGAAGAGGGAGCCTGTGGCCCTCCACTGTAGGTAGAAAGTGTTTGTACATCAGAGCCGTGCCCCCACCCCCACCCCCACCCCCACCCCCAGCTTCATCGTGTTCATGGCAGCTTGGCGAGGCTCCCGCCTGCACGCTGGGCTCAGACGCTGTGAAATGGGAGCAGGTCTCAGATCTCAGGGCACCCCCATTTGCAGGGAGCCCCTCTCCTGCCCCTCTCTGCCCCCAGCTCCCGCTTAAAGACATCAGTGGCCCCAGGGTGTCCTCCATGCAGCTGGGCCCAGGGTTGGAGCCGGCAGGCTGGTTGAGCTCTCTCACCTGGCTGCCGTGAGGGTCCTGCCCTTTGGCCGTGGGCTGTGGGGGAGTGGGGACCAGCATGCATCTCTTGTTCCACTCAGGGCTGGGGATCTGGTGGGTGGCAGGTTATTCGTACATTTGGTTCCTTCTTCTGGAGTCTGGCTTCCCTGGGGGGACAGCACACATCCACTCCTCCCCCCGCCTCGGCTGGGAGAGCTCCGAGCCTGTGGGACGCCCGCTGGAGGGGAGACACTCACAGGTCCAGCCACCGGATGCTGAGCCACCGCCCACCCCATACCGGTGGCACGAAACGAGGCTCATTTCACTGTGGGGCTGGATTCGGAGGCCCGGGAGTTCAGGCAGGGGTTGTGGGCAGACACCCCGAAGGGGACAGGCCAGCCGGGGCCCTGGTGGCCCGGATGCACTTTGCCCACAGAGCCGTGGCCTGGGCCGGGCTGGGAGCTGCCGACTGGGCTTCCTCCCAGCCTGGCGGCCAGTGCTTGGGGGACCCGTGTTCACTGGGGGTAGAAGCTACATGGCCTTGCAGACACAGCCTCCTCGGCTGGAGCAGTGGAGGTTCACGGGAGGCAGGAGAACCCTCCGTCAGTGGGCAGGGCGGGCCCCGGCTACCTTCCACCAGGAAACCGTTTGTACGTGGAAAGCCTGGCATCCAGGGTCACACACCCCGGAGGGAGTCTCCCCCTCTCGGCAGCCAGGTGACAGATGGGATGCATGTTCCACACAGGGCCCCCCACCCCATCCCCCGTGTGCAGCAGGAAACGCTCCTGATCTGGGTCAGGAATGCGCCGAGGCCTGGGTGCGGCCGGGAGGCTGCCGAGGAGAGCAGCTGCCTGGATGGGTCCTGGAGCTCTCTCAACTATGACAGGAATGTCGGCCTGAACCTCTTTAGGCTGGGACGGGCGAAACAGCCATTTTTAGCAGGCTCTCGGTCCCTGCCCGGCCTCTGCCGAGCCCGTGGGGCTGGAGGCTCTGGAATCTGCCCGGTGGGAGTTGCACCTCGCAGGGCAGGTGGGCAGGGCTCAGCCTGTGCGCATCTCTGACAAGGGTTAGGCTGGACCCCAGGAAGGAGACTCACGGGAGCTCCTTTTGTGGGGAAGCTGGAGTCCTGGGAGGTGCAGGCAGGTGGGGGGTTTGCCCTGATTCAAGGAACCTTAGAGCTGCAGGGACGGGGGCACAGGAGGAGGGCTCGTGGCCATGTGGACCTCGCCCACCCCTCTGTGGGCTGCTACTGGGTCCAGCCCCAGTGATACTGGGTCCCAGGAGGGACGAGGAGAGGGTTTGGGATGTGCGGATTCTGGCCCACCTCTCACACGGATGGGATTTTATTGTTTACCCTTCTGTTTTGGTTGGCGATGGGTCGGGGGGAGCCCAGCGTACAGGGAGAGGTGGCTCAGACAGAGGCCAGGGCCTTGGCACCTGCTGGCCGCCTGGTGGTGCCCCTGGGAGTCCTCACCTGTGAATGGGGGTGGGTTCTGGAACTCCCGGGAGGACCGGACTTGATGTTCGGGGTCATCGCAGGCCCCGTAGAGACAGGACGAGGGATGGGATGACGGCACGGGCACTCTCCTGCTGCTGGAGGAAGCAGAGGACTGCAGACCATCTGCTCAGAGCCCATGGGGGCTTGTGGTCCACTGTCCCATCCACACTGCTCATGAGTCATGCCAGCCCTGGGACCTGTGGCTGGTGCATGTCCTGGTCTGTGCACCTGCTGGTCCTCCTGAGTTCCCTGCCCCTTTATTCACTTCTCTTACAACTGTTCTTTCTCCCAAACAACCAAGAATCCTCCTACCTGTACCTCGGAAGGGGCCCCGGGAGGGGGGCTGCTTGCCCGGCCGACCGCAGGCCCTGCCCACCCACTCTGAGCCCAGCCGACCTGCTGCTCTCCCCCCTCAGCTGCCCGAGTCCTCGTCTCCGTGCTCTGACCTTGTCCCAGAGCTGTCCCAGAGACCCTGCACTCCAGTTGATATGGCCTTTCCGAGGCCTCTCAGCTCGGGCTGGGGACAGAGGAGGAAGTAAGGTCCTGAGGAGACCCCCGTAATGAAAGCGACGGGGGGGTCCCCCCACCAGCTCCGTGCGCAGACTTGACTGTGGCCAGAGGCACCTGCTGTGGGGAACGGAAGCACAGGCCTGGACGGGCCCCCCCGGACTGCCCTGTCAGCTTCAGCTCTGGGTGGCCGAAACCACGGCTCAAAACTCAGGATCTCGGGTCCATTCCTCGCCCCGTGAAGCCAGCCCCCACGTCCACTGGTCCTGGGCTGGCACTGTCCTTCTGGAGAGACCCTGAGCCCCAGAGAGACAGGCTCTAGCCACATGGCCAGGCCAGTGTTGTCTCTGCAGGTGGGGGAGACCGGCTCAGTTCATGGTCATCAGACCCTTCAGGGACGGGAGCCCCCAGAGCCCGAGGGTGCAGGGACGCGTGTGAAGGCATTTGCTCTGCTGGTAGCTGCTTGGGTATCATCCGGTTCAGGACAGCAAATTACAGTCACAGGATGGCTGAGCTGGGATGAAAAGGGTTCTGGAAGGTTCTGGGGTCAGTAGCAGGTCTCTGGACCCTCAGGCCACTCTGGCTACCGCACGGCCCCTCCTGCAGCCTGAGGGGATCCGGAGGCTGGGGGGGGGGGCGGCTTGGGAAAGCTCCTTCAGGTCAGGAGTCATCACAAGGCTGGGCTCAGGGGCCTTTTGTGGGTGGGCGGGAAGGAGCTGCGAGCGTGGGCTGGGGGTCCCGCCGCCTGGAGCACCTGTTAGCAGCCCCAGGGGATGGTCTGCACCCAGTGTCCACACCTGGGAACCGTGGGTCACACATCACCCACCACTGCGTCTCCGGGACGAAATGGGGATGCACCGTGTGTCCAGCACGACTCGTCACTCTGCGTAAACTGTCCCTTTAACGTTACAGGGGCGGGCGTGCTGGAGCAGCTCGGTGGGACCCGTGGACAGAGTGAGTGCATGTCACAGAAGACTGAGGCTTGGCGAGCTTCTGTTCCTCTTCCCGGGTGAGTGGGGCCAGGCGGCCCCCGGCCCCCAGGCCCCGAGGCTCGCGGGTGTGGGCTGGCCGGAGCTGTAGCTGTGGGATCCGGGGCCCACGGGCACGGTGCTGGCGGCCAGGGCTGCCCGGGGCCGGCTCTGGGAAGGGGGGGCCGGCTCTGGGAAGGGACGCCCGTCCCCAGCTGTCTGCTCCGCCAAGGTGGCCGGGCCCCACTGGCAGGCAGCTGTGTGCAGGGGGCCCCACTAGCAGGGCGGGCGGCCCATGTGCTCTCTGGAGCTCATTACTGCCTCTGGCCCAGAACTGGCTGCTGCTCGTGGCTGGGCGGTCCTGCGGGGGGACCGGGCGGCTCCAGCGGGGGGGCCACGCTGGCTTGGCGAGCCCAGAGGCCATCCAGGATCTTACGAACACGGTGGGGGAGGACCACGCAAGCAGAAGCAAGTACGAGAAAGCACCCACGTCATGTGTCAAGACGGGAAAAAAACCTTGTGGCTGTGCGAGGTGCTTCACGGCCTTGGGCTCTGCCCAAACCTCTGCCCCGGGGCCTCGCGGGGTCCACGGCCCGCCCAGCGGCGGGCGCGCGTCGGGCCACTCAGGTTCTTCCCCGGGGAATCGCTTAGACGGATTTGCTACCCCTGAGCTTAAAAAAAAAATACTTGCGCCGTGTGGACAATGTAAAACAATGTGATTTATTTCCTCTTTAATTTGAAAAAATAAAGCAAAACCCTGGCTAAAAAAAAAAAAAAAGTTAAAAAGTAATAAAGTAATCTCTGAGCTTTCCGGGGTGTTCTCCCGGCTTACGACTGTGGATACTGTACTTTGGGGGACTGCTTATTGAAGCAGAAAGTCCACGTGGAGAAGGACACACGTGAGTCACAACTGTGCGGCGTGACCGTCCTTCCCCAGGTGACACGCGTGTGCTCAGCTCCAGAAACAACATTACTCCCCCAGAAGCGCCCCTGGCACCCCTCCAGCCACCAGCCTCAGCAGACGCGCCCTCCTGCCTTCCCGCGGTCCCAGGGCAGCGGCCGGGCATCCAAGCTGCGGCGTTTCCTCGGAGAACGGGAGCATCCTCGGGCCATCTTCCGACGGAGCCCACGGCTCTCTGCGGCGTCCCGGGAGGGCCGTCCTCTCCGTTTCTCCCGAAGAGGCGTGTTTCCTCACCCCCTGCTAATCTGTCTCAACGTTCAAGTTGCTCCGGGGGCGGGTCTCGCCGTTGTCAGTGAGCGGAGAAACCACACTGGGAATCCGGAACGGCCTAAGCCACGCTCGGTATCCGGGGATACCATCCAGAGGGTGGAAGCGAATTCCGCTGGGGGGTCCACAGCTGCCTGCAGGGTAAGTGGGCGCTGCTCCTGGAGGCAGGACCCCTGCAGAGGGGGTGCCGTGCGCTGTGCCCTCCCCGTCCCCAGCTCTGTCTCCTGGGTCTCACGGGGAGGGGGCGCCCACTGGGCTCGCAGTGTTAGGTGTCTAAGATCTTGCGCGGGCCTCCCTCTTGTTTCCCAGTGCGTGGCCACTAACAAAAGGGGAGGGCACAGGGCAGGCCACCTGTCCTGTGAACGCCCGAAGCCATCACGTCTACGGCCCAGAAGCTTGGTCCACGCCCGCCAGTAACTCAGGCCGGGAGCCGGTGCGATCTTGACTATCTGTCCCTGTCTCCTGGGACACTCACCCCCAGACCCTGGCATCCCTGCTTTTTGTACGTGTCTCCAAGCACACCCATCCTGGGGACCCTCCTGCTCGGGTGGGGACACGCTCAGACGATGGCAACAGCTTGACGTACAGACTGACGTGTTCTCGGCCACTTAGCACGACTCCGGGCCGCGTCTTCGTTAGGCTTCTCAACATGAGCCCGAACGAGCGTCCCCACCCTCAGACCCTGCAGCGCACACCTCCTGGGGTGGTGCCCCGGTCTCTGCCCGCCACCCCCAACATTTTATTACGGCAACCCTCAAACAGGTGGAAAAGTCGGCACGGCTGTGCTGCGGACGCCCTCTTTGCACCCCCGGATTCTGTGATTCCCCTTCCCCGCGTTTGCCTCATCGCACGCCACTTCCTGTCTCTGTCCCTCAGTCACTCGGCCATCCATCTTACGTTTTCCCGCTCAGGACGGGAGGCTGCTGTTACCAGTAGACAGCCCTGCCCACACATCATTAACTGGGGTTAATATTTGTGTGGGTTCCTTGTGGGGACAAGATACATTCAGTGAAATGTCTGCATTTTAACAACACAATCTGACGCCCGCCCCGCCCCCACCTCATCCAAACCCTACCAGGATACGAAGCATGCCCGTCGCCCAGAAAGTTCCCTCACGCCCCTGCCTGGCCGATCTCTGCCCTCACCCCCAAAGGCACCCGCTGTCTGCTGTGAGCGTTGCCTCTCCCAGCCCGTCATGGGCCGGAGGGGTGGAGCACATGCTCTTCTGCGCGGGACCGATTTCTCGCCGCGTGTTTCTGACGCGTCGTGGGATGCCGGCACAGATCCGTGGTCGGTTCCTTCTTTCTGCTCGTGGGGTTCTGCGTACGGACGCGCCACGGCTCTGCCCAGCCTCCTTCCCGTCTGGGAGCCGATGAAAACCATAACAAGGATGTCGTGTATCTCCTCGGGCCGTCTCTGTGTAGACACAGGCTTTCATAACACGGGCGGGATCGCGGCCTGCACACCCGTCTCTGTGCGACATGCCCTTTCCCCGATTCCGCCTCACAGCCAGGCCCGTTCTCAAGTCTGGGATGTGGGTCCCCACGCAGGGGTGGTGTGTGGTGAACCCGCCACGTCTGACACTTGGGGTTCCAGAGACCAGGGCTGGAGATCTGGACTTCCCTTAGAGGCTGCTTCCAGAAGCACTGGTGGGCGTGGGGAGGGGACCGTCGCCACCATGGATGCCTGGCATTCAGCACTGGGACCTCGGGGGCAAGCGTTCCCTCTGGGAGGTGAGGGGGCTGGGAGAGGAGTGTTTTCCCTATGACCTCACCCTTGTCCCCATCTCTGGCTGAGCTGGGCTCCCGGCCCCGTGGCTGCCCCGGGAATGGGCTGGCCTGCCTGCACAGCCTGGGGCAGAGACCACGGCTCCGTGGCAGGAGCGGCGACGTGTTCCAGGACATGTAGTTCCCAGGAAAGGCGGGCGGGATCCCCAGCGTGTCCGCCCGCCTTCTCAGGAAGCCTCCCCGACCACCTGCAGGCCGACTTCGGTAGCCTTTTCCTCCGCTCTCTGATTGCACAGGGACACATGCCTAAAGGCGTTCCTCCTGCGGTGTCCCAAGGGTCTGTTTACCAGACCCTCTCGAGGACCCGCAGATCCAGCACAGCCTGCTTGCGAGCACGCTCAACAACACCCCAACCACTCAGATCTCACCACCCTTTCCACCCGTCCTATACCCTGAACTGCTTCCCCAACTGCTGGCCCTGGGATTGGCTGGGATTCCTGGCAAATGTCCCTGGCTCTCTGCCCCTCTTCCCTGCCAAGCAGGGCCTGTGTGCCGTGTGTAACTTCTCTCCCGTCCGCTGTCTAAAGGTTAGGCTGGAGGGGAAGTGAGGACAGCTCGTGTTGGCAGTTGGTGGACTTTTGCCAACTAGAGCAAGTTTAGTCCAGACCTTGGGTGAGCAGGACGTCGTGAGAAGGCCCCGCCTGGAGGTGGGGCTGCCCGGGAGGGCCTCGGAGGCTGGGCTGCGCCAGAGGGCAGGTGCACCTGTGCCCTCCTTAACGCATCTCCCCTCTGCTGTCTGGCCACCTCCTTGCAGATCGAGTCCCGTTTGCTTCGGGCTGAGAGTCTCCCCCAGGCCACCGTCCTGAGGATGAGTGGGAGTCCCCTGATCACCAAATCAGCTATGGGGCGTGATATTTGGAGCTCGTAATTGATCTGGTTTGCCCTTATGGACCCACATACATGGTGCAAACAGAGACATTCTGTTCTCAGCTGTCCTAGTGACTCCATTCGTTCCGCACAGGTCCCTAGAGGCCCTCTCGGGGACAAGGTGGATGCCACGCTGGCCGGCCGGTGTGCTTGGCTTTCACCAATGAGCCCGAAGCTTAGCGGGGTCCCACGGTAGAAGGGGACTTCTGGCTCACATCCAGTGTGCTGAGGGCTGGCGGAGGGTGGGCGGGAGTGTGGCACCCACGTAGTTATTCGTGGATCCATGACCCTTCTGTGTGGGAGTGTTCTGCCATCTTCCAGGGCCTGCTGGGGATCCAGGTCCGAATCCAGGAGGCAGAGTGGAGGGGTGTGGAGGATGGGAGGAGAGGTGTGGAGGGTGGGACGGATGCGGGATCAGTTGGGATGCACACCTTGTCTGCAGGAACTATCACACAGCTCTATCCAGGAGGCTCGGGATCACGGTCCAGCAGCGTGCTGGAGGAGCGGACCTTTGCGGGCCCACGGCCTTGTCTCTGCCACGCACGGGAAGCAGGGGTTAGGGAAGCGGGTCAGCCACAGGTGGCTCCTGAGTTAGTGATGCGGATCGGCCACGCCTGTGTGATACAACCACCCACAAAGTGCCCTGTGCCCTCAATACAACGCCTCGATTTCTGATGGTCGGAAGCCGTGTTTCTGAGAGTGGGAGACTTCAGAAACGGAGCTCTTAGGTGCAGTGGCCTCCAGGGCGGCCAGCCTGCAAAAAGTGTGGTTACAGATTCATTTTTAATGAACAAATAAAATTGCATCAAGTTATGCTTCTCACTGGAAATCTCAGCTTTGAGGTGGGACAGCTGGGGCAGAGGCAGGGCCGGGGTAAGGGGGTGTGCGGCCCTTCCCCGGGGAGGCTCTGGGGGGCGTGGCCAGGGTGGGGGTGCCAGAGGCCGGACGTCCCGGGACTGGGAGGACGAGGGCCTGGAGTGGCTCGGATGGAGTCCTGGGGTCGGGGCCGGAGACCTAGACGCCTCCCTTTCCATGGGGGAGGAGTCCGGCCTCTCACACCTGAAGCGTTTATTACCCTAGGATTCTTCTACACTTTGTGGGCGCTCTAGGGGAGTTTTTATTAACTGAACATTGCTAATTTATCCGGGATGGCAAAGAAAGGAAAAAACGAGCATCAGGAGGGACAGCAATGACACTCAAGCATTTTTGGGTGAATAAAAGGCCCACCATGGCGGGCTGAACGGCTTTGCTTTGCAATGCAAGGAGTTAGAAGGAAGCCTTAGAAATATTCATGTCCGAGCAGCTCTTGCTTTAGAGGGATCAATTTTAGCTCGAGGTACAGCGGACCCTACCCCCCCCCCCCCAAGATGCTTTCTGGCCTCAAGATCTTTCTGGAACTCGTTTGCGTGGCTGAAGATCACAAACGATCTTTGCAAGATCCTGGTCGGTTTCCAGCTGAGGCCGAGGCCCGAGCTTGTCCACCATCAGAGTCTTGATTTGCTAGTGCTTGAGTTTTCTGCTTTTAGGGCGGCCGGCACGGAGGGCTTTGTTTGGGTGCCGACCGCTCTTGTTTTCCTGTCAGTCAATTCCTCGCTCCCTTGTGTGCCCAAGGAACCAAAGATGATCAGCAGGGAAAGAGTGAAACTCCCGGCCAAGCGGGGCGAAATACCGCCATGCTGTCACAGTGGTGCTGCGGTTATTATCTGTCTAATTATCTCTTATCTCTTCTCCTTGTGCTCAAATGCTGTGGTGACATCGGAGTAGAGGGCCGAACTCTCTGTCTCCTGGGACCATTTCCACATGAGCTACTCGCTGGACTCACAGATAGGACTGAAATTGTAGTAAGGCGACCGGATCATCATCAGCATAGGACCATAAATGTTTCTACTGCCGTGAAGTCCCTGTTTACACCCAAACACACTTCATACACAATGCAATAGCTTTACGTCGTCAGCAGGCACAGAGAATCCACAGACCCAGACATTTCTGGGGACACGGGTTCAAGGCTGGAAATGGTTGGGCAGGTGGGGCAGGTGTGGGAAAGCAGCGACATCTGGGGGCCTAGTGAGCTGACCACAGGCCTGCGTTGGGGTCTGAGGCAAGGAGAGCGAGCCTCGGCGCTGGGTGCTGGAAAAGAGCCCTAGTGTTATCGATTGGGTAATGACAACCTCTTTTTATTGTCCTCAGTTATCACCGAGGCAATGACAACAAGCCTGCGGGGCTGATGGGCCATCTGGAGTTGGGTAACGTAGCACGTATTGATTTTGGATCAGCCGAGATGCAGGTTAATGACTGTTTTTGTTTCTGTCCCAGAGCAGCTTGCGTTATGCTTACGAAATAAACATAATATGCAATTTCTGCACTGCTGGGCCTGTCAGGTGCCGGCTCAAAAGAGGTCACCGTGACAGTAATTCCAGAACTCCATGGGCCTCCCGGGGCCCCCTCGTCCTGCCCTGCTCTGCCTTGTTCTCTGTTGAGTTAAGACCTCCTCACTGCCTTCCCCGGAAGCTTACGTGACCCCCGACCCCGCCCGCCATGCCGTTCCGTTTCTTGCAGCCTCGTGGAGCCTCCCCAGATGACAGGAGCTATGCCAAGCCCCTTCTGATGCTTACAATTCGTTTCTAAAGAGGGAGGCCAATCTTTCTTAGTTTTTGTCCACTCGTCACGTGCATCACTTAGGTCTCAGCCCCACGTGTTCACCCATCAAACGAGAGTGCCACGCACACACGGGGGCTATGGTTGTCACGTGCGTAGAAATATTAGGGCCCTCCCGGGTGGACCGTCGGCCCTGTGGAGAGGACGTGATGGAAGAAAAGAGCGCCGACAACAAATCTTACACCTTGGCGAGTCCTAGGAGTCTACTGAGCCCAGGGTTGTGGCGGGGGGTGGGGGCGTGGCGAAGGCAGTACCTGCTGATGCTGGGTGGGTGGGAGGAGGATTGTCTGAGCCGCTGAACCTGGGATGGGAAGCCAAGTGAGGAGAAGTCGGAGAAGTTCTAAAAACATTATTTTTTAACGTTTATTTATTTTTGAGACAGAGAGAGACAGAGCATGAACGGGGAGGGGCAGAGAGAGAGGGAGACACAGAATCGGAAGCACGCTCCGGGCTCTGAGCCGTCAGCACAGAGCCCGACGCGGGGCTCGAACTCACGGACCGCGAGATCGTGACCCGAGCCGAAGTCGGCCGCTGAACCGACGGAGCCCCCCAGGCGCCCCAAGAATTTCTAAGCAGAAGGAGCAGGTACGGTGGAGGGAGGAAGTAAGGAAGGGTCGGCAGTGGCAGATACAACTGTGGGACCAGGAGCGGCCCTGTCAGGCCACGGCGGCTGTGTTAAGGGGCTTGGGTTTTACGCAAGACCAAGAAAAAGCCATTGGAGGATTTCAAGCAGGACTGACCAGATCTGGTTTCAACTTTAGGAAAATGAGGAGCTGTGGGCAGAGACTTGCTGGGGGAAAGGAAAGAGAAGGAGGGGAGGAAGAAGCTGTTTCTCGGGGCGCCGGGGTGGCTCTGTCAGTAGGGCATCTGACTCTTGATTTTGGCTCAGGTCATGACCTCACCGTTCGTGGGATCGAGCCCCGCATTGGGTTCTGTGCTGACAGCGCAGAGCCTGCTTGGGATTCTCTTCCTCCTTCTCCCTGCCCCTTCCAGCTTGTGATCTCTCGATCTCTCTCTCTCTCAAAAGAAATAAATAAACTTAAAAAAAAAAGAAGCCCTGCTCTATTTCGGAGAAGGTGTGCTGTGCTGGGGCAGAGAGAGAGGACTGGAAAGAGAGAGGAACACAGGTTTGAGGCATGATCACCTGGGAGACCAGTGGTGTCGTCTGCTGGGGGGACGATGGGGTAGGACCAGCTTGGAGAGGAAAATCAGGAGACCCAGTACGGATTTCCTTTTAGATATTTACTGCTGCATAAAGAAACCACCCAACTTCTAGGCTGAAAACGGCAGCAGTTCTGTGCGCAGCCTGGAAGAGCCTGTCGGCTCCTGGGCCGGTCTGGCTGGGGCCTCGTGTGGCTACAGTCTGCTGGCTGCTGGGGCCGGACGTCCAAGATGGCTCGAGTCAGGTGCCTTGGGGGGTGGCCGGAGGCTGAGCTTGGCCTGGACATGGGGGCGGCCGGGCCTCTCTATGTCTCCGTGGACTCGCGGGGCCTCTGCACATGGCCTCTCCAAGGGCTAGACCTCTTCCCTGGGTACTCAGGAGCTGCGAGCTCCCCTCCCACCCCTTCTGCTGACCAGCCCAGATCCGGCGAAGGAGGGGACAGCACGGGGTCCCTTTGGGGGCTGGCCATAGAGCTCCTGGGTACAGACGTCCGGTTGGCAGTTGAGCAGGTAAGTGCAGTGTGGGGACACGTCTGCACAGAGGGCGGGGATCTGAGGTTGCCAGCGTGTAGGTGGCATTTCGAGTCATAGGAAGGAGAGCGGATGAGACCCTCCAGGGAGCGTGGAATGGAAGGGGTTCGGGGAATGTCCATCATCCGGGGCCGGGAGGAGCCTCGGGAGCACAAGCAGAGATGGCCGCCCAGCCGGGCGTGCTGAGGAGGGAGGGCCACCACGGGGCAGGAGAGTTACAACTTGAGGGAAAGTCTCAGAGACGTGCGTGCTCACCCTGCCGGGTGCAGGCGAGGGTTGAGTAAGACCGGGTCCGTCCACGTGGGGTGCGGGCTGGGGCGCCCTGGGAGGGACGGCGGGTGCACACAGGCCATGTGGGTGGACACAGCTGACCAGGCACTTCCCCCGGGACGTCCTGCTGAGGGAGGGCACAGGACGGCGCCCCAGGATGTGCTGGGGACGTGGGACCCATGAGCTTCTCCACTGCTCCTCACTCTCTGCCCAGCTGCACTTCACACGTCCCTGTGCCTCGGCAAGTGACACGTGTCAATGTTATCTGTCTTGTCGGGGACTGGCCTGCGTCCTGGGTACTGCCTGGGTCACCAGCTGACCGTCACTACCAGTGCTGGCAGCTTCCACACAAGGGAGGTCAGGAGACAGCTCTGAGCTTTGCCCTGGCCTGAAATGTTGGGTGCGTGGTCTCCACGGACGGAGGGGCTGGAGGCACGGGGCGGGCGGGGGGCAGGTCACCTGTACTCTATACGTCACACATCCCCGGTTGGATTGTAAATGTTTTCTTCTACTTGTGTTAATAGGACCATCTCTCCAAACAAAATTCCATGCCGATGCAAATAGGGTGCTCTGCTGAGTTGCCGTGGCTGGTGGCATCGGCCCTGGGGGTGAGGGTAACCAGGAGCCTCTCCTGGATTGTCACCTCTTCCTGCCCTCTCCACCAGCTGGCACCCTGGCTTAAGTGCAGAACTTTTTAAACATCATTGCCTTAGCCGAGAGGTGTGTGTGTCCTGTTCTTCTCCACGCTTTTTTTTTAAATAATTTTTTAAATGTTTATTTATTTTTGAGAGAGAGAGAGAGAGAGAGAGAGAGAGAGAGAGAAACAGAGCATGAGCTGGGGAGGGGCAGAGAGAGAGGGAGACACAGAATCCAAAGCAGGCTTCAGGCTCCGAGCCGTCAGCACAGAGCCCGATGCGGGGCTCGAACTCATGCACTGTGAGATCATGAGCTGAGCCGAAGTCGGATGCTTAACCGACTGAGCCCCCCAGGCCCCCCTTCTCCAGGCTTTCTAAGAAGAAACACTGCACAGCAGACGGACTTGCGTTCCCTTACGGAATTCCGAACGTGTGCGCTCTGGAAGGTTTCTCCTCTCAGCCTGCAGGCAGAGGAGGGGGCTTCGTGGAGTGCGCCTTCCCCAGCCTGTCCTTGGACCCCTTCAGTCTGAGCCTCGGAGGTCAAGCGCTTCACGGCCCACAGCCATGGTACTTGTCTCACAAGTGCTTGGGGATGCCCATCGGTAACGGGGACACGCTACCCGTCGAACCCTCCAACATAATTAGGCATCTTTGTACTAACTTGAAAAATCAAAACAGAAAGAATCTCATTAAAAGGAGCAGAGAGGAAATTTTATTTCTTTGGACGTCCTTCGGTGACCCCCGTAGAATCCGCTCTGGATGTCCTGGCTAGGAGACAAGTTCATTGACTTTCATCTAATGAATGAATCCGTCGTTCCTCTTATCTAACAGATGACGACTAGAACCTCACGGGCAGAGAGAAATGTCAGTTGTAGGTGGAATTTCCTTCGGGCAACCTGGGTAACAACATGCCTTCAACAGAGACTTTGCAAAAGAAAAATGCTTAATCTTGAAAGATGAACGACTCATAAGTATGAATGATTCCTATACACTCACCCCGTACGAGCCGAGGGGATACTATTAAATACCCACTGGGTGGCTCCATTTCTCGAGCTGCCAAGAGAATATGGCGATGTGGCCTGGGTGTGTGGCTCTCTGAAGACAGAAGCTAAGGACAGCCACATGTCCCAGTCCGCGCCCCCTCAGATGCCAATGTGACGAGCCTTCTGGATCCAGCATGAATGCCCAGCGCTCATGGTGAGCGGTCAGAGGGGAACCTGGGGTGCTGGCCTCCGGCTGGACACGAAGACAGAGCCACAGCATCAGACAGCGGCCAGCAGGTGGGACACATTCCTCCACCGGATAAGAGTCACCTAGAGACACAATATTTGCATTGACTGTGCTCGTGTTGATACATGCTTTTTAATCTAAAATTTGAAAAAAAAAACACCCAGATTTATTGGGTTATTACTCACATGCCATAAAGTTCACCCATTTTAAGTGTATAGTTGAACGATTTTAGTTCTTTTGCGGAGTTGTGCAAACGTCACCCTGAGCCAGTTTTAGAGCGTTTGTGTCGCCCTGGGGAACGTCCTTCAAGGCCTTGAGATTTCTGCCTCCCCCTCCCCAGCCCCAGGCAACCTCTACTCAGCTTCCTGTCTCCAGGGTTTTGCCTTTTCTGAGCATTTCTTATACCTGGAATCAAGCAGATGTGGCCTTTCACTCAGAGCCATGCTTTCAAGGTCCGTCCGCGCTGTGTGTTAGGGCTTCGCTCCGTTTTGTCGTGGGGCCCCGTCCGCTCATCTGGGGGTCCCTGCTTCTCTGCTGGTAGACGCTCCGGCCACTTCCACTTTGGGGCTATTGCGAATCACACTACCTACCGAGTTGTGTTGGTATTCATGATTTCTGCTTCCTGGCTCATTTATTTATCTGGGACTGACGTCCCCAAGGTGGGCTGTTAAAAATCCAAGTGCTGATGGCGAGACTGGACATCCCAACGTCCATCTCGCGCCTTTGACGCCATCCCCCCTGAAGAGGCTTTAGGGGTGGGCAAAACTCACACATTCAAGGCCATCGGTGGGGAAATGACAGCTGATGTGCTCGCCAAGATGGGGTCCCTTTCTTCCCCTTGTGTTTCTTCCACAGAACAAAAAATTTACCATCTTAGTCACTTTTCAATATAATTTTTAAAGCTTATTTATTTCTTTTGAAAGGCGGGGGGAGAGAGAGAGAGCAGGAGAGCAGGGGAGGGGCAGAGAGAGAGAGAGGGAGAAAGAGAGAATCCTAAGTAGGCTCTGTATTGTCAGCACAGAGCCCGACGTGGGGCTTGATCTCACGAACTGACCCGACATCAAGAGTCAGATGCTCAACCAACTGAGCCACCCAGGTGCCCCCGACCCGTCTAAGCCATTTGAGGGGAGCGGGTCACCAGCATCAAGTAAAGTCATGTTGTCGTGCGGCCGATCTCTGGAACTTCTTCATCTTGCAAAACTAAAACTCCTTCCCCAGTAAACACCAGCCACTCTTTCCCAGTCGGCCCCTGGGGCCCAGCGTCTACCTCCTGTCTCTGTTGGTTTCACGACTCTCGGGATCTCTTGTAAGTGGAGTCACACAGTATTTGTCTTTTTATGTCTGGCCTTTTTCGCCGAGCATAACGTCCTCAAGCTTCATCCACGCTGTGACACGTGGCAGAATTTCCTTCCATTTTGAAGGCCGAAGGATATTCCACTGTGTGGATGGACCGCATTTTGTTTATCTGTTCATCTGGCCACTGGATGCTTGGGTTGTTTCCACCTTTTGACTGTTGTGAATAATGCTGCCGTGAACATGAGTGTGCAGACGTCTCTTCGAGATCTTTCTTTCACTTCTTTTGGGTGTGTACCCAGATGTGGAATACATTTTCTCTGGGGAACTGGTTTAGGATGGATTTTCTTTTTTTTTTTTTTTTTTTTTTTTTAATTTTTTTTTTTCAACTTTTTTTTATTTATTTATTTTTGGGACAGAGAGACAGAGCATGAACGGGGGAGGGGCAGAGAGAGAGAGAGACACAGAATCGGAAACAGGCTCCAGGCTCCGAGCCGTCAGCCCAGAGCCCGACGCGGGGCTCGAACTCACGGGCCGCGAGATCGTGACCTGGCTGAAGTCGGACGCTTAACCGACTGCGCCACCCAGGCGCCCAGGATGGATTTTCTTTTAATGTTTATTTATTTTTGAGAGGCAGACAGAGTGCAAGCAGGGGAGGGGCAAAGAGAAAGGGAGACACAGAATCTGAAGGAGGCTCCAGGCTCCGAGCTGTCAGCACAGAGCCCGAGGTGGGGCTCGAACCCACGAGCTGAGAGATCATGACCTGAGCTGAAGTCGGGAACTCGACCGACGGAGCCACCCGGGTGCCCCTAGAATGGATTTTAAGTGAGACTTCATTTCTGATTATATTATTTTTCTTAGTGAGCTTTCTTTCTACAGTGTCTGTTCAGTAGCATCAATACTCAGATTTAATATTTAGAGAGACAAGAAACATTTTGATTATTGTTCTTTGCACTGAACACAAATTTTGACACCAATGGCCAGTGTAATAAATAACTCAAGGTATCTGAAATCCTTTATTATAAAACAAGAATGCATTAATAAATCTCTTAGGGCTAAGAAAACAAGAAATCTTCATGGGCTGCTCATGGGACTCTGCCCCATGGAGCTTACCCAAGGGAGTGGTCACCCTCGGGCCCCCTCAGTGGCTCTGGACATCCTTTGGGTCTTCAGACCCAGCACACGCGGAGCATGGTGGGTGCCTCAGTATTTGGTTGTGGAGGTCACACGACCAGACTTGCATTTATTGTCAGAAATGCGTCCACAAAGTAGGAATTTGGGAGAATGCTTAGACACGCCCTCCGTAACTGGACTGGGGCAGGGGGGCCCTAGGGCAAGATGGCCCTGCATCCTTGGCAGCCATGCTGAGCCAACTGGAACGACTTCTTGAAACGTTCCCCCAAAGTAAGCAATAGCAATGGGGAAAACACGTCAGTGGTGGGGTTGAACCCGCGCGGGCGCACTCCAGGCGAGGGGCTGGAGCTGCCGAAGATGGGCTGACCCTCCCCCCGGTCGCCAGGGCCCGGCCGCCCACTGCCCTTCGCTGCCCAAGCAGAAGTGACATCCCGAGGTGTGGCCGGAGCGTGGCTGTGGCACGTGGCCCCCACCTGGGGCTGCAGGTGTCCAGGGCTCCTTGGGGACCAAGTCCACCTGTGCTCTTTCTGGAGCAGGCCAGCGTCGCGAGCGGCTGCCCGCCTGCCTCCCGGGTTGCCGTGAGAATGAGGGGAGGTGAGGTGTGTAACGTGCTCTGGGGCGCGACACCCTTTCCTGAAATGGCAGCAGGCACGATTATTCTGGTGTGCACAAGTGTCCGGGCAGCTGAGCGTGCTGGGGCTGGGCAGGAGCAGCGGGAAGGTAGATGACCTCTCTGGTGACCGCCTGACTGCTGCCACTCAGTGCCGGGCGATGTGGGGTCCTCCCACAGGTCCCGGTGACCTCGGGCGCTGCGAGAAGGGGCTCGGGCCGGGTTGTTCCGAGCAGGGGCGGCCTCTCTGTGGTCGGCTGGAGGGTGCGGGCGGCCGGGGTCAAGTGTGCGTGTCTACGTGCCGTGCATGTGCATGTGTACTGCCGTGTGTCAGTGTGTGTGCACGGTGTGCATTTGTGTGCACGCGTGTGTGTTTGCGTCATTGGGTCTCAGTCAGGGCTGGCTGGGGTGAAGGGGTCACGTTTTGAGAGAGAGAGAGAGAGACAGAGAGACAGAGAGACAGAGAGAGAAGGAGACACAGAATCGGAAGCAGGCTCCAGGCTCCGAGCTGTCAGCACAGAGCCCGACGCGGGGCTCGAGCTCGCGAACCACGAGATCGTGACCTGAGCTGAAGTTGGACGCTCAACAGACTGAGCCACCCAGGCGCCCCTACACTTGAAGTTTTAAGAATTTTTAAGAAGAATCCCTATATTTAAGAGTCTCTTATGTTTTGTCTTCCTCTCTGTTTCTATATTATTTCTGCTTCCCTTCCCTTATGTTCATCTGTTTTGTATCTTAAATTCCTCATATGAGTGAAGTCATACGATATTTGTCTTTCTCTGACAAACTGAGGGTGGCTGGAGGGGTTGTGGGTGGGGGGATGGGCTAAATGGGTCAGGGGCATCAGGGCGGACACGTGTTGGGATGGGTCCCTGGGTTCTACCCCTGAGACCACTGTTGCACTATATGCTAACTTGGATGTAAATAAAAAAAGAAAAAAACAACAAAAAAACACAGAAGACCAAAACAAAACAAAACAAAACACAACACAAAGAAGTGGCCAGTGGAACTCTGGCCAGGGACAGGAGTCTGCAGAGAGAAATGACCATCGACCCTGCTTCCCTTCCCTCTGTGACAGCCTTTGCCGGGCCCTCTGGGCCTTCCTTCCATGACTTGGCCGTAAGGGGTGGGAGAAACGGAGCCAGAGGCCCGGCCTGGAGTGGCTGCCGGTGTGCTTTTTCTTTTCAAACACTTGACCTTCAGTTGGCTACAGCCGCTTCTCCTCACCGTGAAGGAATCCCGGAAGCCAGCCCTGCACGCTCCCTGGGGATTTTTCTGGTCCACGGCTTTGGTGTTGGAGAGGAGAAGGCAGCCTGGAGTTGTTTGACATCCACAGTTCCTGATGCGGGAAAGGGGAATGAAAAATCGATTGTTTCTAGAGTAGATCACTTGAGTGGCCCGCTTCTGGGAAATTCAGGGGTAATGTTATTGACTCCACAAGGAATTAATTTGTCTGCTGACCCCGCGGACCCGAGTGCACACGCCTGTGGTGGGAATCTGCGGGTGTCTTTCTTCTGCGTGGGTCTCTCTGGGAGGGAAGGGACTGGTAATCGGTCTTCCCCACGGCAAGGTCGAGGAGGCGGGTGGGCCTCCAGGGGCCGCTAATAGCTTGTTGTGCTTTGGGGCTGGGCGGGGCCCCGGGCAGGCCGGGGTTTTAGCCGAGCTCTGGGAGGGAAGCCAACTCCCGCCTCTCCCCCGACTTGCCCTGATGGCGTCAGTGTGGACGGCCACGGAGCCACCGCCGTGGTGGGGCCGGCTTTCCTATTCAGTAAGGGCAGCCTGGAATCCCCTTGGAACGATACAGTGTTTCTTTCATGTCAATGGGTTCGGTGACTGATTCAGGTTTGTCGTCCAGTGGAATCATCAAAATGTGTCCTGTGGCCAAACTATACCACTGGAAATCATCTGCATTCTCTAAGTGAAGGGCGGGGGTAGGGGGGTCCAGCCGGCATCCACACTCCCTTCCTTCCTGGGGACAGAGGTCACTAGGCACGTCTCTGAACGGTCCCTGCCGCCTCAGGGCCAATGAGAGGGATGGCGTTTCTGGACCTCTGCCCCTTTTCCTCTCCCCTCCTTTCGTCTTCCTGATGGGAGAACAGTGTGAAGCCCGGCGCCACTGCAGCCCCCGTGGCACAGGAGGAGGACAGCGGCTTTCAGGAGAACGAAGCAGAAATGGGGGTTCCTGACGGGGGTGGAGTCCCCTCACCAGAGACTTGTGGAGGGAAACGCACCTGTACCCTGGGGCTGCCCTAGGACAAGCTCAGCTAACTTGGGATGTCCTTGGAGCAGGCTTATCACAAGGAGGCTGGGACTGGGGAGATATTTGGGTCAAATATTCCCTAGCCTGGCTGGCAGAGAACCAGCCTGCTGTGTTAACTCACTGCTCCCGCCTTCCGAGCACAGGGTGACAGCAACCAGAGCGGCCAGTGTGGCCTTCGGAGACCAGTTGCCCCAGAGGGCGTCCTGGGGACCAGGAGACACTGGGGCCCCCATCTTCTTGTAAAGGGGGTGTGCGTGCAACGCAAGAGATGTGGTCCTCCGGAGCTTAGCCTTCTGAGACGCAGAAGGGAGCCTGGTAAGACGCGCTGTTTAGAAGGCACTGTTCTCTGTCCCCAGCAGACGTGACTGTCTTTCCACCTTCGCCTCTCCCTTCCCCTCCTCACTGTCCTACTCTGCAACCTGCCTGCAATCTTTCCACGACCTCACCACGCGGCGGTCGTGCCCCGCATCCCACCGTGGGCTCCTCCCGGCTGCCTCCCAGCTCCTGGTGTGCAGCCGTGGCCATCAGGCGGCCCCGGTGCCTTCCGCGGTCTGCCTGCATCGTTTATCTTGTAGCCGAGAGCCCTCTCGGTTAAGTGCACAGCCTCCGAGCCTCCCTGAACAGGGCGGTCTTTTGGACCCTTTGAAAGAACAGGTGACCCTCCTTCGTCTCTACGTCTTGGATCATTCCAGAGCTTCTTTGATCCTCGAAGCTGTTTCTGGGCCTGCCAGCTGGGGCTCTGACACCTCCCGGGACAGCTGGGCCCCTCGCTGTAGGTGTCTGGTCACGGCATCAGCATTTGGCAAAACCACTGGGGAATCCCAGTAGCCACCAGTCCCGGCGGCCCCCTCGATGACACAAGCCTGGGGCACTGACAGAAGTAGGTCTTTCCTCCTCTTTGGAGAGTCTCAGCTCTTATAACGTGTTAACACAGCACCGCTAAGCCACGGAGCGGCCAGCATTCCCAGTAAAGACGTGCTTTGAGTTGCACGGGGCCGGAAGTGCCGACTTAGGTTGGCTTCTGGGGGCCTAAGGGTAGAGGTGGGGGCCGTAAGCACGGGACTGGGAAGATGTCTCAGAAGGAGAGGAGGGGAGGCTGGAGGGAGGAACGACACCCAAATGCCAGTCAGAGAGAAATTCTTGTCGGAACTTGGTGGGAAGCCGTAAAGCAGGTGCGTCTCATGCCCTCGGCTCTTGTGCGTGTGGCATTTCTGCTCGCTTTGCAGAGCTTTGTTCAGGCTGGGAGGTCCCCGCCGGTCAGGTGAGACTACCCTCCTGTAGTGGGTTAGACAGACAGTCTGCGGGTCTCACGTCGTTGTCCCGATGGCCCAGTGCAGCCGAGGTCACGAGAAAGCCCGGTCCGGAGAAATCACCGTGTCCAAAGTCACATGGTTAGAGCGTCACAGAGCCAGACCGCCACAGAGCTACGTCTGTCACAGACCTACCTCCCGGTGGACCCCAGGGCTTCCCTCGATTATCTGTGTGCGGAGAATATCTTGCGCTTAGAGCCACCTGGCTGTGGGTGCTTTTGGGTCTCCCACAAAATGATACAACCTGACATTAAAAATTCTCTGTGCCACGGGTACAATCCGAATCTGTGGCGGGGACATGATGGGTTGGGGCTTTGAGCCCCCGAATTGCCCGATTTGGTCTGAAAGAAATAGGTTGAAAATCGTGCTCAGTTCTGCTGCTCATTTAGTCCAGATGCTAGAAATCTCACGCATATTTAAGTACGGGAAATTGTGAGACAATTTGGCCACTTTATCCAGAGACATCTCTTTAAAAGTGACTTTTGAAGATTGCTGGTTGGCATTATTTCTTTTTTAAGGTTTATTTATACAGGGGGCGCCTGGGCGGCTCAATCGGTTAAGCGTCTGACTTCAGCTCAGGTCACCATCTCACGTTGGTGGGTTTGAGCCCCGCGTTGGGCTCTGTGCCGACAGCTCAGAGAGCCCGGAACCTGCTTGGGATTCTGTGTCTCTCTCTCTGCCCCTCCCTTACTCGTGTTCTGTCTCTCAAAAATAAATAAAATGTGAAAAAATTTTTGAAAAAAAATGTGGCACATATTGATGAAAGCTACCCAGCATAGTTTTGTACATGTGCTAATCTTGCTTCTCCAGTAGGATATAAATCACGGATGCACACGTCAGCCATCTTGCTGGGAAGATGAGGAGGAGAGACTTGATGAGGACCCAGCTGGGGGAACCCAACCCCCTTTGGGCGCTAAGCTTCCCTGCACGATTCTGTGATGTTGAAATAATAGTTGTCCCCACCCCCGCCCCCACCACCAGCCTTTTGATCATTTGCATGAGGAGTGTGCTGTATTTTCACCAAGGTCTTTGCTCGGGTTAGTACCTTAAGAGCTTTCCGGGTGGGAGGTTAGCCTCAGGACAGTTCTGGTCCTTGTCAAGATGGAGGAAGCACGATCCACTCTTTCTCTCCCACTGGATGCAGTTCAAACACTAGACAGAAAAGCCACAGCAGCAGCCGTGTCTGGAAGGAGACCAGATGGTCCTGGGTGTGACTGTCCTGGTGGTCAGTTTCTCGTTCTTTCCTTCTTTCCTCCGGGAACACGGATCCTGGCATGAGGTACCAGGCAAGAACAGAGAGCGCTCCAAGGGAAACTTTGAGGGAAGGAGGAAATCTTTCTTCTTTCTCTTTCGTGAAAGAATACGTCTGAAAGGCATGGGTAGACGCTCCGTCATTTATGTGAAAGGCATGGGTAGACGCTCTGTCATTTACGTCGCGTCTCCTTCTGCCTTCCGGTGCACAGACATGCTCGAGGTAGGTATATGGCAGACCCAGAAAGCTAAAGTTTCTAGCTGGAGGAGGGGAAGGCAGGCTGTGGGAAGGCTGTGGGGAGAGGGCCGCTCCAGAAGCTGCTGCTGTGGCTTGCATACACGTCTTGGCCTTGTGCACGGGACTGACCCCGACCGCACCAACAGCGCTGAGAGCCGTGGGGCGGACCATCCCCAGGATTCAGACGTGCCAGGCAGGCGGTCCACACACAGAGCAGATCCGACTGGCATGGCGGGGGCTTTGACAACCCAATGGACGCAGGGCCATAGCTCACGGAAGGCTTGTGGGAAGCGCATTCTGGAATGCCGACATCGATTGCACGCCGGAGGATGTATGTCCAGCCCGCAGCCCCCAATTCCTCAACTAGGGGACCCAGTGCATTCTCAATGGAAAGAATGAGGAGCTCCTACAACCCCAAGGTGACCGGATGTCTGCATTGTCAGGGACCATTGATGGAAGCCATTGGAACATGCTCCAAGAGGGGAAGAGCGGCCAGTCTTGGGACAATGGGGCTTGTTTCCCAGGCTGGAGGAGAGGGTGGCCCTGGGACCGTGGGGCACAGGAGGCCCGATGTGTCTGCCCCAGTGTCCTGGTGAGTCTCAACTCGAGGTCCCCGGCTCCCCGGGACCTGCTTTCACCCAAGGGGGCATCAGCTTGGCAGGTGCACTGGGGATGCGAGCTTTCCCCTCTGGGTGTTTGGGGGCACGTGACTCTCCAGGGCACAAGCCTGACTCTTCCCAGAACACTTGCCTTTTCCAGGATCACATGCAGGCTTATATCGAGCCGGGAGCCTGGGGCGTTGTCCACCAGGCCGGGACCACGTCAGTGGGCACGTCTCCCCAAACACATGCTTCCCTCCCTCTCCCCAAAGGCACGGAACTCCTAAGAGGGAAAAGTCATGGCTGAGGGAGGCAGGCTGGGGGTTGAGTGAGTGAGGGGTTGGGGGTAAGCAGTGTGTGTGTGTGTGTGTGTGAGTGTGTGCATGTGAGTGAATGGGATGTGACTCTCAGGCTGAGGGAGGAGGGAGCGTCTGAGAAGCTGGGACCCTGACCCCTGCACGTGGGGGGAGCAGGCCGGCTTCCCACCTGTTCTGCGCAGGCAGAGAGCAGGCCCGGCGGGAGGAGGCCCCTACTCTACTCTCGGCCCCCAGAACATTTGCCCGGCAGCCTTCTCGGGGCAGCTAGAAGGCCCCTGGGGATGCCTGTAGGTTAGACCCCTGGTTCTACCCCACCCTCACCTGAAACTCCGGGGGCGTCGGGGGCGTGAGTCCTGCCCCCTGAGCACTGCCTCCCTCAGACGTTTCCCCCCGTCCCCCCTCTCTTTTCTCCACTCCTCCCCTCCCCCTCCCCTCTCCTCTCTTCCCCTCCTGTCCCCCCAACCCTCCCGCCTCTGCTCTTCTCTTTTTTTCTGACGTTTTGCTCATCTTCAAATGTGGGCACATTTCCAGCACGTAGTCTGTAATCCAGGCCCGCACGTTTCGTGTAAAAGTCGCACTGGCTGTGAATTGCCCTGCTGCAGTCTTGGGAACACCCGCTTCACGGGCTGCTCCCCTGGAGTAGGGGTGGTGCGGGAGGGAGTCCTGTAGGCCGGGCTGACGGAATCTCCTCCGCTGCCGCAGGGTGTCAGCACCAGCTGCTCCCAGCAGGCTGTCTAGCGGGCGCCCACGAGGAGCAGATCCCTCCGAGGAGCCAGGTCAGTTCTCCAGACCACCTTGCAAGGTTTTCCCGGGTCACAGGAAGGAACTGTGCACAGAGCGGGTTAAGTTCTGTCTGAGATCCCAGCAAAGGATTCGTGCCTGGAGCCAGGAGCTGCGATCCAGAGCCGCAGGTCACAGCGCTGAGGGGCCTCCGGTGACCTTGACCAGTAGTGCTGAGTCTGGTCCCGGGAAACACAGCAGCGTCACTGGGGGACGTGTTAGAAATCCAAATCCTGGGGCGCCTGGGTGGCGCAGTCGGTGAAGCGTCCGACTTCAGCCAGGTCACGATCTCGCGGTCCGTGAGTTCGAGCCCCGCGTCGGGCTCTGGGCTGATGGCTCGGAGCCTGGAGCCTGTTTCCGATTCTGTGTCTCCCTCTCTCTCTGCCCCTCCCCCGTTCATGCTCTGTCTCTCTCTGTCCCAAAAATAAATTAAAAAAAAAAAACAAAAACAAAAAACAAAACAAAACAAAAAAAACGTTGCAAGAAATCCAAATCCTGAGTCCTCTCCCTTAACTGAGCCGGAACTCGCGACTGGGCCCGCTCGGGGATTCTGACCCAGGAGAACTGACAACCACTGGTTTTCCCCAAGGTCACCCTGCAGACAGGTGGCCTGCCTCCCTCCCCCCGCCTGCAGGGTTACCCATGGGCTTCCTGATTCGCTCATAGATGGTCCTGGAACACCGAGACCCCTTCCCATGCAGGTTCTCCTGGCCAGGCTGCCCTTCTGAGAAATTGGGAGGGAAACTCAGCCAGTGTAGACGAGTGCCAGAGGAAGACAAAAGTCTCCCGGGACCAAGAGGACCAGGAAAACCGTGGGGAAAGTTTCCCACTCATGGTGGATTAAAAACCTGCGTCCAGATGAGCTGTCCCCAACAGCAGCGTGCCAGAGAGCTCATAGAAGTGGCCTTGTATTTGCCCTTTAGTGACTGACGGGCGTGTTTCATTTAACAGAATGTTGTCAAGTTCACGCCCGCCATGTTGGGGCAGGTGTCAGAATTTCCTTCTGTTCTAAGGCTGACTGCTCTGTTGTGTTGGCTGCACCATGTTTTATTTGTCCATTTGTCCATCCGTTCGGGTTCTCCCCCGTTATGGCCGCTGTGGATGACAGTGCCGTGAACTTGGGGGAACAGAAATCTCTTTGAGACTCTGATTTCAATTCCTTTGAATAAATATCCACGCATGGAATTGCTGGATCATACGGCAGCAGAATGTGCTTTTGATCATTTTTTAAAAGATTATTATAGGGAAGCAGATTTAATGCGAACACTACCGGCCGGTCTCCGAGAATACATCATCAGACCGCGTCCTGATTCTGCCCTCCAGCTCCAGGTGACGCGTGGCAGTGGCCGCCGAGGAGGGGACAACCTCTCCCTCCGCATAGGCAGGGGGGCGTCCCTGTCTTCAGAGAATCCCAGACAAAACCAGCTGGTCTGTGTGCTGTTTCCTGTCACCGCGCTGGGGATTCCAGACCACGCGGCGGTAAGATGCCGTTTGCCTCAGATAGTGGCTTCCGTGGATGTGGAATTTTTTTTTTTTTTTTTTTCAACGTTTTTTTTAAATTTATTTTTGGGACAGAGAGAGACAGAGCATGAACGGGGGAGGGGCAGAGAGAAAGGGAGACACAGAATCGGAAACAAGCTCCAGGCTCCGAGGCATCAGCCCAGAGCCTGACGCGGGGCTCGAACTCACGGACCGCGAGATCGTGACCTGGCTGAAGTCGGACGCTTAACCGACTGCGCCACCCAGGCGCCCCCCGTGGATGTGGAATTTTAACCACATCATGGAAGCTTCACATCGGCCTGTAATACTGCTTCCGCTTTAATGAAATCCTCTCTTCCATGGGAGTCTGTTTGGAGTTAAATTACCAGTTTACACTCTATTACAGTTGAATAACCCAGTCACACGGCTGGCCCCCCGCACCCGTGTTTGTTCCAAGAGGAAGCTCGTAGCCGCGGAGAGTCATTTCAGGTCCCCCTCGCTCTGGGGTTCGACCCCTGTGCTCACACACGTCCCTGTGCCTAAACACCCACTTTGAAATAACCGGAGAGGACCGGTGGATACATGGACAAACAGGGCGGAGTTACAGCTCTGTTCCGTGCACGCGGGAGTGACGGCAAAGTCTCGGGTCCAGGTGCAAATCTTGGCGGATGTTTGCTCTGGGTCATGATCCTTTCCGATATTTGTCATCATGGAGAACTGACTTGGGAGAACTGCCCCCAGCGGCAGTTCACGCACGACCTGACCTACGCGCGCTGTCTCTGTGCCCATACTTGTCGCTTCACAAGCGTTTTCTGAGCTTCAGCTGTGGGCGAAACGGTGTGGACGTGGCAGGGAGCTCCTTCTGCTCCCTCCCTGCAGCCCCAAGCTTGCGGAGTCCCTGAGAGGCTCCAGCCCGTCCAGGGAGATGGACAGGAAACGAGGGGCTTTCTGCCGAGGTGGCCACCCTGGGGGGTGGGGGGGTCTGTGCTACCGCGATCCCATCTCTGGGCCTTCCAGGATGGAGCTCCGTGCTGGCCACTCACCGTGACGCCGGCCGCAGCCCTGTCGGCCTCCAACCTCCGGGGTCGCAGCCTCCGCAGCCCCTCCCTGTCCCCACGACCCCTCAGTCCTTGTAATTTCCTTTGGGGGCGCTCAGCAGACACAGCCCACAGTGTCCTCACTATGGCGAACACTTGTCATGCGGTGGGGGCCGTGCCCGCAGTCCCGGGTCAGGTCCCCCAATGCCAACATACTCCCCATCAGGCCGGGCCGCGGCTGTCCAGGCCACACCTCTCCCTGCTCAGAGGGGATGAGGAGACGGGCTGGCTGTGGCTGAATTCATCGCATTTCCTTGACAAACCAGAGTAGGTGTCTCCTAGAGCGGCTGCTTCACACCCGTCACATCTGGACGGACGGGCTGAATACTTAGGTTTTGAGCTCTTTTCCTTGGGGGTCACGTGACTGCGTGGGTTCCCGATACCAGTGAGCGTGTCTCAGGGTGGACAACGGCCAGTGCTCTGCAGGTGCGTGGGCGGGCACAGGAGGATCTCCTGGTTAGCCTTGGAGATCGGACGCCCTGGACCCTCAGATGCACAGGTGGGACTGGCAGGGGGTGGGGGTGGGAGCTGGGAGCCGTCGAGGAGCGCGGTGCCCTTGAGGCCCAGGCGGGTCGTCGCGGAGGGCAGACAGGGGCTCCGTGAAGGTGGCCGCGCACCGAGCAGGGTAACTAGACAGAGACTGCGTCCTTCGTGTCCTTTCTGAGCCACACAGTTCGAATACGACCACACGGCTGCACTTTTCTCTCCTCCCAAAGTTCCCGGAGCTCCTGAGCTCCTAGAAGACAAGAGGTTACATGAACGCAAACCGTCCTGCTTTCATTATGAGAGTGAAATAGCGTAGACACCTTCACGTCCACACCCCAAGGCACACACAGGATCCGACTTCCACCGTCTTAATAAAATGAAACATTTTGGAAAACAAACGCAACAAGAATCCTTTCCCTTGATCTCCCTGCCCCTCGCTTTTCATTCATTTGCTTTTTTTTTTTTTTTCCTTTAGGAAATGTGGGGAAAGAGCTTTGAAGTGTCTGGGTGCCTGGAGGTGGGAAGGGGCGGCCTGTCTGCCCGGGAGCAGTGGGCTTCCCTGCCCGAGCGGAGCGCAAAGCCAACAACTGTAGCCGGGCTCTTCCCTTTGATGTGAGAAGATTAAACATCATGTCAAGGGAGCGGTGGAAGCTTGAGTGAAATGTGATAATATGGGAAGCCTGATACCTCGGGGCCAAAGCCTTGCAAAGATAAAAATCAGATTATTAATGACAGTTTCCAGTTTGGTGTTTTTTCTAAGTCTTGCGATGTGTTTGATCAGCGGGTCCCACGCCGACAGCCCCTGCAAACACATGCAGACCACATGCTCGCGCATCAGTGGACCCCGCGTGCAGAGGGGACGCTGCAGGAGTGACGGGCCCGAGGCCCTGGGCCGCCCCCCATCCGCAGCATCTCAGCAGGAGGCTTAGCGCCAAGCCAAGAAGTGCCCCCCACCCTCGGCCTCTCCCACCTTGGAGGGCGCCCTGCACGGTGTCTCTGTTCGCTCGCTGAGGGCTGAGCACGCTGTCGTTCCTGCTCTGGAGCCTGTGAGGCTGAGGGCAAGACTCTCTTTCGCTCGCAGAATCTACAGCTCCCCTTGTATTTGGGCGGGGGCCCAGGTGAAGGCCGTGTGTCCGCGGGCAGAATGGGGGACTGGGACTTGAGGGGCCCCCAGAGAGCATTCCTGCCCAAGATGCATTTGTGAGGGCCCTGTCCTGGTCCTGTCTTCAAACAAGATGGTTTCAGCTGGATGACGATATATTTGACGCACGGGGAAAACGTTACCCGAGCTGTTGCAGGGACGGCAGGGGGGTGCTAGACCACGCCCCCACCGGACATGTGACTGGAGCCTCACTTCCCTCAGCTGTAACCGCAGAGGCTGACCCCCGTGACGACTGTGGTCCTGGGCAGCCCAGTGTCCCACTATCAGTCATTAACATCTTAGCATAAAGTAGTCCACCACATCATGTTGGGGTGGGGGGCTCGGTACAGACACTCAGGGGAAAGCAAGAGACGGGAAGAGAAGTTTTTGAGGGCAGGGATCCGCTCAGCTGGGAGTTTTGGGGAGCCCTGGCCAGGTTGCAGGAGGAAGTTGGCTATGGGGCAGGAGAGGTGCTGGGAGAGAAGACACACGTGTGTGGGGTGGGGGAGGCAGACTCTAGGTGCCATGTCATCACCAGCCCCCTGCCTCGGGGGACACGCCAACCCTGTGTCATTTGTCTGGGATGGGCCAGCCCATCCTCTGAGTCACGATTCGAACGCCAGTGTCTTAGACACCAGGCTAGGTCTCGTGACCACAGAACATTTAACGTATCACTTGGATTTATCCACCTGCAAAGCCCACCCCTGTCCTTGGCCACCAGCCACCTTCTCTCTTCTTGGCTGCAGGCGAAAGCAGCCCCGCCCAATGAGGGACCCATGAGGTTCTGTGAGGAACATTCTGCCTGCTCTCACTAGACGGGCCGTGAAGGCCGCCTGCTGGGATGTCAGGGCCCTCGGTGCCAGCTGCACGGTGGCTCCAAGGACAGACAGTGTGGTGTGGTGTGGCGTCTGGGACCGGACCTAGGGCCCCACTCTCAGGGCTCGGGCAGGCCTCCCTCCTCCGTCCCTCCCCGGTCAGCGGGACTGCTATCATCTGGCCGTCCCTGGTGCAGGGGCTCCCGGAAAGCATGGGGCCCAGGTGTGGACATTTGATTGAACACTTCCCGAGCGCGAGGGCAGAGCCGAGCCCTTGACCGGGACGCTGGATTTGCTCCCAGGTGGGTCTTTAGTACGAGTCTGATGACGGCGGGCTCGCCCACGCAGGGTCCTCCAGAGGCGGTGCAGAAACGGCTCGGGAGAAGTGACCTCCAGCCACCGGCCCACGTGTCTCAGGAGGACAGGGACTCTGGGGACGCGGGAGGGTGAGTAGGCAATGGAGGGCCACTTGCTGGGCCCTGGTGACTCACCTGGGGATGGAGGGCAGGAGGTGCTGGCCGTCTGCCTCCTCTGCGCTTGAATGCAGCCCGGGGCCTGGGGGTGGAGGTCAGCCCGCCTGTGCGCCCACAGGCTGCTCTCTTCCTCTGGGAGATCACCCTGCAGGGGAGGGGACACAACCACAGGCCCCTCAGGAGAATCCCGCTGTGAGCCGGGCTCGAGAATCCGCTCCAAATCCTGAGGTTCTCAGTTGCGCAGAAAGAAATCCTGACCCACTTCTGCCTGGCCTGCGTCACACCCCCCTGCACCTGCCGTCCCTGCGGACGTCAGCCCGCCCTCGCCCCCGGGGGCCTCCGGAGCCCATCCTTTTCAAAGCTTCAGGCTCCTTGCCCCGAGGCTGGGGGTCCTTGCACCAGTGCTGGCCCCTCATCCTCCTTCCTCAGGACGTGTGGCCCATTGCTGGCCAGCGGTGAGGCCACACCTTTTACCCTGACAGATGGACGGCTGTGCGTTTCACGTTGAGTCGGAATCTCGCTCTGCACACGTGAGGCTTTCTATTACTTTTGTGGTGCATTGCTGACCCGGACAGGGAGATCCTCACATATTTCTTTCCAAAGGTGTGTGAGGATTGGTCCCAAAGTCACCCCCCCCCCCCCCCCCCACACACACAGCATGGAGACCCATATCCGTGCTGTCTCCTCACCGACACTGTCATGACGCGGGGCTCACAGTCCAGGGCAGATGGGAGGGGAGGTGTCTGACTCCCAACTTGCCTGCCTCTGGTTGTTCACGCCCAACATGCAGCTTAGCCTCTTCGTGTGCTGAAAAGTCGCTGTGATGTGTCCCATCGTTGTGGAGCCTGTCCCCGCCGATGCGGGCCGTGCCGCGGGGACAGGTGAGCAGGCCGCCGGCCAGAGCTGCCTGCCCGCACTGGGGCACACCCGCCCTGGTTGACGCTCACCAGCCAGGTCCTGGCCTCCCCTCTGGCCCTGCACCCCGGGTCACCCAATACAAGACCTTCCTCCAGTCCAGTCGCTTCCCACCGGCTTATGTTTTTGCCAGAGGCAAATGGGAATGCGGATTTCCTTCAGTGACTTCATCAGAAGAGTCGACTTCCCAAGTGGCCACGGACATAGTCTAAAGACGTACGTAACAATATGTAAAACTAAGCTTTTCAGCTGTAAACCCGTCCCCACCGGCCACGCCGCTTACAGGACGTCCCGAAACATGAAGAGGCAGGTCGCTGGGAGGTGGTCTCCTCTATCTTCTCTAACAAGCGCCTGGGGGCCCGGACACGCGGCCGGTGTTGATCACAAAGTCCCCGCTTGTTCGTGAAGTCTCAGAGTTGCCCCCACTGCAAGCCACCCGCACGGTTGCGCGTCACTCCCACGACTCCAGTTTTGGTCGAAAATGTTCTGACTTTCAAATTTTAATGGTATTTGATATCAGCTCTGGAATGCACGACCAAACACAGACAATCTCACAAAAATAACCTCCCACGTATTTCAAAATCGTGGCGTTTGCTCTGCCAACCCGTGTTCCCGGCCAAATATGGGAAGAGCGATCCACTTTGCCAAAGCTGGTCGGGGCCTGCGGGAGAGGCAGCTCCTCGCAAGGCGGCTTGGTGAGAACCTGGTTCCCCGCTAGACGGCACGCCGCCCTTCCCATCTGCACACGGCCTGCATCTTTGAGGGCATCCACGTGCCCGGCAAGAACCTGCACCGCGTTCCAAGGTGGGATTCACAGACGGAGGAGGGTCAGGACAGCGGCTGCGTCACAGTCGGGGAACGAGGATCTGGAGGACAAAGCTGTGGGTGGGGCCAAAGTCAGTGACCACAGCCACCTTGGCTCCCCACCTGCACCGCTCTCCGTCCCCCTGGGCTCCCCCCGCATCGGGAGGGGCCCCGCTCGGGGACCGGGTGGAACCCGAGACCGATGGACAAGCTGGAGCACGGAGCCCCGTGTGCGAAGCCTGGGTGGTCGCCGCGAGCCTCTCCGCGGGCGAGGCCGTGCTTCCTTCCCGAGGCTCGTCATAGACCCCCTTCTCTTTGAAAGGCCCGGAGCCGTTTCATGTACCGTTTTCAATTTGTCCTCGATGCTGCTCCGCAGAGCTGCTAACCACGAGAGGGTGTGCGTGTGAGCCAGGGGAGCCTCACCGGTACAGCTCCGGGGGCAGTGTGGCATTGAGCTCGGCGTGCAGGAGCCTGGCAGGGCCAGACCACAGACACTGATTTCAGTTCCCAGCACGGCCCTGCCGCTGAGTGTGTCTATTCCAGGAGAGGCAGGAAGGTCAAATGCGGGCCTTTGATGTGGCTTTACGGAAGAAAGGGAATCACATGCAGACTCCTGAAATCTTAGCAACCCCAGTGATCGTATCGCCTCGTTCCTGGGTTTTGGAAAAGGTGATGCAGCATCACCGGGGACGTGACCATCCTTCTGTCCGAGCTGATGAACACCCCTCTTTCCCTTCTTCCCGCTTCTCCGCTGGACGCCTGGTCAGGCATCTCAGTGGCGGCCGGGTGGCCCCGGGGCCGTGTCTACAGCTGGACTGCCAGACAGACCGACCCCTGTGAGGGATGGAAACCGGCTCGGGCCCCCAGTCTGCCCTTCTTTCCCACCCTCGGGGTCTGTGTGAGCTGCGAGCGGGCTGTCCGTGTGTCAGGCTGCCCCGGCGTCCTGACACTCCAGCCCCGGATCCCAGTGTGAAAACGCTCCTGACTGTTTCCACTCTCAGGGTGTGTTCACACCTGCTCGCCTCTTCTTGGGAAGCCGGGGCCCGCGGCCACACCGACCTCGTGCCGAGACCGTTTTGCTGCTTGAGGAACGAGGCAGTCTTCCTGCGCCTGGCTCGTGACTCAGTTTCCCAGGGGTTATGTCACACTTTGGGGGGAGTCTTCCTCCCCTTTGCACTGGAAAAGAGGCTGTGCTCCTACGGGGCTGGCCAGCGGTCTCGCAGGGTCAGCGACCTGTCCGGAAGGTCGTAACCTCCAGGGCAGGCTGTAACAGAGACTGCTGGGTCTCAGGGGATGATGGATAAGGAAGGTGGCCCCTGTGGCCATCCCCAGATTGTCTATAGGATGTTGAGTAGACAAGGAAACTGGGAATCAGGACGCAGGAGCCGGGCTTGGGAAAGACCAGGAGCCAGATCAGAAGCATACGTTCTAGTCCAGGATGGATGGATGGATGGAGGGACACCAGGCTCTGACAGGGGCATGCTCACAGCTGGTCACCCAATTCCAACATGGCAGGGGGGGTGCTGTTCCCTACATCACCGAGCAGTTCTGTGAAACCAGCTGCGTGTCCTACAATCCAACTCGATTCTGACACCGTCCACCCAGAGACAATGTCAGGTGCCACAGCTCAAGAGCTTGTGGACTCAGAGTCCCCCACCCTGCCACCCCCGACCTCAGGGGCCAATCACAGGTCCTGGTTGTCACCTGTTCTTCTGACCGACCAGCAATAGACTGGAGGTCCCCATGACACCTGTGTATTTTAAATCCCATAATCACAACGTCCGTGTTATAGCCCAAACTGGTTCTTTTTATTTTTTTAATATGTATTTATTTTTGAAGGAGAGACAGACAGAGTGCATGCAAGGGAGGGGCAGAGAGAGAGAGAGAGAGAGAGAGCGAGACACGGAATCTGAAGCAGGCTCCAGGCTCTGAGCCATCAGCACAGAGCCCGAAGTGGGGCTCGAACTCATGAACCGTGAGATCATGACCTGAGCTGAACTTGGATGCTTAACCAACTGAGCCGCCCAGGCGCCCTGCAAATATAGATTTCTTATTATAAATGATAACATCCCAGTGAGCAGTGCCACGGGGCTATGCTTTGGGTGGGAAGGGGCTTTCTTAAAGTCAAAACGGGCCTGAGGGCCAATAGTTTTCAGCCCAGTCCCCCCACGTGGGGCTCCCGGGAGGGACGTGCATGAGAAAGCCCTTCCACTCCGGATCTTTGGGCAGCAAGACCTAAGGCTCCCCAGGCTGGAGACCTGGCGTTCTCACACCTCACTGGCACCTGCACTTTTGACCCTATTTCAAGGTCTGAGTGGGTGAGTTTGGGGCCAGGTGCCCAGATAATTTGAACAGAGAAGGCCAGCCATTTTCACGTGAGGTCGGAATCAGCATTAGATAGTAGACACCGTCTTTATCAATGGTTATTGTTTCTTTATCTTTACCCTGTGCACACTCCGCATATCATCAGCTGAAACTCGCAAGGAGATACAAGTCTTAGGTTCCGAATGTCTTCTCACACGTGTCCTGCAAAGCCCGGGCCCCCGCCCTATGCATTTGGCACTCCATTGAAGACAGACAGACCCCAATCATCTGCAGCAACACGGCGCACAAAACCAACCACCACGCATCCCAGGGACTTGAGTTGGCCTGTGCTGGTCCCACTGCTTGTGGGAAAACTGAAGGTTAAGAAGGGAAGGTGGTCCAAGAGATTTATTAAACACAAGCAAGGGAATTTCTAGGATGTCTTGTCAGCCACCCATGCCTTCCGGTGGTGGTTCTAGGATTACAAAGTGGGCATTCGTTATGTCAGCAGATCGGGGGGTGGGACTCCCCCCCCACAAGATCCTTGACTGCCACAGGAAGTACACTGCACCTCAAAGCATTTCTTTCCGGCATACTTTAGAGGGTCAGCAGCAACAGAGATTGAAACAAAAGGGGTTTCTGCATCATTTTCAATTAAAGAGATAACGCTTTTCCAAGTCCGTAATGGTTTGCGATTATAATCAGATCAGGATGGTTTGTGGAGAACGGCTTTCTGGAAGGAAGTCCAGGAAGAAGGCACGTCTGTTTTGAAAGCGTCCTGGGTGTTGTGACCCTGTGCGGCACCCACGAGCCCCAGGCGGAGTGCTGTGTTGGGCCTCCCCGGGGCTGGGTCCCCAGGGCCGATACCCTCCTGCCGTGGGTGCCCCTCGGCGGGAGGCTGTGATGCCAACGTTTGATGCAGGATTGCTGACGCGACACCTCATTTCTGGCGACGGCGACAAACCTGGGAGGTTGGCACATCTTTTCTAATACACGTCAAAGATTCATGGCGTGAAATGCGGTAAAGACGTGGTTCCGGGGCACAAGTTAAATACCAAAAAATGAAAGCGGCCTAAACATCCACCAGAACGAATATGGAGAGAAGGCAGGCATTGCCGTGTGTGCGTGTGCGTCCTGTCACCCTGGTCACCCTGGGCTGGGCGCTGAGGTGTGGCGGTCACACGGAGGCTGCCTGGTGCCTTTAGAAGAAGGAGGTGAGGGAATCTTCCGGTTCCGTCTCCGGTGTTGTTTGCTAAATTCCCAGGTTGTTCCATTCCCGACACGGATAGAGATCTGACAGACCGCCCGGAACAGGGCAGGAACACAGCCAGCTGAGACTGGATTCATCGATACCGCCACAAACGAAGACGCGGAAAAGACACATAACTCAAACCTACGTCAAATTTTAGAGACGAAAATAGAGCTTTTTATTTTTATTTTTTTGGTGCTGACGGCAAACTTGGCTACTATGCATCTATTTAGGGAGAACCATCTGAGGGGCTCCAGAAAGACCGGACTAAAAGGATGGGGTCGTCTACAATGTAACACCGTCTGCAAATTCATGGGGAATCACTCGTGGGTGCCGTTGACAGGGAAGGTCACGGGCCTCGGGACTCCCCCGGGTGACCCCAGGTTTCCGAGGAAGACTGCCGGGTGCAGGTGACAATGGCCCGCCCAGCAGGTGGGACGCACAGGACCAGAGACTGGGTTTCAGAATGAGTCTGAGGGGGGGAGCCAGGGACGAGCGCACGAGTGATTGAGGACACGACTGATCATGGGCCCCAAGCACTGAGCATCAGGCCTGGCTTGGGGGATGGCTGTGGGATGGCAGGTTAGGGACAGGGAGGCAGGGAGGTGGCAGGTGCCTTGGCGAAAACCCAGGTCCCACTCGTTCTTCTCAGGGGTCGTGCGAGATGAGGGCAGGGAGAAGAGCCTGGCATTGTAGCCACTGAACTTGGTAGAAACATCCACAGGGTTCCAGAAAGACCGGACTTGGGGTCTGAACTTGGGGGTTGAAACGTGTCGTCCCGCAAAGATGGGGCCGGCCTCTGTCCCTGGCTGCTGGCCAGCACCCTCCAAATGATCGGGGTTTCCCGAGCGATACGGGTGTTGCTATTTGAGGTGGGTGCTTGCACCACACCGGAGATGACGCTAATGAGGTGCCTCGGGCTGGGCACTCATCGCACTTGGAAGACCAGCCTCAGGATTAGGGCACTGGGGCTTTGAGCCCCGAGATGACAGCCCCACCTTGGGGAGGGAGGGGACGGAGCCTGAGGACACGAAGCTCTCCATTTGGGAACTCCCCGACGCGGTTGGTAAGTCTCTTCCCTTCACTGGTCCTGATTCGTAGCCTTTATAATAAAACGAACTTTCTTTAATCCTAAATAGAATGCCTTCCTGAGTTATCTGAGTTTTGCTAGTAAATTATGAAACCCGAAGGGGTCGTGGGAGTCCCCGAACCCGCAGCCGGCTGGCCAGAACTGTGGGGTCCTGGGGACGCCCCTGCTCGCGGCTGGGCATCCATGTGGTGACATCTGGATCCTGATGAGGGGCCACCACCAAATCAGATGGCAGGAGAAGCCTGAGCGAGGAGACACCCACCTAGGCAGTGAGTGGCCTCTGAAGGTCAAGCAGGGTGTATGGAGCTTAAATCACTAAAGACAATAAATATTTACATTAAGAGGAAATGCGCTGCTGGCAGTTGCCGTGGAAGTTGTCCATCGCCTTGCATTTCTAGAGTTCGGGGCCGTGGGGCGTCTGGTACCAACTCAGGTGGACCTGACGTCCCCACTGGGTTTATTCTCTTCCCTCCAGAGCTCCTCCTGCACTTTGACCCCTGGGCCAGGACTCTCATCCCACCTTCCCCGCACACCTTCCGCCAGCAGGTGGAGGGCGGGGCTTGGGGACTTTTTTAGTGAATTGTGGGAGGTGTGGCTCCGCAAAGACCCCGCCCACGATGCCATGGGCCCGGAAGGGAGAAACAGCGCCCGCCTGGCAGACGGAGGGGATCGCCGAGGTGACCCGCCCACGGCACGTGCTGCCGGGCCCCTCCAGGATCCTGCCTGTGAACGCGAGCAGGCGCGGCCCGGGTGCCAGCTTTCCCCTCCCTGGTCGTGCGCCCTTGGATGACTTTCCTCCGCAACCTGTTCTGGCCCGCCACTTCCTGCCGGGTGTCTTGAGAGGTCTGGCGCTCTGTGTTTTTGTTCCGAGTCTTTAAGGAGTGAAATGCTTCAGCCTCACCTGTGACCCCTGCATTCCCGTCCTTGTTACTTATCTCTGCTCCTAGTCAGCACCAGGCAGAAGCTGACAATTCAGGGAGAGAGGAGATTAGATAGAAACGTTATTTCCTGCTCTTGCCTCCTGGGGAACGTTCACGAATATCCTCAGCCAGACGCATCCCTTCTCTGGCTGTGGATTGTTTTCTGCTATCAAACAGTCCCCTAGCTGAGGCAGCTGGAGTTCAAAGCCGCCTCCTGGCAACAGAGCGTGTCCTTGGTGGCTTTTCTGCAGAACTGATTAATGCCCGACAGCGTGTGGTTCTTCCGGGAGCAGCCCTGTGTCGGTGTTTTTTTTAAGGCAAGTAAGACTCTGCCAGAAAGAAGGATAGATTCTCATCGGCCCTGGGTCTCTCAGACTTGCTTCTGCAGAAGGGGGCGAGGCAAATAATCTGAGTGTTTGTGCAGCCAGAGTCGTGTCTCGGTGATGGACTGACAGAGTGCCGTCTGCACTGTGCAGGACGGAAGCCTGCAGGCGGGGTGCCCAGGCCTGGGACCTCGGCGACTTTGATGCAGATCGTATGTGGTTGTGGTCTTGCCCTCTGCGTACCCAGTCCTGTGAGCTGACGAGGAGCACACAGTGTCCCTTGTGCTGAAGCTCGGAGACAGGATGTAGCTGTCAGAATGGAATTTTGGATTTGTGGTCAGACTTCGCCAACTGAAAACTGCCATCAGTGGGGTGGGCAGGAATATCTCATCACCGGGAGTCTGGCTTTTCCAGGTGCAGCCGGGCCGTGCCCATCACCGGAGGCGGGCCTGGGACCTTCCGCCATGCCAGCCCAGCCTCCTGATCTGTGTCTGGCACCGACTGCCAGTGACAATCCGGGCGTCTGGCTGATGGGCGGGGTGCTGACGGAATAGCTCAGTCCAGAGCCAGCTCCCGCACGGCTGCACAGACGACTCCCCTGGTGGGTCACCACTGGCCTCTCTCAGTGGGTGACGAGCTTGTGATGAGCGTCTCCTCTGAGCAGACCCGAGCAGGGTAGAGCAACAAGCCAGGCCTCGCTCATGATGGCTTTGTCATAACCCGCAGGGATTCCCATCACTCGTTGGCCTGGATTTTGTCAGTGATGATTCAGAAGGGCCACCTTGAAGGCCTGGCTATGTTTCTTCCTTTTAAAAAATTCTGGATATGAATCTTAGAGAAAGCACTCTTGATTGGGCTGAATCATATAAAGAATGTTTTCTTGACTCAGCTGGGCTCCGAATCTGACCGGATTTGGAGAGAATTAGGAAAGCATTGATGGGCATGGTGTGTGCGTAGCGTTGACCCCAGGGGATGGAATTCTCATCAGGCACCTGCCTGTCCGTCATCGTGGTAGATCCCATTTTCTAAAGATGCTCGAACCTCTCTACGTACCACCCTCCATGCTCTTCTTACAATAAATCGAACGCTGGGCTCCTCCACTCAAGCAGGCCTTCTGTGTCCCCTCTGGAGCTGGCAGGCCTTGCAACTGTCTCCAATAGAACATGGCGGAAACGGTGTTGGGCACCTGTGGGAACCAGATCACAAAGGTCAAAACCGTTTCCGCCATGGTTTCTTGGCTCTCCTCCTTTTGGAACACTTGCTCTTAAGGCCCTGCCACCATCTTGGGAGGAAGCCGGGGGCACATGTGGAGTCCAGCTATGGGAGTTCCAGCCAGAAGCCCAGCTAGGATCACAGCCAATGGCCTGCATGGACGGCCGACCCTAGAAGGGAAGGGATTCAGATGCTCTCCGAGCCACTTTGAGTCCCCAGATGCCAGCAGGCAGCGACAAGCCACTCTGCCACCTCTTGCCCAAATTCCTGACGCCCAGGAAGCAGGAGAGGTGATAAAGGATCATCGTTTTGAGCCACTAAGTGTAGGGTAATTGGTTATGGAGAATAGATACTAATTCCACCTTCTTGTCTAGAGTAGCGGGTGATGAGTAGCCAAGGACCCTAGCATGACCCCTTCTCCGTGGCTTTTAAAGGACGGTGTGCACGAGCCTGGCGTGGGGCAGGAGCTCAGGGGTAGGAAGAGCAGGTCCATTCCCAAGGGCAGCTGGGCCTCCCCTCCTGGGCACATCTTCTCTCTGCTGGTTTCAGCTCCACAGCGATTTGCCCAAACTGTCTGTGGCAGAAATTACAAAGAAAAAGCACGTGGCAGCAGGTAGAAAAGCTTTAGGGGGAAACCAGCCCAGCAGCACGAGCGCTGAATTGCGGCCACCCTTGAACAAGCTGGGTTTGAACTGCACACGTCTGTTTATACGCGGCTTTTTACATTACGGACCCTAGGTGTCCTTTCTCTTCCTCGCGATTTCCTTACTGACATTCCGTTACCCCCAGCAGACCTTACTGTAGGAACGCAGCGTAGGATACGCGTCGTGCACCCAATGTGCGCAGGCAAGCGTTAACCGACCTTTCCGCAGTTGGTAAGGCTTCTGCTTGACCGTAGCCTGTTAGTAAAATTTGGGGGCAGGGGTCAAAAGTTATATGTGGATTTTCAACTGTGGGAGGTGGGGGATCAGCACCCCAGCCTCCACGGTGTCCAGAGTCAACTGTCATTCCAAGAAATACCGGGACCAACAAGAACGGCCCCATGGCCCGAGCGACTGACTTTTCTAGGCCTCATGTGTTTTCTGGCTCGTTACGTCCATCACCAGATTTCCCGCCTTCCTGTCCTTTTCTTCCCAGAATAAAGACTGGGAGTCCTAGCTTTCCGAGGCAGGGCCTGGCTGCTGTGTTCTCTGAGTAGCACGTGGAGTCGGTGCCCCCGGGGTTTCCTCGGGGTGCGTCCTGGAAATGCGGGGAAGCCCGCGAGGCATCTGACACCCCGTTACGTAGAACTGAATGTTTTCGTGACATTTTGCCCAGCTGCACCTTTATATAGTCACGGGGCACAGATACTATGCAGGTTCAAGGAGATTAAACTGTCTTCCCTCCCAGCTGCTGGGGAATGATGCCTGGCGCATGGATGACGGATAGAATTACCAGCTCTGAAGGGTGCCGGGAACCTGTCTTTGTTTTATTTTAGTTTTTCCTAAGTAGCTCAGATCAGCGGCCATGAACGGGACAGGCAAACAGGCGTCTGGACGCAGAACCCCGCGTGTGGTGCCGTCTGCCTGGGTGATCCCGGGGCAGGGGATTCTGTCCGTGCAGCCACATTCAGCGTCTCCAGGCAAGGAGCAGACCTGTTGCTTTGCTGGGGAGAACGGAGAGCCCCTGACTGAGGAACGGGAGGGTCCTGAGCAAGTGGCCGGTCCCCCGGGGCTCTGGGTGGGCCTCCTCTGGAGCAGCTCAGTGAAGACTGACTGCAGGCGTGTGTTTCGACGGGATGGGCCGCCCGTTGCAAACCCTCACGTAGCTCCCGCTTCCCAGGACGGGCCTTCCGGAGCTGCAGGGCACCTGGCTCTGGGGACAGCCCGGGACCCCCAGATGTGGGCACAGGGCGGCCTGTCTTCTCCAGCTGCTCGCCACGGTGTCTGCAGGGGAGCCTGGCTGTGTGGATGGGGACACGGGCGGGTGGGGGAGGGGGATAGGGTGGACGGGGTGGGGAGGTGGGGGAGTAGATGGGAAGGGGGAGGTAGGAGGAGGGGGAAAAGGGAAGGTAGGAGGAGGGGGGAGGGGTGGTAGGTGAGGGAGGGAAACGGAGGGGGAGGGGGGAGGGGGAGGGGGCTGGAACGCCCGCTCTTCTGGCAGCTGTCAGCCTTCAGACGGGAGCTACACCGTCCGCTCTCTGCGGCCTCCAGCTGCCTCTGCAGACGGGGGGACTGGTCCCCTCCCGGAGCACATGAGCCAGGACCTCAGGGTGACACCGTCTCTGTGTGTGTTCTCTAGGCTTCTCTTTCCCTGGAGAGCCCCGGCTAGCCCGGTCCGTGCTCTCCATCACAGACATTCATCACGGCCCCCGCGCGTCCTCCCTGCTGGGACCTGGGGTGTCGGGATGGGACGGTGGACAGCCCTGGCCAGTTCCCAACAAGGCGCTGGTTCTGCCCGGGCGGCCACTGGGGGGCTGGTGGTGGTGGGGGGCAGTGCTCGCGAGGCACCCTCACGTGTAAGGGCTCAGGGAGCATTCTGCACCCTGGAAAGCCGTTCGCACTCGCCGATGAGATCTAAGATTCGCGCACACGACACCCAGGATACAAACGTGGGGCAGTGGAGTTCACGCGCCTTTTGGTTGGAGACACAGGCTGCTTTCACTACCCGCCCCCCCCCCCCCCCCCCAGCCTGAGTCCCTGTGGGTCTCAGGTCTCAGACTCGCTACTTCTCAGGTGCGGGGGCCAGGGAGGCAAGGACCCCGTGGACACACACTTTCGTCTGCTGGTGCAGCGTGTAAACGCGAGACAACCGGCCGTGTCCAAACAAACAAACGATACAACGGGAACCAGTTTAGACCCGAGTGTTGGGATTGCGAGAGGCCCAGCGGCAGCCACACGTACGTAGAAAGTGTGCTTGGAGATCCTTCCAGGAGGAGCCGTGTACGACGTCAGCACGGGCACACACAACCCGCCTCTACCACTTACATGTTGACACTGCCCGTGGCGTCGTGTCCCAGAACGTGGGGTGACCTCCGTGTCCCTCCTTCTCTGGGGCGCATTTGCGGCACTGCGGGCAACAGGTGAGGGGTAGGAGACGTTCCCGTTCCAGGCACACGATGGTGGGAGAGCCGCGCCCGGCCCCCACGGGATGCAGAAGGGAGAGGGAAGGGCGAGCACAGGATGGGTCAGGATGGAGATCTCCCTGTCCCTGAGCCGCCACAGCCTGTGGCTTTGCCGCCAGCGCTCAGGGCGGAGGCCACCGCACCCGCCCCCCACCCCCACCCCAGAGTGCCCTCCTGGCTTCCAGCGGGCACTTAGTTTACCCTCGCTGACAGCCAAAAGTCTCCTTTCCCCAAAACACAGCACGACGAAGCCCAGCTCTGAACTAGGTGGCGCCTTCCTGCCACCCCCTCTAACCACCGACACAACTCCCCTTTCCTGTGGCCGACGCTTCCTGAGCTGAGCTGAGTCCCAGCAGATAGTTCGTGAAAAACGGCTGTTTTTATGTGAAAAGATAAGATCAGTTCCTGGAAAGCTGGGGCAGCGCTTGAAGTCCGGGCGGAGGAAACGGTCCTTCCCGGAAGCCGCTGCTCTCCCAGGTGGGTCCTCCTTGCGGGGCCTCCGTGTCCACCGGGGCACCCAGGGTTCCTGTTGGGGAAAGGCCACCTTATCTCCCGTCCACACGTACTGCTTCTTGTGTTCTGAGGTTTAAGAAGGAAACCCTGACATTGAGAGGGCCCCCAGGAACTGGCCGGAGTGCATGTTGGTCCCCTATCCACCTGCGGGGTGGGAGCCTCCTGGGCTCCCAGGTGGGAGGAGGGCAGCGTCCCCACAAGCGACCACGGGAGTGGGCTGGTGACATTGACGTGAGGGTCTTCTTAAGGAAGTCTCAGCCCCGCCTCCTTGTGTGTCCTTCGAAAAGTACATATGGATATATCAGGGCGGGGAATCCCACTCTCTTGCAGCGAGTGGACGTGCCCGGGACCCCCAAGCCACGCCCTCACCTTTCTGGTTGTCCTTGGAGGATGTGGCGTGCCCGGACTGAGATGCGCACACCCTCTTGAGAACGGGCCACTAGCATCAGGGGCCAGGGAGACCCCCGGGGAGGAGCAGAGATGGTGAGGCAGAGACGATGTTTGGGGGAGATGTCGGCCTTCTGTCTTCTCACACCGGGCTCACTCTTAAGAATCGCCGAGAACCCCTCACAGCTTGTGTTTGCGTGAACGTACCCATCGGCATGCACCGCGTCGCCATCCAGTCTGAGACAGCCTTCAAACGAGAGCCCACGCTCACACCTTTACCTGCCTGAGTGACAGACGCGGCCCCCAGCGTTTCCGCTGCGCCCCTGTGCACACGTGCGGGCGGAAGGGGCAGATCACGCACTGTTATCGCCAAGTCTCGCCTTTAAACTGTCTTGAGGGCATCCCGGGGGCCCCCAGGGGCTCCCAGGCCAGCACTTCCTGTCCTTCAGGGGGTGTCTCTGGGGTCGGAGTGAGGTCCTTTTCCTCCTCGCCAGCTCCCCGCATCCCATGTGGCCCTGCCTCTCTTGGGAGGTCGTGACAGCGATGTGTCAGGGTCCCCGGGGGTCCACCTTCCTCTCCATCCAGATTCGGAACAAGTTGAGAAATCACGGACTCGGCTGACGGGAACCCCGCTGCCATCCTCGTCCTGAGCAAGGCCACACCGGGGTCGGGGCTTGGGATGACAGCCAGCGAGGCTCCCCAGGGACCCCGGAGTTGGGAAGGCCCACCACACTATTGCAGGCCAGCCACGCGCCGGGAACGGTGGGAGGTGCAGACGGCCAGCCTGTGCTCACGGGGGGTTTGCCCCCGCACCGGTCCCCCTGCCTCCCCACCCTGGGCCCTGAGACTCGGGGAGGCTACTCTCGCTCTGTGCCCTTCCTGTCGATGGATGCTAACATAAGTGTGCGGCCACTCAGCACGAGAGGCGCCTTCGTGGTGGCTGAGGGCGGGGTGGCCGGTGCAGCGTCAGAATTGGTGACCCTGGCAGGTGGTTTGTTTTCCAAGAGTGTGTGCACGTGTGTCTATGTGTGTGCTTGTGTCTGTGTGCACACACAGGCATGTGTGTGCACGTGCACGTGTGTCTGTGTGTGCGTGTCTGTGCGTGTGTGCACACAAACCCTCCTTTTACCATCTCAGTGTAGTTTCCGAGCTGAGCTTTTAAGCAGAGTACATTTCCTGGAAGGATTTAGTCGGCTTTATGCGGGTCCGGAGAGGAGGAGGGTCAGTTTGCATCCTGGGCTGCGGGGACCCTGCAGTGCAGGCGGCTGTGGCGTCCTCTAGGAAGGGAAAGCTGTTTCTTGGGTCAGGACCCTGGTGGCCTCCTGTCCTAGAGCCTTCCCTATGACCCATGTGACTTTGTTTCCTTTTCCTGTTGATCTCACTGCTCGGTCCTCCTGAGTAGACGGCCGTTCGGGCATGAGAAGCCCAAGTGTCCCCGAGCGTCAGGCCCTTTCCGGAAAGGTCAGGACTGTGAGCCCAAGCAGCCCTCTGGCCGAGACTTGGAGCGGCCCCCGTGGGCCCCGCGCTCGTGCCGCAGTGAGGTCTCCACACCACCGCCAAGAGCGCCTGCCTTTCCGGGTATGGCTGCTTACACATCTGCCTTCCAGGTTCCGGAAGACATGAGGGATTCCCCGCTTCCCGTACACCCGGAAGGGCAGTGAGTGTCATGAAGGACACACTCCTTCAACTCACATACACTGCTGCTTGGGCGGGCCACCTAGCGGGTTGGTGTAGAACACGGAGGGGATGCCCTCTGCACGGCCGGGTGTGTGTGTTCAGTTTTGCGTGGGTGGAGGCGGGGGGTCCACCCCGAGTTCCTGTGTTGCTGTCGTAGAGGCATAATTGTCATAGAGCTGTATATTCGCTTCTGGCACGCTGCATTTGCTTCCATCTCAGTATATCCCAGACAGGATGCCGCGTCAGCACCTGTAGATTCACCTGGTTATTTATTTGTTTATTCATTTATTTATTTATTTTTGAGAAAGAGACAGAGAGTGAGCGGGGGTGGGGGCAGAGAGAGAGAGGGAGACACAGAATCCGAAGTGGGCTCCAGGCTCTGAGCCGTCAGCACAGACCCGGACGTGGGGCTCAAACCCACCACTTGCAAGATCATGACCTGAGCCGAAGTTGGATGCTTAACCGACTGAGCCACCCGGGTGCCCCTTACCTGGTTTTTTAAGGTGGGCACAACATACCGCACACCACAGATCAGGGTTATTTACCCAGTCCTCTGTAGACAGATGTCTGCTTGTGTCCCGCAGAAATGTAACACAGTTGACAGTGAGGGCAGAGACTGTATGGAAGTAAGCAAATGTCATCAGATGGTTCCTCCAATCCAGAGACCAAGAGAGGGCCGATAGAGCAAAATCCACTAAAATAGACTTGTTCTCTATTCCTGTCATAGTTTTTTTTTTTTAAAAAGGCATTAAATAGACCGATTCAAAAATGAGCAAAGGGTCTGATTAAATATTTCTCCAGTGAAGATACAAAAAATGGCCAATAAATCCATGAAAAGATGTTGAACACCATCAGCCAATAGGGAAGTGCAAACGACAGTCACAGTGCGATAGCACCTCGCCCCACCTGGCACGGTCATAATAAAAAAGATAGACAAGTGTCTATCCAACCAAGGAGTGGAGAAACAGGAGTCCTCACTCCCTGCTGCCGGGCACACGAGGTGGTGCAGCTGCTTTGGAAAACACTCTGGTGGTTCCCCAAAAGGTTATCCACAGAGTTAACATGCGATCAGTCCAGTTTATACCCAAGAGAAATGAAAACATACGTCCGCATGAAAACGTGCACACCCGTGTTCATAGCATTACTTGGAATAGCGAAAAAGTAGAAACGACTCAAACGTCCATAAATTATGTGGATGTGTGGATGAGTAAACTGTGGCATGCCCGTACGATGGAATACTGTTGAACGGAGCACTGGCGCGTGCTATGACACGGTTGGACTTTGAAGATATTATGCTAAGTGAAAGAGTAGTATTGGATAATTCAGTTTATACCAAATGTCCAGAATAGGCAAATCCTGAAAACAGAGACAGAAAATAGAGTGATGGTCATCTGGGGCCAGGATGAGAGAGCCGGGGGTCCAAACGGGGAGGAGTGACTGCTGATGGGCTTGGGGCTCCTTTTGGGGGCAATGAGAATGTTCTAGAAGCGACGGTGACTGTGTTTGCACGGTCTGAGAATATACTAGGATCCATGGAAATGTTCAGTTAACATGTGTGAATTACGTGGTATGTGAATTACACCTCAACAAGCTGTTACACATGTATGAATAATTAATAATAATAAACAGATGTATCATCTGGTGTTCACCCATCGATCTATCTATCTATCATCTCCTGTCAACACTGGCGTCATGGCTACTTGCTGAAATCGGGACCGTTTCCCACACATATTTTCTCCTTGTTTGATTGGCCTATGTTAGATATGGCAACCAATTTTCCTCTGTTTGTTTCGAGTACTGTTTTGTTCAGGGTGAGCTATTGGTGGTTAACACTGTAATCTAGCTCTTAGATGGTTACGGATACAGAACCCCGATGCTTATGGATCTCAGTGAGGAGTTAACATCATCAGCACTCAGCGATAGGTGCAGTGAAAGAGGAGACCTGGGTCCTCACCTGTGCGGAGAGGGTGGGTGTGCTCCAACACGGGAGAGCCGGGTAGCAGGAGAGGCTGAGCCAGGGACATTTCTTTGGTAGTGGCTCCCAAAGGCTCATCCTGGTGTCTGTTTCTCCTGTCCTGCCCGTGCTTCCTAAGCCACATCACACCTTGCAATTAATCCCTTTCTGCTCTAAACCCGAAAGAGAGGATTCTGGCTTTTGTAACTGAACCCTGACCTATACGGTGAGTTATGTAAGTACATTGCTTAACACTGACTGAAACATTTTTACATTTCTGGAAGGAACTCAACTTGGTGAGAGTGTACTCTAAAATATACCGAATTACATTTGCTCATACTTTACTAAGATCTTGGCCTTGCTTTCTTAGGTAAGGCTGGTCTACTTCTTTTAAAATTTTTTTTTCCAACGTTTTTTATTTATTTTTGGGACAGAGAGAGACAGAGCATGAACGGGGGAGGGGCAGAGAGAGAGGGAGACACAGAATCGGAAACAGGCTCCAGGCTCCGAGCCATCGGCCCAGAGCCCGACGCGGGGCTCGAACTCACGGACCGCGAGATCGTGACCTGGCTGAAGTCGGACGCTTCACCGACTGCGCCACCCAGGCGCCCCAAGGCTGGTCTACTTCTAATTCATATTGATTTAGTAGCCACGTGTTGCCAGCCTTCAAAAAAGACTCTATGCTTTCTTTCTTTGTTGCATTCTAGAAGAGCGTATGTATTAGTGAGTTATTTGTTCCTTGAACATTTTCAAGATTTTCCGTGTAAAGCTATCTGCATAAAGCATTTTGGGGGTCAGGATAGCTTTTAGGCAGCTTTTTCAGTTGCTTCCATCGTTATTGATTCATTAGGCTTTCTATTTCTTTTGTGGTCAATTTTGCAGATATATGTTCACCTGAAACATATTCTATTCTGGAATAGAATGAGTGATCCATCTCATAAAACATGTTTCTTGTTTAGTAATATAAATGTGAATGACCAGTGTGATTTCTTCTCATAACATTGCTGTACACATTCCTTTTGGTGGCAGTTTATTTCAATCAAATGAGTTTATCTCACCTTATTGACAGAGCAGATCAACTTGCTCTTAATTGTACCTTCTATTCGTTGTCTATTTAAAAATGTTTCTGAGTCCTGTCCTTCGCTTTCTGCCTTTTGTCATGTAGTCTGTGTTTTGCTCATTTTTGTAATTTAGAGTACTTGTTTGATTATATTTGTATATTTAAGTAATGGCAAAGCGTCTAAAGTTTGAATGATTGTTGTTTGCGGCAACGATGAGAACAATGATTTTATTGACCCCTCACTAAAAAGAGTGAGCAAAGGAGTTCACCTTTGATTCCTTTCGTCTCTTCTTATTCCATCTTCGTGGAGGGACAGAATTTGTCCTGTCTAATATGGCTATGTGTAATGTGGACAGATTTGGAAAACATGAATGGTATGTTTTTAATCCTACCAATTAACAATGGGCAGACTAATAATTCTTATGCATCATGTTCTTTTGCAGCCTTTACACATTAACATCAAGCTACACCACTTATTCACTTGGGAAGGTGACAATAGTTTCAAGGGCGGGCATGACCGAGAAGTTTCTAGTTACCAGAAAGAAGAACCAGGTGGATCTTATTCCAAGAGAACTGCCCAAGGAAGAAGAAAGGAGAGTGAGAGGGCAGCTCTGTGATTTCTGTTTCTCTTCTCTCTGGATGAAAATGCCACCGGTGAGGCCTCCCAGAAGAATGGACCCCAATTCCTTTTGTGTCTCTGGGAAGAGACAGTCCAAGGCGGGCCTTGCATAAAGCTGGAAAAACATCAGTAGAGGGGAATGTCGATGCTGCGTATTTATACCTCAGAGAAGGTGTGGACTGTGTTCACCATAGCCCAGCCCCTTCCCCTGCTCACAGTGCGGTGCCCTGGTCCCAGCATCATGGGCAAGAGGCATCGTGCTGGGAACAGAGAGGCCACTTAGAACCCAGGGTCAGAGGACCCGTGGTGGGCACAGGGCAAGATGACCTTGTGAAACATATATTGTTTTGAAATACACTTTTCACTTTCCAGATACGAGGCATGTTTTTGGCTATTTTATTGTTACTGTTTGCTAATTTCATTCTCTTATGGACAGAAAATATGGTCTACATGATATCGATTGTGGAGCATGGGTTGTGGCTTCCTCTGTGGCCGAGGGGGTGGTCTTTTAGAAAACATTCCACGCATACTTGCCATGCACGTGTGTTTTCCAGTTGTTAGATGCTGGGTTCTATGAACGTCCACTAGATCAGCACAATCAATGGTATTCAAAACGGCCTTCAAAACTGGCTTTTTTTGGTCTGCTTCATTTTGCTTTTTCGGAGAGAAGGAATATAATCCCTTAATATGATGATGTACTTTTCACTTTTTCTTTGAAGTTATGTTAATTTTTGTCCCTTGTGAGGCTATATGCTATTAGCTATCCACAAGGATAGGAGTGTTATAAATTCCTGGGAACTTGTTCTTTTTATCATTAAGTTGTGAATTTTTGCCACTCTTTTGCCTCGTGTCTGACAGTGAAATTACCCTCCGGCTTTGGTTTGGAGAGTACTGACTGGCTTAGTGGATGTTGGTCCCCTATCTCTCTCCCTAGTGTCTGCCTGAGGCCTCTCCCACCCTGCAGATCTTAGCGGGAGGCGGGGGCCACCTCCCAGCGCAGATGCTGACAAGTCCAGTCTTCCCGCATCTTTGCTGTAGTCATGGCATCCAGTTTTGGCCAAAGTGAAGCTATCTCCTGGGCTTTGGATTGGGACCTGGGGATGTTCAGAAGCAGAGAGAGTGAAGGACAAGTGTCACGTTTCCACAGGCGGCAGTGGTTGTTCCAGCATCATTTGTTAAACGACTGTCATTTCTATATTGAATTGTCTTTGCTAATTTATCAAAGGTGAGCTGACTCTATTTGTGTCGATCTGTTTCTGAGCCTTCTACTCCTCCTCTTCTCCCTTCAATATTGGGTTGGCTATTCTCGGCTTTTTGCCATTCCTTATAAACTTCAGAAAGTATAGTTTGCTGACATTTTTTTGGGATTGCATTGAATCAATACACCAAGTCGGGAAAAGTGGACCTCTTAGCAAGGGTGAGTGTTCCAGCTGTGGTCTCGGATTTCCTCCCTAGCGGTTTGTAATTTCCGCATATAGATCCCGTACATTTTGGGGGAATTAGATTTATACCTGAATTCATTTCTGGTGCTATTGTAAATGACATTGGGTTTTCATTTTGAATTTGAAGTGTTTTTGCTGGTCTATAGGAAAATGACTGACTCAGTATATTTACTTTGCATTCTGCAACCTTGTTATGCTTGCTTATTGATTGAAAGAACTTTTCATCGCCGTTGTTGATTCTTTGGGATTTTCTACATAGACGATCATGTTATCAGTTTTATTTATTTATTTATTTATTTATTTATGCAAACTGTTTTATTCATTGCCTCCCAATCTGTGTATCTTATTTCTTGTTCTTTTGTACCTGGCCTAGCTAGTTAGCTTTCCAATACGGTATCGAATAGGAGTGGTGCCTTTGCCTTTCAGATTTCAGTTTCCCATCATTAAGTATAATGTTAACTGTAGGTTTTCCTTTGTTTTGTATTTTTGTAGATGTTATCAAGTTGAGACATTCTGCTTTATTCCTACCTTGCTAAGACTTTTGTTTTTATACCATGGAGGGGTGTTTTGTGTTCTTTTTTAAATATTTTTTTTGCATTAACTGATAGGATCATGATTTTTCTTCTTTAGGCCATTAATATAGTAGATTACATGAGTTGATTGTTGAATGCTGAAGCAGCCTTACGTATCCTGCAATTCCATTTGGTCTTGGTGTACAATTAAAAAAAAATTTTCAAAAAAAGTTTTCTAATGTTTGTTTAATTTTGAGAGAGAGAGAGAGACAGAGCACGAGCAAGGGAGGGGCAGAGAGAGAGGGAGACATAGAATCCAAAGCAGGCTCCAGGCTCTGAGCTGTCAGCACAGAGTCCAGTGCGGGGCTCGAACCCATGAACCATGAGATCACGACCTGAGCCGAAGTCAGATGCTTACCAGACTGAGTCACCCAGACGCCCCAGTCCTCCCTATATATTTTAAAAATTTGTCCCTTTATATTTCGGTAGTTGGATTCAGAACTTATTTTGCATTTAGATTTAAATAGTTGGTTGATTAGTTTGGGGGCAAGATGGGGTGATGTGTGCTTCCATGAAGTGGTACCTAATGTCTACTTGTCTCTCTGTTGTGTCAGAAGCCCCTCATGTTCACGGCCCCAATACACAAACTCATTAAAGGTGCAAACCATGATGCCCTATTTCTAGCCTTGTTTCATCACTCATTAGCTGGGCTATTTCTACAAAGAGGAAATTTTCTCCCGTGAGCTGTCTGAAACCTAGTGTAGGAGTTTATATAGGAAAGACAACCTAAATGTTTGGTTCTTTCACTGTATTTACCAGTTTTCAAAATATTAAGTTGATCTCTGTAATGAGTTTTTAAAGCACCATCATAGGGGCGCCTGGGTGGCTTGGTTGGTTAAGCGTCCGACTTCGGCTCAGGTCACGATCTCACAGTCCATGAGTTCGAGCCCCGCGTCGGGCTCTGTGCTGACAGCTCAGAGCCTGGAGCCTGTTTCAGATTCTGTGTCTCCCTCTCTCTCTGCCCCTCCCCTGTTCATGCTCTGTCTCTCTGTCTCAAAAATAAATAAACGTTAAAAAAAATTAAAAAAAAAAATAAAGCACCATCATATACTGAGGACTGAATCACCTTGTTGTATTTAATCCATTGCTCATGTTATCTCTGTTGTTGCTGTTTTGTCCCTTAGATGGCTAACAAGAGCCCGTTCTAGGTGATCCCTGGTCCCTGGTGACGTGACCTGAAAGTTTTGGTGGCGAACTTGCTTTCAGATGTGAGCAGGTGTTACCAACGCATAGTACACCTGTTGACCCGCACCTGGGGCCAGACATTGTTCAAGGAGCCCTGGTCCCTCTTAGTGGGAAAGGTGGAGATTACAATCTGCGTGCCTGGCAGAGTTTTAACGAGGAAATGGAAGTTGCAGGCAGAGGCCAAGCCCGAGTGGTCCCGGAGGTCCGCATCTCATGTGGGAGGCCTGAGTCACGTGTGTCCCAGCTTGTGAAAATGTTCCCACGGAATAGTTTTGTTTTCTTTTTGCTGGGGGCCCCCGGAGTTTCACCCATTCAGGACAAGTTTTTACATTCATTTCTTGGCTCAAGATTCCCCGAACCACATTCACAGTGCAAATTTGGAATTCTTACATGCATGTGGTGCGGCTTGAGGCTTTGATTTCTCATGGGAAAACTCCGTCTTCCCATTCAAAGCCTCGGGCGGATGGCGGTCCTGCGTGGCACATCCGGGACCGGCGGCTGGAATTCTTCTAACCTCCTTTCCGGGGGCGGGAGGGTCCTCTCTGGATAGCTCTTCTGTTCTCCCAGCCAGACGCTGGGGGTTCGGTACTCCGTGTGGGCCCCCGTCTCCTCTCCCACCCGGAATGGGGGAAAATGCTGGGGCTGTCCCTGGGTCTGTTTCCAGGTGGTGGGGATTTGTGGGGCAGGATTTTTGCTGTCACTCGAGTCTGCTTCATTTCTGGCACCCAAGGACATCCCTTTTCTCTTCTGAACTCGGCTAGAGGTCTTTAGGAAAGTCTTATGCAGCCTTTTAAAATCTGTCCTGACTTCTACTTTCTTATCAACCAGGGAGCCATAACATTTTATGTTGGGGGGGCTTTTTCCATCTCTGATGAGGATGCATTCTGTCCGTGAGAGTGGGGAGTGGAGACATATCTTTTTCCCGGGATGCTCCCTCCCAGCCCGACTCCCCGTGTGGGGGGAAGACACCCCCAGCTTGAGGCTTTGATTTCCAGAATACTTTTTAACACATCGGGTGCACGGACCTTCTCCCGTCTCTGGAAGGTTGGAGGGGGCCACGTGTCCGTTCCTCCCATACCTGACCCTGAGCGTGACGCGTGTTCCTGGTGAACGGCACCGCCTCCATGGAGGGAGAGCTGTGTCCTCCCCTGGGGCACTTACCAGGTGCCGTGACCCTCACGTCCTCCGCCACCTCCCCCTTCTTTACCAGGCCGCTTTTTCAAAAAGACATTTTTAGCGGGGCTCCTGGGTGGCTCGGTCGGTTAAGCATTGGACTTCAGCTCAGGTCATGATCTCGCTGTTGGTGGGTTCGAGCCTTGCGTGGGGCTCTGTGCTGACAGTGAGGAGCCTGCTTGGGATTCTCTTTCTCTCTCTTTTCCCCTTCCATGCTCTCTCTCTCTCAAAATAAATAAACTTAAAAAAAAGCATTTTTAGGAACATTATTGCAAACTACCCCACACGTCCTTGTCAACCAACTCTGCTTTCCTGGGAAGGGAATGTAGACACTGTCTTCAGAGGTATCAGGGCCCAGCGGCGCCTGGGGGCATCTGGATCACACTTGACCCACTGCCGCCCCGGTGGATGAAGCAACGATGCTCTCTGGGACTCTTCCCAAGACGCGAACACAAAGGCCTGCATTCTTTTCCCTCCAGGATGTGTTGTTGCTTCTGACACGTTTTATTACCGACCGGGCACTGATGAGCCCCTTTGTTCTTGGTTCAAAGTGGCCGGATACAAACATGGCACCTCTCTATTTTGTTTCCCCTAAACCTAAAAAAGCGGAGGCTGCGGACGACCGACTCCAAGTCCTGGACCAGGTTCCACATTTCCTCCTGGGGCCAAGCCTGCTTCGGTGAGCTTAGGTCGACACGTTTCCCTTGAGTTTTCGTATCGTGAAGCGTTTCTCCCAAGCAGGTAGGTGTCACCTGCGGGGCATGTTGAGGCTTCATGCGGAACGCAGCTTCCAAGGAGCTGGCGGGTGATACCCTCCGCAAAGCTTTGCATAAATGGTGCACTTGCAAGGGAAAAAAAAAATGAGCCGTGTTATGATCGAGGAACAGTTGCTTAGAGACTGTTCACACAACCGACAATTGAGGAAAAGGCAGCCGTGAAATGGAACGAACACCGGACCCAGACACAAAAAGGTGCAGGTGGAAACCCTCATCCACGATCCGGGCGTGATCTCGGCAAATCTGTGTTCATTCCCCATAACCTTGCCCCCTCGGCGGCAGGCCCCAGCAGGGGACAGGGCCGCCTGCGTCACGGGAATGCGCCGCGGGCCCGACGGCCCCACCCGAGTGAGCGACAGGACGCGCCCAGCAGAAACCACGCCAGGCCCTTGGGGAGCGTGGCAGTGGTTGGAGCCCTGGGACGGCCGTGGAGGAGACACGCCCTGGGGCCCCGGGCGGCACGGTCCTGGGGCCACGAGCCCTCCCCGTCCGTGCCTGTCTCTTTTACACCGGCCTCCGTTTTCCCACCACCCAGCATCTTAGGCGGCAACACCTGCTAGGGTCCCCAAGGAAGCTTGTCCGTGGGTGCACAGAGGTGCTGGTGCAGATGACATGGTGGCCGCCGACCGGGCCAGTTTCTGTGGAAGCTAAGACCCGTGCTGCTTTAAAGCTGAGGGTGCGTCCATCGGCAGAGACCAGGAAGGCAGGCCTCCCCGTGGGTGGAAATGTCTCTGGCCCTCCTCAGCGTCCACACCTGTGCCTCTCGTTCAGCGTCGACAGATGCCTCGCCAGGGGCCAAAGGGGTCTGGTTCCTGTTCCAACACTCAAGTCTGGTGGCTGTGTTGACCACCCATTCTGGCTGGACACGGTTCCCAGGGTAGGAGGTGGAGGGGTGAACGTGAAACACAGGTCCCAGCCCTCCTGGGGCCGCAGCTTAACCCCCAGCGTGCCCCCGGGGTCCTATAGAACATGGGGCAGCTGTCCCCTTAGGAAAGGGACGGACACAAATGCATTTATTTATTGTGTGCAAGCCGGTGTTTAGACCATGGAGGTTGGGTTTGGACCAAACGGCAAGTTTGTATTAACTTGTATGAACACACAAGGCCCTCGTGTTTTCTGAGCCTCGATTTCCTCACCTGTATGTGGGGAGCGGGAATCTGTCCTTGCAAGGGTTCCTGGGAATGACGGCACGTGGGGGGCACAGTCCGTCCCCTCCTCACTCTCCCCTCTGCTCGACTAGGTCGACACCGGATAGATGTGCTGTGCTGAAAGCCGTTGGCTACGGAACAGAACGTCGGGGCCGCCTTGAGTGTTTTCCTCCACAGTTTGGGTCCTAGGACGCTAAAAACCGTGTTCCTTGTCTCATCGGCTCCCGGTTTTAGATCAGTGGAGACGTCGTACTTTGTTATATTCGACCGGACAGCTTCCGGTTCCCAAGTCAAGGACGTTTAGTGAAAATCCTGGATCCTAAGGGCATTTGGAAAATAGTGACACACTGAACCGCTGACCTCCACACTCCTTTTACTAGTGTCGCTGTCTACGTGAGAGAGCAAAAGAAACTGTCTCTTTTGCCGAAGTCGGCGTCCTCGTTCTTTGTATATGAAGCCCAAACTACTTTTAACCACTACAGCACAGAATAATTATTTGTGGGATGTTTGAGCAAATACCCTGATTTGCTAACACTTGTATATCCGACACAGTAGATGAAATACAATATATTTGACACCCATGTTTGTCCTCGGCACCTGTGTGTATCCCACCCGTCCGGAACTCCGGGGAGGTCCCCACCTCTGTGTGTGGCTGACCCCGCCGGGCGTGTGTCGAGGCGCTCTTGTCTTTTCTCGTCTATGTTTTTCTGCATCTTCTTCCCTTAGATCCGACCCTCCCTCCACTTGTGTCCAGCCAGCAAGTTCCCCCTCGTCTTTTAAGATTCCCTGTGAGTGTCACCTTCTCGTGAAGCCCCCCGCCTCCTCCCAGCTCCACCTCTGGGCTCCCTGGGGTTGCCACACTGTGGGGTCACTAAAGTCTCTGTTCCCAGCACATCTCTGCCCTGGGCTGCTGGCTGTCCCCAGGGCAAGAGCACAGTCCCTGCTGACTCACCAGGTGCCCGCTGTCCCCTCGGGGTCCCTGCCTGGCACGCTGAAGTGTCTGAGTCGCCCCTTCTCCCTGCTCATGCCTCCCACCCTCTGCCCCTCCCTCTCCACCGAGCTCATGACTTCTGTCTTCCACAGAGAAGGTAGTAGCCTCCAGTGAGAATCTGAACAATCACCCCCCCCCCCCACTTCCTTTTTATAAGGGCGGTCTTGATCTGGGGCGAGCCATCAGCGCACCTGCCCAAGGCCAAGGGCTGTGGCCCATACTCGTGGCTCTTGTTTGCTGTAACGACTCCCTTTCCTCTTGCAAAGTCAATTCTCCTGTCTCCCGTCAGCATGCAGACCTGCTGGGATAGGTCTCAGAAGAAACCCATCTAGGTGCTGCCCCTTTCTCTGCTCCCGTTATAGCAAGACTCCCTGAATGACCCTCTCTTAGCTTCTCTTCCCATTCTCCCTTGAATCCATTCCGCTCAGATTCCTTTGTCCTCTCTGAGGTCGTCATTGGCCTTGATGTAGCTAGATCTGGAGGTCAGTCTTCAGTCCTGGTTCCAGCTACCTCCAGCTGCATGACAGTGTACTGCCATATTTAAACACCTGGGCACCATTCGCTGGTTGACTCGGGTGGTTCTAGATGGGCCTTCGTCGTGGCTCTAGTCATCTGAAGAGGAGACTGAGCTGTGCATCCAAGATGGCGGATGTGTGGACTGGGAGCTCACGGTGGACCGCTGGCCACCACCGGACCTGCACGTGGCCTCTCCCCGTGGTTTGGGCTTCTCATCACGTGGGCTTCTGTTTCATGAGACAGTGTTTCAGGGATGAGTGTTCCAAGATACAAGTAATAGAAGCTGCCAGGCCAGTTACAGGCTCTGCCCAGAGTAGACGCCAGCTCCCGGCACTGTTTCCTCTTGGGCAGAGCGGTCCAGGCATAGGATAGGACCCATCCCGATTCGACGGGTGTGGGTGGGAAGGGAACTCTGCCTCCTGGTGGTCCCTCCTGGGCCCGGAAGTACACATTCACCAGCGTCCGCCTCCCTCCTTCCCCTGCCTCCCTGACCCGGGGAGCGTGAGTTGACGTGGCGGCTTGTGTGTGGCTTGGAGGCCTACCCCACGTGCAGAGAGATGTGCCTGGGCGCCTGGCAGGCTTGGGAGGACCGAGACCAGCGTGAGGCACTGAGGTTTGAGCAGGAGACCTACCACAGCATCACTGGTCTGTCATGCCTGATGGAACACAACAGGACTTCTCAGAACAATGAGGCGAAGTTCTTCCCCCCCCACCAGTCTAAGCAGATAAGAACCTTCCCACACTCCCACACCCCCAGTATGAAACAAGAGAAGAGGAGGATTCTGAGTTTCTAAACATTCTGCATGCATCTTCTAAAGCCCGAACAGTTCACTGGCATTTGACATCTGTCTGCAGGTGTCCGTCACGCATCCAACGCGTCCCTCCCACAGGGGCGGAGACAGGGTCTTGCCCTGTCTCCAGCTGCGCTAAGACGAGCCCACTCAAGGCAGTCACAGCACAGCTGAAAGAGTTGCACCCGGCCAAACCCAGGCATCTGGTGTATGGTGGTCCGCAGGCCGAGCACGTGACTACGCAGGAGACGCTGCCTGCTTTTCAGGAGTCCGCGATATGACGGGGCATGTGATGCGGTCATTCATTCAGTCTGCGGGTGTTTAGTAAGTGGTCCATTCTGGGCACCCGGGATGCGGCGGGGGACAGGATCCATGCAGGGAGGTCCCCTTCCCGAAGCGCCTACTCCTGGGTGGGATGGTGCATGGTACGGCTGATACGAACAAGGGGGATAACAAGGCACTTGAGCAGAGACCGGATGTGAAGTGAACAAGACACCCACGCAGGGCTCTGGGGACAGAGCCTCCCAGGTGGGGGCGGGGCAACGCCAAGGCAGCGTGACGGGAACTCACGTGGGATGCGGGAGAGACCGCGATGATTCTCGGGGTCCCTAGAGTAGCGGCCCATCCGGTCGACCCTGCGTCCTAGACGCCCTATCAGGGTGACTCTCCCAGGGCGAGCCGCGTCAGGACACCCCGATGCTGTGAGCTCGGGGGGCCCACTGCAGGGCGTGTGCTCTGGTGGGAGAAGTATTTTGATAGCATTCAAAAAATGTCTGGAGAGCCAAAGTCAATAGAACACACTGGGTAAAAATGGGGGAAGATGTCTCACCTCTTCATGAGAGTCTCCAAAGGCACCCAGCGTTATTTCATATCCTCAAATATTTGAACAGAGTTCAGAGGCTTAAATGCATGTTTCCTTCTTAGAGCGTCCAGGATCTGCTAGTTCCTTCTCCGCGCAGGTGGAGCTGTTCTGCTGAAATGTTTTTTTCTCCCCTGACTTCCTGAATTGCGTTTGCTTAAGAAAATCGTCCGGGAGATCCCAGCATTTAGCCGTGGCAAAGCTCGCGTGAGGCCTGCTGGGGACGCCGCGTGTCCTCCGTGAGCTCCCCCACCGCAGGCGGATCCCTGAGCCGGGTCGCTGCCCCTCTGTGTCACCCGTGCCTCCGGGCCTGCACCTGCACAGCTGCCCCCCGGGTCCTGCGGGAGGCAGGGGCAGGTGCCCCAGGTCTCAGAGCAAAAGAGTGATTTGAAAAGGATATGTTCACCGGAGATGGGTTCTCAATTCCTGAGGCCAGGGGCTCTTTGGTGCTCTCCATTTTAAATTGGATTTTTCTTTGAGGATGTGGTCTTGAAGGACAAATCATCATGCGTGTGGTTTTCTGGGGGAGGCTCCCTGGATCCTTCATGGCAAAATCAGAGCCGAGAAATGAGAGAAGGGGCAGGTGGGCGGTTTTCCAATTTGGGCTCAAGTGGGTCTCAAGGGAAAGTGCAAGGACAACGAGAAAACATCTAAAATGTCATGTGCAGAGCGTGTGCTCCGAGCGGTTTCCACAGACAGGGCACGCATCCTTGGAACGCGCCCTGCGCTGAGATACAGCCGCTGGCAGGCCGCCCGCGGCTGGGTCTGGGACGGGTGGGGGGCAGGGCTGAGCGCCACCCCCCAAATCACACGGGCCCGGCAGCCTCTGCGTTCTCCACCTTCGTGGCTTCTGGGACCCTGTTCTGCGACTCTGTTCTGCACAGGACGCGTGGCCACTCACTGACTTGCCCCCCGCCGTCTCACTCGTTCAGGGGTCCACGCACACCCAGCTCTCGGGGACACAAGCCCAGCTCTTGGGGAGCTCACGGCCCACTGCCCGCTTGGTGTGGCGGAAAACATGTCCCGGGGATCAGATTCTCCACTTCTTGGGAAATAAGAAAAAAAGATAAGGGATATGGCCATCGGGGTGTGGGCGTGATAAGTGATCCGCCTAAGCGATATCTGGGGCAAAGGATGTTGGTCTGCACACCCAGGAGTTGGGCTCACCCGCCCGGTGGCCAGAGTCCCCGGAACACTCCGGAAAGGGCACGGGCAGAGCGCGGGCCCTCTGCAGATGGGGGACCCTGCTGTGAAACCTCCTAGTTCCTCTGACAGTACAAGTCCCTCATCATCCCCTGGAAAGGGTGAGTCTGGAGAGAAGGAGGTGGCCAAGAGTGTTGTCCCCGTGGAGCAAAGTAGACATGGCACCTGGTCCCATGGGGCCTGGGCCGGATGGAAGTCACTCTCACGCGAGACGCCAGCGGCCATCTTGGAGGGCACTGCACACGCACGGCAGACAGCTTACAGTCCCAGGTGCTCCTCTGGTGCATCGGGAGGGTGGCCGTCTGTCACGTGACTGCAGTGTCCTCCAAGATCTGCCCTGACGCTTGCTGCCCCAGCCCAACAGCCAGTGTGTCCCGGGAGGCCGTGGACGTTTGGTGTCCTCGAAGTCCACCTGTGTGGCCGCCATTCTGGCCCCGACCCCTCTCCCACCTGCACGGCCGCCTGTTCTGGGCCACGCGACCGCCACATCCTGCGTGGATCAGTGCAGTGGCCTCCTATGGCGCTCCCCCTTCCACCCTTGCTCGCCTGCCGTCAGTTCCTGTAGCGCTTGGAGCGAGGCCAGGGCTCCCCTCAGCTCCAAACCCTCCAGGCCTCCCAGTTTCCCTTGGAGCAAAGACTCCTCTTCATGACAGTTCATGAGACCTAAATAGGCTTTCAAGCCCTCCCTGTTTTTCTTGACGTCCCCTGTGCTCTCTCTGTCTCTCTGTCTCTCTCTCTCTCTCTCTATCTATATATAGACATATATAGATATCTAGATATCTATATATGTCTATATATCTATATCTATATCTGTCATCTATCTATCTATTTATATAAATTCAGATACACTGAATATGCAAATGGACAGTGAGTGACCAGACCACCCGGCCAGTAAGTCCTGCAGCAACCAGCCCAGAATGGCAGGACCTGGTTGAAAACTGCCAGCTTCCCAGTTTCTTGTCCCCAACTCAGGACCAACCAGGACGCCCAACGGGCTCCCCAACCAATCACACAGGATGCCCCTGCTAGCTGGCCCACTCCCAGCTTCCCCAGGTTCACTGCCTCTGCTCAGCACACGGACCCTCCCCTTCTTTCCCTGTGTCAAGCCTCCCGCACCCCTGCCCACCTGTGAGTCTCTGACAAAGTCAAGTGACTACAGTAAGTGCCAAATAATCCCTTTGGTTGTTCTCATTTGGGTGGATGTCATGTATTCTACACACGCGCGCACACACACACACACACACACACACACACAGAGTCATTTGGGGCCTTGGTTTCCATAAATCATGGGGGATACTTTCTGAGACCCCCAGTGGATGCCTGAAACCACGGATAGAACTGAACCCATATATGCTAGGTTTACTTTATAGAGTAGACACAATAGAGATTAGCAACAATAGTAATAGGACTAGAGCAATCATAACAATATACTACAATAGAAGCTATGTGAATGTGTTCTCTCCTCTTAGTATTTATTTATTTTTGGGAGAGTGCAAGCAGGGGAGGGGCAGAGAGGGGGGACAGAGGATCCCAAGCAGGCTCTGCGCTGACAGGCTGACAGCAGCGAGCCGGACACGGGGTTCGAACTCACGAACCCGGAGATCATGACCGGAGCCAAAGTCCGACGCTCAACCGACTGAGCCCCGGAGGCGCCCCGAATGCTGTCTCTCTCTTAAAACATCTCCCTGTGCTGTCCTCACCCTTCTCGCGATGATGGGGGGTGATCAACACCGTGTGATGAGATGAGGTGGTGAATGAAACCGTGGTAAGTGGGAGGAACCACCGCGTAAGCACACGAGGAATGATCTGCACACCCGTGACCCAGACCCTGTTTGCTTGTTGGCCGTGGCCTTGCTCCCGCTAAGCGAAGGCCTGAAGGACTGAGGGACCCGGGGTGGCTCCTCGCGGGGCGCCTGCTGCACGGACATGTGTCAGGGACCTGCTGCCCCAGGGTCTGCATCCTGTCCTTGTCCCCTGGAAGCCAGGGAGGGTGGAGGGGCTGGCCCCTGCAAGCCCCGCCCACCGGAACAATCCTGTTTGATTTTACACCCGTGCAAAGCAAACTTTAATTACAGCTTGCAGAGCCACGAGATTTGGGGGGATTGTCCGCTATAGCAGCTCACCTTACCTAAACGAACGCTCCAAACAAAGACGGGAAATCGGGGACAGGGCGGAGGCCGGGACCTGCCCGGGGCTCCCGTCCCGCCCGTAGCCGGGGATGGACAGACCTCTCCAGCACTTTGGGCGGGACACGCCCTTGCACGAGGCGAGGTGGGCGGAGCCCGGAGCTCGGAGACGCAGAGGGGAGGCCAGCGCCTGGCGGTGTCGGCCAAGGGCGGCGGAGCACACACGGAGAGGGCAGAGCGAGGGAGGGCCGCACCACGAGGAAGGTGGATTTTGCTGGAGATTCGGCGGGACCCCTTGCGGAGCCAGGGCGCACGGCACCGTGGGAAGGACCACTCGGCGGCGGGTGGCCGGTGGGCGGGTGGACAGCCGCGGTGGGAGGCAGGGGACTGGCCCGCAGATGGGGTAGGGGGAGGCAGGGGACGGCAGAGGGGAGACACGTGTGGAAGGAAAATTCCGTAATACTCGCCCTGGATGAGAGGAGGCTGAGGGGCACCGGCTGTGCCGCCTAAATCGTTGACCCACGAGAGAAGCGGGACAAAGGGTGGGACCGGGGTGGACAGATGTGCCATCCTGGGCGCCACACAGAGCCTTGCGGTTACTGATAGGCTCGAGCAGCGTCGCCGTGGGACACACATTCCCTGCATTGTTTCATTGGAATTAAAATCCCAAACCAGAGTCTATGCAACGAGGCCTGAGGCTTCCCGCCCCGAACCCGATATTGGCAAATTCGTTTCCGCAAGACAGCATTACCTGTCACATTACATTAATGCGGCCTGTTTGTGTTTTCCTGGGTCTGCCGTTTTTTTTTTTTTTTTTTTTTTTAATTTAAAAAAAAATTTTTTTTTTCAACGTTTTTTAAATTTATTTTTGGGGCAGAGAGAAACAGAGCATGAACGGGGGAGGGGCAGAGAGAGAGAGGGAGACACAGAATCGGAAACAGGTTCCAGGCTCCAAGCCATCAGCCCAGAGCCCGACGCGGGGCTCGAACTCACGGACCGCGAGATCGTGACCTGGCTGAAGTCGGACGCTTAACCGACTGCGCCACCCAGGCGCCCCTGGGTCTGCCGTTTTTATAGCCCCTGATTGGACAATCGTTTTCGTTTACAGCTGTATGAAAGCTGTAAGGCGTACAAAACGCATACCTAATTTTTTGAGTCACGGTATGATGAGAATAATTAACTGGAGACAGGAGACGCATGATCCCTTTTTTTTCCCTTTCTTTCTTTCTTTTTCCTTTTTTAATTTTTAAAATGTTTACTTATGTATTTTGAGGGAGAGTAGGGGAGGAGCAGAGAGACAGGGAGAGAGAGAGAGAGAGAGGGAGAGAGGGAATCCCAAGCAGGCTCTGTAGTGCAGAGTCCAATGCGGGGCTTGAACCCGCAAAACGTGAGATCATGACCTGAGCTGAGATCAAGAGTCGGATGCTCAACTGACTGAGCCACCCGGGCGTCCCATATTTCTTTTTCTTTTAAAGGAGCTTCATATCTGCTTTGGGTCTTGACGACCACTGCTTTGGTGCCCTACTAGAAAGTGCGGTGTGGGTCTCTTACACTCTCTTGCACGGAGACGGCCCCATTGGACGTGGAGGAGAGGAGATGGGCTTCTGCTCAGTGACATGGGTCCCCTGTCTTGTCCCTGTGGGGATCCAGTGCACACATCGGTAGGGTGGTGGCCGTCACTGGGTGACGGCAGTGTGTCCTGTGCTGGATGCACACCGTGGTCCCCTGGGGGGTTTGAGGAACGGATACCAGCAGGTGTCTGTGAATCCCACACCACACACATCCGGGGTCTCGTTTAGATGCCGGGGGGTCTCTGCCTCTGTCTTCGTTCTCCTGAATGCGGGGGTTAGCATGGACGGCGGCTGGCCCTCCTGGAGGATAATTAGGAGAGCTGGCCGTTGCTGGAGGCCGTCAGGAAGCTGCAAGCTGAGTGGAGACCTTGTCCTGCACGAGGAGACCGAGCTTTCATAGGCTCTTGTAGGCGAGGTGACGGGACCTCGGCAGCAGCCGGTGGCCACGTCGGACCTGCTAAGTCACACACCTGCCTGTGAACAAGCTCCCTGGGGGATTTTGATGCCTGCTGGTTTGAGAGCCACTGACCTAGAATTTCTTCCATTGCTGCCATTCCATTATCTGCCTTTAATCCCGTTGTATGTTTATTCAGCATCTATGCAAACAGCACCGTGATGGGCTCCAGAAGCGCAGAGATGAGGCAAAGTCCCTGACTTTGAAGGTCACACGGCCTCGGTGTGGGGGGCGGGTAGCGCATGCAGATGCTTGTTGTGCAGGGTCAGGGCCGCGAAGGAGGAGCACCGGTACCGATGGAAGCACCAGGAAAGAAAGCCACGCCTCCCGGAGCATCACAGGATGCGGGCGTCGCGACAGGGCGTACTACCTGCTCCTCGTAAAGTTCCCGATGGGCCCCTGTCGCCCCAGGTCACCGTCTCCATGTGGGGCCATGCAGCCGTACCTGGAAGAAGGGACGCATGAGCAGAGCTTTGGAGCCTGAAGAGAAGTCACTTAGGAGATCTGGGCAGGCTGGGGGCCAGGGGCGTGGGGTGGGGCCCGACTGCTCCAGCCTGGCTAAGTCACCTCCCCGAGACGAGACATATCCGCAGGAGATGCTGTACGAACGTGAAAGCAACCTCTACCGCATCCCGCTGGCTGAGCTGGGTTTTGTCTGCTAGAAAAGAACCCCTGTCGCCTTCGACCGAAACGTGCGTGGGGAACAATCATTCCCCTCCATGTGCCCAGACGGCTCTTGCAGCCTTAAGCCCCCACGCGGGTCTGGTCGGGCACCCGGGCGGGCAAGGGGGCAGGGGGCCGGGGAGGAGGCGGCCCTCAGGGGTGGGGGTCACCAAGAGGTGCCAGAGGCAAAGCGGGTGCCAGCCTGCGGCCTGCAGGGCGATGTCCTCCTTCATCCCGGCGTCAGGACACCTGGTCGGGTCTGTTTCCACTCGAGCCGCAGGGTTTACAAGAAGCCACCTGAGCTGAATTTGTTACCCACTTACAGGAGCAGCAGCGTCGCATAAACAACCCGTAATGATCCATTTCCTGGACGTGCCCTCCCCGTGTGCCCCAGGTTCCGCAAAACCGAAGCCACCTGCCTCCACGAGAAAGGCTCCCTCAGACTTTATTACCTACTGCTATGGGCCTGTGATACGGGCTCTGACCTTGTGGATGGCCTTCTTATCTACCACGTGACCTGCTAAGAGCACAGCCTGCACACTGTGGGCTCCGTGCTTTGATGCTTTTTTAAGGCTGAGTGCAAGTGGCTGCTTTTAAAAACACAGAGTTAATAATTCTCCAAGCCGGGAGCCAGGGTCTGCACCCCGGGGAGCGTTGACTTTGCACTGGGACGTCTGCCGTGACATCTGGCCTTTGGCAAGGTTTCCGGGACGGGCAGGCTGCTGCTGCTTCCTTTCCACTCTGGAAAAAACGCTGTGGTTCTGACGACGACCGCAGCGGTGGGGGGAGACACCACACTGTGTTCTGGGGTCCTGTAGCCTCAGAGCTCGCTCTGGACGAGATGCTGGGGCTGGGAGTCTAAGGCCGGGCATGCCCTGCCTTGGATCTGGTACTGAGCTTCTAGTCCCTTCTCTGGGCATGTCATCTTCTGGCTCCAGGGCATGGGTGGAGTGGTTCCCTTCGGCCCAGACGCAACCGTCTCCCCCCGTGAGTCCATCTTGTCAGTAGCTAATCACGGGCCCACGAGCATCCGGACCTCAGGGCAGAGGGGCTCTCGGTCCGGCCCTCGGTGCCTCCTGGGCTTTGCGGACTGGCCTCGAACTTCTGGGGGCATGAGGGCCCCTCCCCTAGGCTTCCCTCTGGTTTTCCCACTCTGCCCGGCTCCCCATGGCCGGCGGTGGGGGACATCGTCTTCCTATCCTCATGGCACATTCTCGGCGATGGACGTGCATCCCCGTGGTCCTCTGCTGGGCGTGGGCTGTGGGCCCCTTCGAGGCAGGCAGGAGAGCGTGTGAGTGCTGCGGGGGGAGGGGGCAGCGTGAGAGCCGACCCCAGCTCTGGGCCGAGTCTCGGACACGCGGCTCTTCTCCGAGCAGCATGCCCTCTCAAGGGAGTGATGTGTCATCACGGCAAGAGCGCCGGGCGCCGGGCACACCCTGGGCGCTCACGAAATGCCTGTTACCCTCACCATGGTGGCCTCCCGGCCGAGGGGCATGCTGGTTCCTCCCGTGCTCCTCGGAGCCAATATGCTGGGCGAGAGGACGCCCCCAGGCCCGCGAGGAGGTGGGAGGGGATCTGTCACCTTGGCTTATCTTCCAGAACCCTGAGATGCCGCAGGATTATGGGATGAAGTTAGGGGTCAGGAGGAGAGGGGGTGGCTTTGCTCCGCGGGCCAGTTTCCCACTCCCTGATGGCACCAGGAAAACAGTATTAATACTTCTTGGCAAGAAACAAATAACCTTCAGCCCTGGAAAGTTGGCTCGGGGAGAGGGTGCCTGCCCCAGCTATGCTATTTGAGAAGAACAGGCTTTCCCAGCTGACACGGAATCAAAAGTGATGGAATCCAAGCCTCTGGCACCGTCTCCCGAGGAAATTGGGCTGCTTCTGGGGAGACGGACGATGGATGGCAGAGCCGTGGGGGGAGAGGACCAGGACGTCCTAAGGTCTGGGTTCTGTCTGTAAACACGCAGGCCTCCACGTGGGGAAGGAGGTGCCGGAGCGGAGTGTGGCCTCGGGCACTGAGACAGCGGGGGACCTGCCCGCCAAGCGTGTCCGTGCGTCCGCCCTGCCTCTGGACGGACCTGCCCGGGCAGGGGTGCTGAGGGCAGGGCCTTCTCTGATGGGGGCAGGAGCCGCCGGTGTGGCCGAGGGGGGCGTCTGCTCGGCCGAGACAGCAGCACGCCCGGCCCCCTTCTGTGGCCCGTGCCCGGCCGGCTGGCGCGGGAGGGCGCTGTCCGGCTGTGCGACTTGGTATATGGCACATCGTGCGAGGCATATACTCGCACTTGGCGAGTATGGAACACGGCAAATTCAGTCTGGTCTTCTGTCTTTGTTCGGACGGCAATTACTTAGGCGTATCATAAACACCGGGGGGACTCAGTCTGTTAGGCGTCTGCCTTTGGCTCAGGTCAAGATCCCGTGGTTCCTGGGGTTTGAGCCAGGCCAGGACGGTGGCCGCAGGTGCACAGGAGCCTTCCCACGCTGACCCCTGAGCTGGCGCACGATTCTCTGAGCCCTTTCTGTCCCCCGTCTGCGTCACGGTCCGGGCCCCAAGCTGGAGGCAGAAGGGGAGAGGCCTGCAGTACCCCTGGCTGCAGCCCCGGGGCGGGGGTCACCGCACACCCCTCCCCCTCCACGGCCACATGCGAAAGGCGAGCGGGCAGGGGCCTGGTGACGCGAATGGGGCAGACGTTTCCGAAGGCCGCGTCTGGGGGCCCACGCCGTGTGCTGCAACGGTGGCTTTGGTGCTGGCAAAGGGCAGGACCCTTGAGGGCCGAGGTTGTCCAGCAGAGGCAGCGTTGACCCCTGGAGATAGTCGGCAACACCCGGAGACGTATGTGTGTCTCACAACCGGCAGGTGGCCGGAAACACGGACGACCTCGCCCGCCCAAATGTCCCCAGGGCTGGGGTTCAGCAACTGTGTCCCGAGCGCTGCCTGGAGGGCTGGTCTACCTCGTGGCCGGGCCCCCAGCCCACGGTCCCAGCAGGACAGAGCGAGAGCTTTTGATGTCCCACCGAGGGTCCGAGGGTTGGCCGGTCCTCTGGCAGCTCCCAATGTCCTCAAAGACTGGGCGCCAAGGTGGCTAGAGCTCCAGGGACACCATGTCCTGCGGAGGTGACTGGGCCGGGGGACCCTGCTCTAGTCTAATGAGGTGAAGGGGCGTCTCTGGGTGAGTCCGACGTGAGCCAGAAATAGTGTTAGGAAAACACTCAGATATCTCATGCTCAGTCTACCTACCGGCCGGATGACGTACCCGCAGAGCTTGGGGACCTGAGACGATCTGTGGATCTGGGGGTTATTGCGGGTCAGGGAGTCAGGCGGGGCCTGGCCGGGTGGTTCCTCAGCTCCAGGAAGTTGGCGCGGGACGCCGCAGGCTCGGCTGGGCTACGACGGAGGCTCAGAGGCTCCCGCGCTGATCTCCACAACATGCTTCAGGTCCCCCGGGGCGTCCCAGGAGACGGGAGGAGAATGCAGTCGTTCGTGATGCTTGGGCCGGGAAGCTGGCATCCCGGCCTGTCTCATCTGCCATACTTACTGGTTAGAGTAGATCCAGAGGCGGTGGGGGGCTGCAGACCCCAACCCTCTGTGGGGTGCGGGTCAAAGAAATGGCAGCTGTCTTCCATTCCTCGCTCCGGATTCACCCCGGAATGAAGGGACTGTGTGCCAGGGGGTAGGGGAGCCCGGACACTGAGATACAGGGTCTTCTGGGACGGCCATGTTCTGTGGAAAGTAGCACCTGACAGACGCTTTCTCGTGGCAGGTGGTCCGCCCTTTCCTTTTTTCCCGGTGAGCACCTTCTGCCCCTCACCCCACATTCATGCATGATTTCCCGACTCCAGAAGACCTACACACTAGTCCCCATGATCCCCAGTAATGTGGCTCCCTGGCCCAGACAGTGCCTGCCTGGTGTCAGGGTGATAAGAACGGTCCCTGAGCCTCCAAGGGGGAGTGTGGAGGAAGGGGGAAAGTTCCAGAACAAGCAAGGGCTGCACTCGCTTCCTCGTGGGCACAGCATGGCAGAGAGGACCAGTGGGGACTCAGTGATGGCCCCGGGGAAAACTGGTTGTAATGGGGAGGGCCAGCCAGCCAGCCGTAGCATGAGTACCACTATTTCGGTGTAGATGTAGGCAGGGAGGTCCACGGTTCCTGTTTAGCCTCTCGTGTTAAGTGTGTGCAATAGAGTTTGAAGTGTGTTGACACCGAGTGCCCCTGGGAGGGGGAGGAGCCTGTGGCCCTGGCTTGTCCCTCACCGGAGTCCTCAGGACTCTGCCAGTGACTTCAGTCTGTGCCTGGGGCTCCTCTCCTTCCTTTGCCTCCATGTGTCACCCTTGATGCCCACATGAGCTGTGCTCTCCCTATAGACCCATCTTGGGTGTAGACTCATCTTTGGTCATTGAAATCACTACCAATTCTCCCTATAGACCCATCTTGGGTGTAGACTCATCTTTGGTCATTGAAATCACTACCAATTCTCCCTATAAACCCATCTTGGGTGTAGACTCATCTTTGGTCATTGAAATCACTACCAATTCTCCCTATAGACCCATCTTGGGTATAGACTCATCTTTGGTCATTGAAATCACTACCAATTCTCCCTATAGACCCATCTTGGGTGTAGACTCGTCTTTGGTCATTGAAATCACTACCAATTCTCCCTATAGACCCATCTTGGGTGTAGACTCATCTTTGGTCATTGAAATCACTACCAATTCTCCCTATAGACCCATCTTGGGTGTAGACTTGTCTTTGGTCATTGAAATCACTACCAATTCTCCCTATAGACCCATCTTGGGTGTAGACCCGTCTCTGGTCATTGAAATCACTACCAAATATGGCAACCAACACCTGTTTGCATGGAGATTCCAGGCAGAGAAAGCAGGCCAGACACATACAGACACCCGCAGAGCTGGTGGTAGGTTCCAGTTAGTCACAGACATTCCCGAGGTGCTGGGGCACGTGGGGGTGGCCACGAGGAACACAGGCTGCCCCCTAACTGGCCTTCAAAATCACCCTATGTCCTGTGGCATTTATTTGCAGCCCACGACCCCCCTGTTCTTTCCAGGACTGGAGCCTTCCTGGTGTGAGTGATAAACGGCGGTGGCTTGGCAGAGAATGGCACCCGGGACGCTCCTGCCTTCCTCCTGTGGCAAGGGCCCTATTTACGTAGCTATTTCCTCCCCCAGTGGGTGTGCAGCAGAGGCTGGTTTATTTACAGTAAGGCTCCCAAAGAAATCATGCAGAAAACGCCTTGTGGTGTATGCGGTCTTGTGTACTTAGTCTGTTTCTTGGGAACATATGTTCTACCGAAAAGGAAATCCGAGAACTGGACCCTCGGGGAATACTGGGAAGCGAAAGCCTCTCACCTTCCTGATCCCGCACGATAGGAGGGTGCTGTTTCTGCAGGACGTGCTCAGTGAGGTTCCGGGCGCCCCGTGCCCCAGCCTCCACCGCCCGCCTGGGGGCCGCCCCAGAGAGCTACACATAACAGGGCAAAACAAGGGGAGGCAGGGGGTTCTGTCCAGCCTCTGGGGCACCTGCAAATCACGAACGGCCTCCAGCCCATAGGTAAAGCTGAAAGGCTTAACGGTTAGTGTGGGGTGTTCTCCAGACATGGTCGGCGGCCAGAGCTGGGTGGCGAGTTCGGTGATTCTAAGCCCTGACCACACGGTAAATTCACCCCCAACTTCTGGGTTGGAGCCCGGGTGCCACTTCGTTCAGATTTTCGGGGTGATCCTCAAGTGCCCTCCGGCTCGAGGACCAGAACCAGCAGGCTTCCGGCAGACGGAGGTGACGCACATAAGCCCCGTGGTGTAAGACCTCAGGCCAGCCCCGTGGAGACGTGTCCTTGGGATTCGGTGAGCCTGGCTCTGACTGGCCACTCAGGGCACCCAAGGCTGACCGTGTGCTGGGATGGTTTGTGTGCATGTTAATTTGGCCTTTGTTGTCATGTCTATTCCCACGGGGAAAAAAGAAACACAACAAGACACAACACAATTCAGTGAACGGTACAGATGGCTGGGCCCCTGTGGTCCTTGTTCATCTCTGGACGTTTGTGTTTCTGACCCCCAGGACAGACCTGCTCTAAGTTTTGTCCAGAAAAGTCTGAACTCACTGTGGGGTCCTGTTAATTCATCCCGGAGGAGCAGGGGAGGACCCAGAGTGACAGCCTCTGCGTGGGACAGACTTGGGGAGACAAAACGGACAGGGAGAGAGCCCGCGGAGGGGCAGGGACTGTTACAAGGGTCCTGGAAAGGGCAGGGTTTCACCAGGTTCAGGAGCTCGGGTGGCAGGCTCCCAGCCTGGGCCCATGGTCACAGGACCTGTCCCGTGTTCCCAGTTGCTTGGGACTCCGGGGACTGTGCCCTCCCTGGGGCAAAGCTGTTTAGTGTGTAGTGAGGTCAACCAAACACCTACTGACAACACTCCGTGACCCAGCCATCCCGTCCCTTTATACGCACTCAAGACAAATTAGCACACGTACCCACCAAGAAGACCTGAACAAAAGTGCATATAGAAGAAAGTGTGGTCCGTCCACACACGGAATAGTATTTGGCCACGAAGGTGGATGGCACACTGGCACCTGCTACCCCGCGGATGAACCTCGAAAACATCACCGGCAGCGGGAGAAGCCAGAGCCAAAGGCTGCGTGTTCGGTGACTGCTCGCGTGGGCTACCTGGAACAGGTGCACGCACAGAGTCAGGACACAGGTCGGTGGCTCCCGGGGCTGCAGGGGGCCCAGCGGGGAGGCTGGGGGCTTCTATGGTGAAGCCAAAGAACTACATGGAGTGGTGTTTGCCCAACACCCTGAACATACCAAATGGCAAGGAATTCTTCACTTTAAAACGACTGGTTTTATGTTATGTGAACTTTGCCTTAATCAATTTTTAATTTTTTTAATGTTTATTTTTGAGAGAGAGAGAGAGAGAGAGAGAGAATCCTAAGCAGGCTCCAGGCTCTGAGCTGTCAGCACAGAGCCCGACGAGGGGCTTGAACCCATGAACCATGAGATTGTGACCTGAGCCGAAGTCGGACGCTCAACCCACCGAACCACCCAGGCGCTCCCACCTTAATGAATTTGTAAACAGTTTTTAAGAAGCAAAAGCTTGCATGTAGCAGCTTTGTCCATAGCAGTCCCGAACCAGAAGTGACCCAAATGTCCACCAGTCTCAGAATAAAGTGTGTTTTATCCGAATGCTGGCGTTCTGCTCGGCGAGGACAATGGGTGATTGCTCAGTCACGGCGGATTCTCGAATCCCTGGTGCTGGGGAGGTAGTGCGCTTACAACGTGTGGGTCTGGGCCTTGGAGGTCAAGGGCGCACAGGACCAACCCGTGGCAGCAGGCGTCGAACTGTGGCCGTCTCTGGAGGGGATTCTGGGCTGGCGAAATGTTCCCTGTGTTGATGTAGGGACAGTGACGTGAGTGCATACAGTCGTCAAGACGAATCAAGATGCATCCTACGATGAGTGCTTGCTGTATGTAAATTCTACTTCAGTAAAGACAATTCTAAGAAAGGGAAAAGATCTATTTAGGGAAATAGAAACATTAACTACGGGACGTGGACCCTCCAGCTCCAGGCTGGCCCACGCTCGTACGGGCTGCCCTACCGGCGGGTCCTCCTCTGTGCCTGGCGTCACCCGAGTCCAGCTCGGCCTCTCCGCCTCCACACGGCTTTGCCATTAACTGCTTTGCACGTCTGTCCCCAGCGGGTCTGAGATCCCTCACTCGGGGGCAAGACTGGGTCTCACTCCCTGTGGGGTCGCTGGCCTGGTGGAGCAGGGGCTCGGAGACCGTGGAGTCCCCCTGGCCACAGTGACCTCAGGTGTCCCGGCCAGACGTGGGAGGCATCCACAGCGCTGCTTGGCGTTTTCCCACATACCCACAGGAGCCCCGAGGGGGAGGGGTGTTTGGACCAGACTCTCCGTGTCCTCTGTCCAGTGGGTGCTGACTTCCTGGCCTCACTTAGCCAACAGCCACCACTGTCCATCACCAGCCCGGTGGACTGAGATCTTGACCCCAGGACGACTCCCATGGGACCACTGGCCCCGCCCTAGGCTTTGGGGTGGGTCCCGGGAAGCCTGGACAAGGGCTTCCCAGACTTTCCGGGAACCCCGGCCACCCAGCATCCCGGGAGCACACGGACTCTGACTCAGAGCGTCTGGGGTAAGGGGGCTGATGCCCGGGCCCCAGGCTGCCTCTGACTTTGAGGGTCTGGAAGGTCTGGCAGCCCCTCGGGTAACAGACGCCAGACATGCATGTTGGTGTGTGCGGCGAGCCGGCCCCTGTGTTCAGGAGCGTACCTGAAACTGAGGCCCAGAACCCACCAGGCAGCGACCCAGGTGACATCACCGAGGCGGGCTCACGGCACCCAAGCCCTGAGCGTTTGCCCCATCACCCCTGCCCCCTCCCGCTCCACCCAGAACTTCTGCGCCCCTCTCTGCATCTGGAGGCCTGCCGGGCGTCCCTCGCCGCTTCCCCTCCAGCTGGAGACTGGCGTCCGGGAACGCCCCTGCAGCAATGCCACAAGGGTTCACAGTTTCCAGCGGGCTATTTGCAGAATCCTGTCTTTGCCCCGTTTGAAGCTCACGCTGGCCTAGTTGGAAGGGGCACTTGCTGGGACCGTCTGTCCTACACTCACCCCATGGGCCGCGCAGAACAGAGGGGGAGTGAATGTCCCCAGCTGGGGCCCTGTGCTGGCCTCAGTCCCTCCCAGGCCCCGGCGGGTGTGCGAGGAGCCCGGCCCCCAAACCAGGTCTGGTGTGGGTCAGTGCCAGGTTCTCTCTTTCCCCTGCCACGTGTGCCAGCCCCCCCCCCCCCCCCGCCACGGGGCCTGTGGGGACCAGGGCGCCCCGGGGCCCTCTCCACGGCCCGAACGAGGCTGAGGAAGGGATCTGCGCAGGCCTGTGCTGGCTGGGCCTTTCTGTTTCAGGAGTGCTCTGCACCAGCCCACAGGTGGACGGTCCCTCCAGGCTCCTGTCCTTCTTGGAGAGTGGGGGGCACCATAGTCCCCGGAGGACGTGTGGCCACACAGACCACTGGGCCCTGCCCCAGGATCTCGGGATCCAGTCAAGTTTGGGGTTGAGCATGGAATCCACCTGAGGTCCTCCTGCCCGTCTGGGATTCATGCTCGGAGAACCATTGGTTTGTGTCAAAGGGTCTCAGGATCCGTTGGGGGCAATGCCAGGTCTATGGACCACATCCCTGTCTCCTGAGACTGCAGAGTGTGGACTGTGGCCCCAGAGGTGTCCGGGCCCCCGTTTCCTATCCAACCTTTGCTGAGTGGGGACAGCAGGCTGCTTCCTTCCACCAAACCTCAGTCTTCCAATCTGTAAAATGCATTAACATTTCCATCTCTAGGGGTGCGGCTGGGTAGGGACCACAGGGCCTCCCAGTGTGTTCTCAGGGGCGTCAGCCGACGGGGGGGTGTCCCCGGGAAGAGCTGTCCCGGGTACTGGGCGTGAGGCCTGTGGCTGTGTGTCCCGAGTTTTGCCTGGATTGCCCTGAGCCTCGACTGCTCTCTGGGAAGCGGGAGAATACCCCCCTTCAGCGCCCATTCTGCTGCCCAGAGGCCTCTCGAGGTGCTAAATTGAGAAATTGCCAGGGTGGGGTGTTCCCTGGGACCCCACGACTCCACTCCCGCGAAGGTCTGAGGCCCTTTCCCACGCCTAAACCTGGTGAACCCAGGGCACCTCCGCTCTCCCTGAGAACTCTCCAGACCTCCGGGGGTGAATTCTGCAGAATCCCTCTGCTGGAGCGCTGGCCTGGACCGCCCAGTTTGGGAGAACTGCTTGTTTACTTTGGCACGTGGGCCAGCTCGTGTTTGCTTTCCTGCCCTGGACTCCCCTTGGCCAGCCCACACCCTGTTTCTCTGGAACAAGGCCTCTCCAGCCTGGCATCAGGCTCCCTCTTCCTGCACCGGGGACCGTGACTCCCACACCGTGTCCCCGCGGCCCCTGACACCCGTCCCCCACACCGTAAGCGGTGCAGATTCAGTTAGCGCAGGAGGGACAGAGGCCGCTCACAGGGCGAGGTCCTGACGCTAATCAGTCCTGCCTCCGGCTGCGGGCTTCCCACAGAGCCTCCCCTCCAGGAGCTGCGGGCAGAGGCATCGGGCTGTGAGGTCCCCTGGAGGAAAGCCGCACCTTGAATCATCCAGCTCTGGGCAGAAGTCACGGGAGCAGAGGCCAGGGGACGGGAGGCTGACTGTTCACAGCACGCGTGCTGGGGAGAAAGAGAAGCCAGGACGGGACTGGTCTCTCCCCCCAGAGGGAGCTGGCCTGGGAGATGGGGGGTGGGGGGGTGGAGGGTGTTCGGGGCACTCTGGGCTGAGGCCTGACTCCCACAAATGGGAAGACTCCTCCATGAAAGGACACCCCAGCCAGGTCGGGACATAGCCCACCGTTGTGTGAGTTCCCAGGGCCCCGCGCTCAGGCTTCTGGCGGCCAAGTTTGGATCGGGAACTTAGATGTGACCCCTGAACCCCTGGCTTGTTGGGGTTTACTTTGAGGCTGGAGTCCAAGGCACTTCGTGACGGGGTCCCCGGAGCCACCTGTGTCTGGAGGGATGGGGGCAGCTGGGCGCCAGCTGAGTGAGGGCGCCCGTGGCCCCCCCGGGCCCTGGAATCCTGTTTCCGGCAGAAGCCTGGCCTCTCTACCTTCCGCAGAGAAAGCTGCCCGGCGCCTCCTGCACCTGCCTTTTCATTTCTTCTATCTTTTCCGCTCTGCTCTTTCTCTGATGAAGTGGTCAGCGCCCCAGGGTCGTGCCCTTACCTCCGCAGGCGCTTGGACTCCGTTTGGGTGTCTCTGTCACCCGGACTTCCCGTCTGCCGTGGCCATGATAGGGGCAGACGAGGGAATCCGGCCCCGTGGTCCCCGATGTCAAAGCAAACACTGCTTCTGTGGAGAAAGGTCAAGGTCCTCCCCCAAGAATGTTTTGTGGTCCCTGGGGGTGGGGGTTCACCCACCAGCAAACACCCCATGCACGATGCTCCCTCTGGTTTGAGCGAGGCGTGTTGGGGTGGAGAAGCCCAAGCCCGGGTCCCGGTGCTGCTGTGACAGGTTTGGTGGGACAGCAGAGCTGTGGCCGAGGCCGGGCTAGGGGGGTCGGAGGGCACTGGGGCTCACCGACCAGGGGGCAGAGGGGCCCACGTGTGTTCTGATGGCATTGGGAAGAGGTCCACCCCGCGGGGCTCCAGACACAGGATCCACCCGGCTTTCTCTCCAGCCACACCCCATACTCAGTTTCCCCCACCTTTCAGAGGGCGATGAACCTGGTACCTAGTGCCCGGGTCGCCGTGCGCACTCAGGTGACTCCGTCCCTTCCGAGCGCCCCGAGCCTCCCGGGGCCCAGCTATCCACACCTGACTGCGTTTGCAACTGTCGATGGCCGTGTTCCCTCCAGGCTCCCCCTGGGGACTCACAGACCAGCGGCCTCCACCTTCTCCCGCCATCGATCGCCAAGGGGGACTGCCCTCCGCTGTGTGTCTCTCTCTTTATTTTTTTAACTTTACTTATTTATATGGAGGGAGGGAGGGAGAGAGAGAGAGAGAGAGAGAGATCCCAAGCAGGCTCTGTGATGCCAGCATAAAGCCCAACGTGGGGCCCGATCCCACAACTCTGGGGTCACGACCCGAGCCCAAATCAAGAGCTGGACGCTCACCGGACTGAGCCCCCCAGGCACTCCTCCCCTGTGTGTCTCTTCATGCAAGAGGGTGACCTTTACAACAAAAGGACTTTTCGGTAAAAATTGGGTCTCAGGCCCCACGTGGACGCACGAGGCCAGTCTGAGTTTGGAGAAACGGAGGGCACGTAGTGTGGTTTTGTCACCGAGTGTGGACCCTCAGTCCCGGTGCACGGGCTGTGTGTTTGGCACTTGCTACGGGGCCCGAGCAACAGTGTAGGGACGTGTGGGCCCTGCATCTGCCCTGGCTTATGGGGTGAGGGCTTGCATGGCACCGGGCAGGCTGCCTGCGGCCGTCTCCTGCCTCAGACGGGCTCCCTTGCGGCCCCCATCCCTCCAGTGAGTATCGCAGGAGGACACGGGAATCGCAGGGAAGTACCAGTAACGACAGAGGACGGGACGGCTCAAGCAACCGGCTGTCTACTCTGGAGAAGCTGGGGGAAACGTGGGTAAACGGGGGCCTGTGAGCTGTCAGCGGCCAGATGTCGGAGACGGAGCCCGGCTGTCCCTCGCAAGGCTGAGGCCAGCCAGCCGCCACGGACGAGGGGACAACGTGCGGGGTACCCGTCAACGGCTGGCATTGCCCACACGGGCCACCGCGTGGAAGAATCTTGAAAGCGCTGTGAGAGAAGCCAGACACAGAAGGATAAGTGGCAAACGACTCCATCCGCAGGGACTGTCCCGGCAGGCAAATCCGCGGTGATGGGAAGCAGCCTGGGGCCGGGTGAGGCCTAAGGAACGCGGGGTTTCTCTCGGGCACCAGGAAGATGTGCTGAAGCGCACGGAGCGCACGGCGGGGAAGGGTCCACATCTCTGGGGACCCACTGGCAGCCGCGGCTCCCGACGCTTCAGAGGGCTCGGTTGCACGGCACCCGCACTGCATCTCGGTAAGGCTGTCACCAGAAGCGAGGGGCTGAGACGCGTTCGGCCCTTGACGGGGTCCACTCCGGACAGAGCCGGCGTCGGCAGGAACAGCTCGGGGCAGCCCAGGTCGCCCCGTCGGGGCGTCAGAGTCTGCGGCCGTCTGGGACAGGGTGCGGGGCAGACGCCGCCCGGCGGCCCACGGAGGTACCGCGCTGACTTTCCACCCCGTGTCCCCAGACTTCGCAGACCTTCCTCAGGGCCACGCCCGGGGAACACAGGCCCTTGCTGCCGGCCCTGGCGCGGGGACCCGACTCCCGGCCGGCCTGTCCCGACCCCCGCACGGTGCCACACGTCCGCGGCCGGGGGATCGGGTTCGCAGGGCCGTGGGCGGGGGTGGGGGGGTGGGGGGGGTGGGGAGCCAGGACACCTTCGAAGGTAAGAGGTTCCTCCCCGGAGATCCGTCCCCGGGGCTTACACACGCAGGGCCCCTCCGGGTTCTCTGGGTTCTGCTTCAGCATCTGCGCTGTGGCGGTAATGACGCTTGGATGGCCGGGCAGCCTTGAGGGAAGCAGACAGCTTTCACGGCCTGGAAACCGGTGACGTGGACGTTGTGGGAAGCCTGGAAACCGTTGAGGTGGACGTGGAGGGAAGCCTGGAAACCATTGAGGTGGACGTCGTGGGAGGCCTGGAAACCGTTGAGGTGTATGTCGTGGGAGGCCTGGAAACCGTTGAGGTGGACGTCGTGGGAGGCCTGGAAACCGTTGAGGTGGACGTCGTGGGAGGCCTGGAAACCGTTGAGGTGGACGTTGTGGGAACCCTGAAAACCGGTGAGGTGGACATCGTGGGAGGCCTGGAAACCGGTGACGTGGACGTTGTGGGAAGCCTGGAAACCTGTGACATGGACCCCCAGGAAGGCCTGGAAACCGAGGAGGTGGACGTCGTAGGATGCCTGGAAACCAGAGATGTGGACGTCGAGGGAGACCTAGAAACTGATGAGGTAGACGTTGTGGGAGGCCTGGAAACCGTTGAGGTGGACGTGGAGGGAAGCCTGGAAACCGTTGAGGTGGACGTCGTGGGAGGCCTGGAAACCGTTGAGGTGGATGTCGTGGGAGGCCTGGAAACCATTGAGGTGGACGTCGTGGGAGGCCGTGAAGCCCACCCCAGTGCAGGCGGGACCGTCACTCAATGGGACGGGCAGCTAGCGAGCCGCCCTGGCCTGGGCAGGCGCACACACACCCCGGCCCGCCCGGACCTGTGGAGCTGATGTGCAGGCCCAGGGGTCGGGCGGACGCGGGGACAGCGAGCTGAGTCGGGGCGGACCGTCCGACGGGGCGGGGAGGCGGTTTTGCGTCCCGGGCGCAGAGAAGCCCCCGCTCCTCCCTGCTGTTTGTCTCCCCCGTGCGGCTCCTTTTACCTTCACTTCTGACACTGCGGTCCCCAGATGTGACCTCTCCCCACACCGAGCAGGTCTCAGACGGCAGCTGGGTGTCCAAGATTTCCGCTCAGTTCTCACACCATCTACCTGGAGACGGCGTCAGATGGCGCGCGCCAGGGGCTCAGTGCCGCAAGCCCCCCTCTCCGACCCTAAAAGCCAGAGCACGTCCAGACTGTCACCCGAGCTTCTGACCAACAGCTTATAGATCGGAGCTTCCCGCGTCCCTCCTTCCTCGGGTTCCACGAATTTGCTAGAGCGGCTCCCAGAAGTCAGAGAAAACTATCATGGGCTGGATCCCCAGTCTGGCGTAAGAGGGTGGAAGTCAGGAGCTGGGGACGGAAGAGGTGCGCGTGGCGGGGGTGGGGGAGGGGTGTGGGGCTTCCGCCCCTCCCCCCGGCGGCTCCTGCGTCCGGCAGCCCGCGGGTCCCTCCACCTTGTGCTTGGGGGATTTTATGGAGGCTTCGCGACGAAGCTTCCGACGAAGCAGGATGGATCCTTGACTCCATTCTCAGCCCTTCCCTCTTCCCGAAGAGAATGGGGGCAGGGCTGAAAACCCCAGTCTCTAAACATCTCCCGGTCTTTCCAGCAACCAGCCGGCGTCGGGGGGGCCACCCCATGGCCCCCCCCTCCCCCCCCAGAGTCGCCTCGGTAGAACAAGACACTCTTAACACCGAGGACGTCCCAAGGGTTCCGGGAGCCAGCTGTCAGGACCCAGCGTCAAACGAAAGATGCCCCTCGTTCTCTTATCGCCTGAGAAATGACAAGGGTTCCGGGAGCCGTGTGACAGGAACCGGGGCAGGGGTCCAAATGGCAGTCGCCCAAGGGCACGTGGCCTTCCTGTTACAGGCTGGAAGGTCCGTGCCAGGGCACCGTAAGGCCAGGGCGGTGTAACCTGTCATCGCAGGAAGCCTTCCTGAGCCCACAGGGGTGCAGGACCCGGCAGGCGTGGGTCCCTGCCCTCCTCCACTCAGCCCCGTCCTCCACCTCCGTTTTTCGGGAGCCTCTCCCCCTCCTCACAGCCCTCCTGCTTCCAACCCCACCCAGCACCACTCAAGTTGTCCTCAGCCTCCCGGCCTGAGCTGCCAGGGACTCCTCCCTGTTTTAATTTCTAATTGCATTTCTAATTTTTTTTTAATTTCTGATTTTTTTTAGTTTTAATCTTTCTCTTTAAGGAGAGCTGCCGCGGACCTCAGGCCCACGTGCGTGAAAATGGACACCAAGGGAAGAGAACCGCGCCCCTCAGTCCACCGGTTCCTCACACAGCCCACCGGCCGGTCAACAGACCCGCTCTCTCCTTTCCAGCTTGGATGTATCTGGAAGGCTGTGCACGGCAGGGAGAACCCAGAGGGACAGGGGCGGCCCCAGCAGGCTGAGCCAGGTGCACGGTGCCCGCCCCCCACCTGTAAAGATCCTCCGGTCTCCCCACGCAACTGTCCCTGTCTTTCCATTTCTTCCTTTGTCAGGTGCCAGGAACGCGGCGCATTCCTCAGAGCCTCTCCATGCTTTGCTCTGAATCTCACACGGGGCTTACCCAGGACAGCGGCAGCCAGGCTCCTGCTCCTTGCACCTCCCCAGCAGGAACTTGTGCATGTCCCCAAAGCCACCTGTCCTCCCCTACGTGGACACATAGCTGGTGGACAGGTGGACAGATCACTCTCAAATTGCGGGTTGTGGATGGTGTTACGGGCTGTGTCGCGTTCCCCCAGAATTCGTAGCTTAACGTTCTCGTCCCCGGCGTCCCCAGAATGTGGCTGTGTTTGGCCATGGGGTCTTTGCAGGTGTAATCATCGAGGATGAGGTCACCAGGCTAGGCCCTAATCCAACCTGACTGGGGGCCTTCTCAGAAGAGGAGATCCGGACACAGACGTGCGGGGAGAGACAACCAGTGAGGACACGGCGAGGGTGGGGGATGGTATCTACACCCCACGGAGAGCGGCCTGAGGGAAAGTCGGCCCTGCCCTCGCCTGCGTCTCGACCTCCAGCCTCCAGGACTGGGAGGAAATACGTTTGTGTTGCTGAAGTGCCGATCTGTGGTGTTTGCTCTGGTCGTCCGAGCAGACTAGTACGGGTGGACCGGTCCCTCCGTTGGGGGCAGGGCCGACAGGTCAGAGGAGGAGCGGGAAGTCCCGCCCGGCCCGAGCCTCCCACACGGGCCACTGGGACCCCCTCGGAGCTCGCTTCCTGCCAAGATTCGGGCCACGTCTTCACATCCCCTTTCCACTGTGCACGACTGTCTCTGGGTCCGAGTCTCGCCTTCTGGTAAGGACGCTGGTCATACTGGGTGACCAGTGACCTCATTTTACCTTAATGACCTTGGTCAGGGCCCCATGTCTAAATAAGGCTGCGTTTCGAGGCATGGGGGGGTCAGGACTCCAACATATCTTGTTTCGGGGAGACACAATTCCACCCGAAACAGTTCCCTTGGGTCACTTCAGAGGCTGGGCCTGGGTGCGGGGCTAGCCCTGCGGGCGAGCCAGGCAGGTCCCCCCCCCCCCCCTCCCTGGGCGCCACGGTGCGAGCCCTCCAGCCCCTGCTCCTCGGAGGATGGACACAATTATGGCACCTCAGAGGTGTTCACACCTCCCTGAGCAGAGGCCTGGCTCTAAAAGCCCGGAGCAGGCTGCGGGTGGTGTTCGAACATTCAAGCAAGAGAGGCCAGCCCAGGGCTCGGCCGTCCAGGAGGTCAGGGTGCAAACGTTTCAGGACTCTTGGGGGGTCGGCGGGCTGAGAAGGAGGGGGCGGCGAGGCCCTGCTGAAAGCTGGGGGCTGGTGTCTCCGGGGGGTGGGGCGGACCCACGGAGGCAGTGGCAGCAGCTTAGAACCAGGAGCTGCTGGTGTCGGCGGGCAGAGAAAGGGATCTGAATCCCCAGAAGGGCTGATGGGGCAGGGGGCAGGTTGGGTGGTTCCCGATGGAGGTTGGGGCTGAAAGCACCCGAGTGGACGTGCTGTTCCCAGGCCGTGCTGGGGCCGGCTGCCTCCTGTCCCGATGCGGTAACAGCTCGAGGACCCCGGGAAGAGACTGTCCTGCCAGCAGCCTGCCCTCTGGCTTTCCCTGAGCTGGAGCACGGTCACCCCCCACCCCTTCCCCCGGACAGGGCTGAGTGCCGATGACAGCTCGAAAATGACCCTGCTGGAGGCCACCTCCAAGGTCAACACGCGCCTTTGGGCCGGAATCTGTGGGTTTCCAGGGCCTAAACGGAAGCCTTCGGTGATGCCGATGAGGGGGAAAGACCACGATCTTCCGGACGGGGGAGAAGGGTGGCTCGTGACTGGCTGGTTTTCCAGCGTCGGGACTGGATCCGGTGGAAGCCTCAGAACCAGTGTCCGTGTCTGGAAAGGATTTTACGATCAGGTGGGAGTCACCAGACGGGCGTCTGTCTCGACGGGGGCTGTGTGATCCTGTCCAGAGACCTGTGTCTGTTTGTGCCTGTTCCGGGGGGGACTTGGGCGTGATCCCACACGGCAGCTTGGGGACCCGGGACGTGACTTCTCACGTTCTTTTAATACCCTGGAATTCTGCGATTAGAAGGCACTGGTGGGAGTGGCCGCCTGAGATAAGAGGAACAGCCACGAACCCGACCAGAATTGGAGATGTCCAGCTGGAGGGAGCCCTTTCCCCCGAGCCAGCACCCGAACATCTAAATTCGGGCTGGTGCCCACGGGCTTGCATTTCGGATGTGCTGCTGACACGGGGCAGGGCCGAGTGCACCTGACGGCTGACTGCTTCCTGGGGAACCTGGCAGCCTCACACTGCCATCCCCGGGCGTTCGGGCCACGCGGGCCTCTTTATCGCCTCTTTATCGTGAGAGATCTCCCATGAGAGACACAGTACAGAGGGGCTGATGTCGGCTTCCTCTGACAAAAGCACTTTGCCGTGAATTCTTCTGACTGTGCGGACGGCACAGTCACCCCTGCGAGCTCTCTCTTCTCTGAAGTCTACGTTGGGATGTGAAGAATTCAGAAGCGAGGCTTCCCCACCAGAGTTTGCCTTTCAGACTTGTGTGTCTACAACTGTATTATTAGGTTGGGAGGTCAGTGGAGTGTGACCCGCGTTTTTTTACAAAGTGAGATAGGATGGAGGGGCGCCTGGGGGGCTCAGTCGGTTAAGCATTCGCATTGGGCTCAGGTCATGATCTCACGGTTCGTGGGTTCGAGCCCCGCGTCGGGCTGTGTGCCGACAGCTCAGAGCCCGGAGTCTGCTTCCGATTTTGTGTCTCCCTCTCTCTCTGCCCCTCCCCTGCTCACTCTCTCTCTGCCTCTCAAATAAACGTTTAAAAAAACCCAAAAAAGTGAAATAGGAGGGAATAGAAAATACCAGCGTGCACTAAACCCTCTTTCCCCCCACCCAACACCCCCCACCCAACATAAAACCCAAGATACCGTGATGCTCAGGTTGTGCCCACTCGCCTGCTGTGAACGAGCCCTTGGCCCCCCGCCCCCGCCCCCACCCAGCCCTGTCCTTGCTCTGTCTCCCACGCAGGGGATTTCCTCCATGTTGCAACTGGCCACCGCCTTCACTCACGTCGGTGCCCAGATGTCACCCCTTCTGAGAAGTCGCTCCTGACCCTGCTCCTTTCATTTTCACCCTTAACCCTCCTTCGTTTTTGAGATACTCATCACCACCTGCTGTGCTGTGACAGCCATGTGCCTCTTGCTGTGGGCCATCTCTGTCCTCAGGCTATCAGCTGCGCCTGGGAAGGGCCATCGTCTTCTCTGCCGTCTGCTCGGCGGCTAGCATGATGTTTGGCACACGGCAGATCTCAACAAATATTTGTTATTCTGCAAGGATGAAATGGCATCCTGCTGTCACTGAGCTGTGGGGTGGGGGAGGGGATCAACTACAATAATCCAAGCCCAAAGCCCAGAATAAAGCGTTGAGGAAATACTGGGCATTCTACTGCTTTAACTTGTCTGAACTTTCAGGATGGGCGCGTTCGTTATTTAAAAAAATTACAAATATGTCTTCCTGGGAAAGAAAGATATCCTGTGGTCCCCAACGAGATGGAGATTGGGGGATGGAATGATGTACTTTTAATTTTTTTAGAGTTAAAAAAATTTTTTTGTGTTTATTTATTTTTGAGAGACGGAGAGAGACAGAGGGGCAGAGAGAGAGGGAGGCACAGGATCTGAAGCCGGCTCCAGGCTCCGAGCTGTCCGCACACAGACAGACGTGCGGCTCGAACCCATGAACCGTGAGATCATGACCTTAACCGACTGAGCCGCCCAGGCGCCCTGGAGTCATGTACATTTAAAGTGGGAGCGCCCAAAGAGTACAGAGATTGACTGAAGCTTCTCATGTGATTTCCAAACGCTCCCACCCCGGGAGCCCGACAGGGACGTCCCTGTGGTCATGCTTCTGCACTTTCCGTGGTCACTAGAGCTTTGTATTTCTTTAAAAAATTTTTTTTAATGTTTATTTATTTTTGAGACAGAGAGAGACAGAGCACGAATGGGGGAGGGTCAGAGAGAGAGGGAGACACAGAATCCGAAGCAGGCTCCAGGCTGTGAGCTGTCAGCACAGAGCCCGACGCGGGGCTCGAACCCACGGACCGTGAGATCGTGACCTGAGCCGAAGTCGGACGCTTAACCGACTGAGCCACTCAGGCGCCCCTAGAGCCTTGTATTTCTGAGGCAAAAGGTATTTCCAGAACGCGCCGAATATTTTCAAATCCACAAATTCCCTGGGTCTCTGCGGCTCATTTTCAAAGTGCAGCGAATTCCCTATTTGGAGGGATGTGGGGGGAAGACGTCCCTGGACGCCAGGAGCTGCTACACGTCACCGCAGAAATATTCATCTCTCTTGAGTCTGCTTAATAACAGAAGCACTTCACACTCACACGTTCACACCGAACTTAACTGCGTGGTCATGACCTGGTCTGGGAAGATGCGTTTGACCTGGGAAGGAGCCAGGGTAGGAAGGAAGGTACCCGGAGAATGCACTGGAAGGCGCCCCGGCACACTCCTGGCGGAACGTCTGGTCTCACTCATCGCCGGGCCAGACCGCATCTCAGATAAGCTTACGTGCGGTTCTCAGAGCTAAGGGGCAGCCAACCCCAGAGGCCCGGACGGAAGCGCGTTCTCACGTTGGTCTCTGAGGTGAGTGTGGGTAGAGTTGGCGGCCGGCAGAGAACCAGGGGACAGCAGGGGTGCGTCCGCATCCTGCTGCGGGGACCAGCTACGTGTGGGCGAGCGTCGGCCTGGGGGACAAAAGGCTGCTCTGGCTTCCACTTTGTCCTGCTCAAACATTGCGGGAAAAACATCCCCAAGACCTTAGAAGAACACCCTTCTCTTTCCTTCCCTGAACTCTTTACTATTTTCTTGCTGTTGTTGCCCCCTGGTCCGTTCCCCAGGGCACCCGTGCTGAGCTTGCGTTCGTTATTCCTGTTAACTCCGTCAGGCTCTCCGGGAGGCCGGTGTTACTGCGTTCGTCTTACAGGTGTGAACAGCGAGCCTTCTCCGCGGTTCCGTGGCCGGGAGGGATGTGGTCCCTGGCACTGGAGGCCTGGAGCCTCTTCTGAGAAGCCTGGAGCCTGCAGGACCTTCTAGGGAAGCAGGTGGCAGTTCCCACGAGGACCCAGACAGCCTGGGCCACACATGCATCCCGCTTCCAGGAAGCCGAATGTTGACACCACCCCGGGGAACGGCTTCTTCCGCCCCCTCTTGTCTCTCGGGTTGGAGAGCGTGTCCGAAGGCTCCGGGGAAGCTCGGCTGGGGAGACCTTATGTTGCAATTGCACCTTGGGGAAACGCCGGCTGCCGGGGGCTACCCGTGGGAATTGATTTACATCTGGGCGTCTGTGCCAGTGGGCAGACCCATGGGGTGGACTTTGGTGCCGCGGCGAGGTGCCCGGGTGCCCAAGAAATGAAGGGACACCCCCGGCAGCCCTGAGCCCACCCGGGACCACTCAAACCTAACACAGCAGGGGTTCAGGGAGAGAGGAGCAGACAGAGAATTCCAACAACAGGTCCTGTGGGCAGAAGCCCCTGAAGGTCACCAGGCACAGCTGGGGGAAGCCCTCTCCCACAGAAGGGGAGGGTCACCTGCTGTGCTCTCGCCGGGACACGAGCACCGTCAGCCCGACGCACGCGGGAGCCACCTCCGGGGCACAGGACTTCCGTTGGATCTCCCAGGGAGTCTCCTGGGGCTTGTCCTCACCATAGCTTCAGTCCACACACAGGCTCACCTGCTTACCCAGCGGGTACCGATGGTCCCGACCGTGTGCCGTGCAGAGCTGTGGCTGTGAGCAGATGACCAACGTCCTTCCCACGGGGGGCGGACCTTCAGGGTAGGGCTGGCCCACATTTTCTATAGACATTTTAGGCTTTGGGGTTCCAGCGGTTTTGGCTACTCAGCCTCACGAAAGCACGAATGTCAAGACATGACACGAACCCGGGTGTGGCCATGTTCCGGGACGGCTTCATCTGAGAGACGGCCGCCGGCCCGTCCGAAGATTCGGCTCAGGCCGTGGGTTGCTGATCCTGCTCCAGTGAACAAGATGGGAAGAGACTTTCCACATTTAAGTTGCACCAACTTTATTTTTCTAACGCCTTTGTGGGACAGCTCCGTGCCTGGGGCTGATCTTAGAGCACCCGGCCCCAGTCCTTGACCCCTTGTCACCTTGCAGGAAGAGGTCGGGACAGCAGTGGGTGTCCCAAGACACCCACTTGCAAGACATGGTCTGTTATGGGCTGAGTTGTCCCGTCCGTGTGTTGAAGGCCTAACTGCCAGCATGTCAGAACGTGACCGCGCTTGGAGACAGGGTCCTGAAGGAAGCGATTACGGTACAGGAGGTCACTGGAGTGGGTGCTAATCCCGCATGACTGGGTCCTTATGAGCAGAGATCAGGACATAGACACTCACAGAGGTATGGCCACGTGAGGACACAGGAGGATGATGGCGTCTACACGGCAGGAAGGAGGCCTTCAGGGAAGCCAGCCGTGCCCATGCCTGCATCTGGGACTCCCAGCCTCCAGGACAGGGACAGAACAGTCTCCGTGGCCTCGAGCACCCCGTCTGTGGTGTCTCCTAAGGTCACCAAGCAAGCTTATAGCCCTGTCACGTCCCGAGTGTAGGAGACTCCCAAAGGTCAGAGCAGAGGAAGGGGCAGCCCTCCTCCCCCGGCCGGTCCTACAAGTGCTGGGAAGGCTCCCGGCTCCTTCTTTCTTCGGCAACATCCCCAGAAGGGCAGCGGCCCTGCCGGCCTCTCAGCTCCTCTGGGGAAGGTACCCATTTAGACGGACAGAGAGCGTGTGTAGAGTTGAGGCTGAGAGCCCTTCCCAGGCTGCACAAGGTGGAAAATATGCCTCGGACCAGTACACCACTGTGTGTGCGGGAGGGCCGTCGTGGCCCCAGCCGTCCCAGACCCCAGGAAGGGTCCGGCCTCTGGCGGCAGACGGCCTGCGGCAGAAACACTCGAGCCGGGTCCTGGCGTCAGAGGAGGTGGTGGCCCAAACTCCAGAGTCATTAGGAAAGCAAACAGCCAGCCACTGAGGTTTCTGCCGTGTGGGCGTCCAGCCCAGGCTGTTCATGAGAGCAGCCTGGCCGGTTCAAGAATAAATAATCCAATCAGTAGCTTCTAGGGTTTACGAAGGTTGAGAATCAGACTTCTAAGTTGTTGGGTTTTTTTGGTAACTAAAATTTCATTTCCAACCGTTGCGGTAACAAAATACCCGCGGTAATCCTGCAGGGAACGTGGCAACCTTTTAAGTAAACAGGGAAGAAAATTCGTGTTCCAATGGTTCCAATGGCCTGGGGGGGTTTTATAAGGGGAGGATTCCTGCAGGGGCGCCTGGGTGGCTCAGTCGGTTGAGTGTCCGACTTCGGCTCAGGTCATGATCTCACGGTCTGTGAGTTTGAGTCCCGCATCGGGCTCCGTGCTGACAGCGGGGAGCCTGGAGCCTGCTTCCGATTCTGTGTCTCCCTCTGTCTCTCTGCCCCTCCCATGATCACGCTCTGTCTCTGTCTCTGTCTCTCTCTCAAAAATAAATAAACATTAAAAAAAATTAAAAAAAAGAGTCTTTCTTTCTGGAGCAACTGGGGCACCTGGCTGGCTCAGTCAGTTAAGTCTGACATGGGCTCAGGTCATGATCTCACGGTTGATGGGTTCGAGCCCTGTGTTGGGCTCTGTGCTGACAGCTGGGAGCCTGGAGCCTGCTTCCGATTCTGTGTCTCCCTCTCTCTCTGCCCCTCCCCCAATTTGTCTCTCTCCAAAATAAATAAACATTTAAAAAATGTTTAAAAAAGGGAGAGGATTCTTACAATCAGTCCTAAAATGTAAACTGTCTTATAAGCTGAGAGTCAAGGGTACCCAAGAGGTCCCGTTTCAATGCCTGGGAACCCCTCTGGGCGTCTGCTTCTGGGGCCACCACCCTGAAGGTGGGACCCTGCCAGGCACGGCTCTGCCCCTCCCGACGGCCTGACCCCTGCACAGGCCCCGGCTGAGCTGCTGGCCACGTCCCTGCAGGAAGGCGCTTCCCCTCCCGGCTGACTCTGGGACGCGGGGGGCATGTTGGCCGTCCTCGATGGCCGCCTTTGCTCCACTCGAGTGCTGCCTGTGTCCGAAGCCTTGAGGCTACAGGCTTCAGACTCTAAACCCGCTGCCTGGGCGCCTGGGTGTCTGGGCACCCGTGGGTGAGCGGCTCCAGGAATGGCGGGGCAGTGAACGCGGCACGCACAGCTGTCTTAGGAAGCGCCATCCGCCGTCTCTGAGGTCCGTTCCAGCCTTGGTGGTTGTGAAGGAAGGGATAACTGGCAGACGCCTTGGCTCTTTAAAAATACTCTTAGGTATTACCCCCCTGCGGGGCCGGGGAGGGTGGGGGTCTGCAGCCGGGCTGGCCTCAGGAGGCTTGGGGGAGGCTGGGCTGTGTCCCGCCAGCTCGAGGGAGGGCCGGGGACAAGGCCGTGTGGGGATTTGAGGGCCACGGTGACCTTCGCAGAGGGCCTGAGGCTGTGGAGGGCGTGTGTGCCCGGACCCCGAGGGCCCAACATTTCTGTCACGATCTGGCTCTTGGCAAAAAGTAAACTCAGGAGTCCCCGGGCCACCGAGGCTTTGGACGGGTGTGTGGCAAAGGGAGGCTCAGGAGCTCGAGGACCAGGACGCCAGGGGCCGCCTGCGTGCGTGTCCCGCTGTCCCCCCGAGGCCCCATTGGCCGTCAGGCTCCGCCTGCCTCAGGGTACCTGGCTCAGAGGCGTGCACGGGGAAACTGAGGCCACAGCACGTGTTTCTTCAGCCTTTCCCTTCAGGCTTTTGCAGAAATAGCTTTCTACACACAGGCCTGGCCAGGGACACAGGCGTGCCCTGTGTGGAAACAATGGCTGCATTTTCCCCGGGAAACAGCGTCGGGTTACCAGGGAGCTCTGCTCGGCAAGACCTCCTGTGCGCCCGGCTGCACCCCGCGGCCGCCTCTCAGGCCCCTGGTCCGTCCAGGGGAGAGCGGCTCCAGCATGGGAAGCAGGCCCCTGCCCCTGTGGTCCCAGCTTGTCCGTGCCCTGGCTCCTGACACCCCCGGAGGATGTCCTCGGAGCCCAGGAGCCAGGCAGGACGCAGCGCCCCCGCTGAGCTGGGCCCTAAGTCTCAGCCTCTCCCTGCAGGTGGAAACCCCGAGGACCAACCTAAAGCAGCCCTCCGGGGAGGGGGGGGGGGAGGGAGGGGCTGGAAACAGAGGGGAAGTTGAGGCAGCCGCAGCGCCCGAGGCACTTACCAGCTTCCGTCTGTTTGCGCTCCCCAGACTGTCTGCTAACTTCTCGCTTTTTCTGGTTCTGCCCAAGGGATGCCCGCAGCTCCGCCTGAATGCATCTGGGAAAGCTTCTGCTGCTGTCCCCCGACAGCCCCGCCTCTACGGGACGGTCTCGGCCACCTCCCCTTGCTTCACTGTGTGTGGCACCGTCGTCCCCGTGCGATCGTGCAGAGGCTTCTCCCGGTTTCATTCCTGACCCCTGACTCCCCTACGAGGCCCACATCCCAGGGGCGCAAGTTCCCGTGCGCCCCGCGCCTTGATGCCTTTGTGTCCTTGTCAGTGTTGTTTTGTGTCTTCGTGCTTGTCTCCAGCCCCCGTGGAATGCAGGTGTGGACGCTTGTCCTCTCACTTTGCAGGTGACTGGGGTCTTCCTCTGCTCCGCACACGTGGCTGGCCGCTTCGAACCGCTGCAGGTGTTGTCCCGTCCGTACCTGCCTAGCACGATGCTGCAGAGGCTTGGTCATAAAAGCCCTGGGGCGTGTCCCCACGTGGGCTCGCCGGCGACGCCTAGATCTCCCCAGAAGTGCAGTTCCGGGCTCCTCGGCGATTAGCACGCCCGGCTTTACCAACCAACGCCTGGTGGCTTCAGGCAGGCCTATGCGAGTGCAAGCGTGGGACTCGCCCAGGAGCATGATGGTTTCTCGGTCCCCAGACTCATGCGGTTTGCCAGTCTGCGGGTTTCTGGTGGCCCGACTTGTGCGAGACACAGAGCGGCCCCTCATTGCCGTTGCGGCTCGTGGGTCTCTGATCAACAGCGACTTCTATTCATCGAACCACGAGGCCACATAGTTCTGAAGCTATGTCATTACACGCCTACGTATTCAATTCTTTTCCGTTTTATTTTTAGATGGTTGTAGAGTGACTTGTGCTGTTGTGAGAAAACGGACCCCATAGACCCTTCAGTCGGTTTCCCCTAAGAGTAACATAACGACAGTGCGGAACCATGGCGGGAGGTTTATAATAGAAGGGTCCGTGGACTTCCATCTATGTGAGTCCGTGGACTCACACGCTGTCGTTTCTTCGTGTAGCTGCGTGTGCAGGCACGTTTAGTTCCGTGCAGTTTTATCACATACCTGGATTCCCGTGACCACCGACAGTCCCGAGGCAGGACCGGACCATCCCCGCAAGGGTCTCGCGTGCTCCGTTTCACGGGGACCGCCAGGAGTCTCCCCTGCAACCTCCCACCCGGACCACACTCATCCGCCTTCCGTTCTGTAATTTGTCAGCTCAAGAGCGCCGCGGAGACGGATGTAGTGTGCAACCTTCTCAGAGCGGCTTTCTCACTCGGCAGTTTTCTTGAGACCCACCCGGACTGCTCTTACCCATATTCCCATCTATCGCTCATCAGCATGCATTGTGTAGATGGACCTCCGCTCACCACCGACGGGCGTCTGGGTTGTTTCCACCTGTGGCCGTGAAAGCTTCCGTGCCTTGTGTGTGGGCGTCAGTGCCAATGTAATTTTCCGTTCTTCCGGGATAAACGTCCCGGAGCATCATTGCTGGGCCAAGTGCTAAGTGCGTGCTCAGCTTTATGAGGAGTTGCCGTGGCCCCTTCCCAGAGCGGCCAACCCAATTCACCTTCCCGCCAGCCGTGATCCCGTTTCGCCACCGCTCAGCAGCATTTGGGGTGATCGCGGTTTCCAAACTTCTGGTAGAGGCAGAGAGCTGGGTCCCCGCGGTTGTAACTGGCCACTTGTCTACGACGGGCGCTCTGTCCTCACACACCAGGCCGCCGCCCCCCTCTGAATCTCCAGGACTCTGTCACGGCTTTCACTGTGTCTCCAAACACAGTGCCCTGAAAACCTGGGGTTCCAAGCTGTACTTGAAGAGCTTTGAAGAACATTGTCTCAAAAGGAAGGGCCTTCTCCGTGTGGGCTGTTTGGACCACAGCTAGCCACACTGGCCCCGGGGTCTGCGGCTGGGCCGGAGCCTTCGCTCTGCAGAACACCTCTCCAAAGGCCACCCGGAGCCGTGGTGGGGGTGCCTCGCCAGCACGAACGTGAGTACGTTCTCGAGGGGAGGTCGAGGGTGGACGGAAGAGAAGCGATGTGGTCACATCCGGACTCCCATACATCCACTCACCTCCCACCTTCCCGGAGTGCCTTTGAGTTTGCCTTCTCTGGAGGATCAGCACAGAGGAACAGGGGGAAGGTGAAGCCTTTCCTCTGTTCCCCGATCTAAGTCTTCCCCATCAGTGGTGGCTGGTTCGTCCCCGGCCCGCGGGGCAAGTCGGCCAGCGAACCTGTAGCTGATCTAAGTTTGGACCAGGAAACCTTAGACTGTGGCAGCGGCTTCTTCGCACACGGATGAGCGTGGGTGCTAATGAGATGCACTGATGTAAAAACCGTGAGAGAGCCATGGACTTTCTCGTGTTCCCCGTTCAACCAAAATTTCATGATCTCAGGTGCTGTGTTGGACCCTGGGAAACAGAGAATGGGGTTTACTTTCCAGGGACGGGGGGTCGGTCCGTGCCACCAAAGGCCACTAGGAAGGTGATGGTTTCAGACAGTGAGCGATACACACGCAGGAGGAATGAAAGTGGACCACGTGGGCGAGAAGGGTGCCCAGCTGGGGCTTGGTTACTTGTCCACGGAAGTGACCAGATAAGCCTCTGTGAGGAAACCACGTGTGTGTTCTGAGCTTCGCAGGGCGAGGAGGGACTGGCCATAAATATTTGAGAGGGAAACATTCCCGTGGTGGAAAAAGCCAGCACCAGGTTTCTGGACTGTGATCGGCTTTGGTCTGTCTGAGGAGTAGAAAGGGATCGTCGTGTTTGGAACTCGGGAAGTGAAAAAAGCGAATGAGAGACGCGATCTGGGCCACGGGCCGCAGATCTGTGTAGGAGAGAGCCCCCCTGTTTCCCCGTGCGTGACGCAAATCCCCTGGGAGGATGGGACCACGTTTTTGTGCTGCTTGGACTCAAAGGTCGCTCAGGGTTATGTGCAATACAGACTGCAAGGGATCGGTTAGGGGGTGAGCGGTCTGGCGGGCGAGAGACGGTGTCGGCCGGGACTCTGGCAGCAGGACGAAAGGGTCGGGTCCGGGGCATATTTGGGGGCCGCGGCTGACGAGACGCTCCACCAGTGAATGACCTGGGTGCCGCCAGCGTTGAGGGAGGAGCCGGCTGAACGGTGTTATTATCTCCTGAGATGGTGGAAGCCAAGGAGGTCACAGACTCGGTGGGTGGAGATCCAGACTCCACTTCTGCTACAGCTGGCCTGTCTCTTGGGCATGAGCTGGGGGGGGGGGGGGGGGATGGTCAGGGGAGAACGGCCTCAGTGAGGGAAGTGCAGGGGTTCGGGGGCCAGCATGACCACAGGGCGGGGGAGAGAACACGCAGAGGCCCCGGACGGAGGACTGGTGTGCGGCTGGACTTGGGGTCGGCGTGGAAGTGGTGGCTGGAGGTGAGGACAAGAGAGGACAGAGCTGACGGACGTTTTAGGGTGTCAGCTTCCAGGGCGGTGTTGTGTGGGGTAAGAGGCAGGAGGCAGAGGCGGTGGAAAGAGAATCACCCGAAGGGGAAGGAAGTGAAGGTGGCCACGTATGGGGGCTCGACTTTGGACAAGGTGGGTTCAAAGTACGCCTGGGGTGCCTGGGGGCCTCAGCGTCCAACTGTTGGTTTTGGCGCAGGTCACGACCTCACGGTTCATGGGTTCAAGCCCTGCATGGGACTCCACGCTGAGCACGGAGCCTGCTTGGGATTCTCTCTCTCTTCCTCTCTCTCTGCCCCCCTCCCACTTGTGCCTTCTCTCTCTCTCAAGATGAATAAATAAACCTAAGAAAAAGGATGCCTTCTGGCACTCTCCAGATGGTACATTAATTGTGGGACCAAGCCCCAGCTTAGCGCGAGGTCTCATTTCCACCGAGTTTAATACGTCTCTGTCTCTCTTAGAAAACGGCAGTTATTATTATTTTTTATGCCAGAAGAAATACATGTTTTTTGCAAAACATTTGAAAAATTAAAAAAATAATATCTCAAAATCTGACTACCCAGAAATGATAAATAATTAAAAAAAATACTGGATATCTTACAAACACATGCACATCGTGTGACATATTTGTTTGTTTGTTTACTTATTTATTTATTTTTTAATGTTTATTTATTTTTGAGAGAGAGAGAGCGAGCGAATGAGTACAAGTGGGGGAGGGGCAGGGAGAGAGGGAGACACAGAATCCGAAGCAGCTCCAGGCTCCGAGCTGTCAGCCCAGAGCCCGACGGGGGGCTCGAACCCACGAACTGCGAGATCGTGACCCGCGCCCAAGTCAGAGGCTTAACTGACTGAGCCACCCAGGAGCCGCTGAAGCGGGCCTCTCAAAAATAAATAAACATTAAAAGAAAAATTAAAAGCAGATAAAAATTAAAATTCTTATCCCTTCCCTTCTTTAGGAAGGAGAAACACAGAGCCGTGCTCCCACATCTGCTGCTGCTCTGTGCTGCTCCGGATCCCTAACATATTTTATGAACTGTGGTGACATTTCCCACCTGGGAAGGATGTGGTTTTCCCAAAGCATCGAGGTCCCGCGGCCAAAGTCGCCATTCAAGGGAACTGACAGCCTGAGAAAATTTTCTTGGAAATCTGCAAAGATGGTAGGAGGGTCACGTTCACCGGTCTGTCTGCTCCTCTTGATGTTTCCAACTCCTACTTGAGGCTTTCACTCTTGATGTGTTCACAGCCTTGCAAACAAATGGGAGAAAGACAAGTCAGCCCAGAAGAAAAACCGGTGGTGCCCAGAGAGGATCAGGCTGGTCCAGTGGTTCCTGGGCAGGATCCTTGGTAAAGCAAGGCTGACTTTTATGTTTCTCTTGCCCGCCTGGGGCCGCAGAGCTCTGGTAGGATTCCAGCGGACAAAGTGCAGGGGGGAGGAGGGCAGTCCGGAAAGGATGGCCGGAGCCCAGGAGGGCGGCTCACCCCTGCTCCCTGACATTTTTGCACATCGGGTGGACCCTTCGAAGTTCGAAGTCTGCCCGCTTCACGGCAGGCTGGCGAAGGACAGGGGCGTTTCCACGGCTGTTGTGAATGTGAGCGTGTGCCCTGCGCCCAATGTGAGCGAGGTCGCACCACACGGGAGGGAGACGGGCAGAGCTTTGTGATGTAATGTGCTGCGTTTTGTCATTAGTGATATATGATTTTATTAGGTGCGTTTGGACAGGGAAACAGAACTCCTTGGCATAACACGGAATAAGATGTATATGTGTGTGTGTGTGTGTGTGTGTGTGTGTGTGGGTGGCTGGGGGCTGGCCTGAAGTCACTGCAGGTCTGTTCTAAGAACAGCTGCACACACGATAAGTGAGGACAAGACACAGTAGAGCCTGTGAGGAGACACTTGGGGGCCCCTAAGAACAAGCTGGGACCCACGCAGAAGAAGGGGACACCCAGGCCTCTCTTCCTGCATCCGACCTGGGACCTGCCGAGGAAGCCGAAGTGCTCTGCCCTGAGCCTGTCTGCTTGCCTAGCTCGGCTCTCGGAGAAACGTTAGGGGAAATTGGCAAAAAGTGTTCCTCACTATAATTTAATTTGGGTGGTAATGGGGAGCGTTGCAGGTTTATGAGCAAAGTAAAGGCGCGATGAGGGCCATTTCACGGGACGGTTTTGCCTCCTCCTGCAGGATTGATTAATCTGCAGTGTTCGGATGGACTGATATTCTGGGAATAAGGAAGAACTGAACCCTTCTGGCAGTGCGACTGTGGGACAGTCGACGCCGACGAGGTCCTGTGAGGTTCATCGTCCTGAACCTCGAGGAGGGGTCCCTTGGCATCCAGACAGAAAAACAAAGTCACCTGCGAGTGGGAAAGTGAGTGATTGCAGATTTCATGAGAAAACGTGCAGAGCGGAAAGTGTAGCTCGAATCCGGCCCCCGCCGGTAGGTCACCGGGTGAGGGTGCCGTGGGGTCCTCCAACGTGCCAGCGCACACGGAAAGCGTGAGAAAGATTTGTTAGAAAGCATCATTCGAGGGGCGCCTGGGTGGCTCAGTCGGTTAAGCGTCCGACTTCGGCTCAGGTCACGATCTCACGGTCCGTGGGTTCGAGCCCCGCGTCGGGCCCTGAGCTGACAGTTCAGAGCCTGGAGCCCGTTTCAGATTCTGTGTCTCCCTCTCTCTGTGACCCTCCCCCGTTCATTCTCTGTCTCTCTCTGTCTCAAAAATAAAATAAACGTTAAAAAAAAATTATAAAAAAAAAAAAAGAAAAGAAAGCATCATTCGAATGGAGAACCGAGTCAGGAGCTTAATCCAAGGACCAAACGCGGCAGTGGTCATTTGCACGAGGGGACGGCGGTGAGGTTGGCACAGACAGTCACCGGACTGGGGGGGGGGATCAGCCACGCCATCAAGGCCACGCAGGTGGGTGGGGTGCAACACCGGGCGACTCTCCAGAATCGGGAGATTAGGGATGCAGGGGAGGGGCGTGGGCTGGGACAGGAAGCGAGCAGCTCAACACTACATCTTGTGTAGACGTTACAAAGCAAGAAAGAGTTCTCAGATTACTTGAAGTCATAAATGTGACCACAGGCAAGAATAAAACTACGTCTGGCACTTAAACACACGGGCACACACACAGACCTGGGACGATGTCGGATTATGTCTCACCCAGATTTCTGGGGAAGTGCCAAAATGTGGTTGACGAAGAAATGCGTGTAGCCTTTGAATATCCGAAGACACTCAGATCTACACTGACAGTGGAGGAACTGGAAATCAAAGACACGCTACAGTGTGTGTGGGGGTGACTCGGGGCAACGATTTTGGAAAAGCATCCTTCGGTAGCTATCAGATGTAAGGACGCGTGCCACTTGCTTCCCACAGATTCCACGAGTTTAAACAGGCTGGAGCTAGATCTGACTCGTGCAGACCTTCGCCCTCCCCAAATCACGTGATTCAGTGCCGCCGTGTTCCCCTCCATCACCGTTCGAAAAATTAAAATCCTGAGAACCATAAAAAACGTCCGTCTCTATGGGACAGATGCAACGAGCTGTTCTATCCGTAAGATGAACAGTGGACCACCTTTAAAACAGAGAAGTGTGGATCCGTTTGCACTGATATTGATGATATGCTATTAATTGTCACAGAAAGTCAAAGAGTATGGGTTGTATAGACATAATTATTAAATTGTGTAAAGGGTGTGCGTATGTCAGATTTTGCACGAACACACATTTCATAAGAAGACACGAGAAAATGTTAGTGCTGTGTTTACCCGGGAGGAAAGGGGAATTATATCTCTCTTCCACCTTTTGACGTTGTGACAGCTGGCATTTACTACGTTTTTTTCTGTTTTGTTTTGCTTTTTATTTAATCTTTCTCCTCCGTTTTAAAACAAACGGCAGGATACTTGACACGCGATATTACATCAGTATCAGGGGCACAACGTAGTGATTCAAGCCCCTGCGTTCCTCACGCCGTGCTCACAGGGGAGCTGCTCTCTGTCGCCGTACAACCCGATTTCGGTGCCGTTGCTACACTCCCTATACTGTGCCTTTCTCCTTGTGACCTGTTCATTCCGCGACCGGGAGCCTGTGTCTCCCACGGCCCTTCACCCATCGTGCCCATCCCCCCACCTCCTGCCCTTCAGCCGTCAGTCTCTTCTCTGTATTTACAGGACTGATTCTGCTTTTCGTTTGCTTATTCATTCCTTTTGGTTTTTAGACTCCACCTGTGAGTGGAATCACATAGTATCTGTCTTTCTCTGTCTGACTTATTTCACTTAGCATCATACACACTAGGTCCGTCCGTGTTATTGCAAATGGCAAGATCTTTTTCTTTTTTGGCTGAGTAATATTCCATATCTATCTATCATCTATCTATCTATCTATCTATCTCTATCATCCATCCATCCATCCATCCATCCATCCATCTGCTATCATCTGTCTTCTATCTATCTATCTATCTATCTATCTATCTATCTATCTTGTATCTATCATCTATCCCTAAGTGAAATACCATCCATGCTGTTTTACAGACCTCTTATATCAAAGAACACAAACCTTGAATATCTTTCAAGCACATCTGTCTCATCCCTTTCAACATCTGCCTGGGATTTCCAATATGTGGTAGCAAGATGCATTCTTGGAAGATGGGAAAACCTTGAAAGACTGGGGACCAGTGACTTTGGACTTGCTTCCCGGTGCAAAGACGAGCTGGGAGCTGGTGCTCTGCACTGCTGGGGTCCCGGGTGAGGGTTCCGGTGAGTGGTTCCTGGGGGTTTCTCTTCCTTGTCTCCCCAAGCACCGTGTGTGTGCGCGTGGGTTTGAAGTAACTGTTAACCAAGTGATAGGAAAGCCTGTCTCTGAGTCTGACTGCCCCGGGGGGTAATTGGACAGGAGGAGACCCTCTCTGAAGCCACTGAGGTTGTTGCTTTGAGAACAAACTTCAGCTGCTCTGTCACCTGCGTCGGCTCTTACAGCCCACGGCACGGAGCCCACAGCCCACGTGCTCATTCCTCCTCCCAGCCTGTGAGCGCCAGGGATCTGACCCACCGCAGGGCCGAGACATCTGAGAGGAGCCCTACGGGTCCCACGTCCAGCAATCCTGCCCTGTTCCAGGAGGTCTCACCCAGACACCTGGGGTCCTGGTCATGGGACAGCTCTTCCCCGGGGCACCTGGTCCTGCTCCCCCTCAGTGACCGGGGGTCAGCTGTGGGCTGGGTCACTGTGCAGCAGGCCACAGCAGGTCACAGCTGCTGGTGGGGTCAGCCGGGCACTCTTACCGGTTCCTGCTTTTATTTTTTATCTTTGCCTTATCCAGCTCTGGAAATGAGGGCTCATTTCACATTCTGCCGGGAGGGAAGAGAGAGAGAGAGCCGTGGCTGGGAGGCAGGAGGACCGCAGGGCCCGGGAGACGAGGCTTCAGTTCCTCTGACTCGGCGCCTCCATGCGGATGGAGAGAAGAGAAGGGGTAAACTCGCCTGCGGGGCTCCACACCCCTGCAGGGGGCTTCCTGTGCACGCTGGAGGAGCATGACCCCCCCCAGCTCGTTTGCTGCCCCAAGGGGCTTGAGCACAAGGAGGGGGCTCCCGGGTAACTGTGCTGTTTGCTTGTTTCTTAATCGCTGATGTTCATGCTGATCCTTCTGCGTTTGGTGGTGATTTTTTGTGCTCTCTCCTGTTTCCCCTGCAGGTTCCTGCACCTCAATCTGGCCCATCTGCCACCACACACTTTCCTTGTCTAGAGGCTGGTGGCCACCTGGTCGGCAAGGAGCCTGGGGCCACGCCTCACCCGGAGAGGCTGAGTCCGCCTTTGGATCTTTGCAGAATCCTTTCTGTGTGCGCACTGGAGCCCAACCTCCGCTGGTCACGTGGCAAGTATGTATTTGGATAAAGCCAGTGGGTTCTGACAACACCAGTAAATTCCTCAAAGAAAATGCTGGGCACGGAGGGACGTGGTGTAGTCTGGGGTGACAAGGGGGGATTGGCTACGGTCTTGATGGGTCACTGCTGAGGAACACCCCAGGGCCAGTGGTGGCCCCGAAAGTTTATTTCTTTCCACGTAATCCTATGCTCTGCCTTCGCGAACACCTGCCTCCCAGGATATGTGAGGGGAAGGGCAGGAGGCGTCTGTGCAGCGGCTCTCGAGGGGCTAGTCCTAAAAGCATCGCACTCACATTCCAGAATGCAAGGGAGCCCGGGACCACGGTCTAATTATGTGCAGGAGAAGGAATAGGCCCAATACGGATCAGAAGATGTGGGCGTAAAGTCTGGCTCAGCCTGATCTCTTCACGTCTCCAGTCCTATTTCTTGGGCTGCCGAGTGTGGAGGACGGGGCGGGAGAGCATAGGGCCCCTCCTGGCTCCTATGGCCACAAGCACGTATTCTTGTGGGTTAGAACTGCTAATTTTCCATGCCCGGATGAGACTCCCCACTCCAGCTTGGCTCTCAGGCTGAGCCCGAATGTGCCGAGGCAGGTGAGGACCATTTCAGAAGAGCAACTTGTCCCTACTGGTGAAGCTTCTGGAAAGGGCTGTTTGTCAGATTGTCCGAGCAGCACCTGGGGACTTGCATGCTCTCTTACAGCCCTCAGGGTGACCAGGGCGGTGTCAGCAGAGCATATGCAGGGGGGAGCCTGAGCAAAGGTGGTGAATGGGTGAAGACACCTGCCCGCCATCACCTTCAGCCCCTTACAAACTGGCTGGCGTTTGCAGGTACCAGTTGGTCATGTGACAGTGGTGTCCCCCGATGTCCTCTGCTCACCAGCACTAGAAGGACCAGCAGGCACTCTCTCCAATGTGAATACTATTCTTAGGTTCAGGTTTATACACAGACACATACTGCTTTCTTTTCCCAACATATAATATATTTTCAGTGTAGGAAAGGCTTATAAGCACATGTAAGTACAAGGAAGAAAAACCAGTTATTACAATCCAACCCCCTGATTTTCTGTGTGCACGTATAGATGACTGCTTTTGTACAGGACGTAGCTCCTTTTATAGTTTAAGTGACAAAAATAATAGCGTAAATGGTAGAGGTGTAAAAGGGAACATTCATGAATTTTAATCATCTCCCTCCAGCTCGGTTTTATTTAAAAAATTTTTTAACATTTATTTATTTTTGAGAGACAGAGAGAGACAGAGCATAAGCAGGGGAGGGGGAGAGAGAGAGAGAGAGAGAGGGAGAGAGACAGAATCCAAAGCAGGCTCCAGGCTCTGAGCTGTCTGTCAGCACAAAGCCCGACGTGGGGCTCAAAGTCACGAACTGTGAGACCATGACCTGAGCTGAAGTCGGACACTCAACCGACTGAGCCACCCAGGCACCCCTCTCCAGCTCTGTTTTAAATGGCTGAGAGTGCAAAGTCAACAGGTTGCTGGGAACCTCCCCTACGTTTTCTCTTCTTAGCCCAGAGAAAGTGTTTCTACCTCTCCACACACTTTGGACATAGACTGGGGGAGAGAGAGCCTTTTACTGCTTCACAAAAATTGAGGCATGTCATATATCTTGTTCTGAGATTTCTTTCCACCAAAAGTGCACCGTGAAACTTTCCAATTCAATGCCTCAGAGCTCTCCTTTCTCTTTCAACTGGTCAGTCATCTGTCACAACACAGATGGTCATGATTCATTCAACCATCGTCCCGTCGATGGTCGTTTGGGTGCTGACTGGATCTTCCTACTGATGGCATCAGTGTGGAGGCCAAGCCTACTCACATCTTGTAAGCAGCCGCTTGTGTTTCTAGAGAGCTGACTTAGAAGTAGGAGTACAGGGTCCGAGGAGTCTAGCACATCTCACCCATTTCCATCCTGGGAAGTTGCAAAAACTGATCTTCCTGCTAATGGTGCACAACCTGTTTTCCTCCCTTCCGACCAACAGAGGTGGTTACGCTCATTGAAAAGTTTTGCCAGTCTGACTGATGAAAGATGACCCCTCATTATTTTAACGGGAGCCTCCGTGAAACTGGCAAGGTTCATCATTCTGCCACCTGATGATTGATGTCGTGAATGGATCGTTTTGCACAGCACCGGCCTGCGAATTTGCACACCTCTCTCCCTCGCTTGCTTTTTCCTACTAATTTGTCAGAGGGTGTGGGTTATACCGCCAACGTTTCTCTTTCTCTCTGAGTGAGAAGAAGTTTTCAGTCCGGCTTTTTAAAAAAACATTTTGCTTATTGCGTTTTTGGTGTCAGAATTATGAGAAGTTCAGACGATTTTAGTTATTTAAATTTACAAACATTTAAATTGAAAAGACTGTGAATTTGTTGCCCACGAGGTCGCAGGAAGGCCTTTTGACCGCTTATTTCTTAAACGTAGCTTGTCATGTCTGTTAGCTGCCCACCCAGCTGCCTGGTTTCTTGGTGACATCTGTGTGGCTGACACAGGGAGAGTTGGCTTCCGAGGGGCGTGCGAGGGTGTGACCTCACTCCTTTTGAATTTTCTCTCTGCCAGATCCCATCCCCGGGTGTGGCCACGCCTTTCCCCCTCCATTCTTCTAGGCTTTGCAGAAAGAAAAGAATTCAGGGAATGAGTTCCTGTTTGGAAAATTCATAGGCTTTTTGGGGGGGAAAGTGTTCTGCTTTTTTTTTCTCGATAAGGGGAGAAAAGCCAGGATGGTTAATCCAGGTGGAATTAATTCCTCCAAATTTCTCTTTTGTTCAGTCGAAGTGTGGGCCTGGTGAGACTGAGCCTTGGCCCCTGCAGACTTCCTGCCACACATGGCCGGGCTCCCGAGGGGTTTGCTGTGGCCTTCCCCCTGCAGTCACCGTGGGGCGGAACTTGTCCCCACATCAGTGGCACCGCTCCCATCTGCGAAGGTGACTTTGTCAGGTTTTATCAGTGCTTTCCTTTTAGGGTAAAATGCACAGACGTAGGAAACCTTCATTAGTCTCCACTATTTTCGGCTTGGGAAAGAAGGTGACATTGCTAACACACGGGCCCTTAGCGGTGACCCCACAAGGGGCAGCGTTCCCACAGACGGCCCCACGGCGGCCCCCACGCGTGGTGAGTGATAGCGCTTACGTCGGTCGCCGTCGACTGCCCTGAACATCCATTATGTCACGGTTTCTTTATTTGCTCTTTTCCCCCCAAACTGTATTTCGTGTTAACCGTGGAAGAAGAAGTCAACGTAGGGTATCTAACGCAGGGCGCCCGGGCCCCGCACCCCGGGGAGGAAGGTGAGGCCTCACCGGCCACCCCCAGCTGGCCGCACCCCCCCACCCTGCTGGCGTCCTCCGGTGCCTCGGTTTCTCCAAGGTGGAAGCTGCCCTGCCCACAGGTCCTTCCTGTGGGGATGCTCCTCCCATGTGTTTTGACGGCTGGCTTCTTCCCCATGCATAGTGCTGCTTCTCAGAAGGCTTTCCTGATGGACGGTCTTGCAGAAAGCTGTGGGGTCAGCTCACAACCATGACACCCGTGTGCCGGGTCTCTCCTGCCTCGTGGGCCAGCGTGCACCCTGATCCTGGCACCCGGCGCACGGCCAACACATCCTGCGGGACCGCAGGGTGGGCACAGTGCCTGCCTCCCAGGAGGGTGGGCTTCACAGGTGCCTCCGGGGAGGCGTCCACACCACCTGCATGTGGGTGGTGGGGGAGGCGGCCACGGAGGCCTCCAATAGCTCACGTCCAGACTCTACACTCGAGTTCCACACCCAGCGTTCTGTCTGTCCCTTTGCAGACGTTTTTGTGGACCGGTCCTTCGGGACAGCTGACGTGCGCAGAGGCCCCTCTCGAGAAATGCACCTCTCTTGGGGATGGTGGTGGCTTCTGGCAGCTGGGCTAACCAGGGCACGGCTGGAGAAAATTCCACCCGGGTCTTTGTAAGACGGAATTCGATTTCATTTCTAAGGCTTGGGATACGTGTGAACAGCAAGCTCAACACGTCTATGCATCAGAATAGGGTAAACAGGTATCAAAACCGGGCGGTCAGCCACATCCCAGAGGGCGTGCACCCCACACACCCTAGTGTTCACGCTCAGAAGCGTGCAGAGGTCAACAGTACAGGTTTTCAAGGATGCCTACGTATGTGACAGAAGTCAGAAAAACAGAGCGAGGGCCCGATGTCAACAACGAACATTCAGGAAATAAAATGGAGAGAGAAGTGGCCAAGGGCAGGTGGCGGCGGGTTGACTGTGGGGGCCGCCCGCTGGCGGGAAACGCTCTGCCTGTCTTGCAGTGCAGGACCCCTGGTGCGACCGCCTAAGATCACAGAGTCAGGAAGCAGCGGGTCTGGGGTTGGTCTGGCTCCCAAGCTCATGGTTTCCTGCGGGCACCAGGGACCAGCCGTCAGTAGAGCCACTCTTAGGGATGAGCTCAGAGGGCATAGTGGATAGTGAGAGGAGAGGAGGACAAGGGGGAGGGAGGGACAGCACGGGACGGGAGCTGAGGAGAGGCAGGGGGGAGACCCCGGGGGTGCCGTCTCAGCGGAGTTGGTCTCATGGGATGGGGTTAATAGTGACACCCTAGGACCTCATGACGCCTGAATCGTGACCCCCGGAAGCTGTAACCCCCCAGTGTGAAGGCTTTCCTGATGGATAGTCCTCTCCAGGACTGGAGAGCCCACGTGCTGAGGAACAGAGACTCCCACGTCAGGAAGAGCAGATCCATCAGGGATCGAAAAGACAAGATTAAGAGAACAGCATCCACTCTGGATCCTCAGCTCTTCCCCTACTCTGACTGCCCGGAGAAGTGCAGCCAGGCCCAACCAGCCTCCCCGGGGAGGAAGCCAGTCATCCCCAGAGAGCATCACCAGGTGCTGGCCTCGGGAGGTTTCTTGGCGGAGAGAAACACATTGCATCAGTCTGCAAGCTGCCCCCCACCCCACCTGCCCGAATTCTACCCAGCACTCGAACACCTCGGTCAGGACAGCCAGGATCACAGACGTCGGAGAGAAAGGCTCTACAGCAAAGACAGACGCAAAGGGGAAAACCAGAAAACAGAAACCGGCGTGCGGGAGAAGAAATAACAATACCAAGAGAAACAGAAACGATAACCAAGGTGCTAAAAAGAACAGAAAAATAAGAGTTAATATCACAGAGACTGAAGAAAGCATGGCACCCATAGACAAAGATTCCATGGACAGAGATTTACTGACTTTGGTCAAGAAGGAAGGTGGAATGTAGATATTTTCAGACATGAAAGCAAGACCTATCTGCTTATCCATCCGTCCACCCATCCATCCATCCGTCCATCCGTCCATCTGTCCATCCATTCATTATCTACCGATCAATCTGTTCATTCATCCATTATCTACCCATATCTATCAATTAATCTATCATCTATCTATCTATCTATCTATCAATCATCTATCTCTTTTCCCCTGAACTCTTTCTTTGAAGACCACTGGATAATTAATTTTAATAAAATAAGGATGAAAATTAGATAAGATGGAAATCTGGGAAAAGAGGCCCAGCAGAGGGGAGAGAAGAGAAAGGAAAAAGAGCTTTTGGAAGGCTTGGGAAAGTTCGGAGGTATTTAACAGATGTGTTGCACCTTTCAGAAATGCTACTAAGAGGGGCCCGAGGCACCGAGCAAATAAGAACACAGGGCGGTTTGTAACTTCCAGGAGAGCCCGTCAAGGCTGTGTGAGAATCGGACTGTCCATCCACGCAGCGGGGAACAATGTGTACCCCATGTGGCTAAGGCACACTGCGGCCCGCTGGGAGGGTAGGAGGTAGGGGGCGGGGCGATGGGAGAGACAGACTCTCTCCTTCTTTAACAGAAGGTCGATGCGATACTCTAAAATGTTGACTGATCAAGAGATAGCAGAATGGAGTGTTTCACAAATATACAGAAATAAATGTCAGAAGGAAATCTTCATAGCGATTGAAAACATGTTCCTCTAGGAAGTAGGGAAGGTTTGGGCACAGAGCCCAGTGCTTTTTAAATTTGAGCTACTTAGACCTCTCTGATTTCTCTATGTGGATGTACTTGGCTAGAAATAGAAACCTAACGCTCTAGCAGAAGGGTGCGTAGAGGAATGCGCACACACAGCTCCCGGAGGCCTAAAAACCGGGAAAGGTCTGCCGACAGGATTTCGTGTTGCCTTTTTACTAGGGGGCCTGGCCAGTGGGGTTTACACTTCTCCCGTGGGAGCCGGGAAGAAGCCCTTCTTGTCCTCGGGGCCATACAGCCTGTGACCCTGTCTCTGAAATGCTTCCGTGATGGGATGCTTACAGTGCGAAGCCTCGCCCTGCTCATCCCTGCGGTGAGGACAGACTGCTCTTGCGCAGGGCGGGCGTCTAGAAGGCCCTGGGAGCCCCGTCAGCGGAGGGAAGGAAACATCAGTTCCCTGTTGTCTGGATAAAGCTGCCACTGTCCACCCAGGTACTTAACTGGTCGTGCACAATGGGCTTTTACCAGTTGACAGCCTCACCCCCCGCCCCCCATGTCCCCATCTGCTGCTCCGAGCCCCATCCTACACTCGCTGCCCCGGCCCGTGGGATGGCTCACCTCCAGTCCTCTCTCGGTATCCCCAGTCGTGATTTCCTCTCACCGTCCTCCCCACGGGGGGGGAGACGCAATGTGGGTCGTGGGGAGGGACCCCAGCCCACCAACTGCCCCCTCCCAAACTTGTCTTCGGAAGCAGGGTGACTGGTGACACACAGAGGAGTCGTCTGGGGGCAAGAGAGCACACGGAACATGAAGGTCAGTGCTGGCGGGTCAGAGACGAGACCGGAGGCGCAGGCCCAGGAGGGGGGTCATGCAGGGCGAGGGCAGAGTTTGTGGCTGACCGGGGGAGGGGCCAGGAAGGGGTCCTGACCCCCCTAATACCAGCAACGAGTGCATTGCCTGTGATTTGTGTTCTGGCTCCTTCCGGGACCGGGAGCCCTGGATCCTGGCCACTTCTCGCTCTCAGACACGACCAACAAGGCTGTCCCGTTCTTATCTGGGTGACAGCAGCATGTGACCGGGGGGCAGAGGAAGTGGTGGGGCCTTAGAATGACATTGAATAAAGTGACATTTAGACGCTTGTGTAAACACCACGTCATATCAAATGAAGTGAAAGCCCAAACCTTTGGAACCCTCAACTTTCTTTTTTTAAATCCAAGCCTATTTTGAGGTATTAATACTGCAAAACATTTTCTATTTTTCATATTTGTAAATTTTATTTATTTATTTTGAGAGAAAGAGAGAGCACAAGCAGGGCAGGCACAGAGAAAGGGAGCGCGCACGCGCGCGCGCGCGCGCGCGAGAGAGAGAGAGAGAGAGAGAGAGAATCCCAAGCAGGCTCCACACTATTAGCAGACCCTGAGATCATGACCCGAGGTGAAATCGAGTCAGATGCTCAGCCGACTGAGCCACCCAGGCGTCCCCAGCAAAACATTTTTTGAAGAACGCAGGAGACCAGGGAGGCTGGCTGCCCCAGCAAGTTGAAGCAGGTGCACAGGGCATGGGGTCCTAGGAGCAGAGCTAGCAGAAGGTGGGGGCAGGACTCCAGACACACAGTCCAGGAGCTCTGGGGATGGACAGCGTTGTGGGCAGCTCTGTGCCCACGCTCCTGCCTGGGACCTTTGTCTTGGGTGAAGTGAAGACATCTCCGGGCCAACGCTAGTCAGCAGCCTTTGAGCAGAGACTTGGCGACCTCCAAGTACGGGCCTCAGGACCTCCAGACCAAGCAGAGCCAAAGAGCAGGGAGCCACCTCTGCAAAGAGCCTGGGGTTTGGGGAGCCCGCTCTGGGAGTGAGTGGAACAGAGTGAGCGTGGAAACTGTGGAGTACGGCCACCATGGAGGGCAGTTTCCAGATCATCCAAATGACCCCAGATGTCCCCTCCTGCTCCCTCCAGGGACAGGTGGGAGTCTTTATCAACAGTGTGCAATCTACAAAGCCGAGCCCCATGCATATCGTGACAAAAGGTGCTCAGAGACCTGGCGGTGACACGGGGAAGGGGGAACCGTTGAGGAAGGGTGCTCAGGGAGCTGGGGGAAGATCGGGGAAACGGAGAGTCAGGACATCACCAATTTGCCCTCTCACACACTGGCCTAGGTGGCCACGGCAGAGCTCACAGGAGCCACGGGCATGTCTGCGACGGGGGCTGGCAGGCAGGAAGCTCCAGCTTCCTCCATGCAGCTGCCATGGTTGGACAGTGGCTGCCTGTGGTCGCCTGTGGTCGCCTGTGGTCTTCTGCACAACAGAAGAAGGGAAGGACCGTCGGCATCTGTCCACCCGAGACGCACGCTGTCTCCGGCTCCCCAGACTCAGGCCAGCGTCTGCTGGTGGCCAGCTCGATCCCCAGACCGTACGGGCAAGGGCAGTGGGGGACACCAGACTGGAGCTTGACGGAGCTGAGCGTGGAGAAATGCGGCCTCAGGGCACTCAGGATGTGGGCGGGGCCCGTACGCACCTTCCTTCACCGCCACGGTCTTCCCCCCTCACGCCACCAACCCACACTGGAGTCCCACGGCAGGTCCCGCTTGAATACACGGCAGAGGCTAAGTTTGAGTTCGAGCTTCTTGGCCTTTGTCCTCGATCCCTGTCCCGTGTCACCTGTCATTCCTGATTGTCCAGTTGGGCTGTCCCTCGAGAGAGTGACGTGAAGGTGCCAGGCGCTCTTCTCCCCTGGGTGTCCTCCTCTGCCAGAGAGCACCCACCCCGTGTAGACGCTTCTGGGGAGGCTGACGTTACAGTGACTGTTGCACCGCGGGGTCACCAGAGCGGGACTCCGAGGCTCTGAAAAATGTCCTCCAAAGGCAAACTCCACCAGAAGAGAAAGGTACCCCCGTGCCACGTCCTGACCGGTCGGGACGTTTCCCAACCTTATTCACTCGCGGGTGAGAGTCCCAGCAAGGCGGGGCCGGCTGCGGAACGTGGGGCTGCGAGGCTGGGGCAGGGCGGGGGTCCTTGTGGCTGGGGAGGCGGCCAGGCAGAGGAGTAGGGATTGCTGTACCCTTACGGTTAGGGCGATCCCTTACACTGGCGAGGTCCACGGGCGAGCCGTGATCACCAGCAAAGCCTCCGAGATCGTGGTCTACAAAAGCGACGGTTCGAGACATCCGGGTGACCGATGCCAGTGGGGGTCAAGCAGAGCAGGGGAGGGGAAGGCGGGAGGGTTGCCTCAGCACCGACGTCCCTGCCCAGCCTTCCCGTGGTCCGTGACTCCCGTGTGCCCCCCTCTGAGACACACACGCGATCTTGGAGCCCCGTGAAGAGCTTGCAATGCTTACTTGACTCATGGCGATGTTAATTCATTTGCCAAGATCGTGAGCGGTTTTCTGTCGTCCTCGGGGGAGAAAAGAGCCGGGTGGGGGCCTGGGGGCAGGTGACGCCGCCTCCCACCACAAGCCCTGATTCCCGGAGTGGAGAAAACTTGACGCCGGAGGAAGAGGATGGGGCCAGCCATCCCCGCCTGGTCACACACGTGCAGCCAGGGAAATGCCTGCCGTTCTCCCCCCCCTGCTTCCTGTCCCTGCACTCACCGCCCCGTGACTTCGCCCTCCTGCCCATGTCCGCGATGCTGCTGAGCGCGAAGGGCGCTCGAGGATGCCGGGCAGCTGGTCACCTTTGGAAGTCACGACACAGATCTGGTGTCACGACGTGTCTCCGGCCAGGGTTCCTCTGCATCTTGGGAGCCAGCGGCGATTCTGAGACTGCTTCTATTTCGGTCCCTCTCTAAGGCCCTGGCTTTACGGAGGTGTGTGTTGTGTGGCCTTCCGTACACAGAGGCCCGCGGGATAGGGTCCGGTTGGGCAGGCTCTGCAGGTCCGGCCATAGCGGGGCCCTGACCTACTGTGATGCCTTGTGGCGGTTCATTCGTTCGTTCACCTACTCAGTTAAAGTTTCTTGCGTGGCTGATGTACATCAGGGGCGTTCCTGGGGGAAAAGCCTGGTCCCTGCCCTCACAGCGTCAGGGCCGCTGGCCGGTGAGCCCGGCAGGTGTAACCCCGCAGAATGAGCACGGGGCTGAGGCGGGTGGGGTGGAGAGCAAGCCGGGGAGGGCGCGGGCGGGCTGCAGGGAACAGAAGGAAGGGGGTCTGTGCTGGGCAGAGGGGTGGCCTCTCGGAGGCCCACGGTGAGGGCCGCAGAGCCCTGTATGGCTGAGCAGCAAGTATGAGGGGGTGTCTGGGGGAGGAGGTGCCGGGAAAGGCACAGAGGCCGTCACGACCGGCCACGTAAAGCCGGTGGGGCTCCAGCTAAGGGCCGAGGGAGCCACTGAGGTGCTCTACTCATCTGGGAAGATTCTACTCATCTGGGTGCCTGGTGGAGAGTGGACTCCAGACGTTGTGCAGCAAGGCAGCCCGTGGGCAGGGTCTCCCGGCCTCTGTGCCGGGAGGGAGGCCCCAGGGGGCAGGGGAGGTGGGGAGGGGAGCGGCAGAAGGCGGTGGCAGTCAGCGGAGTGTGTTCATTGTCTGACACCAGGTTCCCCAACGTCGGGGTCTGGGGGGCCACTGGGGGGCCTCGGCAGCTGCACAGGCTCCAACAGTCTTTCCCAACTTGTCCGTGAGGGAACAAGAAGGTCACCCGAGGACCCGGCTCCGAGCAGTGAGGGGCTGCAGTTAGGGGTGTGGGTCGCGTCCCCAGGGCCCGAAACCCCAGGCAGCAAGACCCCGCGTGTGGCCGCTCCTGGAATCGAGATGTGGTTCTCTCTACGGGGGGAGCAGCACAGATTGCATTAAGCGGTAATTCTTGGAAGCCAGACGCGAAAGAGCGCAGACCGTATGATTCTGTTTGCACAAAATACCGGGGAGGCAAAGCTAATGCATGCTGTTCGACGTCAGGAGGGCCGTTATCCCGGGCTCGGGGCCTGGAAGGGCGCTCGGAAGGTTCCAGGGGCTGTGAGTGTTGTTTCTTCGTGTGGTGCTGGCTTCATGGGTCCGTTCAATTTGCGAAGAGTCACCAGGTCGTGATTTTACGCACACACACGCACACACACACACACACACACACACCTTCAATGAAAATGTTTTCAAAGGATGAACCCGGGGCTCCCCAGAAATGCCAACTTGGTGTCTCTAGGTATGTAGGCAGAACTGCTGAACGTGGGTCCTTAGGAACAACAGAGCTGAGCCGGCAGCTGTGGGGCGGGGTCAGAGGTGACCAGGTGTGAGCTGGGGGACGGAGGCCCCATACCGGCCTCCTTCCCCCCTGCATCCCCAGGATGCTTTTCGGAGAGGCCCTTGTTGACTCAGAAGCTACAGGCTTAAGCCTCGTGCCGAGAGGTTCAGCCGGGGCTGTTGCTGATGTCTAAATGGCAAAGGGAGTCTGTCTTTCGGAAACAACAGGATTCCAGGCTAGGTCTCCTTCTCTACAGTCTCACCCACAGAGGTTCTCGGGGAATCCAGCGATGGGAGGCTTTCCAGCTGCCAATGGTGGTGACTTCATTTAAATACAACTTAAAAACGTGTCTTCGGAGGGAAGGATGATTGACCTTGGCCACACAAAGGTCTGACCTCCCCAGCCCAAGCCTCCGTTCCCTGGCAAAGTGTGTTCTCAGGAAACCTTTCACTGTCACCAGCTGTCCCAGCAGCGACGCCCCGTCCACTAGAGTGTCGGCCAGGTGGGGGTGCCAGGCACAGCGCTGGGGGACGGGACCCTCCCGGGACACCTGCACTTACACCCAGGAGCTGGGACTTGACTCTAGGCCCCGGCAGGTCCTGTCACCGCCGCCCTCAGAGCAGACCTCAGATCCCCCACTTCTGGCCTCAGAGCTGACACTCGGGCCAGATGGGACCTCATGACTCAGTCCCCACTCCTGGGCACCTGCTGTGCCATAGGGGGGGGCAGACAGTGGGCCTCACCAGCATTCCAGGAGTAGAACAGCAGTAAAGATCCCTCAGGGCTCCCCCCGACTCCCCTGGTGACTAACAGGCATGTTCCGGATTGTGGCTTCTCTGTCCACTGTGACCTGGGGCACGAGGACACACACAGACGGGACAGCAAATTACCTTGCCGTCTCAGGGGACTGTCCACGCAGCCCGGGCCACTCCCACTCACACCACGCCTTCCTCTGGACCTCTGACCACTGCTGGGGCTCTCCCAGCCCCTCTGGACTCCCTCCCAGCCCCCCTTTCCCCAAGATCTGTCCTGTTCCCTCTCACACGTGGAATGACATCCTCAAGCCTCCCTGGCCTTCTTCCGGCCTGTGTGCCCGGCCCTCACACAAGAGCACCCTTCCCAGGGCTTTCTGGAAGGTTCTCCCAATGCTGTGTCCTCTGAGAGGACCTACCTGGTGTATCTTCACTCTTTCCACTGCCTGCCCTTCAGTGATGGCGTTCTGTCCTTCACCGTCTTCTGCACGAACACTTTCTGCATCCACACCAACGTGTGTGGGTACGTCGGGGTCTCCCCACACCGCCAAGTGGTTCTCGGACGCCAGCTGGGTGTCTGAGAATCCAGCTCGCATCTGGCACGGTCTGCCTGGAGACGGCGTCAGATCCCACACACCAAGGCTCAGTCCTACAAGATGACTCTCCTCACTCCAGATGCCAGCTGTTACCCGAGCTTCTGACTGGGGAAGGCGGGGGGCTACAGACCGGAGGTTCCCATGACCACCTCCTTGGGCTTCTCAAGTGGCTAGAGAGGCTCGTAGAACTCGGGGAAACATGCTACTTACTAGATCACTGATTGATTATAACATGACAGAACTCAGGAGCCGCTGGATGAACAGACGCACAGGGGGTGGCGTGGGGAAGGGGTGCTAAGCTGCCATGCCCCCTCTGGGTACTGCCACTCTCCCCGGATCTCCCCGACTGCACTATCCCGGAAGCTATGTGAACCGGTCCTTTTGGGTTTTTACGGAGGCTCCATTATGTAGGCATGGTGATTAGATCACTGACCACTGTGAGTGATTCAGCCCCCAGCCCCCCACCCCTTCCCAGAAGTCATGGGTGGGACTGAAATTTCCAACCTTCTAATCACGTGGTTGGCTCCTTTGGTGGCCAGCCCCCCTCCTTGCGGGATGGGGGGGTGCTCGAAGCCACCTCATTAACGTAACAGGACAGCTCCGTGGCTCTCACCATGTGGGAAAGTCCAAGGGTTTCGGGAGCTCTGTGCCACGAGCGGGGACAAAAACCAAGTAAGTATTTCTTACTGCAAATCACAGCATCACAGCGGCTGTCCTGTTTGCCGCTCTGTCCAGCGCTGCAAGCAAGGGCAGTGTACGGTCTGCCTGTCCCCAGAAGTCTGCTCAAGGGGCAGCGAGTCCCTGTGGTCCTGGGACCCGCAGGGAAAGCCCCTGGTGCACAGCGGGCCACTGCTTTGCAGAACGTGCAGCCGCAACGGGTGGTCCAGGCTGGTACCGTCATGGTGCCTGATGTCTCAGCTGAGCTGGGAACTCCACAGAGGCGATGCGGCCCAGAGGTCACACGCATGTGGATGAGGAGAGGGACAAGGACGGCCCTTGTGTCGGCAGCCCCTCTTCCCATTCCATAGGGAAGACACGAGGGCTGGAAGGAGGTAGGATGTCCCCGGCCCCACAGATGGTGCCCTAAGGAGCTGGTGTGGGCGGTCGGCCCGCCCACCTTCTCCCGTCACCCCTGGGAGCCCCTGTGCCAGCTCCCGGGGCAGGAAAACCAAGGATGTGTCTGGCAAGATGCGTAAACAGGCTCAGGTTTACGCTCAGCCACCTTCCATCTCCAGCTGTCCCATCCAACTGAGATACTGACCTACCGCTGACAACGTCACTTAGATCCTGTCATTACTTCTTGCTCCCTCACCCCCATCACTGCCAACTCCAGTATGCACTTTCTGGCCACATTGTCCCCACTTCCCGTAGGCTTGTACCACTCTTCCCGCTAGGGCCATCTTGGGTTGACACTCACTTCCCTTCACTCAGCTCTCTGTTGTGACTTCCTTATGTGGCCAGATTAGAGTCCATGGGTTCTTTTTTCAGTAACACATTTGCTAATACCCTGAGCTCCCTTGACCTGCTTTTTATCAAACCTGATAGGCAGGACACCTCCATCCTGGGCGAACCCAAATATTGACTTGCTCTGTTTGTGCAGCCACGAAATGAAGACAGTCACAGAAGACCAAAAACAAAGTAGGTTGATATCACTGTAGACTGGTGATCAACAACTCCAAAGAACATCCTGATTGTACCCTGCCACATGTTTGAAAAGGGATCATATCCAGGACAGACAAAGAACTTGATTGAACCTTTCAACAAGCGAATGACAAAAAAATCCAGTTGTAAAACAGACAAGACTTAGACATTCACCAAGGAAGCTATCCCCATGGACAATAAACACATGGACAGGTGCTCAACACCACTGTGCACCAGGGAGAGGCAAACGAAATCACAGTGGCCGCCATTGCACGTACGAGAATGGCCGACCTACAAAAGGCTGGAGGTCCAAGTGCTGGTGAGGAGGGAAACCACCAGATCTCACATCCCGAGACAATGAAAACACTAGATCCGCCTGGGAAAACTCTTTGGAAGTTTCTAATAAAATTAAACATGTTGCGTATCTTGTGAGCTGGGAACTGACCCCCAGGTGTATACTTAAGAGAAAATAATGTGTACCTCCACAAAAACTTGTCCATCGATATGAGATGGACTCATGGATGATGAGATGGACTCATGGATGATGAGATGGAGGAGAAGCTGTACTCATTGTTACCCAAACCCAAAAACAACTCACATATCCATCAACGGGAAAACAGATAAACCAATCCACTCAATGGACCTCAACACGAAAGTAAGAAGAAAAAAAGAACCGGTAACACACAGCTTCAGCATGGGTGAATGTCAAAAGCAGAGGTTAAGTGAAGGAGGCCAAATACAGAAAAGCGTGTGCTGTATGATGATTCCATACTGCAAACTCATCAATGCATGGAGCGCTCAGAATGATGGCTACCGCCAGCGGGGGTGATTGAACGTTGCCTCGGGAGGGACTTAAGAGAACTTTCTGGGGAGAGGGAAATGGCCTGCAGCTTGATCAGGGTGGTGGTTACATGGGTGTATACGACTGTCGAAATTCATGAAACTGTATTCCTGAGCTTTGTGCATTTTATTCCACATAAAGTACATCTCAATGAAAAATAAACCCTGCCTAGCGATACCGTAGTCCCGTGGTTATCTTCTACTGGCAGCGAACGACAGTTGTATCGTTCAACATCTTCACACGCATTTCATTTTCAGGTGTGTTTTGTTTTGGTTTGTTCTGTTTTTAGATTTTAGCCATTTTCATAGGTATCACAGCTGGCTTCTCTCCCAGAACAATCTATCCAAGAGGTCGAGGCAGAGGTTTAGACCTTTATGACCTAGACTCAGAAATCAACTTGTGCAACTTTCTGTTGGTCACATGGGTCAGCCCTGATTCTTTGTGGGAGGGACCCATGTCCATGACTGTGAAGACCAGGAGGTAAGGATCAGTGAGGGTCATCTGGAGGTTGGCTACCACGTTCACATGGGTGAATTTTTTTTTTTAGATTTGGCAAATGTGCTGTATCAGAATGAACTATGGCATTTCTCCCAATTGCGTCCGAGTTTATCCGGGGTGCACCTTGGGCAGCTGACACATTGACGGTCTTCCTGATGAGGTAAGAACCAAGACTTGCCTGGGACTCACTTCCTCAGGCAACCCCATGTCCAACAAAACTAAATGTGGGCTTCTGGGACATGCAGAATGGTTGCAGAAATACGGGTTATTGTTCTGGGGGCTGGTAACTGGCTTGCTAAATCTGGTGAGTGTGAGGCCAGATCCTTGATCATCCCGTGTGTCCCATAAGCCCTTCGTCTTTTCCACAAGGAGCCACGTCATGGGTTTGGCACTGGGGAATTCAAATTCTGAGGTCTGCAAGGTTCCACATCAATTCCAGTGAGAGACAGCCCCGGTTTCATGCACGTGAGTGGCATTCAGGCCCCTAGATCCATGTACTGATAGCAAGCACAATAGGTACTGAGGGGGACTTTAGTTTCTTTGCACTTTTAATTGACAAGGACAAGGTGGTCTGGTTTTGGTCTTTACTTCCTTTGGTCTTTGGGTTTGAAATTGTCAGAGAATTTACTTTCTCCTGAAGAACATGCCAATGGGAGGAAATGTTCCCTTAAACTGGGATATTTCTAGAGTTCTTCAAATTATTTGGGGAGCACGTAAATTTTCTATTTCGTATTATTGAGGACTCTTGGTGAACTATTTGAAGGCAGGCATAACTGGTACAATGGCTCCGTCTTGGGCACAGAGTGATCTTGGCGCTAATCTAGATAATGTCTTCTTGAGTTGTTTCAGAGCTTTGGGGTCAAACTTTTCCTGTTTCTGTCATTTATTGAGCATTTCCTGTCCGTTCGGATGACTACAGGCCGCCTCGTCTGCCTCAACTACCTTGGCGTGGGCTTCCCCTGCCAGCACATCACTGCTTCCCTAAGTCAACTGATTCCTAGTTGAGAATCAGCCAGCCCACCTGACTGCAGACACACACCGCGTCGTCAAGGTCGGCCTCATCAGCCACGCGTGTGCTGTTTTGGCCTGCAGAGGCTGGTTCCTCTGACTGACTTGGCAGACGGCTCAGAACTCACGGTGAGAAATGGTGATGACGTCTATTGGGAGCCCAGGCAAGGAACCCACCAGTATCGAGCCTTTTCTGATGTTCTTCTATCCCCCTTGATAGAGAGAGATAGAAGCCACCCGACGGTAAATCGTTTATCCCCTAAACATCCAGCGCACCTGCCCCCATGCAGAGTCACACAACCTGCCTCCTCCCCTTGTTATCCAGAGACGAGCTGCCCTCCTATAAAGCCACTCAGTGCCTCCCTCCACCCAATACCACCCAGTATTGGGGTCCCTTGTCCCCTCACATCCTCAGCTGGGTTCTTGCAGGAAAATGCAAGGCAGCCTCAAGCGTCTCTTACGATATGGAAACAGGAGCAAAATGACAAAACTCTACAGGCGCCATCTCTCAACTTTGCATTTCCAGGGATTTCTCACAAGACTCGTCTGCACTTTTACTTCTCCTCTTTTTACCCCCAGGCACTGGTCACCCTCCCTAGTCTGGCATCTGCCCTCACCACTGGGACGTAGCCGTGCCTCTGCGGGGATGGCTACGGGGAACCATCTTCCTGAATCTTGATCGGAGGGCCCTGGAGGAGCGGACCTCTTCTCTTTTGGCTGCTGAACTGAGATGGGAAGGCGGCTCGATTCCGGCCATCCTGTGCCCTACGCATCCTGCACACATGGCCAAAATGTTGAGACCGCAGAGCAGAGAGATAGAAAGACGGGCTATTTGGGTCATGGTGGGATTACCAATCCCCTAGCCGTTCTGCCCTCCATGTGTGAGCCAACAGTCACCTCCATTGTCCACATCGCCTCAGGTCGAGGTTTCAGCGACTTGCAGACCTTTGTGTTCTCTTGGCTTCAACTATCGTTGACTTGCAGACTATGCGCACGTTGGCACCGTGCCAGACTAATCCTCAGAGTCTGGAATGCGCAAAGCTTCAGTACCTAGTTAGGTCAAAGACTCCTTTAGCGCAGGAAGCCTGAAGACCACACTGTGATCTGTCCCCTTACACCTGTTACCCTCCCACATTCCGCACTGGACCGTGTGCTGCCCACACCCATCCTGCTATGCAAGTAGAGACCTGGACGCCCTCCCTGGTACCCCCTTCTCCCTCACCCTTCCTAGCCAAACCTCCAGCCTAGAAAGTCTCTCTCATGCTGCTTCTCCTCTCGTCCTCATCGCCTGTCCCCCAGGACACGTCATCACCCCTGTCTTCCGGCCTCGGACTCCCCGATCGCGTGTCTGCTATCAACCCTCCCCTGTCTCCCTACATGGTCATCGCATGACCCCCCGACCAGGCCCGTTTTCATTCACCATCGTGTCACCAGAGCCCAACACTGTGATGTCACCTAGAACGTGCCAGTAAAGACTTGGTGCTCCCGGAGTGGGTCCCTTCCAGAGCGTATGCACCCCCGGGGCGGGAGGCGCCTACGCACACAGTGCCGGAGGGTGGCCTAATTTCTCAGGCCTCGTCGTTCCGCAGCCGGAAAGGCTGACATTGGTGCAGGCCGTGTCTTGTCTGATCACGTCCCCCTTGGGTACCGGCTAGGTAACAGGCCCTCTGGGCAGATAGAGAGGACGAGGTCCACAGGGCCTGCATCAGGGGCACAGACAGGCCGAGGGAAGCGCCCCTTCACACAGCTGGGTCTCGTAGCAGCTGCACCTAAAAGGGAGGTGGAGACAGAGCACAGAAAGTCATGGTGTCTTCTCCCTGAACAGATATGACTTAAGGAGCCGGCCAGCGGCTCTGTCATCATGATGGCGTCCCTCCACTGTACGTGCCGAAGTCACCGTGTGTCATGCTGAGTGGCCCCACCGGCAGGTGCATTTCCGAGTCAACCTGTGCGGTGAGCCTGGCCTTAGTGGATGAGGAAGAAAGGGGGCATGGGAATCACAGCCTTGCCCAGGGGCTGGAGGCTGGCTCCCCATCTGCCAGCAGCAGCAAAGCACCTGCAGAGAACCACTGGCCCCTCGGTCCAAGCTAAGGGCAGGAGGGAGACAATTCGCAGCCACGGCAAGAGGGAGGCTGGGGAGGCAGCGTCCTTGGGGAGCGGCGCACTCAGGAAAAGGAAGGGGAGAGAAAGTTCACAGGAGAGAAGTGGCTGAGTCTGTGGGGTCTTTGCGGGAGACTGGGAAAGGACCGTTTGGAAGGGGCTTGGACCCCGAGCGGTCCCAAGTGGGGGCATTTCGTTCCACTGTCACGCTTGGCAGAGCTATGACAATTTTGAGTTCAGGCCACCGCACGTTTCTAGGGAAGCGGCACCAACAGAGGCGGGGGCCTTGCCCTCTGACCCGACAGTCCCCAGCACGAGTGAGCGGACTGAGCTGACCCCCAACACGTGCCGAGACAGAATGTTTCTGTTTTAGTCACACCGTGGGTCATCGACCACAAATGCACGCACACGCGGGGGCTGGGAGGGATCTGCCCCCTCCCCGTTACTAGAGCACCGGGCCCACCCCCTCCTGTTTTAACTGTCCAAACATGAAAAGACGTTAGTACCCGGAGAATCTTCTCTCTGAGACTGAAGTTCGTTTCCTGACTGCCGACTGGCGTCCGAGCAAGGAGAAACACCTCCAAAGGGATGTCATGCGAGGGAGAAACGTCTTTTCCCTGTAGAGCCTGTTGTGAACGTCACCTTCTTGCCTGGCCCGGTGGGCTGACTGGCCCTGGGCTCTGCTCCTGCGGGCGGTGACCCGTTCGTAGACACACGGGGGGCAGTGGTGCGTCTCCGATGTCAGGGGTCCACTTCAGGCACACAAGTGTGGAATCTGTCATCCCCGGGAGACTGGTGGGGGGGAAGCCTGAGATAATCTGGGAGAATCTTCCAGGCAGCAGCATCTGGTCGGAGGAGACGCTCTGGGTCATGAGCCACACCCTCCGGGAGGGTTCCTCTCCTGCCGACTCTGCGTTAGCCGCCGAATGCTACCACCCACCCGTCTCCCCGGCTCTGGGCTGTTTTTACTCTAAACTCAGATGCCTTTGGATCTCTTGCTCCAGTGGCCGTCTGCGTTGTAGGGGAGCCCTAATTCTCTGAGCGTGCAAGAGACAGGCAGCATCTGAAGGGAGGCGGGGGAGGGAGAGACAGGGGAGGGAGAGCCACGCCAACACCAGCTTGGCCACTGAGTCACATTTCCTGAAAGAGGCACGGGAAAGTCGCCTTGCAAACCTCAGACTCAAGGTCCTATCACCAACTCATCCTTTGGTGGGATTAGGACCCACAAACCTGCCACAAACCTGCACTCCGACTTCATCACCCTGCTCTTCAGGGAGCCGTTCGCAAGCAGGTGCACAGCCTACCCTGGCCCCAGCTGCCCTCGGGGCCACCATGGCCCCACTAGACCCCATTGGACCCCACTGGACCCCACCGGACAAAGAGAGGCATTCACTTTTCTTCTGTGCTGTCACACTGGCTGGAATCCAGTTGCGCGGAAATAAATACGCACCGTACGTGATCCCACCTGGCGGGGAGCCACGTGCTTTGACCAATGGCAGCTGCCGGACGCGGCAAACGATTCGCTGCAGAGGACGAGGGGCCCGTGGGGTTCAAGTGAGATGTGCCTCGGCAAGGGAGCCTGGCCGGACAACGACCCACTTTCCACATCTGCTCCCACCCCCAACGACCGGCTACAATCTGTAGGAGCAGCTGTTTAAACGGACCCTTTCTTGGATGCTGCTTCTCCTCTGGTCCTTCGCGAAGATGTTCAGGGACGCTGGAGACCGGAGCTGGTGCCGCTCGGGCGGGCTTCACCGTGTCAGGGCAGGCCCCCCGGGGACCTCGCTGAGCCCCTCTTATACGAAGTCTGTTGCTGGAAACGGAGCAGGTCAGAGCCGAGGGCCAGAGCCGGGAGGAGCGACGTGCCCACCGCAGGGACCGTGTGGCCTGAGCAGCCAGGAAGGACGCGCACTAACAGGGCTGGACGCCGGACGCCCGCCCCGCTGTCCCGAGATCTCATGACGGCCAAGCTCCGCTCTTCCGAAGCCGGGGGGAGCTTCCACACGGCCTGCGTTTGTGCGGCGCCTTGTCATTTGCGAGCGCGTTCACCCAGTCACCTCACTGAACTTCAGAGTCACGAGAACCGGTGAGGTATGAGTCTTGCGCCCATCATGGCGTCTTGCGCTCGAGGCTCATCGGTCTTCCTTTTCCTCGTCGCTGGAGCGGCTGAGGTGCTGGGAGGCGTCTCCATTTCAGAGTGGGGACGGGCCCCTCAGATGTCCTGGCGGACGGGAGCGTTCTGTTTCCCTAACACTTGCCTCCCCGGCGGCCAGCGTTACAGACGGTCCTGCCGTATCAGGACACGCGATGCCTGAAGTGATGTGTGTCCTTGGGCCGAAGAACCGAGCTCGTCTCCGTCCCCGGCTGTGCCAAACCACACACGGCTTGCTGTCCTCTGGAACGGTGCTCGCCGTGAGCATCGAGAGGCGCAGCCCGCGGAAGGCAACCGTCCCCACCGACTGCCTGTCACCCAGCAGGAGGCGTCCTTTGTTCCTGCATCTTTGGTTGTGTGTGGCCTGTTGGCCGAGGGACCGCGCAGGGTGGGACTGACTCCTCATCAGCCCGAGGCTGAAATGACCTCCCGCTTCACAGATGGAGGAAGGCAGCTACTCTGACGGAAAGAAGAAGTGGAAATAGAAGGTAGTGATCACAAAACAGGAAGAACCATAGAAAGATCCCTCCGGGCTCCCAGGAGAGCAGGTGGCCTGGGTCCAGAGGTGTGTAGCGGGGGGGATGGGAGCTAGAATGCACCTGCCGGGCAGAGGGAGCACCGGCCCTTCTCCCTGCCCCTCCTGTACCTGCAGCAAAGGCCGCCCTCCAGCCTGGACCGAGTAACTCGGGCCATGAGGGGACGCGGCGGGTGGCTCTGTCCAATCTGGGATGACCGTCTGTGGGAGGAAACTACGTCATAGGAACCCCTGTGGGGGCCTGAACGATCCAGTATTGCACATGATTGAGGACGCTGGAGAAGGTTGTCGTCCGTGGTCGATCTCCCGGAAGGGTGGGCTTGTTGGGGCTGCGGGTGAGGGAAGGGGTCTACGCTTCTCCCGTGAACGTCTGTCAGTCACCCTGACTCGTGAGTGGGGGACGTCATGAGTGTGCTGCCCCACGTGGCCTCCCTGTTCTTCCTGAGGTCAAAACGCGGAGGCTGGAGGACAGAGGGGCCCTGCGCCAGCTTGGGGAGGAGCCAGCGCCATCCGGCTTCTGTCCCTCTATGTGCCCTCATGACAAGGACCCAGTCGTGGAGCGGTTTCTTCTCATAAACGCGCCTGGAGAGGGGGGCGCATGGCCGTCGGCAGCCAGGAGGCGTTCTGTCCTCACTGAGCGGCAGGCGGTCGAGGGGCGCGAGGTCCCGGCTGTGCCTCGTGGTGACTGTGTTCCTGGAGCTGGGCACATGCCGCCTGGGGCTTCCCCAGAGCCTGACGTGCGACAGCATTCGTGGGGCACCTTCCTGTCCTCACTCGTGTCTTCTTCCACGTCAGAGTAGCTCCTGCTGTTATTTACGCTTTCTTCTTGCTCTCTGCCCTCGCCTCTGCGTTTTCCCCACCTGCTCTGGTAGGAGGTTTGCACCGACGGCCCGGCCAGCCGCTCCGCTCCGAGCTGAGATTGTAGACTTATTTTCCGTGATGCCGTTGACGCACAAAGTTGAGGGTTGCATTGAACTCCACAAATCCGGGCCGGGCGGGTTGGGAACAGCATTCTGCTCGGTGTCTCTGTCTCTGTCGATCTCTCTCTGTCTGTCTCCACCTCTGTCCATCTCTATCTCTCCCTCTGTCTGTCCATCTCTGTCTCTCTCTCTCTGTCCATCTCTCTGTCTCTGACTGTCCCCTCCTCACGCCCTTTTGTTGTTTACAGCCCTAGGTGCCGTTGCTGTCTCATCGCCGCACGTTCTATTGTACAAGGTGGAGGATGGGGTCCTTGGGCCACAGGGCTTCCTGTACGACGGCATCCCCTGGCAGAGGGCCGCGGGGTGGAACCGCGAGCAGGGAGCACCGGCCGCGTGTCCGTTCCCGGAAAGCGCCGCCAGTCAGGAGAGCCGCCTCGTCTGCTCCCCCTGCCTCCTCCCTGCCGATGTGTGTCCTCTCCCGCTGGAAACCGTCACAGAACGGGCCGTCCCCGTGACCCTCCTCACGTTCAGACGCTCAGGATCCCGCGGCCTCGGCCGCCAGAGCTGGTGCTGGTGCATCAGTGACATCACGCTTGTTCACCCCTCTAGGCACGGACGGGGACACCTCCACAGTCTGCGCCCAATCCCTGTGCAGGCGGCCCCGAGGTGGCCCGGGTGCCCTCACCTCCAGGCGCCCACACCCTGATGGCCCCCGCCCTTGGGTGTGGGTGGGACCTGAGGCTTGCTCCTGACGCATCGCATACGGTGTGACGGATGTCACTTCCCAGCAGGTTGTGGACAGACGGCGACCTAGCTCCTGCCCTCTCCCGGCCCCGCACGCCTGCTTGCTGCGTGGAAGCAAACAGCCATGCCGGGTGCTGCCTCGTGGAGTGTCACATGGCAGGGAGCTGGTGTCTCACGTCCGTGGCCGGAAGGACCCTGAGGACCTGCCTGCAGCCGTGGGAGTGACCTCGGAAGCTGCCTCCCCCCCGCCCCCACGCCAACCTGGAGAGGAGCAAACCCCGGCCGAGCCCTTGACTGCAGCCTGGGAGTGACCTTGAGTCAGAGACACCAGCCAAGCCTGACTGCCGACCCACACACACCATCAGATGATAAACGGTCCCTCTTTAAATCCCCAAGTTCTGGAGAAACATCTCATGTGGCCACAGAGGAGTATTAGGATGTTTCACGGAAAGTGTCCTCCACTTTCCTGTGCGGCTGACTGCAGCTACCCTGGGGAGGGGCTGGTTTGCGGTGCACGTACTTGAGGCGGCCCTCGGACACCACAGTTGTTCAGTCTACAACGTGGCCCTCAGACTCCCTTTGTAAAAAGCTCCGGACCTTCTGATGGTGATCCCAGCAGCAAGCCCTGGCGACCACAGTGGTAGGTCACTGCCTGGAGTGCCGAGGGCAGAGACCCGCCCTCCCCGCTGTCGGTCATCCGGCCTCCCCCATGTGGCGTTCCTACACGGGAGCACCGTGCCGCCTGCGGGGAGTGTTCTCCGAAGAAGCCTGCAGCCGTAGCTCCTGTGCACGCGGTCCTCTGCAGGGTGGATTTGACACTCCCCCACCGGAGGTAGCGTCTCTAATCCCCACCCTTGAATCTGGGCTGCCCCAGGACTCCGTGTGACCCACTAGGATGCGGGGAAGTGATGCTGGGTGGCTCGCACGGGGTGGGGGCTGACCGAGCCGTGCCCTGTGCCTGGGTCTTCAGGATCCTGGCTAGGAGGGAAGCCCACCCCCACGTGGATGTTTGCTTGTCCCAAGACCGCCACACCAGAGAAGCATGAGCACACACTTCCGTCGTTGGCCTCCCCCACTCGGCCGTCACCCAGCAGCCAGAGACACCCGCCAGCCTGTGAGTGAGCCACCGTGAGAGGCCAGCCCGCCAAACGTTCAGGGGGCATCTGCCTCCGACCCCATAAGAGGCCCCGTCTTCCCAAATCTCGGAGTCGCAAGTCACAAGCAAAATAAAATAGTGCCTTTTAACAACCAATTTGGGGCACTTTGTTACACGGCTGTACGGTTGAACGCCTACTCAAGCTGGAAATACAGCACATTCTCCGCTCTCAGCTAAATGACGAAAACCACAGAGAAAAAGACTTCCAGCTTTCTGGAAGTCACACGCCAAGATCCGAGGAGTAACGGAGAACGAACCCGGAGAGAAAGGCCGTGCTCGGCATTTGAGCGGAGGTTTGAAGACAGAGTGAAGGGGCACCTGGGTGGCTCAGTCGGTTAAATGTCCGACTTCGGCTCAGGTCATGATCTCACAGTCTGTGGGTTCAAGCCCCGCATCGGGCTCTGCGCTGACAGCTCAGGGCCTGGAGCCTGCTTCCGATTCAGTGTCTCCCTCTCTCTCTGCCCCTCCCCTGCTCATGCTCTGTCTCTCTGTGTCACAAAAATAAAAACATTAAACAAAATAAAAAAAAAAATGAAGACAGAGTGAAGCCAGCCACTTTCCCAAGGCACGGGCAGCACATCTCGGTGTGGCGACGGGCCTGCGAGTTACAGACGGTTCAGCAGGAGCACAGAGGGCAGGGCTGAGGGCCTCACAAAGGGGGAGAGGTCTGCCGCAGATGAAGCAGATACCACATGGGGCCCGATCATACGGGGTAAAAGAATACGGCTTTTATCTCGATGTCAGTGGGTGAGCCACCGGAGATTTGGGGCCATGCTTCTCTGACTGGTGTAAACATCCATTTGCCGGCAAAACAAGCCCTTGCTGATCGACTGAGGGGAGACAGAACTGAGTTACAATCCGGCAGCTTCTGTTTAAGGCCTTGTGACTCACCCCGTGGCGGTGCGGAGATTGCTAAGGCCTGTGCCCTCCTGTAAACACCTGTCACTTCCCCGCTCGGCAGAAACACCCGGGGCGGATGAGGTCACGCGCGTGGAATGTACAGGAGCTTCTCGGAGAAACGAACCAGATACGTTCGGGACGTTACTATCGTCACCCCAGCCGTCTGGGAGTCCGCTTTCTGGCAAACCCAAGGGCCCAGAAGCCAGAAGCTACAAAATAAGGAAAAATAAAGGAAGGTGCCCGGCCCCAGAGAAAGCAGGAAGTAGACACGGAAATGGCTGTAAGGTCAGAGATAACGCGAAGCAGGATACGCCCGGTCGTGAGGGAAGCTTCGTGGCCCCTGGAGGGAATGACGGCAGTGGCCGGCCGCCCCACTGTGCACAGACCTCCCAGAAGTGAGTGATGCGGGGGGGGGGGGGGCAGCTGGGCTCCCCCCAGGGGGCCGTGGAAGGTGGGGAGGAGGGTTTGCACCAGTTTGGGGGCGGCGGCCAGCCTCTCCCAGGCTCGGCAGCCCCACCGTTTTGCCGACTGTCCCACGGATCAGGGGGCGGGGCTTCCTCTTGGACAGCGTGGATGCAGCCGTGGAAGGAACAAAACAGAGGTTCTAGGGGAGCCTGTGGTGTGGCTGCGTGGGCGTAGCCAGTGTGCAGGCCCGAGGGGCCCAAGGGATAGGTTGGGAGCAGTGAGAGGAGGCCGCGCGAGAGTAAAGAACGAGCGAGCGCCTGCCATCACATCATGGTCCCAGCCAGCTGCTGGAGGCACAGCGCCCTTCCCCAGGTCCTCCGGAAGCTGGCTGCCCTTCTTTACAGCGCACCCCCCACCCCCCACCGGTGCTCACTGCTTCCCTCCAGCTCACGCTGCACTGCCCGCACTTGGCTGCGTGTTGAAGTCATCTGGGGGCTCCTGCCTCACCCCCTCCAGCTGTGTCGGGATCCCCCGGGCGAGCGCCCTGGGCAGGGCTGCACCCCCTCCCCCTCCCCGGGATCTGCTCTGATACCCCTCGCCCTTTCCTGGCCGGTGGCCCGGCTGGTCCTGGCGGTGGGCCTGCCTCCCCCACCCGAGCCGAGGCTCCCCTGCAGCACCCCCCCACCCCGGCTGTTAAAGGAAAATATACCTCCCGCTCCTAGAACTCGTCCTCTTTGTCACTTTACATTTGTTTGTGTCAGTTCCTTGACAAGCTGACCGTTTCCCTGATGGTCCGTAAGTCACTGGGTGGGTGTTTGATCAGCATTGCGTCCTTGGTGCCCGTCAGCGTGTCTGGCACATAAACACAGGGTGAGAAAGCAGGAGAAGGAAGAAACAAGCTTTTTCTGTAATAACTTTGCCTCCCCCAGACATTCCCGCACACCTTTCAGGCCTTAGCCTCATGGGCGGGCGGAGAGAGGTGGCCGCCGCTTCGTCCGCTTTCTAGAGAGTTCCGGGTCACCCTTTGGGAATATGACATTTGCAGACTCAGCAAAGCAAAGGGTTTTTAAAATGTTTCTTTTCTAACCCTTAACCTACATTTACTGTTTGGCTTTTGACGCCAATGGGCACTCGTTTTATTTACTTTTTATCTGCGCATCAGGGTTCCACACACGGAAGGACTGAAATACCTCAAATGCACTCTTACTTGTTACGTCTTTTAACCACGTTGGACAACATGATTCTCCTTCTGATTTCAGCTCCTCTTTCTTGATAAATCATGTATGTTCAGAAATAACATGAAGGACGCCCGGGCGGCTCAGGGGGTTAAGCGTCTGACTCCTGACTTCGGCTCAAGTCACGGTCTCACGGTTCATGAGTTCGAGGCCCACGTCGGGCTCTGTGCTGACAGTCGGGTGAAGCCTGCACGGCTGGAGTGATTGACGGAGACGCGAGAGAGCCGGGCCCCGATCCTGGGCAGCTCGGCCTCATGGGGCCTGCCAGGAGCGCTGCCCGGCCCTGCTCCTCGGCCGGTGGCTGGCCCCCTTGCCCCCCTCTTTACCAGCAGCTGGTGGTGGCTGCCTCCGGCCTCTTCTGTGAGAACAAAGTGACACGACAGACAGCCACGGCCGTGGAGCACGCACAGTAGGCCTTCAGCTCCTGGGAGCCCGGCAGTCACACGGGACACGCAGGAACTCTGGTTCCCTCCTTCCTCTTCCTAATCACATGGGGCAGCGTCTCCTTGAGGAATGTCCCGCCCATTTGCTTGGACGACCACCCGAGGCCCAGAGCCTGGTCTCTACATTTGTTCGGGAAGGTAAACCGGTCCCAGGAGCAGTGACAGCAGCGTAGAGGACACTTCACAAATGGAGGGTCAGCCCCGAAAACCTAAAACGCGGCGTCTGTGCCCCGAGGCCCAGAGTAAACTGGCCTCTATTTCCCATGGAAACAAACCCGACATTAAGCGAGGTCGCGCTCGCCCCGCTGCTGGAGGCTGACGTGGGTGCGAAAAGCCTCCACACAGAGAGTGGTGTCCAGTGGGACACCAAGGACGGAGAGAAAGGAAATTCTTGTAAATCGCTGCACGTGATGAGACTGTGGTTTGGAGAGACACAGACAGAGCCGGGAGTGGCCGCCTGGCACTTGGCTTGGAACCGGCCCTGACGCCCCTCTGAGCGGCTTTCCCGTTTCTTCCATGGGAACGCGCACAACCCGCGGCCCCCAGCCTGCGTGTGCTGACGTTGCTTTCGTTATGAGTTCCGCTCCTCCGGTCTCCTTCCGGACGGTTCCCCAGCCAGAAGCAACTGCACAGGTTGCAAAAGGGTGCTAACAGGTCCCCCAGCTGGGTTCAGATCCACCTTGCCACCCAGAAAGCAAAGCACCGCTTCTCTCTCTCTCTCTCTCTCTCTCTCTCTCTCCATGAGCTCTGAATCTATTCCAACACCGCGTCAACATTCGAGCAGGAAGGAGAGGGTGTGAACTTCGGTAACCTCCATCCCTTGCTGCTGTTCCCAGACATCTGCATCACGTCCCCGGAGCGCCAGAGCAGAGACGAGTTGCATACGTAGGGGCTGAGCTGCGTGCACTCTGGGCCGTCTATGCTCCGCCCACATCATAGAGCGTTTTTATGATCGTCCAAAACACTTTTGTGTTTCATGCGAAGCAGATTTCTTTGTGTAACAAAGATGGAAAGGGTGTCCCTCGACAGTAGCTCTTGACTCCAAGGACGACGGCGGGATGGGACGGGGCGCGCCTGAGTCTGTTGTAACTGTGCGAGGTCGGTCCGCCACGGGAGGCATGTGCTTACCTGGGCGCCGCTCCAGGCTCTGACAAATTCTGACTCATTATGTACAAGGACATTTCCACTCATTGTTGGATGTGAGGTCAAATTAATCCTCAAAAAAGTGTTCTCGAAGAAACTTCACATCGCATAAAGCTGTCATCGTTTGAAACAGGGCCTGAGGGGCAGGGACCCATCAGCCTTTGGGATTCCCTAATGGCATCTGCGGTGGCCGCCAGCCTCCCCCCTACACCGCGCAGGCCGGGCTGAATGCAGACGCTTCTCCGGGCCAGGGGCGGCAGGGGCGGGGACCGTCTGCAGGAAAGGAACAGCAGCGTGCGTGTCCCCGTAGGCCACCGCTTGTCCCCTGTGCTTGTGAGTACTTTGGATCAGGGTGTTCTAAGTTAATACGTACCTGATTGCTCTGAGCATCTTGTTACAATGCAGCGTCTCACCCCCTGGGTCCAGGGCACGGCCTGAAATCCTGCATTTCGGACAAGCTCCGGGATCCGTGGATCACGCTTAGCTCATGTGATCCTCATAACAGAACTAGGGATTAAATACTATTACCTTTTGTTTGCAAAGTGTTTTTATTTATTTTGGGGGGAGAGAGAGAGAGCTCGTGAGCAGGGGAGAGGCGGAGACGGAGGGAGTCAGCATCGGAAGCAGGCTCCAGGCTCGGAGCTGTCAGCACAGAGCCCGAAGCAGGGCTTGAACCCATTAACCGTGAAGTCATGACCTGAGCCGAAGTCAGACGCTTAACCGACTGAGCCCCCCAGGCACCCCACCCACTATTACCCTCTTTATAGGTGTGGCTCCCAGGGTTGCCTTCCAAACCAGGCGGTCTCCCAGAGGGAGCAACCCTCTCTGCCCACAGGGGCACGGAGGAGCCAGAACAAGCGGGAGGGAGGTGGGATGGGCGGGTGGCGTGGTCACTCTGCTCCCTCCCATGCATACTGCTTACCCTTTACTTTCTCTGGAAGGAGGTCAGCAGGGCGGGGAGGAAGCTGGGTTCTCTCCGTAACCGTGTGCAAGAAGGCCCAGAGGGTCACCATAAACACGGCACCCCAACAGGGTCTGCCTTCCACAGAGAGAAGGCTAGCAAAGATCCAGAGTCCCTTAGGACCCCACATGTCCAGGATGCCGCGGGAAGTCACTCGTCACCCCAAGAACAAGGAAAACCAGAACTTGAACGAGAAGCGACCGTCTGCAGACATGGGCGCTGAGGTGACGCGGAGGTTGGGCCCGTCTGACGAGGACCTTAAAGCAGCCGTTCTAAAACTGGGGGGACGGGCAACTCGGAATTCTCTTGAAGCCACTTGAAGTGTCAGCAAAGAAATCGATGATAGAAAAATGCCTCGTGTGAAAATTACAGAACAATCTACAATCACAAAATTACCCCCAAAGCTGCTGCATGGGCCTGGAGGAAGCAGGGAATGAAGGTCACAGAGTCTGTGAACTTGAGTTCAGGGCCTTAATTTACCCACGCTAATGGCAGAGAGAAGACAGACGTGTGGAGGAAGATGACAGACACGGTCCAGGCACCTGTGGAACAAGGACAAGATCCTCCATGGGCGTCACCGGAGTTCGGCAAAGGGGGAGAGATTGAGCCTGGAAAAAACATCGAAGAAGTAATGGCTGCACACTTTCCAAATCTGGCAAATAGGTGAAACCCAGAGACATTCGCGCCAGGGCTCTACCTCATTAAACACGTGATGTCAGGTCCCAGAGTGTGGTGCCATCATGGGCTGAGCGTGGAGCATCCAGGAGAGCCGTGTGACAGAGAGGAGTGCCACCGGGCACGAATCCAGCTCCTGGGGACACCCACTGAGTCCTTGCTTTCAGGGCAGGTCCTGGGCTGCAAGAACGGATGGGGACGTGCTTGCCCAGGGAGGTCACAGGCTAGCTGGGGAGGGGACGCGTTGGCCATCCACCAAAGTGACTACAGGATGATTGTTCTGCTTCCCGCCGCTCCCCTGGGGCCTGCCGGTGACCTTAAGTCCTCTACCCTACACGTCTGTAAAGTGGGCGTCCAAACTCCTGTGCTCGATGCCTAGAACACCGTTGTGCAAAACACCCGTGTAAAACAAAACAGTGTTTTATTTAGTAAAAATGTTTTCACCTGGGGCGCCTGGGTGGCACAGTCGGTTAAGCGTCCGACTTCAGCTCAGGTCACGATCTCGCGGTCCGTGAGTTCGAGCCCCGCGTCAGGCTCTGGGCTGATGGCTCGGAGCCTGGAGCCTGTTTCCGATTCTGTGTCTCCCTCTCTCTCTGCCCCTCCCCCGTTCATGCTCTGTCTCTCTCTGTCCCAAAAATAAATTAAAAAAAAAAAATGTTTTCACCTAATTTATTGTCAAGTTAGCTAACAGAGTGTCTATGGTTGCTCTTTGTTTGGGGAGTAGATTCCCGCGATTCCTCACTTGCATACGACGCCCAGTGCTCATCCCAACAAGTGCCCTCCTCAATGCCCAGCACCCATTTTCCCCTCCCCCGTCCCCTCCCCCCACCATCAACCCTCAGTCTGTTCTCTGTATTTAAGAGTCCCTTATGCTTAATATTTTACAGAATCAAAGGCAAGTTCTCCCTGGTTTTGTGAAGCGGGACCCTTCTGCCTGCTGACTCGGGCAAGGATGTGCTTAGCTGAGTCGTCCCGTCTCTCCTGGCATCAGGGCTCCGTGCTTTGAATGCAAGAGGTGGTCGGAGAAAATGATTCTCCTTCCCACGGCTTAATACAAGGAGGCGGGCGAGGCGCCTCGCGTGTGGGAGGAGTTTCTCACCACGTCTGGGACCCTGGTCAGGGATCTCGCGAAATTACCCACTGGAAGTGATTTTCTTTTCCCTATAAGTTCTCTAGAATAATGGCTTGACAAACTCAGAATTTCATGGGCTCTGTAAATCAGTTCTGCCCTTGAACACTTTCTTGTATGCCCGCTGGCAACTCATGAATCCTTTCCCAAAAAAGGTGGAATCAGTAGAAACGTGCACCGCCGCGTTTTGAGATCCCTGTATGAGCCGTATGAGGGCCACGCACTCATTCACATCTGCTCGCTGCTCGTCTGATCTCACCCGTGAGAAAAAGGAGGCGGTGGGCCTGGAAGGTAGGGGTGTGGAGCCCAGCGGGTTCCTGGGGGGGGGGGGGGTGGGGACTGGTGGGAGCAGCCGTCAGGGGCATCGGAGTGGCCCCGGCAGAGACTGGGTGGGGACTGGGGGCCTCGCAAGGAGCCTGGGCGTGCCGCCGTGGTGCAGGACCGAAGGGGACCCGCACCTGCTCCAACGACCCTGAGGGCCACCCTGGACTGTTTTCCTGGTCCCGATTGGATTACTTTGTACCTTTCCTCCCCTCAAGCCCTTCTCCCTCCTCACCTGTGCTGCACTCGCAGCCGGTGAATTAGTCTCACCCCCACCTCGTCTTCACAGGGTCATCAACGCTTGATTCTTCTGCACACACCTCCTTCTCCTTTCCTGGGGCAGCTCCTTTCCTTCCTCAGCGTGCGTCCTGGGTCCTGTCTCTTTTTTTTACTTTCTCTCTTGTTTCCGGTCTTCTGTCTCCGTGGGATCACTCCCCACGCCCTACAAATATTTCCCACCGCTACAAATAGCAATGTTCCCTGAGGGGTGGCTGCTCAGCTTCTCTACCCCAGCTCCGGCGCCCGTCACATGGGCCACTCTCTTTGGGCACTCACAGATGTGCTAGACCTGGGCACTAGGTCTCAGTGAGAGGATCTGGAGAAGAGCTTCTTCTGACGGGGACTGGTCTCTGTGTCTTGCGGGAGCCCCGCCAATGGGGCCAATCTGACCTTGGCTCTTGGAAAGCGGTAATCATCTAGACCTTTCTGATCTTCAGCAGCCCTTCTTCTACTGACCAGGCTCTTTGCAACAATAACAGCGTACAGTGGGGAGATTCCATCTGTCGAAGTCGGAGATTGAAGATTTTAGGTGCTCTGCTGGAATTATCTTTCGGGGTGCAGGCTAACTGATGAATTAGGAGGGCAAGATTGGGGTGGACCTGGTTTCCCATCTAGGCAAGTTCTCTTGGCTAACAAGGACAGATCTACGTGTAAACCATTTACAAACATTGAGTTAAAGGCCACCCTGGTGGATTCAGCGTCTACAGGGAGACCAGAATTTTCTTTAAAAACAATTTGCAGTCTGTGGTAGTAATCGTGAACACGTTTGGCAGACTTCTAAGTGCATGTCTGAGTTTCGTTCCAGACTCCTGGTTTATGAAAAGCCTTTGGGATGGCAGGGGGCAGCCTTGTGTGAATGGCCCGAGCCTGGTCATGTGAAGGAGTTGGTGGTTGATTTAACTCAAAATTCTGAAGATTGTTCAGGGCTTTGATCCAGTGCTGAGCTTGACCTCCAACAAGTGTGCGGACCAACGGATAAAGACCGAGAAGCCAACTCAGTTAAGTGTAAATTACAATATGTAATTCTTCGGCAAATCTATGAGGGTCCCCACTTACCTAGAGGAAGCCTTTTACCACAGCTCTAAGTTCAGCGTTGGTCCATGGGTTTTGAGGGACTCGTGGTTTTGCGAGATCCTCAGAAGGCCTGATTCTAGAAGGGGGAGTTTCACGAGGCCCGGTTGGTGAAGTTTCAGCACCAGAGAAAAGGGGAGTTCGGGTGAAGGAGGGAAGGCAGAAAAAGGGAAAATGTGGGTGTGGAAGATGCAGAGAAATGTGGCTAGAGGCGGTCCAGAGGGGAAGACACCGCTGACACTTTTACTCCCTTCTGATTGTCTATTGGCTTCAGTTAACTTAGAAATAGGGTTTTGTAAAGAGGCACTGTAGAATCCCCAGTACTTTTAGAAGCCTCTAGGTAGCCGCTGAAATAGCTCTGACATTCAGATTGTTTGGCTTTATTGCTGGAACCTCCCAATCCCTTCTGGAGGAAAAGCAGGTCTGGGAGGTTGTAAATTCCCATAACCCGTCACCCCCCATCCCACTCCTGAATGCCAAGGAATGCCCATCTAAATAAAAAGGCAAACCGCGGCAAGATCAGACTTGTCAAAAAGATGAGATTACTTGGGAACACCAGAGGGATTGCAATTCAGACGCTTCAGTGGCGGGGGGCTCCGGGCCAGGGTTTGGGGCAGGCTGCGTTTCTGGGCAGGGGATGTGAGGCTCGAGATGCTCAGCGAGACTGCGTTAAAATAAAATGCAAAAAGAGACCAGTTTGGAAACCTCCCGCAGCAGAGAAAACCAGCCCATCCCACAAACAAAGGTCCAGTCAGCATATTTTGAGAGACCAGCCCGACCTGGGTCACTCCTCCCTCGGGCTTCTGGAAAACCATAGATAAAACTTCCCCAGGCTAGTATGAGGCAACTTCCCAACCAACTGCCCTACCCTGCCAGAAAGTTCCAATATTATCAGTCTTCACCCTACCCTGCCAGAAACTTCCAATATTATCAGCCTTCCGTAAGCCAGGCACTTGCGGGAAATCGGTCTCTCGTGCCTAAGTGTTGACTTCCTGAGAGCACACGTGTGAGGTTCCCCGTGTTACATCCCGTGGCTCCACTGCACGCTGAGATGTTTTCACAGCCACTCACCCCAATCTGGAGCCCTCGTGCCAGTGTCCCCTCTACACCTGCCCTGACCCTCCTGTGATGCCTGGGAGACCCCGGACCCGCCTCCGCTAGGGAGACTTGCCTGCATTCGCTCCGCGGACACGTCCTTCCTCTGCCCTTCGCACGGATGTGCAGCTGTGACATCTTGTGGAGGGAAGGCCACCCAAAGCCGTCTGCATTACACCCTTGACTGGTGTTTATCCGAAACCATGCAGCAGAAAGAAGTTTGGTGTTTTGCCAGATGTTGAGTGAGCGATCCGGTGAGGAGCAGGGAGCACACACCTTTCCTTCCCTTTGTCTGGGCTTCAAATGTGCCCTGGGTCATTTACCCCCGAGACACGCTAGAGTTCCTTAACGTGCTGGCCACGGCTGAGGTCACGTACGAATGAACTGTGTGTGAGAAAAGTAAAGTTGTCAACACAGATCTGACACGGATGTTGTGAGTCCGCTGTGACTGTCCTCGGCGAGCAGCCTGGCTTCGGGGATAAGCCACCCACATCACAGGGCTCAATGCCTCGCAAGCACTGCTCACTCAGGGCATGGGGACGCCTGCACCTGGAGATTTCAGGGGTGGGCCTGGGAGGTGGGGCAAGCCACTTCTGCTCAGGCCCCACTGTCCAGAGCTCAGTCACTGCAAGTCGCGTGACTCCGAGGGAAGCCGCGAGACGCCCTACAGTGTGTCCTGGGGAGAGAGGTGAGCGCGGACATCGGCGAGAATAAACGGCTCTGCCGCGTCAGCCCTGTCCCCCGAGTCCAGAAGGGACTCAGATGTGCCCATAAACACATGGGAAAACAAAAGCTTCCAGAGATAATCTATACCAGCCAGGATCTGTCCTGACCACAGTCCCAAGCCGACGGTCAGCCTGGCTGCAGACCCACAGCTGCTCGCCATTGCCAGCGGGGACTGCTGCCCCCCGCAAGGCACTGAGTCACATTGCCTGAGTCAGGTCCATCTGCTCGGGGCACCGCCACAGAACCAGGCCCTCCGTGTAGGGGACAGGTGCCAAGCCAAAGAGGGCCGATCGGGAAGTCCCAGCCTGGGCATCTGCCGTTTCATGAAGTCCTCTGGGTTGGGCCCACGGCCCAGGCAGGCCTCCCCTCCTGTTTTCCTCAACAATAGAAGAAAAGATGCTTCCAGACACTTCTGGCCGCCAGAACCTCCCCTGTTTCTCTCTGAGGGCCTTGGACACCCCTGAGGCCAAGTTGGGGGCCGAATGCATGGCTTCCCGAAGCTCTGCTGAGACTCTCTGGGCAGAAGCCATGGTTTCCAAGGGGACGACGTGGCTTGCAAAAGAAGCGTCCAGATGATGCCCAGAGAAGCCTGGGCCGTGCCCAGGGGAAGCCAGCTCAGGGCGAACGGCAGCCTTGCACAGGAGGCAGAAGCCCGGAGAAAGAAAACGAGAAGCCGGCTGGCGTGGCTCCAGACGCGCGACGGGGAGCCGCGGTGGCGATCCTGAGGCTGGCTGGCTGGGCTGGAACCCCCCGCGCCACATGCACGAGCTGTGTGGCCCCGGGGGGAGGGTCTGGTCTCCCTCCGCTTCTGTGTCCTCGCCCGCAAAATGCACGCGATCACCCGTAGTGTCGTCAGGAGGACTCAGTGAGTCGGGTAAGATGCCTGGACAGACCTCACGCCTCAGCGGGTGCTCACGGATGCCATTGACTGTCGGTATTTACCGGACAAGCCCTGGCCCCGGAGGAGCCGAGCCCGCATGCCCTGGCGCCCCCTCCCCCAAGGTATAGGCCCAGAAGCATCTACACCTGCGCCCGCTAACACTACAGTCACCGGCCACATGAGGCCACCATCACTGACATCGGAAGTCTTTGAAATGAATTGAATCCCCCCATGTGTGACAGACACACGTGGCTAGTGGCCCCTACCTCCGGTGCCCCCGATACGGAACATTTCCACCGTCACACGCAGCCCCCGAGCAGCACTGACCCAGACAGAAGCACGTGGACCGGGAGGTGTTGAGCACCCGTCTGCCCGCCCGAGTCAGGCGGGAGCATTTCCAGGACCCCGCAGGGCGCCGTGGTGAACAGTGGTCACAGGTGCGGTGCGCGGGCAAACCCAGACAAGTCGGAGACAGACCTGTGACTGCAGGGAGTGTGGGGAGTCCGGGAGGCACAGAGGGGACCCAGCCGACAGCCCGTGGCGTGTGGTGTTGGAGGAACAGAATCGGCCTGGCAGGTGGATTCTCAGACCCAGAACAAGCCAATCTCCTGAACAGAAGTGTAGGAGCTGAGACTGCGGGAAGAAACCCCCAGAACGGCGTGTAATAACAGGAAAAGCAGGTCATAATACGAAGCATGTGGAGTGTGCCAGGCACATTGAAAGATTTTTTTAATGTTTATTTATTTTTGAGAGAGAGACAGAGCGTGAGTGGGGGAGGGGCAGAGAGGGAGCGAGACACCGAATCCGAAGCGGGCTCCAGGCTCCGAGCTGTCAGCACAGAGCCTGACGCGGCGCTCGAACTCACGGATCGCGAGATCATGACCTGAGCTGAAGTCGGCTGCTTAACCGACTGAGCCACCCAGGAGCCCCACCAGGCACATTTTTAAGTAATAGATGTCTACTGATGCATTCTAACCGAACAGTATTCTGCGGAGAAGGTATGACAGTTATCTTCATTTTGCGGACGAGGACACTGACCCGGGCAGGTTTGGCTCCTTGCTCAAGGTCACAGAACTTCGGAAAAGCTGGATGGGGTTTGAACCGGGCATTTGGGCTCCGGAACGCTCACACTTGTCAGTCCCTCTGGCGCCTGAACTGCACTCTGTGCTTTCAGACTCTCCTCTCCGGAGTCCCGTCTCTGCCATGTCTGGTGACCCGTGTGTGCCCTTCTCTGGATAAGCTTCTCTAGATATTCGTATGCTTTCTCTGATTGCGTTTTTATCAGAAGTCACAAGCAGGCACCCTGCAGCCTTTTCTTTTTTTCTTTTTCTTTCTGATTTTTTTTTTTTTTTTTGGCCTAAAGTGCCTCGGGAAAAATACAATATATATATTACTTCCAGCTTTTCTTCGAAACTAGGACGCTCTGGCAATGCTCTGCCCACTTTCCATGGCAGCTCCCCTCCTTCCCTACCCCCAGCCACTCACACATTTCTCCTGCTGGCACTTTTTTTTTTTTTTACAGCTTTAGAGAGATATAACTGACCTACAAATAACCACGCAGACTTAAAGTATACAATATGGTGAGTTTGGATATGTTTATACATCTCTGGCACCATTACTACCATCAAGATAATGAACACATCCATCACCCCAAAGTTTTCCTGTGGCCCCTTTTTATCCCTCCCTCCTCCTTACCCCCAGGCCGTCACCGGTCTGCTTCCTGGCATTGTAGGTTGGGTTGCCTGTCCTAGACTTGTGTCTACATGAAATCCTACCATACTCTCTTTTATCTGGCTTCCTTGCTCAGCGTGGCTATGTCGGGATTTACCTGTTTTATTCTTTGTGCCAGTGATATATTCCTTCTCACTCCTTCTGACTGCGGAGCCGCATTCCATTGCACGGTGTCGCAATGCGACTGTTTACGCACTCCGCTGTGGCTGGGCATCTGAGTTCCTTCCGGTCAGGCACCTGCTGATATTAGAATTTGTCACCCACGGTGTGTCTGGCAGCTGTTGGGACAGAGCGGTGGGCACAGAGCTGCAGGGGCGAATGCACGGGGAGCCAGAGGGAAGAGGTTTTGCTCTCGCGTGTCATGCTATGATATTACAACTACGTGGGACACTGCGCTATTCCAGCTCTTCCGCGCCCATTACTTCGTGCAATCTGAAATCCCAGTTGGAGCTGGGTCGAGTTTCGTGAGGATGAGCCCCATCCTCGCAGAGGCTGGACAGGTAGCAGATTAGCACCCCTCCGTGGGTCCATCAGACCACAGCGTGCAGACGTGCAGCCGCGCCTGAAGCCTGTTCTCTGGAAGAGAAGGTGGCATTTCCTAGAAACCGGGTGATTGTATCCTTCTTACTCAGTACAGACCGTGGGTGTGTTTAAAAGGTGCGGACGGATGGACACGTATCTGGGTTACAGGTGTGGGAAGCGGAGTAAAGAGTAGGCAGCCGGTGGGGGTGGGGGGGGGTGAGGAAGGGGCCAGGAGAAGGATATTACCGCTGAATGGTTCCCAGGGTTTCTGTTTGGGGTGATGGAAAAGTTGGGAAGCAGATAGAGACGACGGTTGTGCAATCTTGCCAGTGTGATGAATGCTACGGAATTGTACACTTAACATGGTCAAAATGGCAGATTTGAGTTTCGATCGATTTCATCACGATTTACAAAATATAATTTAATACAGCCCAAACCACGGAATGTTGCGCTTTAAGTGGATGAGTTGCGTGCTAGGTGAATCATAGCTCAATCAAGAAAGCTATTTAAAAAAAATTATTGATCGAACCCGGCCGCTCTCAATTATCTCAGATTTTGCCACTTCCGTCCAGGGGCGCTAGGCAGAAACGGTCATCCCTGGGGGCGCCTGGGTGGCTCGGTGGGTTAAGCGTCCAACTTCTCGGCTCAGGTCATGATCTCGTGGTTTGCGGGTTCGAGCCCCGCGTCGGGCTCTGTGCTGACAGCTTGCTCAGAGCCTGGAGCCTGCTCCGGATTCTGTCTGGCTTTCTCTCTGCCCCTGCCCCGTTCACACTCTTGTCTCTCTCACAAATAAATAAATGTTAAAAAAAGAAATAAAAAAAAGAAATGGTCATCCCTGGAAAAGCGTGAGAGAAGGAAAAGCCATGGGCTGTGTTCAGAGTTAAGCAATGCCTGGCCACCTCGCTGGTGTCTTAGAACCGGCCTTTGCCGCCGCGTCTCTGGGGTACGCAGTTCAGTGGGGAGCATGTCACGTCAGTGGGGGCCTCTGTCACGTCACCAGCAAAGTTAGCCGTGGGAGTGAGGGTGTCGGTGGCCCTGTGGTTTGTGCTGCACGCGTGAGCAGAGACCCCGGGGACACCCGAGTCATCGGTTTCTCCTCGTGTGACTCCCCAGCCCGATTTCACTCCTTGTCCCCCAAGAATGACAGGTCCTTGAAGGTCTGAGTGGACCCTGAGCGACACCCCCTGCAGTGTGATGCCCCTCCAGCAGGTCCCCGGGGCCCGTTTGGACCACCTCATTCTCATCAGCCCCCACTGGGGCTCCGAGGAAGCCGCTCCACCCTCAGACACGCACAGGTGCACATCCTGTGCACTGCACCTGGGGCAGTGAGGGCAGGCCGCCCGTTGCAGTGAGACGGCCAGGATGCAGAGAGGGGTTTGCTCACAAATAGCTGTGTTTTCTCTACTTGGCCTTGGCCAGAATCGATTTTCTTAAACGCGGCAGAAGTTGGATCGATCTTCGGAGCTGGACAGCAAGGCAAGCAGACACGGGCGAAAAACCAGAGGCGGACAAAACAGCCTGTTTTCCTGAGGCAAAGAGGGCAGAGGGCGCTTTGCCACCCAGGCCAGCTCATCCATGTAAGGGTGGCAGTTACACCCCCCCAGCCGTGTGTGAGGGCACCACCTCTCACAGTACAGCACCCAAAGAGCCGCTTTGGAGCCCAGTTCTACAGGTCCTCAGAATGCTGAACAGAGTTCCCGTGTGACCCGCCAATTCTACTTTGGAGTAAGTATTCGAGAGAAACAAAAGTGTGTGTCTACACAAATTCTGAGCATAAATGGCACGAAAACCAGCTCTTGGGTTTTGATAAAAGCATTAGAGGCGCGCCTGGGTGGCTCAGTCAGTTGAGCGACCGACTTTGCCTCAGGTCATGATCTCATGGTTTGTGAGTTCGAGCCCCGTGTCGGGCTCTGGGCTGACAGCTCGGAGCCCGGAGCCTGCTTCGGATTCTGTGTCTCCTTCTCTCTCTGCCCCTTCCCTGTTTGCATTCTCTCTCTCTCTCTCTCCCTCTCTCTCTCTCTCTCTCTCCCCCTCCCTCTCAAAAATAAATGTTAAAAAATAAATAAAGCATTAGAACAGACCCAAAGTGAAAAAGCCAGTCACAAAAGCCACTCATTGTATGATTCTGTTTACTTGAATATCCAGAACAGGAGAACTCAACAGAGACAGAAAACAGATCCCTGGTTGCCAGGGGACAGGAGGAGGCGCAGGTGGGGAATTAGAGGGAGGGGTCTAATGGGAACAAGGTTTCTTTTTGGGATGATGACAGTGTTCTAAAATTAGATCCTGGTGATGGTTTTGCACAGCTTTGTAAATATACTAAAAACCATTGAACTGTATACTCTAAATGGGTGGCCTTTATGGTATATCAATTCTATATCAATAAAACCATTTGAGAAAGAGAGAGAGAGAGAGAGAGAGGGAATTAAGCCTCATTACTCTGTGTTCTCTGCCTTGCACTTCTCCCCAGACACCTACTGGGATTTAATCTGTCTGTCTGTCTCTCTCACACACGCATTATGATCGTTTTCTCTTCTCTCCATCTTCCCAGAATATCAGTCAGATGGAAATCCTGTCCCCAGGACAGGGAGACAATGCCCGTCTTGTTGAAAACTCAAGTGGACTGGACAGGCAAAGGAACCTGACTTGCACAAGCAGAGGGGGATGCCTAGTGGTAAACGCTTACAATAAGAAACAAGAAAGAATTCAAACACAGGACCCAACTTTATACCTCAAGAAACTAGAAAAAGAAGAGAAAACAAAGCCCAAAGTTTAGTAAAAGGAGGAGGGAAATAACAAAAAAATCAGAGAACAAGAAAATGGAAGAGAGACTTAAAAAATAAAGGTTATGAAAACAAGAGCTTTTTTTTCCCAAGTGATAAACGAAATAGACAATTCTTAGGGAGGCTTAGCTACAAAAAGAGAGACTCAACTAAATAAAATCAGAAATGGAAGATGATACATCATAACCAATGCCACAGAAATACAAAGACTTGTGAGAGATCACGATGAATGAATGTAAGACCTGAAAATATAAAACTCCTAGAAGAAAACAACAGTAGTCAGCTGCATGAAATTGAACTTGGCAAAGATTTTGGGGATTTGTCACCAAAAAAAGCAAAATCCTCTCTCCAAAGATAAACAAGTGGGACCATATCAAACTAAAAAGCTTCTGTGCAGCAACAGAAGCCATCAACAAAATAAAAAGGCAACCTACAGAATGGGAAGAAATTGAAAATCCTATACGTGATGAGGGATTAATATCCAAACTATATAAAGAACTACTAAAACTCAACAGTAAAAAAACCCAAAAAACCCAAACCAAAAACAAATAACTCAATTTATAAATGGGCAGAGGACCCGAATAGACATTTTCCCAAAGAAGAAATCCAGATGGCCAACAGGTACCTGAAGGGGTGCCCAATGTCACTCGTCATCAGAGAAACACAAACCTCGACCACGACGAGGTATCACCTCACACGGGTTAGGTAGGGATTCAAAAGGACAAGAGGTCCTCAGTGTTGGTGGGGATGTGAGAAAAGGGAGCCTGTGTGCACTGTTGGTGGGAATTTAAACTGGTGCAGCCGCTCCGGAAAACAGTATGGAGGTTCCTCAAAAAATTAGAAAACGGAAGTCCCCAAGGGTCCAGAGATTTCATTTCTGAGCACACATCTGAGGGAAACAAAATCACTCTCTTGAAGAGGGATCAACACTCCCATGTTTACTGCGGCATTATTTACAATAACCAAGACCTAAAAACAGCCTACATGTCCACTGACAGATGGGTGGGTGAAGAAAATGCGGTGTATGCATACACAACAGAATGTTATTCAGCTGTTGGAAAGAAATCTTGCCACGCGGAACAACATGGACGGACCCTACGGGCATTATGCTAAGTCAAAGAGGCGAATAATGCCTGATACTACTAATATGTGGACTCTAAAAAAATAAAACTCATAGGAACAGAGAACAGATTGGTGGTTGCCAGAGGTGGGGGTTGGGGGTGGAGGGAATGGGTGAAGGTGGTTAAAATGAACAAACTTCCAGTTATAAATAAGTAAGTTCTGGGGATGTAACCCACCTGATGACTGTACTTAACGATACTGTATTGTATACTTGAAAGTTGCTCATAAAGTAGACGTCAAATTTTCTCATTAGAAGGAAAAAAAAAACCCATGTGAGTGTTGGGTGTTAACTCAGCTCATTGTGGTGATCATGTCACAATACAGGCGACTCGTGAACAATGTGGGGTTAGGGGCACAGACCCCCGCACGGTCAAAAACCTACATGGAACTTCTGACCCCCCATACACTTACCTACTAACAGCCTACGGTTCACCAGAAGCCATATTAATAGCATAAATAGTCGATTAACATATTTATATGTATTATACATGGTATTCTTACAATGTAGTAAGCTAGAGAAAAGAAAATGTTAAGAAAATCATAAGGAAAAAAATATATTTACAGGGCTCTACTGAATTTATAAAAGAATTCTGCATGTAAGTGGACCCACACAGTTCAAACCCGTGTTGGTCAAGGATCGACTGTACATACATATATGGAGTCTTTATGCTTAAATTAATACAGCGTTACATGTCAGTTCTATCTCGATGGAACTGGAAGCTTGCACTCAATCGTGATGATGATGATACTTTGGATTTCATAGATGAGATATTTTGGAGAAAATCAAATACAGTCAGTCTTGACAGCAGACAAAATCAAACACATTTCTAGAAAAATATAAATTCTCAATATCGATTTAACGAGAGACACGTACCTGAGTAGATCTAAATATCTAGGAATAAAGGCATTACCAATAATGACTTTCATGTTTTCTAATGATGTGAAGGAATTGCTGACACAAAGTTCAAGGCTCCAAAATTTTTTATTCGTCTAAATTGTACAAATCATCTTTTCTTTTTTTTTAATGTTTATTTATTTTTGAGAGACAGAGACAGAGCATGAGTGGGGGAAGGGCAGAGAGAGGGAGACACAGAACCCGAAGCAGGCTCCAGGATCTGAGCCATCAGCACAGAGCCTGATGCAGGGCTCGAACTCATGAACCGCGAGATCGTGACCTGAGCTGAAGTCGGACGCTCAACCGACAGAGACACCCAGGCGCCCACAAATTGTTCTTTTCTGATGGTCCAAGCAAATCAAGTTTCTGCCAAATTCGTATTTTTTCCACCAAATTCTCCCGTTTTTGCACTTCTTATGCCAAGCAGAACTTACTTTATATTACTAGATTTCTGAAACGATCTCCGTAACCATGTGTACAGAAGCGTGCCTCCTTCCCTAGCCTGCTCGCTTGGTACCTGTCTGTGATTCTGGAGCACGTGCCAGGCTCCTCAGCGTACGTGATTTCAGCTTTCTCTCTTTTTCACGTAGCGACTGATGCCACCACATACCTTCGGACGACCACAGGGCCCACTGTGTTGTGGGAGATTGTCCCTGGAGATTAAGGGCACGCCCAGTACACACTGTCGACAGTGACACCCTCCAGTGAACACGAGGGACACCTGCCCGTAGAGGAATCCTCTCTGATCATGGGGTTGTGCTGCCCAGGGGACGCCCACAGCTGTGGGCTTGACACTGGAGCTCTGTGTAGGCCAGTGACAGTCTGGGTGCTGACTGTGGAGAGCACTTCAATGGGAGAATCCAAGCATCCGCTGCTGAGTGAAGACACAAGTGTGTAAACTGCTCTGGGGGCTTCCTGTGCCCACCGTCCACTTGTTCTAGGGATTCTGCCTTTGGGGTAATGTTCCCGGGGGGAATGAGATTCGTTCTCTCACTGCGATGGCAGATTAGGTGTCTGTGCAACTCGTGTGCTCACGCAGCATTGCAGTCTCACCAGGAAATGAGGCAAAACCAGCATCGGTCAGAATTCCCATTCAGAATGGGGACTGGCGCCCACGGGCCTCATGCAGGGGAAGGGTCCCTGTCTTTTACTGGAAGGTCCAATGATATGTGGCCCTTTTGGGCCAAGGAATCCCGTTCAGAATTGTGAGATGCTCCTGTTGTGAAAAATTAATTTTGAGGAGCTCTGTTAGTTAGGGGGTGAAAGAATCATATTCGAAACTGACATTTTTGCTGTCTATGGGTTTCCTACCATCCCATGGGGTCTTGCGGCTTCATTGAGGACTTAAAAAAATTTTTTTTGTTGTTTTAAGTTTATTTATTTATTTTCAGAGAGACAGAGACAGCACAAGTAGGGGAAGGGCAGAGAGAGAGGGAGAGAGACGGAATCCCAAGCATGCTGCCTACCATCATAGCAGAGCCCAACGCGGGGCTCGAACTCATGACGCCGTAAGATCATGACTTGAGCTGAAACCAAGAGTCAGACGCTCGACTGACTGAGCCTTCAGCCGCCCCGAGGACTTTATTTTTCAATAAGAACACTGTGTATCTGATTTATAAAGACGCTGGGAAGGGGAACCCAGCACTTCCCGCGAGCCCTGTCCAGATTTCCCCGCTCTCTTCCTGCACAGAAGGCTTCGTGGTAAGCGTCAACTCAGCCTGCCACTTCCTTTTACAACTCCGGAAATTTTCCTTATTGCAAAAGTGATGTAAACAAGTAGGAATCACTTCAACCATGTAGAGGCCTGTAGAGAAAACGCGGTTTCCCCCACCTCTCTGCAATCTCATTGCAGACTGTAGGTGCCCGACCGATGTGCGTCGTCATTACGATCGGCTTACGTGTGTTGATAAAAATGACAAGTAGAGCTGGCATAAGCAGGTTTGGCAAAAACGCAGCTGACTCCTGGTCAGCCCAGCAGGAGGGCTCCTTGGGTGTCCGTGTGGAGGTGCAGCCAGACTGTGAACTTTCCTGCATTAGCCCCCCACCGTTGGAAGCTCTTTGCCCTCAGACCTGCTCTCCATTTAGGTGGGTGTTCTCTGTACCCCACCCAGGTGCATGAAAGACAGGTGACACGCCCGGGAGAGTATCATCCAAGGGCTCGTGGGGCTTTTGGTGGGACTTTGGCCTCCCTGCCGACTCGTCTGGGCTCCTCAGCTGGCAGGAGGTCCTAGCTGTGACCTCGGCTCTCCCTGGCGCCCATCACACCTCTGTAGTGATAGCCCTCATGCGAAGCAAACTGTTCGGCTGCTTACATTCAGGTGAGTGTGAGCCCACAATGTGGGGACGTGTCGGCACCCGAGCTGGTTGGAGCACGAGTGTGTGAGCACCTTGGGGAACCAGTGAAGAAATGGCAAAGGTTGGTGCAGTGGAGGCACTTAGGAGCATGTCTGCTGGAACTCGTGCTCATTTCTTGCTTTGCATTATACCAGTAACACATGACTGCTGTACGATAAATTCAGATAATGTGGAAAAGCATAAAGACAAGGGCACCTGGGTGGCTCAGTCAGTTGAGCATCCGACTTCAGCTCAGGTCATGATCTCATGGTTCGTCAGTTCGAGCCCCGTGTCAGGCTCTGTGCTGACAGCTCGGAGCCCGGAGCCTGCTTCGGATTCTGTGTCTCCCTCTATCTCTGCCCCTCCCCTGCTCGTGCTCTGTCTCTCTCTCTCAAAAATAAATAATAAACATTAAAAAATTAAAAAAAAAAGGACAGTAAAGGCCAGAAAAGGCAAGAAAGACAAGGAGACACAATGCTGTGTGTTCAATTCCTTCTGTAACTGGTTCATCTTTTAACATCAATCCTGCTGCCTTTTATGATGGGTATTTGTTCTTTGACCAACCTGTGGTCTTCTGCAGATCTTAAACTGTGCTAATTGTAGAAGTACTAATTAAGAGATCAGTTGATGATGCATTATTCTTTCCCCAAAGATGCAGTCCCCTCACGGAGTGTAAATTCTGCCCAAGTGTAAGGCTGGAGGCTCAGGGACCTGAGATGGGAAGGGAGCCAAGTCACCAAAAGGGCACGTAAGTCATTTACTCGATCTCCCGGAACTTTTGAGTTCTGTGCTTTTGAAGCCGTCTAAAATAAATCAGAGGGGTTCAGGACCCCATTTCCTGTGCTTGCATTGACCTTTTGTGGCTGGGTTCCCTCCCTTTGCAGTGGGAGAGCAACCCTCCTACTCAAGGCAGGTCCTGGCACCCGGCCTCCGAATTTCTAGCTTTCCGTGAGACTATCACTGTGTCCGTATCTTCCCGGCCGAACAGAACCGCATCTCTGGAAGAGCCAGAAGTCCCCCTGTGAATGCAAGTCCCTGCAGAGATAACAGTGGAGTTCCCTCTCCTCTTGTGAGACCTTTCTTCAGAGGCAGCCTGCTAGCTTTGCTCTCCTCCCTCATTTTTGGTCTTTATTTCTAGCCGTCTGATACGAGGCTTCTGTCCCCGCCACTCCACTACAACCAGAAGGCTGGACTCTAGAAGTTCTCCGAAGGCTTAAAATGTTTTTGGCTAAATGCACACAGACACACACTTGTACACGTTCCCTTTACTCAGTTAATGGCTGCTGTTTCCGAATCAGAAACTCCAAACCATACCTCCATTCTGAACCCTCACCCGGTAACCAATTTCTTGGTGGATGTGGGCAGGCCAATTTAAACAAGTCTAAGGCTTCCCCCGTTATGTGCTCTCTCCCGGTTGCTTGCATCAGGCTCGTGCCCTCCGGAATTCATGCTGCACGGTAGGGTCACATCCCACCCACGGCTCACCCAGGTGCTACCTGTCACCACCTCCCAATTCCATCGGCCAAACTTCAAGCTCTCTCAGTATCCCCACCTTAGTTCAGGGTCCAGAATGTCCACTTACATTTATTTATTTTTTTTTTTAATTTTTTTTTCAACGTTTTTTATTTATTTTTGGGACAGAGAGAGACAGAGCATGAACGGGGGAGGGGCAGAGAGAGAGGGAGACACAGAATCGGAAACAGGCTCCAGGCTCCGAGCCATCAGCCCAGAGCCTGACGCGGGGCTCGAACTCACGGACCGCGAGATCGTGACCTGGCTGAAGTCGGACGCTTAATCGACTGCGCCACCCAGGCGCCCCTGTCCACTTACATTTAAAAGGCACGTGTAACAATTGCTAGACATAACACACAAGGAAATAACGTAAACATCGAGTACGCAGTATATCAAAAATCAGCCAGGTCGCAGCCGCGTAGCCAGTACGCGGGTCAAGGGGAAGAATGTCCTAGCATTCCAGAAGCTCCTGAGTTGTCTCTTTGGGAGGATTCCCCGTCCTCCTCCCAAGGGCAGCCACAAGGCTCGTTTTAGGGGGCTCACTTCCTTGCTTTTCTCCTCGTTTATCACCGACACCTGCATCTCCAAGCGGTGGGGTTGGGGCTTGCCCGTTAGTGATCAGTGTGTGTCCGCCTACTCCTTGGTTTTTATTTTATTTTACTTTGTAATTTACCAGCACGAGGTTGGGATTCATCCATGTTCTTGATCGTCCACGCTGGGTAGTGTTTTGCGACATGAATATAGCATGCTTTTCCCGCTGTTCACGTAGTGGACCCCGGGGGTCCTATTCGAGCACAGACACACTCAGCACGGCCCCCTTGGTGTGCGAGCCGGGGGGTCCCAGGGAGCGTTCCCCGGGGTCAGGTGGGCACCAGCCCCAATCAGCTGGCCCACCATTACCTGACGTAGAAGGGCAACATGAATTTGAAGTAACTTTTGCCATAGCTGATTAACTCCTCACTCTCTCCAAATACTCCTTCCTTCCACATCACAGTGGCAACTGTCCACGAAGCAGATCTGATGAGGTCCGTCTTCTGTCAGCACCTTTTCCACAGCGCCCCTTGGCCTTTGACACCATCTGGATTCCATCACAGAGGTGCCCGGGGCCTCTGTGGTCAGACCCACCTCTCCAGGCTCTGACTCTGCCCTCTTGCCCACCTCAAACTTCCTCATCACCTACACAGACAGGCTTGCACCTACGGAGACACAATAGGTTTTCGTCAAGATCCTGCCCCTGACACGTAATTTTCCACTCCAATCAAGTCCTCTAGGAGGGCATCCCCCCTCTCCCAGCCCAGGTTCAGTACGGGTTTCTGCGGCTCTGAAAGCACTCTGGTTGGAAGCGTCTGTTTACATCTTATTTATTTATATCGTGCCTTCCTATACAAAGGTTGTATAGATAAAATACAGTAACGATGGAGCCTTAGGAGAAGGGAAAAAGCAGCATACAGTGAGGGGTCACTAGCCTACGTGACGAAGAAGGGGGCATTGGCCGTTAGATCCTCAGACTTCCATGTGATCATTCAAATCGGGTCCCAGGTTGACCCCGAGAATCAGGGACCGCAGAGCAGGTGAGTGACTTCTCCACTCACAGCAAGGGTGGGGGCCACGGATTGTGTTTCCTGTCCCGGCTCCCAGGGCCTGGGACCTCCTTAAGACAATAGGAGCAGGTGAATGTTGGAGTGGACTCTCAAGGGGACAGTCACCTGCCTTGGGCAATGGCAGCCTCTTTGATGTCCTGTGAATTGAAAATGGCTCCCGTGAGTTGTCTGGGAGGACGAGCGTCGTCTGCAAGCTGCCTGCTAACTCAGCCATCTACAGGGAAGGTCTGTCGGCAGAGAGCAGTAAAACTGACGAGGGCAGGACACACAGGCACCAGCAGGCTCCTGGTGACAAGGGGAGCCCATGCCCTGGGGGAGATGGGGAGCACATGCTTGTCAACCTATGCAGCTTTCCAAAAGGGGACGAGTGTTTGGATGATTTAAGTATGAGACATTTTTAGGGTTTTTAAAAGTTGGCGATTAATTCCGCAGTTCTTGTATTTTCAAAACACTGTAGAGATCGTCACCGAGTGGGTGAAACAGACCTCAGCAGTCCGGGTGCTTCCTGGACTTGCCTGGCCGTGGAAACCACGAATAGGTTCTTTGATAGCAGATAACTATGATGGGGGCTGGGAGCCCCACGATAGCTTGGGGCTAAAATGGGGGGCTGGTCTTCCAAAAGACCAAGACCCAGTTAGAAGGTCGGAAATCTTAGGCCTTCCCCCAATCTCCCTCCTGGGAGCAGGAAAGAGCTGGAAATTGAGTTCCTCACCAATGCCAATGACTTAATCAATCATGCCTGCTTCATACAACCCCCAGTAAAAGCCCCAAATGATGGGGTTCTGGGGCTCCTGGGTCGGTGAACGCTTAGAGGTGCTGGGAGGTAGGGCATCCGGAGAAGATGTGGAACCCCCTCGCTCTTTCCCTCACACCTTGCCCTACGCATCCTTCACCTGGCTGGGAGGTAAACTATTTTCCTGAGTTGTGTGAGCCACCCTAGCAAATCACCCAATCACAAGGGAGGTGGCTGTGGGGACCGCGGGTGCGATAGCCAAACTGGACAGAAGTGCGGGTACCCTGGGCACCCAGTACTGTGCCTGGCATCTTGTAAGACTGAGCCCTTACACTTGTGGGTCTGTGCTGAGTAGTTAGCGACAGAATTGAACTGAACTGGGGTCACCTGGGTGGCTCAGCCTGTCAGCACAGAGGCTACAGATCCTGCCCCCCTTTCTCTGCCTCTCCCCTGCTTGCACTCTCCCAAAAGGTGAATAAATATTAAAAGAAAAAAAAAAAACAGAATTGAAAGAAAAAAAAAAAAAGGGATGCCTGGGTGGCCCAGTCAGTTAAACGTCCAGCTTCAGCTCATGTCATGACCTAACAGTTGGTGGGTTCAAGCCCCGCATCGGGCTCTGTGCTGACAGCTCAGAGTCTGGAGCCTGCTTCAGATTCTGTGTCTCCTCCTCCCTCTGCCCCTCCCCTGTTCATGCTCTGTCTCTCTGTCTCTCAAAAATAAATGAACAGTAAGAAGGGATTGAACTGAATTGTAGGACACCCGGTTGGTGGCTGGAGATTTGGACAAATGGTTGTTAGGGGAGAAACCCCTACATATTTGGTGCCCGACGTGTTGCGAGTCTGCACGTACCACTGATGTGTTGGAAACTGCCCATTATGAGTGTTCTCGGAGGCCCAGGAGGGCCAGCAGGCTGGAGATGATTCGCTTTGAGGCCAACATGGGGTCCGGATTTCACCTGCCAGAAGCTGTGCCCCCTTCCTAGAGACTACCTGCCCAGGCAGTTTATATGGAGCAACACAACATATCCTGACATGTATTGTCCCTTTAAACTTGAGGTGGGGACTCGGGGCGGGGGGGTGTTTACCTCTGGCCAGTAGCGCCCCCCACGGGGGTTTCTCTCGCCAGCCCACTGTGCCTCCCCTCCCCTCCCCTGCTCCGCCCAGCCCGGCCGCTTCAAGGTCACTGGCCACGCTGGCAAGAGAAGACGGCGACGGATACTTTCCCGAGTGTCTGGGGTCATCAATGACACTTTCCTGTCAGCTGTCTCTGAGGTCGGGATTGTTCAGAAGACTGACTGAAGGAGTCCCCACCCCTGCTACCTTTGCATCCCTGACACTGGAGCCGCACTATGGTGCCTTCGCTAAGTACCATACACACCCGGCCTCCGGTGCCCCGGCTGGCAGTTTTCCACCTGGAGCTGAGGTAGGTGAAACCCCGGGCGTTACGGGCTCTCGTCCGCTCAAATCCGGGCTTTGCCACAGCCCTGGAATATGGTGGTGCCGAGGGGAATGACGGCCGCGCCCTGCACATTCCCGAGCAAAGTCAAAGTCACAGCGCCCTCCCTGAACATGGGGGGGGGCCACTCGCGAGAGCCACGCTCTGTCCTTCTCCCCCTCCTCGACTTTTCATGTCACACAACTACTGAGAATCGTAGACCCAGGGCAACACAAGATTTAAAACAAAACCCGCATTCTTATGTTAACCGCGCTTGGAAGTGAACTGGGGTGTTTCCAGTTCAGTGTCAGTTGGTGGAGATGCATGTGGGAGTGTAGAACCACCTGTCCTGGAAGGAAGGGTGTGGAAAGATCCGGAATCTTGTGTTTTTCCAAGCGTTCGTTTTCTGAGGAGTTGAAACAAAAAAGAACATAGATGTGAAGAAGTATGCGTGTGAGATGTGCGTGTGTGCGGTGTGTGTATGTGCATGCATGTGTCTGTGTACACGTGTGTGCACGTGCCTGTGTGTGGTGTGCCTGTACATGTGTACCTGGTGTCTGTGTGTATATGTGTGTGCATGTGTGTGCACATGTGTGTGTGTGTATGGGTGTGGCATGTGTGGTGTGGCACATGTGTGTGCATGCGTGTATATGTATTGTGTACACGTGAGTGCCTGTGTGTGGTGTGTGTGTGTGTGGTGTATACGTATGTGCACAATGTGTATGTTTGTGAATGTGTGTATGTGCATGGTGTGGGCGTGCACATGTGTGTGCATGTGTGTATATGCACGTGTGTACACGTGAGTGCATGCATGTGTCTGCGTGTGGTGCATATGTGTGGTGTGTATATGTGGATGTGCACGCAGATGTCTGTACGTGTGTGTGTGTGTGCACGTGTGTGTGTATTGTGTGGTGTATGTGTATGTACGCATGTGTGTGTATGTGAAAGTGTGTATGTGCGCGATGTGGGCATGCACTTGTGTGTGGTACGTGCGTGTGCATATGTGTAATGCGTGTGTAGTGTGTGCATGCACATGTGTACATGTATGTGTGTACGTGTGTGTGGTGTGTATGTGTGGGGTGTGTGCAAGTCTATGTGTGTGTATGTGGTTTGCATGCATGTGCATCTGTGTGGGGTGTGTGTGGGGTGTGTGCACATGAATGTGTGCACGTGCAGGCGTGTGTGTGAGGGGAGGGGGTGGGGCGAGAAGGACAAGCAGGCAGGCGAGACCGAGTAAAAGAAGCCTCACCTCTGGAACCTGCTGTTCGGGCCCGAGTTCGAGTTCTCACAGTGTAACCCTGGGCGTGTGTGCAGCTTCCCCGAGCCTCCTCTGCGAGATGGAGGCCGGCACCCCCTGCAGGTTGTGGGATGTGACGGTGGCTGTGCTGACCCCCTGATCCTGTGCAATCTGACCTCCGTGCTGGATGATGGAACAACGCTTTCTGGCGTCGCTGGGTCTCCGTGGGTGCTGAGGTAGGAGCAGAGTGAACCGTGTCACCTGCACGCTGGACATTTGATTTTCGACACCTCACGGAGCTCTTTGACGTTCCGTGGGCGCCTGGAAGCTGGTGCTGTCAGCACCTGTGGCTTGTGGCTGTCCCATCCGCCGGCCCTTGAGCAGCACAGGTGGGCAGGGAGCCGTGGCTCCGAGTTGTCCCTGCCCGTGAGCTGGAGGTAAACCTCTCGCGGTCCGAGCACGGAGACTTTCAGCGGAACGTCGCTGCGGCATGGCCAAGTCTCTGCCGTGCCGGCTGTGTTGACAGTCACCGAGGTCGGGCGCTTTAGGGGGTCACAAATGCCGATGCTGCTTTTGCTGTCGAATCAACCCTCCTCTGTGTTGGGAGAGGGTCGCCACCCTGCCCTTACACGGCCATCCACACTTACGTACCCTCCTCTCTTAAGTGTCTCGTGCACCCAGGCTCCCGTAAGGACGGAGAACAAAACCATCTTTCCGATAGGAGCCAACAGTCAACACAAGTACTGTGGTTACTTTTTAAAAATTTTTTAATGTTTATTTATTTTTGAGACAGAGAGAAACAGAGCACGAGCAGGGGAGGGGCAGAGAGAGAGAGGGACACAAAGAATCTGAAGCAGGCTCCGGGCTCCGAGCTGTCAGCGCGCAGCCCGACGCGGGGCTCAAACTCACGGACCACGAGATCACGACCTGAGCCGGAGTCAGACACTTAACCGACTGAGCCACCCAGGCGCCCCACAGGTACTGTGGTTATTGACGGAAGTGAGGAAAATTAAGCCCCGTGGTGAGCCCGACACCGCATGAACTCAGATAAAATACGGTTGTGGGAAGGCCCCTCCTTGTCCCTGTCCCTCTTCTGATGCCACTAACCTTGTAAGAAAGTAGCTCCAAATTCTGTGCTATCAACGTCACGGGACCCTCCCGGGTGGCTGGCATCGTGGCATCTCTTACCACGAAACCCACAAAGAGGGTGACAGGTGGCCTAAGGGGACTGGTTGCTGTCGTGCCACCAGTGTGGCCAGCCACTCTGCACTGTGGACCCTTCTCCCGCTCCCTACACAGATCGCCAGTGTCACGTCTGCCCCTTCTGGGGCGCCCGTGGTCCTGGTGGAGAACGGCAAGCAGACAGGAGCCACGCGGGCGTGCGTGTGCGCCAGCTGCAGGGATGGAAGGGTCCCGCGGCCGCTGGCGGCCAGGAGAGCGGCCAGACGCCATCGCCAACGCCAACCACACGCTACCATGTTCGCACCTGCCGGAACACGCGGCTCTGATCGGGCCACCTCCCGGCTCCAAAATGTCCCATGACCCCCCTACCATCCCCCAGAACGTGGGCAAACTCCCTGTATGAGCTCGCTTGAGGCATCGCAGACTGGGTGGCGTAAGTAACGTAGCTTCATTGTCTCCTAGTTCTGGAAGCTTCAAGTTCAAGATCAAGGTGTCTGCAGAGCTGGTTCCCTCCGAGGACGTGAGGGAGGATCCGCTCTAGGCTTCTCTGGCAGCTTCTGGTGGTTTGTTCGCAACTTGGGCGCCTTCTGGCTCGTAGAAGCCAGCCCCACGGGGACTCTGCCTTCAGCATCGCATGGGCTTCTGCGTCTGTCTGTCTGTCTGTCTGTCTGTCTCTGCGCCCCAGTTGACCTCATTATGATAAGGACAAGAGGCATGTTGGATTAGGACCTCCCCTAATGACCTCATGTTAACTTGACGACACCGGCAAAAACCTTATTTCCAAAGAGGGTCACACTTTGAAGAGCTGCGGTTAAGGACCTCCGCACGTCTGTTTGGAGGGGACGCAGTTCAGCCCCTTATGCAACCCTGGCTGAGCAAAGATGTTCACCCCCTTTTCCAACCCTTATTTACTTGCACCCCAGACTCCTCTCTCCATCAGGACTAGTCTAGCCAGGATGCTGTCACGTTCCCCCCGAAGCCTCTCCATCCGCTAAGACCCCGCTGAATCACGTTCACGGGGTTCCCCTGGTGATCTGTGTGAGAGCGTTGGACTCGCTTTTTGAACATCCCACAGATCAGGCAACCACCCAGAGGCCTTCTCGTAATTCTTCGATCTTTCAGGACGAGACCTGGAGAAGAGACACCTTGGCGCTGGGTCCCCACGTGGCGAGCTGTCAGTGGAGGCCAAGGGAACAGAATTGCCAGGAGACGCCGTCACCTTCCAGTCTGTTCTCCCAGCCCAGAACAGCCCTCACCCTGCTCCTGACTCCCCCCTGCGTCACCCTCCGGGAGTGGACGTCACCACCGAGCACCGGCGGGGGGGACAGTGCAAGGCGTGTGGGTGCAGAGCCCGTGCACGGGAGGCCCTCGAGGTGCCAGACCGAGCCAACCATGGACGGAGGAGGATCAGAACCTCCCACCAGGGCCGTGACCGGATCTTCCCGTGTCAACACCCCTGGGGACACAGAGAATTCTAAATGCCGGTCGGCCCTGCCAGGTCATTACGGAAATATACTCGCCAGGGTGGAGGGACAGAGCGTATTCTCTTTAGCAGTTTGTGAGCTTGATTCATGACCATAACGTACTTAGCCCTGCTGTACTTGAGCGTCTGCGGGCACTTTGGCTCTGGGCCCAGCTTGGGGGGTGGGGGGTGGACTCATTTCTCGCTCCGTCCTGGGACCGCTGCAGTTGGAGACCTGTTTTTTCTAAGATGAACACACACGGAGCCGGCTCTTCTGGGCCCCTCAGCACTCACTCGAGACCCTCCCGTTTAGTCCTCATGACACTCTTCTGCTCCCCTGTTCTGCACCGAAGGTAATGAGATGTTTCCATGGGCGTATCCAGTCACCCCAATAAAAAGATGTAGAATGGCGCGGTGGGACGAGGACGATGGGTCCCAAAAGCAGTCTTTGAAGGCAGAACATCTCCTGCCAAAGCGGGAGGAAGGGTGGTTTCGGGTGCAGCCGCTAAAGGGCTGAGACCAATGGTGTCTCCCCACGAGGAGGCCCTGATGTCCCCAGATGCACCCGCTCGTGCGTGCCTGGGAACGAACGTCCGTGCCCCCCACGGATGGCTCTCACCCGCCTGCAGAACTGACGGTGAAGGGGGTGGCAGGAGACCTCGCACGATTGCCACTCTTGAGTGAGCAGAAGAGAGGATGGCCCAGGGGGCGAGACAGCACTGCCCTGAATCTCATTCAAAGGTGGATGAGACGCCAAAGTCAGTGCACTGACGAGAGTTGCTTGGTCAGGCAGACGCACACCTGAATTCTTCTTTCCTGCACGTGGGAGGACCATGAGGCTCCTCCCGGCTCTTGCCCGGTGCTGCCCTGTCACCTGGGAAGACGGCACCCTCCTGGCGGCTCGCACCCCCTTCTGGTGCGTCCTCCACCTGCAGGATGGGTCCCCTGCGCCCTCCTGTCCTGCTCAGGGACATAATGAATGAGTCCCTATTTCTCTCTCCGGTGCATCTCTCAGAGCTAAAATAACTTCACCTCCAAAGGATCACTCGGGCAAAAAACATCATTTGCAAGCTTCCCGCCTCTTTGAAATGCCGTCCAGATGCTTCGGCAAAACCTCTTCTCCTTTTCTGTCCCCGTCTATTTATAATTCAAAATATCACTCCCGTTGCGGTTTACGTAGACCCCGGACACCCCCTCAAAGAACGTTAGCGATGGAAAACAAATTCTTCGGTACAAAATGTGTCTTGATCTCATGCTCCATGGCTGGCTCTGTGCTAGGTAACTAACGACCTCATTTGATCGAAAAGAACATAGAGTCCTGGGGATATTTTAGACAAGTGGTTTGTCAGTCCCAATAGTCAATGGCTAAGTCAATGCTATGATTCTATTTCATAATCCACCCTAACTTACGGAGTTTTGAAATAAAAATAGAAGTAAGGTAGTGAAGAACTACCCACCACTAAGTCAAGAGGTTTTAACCGGAGGCAAATAGACCTCCAGGTAGCTGAGAAATTGTGTGCAAACATTCGAGGGGGAGGTACACATGCTAATCACCAGTTTTACTGCATGTGGCAGAGACTGTAATCTGCCCATCCAGTACCCAAGCACCCACCTGCTTTTCTGCCATGGACACAGAACCTTTATTTTATTGGGAATAGCAATGACTCCAGCTACAAAATCCAACGTTCTCAGCCTCTATTGCAAATAGGTGTGTCTGTGTCTGAATTCTGGCCACTTAGTTAAGCAGCAGCTGTTGGATGGGGCTTTCAGGAACACACCTTAAAAGAGGGAAGGACTGGCACACTCTCTCTTGCCCTCTCACCTTTATCCTTCTTCCTACGTGGAATGCAGGCATGATGGCTGTGCTCCAGCAGTCATCTTGGACCAGGAGGTGGCCTCACGGTTGGAAGCCACCTACCAAGGGGGGTGAAATAGAACTTTGAAAGGAGCCTGGCACTGCCTTCTTAGGTCCTGTTTGTGCAAGATAAGAAGTCATCCTTGTCTTTAAGCTGTTGTCATGTGACTTCTATTGTATGAGGTTGAGCCTGATACTAGCAGATACATCCCACTCAAGTGCAAGAAATGTCACATCTTTTTCTAAATCAATGAAAAAATGAAATTCAAATCCCACTAAGCTGACTGGTGAGAAATTCCGTCTCAGCCAGGGGCACAGGACGTTTGTGAATATCTCTGGGCTTCCTGTTATGCCCAGAAAATGTGGTGAAGGCCTCTGACGTATGGTTCATCAGCATGGCTGCTAAGAGGCTCAACCAGAAGGAGGAAGAAATTATCTCAGAGTTGCCGGGCCTGGTGTGGGCACTGGGGCCTCGGGCCAGGCGTGCAGTGGGGCAACGTGATCCAGCGCCCATGGGTGCACTGAGCACCCATGCCTGTCTGCCCCTGTCAATCCCTGGGGTTTTCTCCGGGCCCCAGGACTGATCTACACCACCCTAAGACCTCGCGACTCACGCCCCTCCCTAGAATTGGGGGTCCCCCAGCCCCTGGACAGCCCTCTGCCTGCCTCCCTCCAAGTTTTCCCCTTCCCTTTCCCTCCTGGAAGACCCCACATTGTCACCCTCGGGGACAGCGGTTCTGAGCCACAAGCTGGACCTCTTCCCTGATGGTGGGCAGGCCCGGAGAGGGACAGGCTCACCCTCCAAAGGGGCTTCTTACCTTGCCCTGCTCACTCAACGGGGAGCGTTTCCTGGGAAGGGAGTCTTTCCACTTTCTCTGGATTCACAGAGGAGGTCAGGCATCCCGGACAGGACCTGACATTGCCTTCAGAATTTCCATGAACATCCACATCCACACCCTTGATCACGTCTGTTCTCGTCTGCACAAAACGTAGAATAGCTGTAAGGGGGAAGAGCCTAGAAAATTGAAAGACGAAGCAAGGACAGCAAGGAAGGTAAAGCGGAAAACCAACAAGGCTTAAAACGGAAGGACTTTGATCTTCGTGCGGGAGAAAGGGGGAACTCGGTCCCTCCTGTGTGGGTCCACAGCCCGTGCCCTCACACAGTGACAGCAGCAGCCTGAATGAATGACAGCCTGAGCCAGACATTGGTCCCCTTTTACGATAACTTCTATTATTGAGGGGGTGCCTGGGGGCTCCGTCGGTTAAGCGTCCTTGAATTCAGCTCAGGTCACGACCTCACAGTTCGTGCGGGCTTTGCACTGACAGCACGGAGCCTGCTCGGGATCCTCTCTCTCCCTCTCTCTCGGCCCCTCCCCTGCTCTCATCCACGCACAACATCTCGCTCCCTCTCTCGAAATGAATAAATACACATTAAAAAAGTAAGTCGCATTATTCAATATTCTATGCCACCACCGTTCTACGAAGCAGCAAACGTCAGACATAAGCAGATCCAAGAGTCCTTGCCATCTGCAGTCACGGATGATGTGGAGTTTGGGGTGAGGCGTCCTTGCACGCCAGTCCTTACAAAAATCCAGCACCGGCCTCTCACTCGAAATTGAGAAAGAGGCTTTCTTCCCCAAATATTCGAAACCACTGCTGGGTCTGGCCTGGGGTTCCTTTTGCCCCCATTTCTTATCATCTTAATGCAACTGACAGTTTTTCTTCAGAGAACTCTGCCTTGGTTTTCCCATCTGCAGAATGGGTCACCCTAAGGAGCCCGGGCCAGCGCCGTGCCTGCTGGAGGCCGACTTGGTTGCTGCTGTGTGCACAGCGGTGGCGACTGTCCGGGGGGCCTGGGCGAGGCGGCTCACGTGCTGACGGGCCGGCTCCCTGGCACAGCGCCTGCCCGGGGAGCGGGTGATGGGGTTCAGGCCTGTTTGGGTGCACAGCGCATAATGACGGTGTCCCAACAGCTTGTGTTGCTGGATGCGGAGCTCGGTTTTGGGCGTTCGCCATCTGAGTAATGTGCCCGTCTGACTCACTCGCCCGTCTAGAGGCAAGAACCGAATCTGAAGCACAAAAAACTTAAATCCCCCCCCCCCACCTTTTTATTCCCCCGCAGGCAAACCAATCCAAAGGCCTTCTTTTCTCTAAATGGTACCTGCGGTCACGTCGAAAGGAAGCCGCGTGCCTGCCCGAGTCAGCCGGCTCACCCTCCCATTTCTTCGCTTTTGCAATCTTTTGCACAAAAAGACAATTAGTCCACGGAAGGAGCTTGCTCACACAGAACACGGGGAGGTCGCGAGACAAGTCACGGATGAGTCGGGAAATGATCTTAAAGCAGTACTTTCGGATGGGGGACAAATATGTTCAAAGAGAAGGCCCTTGATCTGCACAAACCGAGCCTGAGTTTTCAGACTCGGGTGGACACCCGGGACCGTGGGCGGCGAGAGGGCCGAGAGGGGCCAGGAGCCAGCAGGAGAGTGGCCGCCCGCTGACCCCGCACAGGCCCCTTCCCCGCGCCGAGGGCGGACTGTGGGTTGTGGCAGGCACCTGGCCTCCGGGCTGCGCGCCCCAGAACGCAGAAGGATGTGGGAGAGCTGGCGGCTTTGGGGCCTGCCACTTGGGGGATTCTGGGCTTGGTTCTTCCCACTGCAGATGTGGGGTTCGTCTCCCTCACGGAGGGGGCCGTGCCGGAGTGAGCCGGCGCAGAGGGGCCGCGGGAAGGCGGGTGGGTGGGACGGAGGCCAGTGCCCCTCGGGGATCCTGCAAGCGGGCCCGGGTCGAAGTGGGGGAGGGCCACTGGAGGTCGCTCTCAGCGGAGACTGCCGTGGCCTGCCCGCAGCTCCTGACTCAGGTCTGTGTTCTCTGATGCAGGATTCCCTGGGGTCTGAATGAGTCAGATCACGTGTTCCAGAAGGTTCCCCGGCAGGTAACCTGCTCAGGAGGGGCCCTTCCAAGCAGGCAAATGCTGATGAAGCCTCAACAACGGCTGTCCAGGAAAGCACAGAGGCCCTGATTGTCACATCTGTCGGTGTCCACTGTGCAAATGTGCCGCCCCGGGGATCCTCACCAGGTCACCCCCCGCGGGGTCGGGACCAGAGAGAGAGCATGAGTAGGGGAGGGGCAGAAAGATGGAGAGAGAGAATCCCGAGCAGGCTCTGAGCTGACAGCCCCCTGACCCTGACTTGAGGCTCAATCCCACAACCGTGAGATCATGACCTGAGCCGAAACCAAGAATCCGGCGCTTAACTGACTGAGCCACCCAGGCGCCCCGACAGGCCTTTGTTTTGATGTAATTTACTTAATTGCCGGTTAACATAATCTAAGTCTATAAGGTTTGCTTCGGGGCAAGGCTGCTCCCGGCAGGTGGCCTGCAGAGAGCAGAGAGACCCGGGTGGCTGCGCCCATACTCCGGCCTGGGGGACCTCGGGCCCGGTGCCACCGGTACCGTGCGGTCTTTCCACAGTGGGCGGTGCGGCCCCTCCCGACTCCTGAGACCCCGCCCCCTGCCCGTGTCTCCTTTCCTAGACGTGAGAGGTGGCCTGTCCTCCTGAGCGGCCGGGACCACCTGAGGGCCACTGAGCCGCCCGCGCCTGGCGCACGTTGGTGCTGCTGCTTCCAGCAGCGAGCACAGCCACGGAGCTCTGCCTCCGTGCGCCCCAGGCTCGGGACAAGTGTCAGCGTGTGTGCGTGCAAGGGTGTAGGTGTGTGTGCGTGCGTGTGTGTGTGTGTGTGCATGAACGTGCGTGTGTGTGAACTCTGCCCCGGCCCCTGCGGCTGGCTCAGGCTTGGATGGGGCGCTGTAAGAAACGGAGAACCACACGATCTCGCTGCTCAGGGGTGGGGCGTGGGGGGAGGCCGGGAGCAGGTCAGCACCCCTGTTACCCCGGAAAGGGAGCAGGCACCCCGTGCTAAGCAGGGAGCCTGTTCTGCAGAGAAGGGGGTCGGGCTGCGTCAGCTGCTTCCCGGGGTCTTCAGGCCCCCCAGGAACCCGGGCTCGTACAGCCCCTCGCCACATGAGAGCCACTGTGGTCAGCATGCGAGGGGCCGGGGGTCAGGACGTCGTGTCTCTGGAGGGGGTGCCGACCTCTCTGGGGGGAGGGGGCGCGGCACGGGCACGGATGAGATGGGACCCGGGAAGGAGCCAGGTCCCGCGCCGAATCCCACCCCACCCATGCCTGTCCCGCCCTGGGCCGTCAGCTCTGTTCTGGCACGCTGTCCTTGCTCAGGACCCACGACCGCAGGAGCCCTGACCCCAGGGGAGTCCTCAGCCCAGCTCGCCAGCTGCCCTGCAGGGAAGGGACAGGCCCAGGGTGCAGCGTGGTCCTGACTTCTGAAGGCGTCTGCCCTGGCCTCTCAGTGGGGTGTGGAGGGGCTGCAGGGACAGTCCCACCTGTGTTGCCTGCCTCGCCGGGGCCCAGAGCTGTCCTGTCCGGTCCTCAGCCCTTCCTGAGATGCCCTAATGGCATTTTATAAATGCCTTTCCTGCTGTGTCAACCGGAGCGAGGAGGGGGTGTGCACAGATGAGGTCCCAGCAAACTCCCGTGCTGCCGAGGGGCCCCTGGTGTCCCAGCACGAAACACCACCCGCCCGGGTGGTGGCCTGGGGGCAAAGGGCAGGCTGGGTTTCATTCAGTCTCTCAGCTCAGCTGGGGGCAGGGTCGGGGCTGGGCCATTCAGATGCCTCAAGGTGCTGGCTTAGCAAGATTTCCCTGGAAATCTTGTGTCCTGGAGAGGGCTGGATCCCACGGGCTCGGAGAGGCACGTGATGCTTTGTCACATTAATAAAAACGAGTACCTTGAGTACCTACTATGTGCCAGGCACGTGACGTTGCATCACTGGGAAACTCACAAAAAGGCCGTTAGTGTCCCCGGGGTCCACCCAGTGCCCCTAACTTACGTAATCTCAGGCACACAAGGGTAACAAAGCTGAGGGGTGGGGGGGCGGTATTGCCTGAAGGTGGCTCCTTTCCAGAGTTCCCCTTTGCGACTTCTGGGGGAGGGGCACAGCGTCGGCATTGTGACCCCAGAGGGTCGTCTGACCTCAGTTGGAGAACCGCTGCTCTGTGTGGAGCCCCCGATCATCGCATTGCAGACCTGCTTTATTCCAAAGTACGCCCCTTGCATCTGGCTTCTGAGGGTGCAGGCTGCGGGGATCCTGCCCGGCCCCCCCTGAGCTGGGCAAGTTCCCCCCGCCAGCCCCGTCTGGAACCCTCTGGGGTGCTCTGGGCTTTCTTCAGCCCTCTTCGGGGTACATCGCCTGCACGCTTGTCTCTCAGGCTGCGTGGTTGCGGGAACCTTGACGAAGTCAGTGCGCCCCCGAGCATGTCCCCGGCTGTCCGCAACGGGTAACAGGGAAGCCGGCCCGCGCTGTGACAGCCGCTCCATTTGGACCCGGCACACAGAACGCTCAGCAGAAAACGGTCAGCAGCTGATTGCACCGTTTGTTTTGTTCCCGGACTGAAAGGAACAGACCTGCAGGGACAGCCGTGTCGTTTGGGACAAAAACAAGCTGTTGCTGAGACCTTCAAATGCTACTTGATTGTGATTTCCAGGGACTGTTGTGCCCTGGTTCTGTTTGTGAAAGTCCCCGTTTTCTGGATGGAAAACGTGTCTTCCAGCCTGCCTTCCCTGGTGGGGGAGAAAACACACTATAGACGTGTAATTTATCGCCCCTGTACGGACGGCAGTTAGCAGCTCGGGCCTCGGTGCTGAGAGCTGCAGCCCCCGTCTTGCTGCACGCTTTCCGTGCGGGGAGTGTCAGGGGCCTCTCTGGTAGCACATCCTCTCTCCATCGGCTTTACTATTTTGTTCTGTTTCGTTTATGTGTCCTCTCCCAGCTCCCTTGGGCCACTGCTTCTGAGTGCATGCTCGACTGGGGTCCCCACGCAGGGGCAGGGCCGGCTGGGGTCCCGTGGGTCCAGAGTGGCCCCGGTCATGGGATGACCTCACCTTCCCTTGCGGGTCCTGCCTTTCCGCCCCGGGCCCTGGATGTTCCTCGCGTGAGGGGCTCAGCAGGAGGCTCGCTAAGGCTGGGGCCTGGGCATCGTGGGAGCAGGCTCCGGAGCTGGGACCCTGGGGACCCCTGGGACCCTGGGGATGTGGGCCGGACACAGGGGAGGGGAGGGAAGGGTGGGCTGGGGCTTTCCGGACCTTGCAGAGCCCCTCTGTAATGATGGATGGGAGGGGAAGTTTCTGGGGCCCGCTGGGCAGTGGGGAGGGCTGGGGGGCTGTCTTCCAAAGTCAGGCCGGAGGTAGCGGGGGCTCCCTTGACTGAATGGCGGCAGACCCAGGGCTCTGTCTGTCTCTGCCCTAGTTCTGGACCACGATTCCCGGTTCTCCAACACCAGCTGCGTGTCCAGTGATTCGGTTCAATTCTGACACTAATTAAGAGTCAGCACAGGCTTTGCAGGTCAAGGGCTCGGCGCCGCAAGGCTGTGCTCCCGGCAGATGCTGGTCACAAGTCCCAGGGGCCACCGTTCTTCTGATCTGCCAACCACAGGTTCGGGGCTCCCAAGACGCTTCCCTGGGTTCGGTGGTTCACAAGGTCAAGTCACAGAAGCCACAGAACGGCTTTCCTTACTATTTCTGGTTTCTGGTAAAGGATCGAGTTGCAAACAGCCATACGGAGGGGAGGTGTGGCAGGGGTGAGGGTGGGGGTGGCGCGGGGCATCCCAGCCCTCTCGGGCACACTTCCTGCCAGCACACGATATGCTCGCCAGGGTGGAAGCTCTCAGAACCCTATGGTTGAGGGGATCTTCTGAAGGTTTCATCACGTAGACATGATTGATCAACTCATTGGCTGTCGTCACATAACTCACCATCCACCTGTCCTATTTTCTCGCTCCCTGTTGTACCACAGCGCGACATCCAAACAGAGATCGGGACACCAGTAAGCACGAGAACCGCCTTGCTACTTGGAGCCTGACATCCCCAGAGGACAGTGTGACCGAGAAGGAGCCCAGCAGGGTTGGGTGCCGGGGGTGGGGGGGCTGGGCAGACGCACCCTCATTTCCAGGCGAAGCAGACGTCACGAGGGGCAAGGGGTGCCGGGAGGGGGAGGGGGCTTGCAGCCCTGCTGCCCACCCCGGGGGGAGCTGGGGTGGGAACGGCTGCCCTTCCTGCCCCATCACAGGGGCCCTCAGAGCTGGGACCAGCCCTGCTGTGGACCCGGCCACGTCTTGGCCTCCCCCAGCCCTGGACTGGGCTCTGGGCCGGCCCACACCTGCCCCTTTCTAAAGTGGTGGCCGAGACGCCTAACTTGGAGCACCGCCCAAGGTCTAAAGTCAGGGAGGCCGCCTCGAAAAATGCTTGGGTGCCACGTATTCATCTTCGGTGGCCAGTGGCGTACTGGTCCTGCGTGTGCGTGCGTGTGTGCGTGTATATGCATGTGTGTGCGTGCATAGGTGGGGAGGCGCCTCGTTTGTGATGTTCGCCGGTTTCCGCGGAGAAAATCCCGCACGTGGCCCAGGTCTAGCTTCCGGCACGGTGCCGGACCCGAGCCGGGAAGAGGAGTGTGACAGCGACCGTCTCTGCCGGACGGATACCGCAGACACAGACGACCTGAAGACCCCAGGTGACAGCAGCTCGTGAGACAGCGGGTGATGATTATGCGTATTTATCACTTGGATCTTAATATGACTTTTTTAACCGTCAGTGTATACGTTTTAATTCCTAACAACGGCCACGCCTGACAACCAGACCCCGTTTGTTAGTGGTCGGCTCCCACAAATGGACACAAGGCAGCCCAAGCCTCCGCGGGGTCTCCCTGGCGGGCCGTGGGCGGCGAACCCCCAGTGCTAGCCTCTGCCCCGAAGAAACCAGGGGGTGGCGGGAGGTGAGGGAGACTGTTTCTCTGGGGCCCCCGGGGGAAACGTGCAAGGGAGTGATGGGGGCGCCCGTGGGGATCCAGCGGCTTTGGGTGTGGCTTAGTACTTAGTTGGGAAATTGTCCTCCGGCGGTCATGGCTGAGGTCCCACGTACAGTTTGAGTTTTAATATGATGGTAGTAATTTATACCTTCCACTGCTCATCCCATTAACAGCATTAAAAGGAGCAGAGCACGGACGTAATGGAGGGGAGCCTTAGTTCTTCCATCCACGTGAAGGCACGCGCGCGTGTGTGTGCGTGGCCACGTGCGTGCAGCTCACGTGGGGCCTCGTGGGCGTGTCAGGCAGAGCCAGAGAAGGCAAAGCTGAATCCCTTTGTGTAGGAATATGCACAGGTAACCATCCGACGAAGACAGGTAGGCAAGCGGTGGTCAGGACACGCGGCCTGGAGGTCCGTGGGGAGGGAGGGGGTGTGGCCTGGGGGTGCCCGCGGGGTGCCTGGGGGCTTTGTCACAGGTCACGGGCGGTGGTTACGAGCCCGTGTGCCTGGCGGGACAACTTCCGCCCGGGTCGCGATCTCGCAGTTCGTGGGTTTGACAGGAACCCACGTGTCAGCTGACAGCTCCGAGCCCGGAGCCTGCTTCATATTCTGTCTCCCTCTCTCCCTGCCCCTCCTCTGCTCACACCCTATGTGTCTCGGTCTCTCAAAAATAAAGAAACATTAAAAAAAATCGTGAGACGTGCATATATCCACGCGCATGTGCAGATACACGCATATGCCTCTATATGTGTGCCCCGTGTCTGCGCACACTCACACTATAAATGCTACACTGTCTCTTTTCCATCTCAGCTGGCAAAGGTCTTGCTTCGGGGATCTGCTGGGAGAACCTGTCTGTCCAGTTATGCCAGCCTGTGCCTCGCTCCCTGCTCTGACCCGGGGCCCTGCTGGGCCTGGCGGGTGCTCCCGGGCTAGGACTGGCCCCCCCGCTCCCCTTTCAAAGGGGACCCTACCGCTCCGGGAGGAAGTCAGAGCGGGCTTCTCGGAAGGGCAAGTGGCTCGGCTCAGTGCTGCCGTGCGCCTCCCCGGCCGCGGGGTCACCCCAGGGGCCCTGCCAGAGCTCGGGAGCGAGCAAATCTGAGCCGGGCTGCCCAGCCTGAAGGCGGGTCCGAAGTCAAGCAGGTGCAAGGGGACAGGCTGGGAGCTGCTTCGGCAGCTCCTGCCAGGTGGCCCAGAGTGTCCGTCATCCCGGGGAAGGGCCAGCGGGGCTCTGGGAGCACGTGTGTCTGCGGCTGCTTCCTAGCAAAGGGTTCAGGCTCGTTCCTGTGGGGACAGCGATGTTCTCAAAAGCACGCGTTCACTTTCTAGGCCGGGCCGGGCCCTGTGTCTGGGGCCTCCTGCCCGAGGAGTAAAGATGATTGAGAAGGGCCGGGAGCCCCTGGAAACTCAAGAAGGCTCAGATCCAGAAATCGCATTAGAACCCCGAGGGGGACCCCTGGGAGCACCGGGTGGGCGGCCCTGAGCTCTTGGCCCCTGTCCCCTCCCAGCCACCGCGGCACGAGGCGGCACCAGGGACTCTGGCCTATCCGAAGCCACATGTGAACTTGGGTCTGAGGTTTGCGTCTTCCTGACTGTGGTTTCTGCTGCCAGTTTCTTGCAAAGGACAGTCCGGTGCTGCTCGGACTTTTGTCTTAAAGGCGAAGTGAATCACGCCTTTGTTGTTTGAAGACGTCACGGTATTTACAAGTGCGTTTCTTTAAAAATTTTTTTTGGCTGTTTTACGTCACCTGTGATTCTGAAGGTGAATAATTTTCTGCTATTTCCCCGTCATGTGGGCCAGAGTTTTGTTTGGCTTAGTTTGGCTTCTGGAAGCAGAAGGGAACTGGTTTGTACGGAGTGCTCTCCTGGGGGCTGTGCCCCCATTTCTTTTTCTTTTATTTAATTAAATGTTTGTCTGCTTTTGAAAAAGAGTGGGGGGAGGGGCAGAGAGAGGGACACAGAGCCTCCAAAGCAGGCTCCGTGCTCAGTGCAGAGAGCCCATCGCCGGGCTCGAACCCACGAACCGTGAGATCACGACCTGATCCAAAGTTGGACACTTACTTGACCAACTGAGCCCCCCAGGTGCCCATTTATGTAAGAATTTCTGTAAAAATAATACAGGATAAATGGTGGTTCTCAATGGATCTTTTACAGAATAATGTGATTTCTTACTTGATTTGTGGTCACAGGACAAATCAGGATCTTGAAACTGTGTTAAGAGTTCACGGGCCTCGGAGCAGCATTTCGGCTGCTGTCTCTTCTGACTGTTGAACTTTAAGTACTTTGCACAGAAGAAAAGAGCAGGCAGGTTGCTCCGCGTGGAGTCAGAGAATTGTCAGGGAATGCAGACCACATTCTCCTCAACGTGTTGTCCCCAGAAGTGTTATGAGCTGCCTTTCAATCCCACGTTCCCACATTATACCTTCAGTCAATATTTGAAGGCCTACTCGTATAGATATCAGGACCGGTCAGGGCTCCCCAGCAGCAGGAAACCCGACCCCCCCAAATGGACTGTGATAAGCAGGCAGGGCCAAAATAACAAACCGGCTTCCTGGAACATGCTTGCTCAGAACCGTCAGGAGAAGCCCTAGAAACGTCAGCCTGACCTCTGCCTCCTTGCACGCACTGCCTGACCTTTGAAGATTAAACAAATACAGCCTTCCTCCTGGTCGTAGCTCCCTGGTGTCACCAGAGGGCCAACCACGGGTTCTTCTGCAGAGGTGGTTTGCCGTGCTGGCCCAGGAGCCCAGGGGTTCTGGCGTGGTGAACTGCCGACTTTCACCTGGGTTTAGCTTCGCCAAAGTAAACTCAAATAGAGGCTTAAACACCTCATAAAAGGTCTCGTTTCCTTATATGGAATTAAAGATACACAGAGGAGGGAAACAACATAATTGAAAAGACAGGGCCCTCCTGGTGTTCATACTAATAAATAATAGTAACAAAAATAAAGATCGAATGGACAGGCTGTCCTGTCCCCTGCTCCAGGTGACACACCCCTGACAACATAGAAGCCAGAGGAGTGGGCGTGTGTCGTCGGGGAGGGGGGGGTGTCCCAGGCGGCAGAGAGAAGCCTCTGACATTTTGACATTTTTTTTGGTTTTTTTTGGTGTTTTGCATCAGCCACGAACCTGGGGGCTACCATCAGGATCATTTCTCACAGGGTCGTGGCTCGTGAGTCTTTCTGACACCAAGGCCACTCTGGGTTTTCTGTGTCTCCATCAGAACAGACGAGATGCTGATATCACCCGCTCATAACCTCAGTGCCTTGCGGTCGACGATCTTGGCCCCTACTGCCCTGCCTTTGCCTCCAACACGGATGGAAGAGGCTCCCAGGTTGTGTTATAAAAGAAATGCTTTGGGAAAACATGTCCATGAAGAAAGTAATCTGACCAAGATTCCAACAATGGTAGAAAAGAAAAAAAAAAAAAAAATTGGTCTGGCTGCTGAGACCAGCGGACCATCTGGGCATCACCCACCCCCTGGCCTCTCGCCCGCGCCCTTCACCGCCTGCCTTTCTGTGTGGCGGCACACTCCTCCCTGGAAGGTGCCGTGGGTGCTAAGGGCCTAAACACTCAGCCATCTCATCCCGGGGGGGGCCCTCCTCTGCCGTGGCCCCCGATGCCAGAGCGAAGCGAGCAGGTGGTCTCCCGGCATGGGACAGGGATGCAGTAACTGCTTGTCCTTACAATGAACATCGTTGCCATAGAAACCCCGCGGAGAGCCCACCGGGAGCCTGGCCGATGCAGGCAAATGAATGTTCCCCTCTTAGCGCCTACAGCGGTCTTGCTATATTGTGCTGGTGTCTTTCTGCCGAAGCGGCGGGCACTGTAACGAAACTCGCTGATCACCCTGTCCCCACGCGTCAGACTGACAAGGACCCCTGTGTCTGTCAGTAGGAGCCGGCTGCACAACGGCACCCACAGCTGCGGCCCCATTGCACCTGCCTGCTCGGAACAGGTGTTGTGTTTTAGGACCCAGACCCAGAACCTGGATTTACAGGGGGGCCAGCTGCTTAATTTGGGGTTGGCTGTGTTTCCTCTGGGGAGTGGTGCCCCCTCTGGAGAGATTGGGGCATTTGAAACCTTACCCGCACCCAAAAAATCCTGCCAGCATTTGCCTTTTGCCGGCAAGAAGGATAAGGAAAGGATTTAGGCCACTTGCGTCAGCTTTTGGACCAAAATGTCAAACAGACCAGGCCAGTGTGTGAGCTTCTGGCACGTCAGGAATGCAGGAGCTAAGAATCCAAGTGCCGGATGCGTCGGCCAGTAGAGTGGAGTTAGCCCAGCTGCCAGACCGTGGGGCAGAAACGCACGGCGGCAAGTAGAAGCTTGCTTTTTCCGCCCAACTTCACATAACACGGTGCATTAGCTTCAAAATATCAGCCGTGAGCCTTGCCATGCAAATGTGCCTCCCAAGAAAAACACTGTGGGAAGTTTCTATTCTGGGAGGAACTTGTGACGGGCAAAAGCCTCATTCTGCGCTACTCATCATGATACTTAAGTCAAGGGGGAGCGTTTGAATAGCAAAAACGTGGCGTTCTGCTAATTCTTCCCCGTGCCCGCTGGTGGGGCCTCTTGGCAAGGTGTGATGCATGCATGCCACTTGGAACACAGCCGACCCTCAAACAGTGGGGTCCCATCTGTGTGGGCCGATTTACACACAGATTCTTTTGGATGAATGCAAGGCGGTACTGTAAATGTATTTTCTCCTCCTTACGACTTTCTTCCCATTTTTCTCCAGTGTGTTTTATTTTGGGAATGCAGTGTATAATACACAGACCATGAAAAATACGCGTTCAACTGTTTTTGGTCGGAGTAAAGCTTTTGGTCGCAGGCTATCCGTAGTCAAATTCGGGGGGAGGCAAAAGCAGGCCTGCGTCGGCCAGAGCCATCTTGAGAAAGAACAAAGCTGGACGTGTCACAGCCCCAGACTTTGAGATACGCTACAAAGCTATAATAATCTAATCCGTGTGGTACTGGCACAAAAATAAGGTCGCGAATCAATGGAACAGAACAGAGGGCCCAGGAATGAACCCACACACTTATGGGAGATTATTCTATGATGAAGGAGGCAAGAATATCCAGTGGGGAAAAGACTGTCTCTTCAACAAATGGTGTTGGGAAGGCTGGATAGTTACGTGCAAAGTAGTGAGACTGGACCACTTTCCTACACCCTCCCCCCAAATAAAGTCAAAATGCACTGAGGACCTAAATAGGAGACCTGCAACCATAAAGTTCCTCAAAGAAAACAGGCGAAAATCTCTTAGACATTGGCTTCAGCGTCATATCTGTGGGTGTGGCTCCCGAGGCATAGGCAACAAATGATCTATTCCATGAGGGATTAGCATCCAAGATATATAAAGATACACATAACTCACAGCAAACTCACAACTCACACCAAAACAATCAGTTAAAGAATGGGCAGAGGACCTGAACAGATACTGCACCCGGGGGTCTGGGCCTGGTCACCAGTGGCTGGCGGGGGGTGGGGGGTGCAGGCCAGAAGGGTCTTGGGGGCCCAGGTCCCAGAGAGAAAGCTGCCCTCCACGCGGACTCCCCCACACTGAGGGTGGCACGACGCCTGACTCCCAGGGGGATTAGAGAGCAGGTGCACAGCCCCAGCTCAGCCCCAGGCCTGCTGAGCTGGACGAACGGCTTCCGTCCAGCTCTCTGCCTGGGTGTCTGTCCACGTGGCCCAGGCTGACCACTGGGGCTCCTGCCGCCCTGCCCACATGCTCTGTCTTCCGGTGTCCCCTTCCCGTCGACAGTGGCTTCCCGTGGCTTCTGCTCTCACCCCTCACCCCTGCGACCCCTGAGTCCTTCGAGCTCCCCCCCCCCACCGCAGGATACACCAGGACCAGCCCACCCCCACCTCCCACCGCACCTGGATTTCGGCACCGCGCTCCTTTGCCCAAACTCCGGAACGGCTCCCTCTCGACAAAACTATAAAGCTGGCTCCCTACTCCCGGTTCTCCGTTCCCGGATCTGCGTCAGGTCTGTGGGTCCTTTGGCCGATAAAAGACAGCAGAGGTGAGGCCGTGATGCTTCCGGGCTCAGCCCGGGGGAGGACTGGAAGCTTCTGCTTGTTCTCGCAAGGACTGGCGGCCTAAGGAACGACCTTTCCCGGAGCCCAGCCTCCTTTCCGTGGGGGGCTCCAGCCTCACGCCAAGGCCACAGGCGTGCCTCCCCTCGGCAGCCCGCGTCACAGCGGCCGTGGGAGCGGGCCCCGTCAGACACCCGCTCCGGTGGCCCCCCACGGTGCCTGGAGAACTGCCCAGCTGAGCCAGGTGACCCACTGAATCACCGGAGGGGATAATATGGCCTTTTTTCTTTTAATCCACCAAGTTTTCAGGTGTTTGTCGCGCGGCCACAACTGAGGTGAATGCCATGTGATTTGTGTCTATATTATGTTTATTGTCTATCACCTGTTTCCCCTTGTCCCTTGCCACAGAGAGGACGCAATCCCCGCAGGGCAGCGGCGTGCTCACTGATGTGTCCTGAGCCCCTGTGGGGACACCTGCAGTCTTTTTAATGGGTTTATGTGTTTATGGAATGACGGGGTGCACTATTCGTTTGAACTAATAAAGTAGACTCCCTACGTAGACACTCCCTATAGACGGTCGACTCCCTATAATATTGCATATTTTTTAGAAGTATGATTCCATATCAAATTCATTTTTTCAAAATTTATCATGATATCCATATGCCGTTCTACTTATTACTGTGGGTATTATATTAATACACTTCCTAAGCTTATGTATCCAGTATATACCTGACACTCTTCAAAGGTTATATTTATAATGAGCTACATAATGTGACCTTCTTTTTTTTGTAGGATTCTTACGTGTTTTTTTTTTTAATAAAAGAGTCTATATTTGTCTTCCCACTGTGGAAAAATAGTTCGCTGCACATCGTTAGAGCATGGGGCTGAGGCCGCTGGCTGGCCGATGAACTCACAGGGCAGGCTACAGGAGGGGCGAGACTTTTGCTAACCCCACAAGGGGCCTCAGGCCCAATGAGTGGAGTTTGACAGCAATTCTTGCTACAAGTAAGAAAAAACAGTTTGGTGTGAGTTGATTTCTTTTACTTTTATCTGTGTAAAATATACACATGTAGCATTGGAAGAAGAAGAAAGAGGAGGAGAAGAAGAAGAAGGAGAAGAAGAAGAAGGAGGAGGAGGAGGAGGAGGGGGAAGAAGAGGAGGGGGAGGAGGAGGAGAAGGGGTGAGGAAAGAGAAGGCCAGAAGAAAAGGAGGAAGGGGAGGAGGGGGAGGAGGAGGAAGGGGAGGGGGAGGAGGAGGAAGGGGAGGGGGAGGAGGAGGAAGGGGAGAGGGAGGAGGGAGAGGGGGTGAGGAAAGAGAAGACCAGAAGAAAAGGAGGAAGGGGAGGAGGGGGAGGGGGAGGAGGAGGAAGGGGAGGGGGAGGAGGAGGAAGGGGAGGGGGAGGAGGGAGAAGGAGAGGGGGTGAGGAAAGAGAAGGCCAGAAGAAAAGGAGGAAGGGGAGGAGGGGGAGGGGGAGGAGGAGGAAGGGGAGGGGGAGGAGGAGGAAGGGGAGGGGGAGGAGGGAGAAGGAGAGGGGGTGAGGAAAGAGAAGGCCAAGAAGAAAAGGAGGAAGAGAAGGAAGGAGAGGAGGAGGGGAAGAAGGAGGGGGAGGGGGAAGGGGAGGGGGAGGAGGAGGGAGAGGGAGAGGGGGTGAGGAAAGAGAAGGCCAAGAAGAAAAGGAGGAAGAGGAGGAAGGAGAGGAGGAGGGGAAGAAGGAGGGGGAGGGGGAAGGGGAGGGGGAGGAGGAGGGAGAGGGGGAGGGGGTGAGGAAAGAGAAGGCCAAGAAGAAAAGGAGGAAGAGGAGGAAGGAGAGGAGGGAGAAGAGGGGGAGGAGGAGGAAGAGGGGAAGAGCGGAAGAGGAGGGAAAGGAGGAGGAGGGACGGGAAGGGGAGGAGGAGGGAGAGGGGGAGGGGGTGAGGAAAGAGAAGGCCAAGAAGAAAAGGAAGAAGAGGAGGAAGGAGAGGAGGGGGAGGAGGAGGGGGAGGAGGGACGGGGAGGGGGAGGAGGAAGGGGGAGGGAGAGGGGGTGAGGAAAGAGAAGGCCAAGAAGAAAAGGAGGAAGAGGAGGAAGGAGAGGAGGAGGGGAAGAAGGGGGGAGGGGGGAGGGGAGGGGGAGGAGGGGGCAATAGGGACAAAGAACCCAAGCAGCTCGCTCAGCAGCAGTGAAGGGCAGAGGTGCAACTGGAATATTTCCTTGAATGAGCTGTTCTGGGAACCAGCCCTTCTTTGAAGATGATTCTCGAGAAGGGTCACAAATATGCCAGCTGCTATAAAATTACAGAATCAAGAGCATTTCTTTCAAAGGATCGTGCAGATACGACACAGGCCAGAACGTAGGAGGAAGGTCGTCCTTGACCACGGCTCACTTTGCCCGTTGGTTTCGGAATGAGGAAAGAGTGGCGTGTCCCACGGCTCCCGTGGCCAGAAACCATGGGGAGGATCTGGGAATCCTCTCTCCCCGTGGGGCTGAGAGGGGCGTTTGGTGGCTGCACCTCCCACTGTACAGACTGCCTGGGGGTGAATATGGCCGTTGAACGACAGCTTTACCTTGGGGGATTAACATCCAAAGCGTTGCTTCCACACCTGCGAGATGGCGGTGGCCACGGTACCTGCTCACGGGGCTCCGATGAGACTTGTCCACAGGGCTTGCTCAGCCCCGATGCTGACCCTTCATACGTATTTAGGAGCTGTTATGAATTTTATATCTGGTCATCGTTCCATTTTCCCATGCTTTCCGCAAAGGTTAGGAATGGTACTCGAAGGGAGAGGGTTTTGATAGTCTCTCTGATGAACATTTAGATTCTCTAACTAGAAAACAAAAGCGCACGTGAACACGAACTTCTAGATTCATTTCAGACATCCCGATTCCATGTTGACATCCATCGCCGGGTAAACTCCCGGTTCCCTCCCCAGGTACCTAAGACGTGGTTCTCAGGTATCAGAATGATGGGGGCACCTGGGCTCACTTCCCTGGAAACCGAACCCGGAACAAGTGTCTCAGTGTTTCTGACGCCTACGGAGAGCCCGGCTTTTTGTTCCTCCCGTCTCTGTCCCCTGCCCTCGATTCCCTCGGGCTGTGCTTACGTTGTTTATTTGTATTTTATTCTTGCCGGGGATGCTGCGTGTAAGCCATCCAGAATCTTTTTCTGGGGGCGGGGAGGGCTCGCTGGGAGCCATGCACGCGGGGCTCACACATGCCGCTGCACCCCGCTGGTGGGCCTGTGGGGCTGCAGCTGTTAGATCTTGGAGCTTCGGTGATTCCAGAAGGTTTTTCTCCACCACCTGCTTGGATGACATCACACTGGAGTTACGGAGCAGTGTTCTTCCTTCACGGCCCACAGGGGATTTGTGATCTGTCTTCAGAGTTAGGCCCTGTTGACTCTCCTCTGGTTCCTGGGTCTCTGGTTCTACGTGTGTCCCTGGACGAGCACATCTGGGCCAGATGCCATCATGACTCCTGTCATGGGTGTCCACCGGTCCGGCCAGGGCAGAGAGCCCCAGGGGCCACCATGTTGGCTGGCCGTGGAGAATCCCTAGGCCCTGTCTTCCCTCCCTCCTTGCGAATTCTTTCCTCCCAGGTTCCGGCATCACTCGGTTCAAAAATCTTTAACGACTCCCTTTGGCCACAGAGTTAAGTGTTAATGTAATACAAACCCACTTGGCTCTTTAGAACCATGTGGGGCTCCAGCCTCATAATCACTACACTGTTCACATTCCTGGTGGGCCTGATGCCCCCTTTCTTGATCATTCCCCCCTCTGCTCCTACTCACTTGTAACCTGCGAGTGTGCGGGTGGACGTTTAACACAGTCATTTAGGACCCTGGCGTGGTGTCGTTGCTGAAGTCGTTAGCTTTTCGGAGCTGCCAGCTTCCAGAGGCTTCCAGAGCACAGTCATTTCTTGCAATGCCTTGGGACTCCCTTTACCTCAGGAGGGACCCTTCCAGAACCAGCCCCAAGGTTTCGAGGATGCTTCTGTGTCAACGGTAGGCCTCTGTCCCCACCTTGTCCACATCCGTCACGAGTCTCCACGCTCCTCGTGTAGAAGGAACTGTTTAAACAATGCTCAGATTTACTTGTGTGGACATTTTTCTCATCTATTGATATCAACCCAGGCACAGATGGGAACGGATTTCTTTCCTAAACAAGTTCGTCACATAGGAACCAACCTTTCCTTGGAGATGAGATGTTGGAATTGACTTGGCCTCTTCCAGAGGCCGCGAGACGGGAAATGGATTTGGAAGGTGTCCCATGGAGGGACAGCCCTTGGCTTCTCCCCTGGGGGACTGGTGCCTGATCCGGGAGGGTTGGAAAGGGTGGGCTGGTGAACACGGTGTTGTGGAGTCGAGCACCAGAGCTGGAGTGCTGAGGAGACCGTCGGGTTGGGTGTGAGCGGCTGTCACAGGCACAGCTGTGCTCAGTCCGAGGGTCAGCAGAGAAGGAACAGCGACAGCTCCCGCCAGGTGGGCACCCATGACCCCACCTCCCTGAAGCTCACCTCCCTCCGTGAGCAAAGCAGGTGCCGTGTGTCACTTCACAAAACACATCTGAAGAGAGCTGCTGCTCAAATTTCCCCCCTACCTTTTATTATACACATTTTCAAATATGCCAAAAGTTGAAATAGTTCCACAGCACACACCCATCTCCCCACACCCAAACCAACATTCGGCCCTACGGTGGTGGCTTTGTCACAAGCCTGCCCTGCCCTCTGTCCACAGTTTGACGCAGACATGAGTTAGTCTGTTTTCAATCATGGTGTTTGATTCATTTTAAAATTTCAAAAGTAATTTAAAAAGGGCATGGGATCTTATTGTTATCAAAAGGGCACACATTGAAACAAAATGAAGCTGAAGGCTGAGAGGGGCCATCCTTACAGAAGACAGGGTGACCGAAGAAACACCACGGTGGTGGCCACTCTGAGCTACACAAGTCTGCAGGTCAGCAGGTCAGCAGAGCCTTGGGCCATGTGCTGGGAGGTTGTGGTGGACCAGACAGGGGAGAGCAGGGGAGAAAAGGCATGAGGCCCAGAGACAGAAATGCAAGCTGGAAACCAGGCTTGTGGTTCCCCGGGGGTTTCTCCCTGAAGGGAGTGGACAGACAATGCAAGGCTGGCTTGGGGATGCATGAGAAAGAGAGCCTTGTACCACACGAGGGGCCAAGGTAAGCAAAGGACTAGGAGGAGCCCAGGTGCTCTGGACTGGCCATCCAGTCCCTGTCAGCCCCCACAGTCCACAAGCCAGCTCCCGGTGACACACGTGGGCCCTGCGCATGGGGGGAGTGGACGCTTTACTGTGTGGTGATGAGCTGGGTCTGGGGTGACAGCATGACCTGTTAGTGGCATAGGGCACATTCATTCATCGACCCATCCATCCATCCATTCATCCACCCACCCACCCATCCATCCACCCATCTGCTTGTCCATCCATCCGTCCATCTGTCCACCTGTCCATCCATCCACCCATCTGCTTGTCCATCCATCCGTCCATCTGTCCACCTGTCCATCCATCCACCCATCCATCCATCCATCCATCCATCCACCCATCCACTTGTCCATCCATCCATCCACTTGTCCATCCATCCACATATCCATCCATCCATCCATCCATCCATCCATCCATCCACCCATCCATCCCCCATCCACCCACCCATCCACCACCCACCCATCCATCCACCCATCCACTTGTCCATCCATCCGTCCATCTGTCCACCTGTCCATCCATCCATCCATCCATCCATCCACCCATCCATCTATCCATCCACCCATCCACTTGTCCATCCATCCGTCCATCTGTCTACCTGTCCATCCACCATCCACCATCCACCCACCCACCCAACCATCCATCCACCCATCCACTTGTCCATCCATCTGTCCATCTGTCCACCTGTCCATCCACCCACCCGTCCATCCATCCATCCATCCATCCATCCATCCATCCATCCATCCATTTGTCCATCTATCTATCCATCCATCCATCCATCCATCTGTCTGTCCATCCATCACAGAGACCTTGTCACAAGGGAAAGTTCTGATAAATGACTATATACTGTGAGATTATGTTATCAACTCATGGCCTTAGATACTCTTACTTTTCTCCTTTACTTTGTTTTGAGGTCTTAAGATGAAACATCCTGTGGGTGTCTTTCCCAGAAGCGAGCAGGGGAAGAAGAGGTGAGCTCTCATCCCATGCAAAGGCCAGGGATGGGGAAGAAGACTGGGGTCACCCTGAATGTGGTTGGGGGAGTTTTGTGTGTCCCCATCTCATGTTGCCAAAAAGCACTCCAAGCTGGCAGACGTCATTCCTTGTATCTAATTGTGACTAAATCAACATTTGTTCCCTAAACAAACGATGCTTCCAGAATACATAAAGTTGCTTTGTGTGTGGCCATTATTAAAGTACCATGAAAACTTGCCTTTGTTGTCTTGGATGTGCAAAGCCAATATAGCTTATTTTTTTAGTAACAGATTGGGAGGTCCTTATGAGATCCTACCTCAGTGGGTAAAGGGGAGATGGGTACTTTTTAAAGTTTATTTATTTATTTTGAGAGGGAGACTAGGGGAGGGGCAGAGAGAGGAGAGAGAGAATCCCAAGGAAGAGAAAGAAAAGTCAGCATGGAGCCTGACGCGGGCCTCGATCCCACATCCTAGGATCGTGACCTGAGCCGAAATCAAGGGTTGGACACTTAACCGACAGAGCCTCCCAGGTGCCCCGGGGAGATGGGTGTTAATCGTCGTGCTCAGGTTGCCCAGAAGAAAACTCAGAAGCAAGGAGGGGAGAGCAGGTAGTTTATTTGAGAAGTGATCCAGGAAGGTGGGAAAGGCAGGCACCAGGGGACCGTGTGCTGCCAACGCCTTAAACTTCATGGGTCCTAGAGCTCAGCCCCGCGGGGGAGCTCTGCGCCAGCTACCCCTCCTGGCCTTGGAGGGGGCTGGGGCATAAATCCGAGGACATGCCCTCCCTGCTGAGCTCCGTGGACACTTCCTGCCCCGTCCACGTGTGCTCACAGTGAGCCCCGCCCCCGCATCGCAGGAGGGGACGCGAGCAGGATGCTGACAAAGCCTACCGCACTGGCACATTATGATGAAAGTTCCCAATATCAGCATCCCGTTGGATAAGCTAGGCCGTGTTGACGAAGGTCTTTTTGAGAGAGTGCTTCTGGATTTCTGCTCTTTTCCCTTCTTCTCTCCGATATGCCAGCGAGGCAGGTACATTTTTGAGGGCTCCTGCTAAGGGAGACAGGGCATTGGATCTGGCGCCCTTGAAATCCCGCCTGGTTTCCTCCTTCTCAGGTGGCTTGTCTGTAGACGCTGGTCCCGTCTGGCTTCCCGGGGGTGTGTCCACACCTCCCGCTGCTGTCCTTGGTTCCAGCCTTTTGTGCTGCCCCCTCCCCCTCCCCCCAGGCTCTGACATCCCAGAACATCGCTGGCTGGTCTCTGGGGTCTACTGTGCTTGACTGCATCCCTTCTCCAAGACACACGGGAACCTCTGGACGCCTTGGGGACACACAGGAAGAGGCAGGGATGCTGTATCAGGCTGGTTCATCTCTGCATCATCATCCACCAAAGCGACTCTGTTTCACTGCTTCACTGGTGCACAGCGCTGGGGTTCTAAGTGGGGGACGTGTCCTGGGTCCACGCTTTCTCTTTCCACCACCTAGCCTGCCTCCTCATGTCCCTGAGGGCCTGGGGAGAATGATGGGACTCATTTGCCTCTCTGCCCACATCCTCCCTCTCTTTCTCTCTCTCTCTCTCTCTCTCTCTCTCTCCCTCTTTACAGGAACCTGGAACGATGGAGGTTGCTTTATATCCTGTTCTCTCCAGCCCTGGCTAATGCTAAACCGGAAGGGTGCATTGCCAAGGTCAGACTCTCAACGGAAACTTAAAAGAAAAAAAAAAAAGAGCATCCTTGGCTTACAAAACGAGTGCTTTTCTGCAAATCCTTTTCTGGATGCCGAGCGTAAGATTGAACTGTTCTTCCTATTTGTCTAGTGGCAGACCTGACTATCCTTGAAGCAAATGAATGCCTCCGCCACAGAAAGAAACTGTCAGTACAAACCGATGAGGGCAAGACACCAACATCAATATATTTCAGCAGCATTATTCCCGTTTCATTTCGCATCTAATTTTTATTTTTTTATTTTTTAGTGTTTGTTGTTGAGAGGGGGCGAGGGGCAGAGAGAGAGGGAGACACAGACTCCGAAGCCGGCTCCAGGCTCCGAGCTGTGAGCACAGAGCCCGACGCGGGGTCGAACCCACAAACGGTGAGATCACGGCCTGAGTTGTTGTTGTTGTTGATGTTGTTGTTGTTGTTGTTGTTGTTTGTAAGTGCAAGACCATGTTCAGAAAGTAAATTCCATCAACCTGGCTGATTCTGTCTTCCATTTTCTCCAGGCGTCACTTGCCCTTTCTATACTTTCAGTTTGGAAAGTCAGCGGCAGTCAGAACGCTGGTCTCCTCGAGGAAGAGAAAACCAAGTCGAGCTGGTCTGAGTAGGGCTTCCCGGCTCGAAGAACGCAGTTGCGGCCCCTCCACGGAACCACAGGACGCGCTTCTCTCTGTCTCTGTCTTGGCTGTCAGCGGCCTCCCTCGGGGCCGGCGTGGCTCTGGTCCTTCCAGGCACCACATCCAGACACGGCAACTTCCAAAGGGAGAGGGGGACGTTGTCCCGCGGCACCTCCCCCTCAAGCGTGAGGGGTGTGCCGCGGACCCTGGGGTGTGCACCCGGGCACTTCTTTTCCGGAGGGGAACCTCACTTTCCAGCTGCCCGGAGTGTTGACCGGTGAGGTCTCACCGCCCAGGCCCTCCCCAGGGATTGCACTTGTCGGAGGGGGCCCCGTTTCTCGACAGCCTGCCCCTCCCTGGGTCCGAGCCCTTGGACGTCCCATCCGCAGTGACTGGCCCACGGGATAGGCTGGCATCTGTGCTTCCCATCCTGCCCGATCTTGTCTTCCTCTCTCCTCAGAGGGTTGCGTACTTGGGAGCACTCCCCGATAAACCTCTTGTGCACAAAACTCGGTTTCGGAATCTCCCTCCCACGGAACTCACTCGGAAAGAATTCGCACGAGGAGCAGTCCTGAGAAGCTGATTTACAACACCGTTCGGGGCAGACCCCCCGGCCCCCAGCTGGCCACGAGGACCCACCCGTGGGACTGGCCTTTGCCGGTCTGTGGCAGTGCGGTGGGGAGAAGCGTTACCAGTGACAAAGTAGAACAGAGGAACCAGGGGAGAGCGTGCAGGGCAGCTCGCCTCTCCCGTCCTCCTGGCCGCCAGACCAGTGACGGGGGTCAGGCACAGGTCACGCATGAGCCTGATGGAATCAGCTGCCACCAACCAAGGCTGACACGGCTTCTGTCGCCGCAGAAACCAGCCTGATGCTTGAACACGGCGTATCCCTCAGACGAACGTGCCACTTGGTGGCGAGTTGATTACGTTGGATCCCTTCCACCCTCGAAGGGGAGAAATTCATCTTGACTGAAATAGACTTCTATTCTAGCTAAAGGTTTGACTTCCTCGTCTGTGAAGCCTCAGCTTCTGATGCCTTACCGAAAAGTCTTAGACCGAGGGGCCCTCTTGACAACAGACGAGGTGCCTTGGCGGTGGGCACACAAGCGTGGCAAGGCTTGGCACTCACCGCATCACCGGAAGCAGATGGCCCGATGGAACCGTCACAAAGGCTCGGGAAGACCCAGCAGCGGTACCAGCTTGGACGTGACGCCCTGCAGGGATGGGGCGCCACCCTCCAGGACGCATCATCGGTGCGCGGCGCTGCGTCCCCGGCGGTTGGAGCACGTGTCTGGGAACCCAGGGGGTTAGCAAGCACGCACCTGTTCGCCATGAGTCCCGTGGCCCACCTGGGGAGTAGTCTGGGTTTCTGTTCCCAGCACCTTCAGGTTGTGTGGTTCTGGGCATCGTATTCCCAGAGGAGAGGTGTCCACCAGGGGTCACAGCACCCCGGCAGGGTCGCTGGCCCCGACCGTCAGGAGGTAGGCTGCTTTACGCGTGGAGGCGGGCAGAAACAAGGTGCATACCCGGGGCATCCCCTGGGGCGCCACTGGGTGCTGCCTCACCTAACTTTGATGGCAGGTAGACAGACATGGCACCCATGGCCCGAGCAGGTCTTGGCAGGAGAAGCTCAAACCCTCAGGGAAGCGGGTCTGGGTCACTGCACGGCACCTGGCCCGCGGACTGGCAGAGGGGGTAGCCGGGAGCGGGGGTGGGGGTCTCGGATGGCTCGTGGAGGAGGGAGATTTAAGCATCGGTTGTGGCTGGGAGGCAAGTTGCAGTGTCTGGACTACAGCACCTCCCGCCAATTTTCTTGGGGCATTTTCCCCAGGAGGGAGATAAGCCGGAGAACACGGGAGTCCCAGCTCCCGGGTGGGTGGGTTACTACATGAGCTAGTGATCTGAGCCGTGCCGGGCACAGTGTCGTAGACGGTCGTGGGCGTCCCGACGACCCCGTGTGACCGAGGCTCTCCTTCTGTGCTGCCTGTGGCTCACCGCCCAGAAAGGGGTCATGAAGCCGGTGGCACCCGCTCCCCGGGGACAGCCCACAGCAGTGACCAGGTGGCCTCCGAGGGCTCACCTCAGTCACACAGCGCCCCTGGGGTTGCCTGAGGTCTCTGTGAGGACTGCACCCCGGCCAAACTCCCCGGGGCCAGTTCTGACTCCCTCACTTTCTCGTAGTTGCTGTTCCCAAGAACGCTCCTCGATAAATCACCTGCACACGAGCCTCCCTCTCTGAGTTCTTTTCCAGGGAACCCGCTGAAGCCATAACTCGTGCCCGGAAATGTCCCCAAGGCAACACCTCTCCAGCCTGACTGGATAGAATTGAGTGTTGTGCCTGTGCAACCGATCATTTGGGGGTGGGAGGGATGTCGGGGACAACCAAATGGCCACTCTCCGTGGGATGTCGGGAGTTGGTGACCAGCACGTAGACCTCCCAGAGATTCCCCCAGAGCTGCGTCTGCACAGAGATGGGCAGGATGGGGTGCTTGTGGCACGGAGCCTGCGGGCTGGCACCTGCTTCCCGGAGGAACAGAGCAGCAGCTGCTGTGGTCAGTGTGTGACACAAGGCTCGCTGGCCTGGCCCCATTTCGGAAGCCCCAAAACACGTGCGGGGGGATGTTGGCATTTCTAAGGGCTATCGTCACCCTCTGTAAAAATTAACCTCAAATCTTCGGTGCTTTCTTTTGTGAAGGACTTCCATTACATTTAATTCGAAAAGTCCCAGGCAAACTCCGGGCTCGGGGCTCCTTCTGAATGAGAACTTGACTCTCGCGTTAGGATTCTAAGGGCACAGAGCGGGCAGTACGGTGTGTACCCTGGGACTCGAGTTCGAAGGATGTAATAACAGTTGTAGGAAAATAAAAGCAAGGGATCTGCGGCCAAGTACATTCGGAAATGGCGTGGTTGACAAGGGAGAGAGGTCTCTCTTTTCCACGGGCTCTCGTCGCTACCTGTCCCACACAGCCCTGGGTGGTGGGGGGGGGGGTGCTGCCGGTGACCTCAGGGCACCTCTGGTGGCCACGGCGGTGTTCTCTTTTTGCAAGTTTGCAAGTGCTTATCAGCGACTCCCGGCACGCAGCCTGGTGCGGGCTGCTCGGGCCATTCTCCCTGTGGTGCACAACACGATTGAGTTTTGTACCCCCGGTGTGAGCAGGAGAACCCCGGAGTAACAGAAACCCCCACCGGGTACTTCCTGCCAGACGGTGGGTTTGCAGCTCTCCTGGCTGCCTTCCCTTTCCCAGCCTGGGATCCGAATCAAAGGATTCTTCGTTCAATTCCATGCTCACCGGTGTTCTCTCTCAGAGCCAAGGAGAAATGTGGCTGAGTCACAGCCGGCATGAGAAACTCCCGCTGACTCAGTTTGAGTAACCTCCGTGAACGGGGCTCTCACTTCTCGCCAGGACACGCTGCCCGGAATGCCTGCCAGAGCCTCTATTTTAGGTTTGTCTTGTTTTTGTCTCTTGGCAGTGTATTCAATCAGGATATTCGTAGGAATGGCGAGTGCTTAAGAAAATCAACAACGGGTGTCTTGAAAAATTCTTAAAGATCCAGTAGTTTAACTCGACACGCAGACCCCCACCGATGAGAAACGCGTTCTCAACTGTGTGTATTATTATAACTGGATGCAATGAAAACTGAGTTATATTAGGTACGGTTTTCTGGAGGCTCTGAGTCTTTTGATTCCCTTCTGGCATTTTCGGTCCCTTCTTGCGCCTCTGTGAACTGTTGCAAGTTTCAACGACTTCGGGCAAGGGCGTGGGGTACAGGAGTGCCAGAGCCGCCGTCCCGCAGTGGGGTTTGAGGATGGCCATCGGGAGGGACGGCAGAACAGGCCGTCGTGGGCGGCGTGTGCAAAGGGAGGCCCAGGAAACGGAGCTACCTTGGAGGAAGACACAAATGCAGTTTGCTAACAAGGCTCCTCCTCATACCCCTAAGCAGGTCACGGAAATAGCCCCCAAGTGCAAACAAGGCTACAAGGTTGGTTCCAGATGTCTCGTGACCTGAGAACGCCCTGTGTTGCCCAAAGTGCTACTCGTCCTCTCGGATCTGGTCCCAGGATGTTATTTCGAGCAAGGTCTTGTAACTGCTGGCTTGGAGGGGGGGCTCTAGCGTGTCCCCGGTGCCCCCCTTTGTGCACCTGCTGGGGAGTGCCGATCGAAGCCCGTCTCCAAGGCACACGGGGAGGGAAACCGAAGTAGCTGCTTCCTTCCTCTTGCTCATGCACAGTGGCTGGCGCACAGCGGGAGTCACACGGTGAGGTGTCAGCGTGCTGAGGCCCAGCAGAACTGGTACTGACAAACAAACAAGAGCCACACGCAGGGAAAGCACAGAATGTCTCTGGGCATCCTCTCCCACAAAAATACAGTCCTGCTGGAAGTGATCACGAAGCTAAGGTGAATGTTTTCGTGGAGACAGACACGAAGACCTTCCCAGTGTCAGTGAACGAGCTGGGGACACGGGGCCTGGATGACCAGGTACTGAGTGCCCCAGGGTTCGGTGCTGGGAAGCATGAGCAGACAATCCCTGCAATTCCCCCCCGCCCCCCCAAGAGGTCACCTACAGGAAGAGGGAGACTGGAGTCGTGTTCACAAACCACACTCTAACCTGGATCTACAGAAGGCCATGAGTTCGTCTGAAGATTACTTCCCCATATGTTTTTTTCCTACTACTTTTTGCAAGTGTAAAAGGTAGTTCCAGAATAAAAAAAAAAAAAATCCAGTGGACAGGCTACAGAATCCCACGGTATCCTAAAATTTTACCAAACAACAGATATATGCCTACTTGGCCTTGAGCCAAGTAAATTGTGAATGTGAGGTCACCTTCTAGACAAAGGTGTCCATCATTAGGTAGTGTCAGAGCGGCGCCCCTGGCCCGTGCCTATGTGTGTGGATGGAATGTTTGCACGCCCCCATCCATATGTGAAAGCCCAACCCCCAAGTTAAATGCAGCCACAAGGGTGGGGTCTTAATCCAATAGGATTAGTGTCCTTACACAAAGAGAAACCAGAGAACTCTCTCTCTCTGTCTCCATGCTCACAAGAGAGGTCATGTGAGCACATCGCGGCAGCCACCTATGAGCCCAGGGAATGAAACGTACCTTCCAGCCTCTGGAACCATAAGAAACCAATCTCTGCCGTGGAAGCTGCCCAGTCTTACCGCCCGGTGGTATTTTGTCATGTGGCCGGGACAGACTAATGTAAGCATATCTCGCACCACCCACATGGTGCCTGGAGTGCTAACAGTGAATATACAGACTCTGATCATAGATTTGTTGTTCAGCAATTACTTGCTATGTGCTTGACATTGTTGGTCACCTTGGCTTTTACTTATTGCCCCTTGTGTTATGGTGTTGTTCCTTCCCTTTTATTTTTTTTTAATTAAATTTTTTTCAATGTTTATTTTTGAGAGGGGGGGGCGGGAGGGGCAGAGAGAGAGGGAGACACAGAATCCGAAGCAGGCTCCAGGCTCTGAGCTGTCAGCACAGAGCCTGACGTGGGGCTCGAACTCATCAATTATGACATCATGACCTGAGCCAGAGTCAGGCTCTTAACTGACTGAGCCACCGAGGCACCCCAGTTTCCCTCCCTTTCCTTGGTGAGTTCTGGGCCATAATGGTAGGTAGCCTTGGGTGTCGCCGTGAGGACACATGTGGTGTCAGGCGGGCTGACATACTGTCACTGAGGAAGGCCCCCAGTAGAACCTGGCTACTGCTTGGTTTTCTCTGCTTCACTCTCTTAGGATTCACCCAACTTGGATGGGTTGTACTTCTGCTTCATTGCATACTGGGGGCGCGTAGAACCTTTGGGTAAAACCTGATCACCTGTCTCCTGGGTTTGCACATTAACCACCATGCGTTTAGAACCAGCCCATCCCAATGGCGAACTGTGCTGTGGGGGCACTTATGTCACAGGAGTTGAAGGAACAGAAGGAAGGAAGTCCCATCTGGAGAGCTGACTTCCAGTGATACCACTTTTTTCCAGACCCACCTCGTTTGAGCCTAGGAGATTCTAGAACCGTCTACCTCGAGGAGGTGATACCTTGCCTCACTCACTACCTGCTTACATCCCAATGGGAAGCTGGTATTGCCGGCGGAGAGATTCTGGACTGGACTCAGACCGTGGGAACCCTTGGTGGGTTAGCCGAGCCCAGCTGGGTGGGGACACGTCTCCCCAGTGGGCAATCCAGGCTTTCTGCTCTGCTACCCACACTGGCTTTGGGCCGCAGCCATGGCCTGGGGCAGGATTAACTCTCTCAGCAGGGGTCTGCTCGGTTTATTAGATGAATAGCAACATTTTCTGGTAATCGTTTAAAAACTTTTTAAACATTCATTTTTGAGAGACAGAGAGACAGAGCGTGAGCGGGGCAGGGGCAGAGAGGGAGACACAGAATCCGAAGCAGGCTCCAGGCTCTGAGCTATCAGCACAGAAACTGATGCAGAGCTCGGACCCCCAAACTGTGAGATCGTGACCTGAGCTGAAGTTGGACGCTCAACCGACTGAGCCACCCAGGCACCACCCCGCTAATAGTTTTAATGCTCCGTTATTTCTTCTGTGTTTAATTTTTTAAAATGGCTTACAAAATTTTGGTAAAATAGACATCATAAAAAATTGACCGTTTAAGTGCACAGTTCAGTCGCGTTAAGCACAGTCACACTGCCGTGCGACCGTCACCACCAGCTGTCTACAGACTTTTTTTCTTTTTTTTAGCTCGCAAAACTGAAACCCTGTCCCCAGCAAACACTAACTGCTCCAGCCTCCGGCAACTGCCGTCTACTCTCTGTGTCTGTGGGTATGACGACTGTGGGGACCTCACAGAAGTGGAGACCCGCAGTATTTGTCCTTTGTGAGTGGCTTACTTCACTCAACATAGTGTCCTCCAGGCTCATGCACGTTGGAGCAGGAGACAGACTCCCCGCCCTTTCTTTCTTTCTTTTTTTTTTATTAATGTTTTTTTTAAATTTATTTTTGAGACAGAGAGAGACAGAGCACGAACGGGGAAGGGGCAGAGAGAGAGGGAGACACAGAATCGGAAGCAGGCTCCAGGCTCTGAGCCGTCAGCCCAGAGCCCGACGCGGGGCTCGAACTCACGGACCGCGAGATCGTGACCTGAGTTGAAGTCGGACGCTCAACCGACTGAGCCACCCAGGCGCCCCTCCCTGCCCTTTCTAAGGCGACTGCCATTCCATTAGAAAGATGGGCCACGTTTGGTTTATCCATCCAGCTGTTGGTGGACACTTGAGCTCCTTCCACTTTTTTTGCCGTTGTGAATAGAGCTGCCATGAACAGGGGCGTACAGATAACCTCTTCACGCTTTCGCCTAATATGACGTTATTTCATGCCCCGCTCTGAGACGAGAAAACTCTGCATTTAGCTCCGCTCCTTCTCCTTCTTCCTACAATAAATGCCTCTGATCTTGGGTAATAACTCTTTATTAATGTTTCTGAGAACGAAGCCTGCACTTTTCCTTTTTCAATAGCCGAATAATAAGACATATTCTGGTAAAGTCCTAAGAATGGTTGAAACCATCGGGACATCATTTCACCCACTAAATTCTCGGGTATAACCACTTCAAAGGACTTTTTAAACACGAGTCCCATTAATTGCAATTGGACCACACCACTCAAGTACACAATTCCAACCCTCTGAGCCCTATAAGGGTGGTCCACACACCATCTTTGTGGTAACCAGCTGGGGGGAAAGATACCCCATGCATAGTGCAGTCTCCAGGCCATGAGGAAACGTCGACCTGGGGAAATCTCACTTGCCATGCTGGCCAGAACAGTAAAGACAACGTAAAATTTTTAGCGGGGTAACAAACCACGCACTTTGCTTCTCATCAAGGCCCCACTGACTCAAAAGGGTGGACTGAAATGGATCCCTGCATGGTCCGTATACCAGGTTCTCAGGAAGCCTTTGACTCGGCAAATCGGTGGGCCCCCGAAGACCAGAACTGGCGTCATTGAGAGGTGATGGCCAGCAAGTAAGTCACAGTGGCAAGAGGGAAACCGCATGGCAGGTGAGGTGTATGGGTACAGGAGACCAATGTTGCTCCGGGATTTGTGCAGGTCTGTGCAGTGTGCTGGACAGTGTCATGGGGCCCCTGAGCTCCAAGGGATCACCAGGTGCCTACAGGAGATCCAAGGGCTTGAGAGTGATCAGAGGTCTCCAGCAGCCTTGCCAGCTTCCTACAAATCAGCCTCCAGTATCAGCCCAGGTAGTGATGACTACAGGTCAGCCAGAAGGCCTCTTGTTCTACTAACATGACCACAACTGGGACCATAAAGCACACTTACCAAATTTCAATGAATAGAAATCCTACAATGTCTGCTCTCAGGCCACGATGGCATTAAATTAGTAACTAATGACAGAAAAAAGAGAAAGGCCATAAGTTACTGATATCAGACATCAATAAGATGTCCTGGACATTAAAATGACAATAAAAGAATACCATGAGCGACTGTATACCCACAGATTTCATAACCTCAGTGAAGTGGACCCATTCTTTAAAGGACACAATTTAACAAAGCTTATGCAGGAAAAAATGAACAATCTAAAGAGTCCTATTTCTATGAATGAAATTGAATCAACCATTAATAACCTTCCAAAACAGAAAACACCAGACCCAGATGAGTTCACCTGTGAGTTCTACTAACCACTCAAGGAAGAAATTATACCAATTCTCTACATTCTCTTCCAGAAGTGAAAAGCAGAAGTATGGCTTCCGAATTGATTCTGTGGGCTGGCATTACTTTAATACCGAGACCAGACAAAGACGTTGCAAGAAAAGAAAACTACAGACCAATATCTATCAGGAACACAGATGCAAACATTTTCAACAAAATGTTAGCAAATCGAATCCGATAATGTCTTCGGATAATTACACACGACAACCAAGTGGGATCTACCCCAGGTATGCAAGACTGGTTCAACAGCTGAAAATCAACAAATGTAATCCACCCCATCAACAGGCTTAAAAACAAAAAAGTCACACAACTGCAGCAATCGATGAAGAAAAAGCCTTTAACAAAATCTAGCACACATCCATGAAAAAAACTCTCAGCAAAATGGGAACAGTGGGGAGGTTCCTCAGCTTGCTTATCATCTACAAGATGCCTTTACCCAACATCATGCTTCATGGTGAGAAACTTCAGTCCTTCCTGTTAAAATCAGGACCAAGGCAAGGAAATTCCCTCTCACCACACATTTCCAATGTGGTACTGGAAGTCTTAGCTAGTACAAGAAGACACGGGAAGGAAACCCTAGTGGTTTAGAACAACATGTATTTATTAGATCAGTTTCCATGGGACAGGGATGCAGGCTGGATCGTCTGTTCGGGGTCTCTCAAGGTCGCTGTGGACTCGTGCTGGCCCACACAGCTGCCCCAGCTGGCCTGTGTCCTTTTCTGGAGCCCAGGGTCCCTCTTCTGCCCACATGGTTGTTGGAAGAATTAAGCTCCTAGCGGTTGTAGGCCTATTCACACTCAGAATCTCTCTGCCTTCAGGGTGGGCTCCGTCCTTTTCAGGCTCACCTGTTTAGGTCAGACCCACCTGGATCGTCTCCTTTTTGATGAACTCCAAGTCAACTGATTAGTAATCTAATCATGAGCGATGCGTGGGCGTCATTTTAAAATTGTGCCTGCCACCGTAGGTGTTTCTCATAACCACGCAAGGCAAGAAATTCACCACAGCCGAATGAAAGAGGCTCTGGAGCCTAGTAGTTTAAAGGTTCTGCCCTGGAATCAGCCGGCTTGGGGAGGTATTGCTGAGCTATCGGAGGAAGTTACGCATCCTCCCCGGCTCTCCTATGTCTACGATGCGGACAAACACCCATGCCCTGGATTTCGTGGGGTCCCAGAGAGCCCTTACCGAGCTCATCCATGTGAAGTCTGTCTGGTGCTTCGCACCCGCTGAGTCAGAGCGAGCGAGCATCTCTCACGACTGTTTCCGCAGTGGCCGCAGGGTCGCGGCAGCAGGTGCAAGGTTGTCCTGTGCACGCAAATCCCACCACCATGTTGTGCTGGGAAGGAGCCAAAGACCTTACGGGGCTTGGGATGGGAATTCCATAAGCCAAGCACACCCTGCAGGAGGGCCTGAGGGGTGAGCCACAGCGAGGGTTCAGGGACCCAACAGCCCCTTGTATATGGCCGAATCGTCAGCCAAACTGGGCTGGGTGGAGCGTTAGTCATGGGACGGGGGCCAACGTGGCACGGCGAACACATGCATGTGAGGCTGTTCCTGTCCCCACTGCCGGCTTTGTGCTTTGAACAAGGACGACTGGTGGCTCTTCTGGGGCCATAGGGGCTGAATCTTGTCTCCAGATTTCCCGGGCTCTCGTCCTGCTTCTCCTACCAGTCCCGCGCCGGGCCTGACAGGAGTGACTTAAGCTGCTTTCCTTCTGAGAAACAAGTTACATAAACCCCACTCCCTGTATGGCCCCATGCGGGTTGAGTTACTTAAAAGCTCTGCTTTGAGTCAATCAAAACAGGGCCCGCCCGGGAGGGCGCTCATTAGTGGATGCTGGAGCAGCAACTTCTGATGTTAATTACTGTTATTGGGATGTGTTCATTAAGAGTGGTGAGAATTATTTTGCAAGAGGCAGTGTTTGTTAAAATGCAAAATGTCCCATGCCAGCCTCTTCCCTTCCAGCTTTGGAAATCAAAGAGAATTCTGGAGCGCGTGTTTATTTTAAGACAACTTTTCCCACCAACCTAGCCTGTGGCTTGCAGGTGAGGTCTTGGGATGCCTTATGCCTTTTGGCAGTGGGCGCTCTTTCGTTCTGATTTACCCTTTGAAAATGAAGTACCAGCAAGTAAGGCGTTCAGACCAGTTCCGGCCAGAATAGGGAACACTTATCTCTGACGTCCAGACCCGTGCTGGCCCCCGTGGCTGCCACCAGCCACATGTGGTTACTGAGCGCCTGAAATGTGGCTGGTCCAATTGACACGTGCTCTGTGGGTCAAATACACACCGAGATTCAAAGACTTACGGTAGAAAAAAGACAGTGAAAATTAATTCATTAGTGGTATTTTTTTTTTTGAGGGAGTTTTAAGGGGGGTCGGTACTGATTACGTGTTGGAATCATAATATTTTGGCCTCATTGCATAAAATTGCTTTTCTTGTGAAATTTCCCTGTGTTGCTCTTTGTGTCGTAAATGCGGCTTCTAGAAAGTTGATGATTATACCTGTATCTCATTTGCTCGTCCTGTGGCTCAGGGCTGTTCCTGATGGAGCGAGGGCCCTGGTTCGACCTATGCCTTCTTATTGAGAATAACCTCCTTCCCTGGCTCTCGGCCTCCCGCATGGCCGCCCGCAGCCCTCCCACCCCCGGACCAGAGGGCTCCCGCTGGCACAGCGTCGGGGTCACGCTGTATGACTGCCGTCGTCCGGGCCCGTGCCTGCTTGCCCGCTGTACCTTCTCGTCTGCCAGCCACCTCTGTGTCCTGGCCCCAGAGCCCCACCACGCCTGTGGTTTCCCCAGCCACCCCATGCGCCTCCATCATCAAGGCTCCTGTGACCCCTTGTCTTTCCCCCAGACCGCCTCCCTCTACACCTCCCCTGTGTCCTCGATGCCCCTGCGTGCGGACAGACTCAGGGGCTCCCTCTCTTGTCCTGACACGTCCTTATGACCCAGGGACCCTGCATCGAAACCCTCTGCTCCCCGCCGTCTCCTCTGGCCGCTCCTCTAGGGAAGGGCACCGCATCTTTTCATCTGTGTCTGCGTGTCAAGCCGTAAATATTTGTCAAACACAGTGGAGGGGCCGGAGGGGAGAGCTCTTGGTGCTCACGTTACGTGTCTGTACCCATGGCGTGCAGCAGCAGCTGGGTCCCTGCAGGCTTTGTTTTTATTTTTATGTTTAATCATGACTTTCTTAATAGCAATGGAAACCAGGGTGGGGAGCGAACCCAGTGGCACTCTTTGCAGGTGGGAAGGAGCCCCAGGTGCTCCCTCCTCCCTCTCCAGCCGTCCGGTGCCCCTCGGGTCACGCCGGCTGGCGGTGGGGGGACACTTGGCGTTAGGGCGGGTTAAGCTGGGGCACCCAGTGCCCCTTAGCCACCTTCTGGGACGGCCGTCCCGAGAACAGAAAGCTCAGAGGGCGATTGGCCGTTGGCCCGTTTTCCCAGGAGATAGAAATCTCCTTTGTGCCATGCAGGCCAGCGTCTGTGTGGTTTAGTGGCCAGTCTGTCTGGGGTTGTTGAGGCCATGTTGCCTCACCCCACGGCTCCCTGGGGCTCCCCCACGTGAGGAGGCGTCAGCTCTTGGCGGCGGCTTGGGCCCCATCTGCCCTCCCTGTGCTGGAGCCCTGGGCCGCCATGAGAACAGGGTTCTTGGTTCGGGGATGTGCCCCTCCAGAATGCTCCTATGTGGAAAGCTAAGTGAGCAACCTGCTGGTTGTGGCCCATTCCGACCCCGAGAAGGGGGCTCCTTGGGGACTGTCTCTAGGTCCCTACAAGGCATCAGCCAATACTACACTGAAAAGCCTTTGCTCTATAATGTGCTTGGCTCTTGGGTTTTCGGGAATGCACATTTTGGTAGATGGAGACCCGGCTTTCCTTTGGTCAGAAGAGCAGAGAAAATCTGGCCTGTCCGGCAACCCAAACCCAAACCCAAACCATGCACAGAATGGACTCTCTCACTTACCCGCCACACTACCAGGACGCGGCGCGTGGAAAGCCGCAGGGTGGGGAAGACAGGTGTCGCGCAGTCGGGGAGGTGGGGCTGTGGGGGGCGAGCTAGAGGCTCGGGCACCGCGGGCCTTGTCCTGGCTTTGGCCAGCCCAGCTCTCCCCAGGGGGTCGCGGCCCACGGGGCCTCACCACGGCGTCACTGCGGGGCCGCCCATCACCATAACCCAGTCCTCCATCAGACGCGCTCAAGGTTGCTTTTGCTCAGCGAGACCAGGTTTGGAACTTGAAGATCTACCTACTTTTCCTCTGAGGGATCCAGGTGATTGTGAGACTGTGCGTCGGGCCACTGGGCAGCCGGGTCCAAGACCTCCACGGCCCTACGCCCAGCCACCCTCCTTCCCCTGCAGCTCCCAGGGGGACGGATGGGAGCCCCAGCAGGCCCTGCAGCCAGGGGCCCCGGGGAAGGCATGGTATTAGAGCCGAGTACACAGCATGCTTGCTACTCCTTCAGAGTCTCTATGACTCAGGTTTTCCAGGGTTTCCTTGTCTTTTTTTTTTTTTTTTTAAGAAAACATTTTATTTATTTATTTATTTATTTTTATTTATTTTTTAAATTTATTTTTGGGACAGAGAGAGACAGAGCATGAACGGGGGAGGGGCAGAGAGAGAGGGAGACACAGAACCGGAAGCAGGCTCCAGGCTCCGAGCCATCGGCCCAGAGCCCGACGCGGGGCTCGAACTCACGGACCGCGAGATCGTGACCTGAGCCGAAGTCGGACGCTTAACCGACTGCGCCACCCAGGCGCCCCACATTTTATTTATTTTTGAGAGAGAGAGAATGTGAGCAGGGGAGGGGCAGAAAGAGAAGGAGACAGAGGATCTGAAGTGGATTCTGCACTGACAGCAGCGAGGCCGATGTGAGGCTCGAACTCACGGACCGCGAGATCATGACCTGAGCCGAAGTCAGCTGGCGAATGGATCCTGGACCCTCTGGGCCCTCAGGGTCACATGACCCTTCAGGCCTCGGTTTAACCATCTGTAAAATGAACACAGGACCCTCCATAGTCTAGGCCCAGCCTCTCAAGCCGCGTATTAAGCCCATGAACAAACGGAACCTCCACGCGGAATCGGTTGTCAGAGCCCAGGGAGCCCACGCGCGCTCCCGGTGGGGACGGCAGGTCACATCGTCTCCCCGCCTCGTTAGCCACCGGCCACCGTCTCCCGTCTCCTGCTGGATCTTCACAATGTGAAATATCGTATCTTGGCAAAGCACAGTTTTGTCTGTAAGCTTGTGGTGGTTTCGGACTGATTGCGTTTTAAACAGGCTGCTGGTTTTCGGACTTCTGTCCTTGTGACATCAGAGCGTCCCCAGTCGCCACGTGTCTGGTTCAAACAGGCGATCTGCTGTGCTGTCTTGGTAAATTGGAACGCCCAGCCCGATTTCTTCCTCCCGTGAGCTGAACGGATGGCGGCCAGCACGTCGAATGGAGGTGCTCGCCTCCGGGCCAGAGGCAGGCTCTGTTCTGTTTTCATTTGGGGACTAGCCAGGTGGATGTATTAGCATGTCTGTGTTTACGCTGAGGTTGGAAGTTTGGGCGGGAGCGAAATGATATCATGTTTAAGATGTAATTATTAATATCACCACGGCTGATAATAGTCGCAACACAATATTTTCGCATGCCTTATCTCCCCGGATCACGCCGAAAGCCCGATGGGGGCCGGTGTTGTTGTTTATTGATCAGGATCCCAGTTCTCAGAGAACCGAAGTGACCTTTTCAAGGTCGCTCGACTGCCAGGCTTATGACCCGGGTGTTCAAGCTGGAAACTGTTTACTTCATCACGTCTGTGCCTTTACGGATGTGTCGGTGACCGTTTTGCGGTGTCCCCAACAAGCAGAAGTCAAGAACGCAGTGGTCTAAACATTTAAAGCCAGCAAGTTTACAAAACAGCTAGTAATTTTTTTTTTTTTTTTACCTTAAACAGTTCCTCGAATAAAGATGGTTAGTGTTATTCCACATGGACGGGCCTCAGTCTTCATTTCCACGGACTTCTGAAGCCAGCTGTAACCATTTATTCCTTTAACAGCAACCTCTGCATTTTACACAAGTTCCTTCTGAGAGCGAAGAAACCTGCCTGACACGCCCAAATAATCATAAAGATCAAGGTTTCCCAGACTCACCCTCAACAACTGTGTGTATGAAAAACAGCCTTCAAGTGTCTTATCTTTAAAAAAAAATTCTCTATCAGCTGCTTTAAATTTAGTTGAAACTCACCCCGCTCCCCCCCAACCCAGGCTGCTTTTTATGGGGGTTGATGTTCCTCTAAAAGGGTTTCAGCTTGCTCCACGACCCAGAAAGGCATCTGTTAGAAAGGACTCCGTTAACTCACAGATCTGGCTGAAATATGGAGGGATGCCCCGTACGTTCCTCACCACTGTTGCTGCAAGGCCGTAGGGACGGGACGCCCTCTGTGTCTGGTTATCCCGATGAGGTTTTCAGGTCAGTGCTCCTGGCTGGGCTTCAGAGAAGGATCCATGTCGGGGCGGGAAGCTCTCACCAGCCTAGGCTCCTTTATCAATAGCTGAGACACCAGAAGGAAGCGTGAACGGCATCACATGGGGTCACAGTGAGCCCAGTGAGCTGGCAGCATCTGTGGTCAGCCAATCGCTTGTGAAGCTTCCGGTAAACTTGTCCCAGGATGCTCCCCTGCTGGGATGCTCCCCTACCCCAGGATGCTCCCCTGCTGGGATGCTCCCCTACCCCAGGATGTTCCCCACCCCAGGATGCTCCCCACCCCAGGATGCTCCCCTGCTAGGATGCTCCCCACCCCAGGATACTCCCCACCCCAGGATGCTCCCCTGCTGAGATGCTCCCCTACCCCAGGATACTCCCCACCCCAGGATGCTCCCCTGCTGGGATGCTCCCCACCCCCAGGATGCTCCCCTAGCCCAGGATGTTCCCCAGACCCAGAATGCTCCCCACCCCAGGATTCTCCCCTGCTGGGATACTCCCCTACCCCAGGATGCTCCCTACCCCAAGATGCTCCCCTGCTGGGATGCTCCCCACCCCAGGATGCTCCCCTACCCCAGGATGCTCCCTACCCCAGGATGCTCCCCTGCTGGGATGCTCCCCTACCCCAGGATGTTCCCCACCCCAGGATGCTCCCCACCCCAGGATGCTCCCCTGCTAGGATGCTCCCCACCCCAGGATACTCCCCACCTCAGGATGCTCCCCTGCTGAGATGCTCCCCTACCCCAGGATACTCCCCACCCCAGGATGCTCCCCTGCTGGGATGCTCCCCACCCCCAGGATGCTCCCCTAGCCCAGGATGTTCCCCAGACCCAGAATGCTCCCCACCCCAGGATTCTCCCCTGCTGGGATGCTCCCCTACCCCAGGATGCTCCCTACCCCAAGATGCTCCCCTGCTGGGATGCTCCCCACCCCAGGATGCTCCCCTACCCCAGGATGCTCCCTACCCCAGGATGCTCCCCTGCTGGGGCTGGAATGCTTACCTCACAGGAGTGAGGCGCTTTTTTCTAAGGGTCTGATATCAAGCATTTTGCAGAAGTAAACCAGAATCATCAGTAACAGGGCACAACAGACTGAAGTATAAGAGTTCTACTGGATTTTATTATTTTATTTGTTTGAGCCTTCTCTCTTTTCCTTTTGGTAAGAGTAGCTATTTATTTATTTATTTATTTAGCGAAGCAGCTCTTAGTTTCATTAATTCTTTCTATGGTCTTCTTCATGTCCATTTCATTGATTTTTGCTACTTCTTTCCTGTTACTTTGTTCCCGTTCTAGTTTCTTCAGATATAAAGGGAACCCTCCAGTACGTTGTTGGGAATGCAAACTGGTGCAGCCACCTCAGGAAACAGTATGGAGTCTCCTCCAAAATTAGCAAGAGAGCCACCCTACGACCCAGCAATTCCACTCCTGGGAACAGATCCAAAGGAAATGAAATCAGGATCTGGAAGAGAGTTCTGAACCCCATGTTCACCGTGGCAGCATTCACAGCAGAAGGTACGGAAGAAGCCCGCGTGTCCGTCCACAGTTGAGTGGATAAGAACGGTGTGGTGTACGTTCAAGGGACTGTTACTCAGCCCAAGAGAGAAGGAAATCCTGCTGTCTGCCGCGACATGCATGGACCTTGAGGGCATTATGTTAAGTGAAATACGCCAGAGAGAGACAAATGTTGCGCGGCATCACTTACCTGTGGCATCTTGAGGTTGGCAAAAGGGTGCAAAGTGTCAGCTGGAAGATGAGCGAGGCCTGAGGATCTAATGTATGTTATGGTGACTGTAGCTGAGAACATTGTGTTGTGGGACTGAAATGCTCACGAGAGTCAAACTTAAATGGTCTCACCAAAAGGAAAATATGTATATAGGTGAGGTGGTGAATGTGCTAATTAACTAGATGGAAGGATCCTGTCATTATGTACACAGGCTTCAAATCATCACGATGTGCACTTGAAGCATCTTACAATTGTATTTGTTACTTACACCTAAATAAAACTGAAAATAAAGTGAAATAAATGCTCATGTCATTTTGAGCATAAGAATGAAATAAAAGAATCAATAAAAAGGCAACAAAAACAGAAAGACAGCAGAAGATGTCTACTCAAAAAGAGAGAGAGAGGGAGAGAGACAGATGGAGAGAGAGACAAGAGAGAGGAAGAGAGAGGGAGGCAGAAAGAGAGAGAGATGGGGAGAAAACGATCTACAAGAGTCGGTTCTCACTTTGGATTGTCGGGAGTGAGGACACGGCGTGGAGGCCAATGCCTGCCCCGGGCACGTGAGGAAGGGGGACCAGAAATGAGCACGGCTGGTGAAACACACACGTGCACACATGTGCACACGCAACCTCATGCACAGAGACCCACAAATTCACACACGCGTTTGCCCACGCAGAACTCACAGCCCCCACAGATACACCTTACACACCCAGTTAGGAAAGTGGACTTTTGGATTTGGCTTGTAAACCATTCAAGCACGAGCTCACCTAGATGCTTGCGCAGGGTGGGGCCTCGGTCCTCTGCACAGCGTGGGTTTTCCAGACGTGGCTAAGCTGGTCTGCGAGCACAGGGTTGAAACCTATTCAGGTAACTCTGTATATTTTATCGTGCCTCTCTCCGCGGAAGTCCAAAGCTTCTGTGGGTCACATCTTGTATTGTTTTACCTGGGAGAAAAAAACGGCGTTAGGGATCCCGCTTTTCTGGAGGGAAACTGGGACGTACTGTGTGCCACCCAGATGCACTACTGGGGTTAGGGGGCCAGTCCTGCTCCCTGTTTGGTTTACTCTTGTGGGTAAAGGTGGGAGCCGGCAGGGCTGATCCTCCCGGGTCGGGGCAGACACAGTCTGAGTATGGACACGGTGTAGAAGCAGGGCTTTAGCTTTAGCATATTGCAAATAGTGACTGTGGACCCATCGCTTCTGCCCCCACCGCTGCCCACCCAGGGCAGCTAGGCGACCGGGCCTGAGCTGATGTGCATGGAGCCTGAAATCCGGAGCGCTTCAGTCAACGTGGGGGCAGTGGAATCTTCCAGGCCTTTCTAAGGAAGTGCACTGCTGACCCTCCAGAGCCTGTGCTCGACCGGCCTCGCGCTGACAGCCCCCTGCCCCTTCTGTAACCTTTCAAGAAAGCAGTTCCGTATTCCTCTGCTGGCCCCGTGATCCAGAAATCCTCTGCTTCCTGAGGAAAGTGGCCGGTTCTGAGGCACAGATCTCCTCTGTCTGCCGTCTGCCCCCCGTATTGGGTGGCACAGATGGCTGACCCTTCCCTGGAGCGGCCTGGCCGCGCTGGGCCTTCATACGCCCCGGCTGGGCCCTCCCTTCTCGAGGGCACCCCTTGAGGCCCCTGGTGCTGGGTCCCCGTCTCTGCCTGCCCTCCAGGATCCCTACCAGCGTGCAGGTGGATGGAATACCGACAGCCCACTTGCTGTCCTGTTGAAGTTGCTTGTCCCCACCCGAGTGAGGCTGGAGCTGACCCTGAGATGCACGAAGAGAGTGTCACCGATGAGCAACCAGAAGGGCAAAGTCGTCAGGCGCTCAAAGGGCTTTCAGGGTGGGGACCGTCGAGGAGGGCTAGGCAGAGGCGGGGGCATGTCCCAGAGACACAGTTCCGGGGGTTCCTGCCGGAGGAACAGAGGCCCATGGGCCTGAATTACAGGCTGTAGGACGGAAGTCCACATGCCCCCCTTTCCCTCTTGGTTTGACAAGCGGTGTGCCCCTCACAGGTTGCAAGGCATCTCTACTTGCCCTGTGAATGTCTGTGAAGGAGCAGGGAGGGGACAGAGTCACTGCTTCCTGACACTCACGAATTCTGTCCCTCTGTTAGGGTTTGTTATGGTTTTCTTTCAAAGCCACCTGACACACGCAAAGAAACAGGATCACCCTCCCCTCGATGACACGGTGCGGAGCATAATGGCAAGAATATACGAAGGGTGACCGGATCTCGCAGATCAGTTTCGTGGGGCTAGTGAGAACTGGCAGGGATTCGGGCAGCCTGCTGCCAGCTCCCGTGCTACAGACAAGTGGGGTCTGCTTGGTGTCGTAACCGCACAAAAGATCGGCGCTAAACAGACTGATGGATACACAGACGAATGCGGAAACACATACGTACAGGTATGCGCGCACTTTTTTAAGTTGACGTCGCACGGAGCTAAGGATAGCTGCAGTGAGATTTCTGGAAAGATTCTAGAAGTTCACAAGGGTTGTCGACGGCGTGCTGGCCTCGTTCCCGGTGGGCACTGGCCGCCAGCACAGCCCCGGCCGCCTGCAGACCGCTGGTGCGCTCAGGGGCTCAGGACGGCTCACACGTCCCCCTCATGACATTTACAGTCGCTGAGTTAAGTCACCTGCCGTAACCCACCCTTCTCGCCACCCTGGCGTCAATAGGGGCTTCTACAGGGAGTCTGGGGACCCGACTAGATTCCAGCCCGGAGTGTGGGTTCTCAGGAACGTCTCTGGAAACATATGGTGACTCCGCCCGCAGGAAGTCCAGCCAGAGGACAAAGCAGGGGCGATTCTCCTGCTTGTGTCTCTCCTCAGGGCGGGTGGGGACGTCATTCTTCATGCCCAAATTAGTGTTCCCCAAGATGGCCGGATTGATTTTGGGACAGAAAATTATTCTGAAGGTCTAGAGTATAACTGAGCGATTGAACAACGGTCTTCTGGAGTACGGTCGTGAACTTCCCACGGGCCCTATGATTTCTTGCTTGGACTGTTGCAACATCCTCCTGGCCGCCGTCCCGCCTGCCCGGTCACCCTGACACCCACCCCACGGAGAGGAGACAGCTGCACAGGCCATAAAGGAAATATTAATCCCACACTTGTAGGAAGCAGTGGGGCTGACTTTATTCCAGGGAACCCACAGAAGGGGTTTTACGGTGGGCTCTGTTCATAGTATAACAAGAAGGGGGATTTGTAGCTGAGAAGCGGGGTGGGGGTTGGGGGAAGCATCGGGGCTAAGGGGGATTCTGGTTGAAGGGGCCTGACAGGATTCTGGCTGAAGGCAGTCCAGGTGATCAGACATCCCCAGGGTGCAGGGGGATGAGGGACCAGTTCAGGTAACCGGGTGACTAGACCTCGGGGGTGTGAGCTTTCTGGCTAAAATGGCTCAGCAGGATTCTTGCCAAGTTTGGACAATGTAGAGCCCCCTAGTGGTCACGAGGCGCTCAGAGGCGCCTAGGCAGAGTTTGGGCAGAGTCGCCTTGACCTTCCACTTGACTTTGAGAATCCCATTTGCCATCCACGAGGGAAGGGACAGCCGCGTGGAGCAAGCTGTTGTCAGGACTCTGGGGAGTTCAGGCTACAACTGAAAACAAAGGGTCCACACCCTCTAAGAGAGGGCGGGCTTCCCAGGGGGTCCCCTGGACCTGTCCTGCAGCTCCCTGTGACAAGGGTGTGGAGGTCCCGAAGGGGTGCAGAGTGGTTTTCCTTCCCGGGGTGTGTTCGCCCCGGTGAGTGCCAAACGGGGTGGGGGGGGGGGTGGGGAGGGACTTTTGAGAGGATCCCCGGAAAGCTGGGTGTATGCACCCCTTGGCCAGTGCCTGCCCCTGGCTGTTGGAAGCTCAGACTCGACGGCTAGCTCTAGGTTTCCTGAAGGCAGATTGGGAGACTGAGCAAACGTGGGCGCATGGGTGGGGGCCCACGAGAGGTGTCCCGGGAGAAAACACCTAAGAGCGGAGGACAGCCCCATGCAGTCCTTGACTCTGCTGGGGTCACAGGGACGTAGGGTTGTCTTTTGCAAACCTGAGGGAACATCAGCTCAGATCCAGAGAGACAGAGAGGGCAACAGTGGGTGCAGGGGGCTGCGGTAGGGGCCCTGCAGGGGTGGGGAGTGGCTGTTTAGTGGGTAGGGAGATTCAGTTTGGGAAGATGGAAAAGTTCTGGAGATGGTTGGAGGTGACGGTTGCACAGCCTCGGGAATATACTTAACGGAAGGTGAAAAGCGTATTGATCTATACGCTTAGAAAGAGTTAAATGGACATTTCATATGACATATATTTTAGCATAATTAAAGTAAAAGAGAGACAGCATGTGGGCCCCAATGTCCCACTGGAACACTGCCAGTGAGATAAAGAAAGATAAGGCGTCTCCCTCTCCACTGGGCTTTCTGTCCTGTCTGCCCCGGGAGACCTGAGCCACACAGGGAATGTGCAAGAGGAAGAAATGTCAGGCCTGATCCCCTCCCCAGGGTGGGTTCTGAGGGTCGGTCCTGGAACCCCGGAGCTCCAGAACCCTGCTTGGAGTAAGAGGGGCTGAGGCTGAGAACAGAGCCTGGCCATCAGCCAGGCGACTGACACCAGCAGGCTACCCTGACGGGCCTCAAAGCTGCCCCAGATCCCTTCTCGAATCTGAGAAAAGGGAGATTTTGACATGTGGGGTGCAAATCCATTTCATAACTTTGCCCTCCAAGTTACACAGATATGACTACCAAATTTCTCTTTTCTGTTCTCTTTTTTAATTTCACAACAAAAGATAACCCAAAGTCAAAGGCAAAGATTAACTGAGAAAAACACAACTCTAGCTAAAATAAAGGGCTCCTATCAGCAATGTGCCAGGAACTTTTGTAAAGTGAAAAGGAAAGTTAAATAATTTACAGAGAAGTGGACAAAGCCTAGTAATAAATAATTCACAGAGGAATAAGTGCAAATGATTGATAAACATATTTTTTAATTTTTTAATGTTCATTTTTGAGAGTGAGAGACAGAGCGTGAGCAGGGGAGGGGCAGAGAGAGAGGGAGACAGAATCTGAAGAAGGCTCCAGGCTCTGAGCTGTCAGCACAGAGCCCGACGCGGGGCTCGAACCCACGAGCTGTGAGATTGCCACCTGAGCCGAAGTCAGATGCTCAACTGACTGAGCCACCCGGGCGCCCTGATAAACATAATTTTAAAAATGCCAGCCCTCACATTGGAGGCATGGCAAACCAAATGAGAGTAAGGAAATCATCTTTTGCCCATCTTCTTGGCAAAAATTATGTGAATGACAGCCATTGTTGGTGAGGATATAAAGAAAAGAACATTTCACACATTTTTCTCTGTTACATAGTTACACACACTCTCTTTCATATAGTCCTCCCATTTCTGCTCCCTATTGCACAGCAACAAACCCATTTGCACACCGTCATAGGTATAATGATATCACAGCACAAAACCACAAATCCTTCTAAAGGGAAACGTTTGGATAAATTGGCTGCGTACCTTCTGATAGATAGATAGATAGATAGATATAGATGATAGATCGATAGATGATAGATGTATTTGTCACGATCCCTTGTTTACAGCCTCAGCAGACACGTGGCATCCGGGTATGTCTGTACATGTCTGTAAGTGAGGGGCTGGGCACACTGAAAGGTGTGTAAGTTGTGTACCAGGCTGTTCACACTGGTTCCACGACAGTGTTAGAAGAAGAGAGGGGAAAGAGACAAGAAATCAAGGGACTGAAACCAAGTGGCGGATATAAATATGTGTCAAGCAAAACTTCTGATTGCAGTGAGTCCGTTTGGCAGATTTCTTTACATAACCAAAAACGAACATGCACCGTAGAGCAAGATACAAGAAAAGGAGGAAAAAACATTGATTTGATTAAAGAATAAATGTGCGGACTTCCAAGGCCTACATTTTTTTTATATTAAACGTATTTTGGATAAATTTTAGATTTAACAAGCAAGTTCCAAAAATATTAGAGTTCCCATAGCATGCCCTTTACGGAGTCCTTCATTGTTAATATCTTCCATGATCACAGTGTAGTTGTCAGAACTGAGGAATTGACCTTGGCACATGACTATTAACTAAACTGAGGATCTTACTTGGAGTAACCACGTTTTCTATAAAAATGGACTTTCAGTCCCTAGGACCCAGGCTAGGCAAGCACGCCGCATTTTGTCAGGTTACCATGGCTTTTTTTCTTTAACATGAAATTTATTGTCAAATTGGTTTCCATACAACCCCAGTGCTCATCCCAACAGGTGACCTCCTCAATACCCATCACCCACCCTCCCCTCCCTCCCCTCCCACCCCCCACCAACCCTCAGTTTGTTCTCAGTTTTTAAGAGTCTCTCATGGTTTGCCTCCTTCCCTCTCTATAACTTTTTTCCCCCTTCCCCTCCCCCATGGTCTTCTGTTAAGTGTCTCAGGATCCACATAAGAGTGAAAACATATGGTATGTGTCTTTCTCTGTATGGCTTATTTCACTTAGAATTTTTTTTTAATGTTTTATTTATTTTTGGGACAGAGAGAGACAGAGCATGAGCGGGGGAGGGGCAGAGAGAGAGGAAGACACAGAATCAGAAGCAGGCTCCAGGCTCCGAGCCGTCAGCCCAGAGCCCGACGCGGGGCTCGAACTCACGGACCGCGAGATCGTGACCTGAGCCGAAGTCGGACGCTTCACCGACTGAGCCACCCAGGCGCCCCTGGCTTATTTCACTTAGTACAACCCTCTCCAGTTCCAACCACGTTGCTGCAGATGGCCAGATTTCATTCTTTCTCGTTGCCGAGTAGTATTCCATTGGGTACCATGGCTTTTTAAGACTTACCTGGGCTGCGAGGCCATAGCAGCTTCTCCACGCTCTTTGGTCTTCAGGGCTCTGTCACTACTTTGGTCTATGTTTGCGACAAAGCAGAAAAGTGGTTTCGACCACCTCACCATGTTTTTCCAAGACACAGAAGGTCATTCTTCATGTGCCTCAGTCTCCCTTTCTAAGGGGGTCTGTCTCACCGCCCACTTTCGTGGTGATTCAGTGTGCTCGTGTCGGTTCCAGATCGATCTGAAAGGCCTTTGCCCGTTTCCTGCGAGGTTCTGGGCCAAGTCTTCCAAGAGCTGCTGATTGCTGTCAGTCTCTCCCATGCTGAGCCATCCCCTCTTTCCGAAGAGTTCGGCCCAGCCCTGTGCCCCCCGCCGGGCGTAGCTCAGTGCCTTGGACCTCAGGTGAGGGATCTATTAAAAGAAGGAAAAGAAGGAGGAAGAGAAAAGTCAAGTCAAGCCCATCTTCCAAGTAGTAGCCTTGTTGCTATTATTTCTTGGTCCTCAGTGAGGACTAGAGGGGCACTCGGCGCCCCCAAGGTAGGGGCGCCTCGGTGGCTCAGTCGGTTAGGCGTCCGACTTCGGCCCAGGTCATGATCTCACGGTTTGTGAGCTCCAGCCCCGCGTCTGGCTCTGTGCTGACGGCTCGGAGCCTGGAGCCTGCTTCGGATCCTCTGTCTCCCTCGCTCTCTGCCCCTCCCCCACCCATGCTCTCTGTCTCTCTCTGTCTCTCTCTCAAAATCAAACATTAAAAAAAGGTCAATTTTATGTCATGCATATTTTAGCACGATCAAAAAAAGAAAAAAACAAGTGTCTGAAAATAATCTTTGGAGACCAGTCTGCACAGTGTCGGAGCGCTCTCTTGTCCTCGGCGATTGAGAGCGGAAATGCCATCAAAGTCTGTTAGGTGCACGCTACCCGTGACCGGAGACACATGGGGGCCCCTGGTGACTGGTGTGCTTTCGTTTGTGCTGTGACCACAGAGAGGAAGTGACAGAAGTGACAGCCAACAAGGGGGGAGAAAGTTCACGAGAAGGATGAACTGGAGTGCCGAGTCTGGGAAGACAATGCAGGAAGAGCCAGTGGCCAGGTCCTGGGCGCTCGGCTCCGGCCACCGCCTCTTTGCCTGGATGAGTGAGGACACGTTCCGTCATCAGCCTGCCGGCACAATCGTCCCCCGAGGCTTTGGAGAAAGGCAGTGGGGTGATTCACCCAGAAACCCTACGGCATCCTGTGGGCACGCGCACATCAACGCATCAGCACCGGGATGCTTTGACAGCTGGAGGTATTGTCAGAGGCACCCTCGTTTCTTTCTTTCAAAAGCCTAGCCCCGTTGAAAAAGAAAGAGAAGTAGAAAAGTAGATTAAGAAGCAGTGGGATGTCGCCTGGTGAGTGAAAGGGATCAGACTGTGACGGCGTGATGACGTGGGACCCGTGTGCTTAGGGGTGAGAATTTCATGTCCCACGCACTATTTATTTGCGCTCGTGAGAGGATTTCAGCGGGGGGAATAAAGATGAACTTCACAGGGTTTTCAGGATGGTTGACGACCCTACACGGTGGTCCTAGCCACGTAACGAATCACAGCAGCTTTGAACTGCAGACCTTTATTAGCTCGCAGTTTGTGTGGGTCCAGAGTCCTGGGGGCGCTGGCTCAGGACCGGGGTGCCCACGGTGTGCACTTCCTTCAAGGACCGAGGCAGAGGGCAGGCTCCTCCCCACACTCACTCCCGTGCCTGCGGCCAGGACTCCACCGTTGGCACGCGAGGGGCTCAGGGACCCCGTCCTACACTGGGCACTTGCCAGCCTCCTGCAGAGCAGAGTGAGCAGGGAAAACCAAGACAGGGGCGCCTGGGTGGCTCAGTCAGTTGAGTGTCCGACTTCGGCTCAGGTCATGATCTCACAGTTCCTGGGTTCCAGCCCCACATCGGGCTCTGTGCTGACATCTCGGAGCCCGGATTCTGCTTTGGATTCTGCGTCTCCCTCCCTCTCTGCCCCTCCCCTGCTTGTGCTCTTTCTCTCAAAAATAAATAAACCTGAAGAAAAAAAAAAAGAGGGAGAAAAACCTTATCAGGAAGTGACCCCTCCTCTGGAAACAAGTCACTGGGTCCAGCTGTCACTCAGGGAGAGGGGACCACAGGGAACTGTGGATTACCTCAGGTCCTCGGGGCCCTTTTGGGAGCTGTCCGGCCACGATTAAGATAAGGACAGATGCTGGCATCATTGGGAACAGAGGCCCAAGGTGAGCTATGGCAGGTGGAACGCACGCGGACTTGGCTGCCCTCTTCTCTGACAAGGCATGGGAACGCAGGGGTCGCTTCTAGCAGGTGGAGGGGAGGTGGCGGGCAGGGGTGCAGGGCAGATCTGGGTCCTCCTGAGGGAGCCCTGAGCTGAGCGGCCGGAGCCCCCTCTGCTGCGAGCGGGGTCAAAGGCGGGTCTTCGCCTCCATCAGGAGTCATATCTGTGCTTTGCAAGGGTGGCCCCGGGAGCGCTTTGGAGGAAAAGATGTGAGGGCTGGGGAGGAACCGAGGTGAGCAGAGAAGACACGTCCGGAGCTCCCTGTCCCCGGGTGGGTTCCATAGGCACGTGGCTCAGCCAGGGAGCCTCGCTTGCAGGCCCCTTCACCTCCACCTGCACTGGCCTCCCGGGCAGTGCGCTCAGGCTGCTGGAGAAGGAGCCAAGGGGTTGCTTCTCCCGTCTCACTATTTTCTCTTTTCCCCTTCTTCCCACTTTGGAGTTTCGGGGCCCGCAGGTTGAGCCGAGGGGAGCGGGGGGAAGGAGGAAGCCTCCGTCTGGTGTGCTGGTGTGGGCACCTTCTGGGTCTGCTCATAGGCCCTTTGGGGCAGGTACAGGTGGAGAGCACGGCCAGGGCGCCCTCTGTGGCTCTCCCGGGGACGTCCCGGGCTGGGTTCCATAGCTGGCGGCCACCAGGCCGGCACAGCGCCTCGCCTCAGGCCCCCGTGTGCCGTCTGCCCTCGCTGGGCCTTAGCTTCGCCCCTGTACCGCTGGCCTGCGCCCTGCTCACACCATGTCCGACGTCTCCAGCCCACTCTGTCCCCCCGCGTGTCCCCAGCTCCACCAGAAGCCCCCGGAAACTTTGACCCGCCCGGGCAGGGGAGGGTTGTTCTGTGACCCTCACGGAGAGGTACGGTTCCCTGCAGTGACAATGCCCCGAGGGTGGCCTGAAGGATCCCGCTAGGATGGATCTCTCACCCCCGTGAAGTGCCCTTCCCCTGAGTGGGGACGGGACCCGGCCACTCACTCCTGACAAACAGATACGGTTGAAGTGATAGGATGCCACCTCCTAGTTCACGTTACAGAAAGACTGGGCGGAGGGGCGCCCCGGGGGCTCAGTCAGCTGAGCGTCCGACTCTTGGTTTCAGAGCAGGTCGTGATCTCACAGTTCATGAGTTCGAGCCCCACTATGGGCTCTGCAGAGCCTGCTTGGGATTCTCTCTCTCTCTCTCTCTCTCTCTCTCTGCTTTCTCTGCCCCTCCTCCACTCTCTCTCAAAATAAATAAATAAACATTAAAAAAAAAAAGAAAGAAAGGCTATGAGTTCAGTCTTTTTCACTCTGATCTCTTTGGGGACTGATCCACTTGTTGGTGTATCCTCAGGCCTGGCCCCTTACGGATGCACAGTACTCCCCAGTGTGATGGACCTTGCTTTATCTAATCATCCACCCACTGAAGGGTATCAGAGCCACGCCCAACGGTTGGCGACTAGAAGTAAAACCGCATGAACATTCATGCACAAGTTTTTAGGTGAACTTAGTCTCCATTTCTCCAGGGTCAACTCCTGGAGGTGTCATTTCTGAGTTGAACGCTATTTATTGCGCGATTGGTTTTTTTCAGAAACTGCGAGAAAAGCAAGATGCTTGTATCATTTTCCGTTCCCGCCCGCAAGGCGTGACAATCCAGGCCACCGCGTCCTCACCTACAGGTGCGCTGACACCATTTTATCCTATTTTTTTTTTTTTTATTTAGCCATCTGACAGCTGTGTGATAACGTCTCCCTGGGTTTTTAGAGTGCATTTATTTCCCTAAATGCAAATGACGTTGCACACCTCTTCATGTGCTTGTCCATCATCTGTGTGTCCCCTTCATGTCTTTTGCCCGTTTTCTTTTTTTAAATTGTTTATTTTTGAGAGAGAGAGACAGACAGAGTGTGAGCAGGGGAGAGGCAGAGAGAGAGGGAGACACAGAATCCGAAGCAGGCTCCAGGCTCTGAGCCATCAGCACAGAGCCCGAGGCAGGACTCGAACTCATGAGCTGTGAGATCCTGACCTGAGCCCAAGTCGGACGCCCAACCGACTGAGCCCCCCAGGCGCTCCTCTTTTGCCCATTTTCTAATTGGATCATTTTACTCTTCAGTTCTGAGAGTTCTTCCTGTCCTCCAGACAGTAGCCCTTTGTCAGATGTGTGACTTGTGAATATTTTCTTTCAGCGTGTGGCCTGTCTTTTCATTGTCCTGGAGGGTCATTTGCAGGGCAAATGTGTTTAAATTTTGATGAGATCCAATTGAACAGTCTGTCCTCCTGTGCACCAACGGTCTAAGACACCGTTGCCTGGCCTTGGATCCTGAGGTTCCCCCTGCAACCTTTTCCCCTAAAAGTTGTTCGGGGGGCTTCCTGTTCAGGCACACAGTGGAAGGGAGAGGGAGACGGGCGTCCGCTTCAGCTTCCCAGCAGCAGGATTTAAATAAGCCAGTTCGCCACCACCCAAGACCGTGTCCTTCTGGCACTGCACTTTCTCAAAAAAGGGGGTTCAAAAGATGGCCCTCCGCAGAAGGACCGGTTGGCGGGGGGCGGCAGAATTATCCCAGCTCCCAAAACCCAACACGCCAACACGTTTCCAGGAGGGTGCGTGTCTCCAGCTAGAAATCACGACTGAAGCCATGAAGCTGTACGAGCAAATCTGGGGACGGGGCGGAGGGGGCAATCTGTTTGCAAGAGTAAGTATTGTTATGAAATTGTGTTGGGGAGAGATTATCATCATAAAGAGAGCTTGATCTGTTCAAGGTCACGTCCTCAAGTGGCTGTGAATTGTTTCCGGCTTCTGTTTCTCCCCCCACTCCTTAAGGGGAGTTTTATTATTTACTTTATTTGGGAAGTATGTTCTGGGAGTTTATCTATTTTTTGTACCTTTATTTAATCAATAATGAATTGGTTATATAAAGGAAAATAAACCAAGTGTTTTATTTTTTAGTTTTTTTAAGTTTATTTATTTTTAGAGAGAGAGGGAGAGAGAGAATCCCAAGCAGGCTCCACACTGTCAGTTCAGAGCCTGACGTGGGGGTTGAACTCATGAACCGTGAGACCATGACCTGAGCCAAAATCAAAAGTCAGAGACTTAACTGACTGGGCCGCCCAGGTGCCCCTAGATCGAGTGATTTATTAATCAATTTTTAAAAATGGGTATTCTGAGCGCAACTCAAATCTTAAAAAATGTGCTTTTATTAACCCAAAGTGATGTCCTGCCGGTCCCTGGCGTGAACAGGCAGGAAACTATACGAGGGCGTGAGGGCCAACAAAGTTCAGCAGGCTGGACGGCTTCAATAACAGAAACATATTTTCTCCCAGTTCCGGAGGCCTCCAGAGTCATAGGTCAAGGTTTCAGCTAGGTTGCTTCCTTCTGAGGCTTCTCTCCTCGGTGTGTAGATGGCCGCCGTCTCCCTGGGTCCTCATGTGGTTGACTTGTGTGTGCCCGTGTCCTGATCCCCTCTTCTTATAAGGACCCCAGTCACGCTGGGGTGTGGCTCACCCCCGATGAGCTCATTTAACCTTAATTACCCCTGCGAAGAACTCACTCCTGGTACAGTCACATTCTGAGGCACTGGGCTTAGAACTTCAACACATGAATTTCGGGGAAACACATCTATCCCATAAGAGAGAGCGAGGCCACGGCCCACATCGTGTGCCGCCATCTTGCTCACGTGGCCTTCTGCATGGCTTTCCCACCATCTCGTAGTTCCTTCTTGAAGGCACCTGGCCCCTTCACCCTGCCCAAGTCTGGATGTTTGCCTGATGAGAACTGTCTTCTATCACGTTTTCGGTGTGTTTGTTTGTCCGCTGTGTAAAGATTCACGCATCATGAATACCACGGACAGGATCTCTCTAAAAATGCTACTGTGACCTTTGACATCTTTCCCCAGCTCCCCTTGCAGGGCCCACCTGCCGGCCCTCTGACCCTTTCCTCGTCCTCAGAGCCAGATCTTGCTCTGCACAGTGTGCTGCAAACCGAAGGGAGAAGCGCGCGTTGCTGTCTACGCTGCGTCTACTGCCCCGGCTTCAGTGGTATCGCGGGGGATGAAAATGTGTTAAAGGAGCCTAACTCAAGGCTGGGCTGTCGTGCACACACTACTCTCCAGAGTCTGCCCAGCCCAGCAGGAAGGAGAAAGATTTCCTCCTGGCCAATAACAGCAAGCTGCTTTGCCCATAGCCAGCGCGAGGCGGCCGTCACCCCGGTGGCCCGCAGCCAAGGAAGAACGACCACCGCTTCAAACGCACACTGTCCTCTAATCAACTTATTCAGAAAGATACCTCCCAGCTTCTTCCTTTCCGTTATGAAAGGACTCTCCTTTGTTCTCCAGTCTCGTCTGTGTTTTGTCCACCTGCGCTTGTCCGGAGTTCCCACACTTCCGCTGTTCCAAATAAACTAGATTTTGCTGGCTGAATAGCTTACCTTTCCCTTTTAAATTAAAAAAAAATAATAATGTTTATTTATTTTTGACAGAGAGAGAGAGGGACAGAGTGTGAGTGGAGGAGGGGCAGAGAGAGGGGGAGACAGAGAATCCAAAGCAGGCTCCGGGCTTCGAGCTGTCAGCACAGAGCCCGACACGAGGCTGGAACCCACCAAGCGCGAGCTCCTGACCTGAGCCGAAGTCAGACGCTCAACCGACTGAGCCACCCAGGCACCCTGGGTCTGTAGCTTTTATCCCGAGGTGCTTTAGAGGGAAATGCTGGCCCAGAACACAATTGCGTCAACATTTGCATCGTCAGTGCAGCCTGGACGTCTGCCTCCAGGAAAACACAGCTGGAGGATGAAGCCGTGGTAACTCCGGTCTCCTTCTTTTCTTCCGCACCAAGGTGCTGGATACACAGTGCTCCCTAAGGACGAAAGCCCACTTTGGAGGGAGCGCCAGACACACGAGGGCACCTTGGGTCTGAGCGTGTTTGAGTAGGAGCCTGAGTGTCTGGGGCCACACACGCCCGGGAGGTGGTGGTTCATGGGGAAGGTGCCCGGAGCTGGGGTCTCACCTCCTCCGGCCAGCATGTGCACCAGCCAGGTAACTCTGAGCAGGACCCAGCCTCTTTGCCAAGTGTCTTCACACTTTTATGATTCTTGTGGTTTCCTGATTAAAAGGTTAATTTGTCCACCTCCAACCTCTCTTTTTACCAACCGCCCTGCTTTCGTGGACTCCAAAGACTTCTCTCTTCCCCCTTCCTCCGCACAAGACCCAACCTCCATCCATCTTGTCCCATCCTGGAGACAACTGTGGACGATGCAGATCCCTCTGTGATGAGCAGAGCAGGTTAGAAGTGTCGGGGCCCCAAGGCTAACTCGCCTGCCCTCACTCGCGGCTCGGGGGCTCCATCGAGCCCCCTGTGTGGGTGCCTCGGCTGAGGGTGCAGACCCCAGCCCGGGCCAGATCACCACACCTTGTCCTCAAATAGCCCTGTGTGCTGGGCGCTGTGGTGGACCTCATTCCACAGGTGGGGAAACTGAGCCACCGAGAAGGCAAGTAACTGAGGGACGTCACCCAAGCCGTGAGCGGGATTTGAGCCCTTCCTGGTGCCAAAGTCACCCTGGCTCTTTCTTTCCAGAAGCCTCTGTGTGGGAGATTTTGGAAAGACCGCTTTGGTGGGAAATGCATGGAGTAGATCAGAGGGTTCTCTCTATATTTCCCTCCTTTGTCTTCAAAAATACAAAATCATCTGGTTTTCTGTGGGGTAGGGATGTGCCTTCCAGGGGTGGAGGGGGAGTCACACGTAGGCATGAGTCTTGAGGCAGCAAAGGCACGGGATCCGTGGAGGCAGTGAGCCAGTGTGGACGAAAGCCTGCTCGCTGGAGCGAGACAGACCCTCAGGGTCAAACAAGGGCGGCGGGGTGGGGAAGTCGCTTCACGAGGCCGGCCCAGAGTTGCCACCAGGAGCCCCACGCCACTTGGGGGCATCGGGCCCCGCCCCACAGAGGTCACCACAAGGAGACCCTGATAGATGGCCCCGGAGGAAGATACTGGCCAGCCGGGGGCCACAGCTCCAGAGGGGCAACCAGAAGACCTTCTAGAATATATTCCACGTGGAAAACCTGCTGTCAGGTTTCCCTGTGGCTCAGGCTCATGCTGACACCCTGCCTTCCCTCCTCTCGGCCACAGTGGTCTTCTCCTCCTTGGAATTCTCATGGCCTCCCCACCTCCAGCCTGGGCACCTGCTTCTTCTCCTTAGACCTGGGATCCCTCCCCCAGCCCTTCCTCTTCCAGACCTTCTCCTGAGTAACTCCTCTTCCCTCGTGACACTCGGCTTAAATATGGGGTCCTCAGGAAACCCTTCCGTCCCGCCCTCCCAGCCCGCCATCGCTGACCCATCGAGGATCTCTGCGTGTTTCCCCCCGAGCCCCACCTCCTGGCCTGCACTCCTCCAGAAAGGCGGAGGCTCCGTGCTGCTTGTGGCTGTGACATTGGTCAGGCAATGAATGACGCGCAGGAGCCAGGCAGGGGCCGGGAACCCACCCAGCCTTCACTCCCAGACGCTGCGGACTCTCACAAAGTACCTAAATCCACCCCGCCAAGGAGACGCGGATACCCCCACTTGCACCCGGGACACCCCTGCTCCAGGGCTTACAGGGGCCCCACGTCTCCCTTCGTGCGGTGCCTTGGCGGGCCTCTGTCCCCCTCACTCCCCTCCTTGCCCCGTTAGCGCTCCAGATGTCCCCACGGGCCAGCGGGATTGGTTCCCACCCCATCCTGGTGGTCTCCATGGAGGCGGGGGCGGGGGAGGAGGCTGGGACCCGCCCCCCCTCCCTGGCAGCCTCCTTGGGCCCTGGGGGGCTCTCCAGTACGGTGGCCAGTGTAGCAAAGAAAAGTGCAGGACACCTCGTGAAATATGAATTTCAGAGTCATTGAACGTCTCAGTACGGGGATGTCTCATGTAGGGTTTGGAACATACTTAATAGCCATAAATTAACCATTGACCTAAAACTTAAATGTTAGCGGGCCGGCAGCCTGCACTTTATCAGGGGACCCTGCCCAGAGGCCGGCGACATGACTGCTCCACCGATCCTGCCGCTAAGCCACCTCCACTTAAGGCGGAGACTCCTGGGGCTCTGTTCTCAAAGTCTCTGGGCGGGGCCACTCCCAGGGGGTTCCTCAATCCCCCGGGCACAGAACGTGAACGCTGCGTCTCACAATCCTCCTTCCAGACGGGGACTCGGGGCCTCCAAGTCCCCCCAAAGCGACTGGTCCCACTGGTTCGCTTTAAGCAGCCCAGTGATGTGGAGACAAGCCTCACGGGGAGCCATCCCAGGACCGGCCTGTGGCTCACGTGGCCTAGTCCTGGTCCTCACCTCGCCCCACCCCCAGACTTAGTTACTTAGTTATAACTAGACACACACACACACACACACCCGTGCACAGGCTCGCACAGACACACATGTACACACAAACACACATGCGTGCACCCTCATACAGGTGCCCCCCTCCATGTGCACACGTATGCACCTGATTCAAAGACACAGACACACAGGAAGGTGATGGCCATAGGAAGACAGGCAGAGACTGGGGGGGAGGGGGCAGAGTCACAAGCCACGGAAGAACACAAGCTCGAAGAGGCAAGGAAAACCCTCCCCTGGAGGCTTCGGAGGAGGTAGGGCCATGAGGACAGCTTTATTTCACACTTGGGGCCTCCAGAACTCAGAGAGAATAAGTCTCTGTTGTGTAAGCCACCCGATTTGTGGTGCTTTGTTATGACAGCCCTGGGACACTAATAATAGCCCCTCCAAAACAAAGTGGTAATGATCAACCCGTACACGAGGTCCATCACCCGGCTGACCCAGAAAACACGGCTAAAATTGGCAAGTCTGATAACAAGCACCTGGGGACTAAGCTCTCACTTAGACACATGAAACCAGGCGGGATCTGACCCCCAGGCTGGGCAGGAGCCGGCGAACCGTCCGAGCCGCACGAGAGAAAACCGCCCTGGCTCCTGGCGCCCAGAGTGGTTCCAGAGAACAAGGCTCAGGAAGCGTGGGGCGGTGCGCGTGGGCCGGGCCGCCGGGGGGATCACAGGGGCCCCGGGAAGGTCTCCTGCAGGGAGCAAGGGGGCCCCGCCAGGGACGGGCAGGGAGTGGGGCGGGCTGGGGGCAGATTCGGGAGGGAGGGTGTCGCAGGGTCCGGAAGGGTCCCGCGGGGGAAGCACCATGAGCAGAGAGAGCCTTCTGCTAGCCCCTCCCACCCCAGGCGAGCGGTCCCTTGCACCACAGAGAGGAACGAGATGGAATCACCTGGACTTGGCCAGCCAGGTGGGGGGCTTACCCAGAACAGGCTTCCCTGTGACACTCGCCTCCACGAAGCGGACGCCAGCTCCCGTGTCCTGCCCGGCACAGGTCTATGCGGGTAAAACTCGGTGCCGTCTGCCTGGTGTTGGCGCCCCTCGGCCCAGACAGACAGCTGCCTGTCTTACCAGCATGCCCCAGCTGGCCCTGTGGGGGCAGGGGCCTGAAGGTGCAGGAGATAGGTCGATGCATGCCGTGTCCCTGCCCACGGAGTCCTCCATGGCTCCCACTGCCTCGCCCAAAGTCCCACCGGCTCTCCCCTCTGCCCTTCCCCAGCTTTTATCTGAAACGCAGGACCCTAAGTTCATGAAAACTTTTGATACAGATCCTGCTGTGACGATTAAAAAAAAAAAAAGTTAATCCCTATGTTTATAGAGATTATCTGTTCCCTTCTGTTTTCTATCCTGGTAAAAATGGTCAGCGCTATTTATAAATTCTGGAGTAAAATGAGTCACGGGCTAATTCAGGAGGCATTATTAAGACCATTTAAGCAGCAGGTAAAGATTTTGAGGCCAGATTAAAGGAGATGTTCCTTCTGATCCCCTTAAAATATCCTGCCTGGGGCGCCTGGGTGGCTCAGTCCGTTAAGCATCCGACTTGGGCTCAGGTCATGATCTCACGGTTTGTGAGTTCGAGCCCCACGTCGGGCTCTGTGCCGACCGCTCAGAGCCTGGAGCCTGCTTCGGATTCTGTGTGTGTGTGTGTGTGTGTGTGTGTGTGTGTGTGTCTGTCCCTCCCCTGCTTATGCTTTGTCTCTCTCTGTCTCTCAAAAAAGAAATAAACATTAAAATTTTTTTTTCAATATCCTGCCTGCTTGTCATCACAGTAAACACGCGTGTGGCTCCCGAGTTTCTTTGCCACCAGCTCTGTCCCCTGCAGCTGTGTGGCCACGAGGAGATTTCATTGCACTGTTTGAGCCTTGGTTTGTTCACAGGGGACCGTGAGGCAAAACAGCACCAAGCAGCGAATGTGGCTGTGGTAAGGAGGGATGAGATGGCCAATCGCCGCTCTGGGGACCGTGAGCCTCCCCGCCCCACTTGCAACTTTCCTTAACCAAGAACGTGTTCGTTCTCCAATGTCAAAACCACCCCCTTCCTTTTTATCAGGAGTAAAAGGCTCACACCGACTTCCGTGGCGTGCTGGATGGGAGCGTTGACTTGCCCACCTGAGCGAGTGACGCCTGAGTGCGTTTGTCTGCTCGCGGCCAGGCTTGTGCACCTATCCCGCTGAACCTCTCTTGGGGCACCGTCCCCGTCACAGGGCCCATGCAGTGTCCCCAACATCAGTGACCATCTTATAAAACATTCCCAGACTTCCCTGTTGTGTTTCATGCTCACTGCCTGGATCTTCATTCACTCGTGTTATTTTCCTTTTAACATCCTGTCTTCCTTCTGTTCCCTGTCTAGGCCATCTTACGTGCTCTTGCCAGGATAATCTCTTTAAATGCTGTGATGGTGGCCCGTCCCATAATCCTCCAGCTCAGTATTCTGGTCAGATTTTCCCAGTCCGAGGCGGTTTCCTGTTGTCCCCCAGCGCTCTGCTCTCTGCCCAGCCACCTCATGTCTACAGGCAGGTGTCTGAAAACCAAGCTCCGTAAGTGTGCCTGAGGCAAGAAGACAGTTTGGGATGTCCTGGACCCGAGTCTGCGGCTAGACTGTTCCAAGTTTATTTCTGCAGCTCCGCGACAGCATGACGGTGTCGGGCTTCAAGTTCCAGCGGCACTCCCCTGCCCGGGTCACCATGTGCAGAGTGTGCAAAGGTCCTGTTACGGCTCCTGCCCCGACCTCCTTCCCCTCCTCGACCGTCATCCTTCCCAAGGTGGCCCCCGACCTCCTTCCCCTCCTCGACCGTCATCCTTCCCAAGGTGGCCCCCGACCTCCTCCCCCTCCTCGACCGTCATCCTTCCCAAGGTGGCCCCCGACCTCCTCCCCCTCCTCGACCGTCATCCTTCCCAAGGTGGCCCCCGACCTCCTCCCCCTCCTCGACCGTCATCCTTCCCAAGGTGGCCCCCGACCTCCTCCCCCTCCTCGACCGTCATCCTTCCCAAGGTGGCCCCCGACCTCCTCCCCCTCCTCGACCGTCATCCTTCCCAAGGTGGCCCCCGACCTCCTCCCCCTCCTCGACCGTCATCCTTCCCAAGGTGGCCCCCGACCTCCTCCCCCTCCTCGACCGTCATCCTTCCCAAGGTGGCCCCCGACCTCCTCCCCCTCCTCGACCGTCATCCTTCCCAAGGTGGCCCCCGACCTCCTCCCCCTCCTCGACCGTCATCCTTCCCAAGGTGGCCCCCGACCTCCTTCCCCTCCTCGACCGTCTTCCTTCCCAAGGTGGTCCTCTGGTGCTCTTACTGACGTAGAGTATTCCTTGACCTCTAAACCTCTCCTTTCAGGACACATCATGTCTCCTCTAAGCCTTCCTGGATCTACTATATTCTCTTACTGTCTGTATCGATGATGCTGTGGCGTCTGGAGTCTGGCTCACCAGGGAGGGACTGTTTTTTCTAGGGCCACTTCATTCCTGGACATTGCAAAGGAGTCAGTGCCAGGAAGAGTACCTTTCGTATGCAAACCAGCCAGAAGGAGCCCATACCTCCTGTTTGAGGCTCTTACCCTCCAGGCCTATTTCTCTGTCTTAGTCACCCCCCCCCCCCCCGCCACCGCCCGCCAGGGCCAGGTGACAGACAGTTTGTGACAGTCCCACCACCCCAGAGCCCACAGAAATGATTCACACCAGCCAATCCTACCCCTTGGGAACTGTAGCAAATAACCTTTTCAATGGCCTCACCATCCCTAAATACTAATAATGTCTACGTTTTAAAGCATTTAACTTTAAATGCATTTTAAAGCAAGCTAACTTTGGCAATAATGGGAGGAAGGGGATTTCCCTTTCCTGGGCATTTATGGCCTGGGGTCAAAAGAGTAAAGAGAGGGGCACCTGGGTGACTCAGTCGGTTGAGCATCTGACTTTTGCTTTCAGCTCAGGTCATGATCTCAGGGTCGTGGGATCGAGCCCCGTGTCGGGCTCCGCTCTGACAGCACGGAGCCTGCTTGGGATTCTTTCTCTCTCCCTCTTGCCCCTCCCCTGCTTGTTCTCTCCCTCTCTCTCTCTCTAAAAATAAAGTGAAGGAGCTGATACGCACGGGGGCTGGAGGAGACAGAGCGCCGTGTGAAGGATGGTGGAGAGGGTCACCGTGTGTTACCAGGTAGAAACAAAAAATAAGAAGGCGAGAATCGCTACCTTAAGTTAAACTGAAGGCAGAATGTGGGAGACTCCCGAGAAAGGCCGATTAACAGACTTGAGAGAGGAGAGACAATGCACAAGGGTGCACTCTGATCACAGCCCCCAAATGTGGTCCCAGAAGCAGTAGTTCAACACTTGGAATCAGCTTTGTGACCCAGGCTCCTCCTGGAGGAGAGGCTTGCTGAGCCCGAGGGGGCTGGACGTTAAATCCATTACTCAGATGCCGCCTGGGCCACGCTGTTGGGCGAGACTGACACATCCCTCCGTTTCAAGGTCTGTGTAAGAGCCAGTGAACCCCACCCCCACCGGCCTTCCCCAACATGAGCGTTACATCTGCTGGGGGCACAGGATCCACGTTCCCGCCTCTGATCCATTTTCTTGACCGGGACACATCTCGTGGTTCCCTTTCCTCCCGAGAGCCCGAGCGTGCCCACCGCCCCTTCCACTGGTCGCCCTACACAGGTGTGGCTCCACAAGGGACAAAAACGGTGAGGGTGGGCCCAGCGGACTGAAAGAGGGGCCGAAATAATAGTAGCTCAACCCAGCGTGTCTCAAACTTCAATGTGCAAGGAATCACCCAACGATATTAGTACACAGATCCGCAGACTCAGGGAGAACGAGAATCCGAATTTCTGGCCAGGCCTGCCGGTCCAAGGGACGTGCTCTGAGGAGGAAGGGTGCCAACGACACAGACACTTAGTTCTCTTTCCCAGGAAGGGCTGGTGCAAAGACTCTGCTCCACGGAGTGAGGGGACCCAGGCCACCTCCGTGTTGACGCTCCATCACGGGGCCTGCGTTCCCAAAGCCCCCTGACGGTCGGAATGGCCGCCTCGGATCCTGCCGTTGTGTCCACATCCGGTCAGCAGAGAGGAGGGAGGGGGGTGAAGAGGCAGAGGCTAGGCTGCCACTCCGGGGTCCCCTTAAGGAAGGCTGTAAGCTACTCCAGACACAGGCTCTCAACACATTGCTCAGAACAGCCAAGGAAGCTGAAGAACGTCACCTTTGCCACAGGGGTTCCGGGCCCAGCCAACAGCTGTTTGTTTTGTCCCTGTTTGTTTTGGGTGAAAGGATCCTGGGGGAAAGACGGGATTTTGTGTGTGCTTCTGAGGCTTGAGGAAGACGTCAGGCGTTCGTACAGGAGATGTGTATTGTTGGGTGAGTAAAAGTAACAGCCGTGGAACTGCCGATGATGGAAAGTGACTGCGTGGCAGGAACCGCGGGTCAGACAATGTTCTAAGTGCTTCATGTGTTTTGATTTTAATTCCCCAAATAACCTCATGAGAAAAAGGCAGAAGGAGACGAAGTGACTCTCGGGTCACGCAGCTGGTTAATGACCGAGCGCGGACTCTGAGCCGCTGCTTCCCGGCAGTGTGTCCCCCCGACCTGCCCAAGGGCTGGTAAACGTTTAACAGCCTGCTCTCTCGAAAGAAAAAAAAGAACCCGCCCGGTGGGACGCGCTCCCCAAATCCTGCGGTGTACATACGTCGTGTGACCGACACGACGACCGAGCTCAGCCGGGAAGAGATCCTGTGCCCCACGTCACCGCGTGGTCCCTTCCTTCGGCGCTGTGTGGCGTTTCCACACGCATGTCATACGTCACCTGTGCACTCTTGGGCTCACCCACACCTGTGCACAGCAAAACAATTCGGAAGCGCTAGGTTCTGGGGAGTCGCTCCCTTGGTTTTCAATGTTTTATTTAATCATGAGTTTCTATCTTTGGATCTTGAGTAATGTTAACGGCCAGCTTGTAAAACCCTCAAGAATTTAACAACAGGCCCCTTGTGACCCAGCGCGAGCGGACTCTGGCCGCCACTGCCCACGACGGGATGCTTTACAAACAAACGAAAAGACAATGCATCTGTGCTCCTTAAAAACATATGAGCTTCGTCATTTCAGCCGAGGGACGCCACGGCAACAGCTTATCGTGCTTTCTCATTGCTGACTTCTCGGTCCCCACGTCTTAGGAGCAACCATTCAAGATATATTTTAAGAATCTCATGTTCCAAAGGAGGAGTCAGCAATCTCTGCTTCTCTATTTCTGGCCACCTCCTTCTCGCTGCAACTCATGTTAGGTATGTGTGTGACTTCACCGGCAAATACAACCCCACCTCCGAGGGGCATCTTGGCACCAGCTGGTAGGGTTCCTTCCACAGTATTCCAGAATGGTCCTTCTCGCAGGAGTTGGCAGTGGGAACGATCTCCTTTCAGTTACGGAGCTGTATCTGTGTCAGAGGAGCTGATGGGGGGAGAGGCCCCCCTCGGCACGTCACTGTTCGGTGGGTCATCCTTACGCGGGGTTCTGCCGGGGTCAGGGGAGGAGACGGTGCTGTCGGGGTTGACAAGAGACTTGAACTCAGAGACCTCAGATTCCCAGAGCATCTTGGTTGTAGCTACTGCTCATTCCAAGAAGATTCTCTTTTAAGCAACTGTGCTGCCTCCTTCAGAAAAGCTCATCGAAAACTGGATCTAGTAGCTGCAACGAAATATTCCGCAAATCTCACTCCTTCTGCTTGAAAGACCTGGTTCCTTGGGCCACAAAACCCTATTCTCCACTCTGAAATTTGGCGCTCAACCAGCTAGGCATCCGACTCTTGATTTCAGCTCAGGTCACAATCTCACAGTGTGTGGGTTCGAGTCCCTCATTGGGCTCCAAGCTGACGGTGCAGACCCTGCTTGGGATTCTGTCTCCTTCTCTCTCTCTGCTCCTCCCCGCTCACTGTCTATCACTCTCTCTAAATAAATAAAGATAAAAAAAAAAAAGAAAAGATTTAGTGCAGGGATCGCTTCTTTCAGGGGTCTTCCCAGTGGCTGTCGACGGGGCTGGGTGGCACTCTTGTGTTCTAGGCCCAGCCTATATCTCCTGCTTCATAGCTACCATTTTTCTTTTCTCACCAGCCCATGAACTTTGTGACGACATGACTCTGACTATGGGTTTTGTTTATCTCCTGAACTGCCTGGCACCAAATAGATGTTCACTCACTCATTATTTAATTAATTTGATGGCTGGATAGAAAGCTGGGCACCATTTCACTAGCTGGTTATCGGGGTTTAGAGGGCAAATCTTCCGTAAAAACCAGAGTTGTCTAGAAGTCAAAGGCAGCCCGGTGCTATTGGATGATGGAATTATTTCTTCTGAATCTGCTGGTTCTAATTCTGAATCAGGTATAGAATTAGCACATGCAACATTCAAGAGGGAAGATTATAGTTCAAGCTAGGTGAAGGTTTTCCACATGTAAGAATGTCACAAAATAGACAGAAGTGCTTCTGGCCATATTGGAGTCCACACATTTTACTTCCCTATAAAAATACAAAGTTATGCTCAAAACATTGACAAGCACAAGGTTGATGAACCACAGAAAGGAAATCTACAGGTTCTGTGATCAAGTATTGAATTCAGGAGGTTAACTTAGTTTGGGTTCTCCAAAAAGCAGACTCAAGGACAGATTTTAATGCCTGGAGCTTCGATGGGTCACGATCCTGGGACTGACACATGTAAAGTAGATTAAATAGGGTTCATAGCAACACTGAAAATAGAGTAGGGGATCATGGTAGGCATTCCCCAGTCTTCTTCCTCAGAACCTAGATTTGCTCCCAGACTGAAGCCAGATATACCTGCATAGGAGGGCCTAGGGCTCCTAAAATAGCAGGTGTCTAAGATAAGGTCCTTTTCTGGCATCTGAAGGGTGGGGGTGTCTGTCACTTTGCAAATTCGCCAGCTGACATAACTCGCTTGGGCTCATTAGTCCTGTAATTTGCCTGCAAATACACACTCCCCCCACCAAAAAGGAAAAGACATCAAGAGAAGAAAAGAAAAAAAGGTGGGGGTGGTCGTGAGGGGAAGCAGGGCAGGGTGAGCAAACAGAACTGATCCCAGCAGAAACAAAGTCAGAAACAAAGTCAGAAACAAAGTCAGAAACAAAGTCAATCCGGGGAGGAAAAAGATATTTCTAAACCTCTAGGCAGAGATTTAACCCATAAGTTAATAGATTAATGTTCAGAAGGTAGAATCAATAGATTCTATCAGAAAATACAATCAGTAAAAAAAAAAAAATCAGAAAAATAGAATGGGTTCGTGGAATTCAAAACGTAGCACCTCAATAAAACAATCTAACAGAACTAACTAAAGGAAAGATTTGATGAAATTTCCCAGAACAAAGATATGAGGAACAAGAGGGGAGAAATCAAGAGCCGTTTCATTGCACAAAGAGGAAAACGAACATACTCAGAGCCTCCCCAAGCAGCAGGCATGTGAGACGCAGGGGAAGAAGACCAGTGGTGATTGATAGAACGGTCACCGTCAGCAACACCCGCTTTTGGAAGATGATGGCGGGACGCTTGAATGTTCCTGAGAAAATCATTTCAAACTTAACATTCTATGCCCGTCCCAGCTATTAGCAAATGTGACTACACAATAAAAAAGGACACTTTCCGACGTGCAAGAAAGGATTGGCAAGTTCACTTCCCATCCGTGTTCCTTTGTGAAAATAATGTTTCTTGAGAATATACAGTAGCGAAACACACAAACAAGGAATCTGGCAAAGGGGGAAAAGGAGGAGGCGTGATGGTATTCCAGAAACAGTGACCATAATCCAAGGGTGCATGGAAAGCAATCCAAGGATAGCAGCTTGTACACAGAGGCTAGAAAGTAGGTGGAAAAGGAGAAATGGATCTTTTTCTTTTTCAGTGATTGCAAATTAGGCATTTTTCCCGCTATGATAATAGTCATGCAAATATTCTGGACTCAAGAAAGAAAATAGATGAATTGAATGGCTGCCCCCCCCACCCCCAAACACAGGAAATGGGTGAAATCTGCCATGCAAAGTGCACTGGCATCTTGACAGAGCTTGCCTTGGGGCAGTGACATGGGCAAGGGATCGAGGGACAGGGGGTTGAGGGGAGGGATGTTTCCGCAACATTTTTAGTTCTTTTAAAAGAAGAGACATAGATGGGGCGCCTGGGTGGCGCAGTCGGTTAAGCGTCCGACTTCAGCCAGGTCACGATCTCGCGCTCCGTGAGTTCGAGCCCCGCGTCAGGCTCTGGGCTGATGGCTCGGAGCCTGGAGCCTGTTTCCGATTCTGTGTCTCCCTCTCTCTCTGCCCCTCCCCCGTTCATGCTCTGTCTCTCTCTGTCCCAAAAATAAATAAAAAACGTTGAAAAAAAAATTTAAAAAAAAAAAAATAAAAGAAGAGACATAGAAAATTCCAAGATATGATCTTGGCAACGATGGAGACTTAAAACAGCCTTATGGAAATCTAATCGGCATACAATAAACTCCGTATACTTCAAGTATTTAAGGCACACATCTGGAGAGGTTTTGGTGTATGTGTACGTCTGGGAAACCACACGGCAGTCAAGACAATGAACACACCCGTCACCCCCAAAAGTTTCTTCGTGCTCCTTATTTTGCACGTCCTAGGGTTTTACATAGATGCAGTCAAACAGGGTACGTGTCTGTTGTTCCAGTGTGGTTAAGAATGGCGTCTCCTTTCCAGTCCGGACTGTTACCTGTACTACAATCGACCTATTCACAGGCAAGGGACTAGCGTTTCTGAGCCTTGGCTACCTTTTGCTAACGGGGGAAGCGATGGACTTCTGCTTTACCCGTCACTCCACTTGATGTGCTCACTCCTCAGCGGGCACCCTGGTTTCTGTGCGGTGGCAATGATTCCTGAAGCCGCTCTGACTTGAACTGAAGGACCAACGTGGACCACCCCGGCCATTTTGAGTTTCCACTTTCAATATGGCTACCGTGATTGGCTGAGTCTTCGACATCAATAACAGCTGTTGGAAGCTCGGGGACACTTGGGGTTAAAGTCAGCCATCCGGAGTGTGTCATCATGGGGCACAAAATTGGGCAAAGGAACGAAAGTAAGAATGATTCCAGACTCCCTGTTTCAAACGCTGTCTTGGCTCCCCCGCGGGAAGAGTTCTTCTCCCCGTGTTCACCTTGGCTGTGCCCCCATCTCCTAAGTCACAGTAGGACCCCCAGGGCCAGCCAGTCAACCACCGTGAAGACATTTTACAGCAGGAAACCTCATGTTCCACTTACCCCTGCTGCACGCAAGAGCCACCCCAAAGCTGACGGCCTCAACCAACCATTTTGTGATGCTTCCAGATTCCGTGGCTGGGACTTTAGACACAAAAAGGAACTCCTTTACTTCAAATAGTTTCCCAGCAGTAAATAGAAAGCTACAGTTTTAATTTTCTTATCAATGATGCCCATGGCTTCTCTCCTCCCTCCCTCCCCCCTGCCAAGAGTCAAGAGAAGACTCCACAGCCAGAGAATGATCTCTGAACTGTGGGGGCCTCTGGACACCCCCAGGGCTCTGCCGTGGTACAGCTGTTGGGTCTGGTCCCTGGGTGTCCACGCACCAGCCCGCTGAGGTTCCTGCCATCTGTCCCTGTGGATGCTGGTGCCCGAACTCTGATCACGTGTGATCCTTAGGAAGCACTCCCCTCTCTGCATCATGAGCCCTGAGCCTCTCCTGACTCTCAGGTTTTCTCAGCAACTCCTGGAGCCCTACCCAAGGCAACCAAGAGGAGAAATTCCCTGCAGGCAATCCATTTATTGAATGAACAGGACTTGGTCTGGGCAATCTCAGAGACACATGATCCTTTCTTAGCCCTCCCTGCAAAGTTCACTCTGTGAACCTGTTCGTTCTCGGCTTACCTCTCCGTTAACACTTTGGATAGGTGCCATGACTTTCTGGTGTGTTTTATGCAGAAAGACCGTCTCATCTCAGTAATTGTAGCCCCATGTGATAATCGACAGGGCTTTCAAGTTCCAGGAGGGGCAGGTCAGTCTCTCCTGATGGTGTTTGGAGGCCCCCTCCCACCTTCTTTGAGGGCAAGAGTGGAGGTGGAAAGCCCTCCCACCTCATGGGAGGGCTCAGAAGCAAAGAGAGAGCTACACGAGGAGCTCCTCTCGCTGCCAACCTTTTAATTCGAGGAGACCCTAAAGGTGGATGCCGGGCTCGTGATGGCCACATCGGTTTCATGTACTCACACGGGAACTGCATCTGGTTTTCGTACTTGACATCTGGTGAAGGTTCCAGACCCTGGTGACTGACGCGTACCTCCAGCTGCATGTGGCTAGTTAACACTTGAGATGCGGCAGGCCGGAACGGAGATGTGCTATGATTTTACAGTACTTATTGATTTCGAAGATTCAGCAAGAAAAAAATGTGAAAAAATTATCAGTAAGTTTTACACTGATTATGTGTTGAAATGCTAATATTTTGGATATATTTGATCAAATGCAATATATTGTTGAAATTAATTTCACCTCCTTTTCTTGATATTTTTAGTTTCTTTCTAATGTTTATCCATTTATTTATTTTTTTTTTGAGGGTGGGGGAGAGGATGAGCGGAGGAGGGGCAGAGACAGAGGGAGGGAGAGAATCCCAAGTGGGCTCTGTGCTGTTTGTGTAGAGCCCATGAACCGTGAGATCATGACGGTTGAATCATGACTCTTGATCATGAAATCAAGAGTCAGACGCTCAACCAGGAGAGCCTCCCCAGAGCCCCAGGGTGAGAACATTTAAGATTGGCCATCCTAGCAGCTCGGAAGCATATACTACAGCGTGATGAACAATAGCCACCATGCTGCATGTTAGGTCTCCAGAACTTACTCGTCTTATAACTGGAAGTCTGTACCCTTTAGCCAACTTCTCCCTATTTCCCCAGCCCCAGCCCCTGGTAACCAACACTCTACTCTGTTTTCTGTGAGTCTGGCTTTTTTAGGTGCCACACACAAGCCATGTCATGCAGCGTTTGTTTTCGTCTGTCCGACCTGTGTCACTTGGCCTAATCCCCAAACTTCATCCACGTTGCTGTCAAATGACAGGGTTTCCTTCTTTCGTGCCTGGGTGATATTCCATTGTGTGTGCAGGCGTGCACGCACCACATTTTATTTATTTATTAATTATTTGTTTGCTTATTTTTCCTGCGGTATAGTTGACGCACAATGTCACATTCATTTTAGGTGTCCAACATAGTGATTGGACAACTTTATACGTCACGCTGTGCTCACCCCAAGGGTACAATATTTCTATTTTTAATTTCTTTTTTTTAATGTTTATTTAGTTTTGAGAGAGAGACAGACAGAGACAGAGCATGAGCGGGGGAGGGGCAGAGACAGAGAGGGAGACAGAGCATCCGAAGCAGGCTCCAGGCTCTGAGCTGTCAGCACAGAGCCCGATGCGGGGTTCGAGCCCACGAACGCGAGATCATGACCTGAGCCGAGGTCGGACGCTTAACCGACTGAGCCCCCCAGGCTCCCCCTCCTCTGCCCATTTTTAAATTGGATTAGGAGATTTTTGGATATTGAGTTGTATGACTTCTTTTTATTTTTTGAATATCAACCCCTCAACAGATATGTGATACGTAAATATACTTTCCCACTCCCTAGATTGGCCCCTCATGCTGTTGATTGTTTCTTCTGTTGTGCAAAAGCTTTTTGGTTTGCTGGAGTCCAGTTTATTAACCTTTCCTCTGTTGCTTGCTCTTCTGGTGTCACATTCAAAAAGTCTGGCCAAGGCTGATGGCAAAGGGCTTTTTCCTTGTGCTTTCTTGTAGGAGCTTTACAGTTTCAGGTCTCACGTTTAAGTCTTTACCCCATTTCAAGTTAGTTTTTGTGAGTGATGTAGGTTAGGGGTCCAGTTTCATCGTTCTGCTTGTGACCGTTCAGTATCCCAGCACCACTCATCGAAGGGACAGTCCTCCCGCTGAGGATTCTGGGCTCCCTTCTCAAATATCAGCTTATCACATACACAGCGGTTTATTTCTGAGCTCCGGATTCTGTGCCATTGGTCCATGGGTCTATTTTTCTGCCACCACCATACTGCTTGATTACTATAGCTTCGTAATATGTTATGAATTCAGTGCATGTGATGTCCTCAGCCTGTCCTTTCTCAGGATTGTTCTGGCCATTCGGAGTCCTTCATGGTTCTACATAAATGCTAGGGTTTTATTTCCCTGTGAAAAATGTCACCAGGACACTGCAGAGATTGCATCAAATCTATAGGTTGCTTTGTGTAGTATGGATGTGATGCAATATTAATTCTTCTGAGGCTATCTTCCCCTTGTTTGCATCTTCCATTTCTTTCCCCAAAGCCCTGTATTTTTTCAGTGTACAGATCTGTCACATCCTTAAATTTATTCCCAAGAAGTGTGTTGCTTTCGATGCAATGTTAATGGGAGACTGTTTTCTTTCTTTCTTTTCCAGACGTTTAGCAAACTCTCCTGCAACTTGACCGCGTTCGTTGACTCCTTCTCACAGCCCCGTGGTGGAGTCTCTGGGAATTTCTATATAAAGAGCCATATCATTTGCAAACAAAGACAATTTTCTTCTTTACTCTCTGATTTGGATGCCGTTTATTTCTCTTTACTGCCTACTGCACTGGCTCAGACTTCCAGAACTTCACTGAAAAGGAGAAGTGAGAGCAGGCACTCCTATTTGGTTGGTGACCTGAGAGGAAAACCTTTCAACCTGTCACCACTGAATACTGTGCTGGCCGTGGGCTTGGTGTATATGGCCCCAGCTATGATGAGATGCACTTGCCCTTTACCCGAACACTTGAGCATGTTTATCATAAAAGCATATGCTGCATTTTGTCAAACCCTTTGCCCACATCCATTGAGGTGATTCTGACTTTTATCTTTCCATTCTATTAATGCCGCGTAGCACGTTTATTGATTTGCGTATATTGATTCATTCTTGCCTTTAGGGATAAATCCCACTTGATTATTGTGCATGATCTTTATAATGTACTGTTGAATTCAGTTGGCTAGTATTTACTGAGAGCTTTTGCATCTATGATCTATGTTCATCAGAGAATTTGGACTGCAGTTTTCTTTCTTTCTTTCTCTTTCTTTCTTTCTTTCTTTTCCTTCCTTCCTTATTTTTCTTTCTTTCTCTTCCTTATTTTTCCCTTTCTTTCTTTCTTTCTTTCTTTCTTTCTTTCTTTCTTTCTCTTCCTTCCTTCTTTATCTTTCTTTCTTCCCTTCCTTCCTTCTTCATTTCCCTTTCTTTCTTTCTTCCTTTCTTTCTTGTAATGTCCCCATTTGGCTTCAGTATCAGACAATGCTGGCCTTACAAAATGAGACTAGGAGTATTCCCCCACCTTCAAAGTCTTCCCCTTGGAACAGTTGGAGAAGGACTGGTGTTCATTCTTTTTCAAACGTTTGGCAGAATTTATGTGCTGGATTTCTCTGATAATTGGAGTATACAAGAACAATAGATGTTAGATTGTATCCACTGTTTCTTTGATTTGGTACTTATCAGGATCTTTCTCTCTCTCAGTGGATTTTATGAGTAAAATTCCTAATGATGAGACACTTTCAATGCCCAGGATAAGATCTTTGGGTCGTGAAGTATGATTGTTTCACTATATCATTATTTGTTGTTATTTTTACATTCAGCTTGTAATTCTTGCGTATGTTTTAAGATGCAGAGTTTGCCTATAGATTTTGTTTTTGTGTGCTATCTTCATGTACTTTTGACATTCAAATTATGATTCCTCTTTATCTCTATCTGTGCATACATGTGTGTATTTATATAATTTAATATATATACACACAGATAAATGTATACAGTATAATAGGTATAAGAAGTACCTGTTCCTTGAAAAGTTACAAGAATCAGAAGCCAACATTAAAATAATCTGGTCTGGAGCGCCTGGGTGGCTCAGTCGGTTAAGCGTCCGACTTCAGCTCAGGTCATGATCTCACGGTCCGTGAGTTCGAGCCCCGCGTCGGGCTCTGGGCTGATGGCTCAGAGCCTGGAGCCTGCTTCCGATTCTGTGTCTCCCTCTCTCTCTGACCCTCCCCCATTCATGCTCTGTCTCTCTCTGTCTCAAAAATAAATAAACGTTTAAAAAAAATTTAAAAAAAATAAAATAATCTGGTCTGGGTTCCATTTTTATTTTTATTTTTTATTTATTTTTATTTTTTAATGTTTATTCATTAAAATATTTTTTAATGTGTATTTATTAGTTTGAGAGAGAGAGTGTGTGAGCACGAGCAGGGGAGGGGCAGAGAGAGGGAGGGAGACACAGAATCTGAAGCAGGACTCTGCGTCTCCCTCCCTCTCTCTGCCTCTCCCCTGCTCGTGCTCTGTCTCTCTCTCTCTCTCTCTCAAAAATAAACATTAAAAACAAGTTAAAAAAATTAAAAAGTGGAGGGAGGCACATGGTGGGAGGTGACATGAGTAAAGGGACATAAACAAAACGGTCAATGTCCTAAACCTGAACACTGGGTGTTAGCATCCTTTTTCTTGGGCTGTTCTTTAAGAGCAAATGCGATTTCAGCCGCAACCCTGATCTCTTGTTAGGTTTCTTTTGGGAGGAGATAGGCAGTCCTGAATTACAAACAATTGTAATTTAACCCACACACTAGGATAAGTATCTGAGATTTGCAAGGGAGAAAACATAATAAAATATGTCTGGGGGACATTTTGATGACCTCAAACACTGTCTTGCCCTCCTGGTGGTTTACAGGCTCACCAAGCTACCTCCCACGCACGGATGCTAACAGAGGGCAGTGCAGATTACCCCGCAGGTGAGGGGGAGGGCATTGTTGACCGCACCTGTCGTCGTGATTGTGTTTAACTCACTTTTAGAATGGCTTTCGGGCTACTATATTGAATATCTTTGTTTTTGTTTCGTATCTAGGTTTGTTCTTGTTGAAGGAAAACATTGGTACAATAATCAAATCGTTGGCAAGCTTAGGCCGCCATAGAGTTTTAGCTAGCCGGGGATGTCAAAAGGGTTCGGAGATTTTCGGAGGGTAAATGTTAGCATCGCTAATAACAACGTGTTTCAGCTTTTCCATTATGCGGTTTGAGGCTTCGTCCAGAGTGAATCTGTGTGTTAGCCATTAAGCAGGGTTAAACCCAAGAAGAGTGACGATTTCCTGGTGTAATTTCTCTGAGTGAAGAATTGATAAAATAGCCTGTCTTGAAGGATTTGGGGGGGGGGGGAATGCCCTCCAATTCCATTTTCAGAATGGCTGAAATACGGATGAAGGCTTGCAAGCCCCAATATGTGAGGCTTAAATTAGAAAATCAAATGTGAGACACATTGGACAATGCCTAAGAAGGCTACCAATATTTCAGAAGAGGCACATTGGAAGGGTGAGCTCCAGATCTGGAAATTCTCCCAACTTTTTGACCTGATTCTTGTTTCAGGCTAACGTTGTTTCAGGTTAAAGTTTCTCCTCTGGCTGGAAAGGCCATAAGCTGACAGGAATGTGACCCACACAAATGGATGTAGGTAGGGGTGGGGTGCTGTACAAAGTCGTCCTTGGCACATTTGGAAGTCCTCTGGTGGGCGATGAGCGGCGTTTCTGGAGGGCCTTCCTGCCCCACGGGACGCAGGCTGTCCTGTGTCAGACGGGCAGAGTGCACGGTGCCCTGCATGGAACATGCACTGCCCTTGGCTCCCTGGGGCTGAGATAAGAGACCTCACAGCAGGGCTGGGTGATCTGACCCTGGGTGATGTGACCATGGTTTCCGATGTTTCAAACCGCTTTCGCACAAGCTGCGTTTACTAACGCCCAGTTTATTTTGCTCGGACATTTTTCCCTTTGAATCATTTCCACCCCTCTGCATTTTATGAGCAATTAAATCCAAGAATTCTTTCTCCTTACAAAAACGTGGTTTTGCCCTCCGCGCAGCGTTTGATGTCAAAGAGCGGCCTTGAGCCCCGCGGGAGGGGCCGGAACGCACACTGGGATGAAGGCCGACCAGGACATGGGAGAGAAGTTTGGCTGCTGCTCCTTATCCAGCACTTCTCAGCCCAACAGCCAGGCCGGCCCCACCAGGTGCCTGTGCCTCGCATCTGTTCGCCCACGTGGGTCGTCCCAGCCGTGTGGTGTTGGGCAGCACGTGACCCAGCAGGACGTGGCTATGGGGCTCAGCCCCCCCGGAGCCCTGGTCATCAGGATGGCGTTGGGATGGTTACCAGAGAGCAAAGCCTTTCACTGTGTGTCCTGGGAAGAGAGATGTAGTTAATTTTCAAGTGGATTAATCACACAGGTTTTCCTTTGTGATCTGCTATAATTAGAGAATTGTCTCTCGTCTTGGAAAAGAAAGGAAGCTAGAGGGGATCGTTCAGATTTGGACCTACATTCTTTGACCCCAGAAGATCCGGCCTCGCCCAGGTGGTATGGTCGGTCAGCAGTCAACCAGTTCATGGGTATGATGCACACACACATTCCCATGAAAGAGATGGCTGTTGACCTCATCTGGAAACGTTTTATAAACGTCCAGTCAGTATTGATCCTGGGCTCACAGAGACTGTACATGGAAAGTCCCCTGCCGTACCCCACCTCCATCTGGTGTTTGTGTCGAGCAAGCCCGAGTAGCACGTGTGCATAGACCACGTTTACTTGGGGGTCCTCCGCTTCTCGCTTTGCTGGATCCTTTCGCTGGGGCAACAGGATGAAAGTTCTAGAAGTTGGGATTTTTAACACCCGTGGTAAATAGGTGAGGAGATGGGACCTAGACAGGGCCAGGTGTTTATCCAGAGACACAGCTTGTAGTGACACTGGGGCAAGAATCAGTTCTCCTGGTTACTGTCCTAGGTCCATTCCACCACAGGAGCTGATGTTAGGGTCTAGGACTGCAGTATACACACACACACATGCACACACACACACACACACACACTCACGTATACATTAAAAAATCTCGTTAGAATGAGGAAAGAGAAATCTTGCTGAATCCTAGAATCACCAGTGGGTCTCTTTGAAAACACAAAAGCCTCTTCTCCAAACTAACTGCTGCCCAATCCTCCCACAGTCTTCTATAGAGTCATGTCTATGTGAGGTTTTTATAGATAAAACTGATAAACTGATGGTCAACCATTTTAATGCTTATTTTATTTATTTTGAGAGAGAGACATAAAGCATGAGCAGGGGAGGGGCAGAGAGAGGGAGAGAGAGAATCCCAAGCAGGCTCTGGGCTGCCAGCACAGAGCTCAACTCGGGGCTCAAACTCACAAACCATGAGATCACAACTTGAGTCGAAACCAAGAGTCAGGCACTCAACCAACTGAACCCCCCAGGTGCCCCAACTGATGGTCAACCTTAGAAGTGACATTGCCAGCCACATAAGAGTAAGGTAGCAGGTGTCCTCTGCCCTCCATCTTGATGGGAGAGGGCATCTCTACCCGCAGACAATGAGCACCTGGGAACGTCCTTCCCGCTGTGAAAGATCACTCCAGCTGATGTGTGGACAGTGTGTCAGAAGGACATGGAAACAAAGACACGAAGCTCAAATGGTGATCAGGTTGATCCATAGTGGCGGTTTTGAGAGTCCCCAACCAACTGGTTATGAACCGCGATCAGCCTGAGCTCGCAGGTGTCTGAGATGATTCTTCTCCAGGCAGAGGGATAATCTAGGTGTTGTGGTCAGTCTGTCGGGATTTGTGAGTGGAAGAAGCCACGATTCACCTTTGAGGTGTGACCCCTGCTTCTCAACCTCCGTTTCTGTCACCAACCCCCCAGAGGGATGGTAGTCGGCCTATGTCGCTATGAGCCACCAACAGTAGTCAGTCTGGCAGCCTTTTTACTTTCCTACATGGAAAGTCTGGGCCTCATGGAGACAACTGCTTACTCTTGTTAAACTTGAGGACTGAGAGTCTAGAAGGCCAATGGCTCCTTTGAAAAAAAATTTAATTTAAATACAAGTTGGCTAACATACACTGTAGTCTTGGCTTTAGGAGTAGAACCCAGTGATTCATCTTTTTTTTTAATGTTTTTAATGTTTATTTCTTTTTGAGACAGAGAGAGACAGAGCATGAGCGGAGGAGGGGTAGAGAAAGAGGGGGAGACACGGAATCGGAAACAGGCTCCAGGCTCTGAGCTGTCAGCACAGAGCCCAACTCAGGACTCGAACTCAGGAGCTGTGAGGTCATGACCTGAGCTGAAGTCAGACACCCAACCGACTGAGCCACACAGGTGCCCACCCAGGTGCCCCCCAGTACATGTGGTACTCAGTACTCATCCCAACAGGTGCCCTCCTTTATGCCCATCACCCATTTAGCCCATCCCTCGCCTACCTCCCCTCTAGTAATCCTCAGTTTGTTCTCTGTATTTAAGGGTCTCTTATGGTTTGCCTCCCTCTCTGTTTTTATCTTATTTTTCCTTCCCTTCCTCTACGTTCATCTGTTGTGTTTCTCAAATTCCACATATGAGTGAAGTCATATGATATTTGTCTTTCTCTGACTTACTTATTTCACTTTGTGTAATACACTCCAGTTCCATCCATGTTGTTGCAGATGGCAAGATTTTATTCTTTTTCATTGCCAAGTAGTATTCCATTGTGTACATCTTCTTTATCCATTCATCGATCAATGGATATCTTGGCAGTTTCCATAGTTTCCATTGTTGATAGTGCTGCTATAAACATCAGGGTACATGTGCCCCTTCTAATCAACATGTTTGTATCCTTTGGATAAATACCTAATAGTGCAATTGCTGGGTCGTAGGGGAGTTCTATTTTTAATTTCTTGAAGAACCTCCATACTGTTTTCCAGAGCGGCTGCACCAGTTTGCATTCCCAGCAATGGTGCAAGAGGGTTCCCCTTTCTCCACAGCCTCACCGACATCTGTTGTTTCCTGAGTTGTTAACATTAGCCATTCTGGCAGGTGTGAGGTGACATCTCAAAGAAGATGTCCAGACGGCTAGCAGACACATGAAAACATGCTCAGCATCACTCATCATCAGGGAAATACCAATCCTTTTGAAAATTTTAATTCAACTTTTTATTTTGAAATCATTTTAAATTTACAGAACAGTTGCAGATCCCAAGAGTTCCTGATCCTTCACCCGGCTTCCCCTAAAGTCAAGATCTCACAAAAGCATCGCGCGTCTATCCTGGTGACATGCCAGGACACACAAAACGACGCCGTAACTAAAGCTCAGGATCTTTAGACTTTCCCAAGTTCCCACCAGACACCATGTTGTATTAGGTGTCACGTCCCTTTACATTGCTTCCACTCTGTGACAGCTCCTCAGGGTTTCTCATGACCTTGACACTTTTGAATACCACTGGCCAAGTATTTTGTAGGATTTCCCTCAAGTTGGGCGTGCCAACTACTTTCTCACGATTACACGGGAGTTCTGAATTTGGGGACAATAGCGTGGAAACGATGTGCTGTCATCATATCCAGCGGTATATGACGCCATCACCACCTGTCATCTGTGATGTCCCCCTTGACCCCCTGGCTGAGGTGGTCTGCCGGGCCTCTCCACTGTAAAGTCACTACCTTTCCATTCGTTTAGAGAAGCACTGCTCAGCCTAGAGGGAGGCACACAGAAGGGCTTGCGGATGTATGTTCAAACTCACACAGTAATTAGGAGCTTTTGGGGGCGGAGATGCTTTGAGGTTTCATCAATATCCTGCTTCTGCTCCAAGTTTTGACCTTGCCTTCAGCTTTTAGCACTGCCGTGTTGCCGTGGTGATTTCTGTTCCCTCCGTCCTGCATCTACCGAATGACTCTACTAAGGGACATGTGCTCCCCGCATCCCATTTATTTGCGTCCAATCATTTCTTTGGATCAGTGTGGACTCGTGGCTACTCACGTTGTCCTTTCGGGCATCATCAAATACTAGCATTATTTATCTTTGTTGCCGAAATTGTTCCTGCTTCAATGGTTCGACGTCCTTGCAGGTTGGTTCCTGCTGACACACTTCCAGTCCTGCCCCACCCCAGCGTCAACTTTTAAAAGAATCATTTCCTGACTTCCCAGCCGCAAGATGCTCCCAGCTCATCTTTCGCTTCCTCTCTCCGGTCCTGGAATCAACCACTTTGCTCAAGGAGCCCTGGTTCCTCTTACTGGAAAAGGAGTTAGGGACCACGTTCTAGGCGCTGGGTGTTCTGGCTCCCTGAAGGTGGAAATAGAAAGAATGTATATGCGTCTTAACCCGTAGATGGACACACCCATTTACTTCTGTATCTACTCATTCATGCACATATTAAAACAAACAGGAGTTCATGCTGACATCTCCAACTCGAATCCCGGAGGACAGCGTTCCTTCTAGCATCCGCCCCCTTGCTTCTCCGTAACTTCTCTCTCTGTGTGAGGAACCTGGGACTCGTGACCTGTGATGTACTTGTGGATGTTTTTTAACCCTGGTACGCAACAAAGTGGTTCCAGAGTTGCCAGCCACTTCTCCAAGTTACCACTGACAGATTACCTCCAGAGCACAGTCCTCACGTAGGTTCTTTTTGTGTTTGGTCTTACGGCATCCAGTGACATAGACCCTTTTAAAAATGGTAACCCCGCCCCTTAAACCATCTCACTCCCAACCTCTTACTGCCTCATGACTTTGCTCAGCGTCTTCCATAGCGCTTCCCACACCCAGATACGTGGTACACATCCTGTGTGCCTCTTAAATTGTGTGCGTGTCTCTGACGAGAACGGAAGGTCCCTGATGGGTAAGGATTTGGTTGGTGTTAGTCACCGCGGTGGCCCAGCACCTTGCAGAGTGCCTGGCCCACGACGGTATCGACACACACGCACTGGTGAGCCCCGGTAACTGAGCTCACGTGTCCGTTTGTTGTAAGTGGACCCCAGAGAGAACCTCAATACTTCTGCAAGTAATCCAGAGAAGTGTTGGAATTCCTCTACCTCCCATATTTCCAGGACCCCTGCTTCTTTAAGTTGAGCGTTGGCCACTCCGTTGAAGCCTCACGGAAATCCGGGACGTTCGTAGCCCCGTGCAGGAATCGCCCAGCGTACCCGCTCGCCCAGCGCAGCACATCCAGGCTGTGGGTGGAACCCAGCGCCTGGGATGTGTTTCCAGGAATACTGACCAAATGGGGCTGAGGTGGGGCCTAAAGGGATTTTTTTTTAAATGTGGTATAATACGTATAACATAAAATGCACCTTTTCGGTCGTGTTTCAGTGTATAGTCCAAAGGCAGTAAATACATTTCCCCTGTTATGGCACCAGCCACACCATCCATCACCAGAACTTTTTCATCTACATCCCCATTAAGGCCCTCCCCACCCCCTCGCCCAGCCCCTGGCACCCACCATCTTTCTCCTCTATGACTTGGACCCCTCTGGGGGCCCCATGTAAGTGGAATCCTACAGTATTTGTTTGTGTGTGTGTGTGTGTGTGTGACCGGCTTGTTTCACCCAGCACAATGGCTTCGAGGTCTATCCATGTTGTAGCAGGTGTCAGAATTTCTTGCCTGTTTTTTGTAAAAAAAAAAAAAAGTGTTTATTCATTTTTGACAGAAAGAGCATGAGCAGAGGAGGGGCAGAGAGGGGGGGACAGAGGATCTGTCTGATGAGGGGCTTGAACCCAAGAACCCCAAGATCATGACCTGAGCTGAAGTCTGACCCTCCACCGACTGAATCACTCAGGCACCCCACAGAGTTTCTTGCCTTTTTAAGAAATGTTTATTTATCTTTGAGAGATGGAGAGACAGAGTGCGAGCAGGGAGGGACAGAGAGAGAGGGAGACACAGAATCCAAAGCGGGCTCCAGGCTCTGAGCTGTCAGCACAGAGCCCGACGCGGGGCTTGAACTAATGAGCCATGAGATCATGTCCTGAGCTGAAGTCGGATGTTTAACAGACTGAGCCACCGTTAAATTCAGCCACTGAATTTTTTGTCTTTTTAAGGCCGAGTAATATCCCATTGTGCGTACATGTCCTATTTGGTTTTTCCACTTATTTGTCAATGGACGTTTGGGTTGTGTCTACCTTCTGGTTGCTGTGAATAATTCTGCTACAAGCATGGGCATACAAATAGCTCGTAGAGTCCCTGCTTTCGATGATTTGGGGGTAAATGCCCCGAAGCGGGATTGCCTAAATATTGACACTGTTGTGTGACTTTCCATTCTGGATGTTCAGCCAGAATCGTAAAACCACGAAACCACAGGCTTCGTCCTCGCACACCACGCTCTGAGCAGGGGCTGCCTGGAATGACAGCTGTCAGAGGCACTCCGTTCATATTTGTTGAGTGGATGAATTCATCATAAGGAGTACTTGGATACCACACACACATGTACGTTTCTGGAAAGATGGCGTTGGGACCAAGGCTGAAGGCATTTCGACGATGCGTTTCCCACTTGCAGGCCCGGCAGCGAAGCTTGCTCCCAGTGTTAGCGGCCACCCCAACGCCTCAATCAGCTTGCTGCCGATTTCACCAACAGGCCCTCTGCCGGAGATGAGGAAAGGGGAAAATGCAGCTTGAGAACTGTGAATGTAACTCATTCAGGTCATTTCTTTTTTCAGCTGCTTCGTGCAAATCTATCCCAGTTTAAAGGGGGTTTCCCACCCCCCCCCAAATTTCTCAGAATGCTCTTGCAAAAAAAAAACACCAATGTATTGAGTAAAAGCTTTGTCTTCAGATGAACAGCAATGTGTATCTGTCGAACCCCCACTGGCCAAAAACAACAGAGACAGAGAGGGAGGAAATAGTGGTTTCCCCAGCTGCGGAGACACCCTGTCTCTCCTAGGTGTGGGTGGCAACCATAAGGGGGTGACAGAAAGCCCCTGCAGAGCTCCCGACCCCAGAGGGATGGGGGGGGAGTACTTCTTAGCAGGAAGTGACTTAGCAGGAAGCGACTCCCCTCACTTTCAGGAAAGTGCTTGGCTGCAGTCCTAAAGCATGGCTTGACCTCAGAGGGCATGCTCTTAACCCCAGAGGCTCGCTCCCGCCACTGCCCTGTCCCTTAGCAGGAGCCCAAGGAGCTGGCCACCTCCAGGAGGCGGGACCCCCGCCCAGCATCTCAGGCTGGAACCTTCCAGTTTTCAGGAAGGAGGCCTGGGGAACCGGGCCATCAGAGCGTGAGCTGGGACGTGCATCCTGTCCTGTTGCACTGAGCTCTGCTCAAGACCTCAGGTTCCCAGGGTGGTGGGGGAGTGTGAATTGTGCCAAGACAGTGGGGTCATGAGGCTATGGGCAGCGGGTCATGCTGGATGCCTGCCTTCCTTACGCGGCCTTACCCGGGTGCACTGTGTGGTAATCTATGCGGCGCCTGCCCCGGGGGAGTCAAGGTCATTGTTCAGTAGAATGACGGCCATTGTGTTGCAGCAGCTGGGCTTCTGTCCACACATGTGCATTTCCCCACAGTGGCCCAGGTGCACGGGGTGGTCGGCTCGGCCTGGGCAGGGGAGGTCACTCATGTGCCTTCTCTTCAAACCCCGGGGTAGGTGCATGCGGCTCTGGCTGGGACTGTCCCCTGTCCCATTCACATGCCCACGCCGCTGTCTCTGTGTCTCTCTCTCACACACACACTCTTACCTCCTGATGCTCTCTGAGCTGTGGCTTCTTTTCCAACCACCTGCCTGCTAGAAAACCATGACGCAAAGGGCGAGCGAGGAGGGCATTCTGTTCTCCCTCCTTTGTCCACAAGCTGCCCGCCACACCCCATCCATTCCTCCAGAGCCCCCTGTGGTTCCACCCACTCTTGTGGGGCAGCTGGGTGCGTGTGGAGCCCTGCCCCCTGTGGAACCTGCTGGCCGTGACTTCCCGGAGAGAGCAGAGCGGCCGCACCGTGTGCAGAAGTAGCCGTCCCCACCTCGTTCTCCTGTTTTGGCCGTGGCAGCCGTTGATGTCAATACTGTGATGTTTGTGATGGACCGTGAGAAAGAGGCATTCGGTCCTTATCCCCGCCTCTAGAACAGTCCTCCTGAAACGGCCGAGTGTTCCTGCGTGATGAGAGCGACGACGTTGATGTGATTCTGGCCACACTTAAGGTAGGCACAGCCACGTGACTGATTCGGGGGCTGGAACTCTCAGTCCCACCCTGACCTCCAGGAGGGGAGAGGGGTGAGGGGCTGGAGGTGGGATCAATCACCAAAGGCCAGTGGTTTAATCAATCACACCTATGCGCTGAAGCCTCCATAACCCGCCCCCGAAAAAGGTGTGGGGTGGTGGTGAACATTCGGAGGATTTGAGACAGTGGTGTGCCCAGAGAGGGAGGGGAAGCCCCGTGCCCCTTCCCATCGCCGGCCCTGCGCGTCTCTTCATCTGGCTGTTCCTGACTTGTGTCCTTTTATCACAAACCAGCGGTCTGGCACGTACAATGTTTCCCTGACTTCTGTGAGCTCCACAAGAAAATTAATCTAACCCAAGGCAGAGGGTCATCGTAACCTGCGATCTGGAGCCCAAGAGCTCAGGTGTCGGAAGCGGGTGGAGACGGTCCTGTGGGACTGAGCCCCGAACCTGGGGAACCTGATGCTATGCCCGGGGTGAGAAAGGTCAGAACTGAGCTTCTGGGGGTGCGGGAAAGCCCTCTCCATCCTCTCTCCTCCAGGAATCAGAACTGGGTGCAGAACCCTTTTAGATACCCGGATGGACACAAGTGGCCGCCCTGTTTTCCCCGGGGACAGATGAGCAGAGACATGAGCAAAGTGGCTAGTGTCTATTGATCCCCTAATGCAATGTTTTCCTTTCCTTTCTTTTCTTTTTTGTCTATAACTCTGAGTAAGAAATAGATCACACATTGCAAACCACTTCATGTGTATGATAAATACAACTGAAACGAAGGTTGCATGAAAACGCTTACTCATGCTACGTATGATTTAAAAAAAAAAAAATGGAGCAGAGATACCCTCGAGAAGATTGAAGCTGAACTCCCCAGTCAGGCATTTAGAATCAACAGCCACCCGAATCATTTAGAATCATGGCTTACGGAATTGATTTTCTTTCCTTCTAGTGGGTGGCAACCCACATTTCCAAACCACTGGCATAATCACGTACCAGATGCTAGATGCTGGGCACGGCTCATTTAACACCCACAAAACGTATTGGAGGAAGGTATTAATAGCTCCATTTTGCCGATGGATGAACGGAAGCCCGGCGGGCATAAGCGACTTGGGGAAATCCTTTCTTGTCCCCCTCCTTCAGCTTCAATGGCAGGAGTGGGCACCTGTCCCCCTGGGGTGGTGGGGGCTTTCTAAAGGAGCTGGATCTGTGCGGGATCTCAGGGGGCTGTAGCCACTCCTTCAAAGTTCTGGACCCGGGAATGCCACCTGGCCCCTGGGTCGCAGCCCCCTCCACATCACTGCCGGGCGCGGGGCCCGCGTTGCTTCTTCACCGGCAAGGTGCACAGCACGGCGGGGTTCATCCCGGTGTTTCCAGTGGAGTGAGTACGCCCAAACTCAAGGTGGGGTTGATAACAGCCCTTCGTTTCTCTCTGAAATTTGCTTTTCTGGGAGTCTGGCCGGAGCAGGCACTGGTCCCGTGCAGCCCAGAAGCGTGTGAAATAAACCTGTACACGGGCTGTCTCATCCTGGGGCCTCGGCTTTTCCATCTGAAACCAAGTTTAAGGGGAGAGGCCGAAATTGTATCAGGGTCCCGTGTTCGCTGCTCTGATCCCTCTCAAACTATCTGTTTGGATCCCACTTGGGTCCGACAGTGTGCTGGGGAGGGAAGGAGGGAGTAACACAATCCTCGTCCTTAAGTAGATGACGGGCTAGTTCAGTGGTTTGCACACTTTAGCTTGCCGGGACCCCACCTGGAGAACGACAGAACCGCCGGTAGCTTTCCCCGCAGGAAACATCTCCGGACCCACCTGGAGCCTCGCTGGGGCCCTCTGGCCTCCGGGGGGTGGAAAGGTCCTTCTGGTTCAGCTGCCCTGAAATGGGTTTGAAGCTGCTGTCCAATACCTCTGTCCTTTTCCAAAGGCTTGCTGCCTCCCAGAAGCTAGATGCCGGTGATTGGCAGGTCCCTGGAGTGAGCCCCAAACCTGCCGATGCGATCCCATCTGTTAGAGCATATGCTCTGACAACCAGAGGCCTCCCTCCAGGACCTCATTATTTACCAATCCCTAAGCCAGCAGCCGAGAGCATCTTCTCTTGGCTGCCGCCGTGTCTCTGTGGACGACGTGAGTCTGACGGGTGCCACCGAGCCCCCCGCTGGCGTCCTTCTCCTCCCGGCTCCACCCCAGTACCTGCGGACCCTCACAGAGATGGCTGTGCAGAAAGGCTCTCCCGGGCTTAATAAACGCTTGGCAACATTTGCACTGCCCCCTCCGATGTCTTTGTGGGAACGGTCAGTTACAGAGAGGGCTGCAGCCCAGACACAGTCAGGGTTCTCTTCCAGCATTGAACATGGAGCAGACACACCTTCGAATCCGGTCAAACCTGCAAGTGTCTCTGGGCACACTTGGATGCCTGCAGATCCCCGTGGGTCCGGCGCAAGAACCCCGGGGCTCTGCGCTCTCCCGACTCAGAGAGCACCGGGCGCATCCGCGCACAGAGCCGTGTGGGCTTGGAGACTGCCCTGTCCGGGGCACCCCCTGGCTGCCTTGTTTCACCTTCGCTTTGATTGGTTGGCTGGGGTTAGGTCACACGATGGCTGTGATGGTTAACACATTATTATCTGAACAGGCAGAAAAAAAATATTAAACAGTGGGAAAGGACACGGTGTCTTCTTCTGTTCAGTGTCCTGACGAGATTGTAGTGACCTGTCTGCGAGAGAGACATTTGTAAGCTGGCCTCTGTGCTTCAGCCCCACCCCCCCCCACACACACACACATGTCATCCCAGAGCGATTGAAAACCCCAATCCATATACCAGCTATTACTCTGAAATCTCACACATCCGATGCCCAACCGTTACTTTCCTCTGACTGAATGGAGACCGCAGATCAGGCTTTGCTAAGTCTTGTGGCTGAAGATGTCAGGTAACCCCGGGGGGGAGTCCCGGAAGCAGTGCATGGCCAGGGGGCTTCTCCCGCTGGTGCTGGTCCCCGAGCACGGAGCTGTTCAGACCCGCCTCTCTGCTCATGCACAGGGTGGGGACATTGCCGCAGATGGGTGTCTGTGTTTAAGAGAACCGTCGTGCTGAGCTGGACACATCGGGCCGCACTTGGCAGTCTCCCGTGGGCCGTGAGGAGTCAGGAGCTGCCTTTTTGAGAGAACGCACTTCTTTTACAATGAGACCAGTGTCTGGCATCTCCAAGAATTCTCCAGTGGCTGTACAGGTGTCCAAAATGGAGGCTTCGGCCTGCTGCATAGTACGGACTGTGACACAAATAATTAATGACCCAGGTCACGTCCAGTAGGGCGTTTCAGAGCCACCGTGGCTCCCCTTTTGAGCTCTGGGTCTGGGTCGGGTGGGGAGTGGGGCCAGCCACCTCCCTGGGGGCCGAGGAGCTGGCATCCTTCGCCAGGAAGGCGCACTGGCTCCAAGGGAAAAGGGCCACTGGTGGGTGCGGTGGCCTTGGCCCAGAATGTGGGTGAGCGGGCACAGCTTTCACCTCCCGGGCTCTGGGACAAAAAAGGGTGCTGGATGGCTGTGGAGGCCAGCCCGGGGCAGGGTCTCCCGTGTCCCCATGGGAGCGCGGTGCCCACACCCAGCCCTGCCAGCTGCTGGGCTTACTCTGTCCACCTCCACCGAGCGCAGGCCCAGCAGCGGGACCCAGCAGGGCGTCTACAGTGGCTGCCTGCAGAGTGGAAAGAAGGGGAGCGGAAATCAGACAGGATGGGGGCCTGGAGGGGGGCTGCTGAGACATGTTGACACCATCCACGGGGACACCCCGTCCCTGTCGTCATCACATCCCGGAACCGCGTGTGCCATGGTTTACACAGCCTGGCTCGTTCGGGTCCCGGCGCCGTGGGGTCGGTGAGGCGACGTGGCCCCATTTCACAGATGAGGAGAGTGGGGCTCAGAGCAGACCCAAGCAGTGGCGAGGCCGTCTTGGAGAACTGCGCCCTGTCTCTCCACACGGGGCTAGAATGTCTGCAGTCTCCTTTTCTTTGGTCTGCAAACCAACGAATACTTGAACATGAAAGAATTTAATTTAAAAAGTCCCCAACCCCTAACTTTCTTATAACGCGTCCCAGGCAAAGGGGCTGGGGCCGAAGCTTTGCTCCGTGAACTCAAGCACAGGGCTGACCCCGGGCTGCTAGCACAGGGTGTGGGGAGCTGGGGAGCACGGAAGCTTCTGGACACTCACAGCCGGCCCGGGGAGGTGTGCAGCTCCCCTCGGCCCCAGGCAGTGCGAACCCACACAAAGTGCCCTAAAGGCAGGGCGGATGGAGAAGCAGAAGGCACACACATCATATATCCGCACACATACACACACACACACACACACACACACACACACACACACACGGGGACAGAGAACACAGTCACACCGAACGAGACGCATTTCATCTGTGACTTTCTGCTGCCACCTAGAGGTTCAGCCATGCCAAAACTAGGTCAAGAATGAAGTCACCTTGAGATCTTGTACATGGTCCCTGTCTCCAAGGGCAACTGTTTACTTTTCAAAATAAAGGGCCAGAGAGGTTTCAACTAGGACAAGGAGGTACGTGTTATTTAGATAAGTCACCTACACCCTTGATCTAGTAGAACGTGTTTTCTACTGTGTTGAGCTTTGAAAATCACCGGGCATGTATGTGTGTGCACATGTGCACGTGACAGTCCTGTGTGTGGTGTGTGTGTCCGTGTGTACAGACGCGCGTGTGGGTGGTTCCTGGGAAGGCGTTCTTGGGGCGAGGAGCCCAGCCAGCAGAGAGCTCTGGAGTCAGTCAGGGGGTCTGGGAGCACGGCGACAACCTGAGTTGTGGATTGAGAAGGATGTGGCGCCTGCTCATTGCCCGTGGCGTCACCTGGCTCAGGCTTCCAGACGAATCAGTTTGGAGACCCTCACCGATTAGCTTAAGTAAAGCTCTGTCCGAAAGCCTGAACACGGTTCTTTCCGCGCTCTCCGTGTGACTCCATTGTCCACCCGGGTGGAGGACCATGGCCTGCATCGGGGTCAGCACAACCCGATAGCACCTATTTTTGGCTTTGCGGGCTATACAGTCTCTGCCATGACTCAGCTCTGTCCATGTGGCCTGGGAGAAGCCATGAATGATCCACGATGAAGGAACATACATGCACACCGCATCCTGACGAAATTTTATTTAAGGGCCCTGTATTTTTCGTTAGTCATGAAATAGTCTTTTTCTTCTAATATTTTACATTCATTTAAAAGTCCAAAAATCCTTGGGGTCCCTGGGTGGCTCAGTCGGTGAAGCGTCCGACTTCGGCTCAGGTCATGATCTTGTGGTTCGTGGGTTCGGGCCCCGCGTCGGGCTCTGCGCTGACAGCTCGGAGCCTGGAGCCTGCTTCGGATTCTGGGTCTCGCTCTTTCTCTGCCCCTCCCCTCCTCATGCTCTGTCTCTGTCTCTCTCTGTCTGTCTCGGAAATAAATAAACGTTTAAAAAAATCCAAAAATCCTTCTTCGTTCACAGGTCGCTCACTAACGGGTTATGGTGGATTTGGCCGGGGGTGGGGGTGGGGGCTGCAGTCTGCAGACCCTGGTTTCTGTCCCGACTCTGGCATGAAGCTCTGTATCTACTACAGAGTTACACTGGGCTTTTAACCCCTGCGGGACATCCGCGCCCTGTAATATCAGCAACAAGGTTGTTGGCATTTTATCTTGTTCCCGATTGCAGATCTGTCAGGCAGCGATTTCTTTCTCCAGCACGGGGAATGGTGGAACAGAGCTCCAGCCGAAGCCTCGGTGACTGCTTCATCTGCGGCCCGAAGCCCAGGCGGTCTGGATGGCGGCATCGTAATCTCAGGCTCAGAGAAGGGATCCGAGCGATGATCTGGGATGGTGATTTGTGGTCCTCTCTTTCGTCAGATTGCGGCCCGAAGCCTCGCAGAACAAGAGCGTTGTAGAGGTAAATCTGCGCTGTTACACGTGTCCTGAGTGAAACCTGCAGGGGGTGTGGGGCGACACCGACAGGCGTGGTCACGGGTGGGGGCGGGAGGCGGCAAGGGGTGGAGGGCCATGCTCTTTGACACTTTGTCTCAGCGCCATTAGACCTTTCTGTTTTGGGGATTCCGGTCAGCTTTTCATGATGATAGTTAATTGCACCTTTCATACAACCGACTCAAGAATGTGTGGAAAAGCGGAGAGTGTCAAAAACACCATTTTCTTTATTTTTGATCAGTTCTTTTGTTTGTCCATCAGTTTGTTTCATCGAAGGCACACGTGTTGTCTTTTTGCTCGTAACACTTCGCTCGGTCGATTCGTGTGTCCCCATCAGTCTTTGCTGCGCCTCAGTACGAGCGCGTGGGATAAGGGATAATGATTCCATTTCCAGAGGCACCAAGAGAACTTTGGGGACCCACCAAGTAGCGGGTGAGTTTGGGGATGCTCTTACACCAGAAGACCTCTGCGTGCCTAATTTTCTGACTGTGAGCCTGAATGCTTTCAAAAAGAAGATGAATTGAAACTTGGCCCCTTAGATTACCTCATTGTGATGGTGAGATATAGTCGCCTTCGTGTAACTTTGCCTTTACTAGGGCTAATTATGGGCAAGCGGGCTGTTAGCATTTCTCTCCAGATTGGAAGGAACCTTAGTGATTCTTCAGCAATCCAGCCCTGAAGACATATCGCCATTTAAAGACTCCATATCTGTTCCCAAGGGTCAAATCTTTGCTGCCCTCCTGTTTATAGACTGACTGTACCCCCCATTTGTACATTGAAGTCCTAAGCCCCCAGCGTGACTGAATTGGACACAAGACTTTAATGACGTCATAAGAGCGGGTCCTAATCTGATAAGACCGGTCACCTTATAAGAAGACACACCGGAGACCTCTCTCTCCAAAGACACGTGAGGCCACGCGAGGACACAGTGGGAAGGTGGTCATCTGAAACCCAAGGAGAGGGGCTTCCCCAGAAGCCAGCCCTGCCCACACTTTGATCTCAGACTTTCGAGCCCCCAGAACTCAGAGAAAATAACTTTCTGCTGTTTGAACTCCTCTCCCTCTCCACCCGGTCAGTGGTATTGTATCATGACTGCACAAGTGCACCCTCAGACCGTTGTCTCCTAGGTATCTGAGTCTGGCTCTAAAAAAAAATCACTTCCTTCAAGAGCTCAATCCTGATCAAAGCCCTTACACACATCTTCTGCCTCCTTGGGGACATTTGTCAGCTCTCCCCAGAATTGGCTGCTCTGTCCCTCTCTGGGCCCCGTGCTGCCCTCCATAGAGCAGTGGGATCATGCTACCCTGCACATCAGAATTACTTGTGAAGTTCTGTCAAAGAGACAAACGTCTAGGGGAGTCCGTGTATAGTTCTGGCTGGGACCCTAGCCTCTGAATGCTACCAAGTGTCCCAGGGATTCTAGAGGACTTTCAGGGGATGCACCGTGCAGTGCGTGGGGCTGTCGGAGGATCATGGAGAGACTTGGAAAAAAGGCCAGGCTCAGACACCACCTGCAGAAATCCTGATTCTGGAAATCTGTTGCTGAGAATCTCTAGGAACTTTTCACTTCCGTATTGTACTTTTCAGCTCCACAATTGCCATGTGGCTCTTTTTACATGATTTCTCTTTATTCATGCTCTCTGATAGAGGAGACAACACTCTCATACCTTGCCTTAGTTCTTGAAGCACAGTTTAGTTTTTCAACACACTTAAAATGGATGGTGGGAAGTTTCTGGCTAGTAGATTCTGTGTTGGGGCTTCCTCGTGGACCATTTCTATCAACAACTTTGTTTCCTCCATATGGGAGCCATATCTCCTTGTTTCCTTTTCTGTCTTATGGTTTTGTTATTGTGGTTGAAAAAGGAACATTCTAGAAAATAATAAGTGGCATCTCTGAAAGAAGATTCTTCCCTTTCCACAGGTTTTGCTTTGTTCTTGTTTGGCTACTTTTCTGAATGAATTATGTCTACTCTCTGGTCACTGATGTCTCTGCTCGATTAATTTAGTGATGACAAATTAATCAAACAAATTAGTTTGAAGAGAGAATTCCCTTACTGGAAGCAATCTTTGCCAAGGGGCTCTGTGTGCAAGTTGGGGAATGCTTTTCGCACTCAGCCAGGCAGTTAGCAACTCTGCCTCAACCTTTGCTTCCTACTGGCTTAGAGCCCCAAGGTCATCCAGAGGTAATCGCTTCCAGATTTTGAAGGACTTTCCTGAGCCTGCGCACCACCATGCATGACCTTCTAGATTCTCAGACACACCTTAGAGCTTTTTAAAGCCTCCTGTGGATGTCTCGTTCTCCGGTTTTTATTTTATTTTATTCTATTGATTGTCCAACTTTTCCCCACTGCTTCAGGAAGCCACAATGCTCAGCAATCGCCTCTGACTGTTTTGGACAAACTCCTCTGAAGAAAAGGCTACACGTACGGAACGGGCTTCAAGTCAGGTAAAAACAAGGCTAGGCTTGTGAGTGGCATCTCCCAGGGAGCCTGGGACAGACCTCCATTCTGCCCTTTTGGGGCTGCTAATTTCCACCACAGTCACCTGCTGGTGGTGTTCAAGGGCACTGAGGCACAGGGGAGGGAAAATATGGGGTAAAGAAGTTAAAACGTTACAAAGTTTGTTGTTCTTCCCAGAATTTGGCCATTTTTCTGGAAATGGCTCCCGAGGTTGTTGTAAACCTTTCATTAATTTCCAGGGTTCTGAAAAAGTTAATTCTGACCATTTTTTGCTAGCAGTCTTATTGCTTTGATCAACGAGGGGGGTTTCAGAGGTCCTCACTGGTTCCTTGACATCACTGGGTAGAGTTAATATTAAAAAACATCATTTTATTTCACCCGATATATCCAAAATATTTTATTTGGACATACAATCAAGACAAAAATTGCTAATGGTATATTTTACATTTTTATATGATGTCTTCAAAATCCAGCGTATATATTGTTTACTAATAGAGTGTCTCAAGTTGGACTAGCTACGTTTCAAATGCTCCTTAGCTACATGTGGCTTATGGCACCATATTGAACAAAATAGACTTATATCATAGTCCTAAGGGTGTTGTTCAGTATGTTCCATTAGGCTTGATCAATACATATTTTTTTAATTTGTTTAAGTTTACATTCAAGTTAGTTAGCATATAGTGCAAGAATGATTTCAGGAGTAGATTCCTTAGTGCCCCTTACCCGTTTAGCCCATCCCCCCTCCCCCAACCCCTTCAGTAACCCTCAGTTTGTTCTTTATATTTGAGAGTCTCTTATATTTTGTCCCCCTTTCCTGTTTTTATATTATTTTTTATGTTTGAAATATTAAAGGGACAATGTAGAGAATGATCAGTTAATTAGCCTGTAGGTGGTCATGTTATATAAATGTTCAATGGCAGAAATTCTTTGGGGGCAGCCTGTATGTGGGTTGTGAAGCATGTGTATTTTTAGTTTTTCAACCTGGAAATGGAGAGAGAAAGCAGAACACAAACAAACAGACACAAACAACAACAACAACAGGGAAGTCACTCACAGTAAAATATTAGGACGAGTTAGTGCAGTAAATTGGATTATTTTTAGAAATACTCGGTCCTTCCCCTTCCCCTACAAGAAGGGGTTTACCTCTCTGGTCTGCCGATGCTGGCTTAGTCACGTGAGTGGAGATGTTAGCCTTCGTGACACAGAAGAAACCTGAAGACTGTTTGCACAGTTGGGCTCCAATGCCTCGGACAACGTGCTGGAGCAGGAGTTGGATGTCAGACACGTGGCGCAGAGCCGCCCCCGCCAACTCATCCCAGTGGAAGCCCGACCGATGTTAGTTCACTCCCCTGAGTGCACAGATGCAGGAGATATCAACACCCGTTATATCGGATGCTGAAATATGGTGGGTGGTTGTTACGCAGCATTACTGTGGCAATAGCTAGCTGATACAACCGCCCACTGAAGATCAGCAGAATAAAAGGCATGCTCTGAAATGATACCGTAAGTCAGTGAGCAAACAGGCAAGTCAGCTTTTGCTGTGGCAACAAACAATTCCCTTAAACAGTCAGCATTCCATTACTTCCCCCAGGGTCTGCAGGTAGGATATTGGTTTTCTACTGCAGCCGCGGGTCAGCGGAGACCCGATTCTCAAGCCCTTCCAGGCTGAAAGAAGAACCATCCAGCTGGGATACACGGTTCCCACGCAGACAGGAGGCACGTGTAGAGTGAGCCGACACAAGCAAGCGTGTTCAGGTGTTCACTCGGGCAAATCCGCATCCATTCGCACTGTGGAAAGCTAACGCCAGGCCCTCAGCCCGTCGCTTGTGAGACCAGGATGTACGTCTTCCTGGGCAAGGGGAGTACACGTTTCCTGAGCAACAGCACAATAGTCTCCCACCTAAAGTTGTGCAGCCGTTGGGGCGCCTGGGTGGCTCAGTCAATTGAGCGTCCGACTTCGGCTCAGGTCATGATCTCACGGTTCGGGCCCCGCATCCGGCTCTGTGCCGACAGCTCAGAGCCTGGAGCCTGCTTCCGATTCTGTGTCTCCCTCTCTCTCTGCCCCCCCACCCCCCACACGTGCTCTGTCTCTCTCTGCCTCTCAAAAATAAAGAAAACTAATAAAAGAAAATTTTAAATTCGTGCTGCTGTTAATCTGAGAACATTTCATGAACAGTGCGATTCCTGTCAACAATACATGGTCAGAAACATGACATGAGAATGGCAACGGGTCTCCGTATCAAACCAACACTGTTTTCTAGAAGCTTCACTAAGGCCCGTTTAGTCCCAGAAATGCTCTGTCGGGGGATGAGCAAAGAGCAGAGCTGGGGACAAACAGGATGAGTCACCAAGCTGTCCCATATCCTAGTGCATCTGGAGGAAGACGAGTGCTTTCTGATTTATAACAGGAACACGTGGTCAGGGCCAACCGCCTGTCTTCTCAGCCCCCAAGAGCCACTGTCAGCTCGCTGTGCGTCTGGTGGCTCCTTCTGCAGGGTTCCTGGAAGGATGATATCAGCTGGGTGCGGGCGCTTCCCGCCAGAGCAGGTGCTGGCCTGCATGTGGGTGGGGGGCGTCGGCCCCGCAGCCTGCCTGCCATTCGTCTGTGCCGGGGACCCAGCACAGCGTGTGGGAAGGGAGTTGCACAGGGTGGGCTAGGAGAGCGCACAGACACCCCACGGATGTGATTCGGGAGTCATCCGGCCCGCCTCCTGCCTGTGCGGCCGCCTCGAGCTTGGGTTTACCCTTTTTCCAGCAGCAATTTCCCCTGTTCTTATTTTGCATTTTACATTGTACTCGGGGTGCGGTGATACGGAAAGCTCATGTGAATACAGGACACAACCTGAACACCGTGTCCCGAATCAGGATATGCAGACTGCCTTCCGGTCACAGGAGAGTGTTCTCAGTAAGAGAAAGAAGTAATTTGACAAAGGACTCCAGATTCCTCCTTCCATTTCCAGGCCGGCCAGGGTAGCACCTCTGTTTTAATTATCCAAAGGCTGCACCCCAACATCCCTCTAGGATTCACGAGACGGCTGAACGTGTGCACCTTGGTCCAGAAGCTCCTGTCATGCCCGGCAGTGACTCGACTGCCTCCCGTCACCATTTTAAGACACAGACCTTTGAATACAATGTCTGAAATGATATATGTTTGCATTGTCTTGATAACGAATTTATTTATTTTAAAAAAATTAACGTTTATTTATTTTTGAGACAGAGAGAGACAGAGCATGAACGGAGGGGTCAGAGAGAGGGAGACACAGAATCTGAAACAGGCTCCAGGCTCCGAGCTGTCAGCACAGAGCCCGACGTGGGGCTCGAACTCACAACCGCTGAGATCATGACCTGAGGTCATGAGTCAGACACGTAACGACCGAGCTGCCCAGGCGCCCCACTAACGAATTGAACTGTGGGTGCGTTTATTTAGAATGAAGTGAAGTGTCCCTCACACAGTGACATTTCTGTGTTGCTTCTTTATGACACAGCTTTTCCTCGGAGGCACATTCCGCGAAATGTGTTGCGATGTGGAAAGCTGGTGTGAGCCTTGTCTCAGGGCGCGTGTCCTAACGCCTTGTGAATGAAACAGGAAACGGAGAGAACTTGGGTTCGACGTTCACCTGTGGTTTTCACGTTATTATGGTAAAAGCACTTCGCAGGAGGTCCACTCTCTTAACAGACTTTTAAGCACAGCCTTGTTGGCCACAGGCAACTCCCCAGACTCGTTCATTCTGCACAACTCAAACTTTATCCCTTGAACAGCAACCCACCCCCTCCCCTGGCGCGACCCCCCCCCACCCCCACTCTGTGTCCCTGAACTGGACGACTCTGGGGCCCTCATGTCAGTGGAACCACGGCATGTTTGTCCTTCTGTGTCTCCTTGTTTTGCTTAGCACGGTGTCCTCTGGGCTCACCCCTGCCGTTCCATGTGGTAAGGTTTCGTTCCTTAAGGCCAAATAATATTCCACCGCAAGTATCTCAATCTCTCTCTCTCTCTCTCTCTCTCTCTTTTAATCTGAAGCCAAAATGTAGAAATGACCTAAACATGTACCCACAGATGAATGGATTACAGATTATATTCACTAATGCAGGAATTTTCCTTGGAACCCCGGATGGGGTATTGCTTTCAGTAGGAATGAAACACAAGAATCCCAGGGGTGCCCGGGGGGCTCAGTCAGTTGGGCATCCGACTTCGGCTCAGGTCATGATCTTGCAGTTGATGAGTTCAAGCCCCACATGGAGCTCTGTGCTGACAGCTCGGAGCCTGGAGCCTGCTTCGGATTCTGTGTCTCCCTCTCTCTCTGCCCTTCCGCCCCCCCTTCTCTCTCTCTCTCTCAAAAATAAATAAACATTAAAAACAAAAACAAAAACAAGAATCCCAAATTCCAAGGAACCGGGTTCCTGAAAGCCGGGGCCCCCTCCTCAGCTCGCTCCTGCTCCGTGAGGGCCTCTGAAGCCCTGACCCAGTCTGGGCTACTCAAGACGTGAGTCAGTCACCCATGAGCACACCTGCTCCTTCTGGACTCAAGTCAGGAAACATTGGACACCCCCGTGGGGATCTGTATTTATAGGAAACGAAAGCCATCAGAACAGAACAGTTGTTTAGCAACATAACACGGGTCTCCTAGAAAACAAATTTAGAAGCAGCATTCGCCAGCCCTCTCTCCCTCCTGCAGTCAGAAGAGCCTTGTTCCCAGTCAACACAACAAACATTTCCGAGGGCATGATACTCAGGGCGTTATTTTTCTCTAGTTGGCCTGTGAGCAGGCGCGTGTCCCCACGGGGCCGTCGCGGGGAATGGCATCTGACCGTGGCCGTGTCGGTCAGGGATGCCCCTGGCTTTCTTCTCTTCCTAATTCAGCTTCCGTGACTTTGTACATACCCAAGACCCTGCTGCCCTGGGACGTTTCCAGACGTGATCCTCAGCCTCAACCTGTGTATTTGGGAGTATTTTATAATCCTAGTGACGGGGTTCTTGAGCAAACGGCTGAGAAAGGATTCTTGAGATGTCCTTGGTGCAAAAAGGTGGTTTTATTAAAGCACAGGGACGGGACCTGTGGGCAGGAAGGGCTGCACTGGGGTTGTGGTCTCGCTCTGTGGGTTTCAGGTGTGCGTCAGCGGGCTGAGGGCTGGAAGGAGATTTCATTTCTGTTATATTTCTCTTGCCTTTGCTTTGCTCATCACCAGTAGCTGACTAGCCGTAGCCATTAAGTGTGGGCACAGACACCCGAGTCCAAACCCATCTCGTCTTCCAGTTCCTTGAACCGGCTCCTTGCTCTGCGGCTCGGCGAACCTCACCCCTGTCCACGTCAGCTGGAGTCTCCTCATTGCCCCCTCCCTCTCCTCCCGCACGCACACCCTCGCACTCTCTTGGAAACTGCCGCCCACCCCTGCTTTGGGGAAGAAGCCTCTGGGCCCCACCCAAATCTTCAAATCTTCGAGATGCTGGGCTTTTTGGCCTGCAGGGGTTCCCCAGAGCCCAGCCAGAGGTGCCTCTGCCCTCCCTAGGGGAGCCCGGGGCTCTGCCAACACCAGGCTCCGTCCGTCCCCCTCCGAGGGTGAGTGTGTGCTCTTCCTCCTACCCCACCTCCCCGCAGGATTCGCTCCCATTGGCCCCGTGGCCAGGGGCACCGCGATTTACCTTCCCTCCTCTTCAACATATCCAGCCCCTGACCTCTGTTCTCCGCACCACCTTCCCTTCCCTCGGCGTCACGAAATGCAAAGGGCTCCACACGCTGCCTCTAAACCCTCCCATTTTTAGGACTCAACCCTGAGTGTCTCACTCGTTCAGCTGTGCCCTCCTGGCATCGTTCATTCACCTCCACTCAATGCCTTCTGACTTCAGGCTAACACTCCCCTCCCTTCCTAGACTGGAGGCTCCCTGAAGGCCAGCCCCTCGAATCTTGTCCTTCGCGCCCAGCAGGACGTGGCACATGATAAGTGACACAGAGCTCTTGGATAAATGACCAAATCCCTAACACCAAACACCCACTGAAGCAGGGATTCACATCTCTCTCAGGATCTGCAAATATTCGTCCTAGCCACTCTCTTTACCTTACCCTGGTTATTTTCACTGGAATCAGATAGAAATCTGGACCTCGAGAGGCAGCAACCACCAAACTCGTATGTATTTTTAATATCGTCCCTTTATTTCCTACAGGTGCATCGCTAAGTGATCCGTACGTGTCACGGCTCTCGCCGGAGCTGAGGGTCTTGCATTGTCCCGCGGCGTTGGCCCCAGCCGGCCCACTTCACCACTGTAGCAGCGAATGGACCTCTGTGAACACCCTCAGACTGCAGCTGTGCTCAGGACTCAGAGGCATCATGACAGAAACCCAGAAAGCAAGCGTCATTTCAAGTGAAATCAGGGTTTCTGGCAAAGGATTTGAAAACATTCCATGGTCTTACCACCTGCTGCCCGTGCGGGACCCAGACATTTGAAGTCCCTCGTCCATTACCAGCTGCTCAATCCCCAAGTGCTGAAGAGATGGACAGACAGTCTTCCATTTCTATAAAGGAAATGTCCATGAGAACCTTCCACGAATGAAGGGCTCTGGGGTTTAGGGAAGAGTATTCTGAAGATACGCTCATCACGTTCTTTTGCTACCAATTCCCAGATCTTGTAAACAATGAAAACGAAAGCTCTCTGTAAATTTCCCACTCTTCGAAAATTGAGAATACAACTCAGCGGGGCGCCTGGGTGGCTCAGTCGGTTAAGCGTCCGACTTCGGCTCAGGTCATGATCTCACGGCTCATGGGTTCGAGCCCCGCGTCAGGCTCTGTGCTGACAGCTCAGAGCCTGGAGCCTGCTTCGGATTCTGTGTCTCCCCCTCTTTCTCTGTCCCTCCCCCACTCAGGCTGTCTCTCTCTCTCTCAAAATAAATAAACATTAAAAAAATAAAAAAGAATACAACTCAGTGTCCTTGCTCCTTGTGTCTTGATGGACCACGGATTTAGGACGGAACCTCGGAGGCATGTGATATGGTGTCTGTGCTCACAAAGTCTGTGCTGGGGGCCACCTGGGCTGGCGTGTGGGCACAGGCCTCCGAGGGAGTGCGGGCTGCCAGCTGCTGAAGGCATTTCACTCTTCTGCCAACAAATACATTTGTTTTTAATGTTTATTTAGTTTTGAGAGAGAAACAGAGCACGAGCAGGGGAGGGGCAGAGGGAGAGGGAGACACAGAATCCGCAGCAGGCTCCAGGCTCCGAGCCGTCAGCACAGAGCCCGACGTGGGGCCGGAACCCACGAATCACGAGATGGGAATGTCAGGCTGAAGTCTGGTCTGAGGATCCTTCCTTTGGGGGTAGGTGTGGGGGGTCCCTGCGATGTCTGGAAAGAACTTGGTGGGAACGGAGAATTGCCCTCCCAGAGCCATGCAGGGCTGCCCGTGCACACAAAGACGCTTCCTGACAACTCAGGCTGATGTGCGTTTGTTCTAGAACGGAGCTGTTTAGTTGCCGATATTTCAATCCATTCGTTTATGAAGCCGACACACATTCCCTGTATTTTTGGCCTTGTTTTGTGAGTAACATCTTTCAAGACGCCTGTGCCCTGGATATTCTGAGAAGCCGATTCTGGTAAAATTATCTTTAGCTCCACAAACAGTGCCGGTTTCGTTATCTTCTGTGTCTCTGCAGGGCAGGCTCTTGGCACGCTTATCTGGGATCTGTAAAAAAAATTCAGATTGTGGGTTTTCAAAAGAAGTGGTGGGCAATATCACTCCCTTCTAGATGCTTTATTAAACAATGGAAGGAAAGGGCTCCGTCGTTCAATGGATGCCGCGTTACTCTTTTGGAAACTCACATAAAGTCACCTATTTTAACTCCATGGAAGCTGGTGTTTCTCAAACCTGCCTGGCCACGGCTCCCTTTTCTTATGTACCATCCGTGGGCATCACTGATAACAGGGGAAGGTACTTTGAGAAACTGCTCATCCAGACCCACTCACCAGAAGGACCCTCTTGGATTTCTATCTCCTCCCTGTCCTCTGGCAGAGGCCACAGCAAAACCGTCTCGGGTGGGCATGAAGATCCCCCATTGTCTCATTGTGCCCCCGAGACTGGGTGCAGCCATGACCCCCCCGGCTTTGGCTAATTTGATCCAGAGTGAGACACGGCATGTCTTAAAAATGAATACATTTAGGGGCGCCTGGGTGCCTCGGCTGGTTAAGCATCTGACTTCAGCGCAGGTCACGATCTCGCGATTCGTGGGTCCGGGCCCCGCGTCGGGCTCTGTGCTGACAGCTCGGAGCCTGGAGCCTGCTTCCGATTCTCTGTCTCCCTCTCCCTCTGCGCCTCCCCTGCTCGTGCTCTGTTTCTCTCTCAAAACTAAATAAACATTAAAAACAAATGTATTTATTGGCAGAAGAGTGAAATGACAGACAGGTAAGTCTGCCTTGCATCTGTCCCCTTAACACATCGCCAGTTGAATGCAAAATCTCTTGCTAGGGAATGCACACTTAATCACGACCACAGAAATCACTTTCAGGGTCTTCTCAGGATTTGGACTAATTTCCAAAGGCAAGGGAGGGTTACTTTCAGGAATTTCCATTCTTTGTAAAGGTGAGACAGATTTCCAATATGCATTCAGTATTTTCCTAGCCATTGTATTCAGTGCCCTGGGTCTTAGAACCCGCATGGATAACATAAGTGACAAACCTTTGAGGGTGTGCATGAGTGGCCAGGTGGAAGGCCTTCGTGCTAAGTCATGCAGCTGGAAACAAGAGAACTCGATGATGGGAATGTCTGTTTCTACCCCGAGTTTGGACGCGCCACATGGGAGGCCGCGAGACGAATGCGCTCTGCTTGGCTGTAAGGGGTTTCGTGCTATTGAACTACCTTGCACTAACGGGTCCGGCATCCTGAGTACGGCCGAGAGACGCAGGAGTCCTCTTCTCTAAACTTGCTTCTGCAGATGACCGTGACCTTGAGTGTTACTTCATCTGAACGCACCGGGACGGTGGAATACTCTTAGAGGCAGGTCAGAGGACATGGTATGTGACTAACCAGTAAGAGAGGACTCACAGGAGATGTGCTGGACTTCACCTGCCGCCCTGGACCCTTTTCTCTCTGGGTGTTAGGAGGCTCCCGCGCCGTCTGGTGCCCTGTCAGGTGTGGCCGAGGGGAGGGACTGGGAGGAGCTCTGACGGCTGGAGCCAAGTTGCAGCGGCTTGGTCGCTGTGGGCTGGCCGTGTCCCGCTCTTGAAGGCCACCGGCAGGTCAGGTGGGTTGCTTCTACCAACCACCCTCTCTGGGGGCCCGGGTGACGTTAATTATTCCTCGCTGCTGCCTCGCCAGGCTGGAGCTGTGAGCCCCGGCACCCACCCTGCTGCTCTGTGGCAAGTGTCTTTAATTACTGTTTGAGGATGGCATCCTTTCCCCGCCTGGACTCTACTAGGCACACACAGTAAACCCCCTTTCCTCTGACACTCTACCCATTGTTTCCTTTGTCACCTGACGCAGAGACTTGAATGGTTTCCGGCATTGACCATCCATCATCTCGAGTCTACGCCATGCTTCTGTGAGTCCGGATGCGCGTGTGCATCATGCGTACATGCGAGAGCGAGAAAGAGGGAGGGGGCAAGGAGAGACAGAGACAGAGAGAAATTTCTGCATACATATTCACGTACACCGCCCACGGCAGCTGATAAAAAAGTGGGTAGAGAGACGTTGACGGATCAAAGAGGAAATGTAACACGTCACTAAATCTGCCTCATCCCAGGTAATTATTACCTGTTAGTTGCATTTCAACCAAGCCAGTGACGCCTCCCTCAGTCCAGTGAGAACGCTGGACGAGCAAACGTAAGATAGTGATGGGAGCGCTCACAGTAAGAGAGTGACGCGCGTCTCGTTGAATAAAGACGTCACTGTAGGAAGAACACACCCAGTCGATCTTAAGCATCTTCCTTGATTTGACAAACGTTTACAGTTCCTCTAGGGAATGAACAAAGTGAGGAGCTGGAAATCACTGAGCGTGACTTTTGCTTCTTGTCATACAGTCTAGAGAATCACGAGCTCGGCGGTGAGGCCGGCGGGCACACCCACAGCGTTCTGGACGTCTGTCTGTGTGTGCAGTGTGCAGCGATGCAGCGTGCAGGGAACATGGGTTCTAAATCATCTGTCATATCACTTAATGAGTGCAGAGAAAATAAGAAAACTCTTGAGATGGTCTCAACTGGAAATGGGGAAAGAGGCCTTTAGGATGAACAGTTTCCATTGCTTGACTGTCTCCAGCCAGCCAGTCTTGGATATTTGCCCCTGTTTCCATACGTCACTGCAAAGCCTCCAGCCTGCCTTCTTTGCCACACTGCAAAGGAGATTGGACAACTGGTCCCCCTACTTGACTACAGAAACGCCTTGAGGTCACAACCCACGTTTGTCGCGTTTTTCCACTTACCGGTTTCCTGGAACAGAATGTGCACCCGTGGTTTCTTGTGCAAGGGTAGCTCAAGTCAGTGGCTCAAGATGTGGTCTGAACTGTGAGAGTGGCCCAGAGTATTCTAGAAACGAGTTCCTCATAGCTTGGGTGTTTGAAGCCTGGTGAAATGTATCCCCTATTCATTCCATGAGTTGGCCATTTGTTGGCCCTAGGATACTACCTGCCTGTTCGCTCAGCCAGGGCTGTCCCGGGGCTCCCATTCATTCTGTCCATCCATCATATCCCAGCGGAGACTAAGAGGTGGTGAGGGGCCATAGCTTCAGTGACAGGGTGAAGGTGACTTTGCTGCTAGCCATGACTCAGACCCTGGTGATGTGCTGTAAGGAAGAAGCGAGGACAGAAGACCAGGGCTGGCCACGCCTCCTGGTAGAAAGAAAGATTGGCACATCACAAACGCCAGACATTTGGCCTACCACTTACCACTGCCCTGGATTCTGGGGAATACACATCACAGAGAACACAGCAGGAAAGGCATGCGTTGAAGCATGAGCAGATCATGTCTGCTCACCCAGTCAGCTGGGCTGGCATTCCCAGGGACGTCATGGCCTCCAATGGAAGAGCGGAGGACTCAGTCTGGAAGCATTACCACACACCCCGCCTTTGCCTCCCACACGGGCTCTGCCCGAGACCCCACCTACTCACTCTAAACCAACACAGCCTGGTGTTTAAAAAGAAGCCATCATCCGAATGCTGACCCACATGGTCCTAACGTGCTAGTGCTATGCATTCCAGATGCTCTGCAGCGTGGTGACCTCAGGCGTCAGCTGGGTCCGGCCTTCTGGTAGTTGGCGGCCTCCCCAGCTCCGTAAACTCTCAACTATGATCCAGAGACACCAGGGTCAGAATCACATCCTCGGCCTCTCCTCTTAGTGGGTCCCGTACTTCTACTCCAACTGCGAGCAGCTCCTTCCTTAAGGACACTGCTTTCCCTTTGGACAACTTAAATGGTGGCTTTGCCTTATCGTCCTTTACCTCGGGCTTGGATGTGGACAGGGTGTCCACTTGTTCTTCATCGTGACTTCATGACCACCATCCCTCCTTCCTCACTAACGCCCCAACTTTGAAGCCCATGTCCAAGACCATGGCCCCTTCTGCTCTTCAGGGAATTATTCGAGTGTTCCCCGTTATTCCTTTGGGGGGTGCAGCTGGCTTTCCGTCTTCTAGCCCTCCCTCCGTCACCACAGTTGATGACCTCAGGATTCACGCAAACCATAGCGTCGTGTGCCGGGGCCCTTCCTTTCCTCCTCAACCTGGCAATACTCTTTCCTACCATATCACCTCGGAAATGCCTGACCACCATTATATTCTAGATACAGAATCTAGATCTATATCAACAGCAACGTTACCTTCAGAATCTCAGCTGCGAACATCTTACTCTCTGACCAGAACCTGCTGGTGTTCCAGGCCACTTCCTCTAGTTGGGCCACTGCAAAATGTCTTCCTCCACGGAGCCCTCTGAGCCATGCACCAACACACCCCCATTTTCCTGATCATATACCCACTTGCCTCCTTTCTGACTTAGATATCTTGTTCCCACACGGTAATCACTCCCTTATAGACAATCTCAACATTCTTGCCCCTTTCTGCCTGTGGTATTCTTGCCCTTGAAATCTCCAGCTTTGGCCAAACACTCTGCTCCTTCTGTGACAGGACCCACCCATGCACGCAAAACACACAGCCATGAAGTTCAGCCATGCTTTACCTGCAGCTTATCCAGCATAAGGTGGACACAGCCTGTCTGGCCAGGCTGCCAGCAACTCTTCATCAATCTTTACTCTCTCTGTGAGACAACTGATCATCTTGCTCCCCAAATCCCCAAGGCTGTGCCCCCTGCTCTCTCGAAGCTCATTTCTTCTCCCTCTAAAAAAATTAAGTGCAATCATGTCTCCCTTTGGGCACAAGAAAATGCTGTGCTATATCCCATCCAATCAATTAATATAGACCCTGGAGCCCCTGGGGCTCTTTCCACTCTTCCAACTATTCTCCCATTTATCACCATAAGATTATGGAAAAATAAAGGTGAAAAAGTTGTCTTTTCTTGCATTCTCTACAATACCTTTTCTTTTTTAAAAAAATTATCATCGCATTACAATTGTTAAGTTCACAAACAAAGCAATCCCCACACCGTGAACCCCCGAGCAACACAAAGAACGTTAAGTGTCTTTGCTACTCTCTCAATCTCCTATTCCTTATAATTAGATGGTATTTTTACTTTACCTTTTCATTAAAAAAACCCAAAATGTTAGTTTTTTAACTGTAATGAGCTAAAGAGATTTTATAAGAGATTTTATATAGGTTCACTAGTATTTCTAGTATTTCTCACGTTCTGCCCATCATATTTTTAAGGAAAGGCTTTTCAATGGTAAATCCTTTGTTTTTGTATTTTGGGAAATATCTGGGCTTCACCCACATTGTTGAATGATATTTTAGCTGGGTACAGGGTCGACACTCTGTGCTGCATTTCTGGGTGACTGCTGACCCTGGGAGAGAAATTCTGCACAGAGAGGCAGGAGGATTTTCTGAGATTTGAGCCCAGAGAGTTCCTTCCAGTCATGGATCAGGTAAGCAGCTCTGCCTTTTGAGAGTACTGGAAATCAAATTGACCCTTTTGCAACATGAATTATATCATTTCTTTACTATTCCATTCTGTGTCTATGATATAAAATCCTTCCAATTTTCATTCTAGACCTTTCTCCAGAGTGGATCTTATTCCCAGTTATCACTGGCTCATCTGCATGTAGATTTGCTTATTCTAGTGCCTTCATAGGTGGGGGTTCCAATTACCAGGTCAATGTCAATGAGGAGTGTGTATGTAAGGAAACTATGTCAGCAGAGGGGCATCACAATTGTCCTTAAAAGAATCCAAACCACTCTCCAATTCTTCCTGGATTTCTCCTTATCAAGATAAGTTTCTTCCTCTAGTGTGTGTACAGAAGCCACTGATTTCTCTTGTCTTTTCTTGATGCATTTTCTTTCCTCCTACTCAATGCTTCCCTTCTGGTTATGCTCCTACCCAAAGTCCAGAATCCTAGATTAGAAGTTGTGATTTTAAGACTGACATTATTTCACTGTCTTCTGGCATCTATTGTTTCTAATGAGAAATATGGCACCAAATTATCAGCCTTTTGTGAGTCTGTCTTCTCCAGTAACTTTACAATTGTACTTTCATCTTTGAAGATCTTTGGTTTCCATCCAATGTGAATAGGTTAATTTTTACTCAACTCTTTAGTGGAGACCTTAGTTAGTTCTTCCTACAATCTGAAAACTCCACAGTGGATTTTTTAACTGGAAGTGATATCTTCATTTGTGTTCTCTCTCTGTAGTCTGTCCTAAGCAGGGATCTCCCAGTTCTCTCTTCAGATTTACCCCATTTTCATTCTCTCAAAGACAGAAAGGGTAGGGTAATGTTTACCTTATCTATAAAGAGCTTTTAAAAATTCCAATGGCTGTAGTTGCTATTTCTAGTATTTCAAAGTGGTTATTTTTTATGTCCATGTGTACCTAGTGCTTTCCTTCATAATTACTTATTTTTTTTAGTGCAGACCCAACGTTATTTTCTCTCTCCAGAGATATTAATGTATTTATGTTAAGCCATCCCAGTACTGCAAAGTCAGGAGGGAACGCTTAATTGCTGGGTACTCTTGGGCAGTCTTCAATGCTGCTGGGGGCTCAGAATTTTAGTTTGCAAATTCATATTGAATAGGAAGCCTTAATTCGTTCTCTGTTGTGGTTGTTTTACCAATTTTGCGGTCGATCTCACTGCCCCTTACCATGGCCTGACAGAGGCGAAGATCGGCAGGCAGATTGAAACAGCTCCACTCAAACACCTGTCCTGCGGCACAGGTGAAGATGAAAATGGAACGTGAGGGTCTTTGCTGCCGGTGACAGGGTGCTTTGTCCCTGGTGCGGGTCACTGTTGTCATTGTCCATGTAACTAGTAAGCTGCGAGCTACAAAAAACAATTTGTGTAAAAAGAGGTTGCCTTGCTCGCTATGGAAGGGCTCCTGCTGGTTAACGTGGAAGGTTTTTTCCTGTTGCAGAGAGGTATAGGGATTCAAAAATAGAACGCATTCAGTTTCAAATTGTCCTGAATGCTCTAAAAACATCCCCTTTAAAATGTTGTCAGGTGTGCATTTGGGAGCAAACAATAAACAACACCTAGAAAGGCGGACGTTTCCCAGGAAATTAAAGTTGACATCACTTGTCTGTTATCAGTTGCTATTTATGTCAGATTACAAGTCTGTTCTTGTTTGTCTGTGATTGAATAACCACCCCCAATCCAGCTGTTCTGTCGCCCCGGCCCAATGCCAGAAGGCTGCCTCGCAGATGCCTTTCCATGCCACCACCGGGTAGCCTCCCCTGGTGTGGCCCTTCTCTTGCATCCCGGGCCCCTCCAGGCCACGGGGTGCCTGCATTTGCTCGTTCCTCGGGATTGATCATCTGGAAATATCGATCACCTTTCAAACCTGCACCTGTGAGCTGGATAGGACCCGGGCTGAGTTCTTTCTGCACTTACAAGAGTCTATGGTGGACAAGGGTAGTGTATGCATCTTGACACAATCTTTGCTCACACAGGTGCTAATGCCAGTGCCTTGCAAACTCCGGGCAAAGAGCACAGAGGCCACTCCTCTCCAGGTTGGGTATTTCATTGAAGCGCTGAAGACACTGTCTTTAAATCCCTCCCCCAAATCACCTCGAAGCCCTCTCTCCACTCTGGTCCTAGACATTGCTCAGTCCAATGGTTCCAAATATGCATTCAATTAGCCGGGCGCGAGAGAGAAACCAAGTCACCTCTACCTTCTTGACTGCCTGTCCTGTGCGTTTTCAGGTAGCTGGGCCGTTCTTCCACAAGCTAGTGCCCTTGCCCTGTGCGGTCCAGCAGGAGGGTGCACCCCTGTCCTTCCCACCCTCTGTCACCCCCCTCCTTCTCCCAGGCTCTCAGCCTTCTCACCCGTGTGCCTTCTGGCCTTCTTGCCGGAGGCGGAACCCCACCAGCTAGCACCATGGAGCCCCTCTCCCTGCTCCTCACCTACTGGCTGTGGTGGCGGATGAGCCGCTGTCCCCTCCCAGGGCTAAGACGCATCCCGCGCACCTCTGTTCTGCTTGCTCTCCGCACCTGTGCGTTTGGTGGGTCTAAATCCTCAGCTTCCCATGAGGGACTTGGCTCAAGCAATGGCCTCCTCTTTCCCCACATCACTGAGCCTCTGTCCTCTGCTGTTTAAATATCACTCATCTCGAGGACAAGCTCTCTCGGGCTTCCTTCTCTGCAGTCACTGCCAACCGCCTGTCCGGTGTCTCTACGTGTGCGCCTCGGGTGTCTGCAAAGAGCAGAGCTCTGATCTCCGCCCGTCCCCACCATTTTCTTCCCAGTCTTGCCCTCTGCACCACCGGACAGCTCCTCGGCCCTGCCAGAAGCTTGACGCCGTCCTTGGTTCCTACGTTCGCCTCACCCCCCACCTCCCTGTTCAACTCATCAGCAGGTATTTTCTGCTCCAACTCCAAAGGGTGTCCCTGCTCTCCCCCCCGTCTCCACTCCCGCGTTCAAATCCAGCCACATGCCTCCTGCCGGGACTTCCTCAGTTCCTGTCCCCTGTCATCTCCCTGTTGTCTCTGTTGCTTTTTACCATTTTGTTCAGAACACTACAAGGGCCGGGATGCCCAGGGTCAAGGACTGGTGCAGACCACGTGTACACAGGCCGGGGGGAAGCAAACAGGCAAAAAAGCGAACACATAGCTTACGGGCCTCTGGCTTGTCCGAGCTGCCTTGCACGCCCTTGCTTGAAAAAGCTAGGGAAGGAGGGATACCCAGGGTCGCTGGAGCTCTTGGGTGTTCTCCCTGGCTGCAACATCCTGGCTCGGTGTCTGTCCCACCTCTGCTCAGTCAAGGTAGTGAAAAGGTAACTATAGTGACCTTTCCTTCCCCCTGTTTACACTGATGGTTGGCTTTCTGGAAGTGAATCCTAGAAAGCATGTGAGCTTTTGACACTGCAAAGAATAGGCTCAAATCCCAGCTCCCCCATTATCCCCCGAGTTTCTTGGGAATTCAATTCTTTATACCCTGGAGGTTATGAGTTTTCTAGAGGAATACTAGGGGGGTGACTGCCTAGCACACAGAACCCCGAGCTCCTACCTGCCTTTCCAAGGAGAATCTCTATTTTTGTCTAGACTAAATATGGGGGTTCTGCCTAATTAAAAAAATAAATTTGTCGGTGAGCCTGGGTGGCTCAGTCGGTTGAACATCCGACTTCAGCTCAGGTCACGATCTCGCGGTTCGTGGGTTCGAGCCCCGCGTCGGGTTCTGTGCTGACAGCTCAGAGCCTGGAGCCTGGTTCTGATTCTGTGTCTCTGTCTCTCTCTGCCCCTCCCCCATTCACGGTCTGTCTTACTCTCTCAAATTAAATAAATGTAAAAAAAAAATAAAGAAGAAATAAACTTGTGTTGCTTTAAAACTACTCCATGTTACTTCAAAAACTACTTCTTTAAAGCCCAAATAATAAATATTAATAGTAGAAATTGTAGGCATGTTGGCAAACTTCTAGAGGAAGCATTTTAAGAAGGAAGGGATATAAGTTCAGAGATGACTCTTATTTCTTCGATGCATAATGAATAATGTGGTCCTGATATCACTAATATGAAATAACGCACAGTGATTGAAGATCGTGCACGTGGCCATCTAAGGAGCTGGCTGCTCTCTTGTTATAAGGGTGCTTTTTGGGTTGGGCTCTACACAGACTTGGAGAGGACATCTCCAGTGTAAGTGGTTTATTTGGAAGGTGACCCCAGGTAGACACACTGGGGGCTCAAGTGGAAAGTGAGGCAGGATGGGAGGGAAGAAGGAAGCCAGGGTTCCGTTCCTTTGGGGACCTCAGGGTGCTCAAAGTGATCCACCTCCGACAGAGAAGAGAGAGCACTCCCCCCCTCTTGCCCTCCGTCGTCCCTGACCGAGAGCTGCTCACAAGGCATCGGCTCCTTAGCTCAGCTGCTCCGCTCCACCTGAAGGTCAAGAGACCGCCTGAAGGTCAAGAGACCGTGTGCAGCGGCAGGAGCTGGTGGGACAGATGGCATGGGTCACGGACCATAGCCCCATTACGTGCAGTATGTTAGGATGGGGACTGTCTCATGTACGTGCACGCGGAGTGAGTGCAGGGTACGACCGTGCTGGGGCTTTGACGTCGGGTGGATTTAGGTTGGAATCTCCCCCATATTGCTACTAACAGAGCTAATTTAAGTTGGCTACTTAATTGCTCCTTAATGGCAAAAATAATACCCACGTGGTACTTAGGCAGTTTTAAGGAGTTAAGATTTAGAAGATTTGGAAAACCCCCGGCAGGTTCCTGACATGTGGTAGGACATCTGTCCGCATCAGGGCGTATTACAAGGAGTGAAATCGTTGTGTCTTATGGTGCGTCGCTCTTTGGAGGGGGTTGATGGTTCAGATGGTTTTCCAGAGGGGTGGAACCGGTTCCCGTAACCACCAGGGGGCGATGGGAGTTCAGCTGCCCCTTCTGGTCAATTTTGACTCTTTATATATATTTCAATCTTTCTGGTAGGTATATAGCAGTATATCGCACTGTGGTTTTACTTTTCATTTCCGGGCAGATAAATAAGTTTTACGGACCAGTTGAACATTCGCTTTTGTCACGTGCAATGCTTGTGACCTGCCTTTTCACTCTGTTAATCGACAAAAGGAATGGCCTAATTCGTAAATATCGTCCATCAAGCCTTTCCTTTATGCTTATTGCTTTTCCCGGGGTTCAAAAAAAATGTCTTTTCACGACAATACTGTGAACATAGTCCCCTAAATCATGTTATGTCACATTTCAGATTTAGATTTATAATCCAATGGACTTGATTGGTTGTTGTTTTGGTATGAGGGAGGGGTCAAGGGTCTTCTCTTTGCTTGTTTGTTTGCTTTCTATTCTGACTGTCATCCGATGCATCACGATTTCCTGAAAATAGTCCTTCGCTGAACTGGAGTCCCACGTTTACAGTAAATCAAGCTTCTCTATGTACACGGATGTTTTGTACCACCTGCTCTATTCCACTCATGTTCTTGGTTGCCTAATGCCAGCTTCTGTACCGACTTGATGTAGATGTTTCCATACATCTTAATATTTGAAGCTTTCCCACTTCGTTGTGTTTTAGTATTTCCTTGGTTATTCCTGGCAATACTTACATAAAACTTTGAAATCAGCTTGATGGTTTCTACTGAAATTACTCAATGCTATTTTCATGTGGATAGTGTTGAAGTTATGAATAGTTTTGCTCCCCTTACACTATTGAACCTACAAACCCATAAGCATGATATAGCACTCCATTTGTTCGAGTACATTCTATTTTCCATCATTAAAGCCTGACCTGGTAGATTGTGGTGACACAGTCATGCTTCATTTTATCTATTTGCTAGTTTATGATGGTTTATAATGCTACTTTACATTCTAATTTCTTGTTAACTTAGAGTAATGCAATTAATTTTTTATTGACCTTATATTCAGCATTCTTGCTAAGTACACTTACAAATTCTAACAATTTATTTGCATACTCACCTCTAATTTCTACACACCCAAGCATGTTGTCTGCAAATAAAATATTTCTTCTTTTGGGGGCGCCTGGGTGAGTCAATTAGTTGAGTGTCTGACTCTTGGTCTTGGCTCAGATCACGATCCCAGGGTGGTGGGATCGAGCCCTGTGTTGTGCTCGGCACAGAGCATGGAGCCTGCTTAAGATTCTCTCTCTCTCTCTCTCTCTCTCTCTCTCTCTCTCTCCCTCCACCTAGGCTCCTTTCCTGCTCATACTCTTTTTCTCTCTAAGGAAAAAAAAACAAAGAACAAACAAAAAATGTCTTCTTTTTGAATTATTTTATTTTATAAGATATATTTTATTCATAAATATATTTTTATTTGTAAAAACATTTTACCTCTTTTTCTTGTCATATTGCAGTGGTAAGATCTACAGGGATAATGCCAAATTGAAGTGAACTTTGTTTCTTTTGGAGCTGAAAGGAGTAAGATTTCCACTCTTTATAATTAAGCTTGATATTTCTTATAGGTATATAGAGATGCCGTCTACCAGGTTAGGGGCATTCCCTTCTATCACTAGCCTGCCAGGAAGTTTTGTTTTGTTTTGTTAATGATATATGGATGTTGAATTTGTCACATGCGTTTTCTGCATCTCAGATGATGGCGACGGTGATTTATCTCCGTCACCCCAGTAATGTGATGCTTCTACAGACTGAACAGCAGTGCTGAATCATCGTTACGATCTTAACATGACTCAACTCCTTATGGGTTCTTTTTTTAAAAATTATGTATTTATTTATTTTGAGAGAGAGAGAAAGAAAGCAGGGGAAAGGCAAAGAGACAGAGAGAAAGAGAAAGAGAGAGAGAAAGAGAGAGAGAATCCCAAGCAGGGTTCCTACTGTCAGCACAAAGCCTGACACAGGGCTCGATCTCACGACAGTGAGATCACGATCTGAGCTGAAATCAAGAGTTGGACGCTCAACCAGCTGAGCCACCCCGGTGCCCCAGGTTTCTATTATTTTTATACGTAAGTATATTTGGCTTACCATTTTTTTAATTTAAGGTTTTTGCCTTTATTTTATGAAGGGGATTGTTCTGTGATTTTCCTTTGTTATCATGTCTTTGTCAGACTTGGTATGTTATGTTGTCTTCATAAAAGAAAAACAGATGTAGTCTGTTGCTTTCTATCCTCTAGAAGAGGTTGAATACACTTGGCATCATTTATTCCTTTAATTTTTAGTACAATTCACAAGTAAGACTATCTAGGCCTGAAGTTTTATTTTTCTTGGGTAAAGGTTTTCAATTATTGATTCCATTTATTTCATAAATATAGGACGAGTCAGAGTTCTTATGTGTCTTGTGTTAATTTGGGCAGCTTAGATTTTCTAGGTAGTAGTCTATTTTTATCTACCTTTTCAAGTTCATTGGTATAGAGTTTGCATAAGACCCTCTTATTCTCTCTGACATGTAGGCAGGGTCTATAGCCGTATCCAAGTTTTTATTCCTGTTATTGGTGACTTGTGCATTTCTGTTCTTTCTTTCCAGAAATCAGTCTTGCCCCCTTTTGACTTTTGACTTTATTGATTCCAGTGTGTGTGTGTGTGTGTGTGTGTGTGTGTGGTTATTTCTCTTTCCTCCCTTCTATTACCTGCTGGTCTAATCTGATTTTCTCCTTATAACTTTTTGAGATAAATATCAAGTTCCTCGATTTTCAAGTTTTCTTCTTTTTCCACATACACATCTGTACAGCGTTGGCTGTAGATCACAAGATTTATGATGCCGTATCCTTATCATGACATCTTTCTGTTCGCTGCACCTGCGGCTTCTGGAGCACACGTCTCTCCCGGTGTGCTGATTCCAGCCCCGGCTACGGCGAGAGCTGGCGAGCCGACAGATGCCGCCCCTCCCCCTCGCCTATGAGCCATGTTGCCGTCTGTGTTCTGCCCAGATGTCCCCAGATCCTCCAGAGATTGCTTGGTCTGTACACAGATCCGGTCCCCAAGTCCAGGCCTCAAGCCCACTCAATCCACAGCCAGTTGTGGCTGGTGTGTGAGTATCTCAGCCTCCCTCCTTTTTGCTGGAGGAGCTAGAAGGCGTTCTCTGTGCGTGGGCGAAGCAGATGTTTTACTCTGTTGACTTTCTCAGCCGCCCTTCTGAATTGTCCCAGTCTGTCGCTTCTTCCTGGGACCCCTCCCAAATAAACTGTATATACCATGCTTTGTCTTCAGCTCTGCATTTTCAGTATTTTACAGTAGAACTATGGCCTTACTTAATATCCAAACATAAAAGAATTTATTACTTTTTTTTTAATTGGCTTCTAGCTTGATTTTACTGTGGTCAGAGAAAATTCCTTCTAAGATTGCTAACTGAAGCCATATTTAGGACTTCCCTATTCAACAATACATAGAATTAATATTTTTAAAAACACGTAATGGAGCTGATGTGGTATGTGGTGGTATTTTTGTTAAGTTTATTTATTTATTTTGAGGGAGAGAGAGAGAGAGAGAGAGAGTGAGCAGGGGAGGAGCAGAGAGAGGGAGAGGGAGAGAGAATCTCAAGTAGGTTCTGTGCTGTCAGCATAGAGCTAGATGTGGGGCTCAAACTCAGCAACTGTGAGATCACAACCTGAGCTGAAACCAAGAGCTGGACGCTTAACTGACTGAGCCCCCCAGACACCCCAGTGGTGGCATTTTTAGTGGATGGAGGAAAGGGATTATGGGTGAAAATAGTCAGGGGCAGCTTCTCTCTTGGACACTTTGTCATTTTGGTCCTCAAATGGGTCCCGCCACCTTTGCAGGCTCCGAGGTGCCTCTCACCCCCAAGAGGCCCTCACCTTTCGAAGGCTACATAAAGTGGGGACAGAGAAGGCTGCGTGCAAGGATGTTTTCATGCAAGCCTTCATCTGGAAGGTTCTGGAACCCAGCCACGGTTCAGCCACATTCACTGTCAAATTTACCGTCAACAACGCCAGTGGGCATCAGTCTGGGATGTCCTATGTCCACGTCCCTAAAAGAGCCTAGTGTGGCTCCTGGTGGCTTCACTAGGCAGCTGGAGGCAGGGAGGACTGGATACCTCACTTTCTCAGAGCAGAATGAAAATGCGGGAATAAAAGTACTAACACATCGTGTGTGTCCATTTCTTCCACGGTGTCTCTCTTGACTTACCACTGCAGTTTTCAATTTTGGATTTAACGTCACGCTAAGTAAAGAAAAGTTACAATTAAAAAAAAATTTTTTTTACGTTTATTTACTTTTGACAGAGAGAGAGAGAGAGAGAGACAGAGAGACAGAGAGAGACAGAGAGACAGAGCATGAGCAGGGGAGGGGCAGAGAGCGGGAGACACAGAATCCGAAACAGGCTCCAGGCTCTGAGCGGTCAGCACAGAGCCCGACTTGGGTCTCGAACTCACGAATCGTGAGATCATGACCTGAGCTGAAGTCGGACGCTCAGCCATCTGAGCCACCCGGGCACCCCAAAGTTACAATTTTAAGTTATTTGCACAGATTCTGCCATTCCTACTGCTCTGTGTTAGATAAGACGTGCCAGCGTCCCCTGGAAACACGAGAGCCTTCTGCTTCTGTCCAGAACGGCCGGAATCGTGCTTGCACGCCGAGCTTGCACACGTGCACCCCTGACTCTGACCCGGGCGGCGGGCCTGGCGTGCCCACGGTCAGCCCACCCGTGGCTTCCGAAGCCGCTGTTCTGGGTCATTCTGTCCTTCCCTCTCCTTCTGTGTGTCCTTCGCAGAGGAAAGGGTTGGCTAAGAGGGAGGAGGTAACAGATAAGAAGTTGCAGAACGGGACGCCTGGCTGACCGCGATCCCTGGAAAGCCACCGCCCGCCTTCCTGCACTCGAGGCAAGTTCTGGTTGGACCAGAGCATGTGTCGGCTTCCCCCCTTTACTCCGTGTAGACCGAACACGCTTAGCTTTATTCACTTTGCGTGTCTCTGAACTCTACCCATGCTGGGTCCACGGGAGCTCTGCCCCCACGGGACCTTGCAGGCTCCGAAAACGGGGTGGCAGGAAGGCAGACATTCACGTGGTGGCAATCTCTTCTGTTCACGAGCAGCTCCAGCGTCCCACGGACTTTGCTTACGAAACCCGAGTTCAAAGATGAGCTACCGGGGGTGTCGAGATGCTATGGCAGAGCATCAAGCCAAGGCCGGGGCTCTTCTGAGTGCGGGGCCCTCTGTGAACGTGCAGGCCTCCTCCCTGACTGTGGATGAAAGAATCCGCACGGGGCGGCTTCGACAGAGTAACATGGAGTCATGATCCGGGTCCTCGTTTGCCTGGGCCCCGCTGCACTCCCCCCACAAGGCAGGGGCCCCTTCCTTGTTTCTGTGGACAGGAGACTGGGCTTCACGGAGCAAGGACAAGGAGATTGGGTGGAGAGGGGTGAGCTTTAATTTAATTTGTTTTACTCTTTTCCTCTGCGGTGGCTGTAAGACATCCTTGACAATGACCTCACTGCTCAGGCCGAAAAGGCCTTTGATTTCTTTGCAAGCCTCAAGGAGGTTGTGGGCCGGGCCCGGCTAGGCTGGGACGGTCCAGCTGCCTCTCCCGCTCACTCTGCCCTGGGCCTGGACGCAGCCTCTCTCCTGCCAGTGAGGGGGAGGGCCGGAGCTCCCACCAGGGAGCGAGACATCAGACACCCCCGGCGGTCACCTGCTCCTTCAGATGCGGTCAGGCTGGCAGGCAACTAAGTGTTCTTCCGCCACGCTTCGTGCACAGGGCCCACGTCAGTGGCTGGCGCCTCGCTCCCTCGCCCCACCCCATCCGCCAGGTGCCCTCTCTCTGTTGCCGCGCCCTTCTCGGCCCTTCCCTCCCGGCCCCTGGTTTTGGCATGGATCACCCCCGCCCCCTCCCCGAGATTCACCCTCCCGATTCTCCTTCTCCAAACGCTTCCTGACAGGTGCACTCTTCAAACTTCCGTCCTTGGCTCTCATGTCTTAACCACCTGCATAAACTGCAGGTATAAATACGAACCACTTCCCGGCTAGAGATCTGAGATCACGTGCAGCACTAATTGGAAAAGAGCCTTCCAAAAATACCTACTGGCGTAGACACTCAGTGGTAAGGCTTCCAACCGTGAACTCCCTCAAGTCACTTAATTTCTCTGGGCTCTCATTGTCTTACCGCCAGGCCGAGATGTGTGCTTATAGCTAGAGATCTTCATCTAGATGAGGATATGCATATCAATTTGCCCACGTACCAGTAGTTGGAAGGACTGTTTCTGAGGGTTCCATCGTGATAAAAGCCTACACTCCTCTAGACGCCTGGTTTTCGCAGAGGAGAAGGCAGCTGTGCCTAGAATTTCCGTAGGTGGATAACGTGGAAAGGTATTCCTGTTAAAGGAATGGCCCGCAGCAAGCCCCAGAAACCTGAGAGGGGGCTGTGAGGTGGGCCGTAGGGATGAAGGAGGACCATTCTGCAACAGGAGACTCCGTCCTGCCAGGGACCCCCCCCCCCCAGCACCCCCCGTGGTGAGGAATCTGTTATTTGAATGGAGAAGCCAACAAGATCCAACGATATTCGGCCTATTAGAGACTCACTTTAGCTCTGAAGATGCATCGGGAAGGAAGGGCGTGGAAAAAGAGACTAAAAGCAAACGGTAACCAACCAACCAACCAACCAACCAACGGACCAAACAAATGAACAAAACAAGCCAACAGGGTAGCGATACTTACGGCAGACAAAACAGACTTTAGGCGAAAAACGCTAAAAAGAGACAAAGAAGGTCCTCTTCTAAAGATAAAGGGGCCAGTCCACCAGACCTAACAAGTAGGAACAGCCAGGGACTTCACACACGAGCACATCACACATAAAGCAAGTACGGACAGAACCAAAGGAAGCTCGGGCTTTATGTCCAGTGTCACAAAGCACTTGAGGATTCGTCAGCGGTGGACGGGTTTGGAAAGACTGGTGTTGGAACGCAGACTTGGTCTCTGGAAGGGACTCAGAGAACTCAGAAGAAAACCCTGCAGGCGTCGGGGAGATCAGAGATGGTCAGGTGCCTCCGCGGAAAGATCGCCGCGATCCTCCAGAATCAGCTAATACTTGCTGAGGTCGGGGCAGACTTGCGGCGGCCAGTGGGGAGCACGGGGTGCTGATGCGGGGGTGCTGGGAGCCCGTGGTCCTGGAAGAAAACGTGGAGGGAATCCAGTGTCAAATTTAGGAAGCCGTATCGATGTTAGTTATTTGAACAGATTGTGTAATCTGCATAAATACGACCATAGAATTCTGCTTAAAATAACAATCGGAAATTTAATGTCTTTGAACGTGGTATTACCTTTTCTTCCCCTCTGCTCTGCATCCCCCTTCTGGGTTTTGTTTTGAACGGTTTTATTTTTCATGAAAAAGTCATTAGAATCTAAGTGCAATTTCTCCCATATCCACTAGAGGGAAGCAAAGTACGCAATTCTATTTTTTCCCCCTGCAACTTCGGGTTTTCAATAAAAATCGGGTGCTTCCATTAAATACCTACGTTATCCAATGACGAAAGTGAAAGATATGTATTTTGGGAAACATAAAAAAATTATAACAAGAAACTGTAATCAAATTTCAATCCTTATGCTACATCTGTGGCTTTTAAGTTGTTTAAGTTGATGTGTAAATCTGTTTTGCTCTTAACTGGGATTACGCTGCAAATTCTGTTTAGTTTCGGGATTTATTTCACTTACCACTGTATCATAAACATCTTCCCACATCATTCTTCAATTTTTTAGTTTTAACTGACAAACTGTAACAGTTGCATATTGTCTGTATGTTTGCATCTTTCTAGAGTGTAGCAAAATGCATTACAAGAAAGCCAGTGTAAGCAGCCATAGCCATGCATATTTGCCGCCATCTCTGATCCTTCCACCGGTGTATTTGCAGAGTTTAAATTCTGTGGTTTAAAGGAACGGACATTTTTAAGGCCCTTGATTTACACAGTTACCTGCGTCTGGCTTACCTAGTGCGACTCACACCTGTATCTGCACAGGCCACCACAGTGTCCCCTTGGCCAATTTGACATGGGTGTTCTTTTTCATGTTAAAAAAGTATTATTCTTGGGGCGCCTGGGTGGCGAGGCCAGTTAAACCTCTGACCCACTGGGTGCCTGGGTGGCTCAGTCGGTTAAGCGTCCGACTTCAGCACAGGTCAAGATCTCATGGTTTGTGGGTTTGAGCCCCGCGTCGGGCTCTGTGCTGATGGTACAGAGTCTGCTTGGGATTCTCTCCTTCTCTCGGTGCCTCCCCTGCTTGTGCACGCTCTCTCTCTCTCTCAAAATAAATAAAAAAGCCTAAAAAATTTTGTTAGAAGTGTTATTCTCATGATTTCACTTCCAAACGTGTAATGCTAAATTGGGTTGGTCTAATCCCCAGAGGGGGTTGATGTGTATAATCAAAATTAATGTTTCTTGCTTATGATTCATTCAATATAATCAACTTGAGTGCTAAAAAAAAAATAGTAAAAAATGTAATCGTTAGCAGATGGCACCCTAGAATGAAAATAAAGGCAAATGAAAAGAAATGGGACTATTTTTCTTGCCACAGTTTCTAAGAAAGGACTGGTTTTGAGGTAAATATTCTGTAAGGAAGGGTTGTTTAGCATGAACAAAACAAATACTCGAAGTTATGAAAATGCAACATTCAGGGGCTTAGCAGGAATCTTTGTGAGTCTAGGAAGTGGATAATGTCCTTGGGGTGCCTGGGCAGCTCCATTGGTGAAGCCACCGACTTCAGCTCGGGTCATGACCTCACGGTTCGTGGGTTCGAGCCCCACGTCGGGCTCTAGGCTGACAGCTGAGAGCCTGGAACCTGCTTCGGATTCTGTGTCTCCCTCTCTCTCTCTGTCCGTCCCCCACTCACGCTCTGTCTTCCTCTGTCTCAAAAATAAATAAACACTAAAAAAAAATGTTTTTAAGTGGTTATTGGAGCGCCTGGGGGCTCAGTGGGTTTAGCTTCTGACTCTTGATTTTGGCTCAGGTCACGTCCTCCCAGCCCGTGCTGGGGTTTGGGTTCTCCTGTCAGCTGAGTTCTGAAAGACCATATTGTTACTCGGACACGTCCTGGGCGCGCACCGAGCGGGAGCCAGTCTAGGGCCAGTGTGGTGGTCAGTCCCGTCACTGAGTCTCAAAGTCTTTGTGTTACTATTGGATCTGAGCCACACGTGCAGCCTCTGGGTGTGAGGCTAATGAAAAGTCCACCAACAACTTTACAGGGTCTCTTTCTCACGCTACCTTCTTTCCTCAGTCCTTCTGGTACCTTCTAGTACTTTCTGGTACTTTCTGAATTTTTCTCTGTATTTTTATCCCTGGCCAGACAGCTGGGGCTGTAGTCACAGCACTCTTTCATGCATGGTTTACATCTGCTTCTGTGTCCGGGTGCCCATGTTCAGGCATCGGGATGCCCTGACTTCAAGCTGGGGACATTAGAGGAGAAATGGAAATTCTCCCATTTCTTTTCTCCCATCAGCTTGGTGGTACTCTAAATTTTGGTCTTCTTTTCCAGTCTGCCAACTACCATTATTTAGTTAGTTAGCTGTATGTTGTATTGTGGTTAAAAAATACATAACATTAAATTAACCACCTTAGCCATTACTACGTTCATTATGAAAGTCAGTAGTGTTCAGTATATTTGGCATTTTTGGGCAACCGACTTCAGAACCTCTTTCATCTTGCAAAATGTAAACTCTTAGTCATTAACCATGAGCTCTCCCTTCCCCCAGCCCCAGCCCCCAGTAGCCATCATTTTGCCTCTATGAGTCTGACTGCTTTGGATACTTCCTATAAGAGGGATCATACAGTATTTGTCTTTTTGTGACATGCATAGCATAATGTTCTCAAGGTTCATGTGTGTGTTGGGATTTCCTTCTTTCTGAAGGCTCTATAATATTCTATTTTATGTATATGCCATATTTAATTTATCTGCTAATCAATAAATCGACATCTAGATGGCGTCCACCTCTTGGTTATCGTGAATCATGCTGCAGTAAACAAACGTACAAATAATTCTTCAAGATCCTGCTTTGGCTTCTCTTGATATGTACCTAGAAGTGGCATCGCTGAAGGAAATGAAAGGGCTGTTACGCCCTTTGTTTATATGTCTCCCTGGAAATACATTCTTATGACAATAAAAATAACTAGCCCCGGGCTATTGTAGAATTTGTACATTGGGGATGTTATGCATTAAGTCTTCCAGCTTATGGTAGAAATATGTTTTTATGACTATACTAAGTGAATGGAGAAAGTTTCAATTTGACTAAGTTATTTATAAAGTGTAACTTATGATTGGTAATCTTCTGTAAGATACTACTTTTTATGAGGTAAATCGACCTAGAAAGAATTCGTTCTTCCCTCAGCGTGACACTTAATAACATTGTTAGCAATAAAACTCTCCCCAAGTCTTTTGGGTGTAATTCACAAAGCCAAGTACATGTCGTAAAATTCAAGTAGATCAGAGGCAACTTCTATTTTATCGAGTATACTATGTATTGGGAATTGATTTATGGCGTGCAACTGACCATGACGGTGGTTCATCCAGTGAAGTTTATGAAGAGTTGTCCTCTTTTCTTGGCAAAATGCACGCATCCACCATAACTGCCATTTTGAAGGAACAGATTTTACTTGGAATTTATGAACAAAAGAGTCTCATTTCACCATGAAGGATTTGTCTTTTTTCTAAATACTGCCTAAAGCTCTTATGAATTGCTTATTGTGCTCACACGTTCACATCTGCCTATTTCTGTGCATTGTCATGCAGCTACAGAGACGCTTCCAGAAAGAAGGCGGTAGGTTCTTGGCTCTGCGGTAGGTTCTGCGGTAGGTTCTTGGAGTAACGGCCATGTGAGTAAACGTATATCTTGGGAGAAAATGGAACCACATATTTGAAACTAGTCTTGTTCTAGAATATCCGGGACATTTGTTTTCCTTAGAGATAATGTTTGTAAACCAGGTTATTTCCTTTACCATTCAAAATGGCACAGGTTTTAACTTTTAGGGTCAATCTGTATTTTTATCAAATTACTATGTGAAAATGGCTTACAAAGTTAAAAAGTGCGGTAAGTTTTATAGTAGGAAACCATAATGTCCTGCCCCAGTCCTGACTGCCTCTCCCCAGAGAAAACTGCTTTCAACCATTTCACTGTTTACTTTTATTACTTTGAAATAACACACATTAACTATTTCTTCCTGGATTTTCCCCCTTCATTATATTTTCATTTCTGTTAGCTGCTTTTAAAACCATGCTTAAATATTATATATACGTGTGTGTAAAATATGCATAACAAAACTTACCATTTTAACCCTTGTTCAGTGGTTAAACATTTTGAGAACGGTAGCATTAAGTGTATTCATGGTGTTAGGTACATCACCACCATCCATCTCCAGAATATTTTTCTCCTTCTAAAATTTGTACCCAGAGTCCTTGATTTTTTTTTAAGTTTATTTATTTATTTTTGAGAGGGAGGGGAAAGAGTGGCAGAGACAGAGGGAGAGAGAGAATCCCAGGCAGGTTCCACACTGTCAGCACAGAGCCCAGTGCGGGGTTCAAACTCACAGACCGTGAGATCGTGTGCTAAGCCGAAATCAAGAGACACTTAACTGACTGAGTCATCCAGGTGCCCCCATATTCCTCGAGTTTTAAATGTAACCATTATCTATCTATTTATTTATTTATTCTTTTTTTTTTTTTTTTATGTGAAAGATGAAAATCAGAAGGAAACTCTTCCCTTGCTGCCTGGGCAGGATTCACATGAAGAAAGAAAAGCCTTGGAAGGTGAAGACTTGTAGGACCCTGCTCTCAGACACTGACCCCTGCACCTGTGTGGGCCCCAGCTTCGTCCCCTTATCACATCCTCCTGACCTACGTACCGTGCCCCATGTAAGCCCACACCCGCAGCCTGGCAAACCTTTTATAAACTTAAAGCAATGCCTGGGGTGCCCGGGTGGCTCAGTTGGTTAAGCGTCTGACTTCATCTCAGGTCACGATTCACGGTTCGTGAGATCGAGCCCCAAGTCGGGCTCTGCACTGACAGTGTGGAGCCTGCTCGGGATTCTCTCTCTCCCTCTATCTCTGCCTCTCCCCGCTCGCACGCTCTCTCTCTCTCTCTCAGAAATAAATAAACATTTCTTAGGAAGTTAAATGAATATTAGACGTTCACTTGGTTATCCTGACGCCAATATCGTTCTCTGCCACACCATTATGCTTACATATTCCTTCTCACCCAACTCTGCATTTTTCTTGTGTTCCTTTATTTGGTTGCTGTGGGAGCTCATCACAAAGGCTTTCAGTTTTCTGGACTTCGCATCGTCCTCTCCTCTTGAGTCAGGGCCAGCCCTTGACCAAGAAGGGGGTCGGAGTGACGCTCTGGGTCTCCTGAGGCTGGGCCATAAGGAATCTTCCAGCTTTCACCTGAGTCCCTTGACACCCGCTCTGGGCACAGCTGATGCTCTGGTGTGAGGAAGTCCACGTCAGCGTGTGGAGCAGCTGTGTGGACGGGAAGAGGTGCCCGGCCACCCTCGGGCTGCTCCACTCCCAGCCAGGCGCAGGTGTACGGGGGAGAAATGGAGTCGTGTATGACCATCCCCTGAGGCTTCTGGTGACTCCAGTCTCAGCCACCACCTGATGGTAACCACGTGCGAGGGCCCCAGGTGAGCCCTGCTGAGCCTGGTTGGCCCACGAAACCTTGGGTGACAGCAGCCAGTTATGTACAGCCATGAAGTTTTGGGGTTTACCACATGGCCATAGCTACTGGAAACACGGGGTCCTTCAGTCCCGAGGCGTCCATCATTCTCAAACCCTCCGACCGAATGGGAACGTCCCTTCAAGTCGAGTCAAGAACGTGAGCAGTCAGGCGATCTTTCCCTTGGAGACATGCCTTTGGAAGCCTCTGCTCCCTCCTCCGGCTTCACTGGCTTGGGCCCGATTCACACATGGAATCCTGGGCATTGTTTTGTTCTGATCCTGGGGTTTCTCCTTTCTGCTCTCCTACAGCGGATCCTGTTTCCTGGCCCGTGTCTTTATCTTTCTTTTTTCAGGAATACAACATCTTCTGTCTATCTTCCAAGTGTCAGTTACGGTTAACTTGGATTTTTCTTTTGCTCCCTGCCATCTCTCCCTTCTTGTTGAGTTTTCCATTTTGTCTTTTTCCTATTTGTCTTTGTTCCTATTTTTTTTTTTTTAACATATGCTTTGTTAGAGGTTCCCTTAACTCTGGTTACTCTTATGTATTGGTTTGTATTTAAAAGGAAAGCACTAGGGGCACCTGGGTGGCTCAGTCGGTTGAGCGTCCGACTTCGGCTCAGGTCATGATCTCACAGTTCGTGAGTTCGAGCCCCGCGTCAAGCTCTGTGCTGACAGCTCGGAGCCTGGAGCCTGCTTCAGATCCTGTGTCTCCCTCTCTCTCTGCCCCTTCCCCATTCATGCTCTGTCTCTCTCTGTCTCTCAAAAATGAATAAACATTAAAAAAAAAAAGAGGAAGGCACTAAAATATTGATTGCTGACTTTGTGTGTGTTTATTGGTTTGCCAACTGACGAGCTCCAGGACGCAGGGGTCACGGGGCAGGCTGGACATTTTAATCTACAGGGGTTTGTGTTTGAGCTGCTAGATCACGTTTCTGGGTGTGCCTGTGTCGGGACAGGGGATCAAAGTGGCGACAAGTCCAGCCACCAGCATCCTAGAAATGAAGGGGACCGGAAGCTAAGGAAGGTGATACGATGCTTCCAACTAAAATTCTAAGAAGAAAGTGGTAGTAAGAAGCATTCTGATTCCACAGATGTGAAAATGTACATGTTAGTGTTGACAGAAGACAGAAATTTCCATCTTCGGTGCCTGGCTTGTCTATAGCCTCAGAAGTTCTGTGACCAGGACTCCTCCAGCTCAGTTCCTTTTGAGGATAAACAGATCTTTTCAACCAATCATCCTGTGTTTTACCACTCTTCTCAGCTTCTCTTTTGGACATAGTGGGGACCCTGATTCCTGAGCTCTTCCCGGTATGGCTTGCTCCTGAGGGTTCCATGTGCGAGCTGTGGTATCAGCCTTCCCCCTCCTCTGCCCACTATCTGTCTCCTAAAGTCTTCTAGTTTTCCACCAAATTCTCTGTGTCCTCACAGTTTTATGTTCTTGTATCCATTACGATCATTTCAGAGGGTTTCTCGGGAACAGAGATACAATGTGCATCAAACGCCTTCCTTAGGCCAGAAGATTCAGCCGGATTTAAAGCACTCCATGCTTATAAAATTACCAAGAGCAAAGTCCAAAGACCAATTAAAAACTAGGGACATGTTAACTCACATGTGAACTCATTTCACAAAACTGATTTCCCCTGATATGTAAAGAACTTCTGCAAATAAATACAAATGAAACTATTGGATTTTAAATGTAAGAAAAGATACTCAGTCTAATTCATAGTGAGAAGAATGCAACGATCTTAGCTGGTTTGGAAAGACAGAGAAGTTATATCACATACTGGGTTGATGATGCATGGACAAGAGGTGTTTTCTAGCCTTCCTCAAGAGGGGAAGGCTGGAATGGAGTCTAGGGAAAGCAATTAGGAAAAGATGGTCAAGTTCAACATTGACTCAACATTACCCTTTTGAGGAAACCATCCTACGTCTCTAATTGAATATGTGTCACATAATTGAGACTTGAAATTAACATTAGCAAAAAATTGGAGACACCACCACGGATCTGGCTTAGTAAACAATACTATATCCATACAGTAGAATATTAAGCCAGCCTCAAAATGAGAAGTCTATTTATTGAATCGATGTGGGAGATATTCAGGCCATATTTCTTTTTTTTTTTTTTTTAATTTTTTTTTTTTTTCAACGTTTTTTATTTATTTTTGGGACAGAGAGAGACAGAGCATGAACGGGGGAGGGGCAGAGAGAGAGGGAGACACAGAATCGGAAACAGGCTCCAGGCTCCGAGCCATCAGCCCAGAGCCTGACGCGGGGCTCGAACTCACGGACCGCGAGATCGTGACCTGGCTGAAGTCGGACGCTTAACCGACTGCGCCACCCAGGCGCCCCATTCAGGCCATATTTCTAAGAGAGAACAGGGAGGTACCAAACTGAGTATATTGTGTTCCTGTTTGTGTATAAAAGAACAAAGAAACTCACAAGAAATGAGAAAGGACTGGTTGGCCTTTCTTGGCACCCAAAGGTTCAGATTTCCAGGATTCATTCTTCTCTCACACCTGACATAATGCCATAAGGACATGGCAAGGAAAAGGCTGGCTTTGCTGGGACGACGTCTTTCTCAATTCTTTGGTGGGCCGGAGAAGGAAAGGGGTCCTGGCTAACACAGTGACATACTCCTGTACTTGGAAGGAGAGTGAGCCATGGAGGCTGACCGACTTAGTGACAATAGTCCGGTGCAGATAAAAACTATTAAGACACTCTTCAGATACAATGGCAGAGTTTTTAGAAACATAGTGGTTAATCCTTAAATGAAAATGAAAAAAAAAAAAATAACACTTGGAAAATAGTTACTTTGATGAATCAGCAAAGTGGTATGATTTCCCCCTATGATCAATACACACTGATACAGAGTCAAAGTTGGGAAGGGCATCCTGGACCCTGGAAGGTCTCCCGCCTACTGGGCTGGGTCAAGGGGCCATTAAATTAAACTTCCCAGCAGAGGGGAGGGAGATTCCAGTTCCAGGCTTTGTTCCCGGTTCCCTGACAGCAAACTTCAGGACGGGGCTGTGGACTCTCAGAGACACATTTAACTTCGCCAAGTCAGACAACAAATGTACTGAGAACCGTGTGTGCCCAGCCCTGGACCGTGGACCAGATGACATTGGCCATGAAACTACCCACACAGAGCTTCTTTCCACCCGACCCTGGGATTTTAGGAAAAGGAAAAATGATAACATGATTAAAAAATGTCTAGTCTCATGACCCGGATGTACTTTCATTATGTTATTCTTAGACCATCGATCTCTTTCTTAAAAAAAAAAAAAAAAAAAAATTAGGCTTAAAATTATTTTTCCTCTGTGTGAAAAAGGCAACAATTTAGCTTAGAAGAAGTCCAGATTTCTCGACCTAACAGTATACACGTACTGGATTTCAAGTTCTGCTTGGAAGGTGCACATACTTTACAAGAGTCCTCCAGGCTCCCAAAGCAACCTGACCTGCCCAGGTCTATGCAGCGTGTGTGAGCGGAGATCTGACCTGAAGTGCCAGCCGGCAGGTGGCTCTCTTAAAGGCTCACCTGGACGTTCCAGGTGGCTGATAAATCACACAGGGGTGGGTTAACTTGAAAGGTTCAATCTTGGCTAATTGCCTGTAAGACTTTCTTTCACAGAGAAATGCTTTCAAAGGGGAAGGGAAGAGTCTAAAATCTGATCCTAAGAGGGAAATCATAAAACCAGACAGGTTTTTATAGGACTGTCCCTATTGGAGCCCAAACGTTGACCGCTTCTACAAAATGAATGGTTTTCCTTGCTATTTTCTTCCCAGCTAATGGATATGAGGATCCCCTTAGAAACGTGTCCTACACAGACCTTGAGAGGCTTGCGTCCCTTATGACGTAGAATGTGGAATGAAGACACGTCAGTGCACCCTCATCTATACTTGAGGGATTCAGCGTGGCCATGGGGCTGGCTTCCAGAGTCCCTGGCTCCACAGAGAGGGGGCGGCACGCAAAGGTGGGTTGGTGGCATTTTCTTGCCTTTTCTATGTAACTCTTTTAAACACGTACTCTTAAGGGAAGCTTGCAAAGATGGTTGTTAAGCTCCTAGAAGAAATGCGATAGTATTGACACATACCATGGTTGAGTTTTATCAACAAGAACGTTTGCCTGGAGGCAAATTCCTCGGCCCAGTGGACACCAATCCGACTGTTTCCAGGATGCAAGGACGTTGATGCAGTTGGCAGCATGGGCTCTTATTTCTCTCTGGAATCCTCGACAACCCAAAGAAAGTGAACAGAGCCTGCATTCAACATCATCAGACCGAGATCCTGTGAACCCAGTGGCATGCTCCACCCGGTTCATGACTTCGGGTTTGCAGTGCCTCTTATCCCACGTTGGCTGGACGTAGCAGGGCTGGATGGCTGGACGGCAAGGAAGACCGAGTGAAATACGCTACTGATGTAAAATCACTTCATTACGTACATCACCTCCTTCTAATTTATTTTCCGGTCACCTGTCTTTGTTGACCAGACGCTCCAAGCTAATGCTATTTCTATGAAAGCTAAGGCTTCATTAGAACACCTCTTTTTGGATGATCAGGATAGGGCTTCCCCCCCCCCCAAGCACTGAGGTTCACCTCCCCCAGGAAGCCTTGGAGTGGCTGTGTCTGCATGTGGAGGTGGCATTGTTTCCAAACTCCGAGCCCCCATGTAGGACGCAATGACTGCATGGCTTATCGTGAACGCCCAACGTCTAGTCCAGTTATATAGCACCAAAGAGAGTTCTAACACCCAGTGACTGAGGATAGCGCATAACTCTCTTTCTGCCTCAAATGCTCTTAGCCATTGTTATGTGATTGTGTACAGTATTCTGTCCTTGGCAACCTCGGCCAACATTTCCTTTGTTAATCCTCTCGGCTCCCAGACGTAGCTCTGCGCCCAACACTTGTTCTTACAAACTGTTCCTTCTGGGCTATTTCCCCTATTCTAGTACATAAACCTTTTCACAAGTTGAACATGATTCTTAAGAAAACAATATGCTCGAGAAGTTATTTAATACAATATTTGATTTTAGCCAAACTCACTGATGAGAAGTACGCTTGAAATCCCCATTATAAATAATGATTATCTAATTTGGTGAAATTGTGTTCCTGTAATTACTAAATGGAAGGTGCTTATCATAGACTAGAAAATAGTCTTGCTCAGGAAGAGGGAAACCAAATTACATTACGGTGAATGCTCTCAGAGTGCTGGGGACGGTTCCAGCTATATCATTTCCTGTTCTGAGTACGTATTGTCTAGACCAGGGTGCAGCTGGAAGGTGGCCCAAGCCCAAAGACAGATGACCATAGTGTAATTTCCACGACACACAAAACCTGGTAAAACAAAACAAAACAAAACAAAACGGACACAACAAACCAGTAGAAGCATAAATAAAGTAGGTGCACAGACACTGAAAATAAAGACTTAAAAATGCTCCATCAACACACGAATAAAGACTTGACCATACTCATGGTCAATGAAACACAAATGAAATCCATCGTGAGACATCATCTTTCATTTACAAATTTGGCCAAGATTTAAAGGTACGCTAACTCTTAGGGCTGATGGGGTTTAAGTGAAACGTGTGATCTGTGCTGGGTGGAAAATAACACAACCATTACGTAGCACAATTTGACAGCATGCATACAACTCGACGTGGATGTGCTTGAGTTCAGCAGTTCCATTTATAATCGTGTGACTCACTCAACGCCAGTGTGCAAGATTGTGTACCCACTGTTCCCAGGAATAAAATAATGGAAACAAACTACGGCTGTATCGGTAAAGGGTTATTAAATTTGTGATGGGGAGCATCCCCTATAGAATCTCAATCTCACTGCAAAACACATCAGGGGCCCGGCCACTGCCAGTCCCCTCTACCACCGTCTCCATACCCAAGTCTGGTCCACAGGACGGCTCGCCCAGTTGGCCTTCCTGGTTCTACTTTTGTGAACTTGAACTATATCACCTGACCCCAAAACAACAATCCACACTTACTGGGATGAAAAAGCGTAGGTTCACCGCGGAGTGTCGGTTCTAGACCTTCTTCTACAAAGCTTCTACCTTCTTCCCTCCTGTCTCTTCCCTTCTCGGGATCTTAAAGGGCACGCAAAGAGTCTGTTACACAAAACATGTACAATATTAATTCCGCACTGAGTTGTTTTTTATGCTATTTTTAAAGAGGGTGAAGTCAATTGCATGCTGCCACGGATACTTCTATAGGAAAAAATAAGACTGTAAACCATGAGTGTGACTTGAGTCCTATTTTTGGAAAAACTTACCTTAAAGTCCAAGTCCTGAAACATAGAACTGGGGTCGGGGAGAAGGACATCTGCTGCCGTTGGTTTCCTGGGGTTGGTTTGGGACTTTTCTGGTTGTGTAAAGATGGGCATCCGTCGCAGGTGAGGCCAGATGGGAGAAGCAACCCCAGCTGGGGTTGCCGTGGTCCCAGAGCAGCCACGAACTCTGGTCTGCCTTGCTGTGGCCACCGGTTCATTCTCCGGCACCGTTGTGTGTCATGTGCACAGAGCTTGTTCTGTTGGTGATGGAGTTGGGTGCAGAGGGGCCCGGTGCAGGGACACTCCCAGGAATAGGGCCGCTCCCGTGTGGAGACCCTAAGCCACAGATAACTTCTCTGATTATCTATACACGCAAGAAGGATCTGGCATCTCTTCTGTGTGTGTATTTTTTGACTTATTTTATTTTGACTTAGTGAACTCAGCTATTATTTAACATTAAACAGTTGGGGGTTGTAAAAGTATACGGTGTGCTCATCTTCCATTAAACAAATGCTACTAAAAAAATAAACTTCTGTTTTCTCATGTGCGTAAAAGCAATCTGGCTCCAGGCCTCTCCTCCATCTGTCCTGCTCTCATCCGCCATCCACCCTGCACTTTGTACAGCGGTCACGTGGGCCTCGTGGGTCACTCCCCGCCAGCCCTACCACGCCACATGCAGAGTGCCTCGTGCTCTTCACGTTTGGACGCCGAGAAAGACCCAGCCCACCCTGCTCCCTCGTGGATCCCCCCTCACTACCTTTGGCAGAAAGGAGCTCTCCTTGTACCGTCTTATCCAAACGGACTTTATGTCAACCAACAGGCCTGCTTCTTGCAATATGGGATGTGTGTTCTCTGTGCTCTTCGAGAGTCTGGAGAAATGTATTTTGTTCAACATATTCACCGTGCACGGCACCTAACCCAATGCCTGGCACGTAGCTCTTGTGGCACGAGGGTGTTGGGGACACGGACCCGACAGTGTCAGGAGGACCTTTATCAATACGTCATCTAGACACACGAGAACATGGATGTAGTTGACAGCTGGCAGCCGGAAGAACCCTCACCTTGGCAACTCTGGGTAGACTTCCAAGTCCTAAAAGGAAGCGCCTTTATTTTACCCAATAGCCAGAAACCAAACGGACATTCCTGTGGGACTGCTGAGGCGCGTGCACCACAGGGTCAACAGCCAATTGGATATCAAGCCAAGAGTGGCACCTAAGCGTGGCTCAGGTGTTTGCAGACTCAAAGGTGGCTGGAGACCGCCTCTCCTGCAGGCCCCTGGAGGTCTGCTTGGGGCAGGTCGGGATAGAATCCTGGGAATTTGCACACGAATGAGTCTTGGTTGATTCTGCCACCAGTCAAAGCTGAAACACAGCCTGAGAAACTTGGCAACTCTTGGTGGCCTTGAAGACCACCGTTCTTTGCACTTGGGAGGTCTGCTGCCCGCCATGGGGCCTCTGCCTGGGACCAGCTCAGCTTTCTGCGGTGAGCGATCACAGGCGGCCTCCGTGGGCGTCCCTCTCACCCCAAGTAAGAGGGCTCAGCCTCCCCCGTCCCAAAGGCCACCTACAGGCCATCGGTACACAGGTCATCCGGGAGAGAAGGGGCTGAACCATGTCTGTCTTTTCCCTCTGTTTTCCACCTCCTGGCAAGTAGGCCCTGCCTCCCGAGTCTTGTAATAACTCCTGACTTAGTCATGTTGAGACCTGGTCTGCTTCTGTATCTAGATCCACGGTGTCCTCCAGTCCTAACATGCCTCCCCAGACACCCAGAAATAGGACTCATAGACTTGCCCTAGGAACCAGCCCCTGCCCGCCCTATGTAGTCGCAGCCTCCAACAACGCAAGTGGCTGGTGAGCCTCAGTCAACAGCCCCCTCCAGCCTCGCGGCCACCGCACAGGCCTGCTTTGCACTTGGATTGTCATGACCGTGTTCCTGGAACTTGGGGGTAGCAAAAGAGATATGCAAACAAACTGGAATGGAATGGCACTCGCTCAACCTCTGGGGAAATCCGCGCTACATAAATGGCCAAGGTATTGTCCCAACAAGGGGGAGACACTGGCCACGGTCTTGTGGGACGCTCCTTAGCGGAAACCGAGTTGGCAGAAAGACCTAAAAGCAAATGCATGCCCCCCCATGCCCTCCCGGGGACAAAGTGCTATAACCAGACATCTGCAGAGAGACGGTGAGAAATGTCTGCGTTACTCAGCGCTTGGTTTCATCTAATGAATGGGCAAAGAGTAGCAGGATTCCAAGGGGAGGACGGGCAGGGAGAGGAGTAGTTTTGTTGATACTTATCTATTTGTTTTTCCGGTAGAACGAACTGTGTTTTGTTTCTCTTTCGGTACCTGTATACTTTTCCTCAAAGTGTAAAATAACACGGCTGTGCTGCAGGCAGCGTAGACATGGGGGTGCCCCGGAGCTCAGCGCATCCGCAGCCATCCCAGGAAGCTCCTTGGGAACCATCCCGCGAGCCCCTTCTCGTGTCACCTGCCGGTTAAACGAGCCAAGAGGCGCACGCGGCAAAGGAGTTGGTGTATGATGGCGAGCCGCGTTCGTTAACCAAGGCTCACCCGGAGATAGACCAATATCCAGTCTATTCAATTTACGTTATCCATAAAATAGCGCGTTCCCACAATCCGGGATTGGCCATGCAAATCCACCTCCAGACCAATCTCTCCCATGCCCTCTGAACAGTTGAATGGATTTAAGTGGCCCACACCAGACAGGAAATAGCCACGGTTTCCTGTTTGGCTCCGAGTGCACCTCCTCCTAAACATGGTAGGGCCAACATCTGCTTCCTCCTGTTTCCAGGCACCTGCCTCGATCCTTTTATTAAAATGCTTTCATGTCTAACTAAGTCTCCTCCGTTTACTGCTCCCTTTCTTTTATTGCGACTGGCGCGCATGCCAGTCTGCCAGCTAGTGCCACCTGCCAGGTGATTGCGACGCACGATCCGTAAAGGGATGCTTGATCAAATCCAAGGGCTAATTGGCAGTGAGAGCTGCTGGAAATCACAGGAGAAGGGAATCATTGATTGTGCTGTAATCTCACTGGAATTGGAGGCAGGAGCTTTAAATCGCCCAGAAATGGAGGAGCTGTCTTTTGTGCGACACCTCTGGGCTCATACGAGCTCCACTCTGTGCAGACGTGCAGACGGTGAAGTGGGAGTGCGGCTGGAGTGAGGCCCTCGCCATCTCTTTATCAAAGCTGATTTACGTTATACAAATTGTCCTACGTTTTCGGTTCATCTTCTAGTATTTTCTAGAGGGCCCAGTACAGAAATGCTGCATCCGAGTTCCACGGAAACCCACTCCATTGTTAATCATTTCATTTTGATTTTGTGACGACACCGGCAAAAGTTGTGCGTTGACGCTCTTGGTGAGTAAAGCGGAATGAGTATGGATAGAAAGCTTTTTATGATAAATTATGTGGAATAATTTTTTCAAAAGCATTTTAAAAGGGAAATGTTTGTTTACATAAGAAACAGGAGTTAGTTAATTCAAAGGTCCCCTTCCTTTGACTCCCTTTTGCCCAAGACACCCCCCCAACTCAAGCGCCCTCTTTTGAGGGGCGTCTGGGTGGCTCAGTCGCTTGGGTGTCTGACATTAGCTCGGGTCACGATCTCACGAATTGTGAGTTCAGGCCCCACATCGGGCTCTGTGCTGATAGCTCAGAGTGGATCCTGCTTCAGAATCTGTGTCTCCCTCTTTCTCTGCCCCTCCCCACTCTCTCTCTTTCTCTCTCTCTCCAAACAAACATTGAATTTGTTTTCGAATACAGAATATTCTCTATTTATGAAAGGAACGAGCCATAAAGCGTTCCTGTTGATCTGTTATGCCCTCCAAGAATTTTAGGAGTGTGCTGTGAGGGTGGTGTAATTCAGACAGTGGCGTTCTGGTGAAAAGAGCTCCTCTTTTTTTTTTTTTTTTTTAAGAGACGTGTGTTTTTTTGTTAGGAGCTTAGAATTTAAACTACTACGGATTGTCAGCGGCTTCTACATTTACAAGCTGAAATGCACACACACTGAACATCTGTGAATAATTCGGTACTGCTGTCAACCTGCAAAAAAACCCAAGTGTTGTCTCGTTACATCAATTTCGGATGTTTGCTGTAATCAATGTGTTTATTAACTTCTCATGCTTTAAAGTCATTGATTTCTCTTGAAGACGTTTCGGGCATCATTAAAATTAGGGAGAGTTCATTTTACAAAGTAAATTTGCAAAGAGCCCTGTGTAGAACGCCCAAAGCCAGTTCAGGGCACAGATTTTGTCACCTTTGGTGTGTTTACCCGTGGTCTCTTGTTTCGGAAGGAGGAAAACATCCCATTGGTTCCCTGCACCTCGTGTTCACCAAACAGGAAGTTTCACTTCCTAATTCCAGCCCACCCATGGGGGTTGGGGTGCGGAAAGAGCATTTTCATTATTAGGACTTCACAAGTTACATTTTCTAATTCATTTAACAGCTACCCTGGCATACAACCGGCACATAATAAAGTGTGCATATTTGAAGAGTATAATTTGATTAGCTTTGACATATGTATGCGCCTGTGAAAACAGTAGCACGATCCAAATAATGAAGATACTGGTCATGAAAACTTCCCTGCTGCTTCTTCCTAATCCCTCCATCCTGTGACACCCCCCCAGCCCGGGGGCCACCAATCGCCTGTTTTGTCACTACACCTCATTGTGCATTCACTGAGATTTTATGCACACAGAGCCACGTGCTGTGTATTATTGTTTTGCCTGACTGCCTTCTCTCTGCATATTTGAGATTCATTTATGTTGATCGGGAATGTTAGCCCTCTAACTTTGTTCTTTTTCAAAATTGTTCTGGTTATTCTCTGCCTTTTCCCTTTTTATGGATTTTAGAATCAAATGGTCAATTTCTAAGGAAAGCTCACTAGGATTTTGGTAGGGATTGTGTTGCATACAGGGTTACGATTAGAGAGAATGAGCATGTGAACAATACTGGCTCTTTTTGCCTGTGGACATGCGTATCTCCCATTCATTCGTGTCATCTTTTTTTTAATGTTTATTTATTTATTGAGAGAGAGAGAGAGAGAGAATGAGTGGGGGAGAGGCAGAGAGAGATAGAACCCCAAGCAGGTTCCCTGCTGTCAGTGCAGGGCTTGACCTCGTGAAGTGTGCGATCATGAGCTGAGCCAAAATCAAGAGTCCGATGCTTAACTGACCGAGCTGCCCGGGCACCTGGCATTTGACTTTTTTATGCTGCTCTAAGTGGTATTGCCTTTTTTTTTTTTAAATTCAGTTTCCATTTGTTATAGTTACAGAGATGACATTTTTTCTGTATATTGATCCGGTATCCTACAACCTTGCTAAAGAAAACTGTCAGTTCGAGAAGCTTCCTTGTTGATTCCATCAGGTTTTCTACGTGGATGTCAATGATCACACCATCCTTATTTGTAAGAACTAAAAGTTGAAGTAATCCAGACGTCTTTCAGTGGGAGAGAGGTGAACCTGTGACACATGCATGTCATGGGACATTAGACAGCAATCAGAAGGGAGGAACCATTGACAGAAGCAACACCCTGGGTGAATCCCCCCAGTGAATTATACTGAGCGGAAAAAGCCAATCCCGAAAGGCTACGTACTGTGTGATTCCGAAATGAGAAAATATATAGCGTTCTGAAATGAGAAAGATACAGAAATGGAGAACAGATTAGTGTCTGCCAAAGATTGAGAGGGTGGGGGGTGAGGGGGTAAGAGGCAAGTGGACGTGAATGGAAAAATGCAACGTAGAGAATCCCGGTGGCGATGGAAACATTCTGTATGTTGACTGTATCAGTGCCAGTAATCTGGTTTGGTATTATTGAACTATAGTTTTGGAAGATTTTGCCATAATTTGCTGTATAAATGGTGTTTATTTCTGGACTCTCTTCTGTTCTGTTCGTCTCTAGGTCTTTCTTTATGCCATGATTTATCACTATTCTGATTATTACAATTTGGTAGTATGTTCAGAAATCAAGAACCGTGAGGCTTCCCACTTGGCTCTTCTTTTCCAAGACTATTTGGCTATTCAGGATCCTTTGCGAGTCTTTATACATTGTAGGATGTTTGTTTTTATCTCAACTTTGCTGAATCCGTTTGTTAGCCCTTACAGATATTTTTAGTAAACTTCAGAGTTCTCCATAGACGAGACAGTGTCATCGCTGAACAGAGATAATTTTGCTTTTTAATTTTCAATCTGGATGCTTTTTATTTCTTTTTCTTGACTAATTGCTGTGGCTAGGACTTCCAATACTGTCTTGAATAGAAGTGGTAAGAGGGAGTATCCTTGACTTATACCCGATCTTAGAGGAAAAGCTCTCAGGCTTTCACCACTAGAGCAAGATGTTAGCTGTGAGCCTTTCATATATGGCTTTTTTTAATTTTAACGTCGTGATTGTTTTTTTCTATCCTAGCTTTGAGTGTTTTTTTTTTTTTTGATGAAAGAATGTTGAGATTTTTTCCAGTGCTTTTTCCCGCATCAGTTGAGATGATCCTATAGTTTTTTTTTATAATGTTTATTTATTTTTGAGAGAGAGAAAGACAGAGCATGAGCAGGGAGGGGCAGAGAGAGAGGGAGACAGAATCCAAATTATATATGCATATATAATGCCCTGTTCTCAAAATCCTATAATCTCTTACTCCACCTGGTGTCTATCTTTGGTACTGCAGTTTCTCTGGTTCAGCTCGGGGCTACCTTCATTCTCCAAGGACCCCAACCTGGCATCTCAGTGATACCTCTGTTCCCTTCAGCACAGCAAGTCCAGCGAGGTGGAGACCAGTTCCTGTGTCAGGGCCCAAATATCCCAAACACTGATGGGTATTCCATTGTATTTTCATCCTGAGAGAAAGCCGGGTGTTTAGAGCTTTCTCCCAACTGCGCTTCGTTATTCTGGACGGTAGAAGAGACCGGGGTGGGCAAAGGAATGGACGTTCTCACTTACTTCTTTGCTATGTGTTCACCTGGAGCGCTTTAACCGCTTGCGCGGTGTCTGAAGCTCTCACAAACATCATGTCGTCCCTACGTTGGTTTCAAGTTACTATGGTAACAGGACGATGAGACGTAGTTTTGCTATCTTATTTTATAAATTCTGATAGGTTGGTTTTTTCTTTTTTAAATTGCACTGCGTAGATTTCATTTTCTACACTTAGGAAAGCTATGTATTCTATTTGTATTTTTCTGATAGGGTCTCTAACTTAGATGCATTCTTCCCCAATAACTTCAAAAGCTTATAAATATCTAGAGTTTCACCCTGAATTAAAAGATTACTTCATTATGCTCATACCTCTTTCTTCTCCCTACTACTCACCAGACTACTATTATGCTATTTTTTAAAATTTTAGTTCTGGGTGTATTTTTTATTTTAAGGTGACCATCCTGTTTAGAAATCATCTACAAACTTGTTTGATTATAAATACCTATCAATTAAAAACTCACAGTCGTTAATTTATAAAATATATATTAATGTTTCTTATACATACAATACCTAGAAATAAACCGTTCACAAAATAGTAGAAATAAAAATCAGGTTATAGCTATAGATGGAGGAAATGTTTTTCTTTCTAAATTCAGTGGTTTCTTGGGCCGCCTGGGTGGCTCAGTCGGTTAAGCAACTGACTTCGGCTCAGGTCATGATCTCGCGGTTCGTGAGTTCGAGCCCCGCATCGGGCTCTGTGCTGACAGCTCAGAGCCTGGAGCCTGCTTCGGATTCCGTGTCTCCCTCTTTCTTTGGCCCTTCCCCTCCCCCTCTTCTCAAAAAATAAATAAACATTAAACATTTTTTAAAATTCAATGGTTTCTTTCCTGCCACCCCAAGATGTATAGGGTCCATTTTGGAAAGTTCAGCAAACTTCCCCAGGTTATTCATGGATCACTTTCTTAATTATATGATTCATATCTCATTGCTTCTTTGAAAATGTATTCATCAGTTTCCTGGAATATTTGGTTTTTAAAAAATGTTTATTTATTTATTTTTGAAAGCGAGGGAACACAAGTAAGGTTGGGGCAGAGAGAGAGGGAGACACAGAATCCGAAGCAAGCTCCAGGCACTGAGCTGTCAGCACAGAGCCCAACGGCGGGGCTCGAACCCACGAACCCTGAGATCAGGACCTGAGCCGAATTCGGACCCTTACCTGACTGAGCCCCCCAGGCGCCCCTTTTAAGAAGGTTTTCAATGACAGTTTCAACTGTAGGTTCCCACACCTTTTAGTCTGCATGACTGAAAATGTTTCATTCTACGTCCAAATTTAGCCGGTAGCTTCACTAGATAATAAACTATGTGTTTAAGGTTCTTTTATTTAGAAAGAAATGGACTCTGTTTGCTATTTGCATGTGATATTGCTGCTGAGAAATTTGATGTCAACCTGAATTTTTATTTTCTTTGTTCTTTTTCCGTGTCTCAGGAAGCTTTCTGAACAGGATATTTCTCAGTGAAAAAGTCATGCATTTGGGGCAAGTCTGACATCAGGCATTCCTTTCACGGATCGTGCCTTTGGCGTTGGATCTCAGGCACTCTTTGACTTGTTCTAGATCCTGAAGGTTTTCTTCCATATTTTCTCTAAGATCTTATAGCTTTGTATTTTACATTTCAATCCGTGGTCCATTTGCAGGGTTTTCATTTTTTGTTATTTTGTGGTCTCGTTTTGTTTTGTTTCGTTTTGTTTTTGTATAAAATGTGAGAATAAAGTTGACTTCTTTTTTCTTTCTTTTTTTTCTTTTTTGTTTTTGTTTTTGCCTATACGATGTCTAAGTACTGCAGCACCATTTGCTGAAAGGTTCTTTCCCCCAAATTGTTTTTGCACCATTTTCAAAAATCACGTAGCGGGGCACCTGGGTGGCTCGGTCATTTAAGCGTCTGACTTTGGCTCGGGTCATGATCCCTCGGTTCGTGGGTTTGAGCCTCGCCTCGGGGCCAATGCTGTCAGTGTAGAGCTGGCTTCAGATCCTCTGTCTCTCTCTGTCTCTCTCTCTCTCTCTCTGCCCCTCCCCCGTTTACTCTTTCTCTCTCAAAAATACATGAACATGAAAAAACAAACAAACAAACAAACAAACAAACAAACACAAAACAAAAATCACATGGGCATATTTGTGTGAGTGGATTTACGGACTCTCTACGACATTCTATTGAACTCTGTGTCTTTGTTCACCCACACCACACAATCTCGATGCCTATAGCTACGTTACACATCTTGGAACTGCATAGACTGATTCATCCCAGTCTATGCAGAAGAATCCCTGTATTCTTCTTTTTCAAAATTCTTTTAGCTATTTTGGTTCCTTTAACCATTAACAACATTCCTTTAACTATTCTAGTCTCCGTACAAATTTTAGAATAGTATTGCCTGTGTCTGCAAAGAAGCCTTGCTGAGATTTTAAGAAGCATCGCATGAAACTCGTGTATCAATTTGGGGGAGAATTAGCACCTTTACTATGTCGTACGTTCCAAAATAGAAGCATGTTCTGTGTCCCCCTTTATCTAGATCTTCTTGATTTCTGTAATCAGCAGTGCGTTTTCTTGTTTAGATTTTTTTTGTTTGAAAAAGTTTTTAGCTTTATAACTGAGTACTTTTATTGTTTAATGGTGGCAATTTGTTTGTGTTTCTTTTTAAAACTTTTTTAAAAATTGTATTGTAAAAAGAGGGGGGGAGAGAGAGAGAGAGGGCTGGGGAGAGGGGTGAGGGTTAAAGAAAGAGAATCTCAAGCAGGCCCCACATTCAGTGCAGAGCCGGACAAGGGACTCGAACCCACCACTTGGGGTCATGACCTGAGCTGAAATCAAGAGTCGGACGCTCAACTGACCGAACCACCCAGACACCCCAACGTATTGTGTTTCTAACTTCAGCACCTACATGTTCACTGCTAGCACATAGAAATCGTTTGATTTTTATCTTGAATCCTGAGATGTTCACGATCTCGTAGTCCATGGGAGTTATTCCCTAGGATTTTCCTGGAGACCATCGGGTCATTGCAAATAAGGACAGTTTTATTCTTCTAGATGTGTGTGCCTTTTTCTGCTTTGCGTGGCCTGGTGTCTTTGGAGCAGACTGATCATTGTCTCAAAGTGTTGTCTTTTGTCAGGGGTCCTCTGCATGTTCCTCTGGCTGGAGAGAGCAGGCTTCTGTCGGGGGCTTTTCTCACTGCACCTGTTCCTGCTTCCGGGCTCTTGGGTTTACATTACCTGGCCTGAGACAAGGAGGCAAACAGAAAGGCCAGGGAATTCACCCTTGTGTTTTCAGGGACCCCTCCGCCCCTAACTGGTCTCCCTGTGCTGACGCACTTTCAGAGAGTGCTTATGTGCATTTTACATTTAATCTCCAGATTTCGTATCTGAGTTTAATGGGAGGAACAGAGGGCAAACAGGTATTCCACATTCCCAGAAGCACCCTTTGATTTTTAACAATATTTTGAACATCTCACTCTTTGATATACATGTCACAGGCCCCATTCAGTTAGGAGAAAAAAAATTTTTTTTTTCAAGTTACAACGACCACAACGGAAACAACTTACAGTTGCTTAGGAAATGACACCTCCAGGCTTGTCTACCATAGATTGGGACTCAGCGAGGCTGGCCTGCCCCAAACTCATTTGCTTGAAGGACAGATGCTTTTCTCGGAGAAGAAAACCAGCTTGTGGGAAGAGCTACGGGCTCAGTTCTGCTCGGACCTTAGGTGGCCGGAGGAGGCGAGACGCTGGTTACAGCAAGGAATTTGCGTCCAGGAGGATTTTCTTTCCCGTCAAGCCCCCAGCACCCTGCCTGAGAATTTTGGAGAGGCTGTGGGGCCAAGCGGAAAGAACCCAGTTCCGGCTGCATAAAACAAACACGTGGCCAACGTCCCCCAAAAGGCTGAAAGATGCTGTCTTCTCCACGTGGTCACAGGACATTAAACTACTTCGAGGACCGATGCTTGCTCCTTCCGGTGTGAGCTTGGAAGGAGAGTCTGGAGCTGTTCTGTGACCATCGGGCGGAACCGCGTGATGACAGACGATGACAGCAGGAAGGGCCCGGTTGGTTTGCATGTGAAGGCGCGCTCTCCATTCTGGGCAAGCTTATTCTGATTCCCCTAAATCCCTCACAATGCCAACAATGTGATTGCTCAGTGCACATTTTTCATTGGACTTCTGCCCCTTTCACTGTCCTGTGCTGTTGGTTATCGCTCCTGCGCCTCACGTTAGATCAGTCCGTTCCAACTTAGGGTTTTGGGGTCCAGCTTTTTAAACACCGCTTTCCTGACTATACTGCTTGTGTTTCTAAAGGTGTCTTCCCATTGTTAGAGCTAATAATTCTCCACGTTTTAATTCGCACCATTTCTTCCCACGCCGCGAACCCTCTGTTTTTCTTTTCGGTAGAGATGCTGTCGTTTCAGACAGGACTTGCGTCACCTGGCAGAGTCACCCTGCTTCCGGCCACCTCCACTGCACGCCTTGGGCCAGGCGGACCTTCCAGCCCACCCTCTGGTGTCTGCCAGGTGTTTACTGACAGATGTGTTTCTGGAAAAACAAAATAGGAAGTTTGCTACTCCCTGGGCTGCTCCGGATGCCTGAGGGCAGGACTGGGCGAAATATTCTTTGTCCACCTATCAAGCCTCTTCTGCTCCCGGCTCTGTTCGCAGGGAGCTTCATGGCAGCGTCTGTAGCTCCTAGGGCACAACCTACCGCCAGACTCTTCCGTTCTGCGTGGCCCGGGTTCCATGACCAGAAAAAGCGCTTGGTTGGAAATGGTTGGAATGGAGCTTTGGGAGAGCAACAGTGTGGCTTCCGGAGGGGGGGGGGGGGGGTTGTTTGGGAGGTGTGCAACTCACACTCCCGCACCGCGGGCTGGGCTTCCCTGCGAGGAGCGCCGTGGTCTCGCTTTGTGGCGGTGACGTGCTGCGTTTTCATTTGCACGTCAAGCACGGCCTGCAGTTTGTATTCCCCAGCCCACGGCCACCCGCCTGGTCTGGGCGCCTCACTGGCTGCGGATCAGAACCGCTTCCGAGAGACCCCGGCATAAGATCGCCCCTCGAGGCTCCAGTCTACCTCCGAGCCAGCCGAGAAAGCTGACATCTCAGTGAATGGAAAGGCTTGCCAGATTCGGGCAAAGCCCACCCCGCCCAGCTTATTTTTCAGCGTTGTCGACTTTCACTTCTTTTGTGCCCTCACGCGTGCTTTAGAGGAGAGTTGGATGCCCTGCGTCAGGAGCTGCGAGCCAGGGCTTCGTTTAGGTAGTTACCTGCCACCCTCCCCTGAGTCCCTTCCGGCCTCGGTTGCCACACACTTACGTGGCAATTTTGTTGGTAGAAGGTGGTGAAACCAAACAGGAGTGAAGGCCCCACAAGAAGCTGACACGGGAACAGAACCGGGAAGCAGTTACAGCTGTCCTCGGGCCTGGCTCAGTCAGTTACGTGTCTGACCCTCGATTTCAGCTCAGGTCACAGTCTCACGGTTTGTGAGTTCACGCCCCGTGTCAGGCTCTGTGCTGACAGCTTAGAGCCTGCTTGGGCTCCTCTCTTTCCCTCTGTCTTTCTGCACCTCCCTTCTCACACATGTGCTCTCTCTCTGTCTTTCACACACACACACACACACACACACACACACACTACATAAACCTAAAAAAAAAATGCTGTCCTGGGGTCAATGTTAGAATAAAAATGGTGGGGAAGGGAATTAGCCACGCACCATTTTCCCCTGCATCCACGGGTTTGGTACATGCGGCTAATTTCATAAGGCCAAGTATGAGCCGGTCGGGGTGCCATAGTTTTAACAATTAAATGGCAAGGCGGTGCCCAGTATTGTGCCCCACTGTTGGGGGTGCATTAGCAGCAAATTATTCTGGGAGGTGAGGGCAAACAAACATCACCTGCAGGTACAACCAAGGACACCACCGTCCTCGGAGATCAGGGCCGAGCGAAGCCTTGGGGAGTCACGAAGCGGGCAAGCCCTCCTCCTCTCCAGCTGGGGCTCTCTCCACCTGCTCTAGGCCACAAGACGCCTGGGTGCCCGGAAGCCACGCTCCGGTGCTGGGGGAGACCAGGAGGATCAGGGCCCAGAGCGAGACTTGGATTTTCTGACCGCGTGCAATCCTCACTATGCAAATGAGGCATCCCTGCTTTAGGTTCAAGGTCTCTGAGCATTAAGACAGGGAAGATGCGGGGCGCCTGGGTGGCGCAGTCGGTTAAGCGTCCGACTTCAGCCAGGTCACGATCTCGCGGTCCGTGAGTTCGAGCCCCGCGTCACGCTCTGGGCTGATGGCTCGGAGCCTGGAGCCTGTTTCCGATTCTGTGTCTCCCTCTCTCTCTGCCCCTCCCCCGTTCATGCTCTGTCTCTCTCTGTCCCAAAAATAAATAAAAAACGTTGAAAAAAATTTAAAAAAAAAAAAAAAAAAAAAAAGACAGGGAAGATGCTCTGCCTCTCCCGGGCTTCTCTAGCCAGGTCTCGGGGTCCGTGCCTCCCCTATGTCCACCAGTAGGGATGGTCTTGGGGCAAAACATGTGTGAGATTGACCGATCTGGTCTGCTTCCTTCCTTCGGGTCATGACCCTGTCCTCTGGCACATCACAGATAATTCTAGAACCGTCTCTGGGATCAGAGCACTTGCCATCCTTCTCACGGGCTGTGTGTTTTCACAGTGGGCGCCTGCCGTGGAGGATCTTGCTCACTGGAGACAACATTCCGGAGCAGGTGAATCTTTGGGACGGGTCTCGGACTCTATCCCAACGGGAGTTTTTCACGTCTGAGGAAAACTCTGGTCCGAGGAAATTTGTAATTACAGCTACTGGTGTTTCAACTGATGCTGAACTTGTTAAATTTGGGGTAAACAACGTTGTTAACGTCCAGAATAACATTACCCTTCAACTAACAGTTCATTTTATGATCCAATAAAAAAACAACAACAACACTATTAAAACTTCCACTGTATCGCCACGTAAACAAACCTAAACCCACAAAGTTAACACATCTGATTCTCTAAGACCTTCACTCACCTCCCTAGCATCTAACAAACAAAACCTTTCTTAATTACTCAAGCTGCTCTTATAATGCTAAGAAATCAGCCTTATAAATATGACAGACCGCTTTGAACACCTTAAAGGCAGAGCCAGCACGGAAGAGAGCCCTGGTCCCTGAGATGCTGTCACACCTGTAGGTCGCGTCCCGCCGCAGGACGGGGCTGCCACCTCTATTCTTCATCCACGCTGTCAGGGGACCCTCGCCCCAACCAAGGAGGGAGAGGCCCCCGGAGCCACTGGGACAACACAGGCGGTGGGCTGAGGTTCAGCGCCTGAGACTTGTAAGAAAAATAAAGAAAAAAAAAGTCCAGGACTATTTACCCTAAACTGGCTTTTGCGGGATTTAGCTCTCACGTACGACGGGATGTTTCAGACTGAACGTATTTTCTTCCAACATCACACACTATCTTCTTCCATTCTTTCCCCCTTTTTGTTCTGAAAGCACTTACAAACATCTTATCATAACCTCTTTCTTTTTTTAAAAAATGTTTTTATTTATTTTTGAGAGAGAGAGAGAACTCGGAGAGAGAGGGAGACACAGAATCGGAAGCAGGCTCCAGGCTCCGTCCGAGCTGTCAGCACAGAGCCCGAAGCGGGGCTCAGACTCACGAACCGTGAGATCATGACCTGAGCCGAAGTCGGACGCTCAACCGACGGAGCCACCCAGGTGCCCCCATAACCCCTTCCTTAACGCTGTTTCTTGACTAAGATGATGCCCCTCCTCACCGTGGCAGTGGCTGGCCAGCTCGTCATCACAGGACACCCACATTGCTTCATTCTCTTGCAGCCAGGTGGCCGGTGTGGCCACGCGAGCACCTCCCACCTGGATGCGAGCGGAATGGATGTGTTTATATCCAGCACCAAGGGAATGTCACACGGAAGCTGAAAAAACAGCGTCAGCCCGGCCCCTCGCGTGACCGTGGGGACAGAGCTGCCTCGTCCACCTGAAACCCGCTGTGACTGATACGTGAGAAAGAAAGACACTTTTTGTAGTTTAGTTGAACCCCCCGGAACCTGGGGGATTATCTCTCACTGCCACTTAGTCTGCTGTAACTAACGTGCACACTCGGAACGGGATTCAACTAGATTTGCCTTGATGGATCTAGGCGTTCACCAAAACCTTAATGCGGTGTGCGCGCGGCTTGGGTTGACCAAAAGGCAGAATGTCTACAGATTAGAAATCCTGAGCACCAGCTCTTCAGGGTATCTGGTCATTGTTGATCTTTTACAATCTCATCACAAGCTCGTGATTTTCCCGGCATTAGTGTTTTCTTTGTATTGCTTAAATGATTTGACCTTGGAGGAGGACTAAGTAGGTCTTTTGCCCGTTCCAGGATTATACCAGATGTCTTTCAAGCCACTCTTAATCCTGGCAATAAAAAGAGGTCTAGTCTCAACTTGATGCTTTCTGCCTATTGAAATGCCAAAAGTCCTTTCCAGAACACTGTAATGTTTTTTTTTTAGTGGAAACAAATATCAGAGTACTTTACCTGCCCGCAGGTAGTGACTGACATCCCCCCTCAGTCATTATAGAGGCAAAGCTAGAAATGACATATTTTTAAAAGGACGTGAGTTCACATTCATGTTTCCATTTGAACACCACACTTCCTAAGTTTTACTTGTCTTGTCCTCCCACCAGATATTTTCAATGAATTTATCCCGTTTCCTGAGCCTCTTTTGCAGATGACATCCTCCTAGTAAATTTAAATATAACACATTTATGGGCTGCCATAAGAAAACACGCATTTAAATTATAGTAAGTGTCTAAAACTTCTAAAACATAATTGGAGGCCCCACCCTTGGTTCCTGGATGGAGGGTGACCCCTTTTACTCTCTCAGCCTTGATAAATTTATCCGCCTCTTGTTCTATAATCATTTCTTGATTAGAACCACCAGAGGCTCTGTTATGTTCCTCCAAAATTTTTCAGCAAAAGTCTCCAAATTCCCCTCGCTTAACAGGGACAAAGTCATTACTACACATTTGTGAGGATTTCTCCGGGAATACGCGCAGTGCTAAAAATACAAAGTATATTTCCAGAGATTTCAAAAACTCATCAGAACCTGAACAGTTGCCATTCTTAAAATCACTTTTAAAATATGAAGTCTTGTGCTTGGATTATTGAAAGGAGGTTGTAGGAAGTGATTGCCCGTCTGCCAAGATTGTATAGTGTAGATGCCGTTTTCTGTTTTACACGTTCCCATCCCAGAACGATGGGTTCCTGGAGGCAGCACGATGTATCACAAAAACCAGAGAGAACATGGTGCCATGAGATTGATGCTCTCATTTGGGGGACTTTACCAGGGACATTTGTGACAAGTCAATAAAAAAAGAAACTTTCTCGCTCGAAGCCACCAACTCTTTCTTTCTTTTCTCATTTAGGTTGCTAGTAACCATCAATAGAAAAACCACAGGAGGGGTCCCTGGGTGGCCAGTTGGTGAAGCATCTGACTCTTGATTTCCACTAAGGTCATGATCTCATGATTCACGAGATTGAGTCTCTGTGCTGATGCTCTCCCAAGAGCCTGCTTGGGATCCTCTCTCTCCCTCTCTCTCTCTGACGCTCCCCCGCCTGCCTTTAAAAACACATAAATAAACTTTAAAAATAAAAGAATGCAAAATCACAGGAATGTGGACCAAACATACCAATTTCAGTTCGAGGTCTCTATGTGCCAGTGCAAAGTGTGTGGTAATAAAATGGAAGCAACACACTAACTCAAACAAGTGAGTCAAATGTAAGGGGATCTCTGATATCTGTCGAATATTACAGGGGGAATTTAAACAAAAAGTGCATTTCCGACAGAAGGGGATTGGAACTAGTACTGTATATTTGGAATACAGTCCCTTCTCTTTAAGCCCACTTTTGAGGGTAGAAAGAAAGAGAAGTTATTAGAGCAAAGGACAAGAATCTGGTTCCTTGGCCAGTGGAGATATGGGTCATGCTTTGTTTATAGATGAAAATGCGGCCCAGAAACAGGATTTATTAATGGGGAGAGGGGAACTTGAAGCGGGACTCACGACAGAATAGTATTTGGCAGAAAGTCCTGTTGAGCTGCCTACTCTCTGCGGTGATAATCTTTTTCTCGCATACAGTAGTTGAGAAGTGAAGGAAATTCCTATCTTGTACGTAAGTCTCATGTTGAAGAAGATCTGAACAGTACCGAGGAGTATCTTCATGCCCCATTCTTCTCGTGTACTGTAAATCTTAAGGAAGCAGGTTTCAAATATTTCACAAAAACAGTAAGCGTGACTCCACGAGTGGGTCTGAGAAGGCTTGCCCAGGACAAATCAAAGACTCTCGGAATTTAAGGACTCCGTCTGTTTGGAAACACACACGCATGTGCTGGCCATCACTGCTATTCTTATGGGAAGAGTGAGAGGCAGGCGTGATGCTCATGCCACACACAGGTAAAGACAGCTACTGGACTCTTTCCATTATCACACCCCTGGAGGAAATGGATTCGCCCAGTATAGTGCGTTGTCCGGTAGAAGAAACAAAACAAAACAAGAAGCGTTCCTAACGTTGAGGTATTAAAAATACTGGGAGTTCTGTCATTGGCCACCAGACTTTATCGCATATTTCTCATTTCTTCCTGCTTGAGAATTACAGTTGGTAGCAGAGTCAACCTGGAATCTGCCCCTACTGTTACAGAAATGGACCTCGAGCAGCGTGAGAATGGCCCGGGTTGGTGGTACAGGTCATGGCAAGGACTAGAAGATACAGATAAAGCTGTGATCGGGAGATCCTTCATGCAAACATTGTTTCTGTCCTCCTTCCAAGTATAACCCATTGTCCCTAGTGTATCCTCCTGCATGAAAGAGTCCCGTGACGTCATATAACCTAACTGCACATGCTGCCTTTTGACTTCCAAGCTTCCATTGTGACTGCCTGTCGTTTCTCACTCATCTGACCCAGATCGTCTTCCCTTTGGGGCAGTCAGTAAATCACACAAGTGTATCCAACATGGATACACTCAAAATTCAAAAGGAGGAGTTTCCAGCATTGTCTCTCCACCGGCCACTGAAACATGACAAACTCCACGTACGCCTGGGTGCACGCACGTTCCTACCCACACCCGGCTCTTTCGGTGGGCATCTGTAGAGGCTAGACCTCTTTCTTGATTTCCCTGCTTATCTTTCTTTCCTGGCTGTGGTCTATATATTTTCCATTTCTTTCATCTTTCAAAGTGATGTTCAGGCTTTTGATGAAGCATTTTTCCCCTAACACTCTTCCTTTGATTCATGTCCATGCCTTTACTTTGTCTGTAGCCTGTAACTTCTATTAACAAGATATTTCTGGCACAAAAAGTAATTCCTACCGGCAGCAGACTGATGAGATGTGAATAAAAATTAAAGCTTCATTTTCCTCCACTTAAGAATCTTGCTCTTCTGTAAATATAAGGCAATCGGTGATCAAGTGGCTTGCCAGACGACCTCCCTATTTATTAAACGTTTCAGAAATGTTAGAGCCAATCCTGAAAAACATTCTAGAAGAGCACAGTTAAGGACAAATGGATTTTGGGGGTCCTGGCTAATTTTCTACTTTTCAATAATTTCTTTTCATATTTAACCCCCACTCTGCCAAGACTTTCATAGGCTTCCTGTTTCTGTAGGAAACCGTGTGAGGTTTACTTCATTTTAGAACGGTGGCCCACAGCAGCTTCCACGAGATGAGCCACGAAATGCAGAGCAGTGGGCGCTGAAGCAGGGCTGTGAATAATAATCGATCATGCCTTCACCAGTACCTTTGCTCTCTGAAGTAACCATACCTAAATCCAAAATGAGCCAAAAGGAAAAAAAGAGAGTTTGAGTAGGGACGACTAATCCATACCACACACATATATTTCTGTGGACCACAGTACCTTAATTTCTAATCCTTGAGTATTATCGCTGACTGGTCTCTTCTCTCCTGGTGGTCTGCCTCGGGCTTCACTCTGGGTCTGATTCTATATGAGGCAACTCATCAGGGCAACACATAGGCAGCTTCCGGCCATAGATTCAACCTTCAGGTAGAAGGAAAGCAGAAGGGCCATGTTCACCCTTGAGGTTGGGCAGGCTGTTCTGAGTTATGGAAGCTTGGATTCTCATAAGCTACTGGCTGAACGCTCGCGCTGGGATGGGTTCCCCAGGCATGTTGCTTTTGGCTGTCTCTCTCTGGAGTGGCAATATGAAGCCCAGCAAGGCCATGGTGTTGGTAGGATCAGGGGAGAGATACTCGCTCCGCTTCTCTCACTCAACTAGCTGTCGACATTACAGAGACAAAATTAGGCACCTCCCACATGTCGCTGCAGAGAAAGTATTGTGCCTACCATGCTGTCGGGACTTAGACTCATGATTACGACGTTCATACGCTTCAAAAATTTCTTATGCTTATTTATTTATTTTTGAGAGAGAGACAGAGAGAGAGAGACAGAGAGAGAGCGTGCACCAGCGGGGGAGGGGCAGAGAGAAGGAGAGACAGAATCCCAAGCAGGCTCTGAACCACCAGTGCAGAGCCTGATGCAGGGCTCGAACTCACAAAACCCGAGCCGAGATCAAGAGTCAGATGCTTAACCGACCGCGCCACTCAGGCACCCCAGCATTCACACACTCTCAAATCCGTCCCTGTTTCGATGCCACCCCAGTACGCCGTGTCTTACCTAGACCCAAATCCTTAGGATCTCCATCACGTACTTTTAAAGTATCGAATGTTTTAACATGTCCAAGGGCTCAATGCCTAGCAAGATTCTCAAACATGCCTAATACCCTCTCCAACCCTGAAGAAGACATTAACTTTATACGTTATATCTCGGTTTTAATTGATTCCGGTGTCTCTTGCTAAGACCATGTTTGATAAGACCGTGATCGATGACTACGAAGATTTAGATGTTCTTTGTTATGTTTACTCTTTTATTTCTTCTGCCTTCCAAATGGTCTGGGGTGTCCTTCAGTGATGTTGCTTTAGTGGCGCTTCTATATCCTTGTGAGGTTAAACGGTGTCATCGTTACTGTTGGGTCTACAGTCTACTGTCAGCTCAGTGTCCTGCTATGTCAGGACAGCTTGGTCCCCAACTTGTCCACGTTGTGCCCTCTGTCGTCAAGAGAGTGGCTCCTTCCATTAAACATCCGGCTGCATTACATTTCATTGTCTCTCTTTCTTTGCACTCAGTTGACAATAAGATTGGGACATCATAAATTAAAATGGTTGTTCAAAGTTTGTAACGGCAATACATGACCGTCTCCTCTCAGTCTCTTTAGTTTGAGATATTTGTGAAGGATTAAGTTCGAGGGCCAAGTTGTTAGACCACTGAATAGTATTTATAAGAACAATTACGGCTAAATTTTTTGTGACTTTTCTGCATATTGTTTATTATTATTATTTTTGAATGGGTTGATTTGCCTATCTCCTTCAGTCTATCAGGAGTACCTATTGTCTCTGCCCATCAAAAGTCTTGGTTTTTCAGGGCACCAGGGTGGCTCAGTGGGTTAAGCATCTGACTCTTGATTTTGGCTCAGGTCATGATCTCACGGTTTGTGAGTTTGAGTCCTGCATCGGGCTCTGTGCTGACAGTGTAGAGCCTGCTTGGGATTCTCTCTCTCCCTCCCTCCCTGCCACCCTCCTGCTCGTGTTCTCTCTCTCTCTCAAAATAAATAAATGAACCTAAAAATAAAAAAATTAAAAATGATTAAAAAATTCTCAGCTTTTCATAATCACTAGTCTGGCCATTTTTTGTCTCCCCTTGGCGATAGAGTCTCTTCCTTTACCTCCTCTGTTTGCATTTTGGAGGCTGTTTGGTGTGTGGCCCGTATCTGTGGCTCGTATCCCTCTGTGTGGTCTGTTACTCTGTCTCATGAGGCTGCTTGTCCCTGTGACAGATGTTTCCATTATTCAAGTGCAGTAGAAGTCTGTCATTTTCTCAGCTAACAGCTTTCTCATTATCCTCACTAGATTCTGAGCTCTGTCAGGTCCAGGCTTTTAAGAATCTCAAAGTAGGGATTTATCCTAGTTTGTGTTGGTTGGAATATGATTGCTTCCCACCTACCCTTTTAATTTGTACGTATTTTTTCATTTTATCTTTTTTTTCATCATGACCAGCATACTCGTTAATCCCCATCCCGTATTTCCCCCATCTTCCACCCACCGCCCTCTGGGGACCATCAGTTTGACCTCGATAGTTAAGAGTTTTTTCTTGGTTTGTCTTGCCCTCTTTTTTATTTTTCGTTGCTCATTTGTTTCTTGAATTCCACATACGAATGAGATCATATGGTATTTGTCTTTCTCTGACTAGCTTATTTCTCATAGTATTATACTCTCTTATATTTTGTATGCAATACATATCCTTCTAGGTTTTTAGTGCTATGAGTAGTTTATCCAAGGTAGTCTTGGGGCACCTGGGTGGCTCAGTCAGTGAAACGTCCGACTTCAGCTCAGGTCATGATCTCACAGTTTGTGAGTTCGAGCCCCACATCGGACTGACAGCTCAGAGCCTTGAGCTTGCTTTGGATTCTGTGTCTCCCTCTCTGTCTACCCTCCCCGACTCACCCTCTGTCTGTTTCTCTCTCTCAAAAATAAATAAGCATTAAAAATTAAAAAAAAAAAAAAAAGGGTAGTCTTGAGTGCTCCGATCAGTGTGGCTCTGTCCTGGAGAGGGGCCACCTTTGTGTGTGTTTCGGTGAGAGTACCGTCCACACGTAAATCAGATCATAATTTATATTCTACGTGTGAATCAGTGTGGGTCCGTGCTCTCCTTCCTAACTTCACAGATTATCATTTTGTCTCTCTGTGGTCTTCTCAAGCTTTAGCTATTTAGCTGTTGCCTAGAGTTCGACCTGTTTCTCTATCCCTGTAAACATCCCTGTCAGTTAGCGTTGTAACATACCCGAGATCTGTCTTTTGTCTGATTTTGGTCTGTCGTCTGATGTGAACCCTTCTGATGTGTTCAGTTCTCTTCTGCATCTTCTGCGGTCCTGGCCGTGCCCAGGACCAGTGTACAGAAGTTGGCCCTGTCACCCACACCCTTGTCTCTGTCATGTCTTTCTGCTGAAGATACTGTGGCCACCGCACACGCCGAGAGTCCCAATGCACGAACTCGAATGTTCTGCCTTCTACTTCTTCCTGAACCAACTCTGTTTCCTAAACCCCCAACAGTATGAAGGAAATTATTCATGCATGCGTTTATTAGTTACTTGGGACACACCAAGCGCCTTCCACGTGCACCGCCGGAAGTATGACTGTGACCCGGAGCCCTGGACAGCTCCTAGATCTTTCCTTGCATCAAGACCATCAACCCAATTGCTCCCACAGCTTCTTCTAATACTTTTTTTTTTTTTTTTACATTTTACTTCTTAGCATCTTCATGGGTTTTAATTTTGTGTTGGGTGTAATGTAGGGATAGTGTTTTTCCCGTCACACGAGTAGGACATTGACAGAAGTCCCTAATCATCTAATCCACATTGATGCGAGTATCACTTTCACAGCACATTTATGACATTATATGATTTGGGTTTTCAAAATTTCTCCACTAACATACACATAGATTCTTGTGCTTGAGAAGAATGTATTCCAGTTTAGGGCTGACTATAAATATGCTTGTAGTTTATAAGAGCAATATTTATGTTCAAGTATTTTAATTGTGTTGTTGACATCATCTCTGTATTTGCTTATTATTCCACGTATCTTACCTGTTCATTTCAGACCAAAGGAGTTATATCACCGAGTAGGATTGTCAATTTTTCATTTGCAATCTGAATTTCTGCCAGCTTTTATGTATTCTAAAGTTGCAGAGAGGTTCAAAGCTCCCGTAGGTACTGGTATATTGTAGTTTTTTATCAACATAAAATATCTCTCTATCCTTTTAAATGCTTTTCCATCCCTTTCTTTTATTTCCCCTTATTGTTTGGTGTAGTCTAGTCTTTTGTAAACAAAATAGCTATTTAAAGAAATGTAATTATGCAATATCTGTCTTTGGGGAGATGTTATTCACCCTCTATATTTATCTTGAGTAAAGCTAAACATGGACTTACCACTCTCCCCTTATTTTATTCTTTCTGTTTGTCATGCTTTCTTGTGTGTGTGTTTTTTTTCCTTTACTGGATTTTATTGAATTAGGTTTTCTGAGTTATACTTGCATTTTTAAAAATACAAATACATTTAACATACAAATACATTTGATATCCTATTTTTAACTTTATAATCATGATCACCAAATTTTAACACATACTCAGCTTGTATTTTCAGCATGTATTTTTCTCTAAAAACCTGCTGGTCTTCTATATTTATAATCTGTCTCTACATAATGTGAGGACCAAGGATGCCTTTACTTCTCCCAGGAGGCACTTCTCAAAATGACATCTCAAGGGCTGTAGTTTCTACTTGTTAGTGTTTTGTGTATTTATTCACTGGCATTTAAATGCATGTTTACTGGGGCGCCTGGGTGGCTCAGTCGGTTGGGCGTCCGACTTCGGCTCAGGTCATGATCTCACGGTCCGTGAGTTCCAGCCCCACGTCAGGCTCTGTGCTGACAGCTGAGAGCCTGGAGCCTGTTTCGGATTCTGTGTCTCCCTCTCTCTCTGCCCCTCCCCCGTTCATGCTCTGTCTCTCTCTGTCTCAAAAATGAATAAACATTAAAAAAAATTAAAAAAATAAATGCATGTTTACTTAAATTCCTCAAAGCGTATCACACAGGAACTGTATGGCCATTTGTCACATTGCCATCTATATTGCTGCTATTTTGGACATTCAGGTCACAGTCGCTGACACACATGACTTCTGAGGGTCTGAAACGAAATTCTTCCTCTCATTTAAGATGGATGCTTAATACTCATTTTTAAATTGTGATTTGAACTAGTTTGCATCTTAAATCTGGCTATCTTTAGTTTTTTTTTAAGTTTATTGCTTTGAGAGAGAAATAGAGACGGGGAGCAGAGGAGGAGCGGAGAGCGAGGGAGAGAGAGACGATCCCAAGCCGGCTGTGGACTGATGGTGCAGAGACTGATTCGGGATGCCACCCCACAAACCACGAGATCATGATCTGAGATCAAGAGTTGGATGCTTAACCAACTGAGCCACCCAGCCCCCCCACCCAAATCTGGCTTCTTTAAATTTATGCATAACATTTTGGGTTTTCTGACCCATGCATTATTCTTCTTCTCGCTTAATTCACAATTAAACCCTTATTCTCTAATCATAAGGAAGATTGTTTTCTCAAGGTCAACCATGAAATCGTGCCTTGTATGTTTCCCATGGCTTCATTTGTTTGACAGAATCACGCTGACAAGCAGAACACAGTGAGACAGTGAAGAGTAGGGTTGGGGGAGATCAGGCCTCTGTGTCTATATGGGAAGTTAACAGTCAGACTTCCAACCAGAAAAAGGACAGTGAGCTCTTAAGGCACATGTCTTCTGAGACACCCTCAGAATTCTTAACTTGATCCGCCTGTAGACAAACCATGGTCGTGTATTATATGCTTTACCTGGACTGGATTTCTATCAGCTAATGTATATCCAGATTATTTATGTAGACAACATTTATTGTTTTATTGGTTAGTTACCATCAAATGGCACTAAATACGTTAAGACCTTATATCTGCAGCTATTAGATTTTCCCTTGAATGTAGCTATACACTCAGGGCCCGATATAATCATATATCAACTCAGTTTCATTTCCTGAATGGAAAAGAGTCCTCGATGGTCGTAATGCCTGTGCTGGTTCATCTGAGCAGCTTTTTAAATTCCTGGAACTCGACGCTGCCTGGCAATAAATGTGCATAAACAAAGATGATTTTCGATAGCCCTTCATTAACACTGAAGACCACTTCACTCTTCTTTGATTTATCGTGTCACCCAACCAAGGAAACTCAAGTTGGCCTCCTGTTAGTTTTCTAGATTGTAAGAATCAGGTTTCAATAGAGACGACCATGATTGCGCAGCCTCATATAATCGCCAGTTGACGGTTCAGTGAAATGAAGAGACCTTGTCACAAATCAGTTACCGTGATAAAATTGCCTAGAAAATCAGAATAACAATAAAGCTTGCATTTGGTCATACACGTTACCTTTCTTACATGTAAGAATTCATTTATTTCTCAGATAATCTTAGGAGTTAGATCCCATTATTTTTATCACTTTTCATGTCAGAAAAAAGGGATGCAGGGCCAAGGTTGTACAGCCAGGAAGGGGAGGAGACTGGACCTGACCCCAGATGGGAGTCCCGTCTCTGTGGATGGATGTGCAAGGGATTTTCCCTAAGAAGGCCAAGGACCACATGTTCACAACCAAAGGCATGTCAACTGAGTGACACAGCCAACATAGTAATAATTAAAAAGGAAAGAAAAATCTCCTTTCAAAAGCATGGAGGGGCACCTGGGTGGCTCAGTGGGTGAAGCATCTAACTGTTGATTTAGGCTCATGTCGTGATCTCATGGTTTGTGAAATCGAGCCCCAAGTTGGGCTCTGGGCTGACAGTGTGGAGCCTGCTTGAGATGCTCTCTCTCCTCCTCTCTCTGTCCCTCACTTGCTCTCTCTCTCTCTTTCAAAATAAATACACATTAAAAAATTTTAAAAAGAAGCACGGAGAAATGTTTTGATTTCTCACACGTACTTCTACTGACATAGTTTTATATAGTAAGGAAAGAGAAAACCAAATACGTTTGCAAGGTGGCACGTTGAGATAGTAGGATAGCTCCAAAAAAGAAAAAAAAAAAAAGAGGGAATAATTAGTCAATATGACAAACGTCATTGAGAATCAAAATGAGAATGGGGCAGGGTCCCCTGTGCTCGGCAACATGGGTGTCGCTCCTAACCAAAGGAGAGGAATGCCAGTTGTGTGGTGAGAACAGGAGCCATGGGAGGGGGCAGGGGAGTGAGCATCAGGGAAGGGCCAGTGGTGCTCTGGGCACACGTGTCTTCTGAGAGCTTGGTGAACGAGTGGGAGCTGAGGACCGGGCTGTGGACCAGTTAGGACCTTCAGGAAAGCATTCGAGGACGAGAAATGTTAAAATCTGGCTCTACTATCAACTGCCAAATGGTCCTTCAGTAATAATGGAGAGGCCAGTTTATGTTTAAGACTTCTAAACACTATACAAAAATTCTAAAGGTGTAATATAATTTCAATTCCAGAAACAAGGAGAGAATAGAGGAGGAAGGAAAAAATAAGCATATTTGAAGTAATATGGACAGGGACATCCCCAAATTAACGACAGGCATCACAACACAGACCCAGCAAGTCCCGAGACCACTGAGCAGAGTAGGTAAATAAAAATACATTTATACAAATAAGCAAATACGTATTTATGGAAATATATATGTTAAATATTTATTTAAAATTTTTTCCTAGTCACATGCCGCTCAAGCTGCAGAGAATCAGATACAAACAGCAAGAGTTGAAGAAAGCCAGGAGGGAAAAGAGAGCTTAACTTGTAGAGGCAACAGGGAAATAATTACATCAGGCTTTTCATCAGAAACCATGCAAATGAGAGAGTAGAGCAAAGTATTCAAAGTCGCAAAATGTCACCGACCTACAATTCTATGCCCTTCCCAATTCCCCTTCAAACGTGAAGGAGAAATAAAGACGTTCTCAGACGAACAAAAATATAGGGGTTTCAATGAACCTTACCCCTTCTTTCCAGAAATGTTAAAAGACTTTGCTCAGAGAGAAGGAAAATAATATGGTCCAGACACCCGGCTCCACGTAAAGGAAGGCATCAGAGCATGAATAAATGAAGCCCAGGTGAGATGTTTCACTTACCTTGATTAATCGATCTAAAAAGAAAGGTGTTTGGTTAAAGTCCCCAAAGTAGCAACGTGTTAAGTGGTGATAGCACGGGGATGAGTGAAACGAGTGGCACGGGCCACTGGGGACGAGTAGTAAGCGGGTCCTACTCTGTCACGAGGTACCTCACACGTGGGTAGCGGTGTGGTGTTATTTGAAGGTGGGTTTAAATGACTTACAAATGCATATTTCCTAGGCTCTGAGGCAAAACCATTAACTTTTATTTTTACAAAAGAAGTATAATCGGTCCACTAAGCAGGGGCGGGCCGGGGAAGGGGGAACAGGGTGGGATCCTATGAAATCTGTGTTAGGATCAGAAAAGGCAGATAAAGGGAGAAACGAAGAACATGCCTGAGGCAAACCCAGACAGAACTGGTGGAGACATAGACAAATCCACTCTCAGACTTGAGGACGTAAGTACCCCCTTGTCACTGACGGATGAACCTGTCAGAGTGTGGGTGAGGACACACGTGACCAGAACGGACGCTGTCACTACGCGATCTGGTTGACCAAACGCTCCACCCGACCACGGTAGGATACGCATTCTTCTCAGGTTCACGTGGAACGTGCACCAAGCTGTGGACCACCGTCTGCCATAAGACCCACCTCGACATGCTTAAAAGCATAGAGATTATGTTCTTGGACCAGAGGGGAATTAAACCGGAATTAAAATCAGAAACTAGCTCAAGTAACTGGAGGTTAAAACCATACTTGTAAATGAAAGGTGGGTCAAAGAAGTCTCTAAAGACATCGAAACATGTTTTGAACTTGATGAAAATAAAAATGGAATTTATCAAAATGTGCGGGAGCCACGAAGACAGCTTTCAAAGGGCAGCATACAGCGGGGTCACAAGCATTAGGAAAGAAGAAAGTCGTGAAATCCGTAACCTGAGATGTCATCTTAAACTACAGAAAAAAGAGCAATTTAAGTCAAAGCAAAGGAGGAGAAAAATCAATTTTTTAAAGGTTTATTTATTTTTTTTTCAGAGAGAGAGAGAGGGAGAAAGAATCCCCAGCAGGGTCTGCACGGGTGCGGGGCTGGAACTCACCAACCATGAGATCATGACCTGAGTCGAAATCGAGAGTTGGAGGCTTAACCGACTGAGCCACACAGGCACCCCAAAAATCAATTTTTAAGGTTAGATTGGATATCAATGAACTTAAAAACAGGAAAACAATAGATGAGGACACTGAAGGCAAAAAACTCCTTTTGGCTTTACATGGAGAGATAGGGGAGGCGACCCATACACTTGGATTTGTTAAATGTTGTCCTTGTGAATACCCATTACCAGGAGCTGTACACAAAAACCCCAGAGAACTGGAGGCAGGAACACGGGATCCATGTGATTCAAGCGTGCCGTCCAGGGTTGGTCTGGCAGAGAGTCGGTTGGGCTCAATTTCAAATCCTCTGTCATCTGTTTCCTGATTTGGGGTAATTATTTAATTTCTGTGAGCTACAATTTCCTTCCTGCCAAAAATAGATAATACATGACACCATTGTCTTGTCCTGAGAATCACATGCAAGAACAGAAAGGCTTGAACTACAGATTCATAAATGGTGTTTTGAAAAAAACAATTGCTTGGGACGCCTGGAGGGCTCAGTTGGTTAAGCGTCTGACTTCAGCTCAGGTCACGATCTCGCGCGCGGTTCGTGGGTTCCACCCTATATCGGCTTCTGTGCTGACAGCTCAGAGCCTGAAGCCTGCTTCAGATTCTGTGTCTCCCTCTGCCCCTCCCCCACTCATGCTCTGTCTCTCTCTGTCTCTTTCTCAAAAATAACTAAACGTTAAAAAAAAATTGAAAAAAAGCAGTTGCTATCTTGAATCCAGAAAGAACAAAACATAGTTCCAAAACATCTAGAAAGAGAAAACTTCTGATTCTTGTGTTTGCTTATGCTTGTTTCTTTGCAGGGATATAAAGCAGAGGAGAGCATTCCAAGCCTTTCCGGGCCGATCGCTGGCAATGCGGGGGCACCCATCCAAGTGTGAACTTACCACGCTGTCACGGATGACATGTGTTTAAGTTTAAAAGGAAGTGACATGTAACTCTTCTGATATTTTAGGATTTCTCTGGGGGCGGAGAGATGTGAAGGAAAGTGGGAGAAGAAACTCTGCCGGAGAACAGAGGGATTATGAAGTCATGCTATAAAGAATGGGGTCTTTTAGGGGCTGCAGAAATCAGCTGTGAATGAAGGGAGTGGCCGGGAGTCCCCAGGGGGAAGGTCCCCTCCTTGGAAAAGCCAAGGGTATGGCTATACTATCACTAAAAGAAGGAATCTCTTTTGTATACCCAGGCCAGTATCCATCCCATAAATATTTATTAGCTATCACCTCTGCACCAGACACAGCTCCGGATAGGGCACTAACGTGACCACACGACGTGACCAAAGCCCTCAGGAGTCCGACGTTCGGGCTACTCAGAAGGACCACAAACAAGCAAACGATCTCAGAGGTGCCGAGGGTCACTAAGAGAAAGCTGCTTTCCAGGGCCAAGGTTGATAAAGGGCTGTCTGAACTGCACAGGGAGGGTGGGGAGTTTCTCTAACACGTGGCACGGAGGCAGAGATGACCAAGGAGACCAGAGAGCGAGGAGAGGCGGGAGGACCAAGAGGAGGACCAGGGAGAAGGTTTAGAAGGGGAGCGGGAAGCCGCAGAGCAGTGTCGTGGCAGACAGCTCGATCCGCCCCAGGGGACAGAAGCCTGGCATTGGCTGGCAGGGAAAACAAGTTAGTCCGGACGGGGGTTGACGGAGGATGGCAAGACGGGCCCGTTCTTGCACGTTATGAGGCCCAGGGTCATTCTGTCACGTTCATGACACTCCCGGAGGAACCTGGACTGCCCTTGCTCGTGCCGCTCTGCGTAGCTGGACACGGTTCCCGACACGCTGGACCGTCACCAGAGCCAGGAGTCTTGGGCAGGAAAAACCCACCCACAGATCCACAGGCTGAAACATGAAAGGACTGAAATGAGAAACCCCACCAAGCTGGTCCACCTGTCCGCGGGCACAGGGCTTCTGGTCCTTCTGGTCCTTCCAGTCAAATTTAAACTGACTTTCCTTCCTGTTTTTGTTCAGCCACTGTTTTCCAGGACACTTGATAAATTTGACCCTTGTCCCCTCCCCTTCCCCCAAAGCCCTGTGACGCTTGGGTATCGAGGGGTGAGCACCGTCTTTGATTCTTATCATCGCTTTTGGACTCAACTGACAGGGTACCAGAAGGCCACGTCCCACCGCCCTTGTTCAGTATCCCACCCGGCGCTCAAGCGCGCGGACAAAGCAGGCCGTCGCTCCAGCAGAAGCATCGTGATACAAGTCAAGAGAGGTCGTCCAAAACCAGTTCAGGTCTCACTCGGGAACCAGTTATAATCACTTTCTCACAAAATGGCGTCTTAAATTGGTTGGTGGGCCCTTGAGTTGTTTTCCATTTGGGGTTACCGTAGATAATTCTGATATTTTGGTTTTCTACGGCTTTTGATGCACGTGCTAAATCATGGCACATGCAGACATTCAGGTTTTTACTGCCGATCCCATTTTAGTGTGAGTCAGACCGATGTCTGAGGGGAGCAAATGTCACGTGCTAGGCTGGTCATCAGAGAAACAGAAATACAGAGGCCTCTCAAAGATGGGAAGTGATGTAAGTACGTGGGAAGCTGGAGGAGATCAACATTTGAGTGACGTGACAGGAAATGAGATGTGCACCGTGAACCTGAAGAGTTTCATTAAAAGGCTCTAGGGGAAAACAAGCTATTTCTTCTCAGTGCATGTGAATATAATCCCTGGTGCCAGGTTGCTGCTCATGGAACATGGCAATAATTGATATATTATGATAGTTGTTATTTTTTAAGTTTATTTACTTACTTTGAAAGAGAGAGAGAGAGAATCCCAAGCAGGGTCCCCACTGTCAGCACTAAGCCTGATGCGGGGCTCATTGTCACGACCATGAGATCGTGACTTGAACCAGACTGAAGAGTCAGACACTTGACCGACTGAGCCACCCAGGTGGCCCTCAGAAATGCTTATACTTGCTGAAATATGGTCGCGTTAGCCTTGCCGAACCCCACGTAGGCTAGTCTCTACAACTAATTGACCCTGAATCACTCATTAAGTTCATTTTATTATGAAGTTTCAGGACACAGTCATATGCTTAGGGGAAAAAAACTGTTCAGATAGGGTTCGGAGACAAGCCTTTTGGAACCGAGTCTCAGCTCAAAATGAAGTACGTATTTCATCTGTCCCTCGCTGGAAACACCACGTCCACAGGCAACTGTCTGGGTGAGGCCATAGTCACGTGGATTCGGCAGCTCCAGAAATCTGGAAACTTGCGATGCTTTGAACCTAGAGGACCAAGCTGGAGGCAAGACGGGATTGTGGCGGGGACTACAACTGCCCGAGAGCGGTTCTTGGACTGCTGGCGGATAAATAATACCACCACACAGCGTTCTGGATTCGGGAGACAAGTTGTTTCCATGGCTGCACTTGAGGACCAGCGTCAGTCTGCAAAACTGAAAGAAAACAATCAGGTGCCTCCTCAGGGTGTGACCCGGGGGGGCGGAGCCACACACTCAACTCTCCTTCCAAAGGAGCAAACCGTCACAACACAAACCTTCCCCAAAGGCACTGCATTGTAGCCCAGACCCTGGTGGCCGGTCACCCTCGCAGGGCGGGAGGAGTATGGGCTTCAGAGGGAATATTCACCTGTGCTCAAAGACCGTGTGACCTTGGGAAGGTCACCGGACCCTCACGACCTCCTATGTCTGTCTTTTTGGCTCCTTTCAATGGATGCAAATGCCTTCCTCGAGTGCCAGCTGTGATGCCAGGCATCTTTCAGCAATGCGATCACAGCCATGTATTTATTTATGCATGTATTTATTTATGTATTTAGCGTTCATTCAGCAAGTAGTCATGGAACACAAGGCCAGCTCTTGGCGCGGGCATAGTATAAACCGGAAATAACCCTTCCGTTGAGTAGCTGACATTCTAGGGTTTGTGAACAGGAAGGAAAAAAAACAACAACAAGAAATTCAAATACAGGGTATTTGAGAAAAATAAAAAAATATTAAGTTCCATGAAGACAAAATGAAGCAAGAAAGGGAGCAGAATGTCCCAGAACCCGTTCCACGGGAGGCTTGCATGGCAACCACGGGCCCACGCCATTTGGATCCCCTGTCAAAAAATGACCTGTTGTTCAGCTGTTGGGGGTGCACTGAGCTGTAATGTGTGAGCTGAGGACATACCTGCCAGGAGTGGCCCGTTGGTGACAGCGTGGCTTGTGTCTTTGGGTCTGCTTATGTCTTTGCATCCAAGCTCACCAATGAGCTAGTCGAGACTTCCCGAGACGCACGGTACCCTGAGGTTCCTGGCCCGGCCCCCCTTCCCTCTGCTTTTGCACAGGCATCAGATGGGCCTGATGGCAGGAGCTCTCCTGCCCACCCCCACCCCTACACTTTCTGGGCCACTGGTGCACCGTCTGTTTTCTTGCTCATCTTGGGTCTGCCTCCCAGGGGACGCACCCAACATGGGGGAGTCTGAATGCCAAGGGAAGGAAGACATCTCACTGAGACTCTCCCGGGACAGTCCCTCGCCCTGTTGGTGAGATATTTTCTGCAACGTGTGGGGAATCTGTGCCCCACCCACGCCTTTGCCCGTTTTCCTGTATCATCGCGGGGAAGGGACTGGTCGATGCTGACACTAAAAATGCATGAAAACCCATTCAGTTTGAAAGACACAGCTGTCCCAACCACATTACCTTATTCGAGTAAGTTTTGCAACCCAGGGAGTGAGACCGATTTGCAAATCCCAGGGACCCCGTTGGCTACACCATGATGGGCTGAAAGACAAGAGGAAAAGGGCCACATCTCCCTTGGCACCTGCTGAGTGGAGTAGAGTGCAGGCTGCTGTCGCTAAATCATTAGTTTTTACTTAGAAAGTCCTGCTGGTAATGAGTGAAGTTCGGCTCTCCTGGGCAGCTGGCGGGAACCCTGTGAGTCATACGTGCCTTTGATTAGTTCTTTGAAGGCTATTCCAGGACCGGTCGGAAGCCTCCAGGTAAACCAGCCCGGGCAGGACCGGCTGGTGCTGGGACGCTGGGCCTCCGGGCCAGGCACGGTGGGTCAGCCGCCGCAGAGCGTGGGCAGTTCCCCGGAGCCTGAATCCAGTTCGCTAACAACACCACACTCTGGAATGGCCCTCCAGTTATCAAAATCTGATTGCAGGAAAGCCCATCTTGTTCTGGCTCCCCCCCCCCTTTTAATCACAGCATCAAAACACCAGCAATTCTCCCAGATTCATGACTGATGACTCGCCCCTCTTGCCTCCGGTGAGGCCTCATCGGTGGGAGCTGCTCACCCTTAGAGTGCACCTGCTTCTCCCTCCGGCATCTCCTGCCCTCCCCCTTAGCAGTGCAAAGGGTGCAAAGTGATGCCCATGGTGACATTCTAGTGCTCCACTCATTCAGGAAGTCCTGAGAACCAAATCTGTATTAGGGGCCCCTGGGGGACTCAGTCGGTTAAGCATCCGACTTCAGCTCAGGTCATGACCTCCCAGTTCGTGGGCTCGAACATCTGCATCAGGCTCTGTGCTGACATCTCAGAGTCTGGAGCCTGCTTCCTATTCTGTATCTCCCTCTCTCTCTGCCCCTCCTCTGCTTGTGCTCATTCGCCCTCTCTCTCTCTCTCTCTCTCTCTCTCTCTCTCTCAAAAATAAATAAAATATTTTTAAAAATATGTATTAGAAACTGTGGCAGGGCTACAAAAATGACACAAACAGACTCCAGGGAGCATAAGATTCCCTTCCTAGCATGGGAGGTGTTTCTACAAACAAATCATAAAAATAATGCATTTTTTTTTTTTACTGTAATCGCACAGGAATAAAGAATTCTGTTGGCTCCAAGGACAGAGTGACTTTCGCCTGGAGGACTGTGAGAAGGCTCCTGGGTGACACAGGCCGCCTGGCATCTCCACCAACCCTGTCCCTGTTTCCTCCCCGTATGCGTATTCAGCACCCCCACCCCCAACCTCACAACTTAGAGCCGCCATTACTATAGATACAAGTTCTGGAGCGAAGCCATGTTGGTAACACTTGGGCTGGAACTTGAACCATGTAGAATGTCCCGGGCGGTCACGCAGGGAAAAGTCCAGCAAAGGGTATGATCCTTGGTACGGTGCACGGAGATACAAAGGGGTAAAAGGGCAGTTGTAAGTCATTATCGTTCTCGTCACGCCTGGAGTCAGATACGGCCAAGAACTGATACGGGCAATGTAGTCAAGTGACAGGTGGCTAGGTTCCTTTATGCCATGAATGATACACCACGCAAAGGAGTCCCATCCCCTGTACACGGTTTTGGAAAACGCGGTCACATATCCGAAACTCCCCAGGCCTGTCACAAGGGCCACTGATGCTTGTTGTTCTAGGGACCACTAGTGTCAAATGATGACAATTTCTCATTCACTGGAGAAAAGCAGCTCCTGTCACGACACACTCTGGGCGGGAATCAGAAGGGTTTATTCTCTTCGCCCCAAATCACCCAAAACGGTTTCCTCCGTTGGCTGGCCGAGGCATAACATTCTATTAAGTGGAGTCCGTCCTTCGTGACTCAAACTGGGAGGCTGCCAAACGCAGAAACAACATGCATCCGTCCCGGTTCAGGCGACCTCTGCCCCAGCCAGTGTCAGCAAGGAAATACTTACTACGGAGAAGTAAATAGTTTGAATGTGTGCTGGGAGGGCTGGAGGGAGATCCTCCAGATGAGAAGTTCTCCACCCTGTCTCTGCACGGGAAGCACATGGCGGGGTGGGGGGCTGGGGGGGGGGCGGTTTCCACAACTCCATGTCCCGAGATGTCCTTGAGGTGACAAAATAACTCCCTGGGGTGAGGTGGTCATAGTTTTACAGCCCCTCCAGGTAGTTGGCTACTACACACAGCCAGGCTGAGTACCACTGCTGCAGCCCGAGCATCCAGGATTCTGAGAACCACATTACAGGATCCCCACCCCCCACCCCGACTCCCCCAGGAACGACTACGCCTTCTCCGCAACCCGGAAGCTGCTGGTTCCACGGTGGTCGGCGCCAAGCAGTGCCCAGCCTCTGACATCACGGCTGGCTCCAGCATAGTCGGCCCCTGCAGAGGACATCTCCTGTGCCTCGACACCTACAGAAGTAAATGATACTGGAACTCGTTTATTATTATTTTTTTAATTTTTTTAATGTTTATTTATGTTGAGAGAGAGAGAGAGAGAGAGCGAGAAAGCAAGCGGGGAGGGGCAGAGAGAGAGGGAGACACAGAATCCGAAGCAAGTTCCAGGCTCCGAGCCGTCAGCACAGAGCCCGACGCGGGGCTCGAACTCACGGACCGCGAGATCATGACCTGAGCCGAAGTCGGACGCTTAACCGACGGAGCCACCCAGGCGCCCCTGGAACTCATTTATTCTTAACAACAGGTAACACGCGTGTGCACACGCACACACAAGCCAGGTGTTTCCACGCCCAAACTTATAGCAGAAACAGCCAAATCTGCAGACCTGTGGCCTCACTTTCCGCTCCCAGACCTGAAAGAAACGCATCTTATTGGTTGAATCTAAATCACACACAACACCTTAGCTGTAAGGAAGCCCAGAACATGGCATTTTTGGCATTCCGTCCTCTGCAGTAATGAAAGGAATCATAGAAAGAAAGTACAGTGAAGGTTAAACACCAACGTGCTTTATTCAACACAGCACGTGCAAGAGAAGAAGCACTTGGAGGAGATATTTCTTTAAAAAACTGTTATTTGAAATTTACTTCTAAGCGTAATCAATGTGTTTCTAGTTAAGTACAATTGTCTAGAATCTCCATCCTCTTCCAGCCCCAACATGAGCTTGGAATCTTCACTGTTATTTTCACAAGAAGAAATACGATCAACAATTGACAAACAATGGCTCCTCTTCGAGCAGCCAGTGACGAACCGCAAAACTGAACGCTGCCACTGGAGACAGACTGATAGGACCACCTAAATGGCAATTGACAAATTAGAGGAGGCTGATTGTGAAATGGCTCGGAAGTTAAAAATTCCCGGAGGCCCCCAACTTTCACGAGCGTGGCCAAGTCCCGGTGGCAAAGAGGGCACAGGAACCCCCTCATGCTCCTGGAAGGAGAAGCAGAAAAGTAGCCGCTGTGAACTCTGACCAGAGCATTCTGATCTCCATGGCAGGAGCTTGTCCTCAGGAGGAAACACTTTGCTGAAACCCTGTCTGCCCTGGGCATCTGGCTGGCTCAAGGCCCCTGCCGCCTTCCTAGCTTGCATAAGGGGGGAAACGAAAGGCTACGAAACTCTCCAAAAGACGCAGCGGAGGGGCTCAAGCTGGCTAAGAAAACAAGAGATTTACTGATAAGGTCTTAGAAGGCTCCTTCTCCTCTCTAACATCTTACTGCCACGGCAGCAGAAGGCCCACATCCTAACCGTGGCTTTCAACAGACAGAGCTGCGAGACACAGACTCTGTGTAAGGTGGGATTTCTAGGGAAACCCAAAGACAACGGGGGAGGCCAAGGCAACAAACCCAGAGGAAATAGAAAACCTCTCACACCTGCAGCTACAGCAAACATAAAGCAAAGCCTAACACTCCTTCCTATATAAAAACCTCACGCTGACGGCCTGCGTGCCTCAGCCCGTTACCGTGCACCCCATCTACAGCTTTCAACAAAAAGTTGTAAGGCACGAGAAGAGACGGGAGGAACGGGAGTAAAGATACAAAGAAAGCATCAAAGCAAACTCCAACATGCAGCTTTTGTGAAATGATAAGATCAGGGGTACAAGACAACCAAGAGTAATATGCTAAGAGGTCTAGTGGGAGAACGGAGGCACCAGGCAAGAACAGGTGGGTAACGGAGGCCGCCAGATGGGCACATTAAGAGGAAATCAAAAGGCAATACGAGGAATCACAATTACGGGAAGAGAGAAATGGAGAATGCCTTTGGCGGATTCGTTACTACAGTCAGAAAGGCCAAAGAAAGAGTCAGCTTGAAGATAAGGCACATAGAAACCTCCCACACCAACACGCAAAAGACAGAAAAATGAAGGAAAAAACCCACACCTGAATGTCCAGGCACCGTGGGGGCAATTACAGGATGTGGACGTACGCACAGTGGGAGCCCCGGACGTAGAGGGGAGAAGGGAGAGGAAGAAGTTTTGAAGTGATGATGTCTGGGAGCTTTCCAAAATCAGTAGCAGATCCCGAAACACGGATCTAGGGAGTTCTAAGAACACCGAGTACGATGCATCCCCCAAACCCACGTGTCAGAGTATTCCATGTGCACAAAACCCACCCACACGGGAAAACCCTTGAAAAAAAGCCAGAGAGGAAAGAAAGAGCCCCACCTGTGGAGGGACGGGGACAAGGGGTGTGTCAGACTTCTCTTCAGGAACCACGCGAGAGCCTGAAGGGTGGAAGGCGATGTTTAAATTGTCGGCGGGAAGAAGCAGCCCGCTGAGAATTCTTATCAGGCAAAATCGTCTTTCAAAAATGAAGGAGAAATTTTAAAGGGTGAAGGGGAAGTAAAGACTGTTATAGACAAGCAAACAAAACTGAGGGGATATGTTATCCGTGGACCTGTCTTGCAAGAAATACTACAATAAGTTCTTTGGAGAGAAGACAGGTGATATGCCTCAGAACTCAGATCTACATAACGAAAGGAAGATTGTTAGAAAGGAATAAAGGACGTAAAATAAAATTTTGTGTTTTCTCTTTAAAAAAATTTTTTTAATCTTCATTTGTTTTTGAGAGAGAGAGAGAGAGAGAGAGCACGAGCAGGGGAGGAACAGAGAGAGAGGGAGACCCACAATCTGAAGTAGGCTCCAGGCTATCAGCACAGACCCCAACGAGAGACTCGAACTCATGAACCATGAGATCACGACCTGAGTCGAAGGTGGACGCTTAACTGACTGAGCCACTCTGGCACCCCTCATATTTTCTCATTCTTAGCTGACCTAATAGACAATGTCTGTTCAGTACCATAATGGCAACAGTGCTTCGGGGGATCAGAACTTAAGCGTAGGTGCAGAGAGAGACCAGAGTGTGGTGAGGGAAGGGAGGGAGAGGTGGGGAGCAGTCTGAGCAGGTCCCCAAGACCACCTGGGAAGCAGGCACTTGCAAACATGACTTGAGGCTAGACTTGGATTCGCTGCAGATATATATTGCAAACTCCAGGATAAACACTTAAAAAACAAGAAAAGTTGATATGCTCCAAGAGGAGAGAAAATAGAATCCAAACCAGGGCAGTCAGAAAAAGCAGGGGGGGAGGGGTTGGCTGGGGAGACAAGAAAAGAAAAACGGAACAAAAACAGTGAAGAGCGTGATGTACATAAGCCCAACTACATTGACCGTCACTTTAGTGTGACGGGTCTAAATACACCACTGAAAACAGAGCGTCGCAAAACGGATTAAAAAAAAGGCCCAAACATGTGAGTGTATCTAAACTTACCCGGACCATCAATCCACGGCATATGACTGACATTTATGGAATACTTCCTCGAACAACAGAAGAATACACGTTCTTTTCCAACTCATTCTTTTCACCAGGATAGACCACGCTCTGAGCTACAAAACGTATCATGACAAGTTTAAAAGAATAGAGATCACACAAAGTACTCTTTCAGATCACAACATTAAACTCGAAGCTAACAGAAAGCTGAAAGTCCCCAAATATTTGGAGATGAAACAATATGGTTTTAGATAACGCATCAGTCAAAGCAATGTCAAAAGAAACTTAAAAAGATATTTTGAGCCAAGTGAAAATAAAAGTAGAACTTCTCAAAATTCTGGATCAGAGAAAGCATTTTTATTGAAGCAGGGATTCAGAGAGAATTCAGCCCACGATTCTTGTCTGAGGAGGCCATTTGAGGATCTTTGCCTGAGTGGTAACTAGAGCAGAAAAAATATGTCGAAACCGTGGTAGATGATTAGGAGGAGCAGTGGGCTAAGACTGGTGCAGTAGACAGCGAGCAGATGGTGATGATGAGTCTGGAATAAGGGTGTGGAATTTCACTACTGCTTTTTGAAAACAAAGCATACTTCAGGTCACTCTTGAACAATATGAGTTTGAACCCTGTGGGTCCACTTATATGCAGATTTTTTAGTAAATACAGGACATACTCTAAATATATTTTCTCTTCCTTATAATTTTTTACATAATATTTCATTTCTCTAGCTTACTTTATTGTAAGAATACAGTATATAATACATGTAACATGCAAAATATATGCTAATCAACTGTTTATGTTGATTAGTAGGCTATTAGCAGTTAAATTGGGGGGAGTCAAAAGTTCTATGCAGATTTGAATGTTCAGGGGGGTCAACACCCCTAACCCCTGTATTGTTCAAGGGTCAGTTGTACATTGTAAGGTAATTTTCATAATAGCTTGACAGCAACGATCTCTCCGGTCAATCTCAAGATTGTGTGCGGTGGGAGGAGGGAGTTGTCATAATCAGGTTTCTTCTGTGTGGGGAAGAGTTGAAAATATAACAGGGTTCAAAATACTGCTTTTTGGTGGGGAGAGAAATGAGTAACCCGTCATCTTAGTGAGGGCCTAAAAGTTACTTACTTTTCACATGGTGATAAAGAAATTGACTGTTAAGAAAGGAAACAGAAACATTTTTAGAACTGAAAAGCAGAGTCAGACACAAAATGTAAAGGAGGAGGGAAGAGAAATATGATGAAACCAGGAGAGATACAGAAAAGAAGGAAAAGGGAAACAAAAACAAAATATAACATCATTATTATAAATCATTCGGAAGGAATAATATCTAGGGCATCAGTTTTCTGTCTTTAAAGACTTCTGATTGGGGCTGCAGTACTGAAGCCTTTACACATTCATTTATTCAGCAAGTATTTATCGATCGTGCACAATGTGTCGGTCCTGGGTTACACGTTACGGCAGCTACAACCACACATGACACATCCAAACTGAGATGTGCTGTGGGTGGGAAATGCAAATGCAATGTAATGTTGATTACACATTAAATGACAGTACTTAAATATATTGAGTTAAATAAAGTGCATCTTTAAAATGAATTTCATCAGCTTTTTTTTTTTTTTTTTTTTACTTTTGTAATGTGTTTAGTCGAAACTTTAAAATTACATATCTGGCTACCATTATATTTTGGTTGGATGCGAGGGTCCAAGTACTTCTCTACATCCTGGGACAAATAAGTTCCCTGCACCTAGTTATCTTATGCTCCAAACAAAAGAACCAGACCAAGACGAAGGAAAATTTACAAGCAAGACAATTTTCTCTACTGGTAAGTTGTCTAATGAGAGTGGACTGCTGTGATGTGGTGCAGAGAGGGGTAGAGGGTTGAGAGATGAAGTTCTCTCTGAGAAGGTGCTTCTGGGTTTCCATGGGGACAGAGAGCCAGCGTGCCGTGCAGCCCACCCAGGACGGTGACCAGAGCCATCTGGAAAAGGGACTCGAAGCTGACGCTTCTCCACCGAGGAGCCATGGAGGAGTCCTGGTGACATCTGGCTGGGGGTGTGAGGGGCAGCAGGCGGGGTGTCTTGCTAGCACTTTAGGGCCCACACGAGACAGGTCTCATGTCCCACACCCCAACTCATGGTGGAAGGCCTCCGGGCACGCTCACGTCACCGTGGCTGAGTCACATAGAGAAAGCCGTGGGTGCCGGGCCCGCTGGGTCCCTTGGTCACTTGCCGTCTCATAGCTAAGCGCTCAGTCTCCATTAGATTGATATGCCAGGAACTGTTTCTCAAAAGGGAAATAGTCAAAACTGAACAGGTTTTGTTTAGGCATTCTGGGGGCCCCACTGTGATTTTCCCGTCCGGGCTTGCCCCGATGACACACAGAGTCCCATTCTACTGGAACTATTTCTCCGGAGGTTCTGCCTGGGCCACATGACAGGGCTGAGCGGTCTCGCAGCTGAGCCGGGAAACTGCTTCTTCCTCAAGGCCACACTCAAATTCATCAGCCTTTCAGGTCTGCAGACCCGCCGTCTACAAGATTCAAAGCAGTCTCCTTGGCATTAGCCGTAAGGGACCCGTGGGATTCTTCCCTGGGCACGGGATGCCCGTTTAAGTCGATAGGACTCTGGTCAACCTCACTACCTCTTTCCCTGGCAGGTGCCCCCCTGTCTTAAGAACCCAGCAACATTCTGCCCTGGGTCCTGTCAGCATGGTGTATCAATATGGCCGACCCGGATGATGACGCAATCAATATGGCCGACCTGGACGATGACGCAATCAACATGGCTGACCTGGATGATGACGCAATCAACATGGCAGAGCGGGATGATGACGCAGTCACGGTCACACAGAGCTGGTGAGGACATACGTGCCGTACGTCTATCCATCTACAGGATGACCTGGGAAGGGCAAGCAGCTGTCCTGGCTTGGCGGAAGTTGATCGGCTCTGGCGTTTTAGGCATGGCAGTCGGGTAGAAGATGGGTTCACCAGGGTGATGGCTCTGTGCCAAGTGCCAGTGGCCATAGTAATCTGTTCTAGCGAGGAAGCCACCACAGAAGCGGTATGGTGGCCAGCTGAGTGGGGCTGTCCGTTTCTGGAGGCAATGCAGACCAGGGGTTAGAAGCACAAAGTTCTACTGCCGAAGTTGAGTTCACTCTCACAGTCTTGTTTAGACTTACGCCCACATTTGAAGTTTCTGATGCTTGTATGAATGGTCCCTTTCCATCAATTTTGTTTCTTTTTGTTGTTGTGTTTGCTAACATACAGAAATGCGATTGGTTCCTATATATTGATACTACAACCAATTACGGTGACAAATGTGCTTATTGATCGTAATAGACACAGAGTCATCGACATACAGAAGAGTAACTATTAAAGCTCTTCCACTTTAACTTTTATTTTCTTTCGCTCACCCCTGCCCCACCCCATGTCTTCTTGCACTGAGTGGAATCTCCACGGAAGACACCACGGAAATCTCATCTTGTTTGTGATCTCAGAAGAAAAGTTTTCATTAAACCCTTGCATATGATGCTTGCTTTGCATGTTGTGTGTGTTTCAGATCTCCTTTATTGGGCTAGGAAAGTTTCCTCCAACGTCCATTTGGTTCAGAGTCCTTATCACTAGTGCATGTTGATTTTCATCATTTTTAAATTTTAATTTTAATATTTTAATTTTTGTAATGTTTTATTTATTTTTGAGAGAGAGAGAGAGAGAGACAGAGTATGAGCTGGGCAGGGGCAGAGAAAGAGAGGGAGACAGAATCTACAAAGCAGACTCCAGGCTCTGAGCTGTCAGCACAGAGCCCAACGTGGGGCTCGAACCCATGAACCACAAGATCATAACCTGAGTCGAAGTAGGATGCCCAACCGACTGAGCCACCCAGGTGCCCCTCATCATTTTATTTTTTAAATTTAGGTTTATTTATTTATTTATTTATTGAGAGAGAGAGAGAGAGAGAGAGAGAGAGAGAGAATCCCAAGCAGGCTCCATGCTGTCAGTGCAGAGCCCAACGCAGGGCTCAAACCCACAAACCGCGAGCTCGTGACCTGAGCATAAACCAAGAGTCAGATGCTTAACCGACTGAGCCACCCAGTTGTCCCATTTTCATCATGCTCCTGCAAGTGCTGAGATGGTCCTTAATTGTATCGGTGTGGCGTCCTCGTACGTCCCATAAGCTGTACGTAATTAGGTACTTTTCATCCAGACTAACAATCTTTTACCTGGAGTGTTACCTGGAGTATCCCATTTTCATGTAATGGGTTTATCCTCTTTAAAACCAATGAAATTAGTGACACCTTGGGGTCACCTGCCATCTTGTCTTTCCAGTTTTATGTTCTCTGGGCACTGTCCTCTCCATCCTGGGGGAAAGTTGGAAATTGCTTTCAGGTCAATTGGAAGTTTTGAAAAGTAGCTCCCAGAGAGAACTTTGAGTAACTAACACGGGATCCACACATTTTCTTTAGTTTCCTGGCATTACAGTTAGTCCTATAACAAAAGATACCACCATGATGTGAGGAAACACCAAAAAATTTAGAAAATTACCCTCAAAAGGTTTCCCAACGGAAGCCCCTCAAGCTCTTGCCCCAACATAATCTATGTAGGCAAGTGTACATGCACACCCTAGCTTACTTCCTTGCTACACATCCACTTAGAAAATATAAAACTTCTACAGAGAGAAAAATTATTTTGTGCTGCAGGGTTCCAGACATGGCTGGGTACCGGAATCAAAAGAGGAACTCTTTAGAAACACAGATTCTGAGCCCAAATGTCCATCAACTGACGAATGGATAAAGAAATTGTGGTTTATATACACAATGGAATAGTACGTGGCAATGAGAAAGAATGAAATCTGGCCTTTTGTAGCAACGTGGATGGAACTGGAGAGTGTTAGGCTAAGTGAAATAAGTCATACAGAGAAGGACAGATTCCATATGTTTTCACTCCTATGTGGATCCTGAGAAACTTAACAGAAGACCATGGGGGAGGGGAAGGAAAAAAAATGGTTAGAGAGGGAGGGAGCCAAAACCTAAGAGACTCCTAAAAACTGAGAACAAACTGAGGGTTTATGGGGGGTGGGAGGGAGGGGTGGGTGGGTGATGGGTATTGAGAAGGGCACCTGTTGGGATGAGCACTGGGTGTTGTATGGAAACCAATTTGACAATAAATTTCATATAAAAAATAATAAAGTCTATTAAATTAAAAAAAAAAAAAACAAAACAGATTCCGGATTCAATTTGATTCAATCTTCCGAGAACAAATGCGGTTCTCGCATGGCTCTGACATTCACTCTGCATTTGGAAGAAAACTGTCTTAAGGGACCCTGAAGTGTATTTAAATGTTCACGGCACCGTGAACGCATCGTGTGTGACCCACAGAATTCGAATCTCAGCCAAGCCTTGTCTGGATCAGAAGAACAAGGTGCTGGTTCCGAAAGAGATCAGCATTTTCCCCAGATTGGTTCTGGGGTGAGGTAACTCTGTACCCATCACTGAGGTGTGGTTGGCATTGGTGAATGGGCATAACTAGAGAGGTTTTCCAAATCTGAACAAGACTGGGGTTACTCTCGTTCTGGTAGAGCTGCACGTGTTTCTTATAGTGGCATCAGCAGGGATCGTCCACAGCTGTCACAGAGCTCGTGTGCCAGGCAGCGAGGACAAGGTTTCTCTTCCGTGTGGGGTAAAGGGCAACCCCTGTTCACCGACCAGAAAGAGCATGCTTGTCTCGGAAAAGCAGGGCCACTGCACCATGTCCCCAAATGCTCAAGATCGTGTAGCAAAACCCAATACGTGTTCCTCCCCCCGGTCCCCAGATCTCTTCCGTTGCCCCATTTTCTTCCGTGGGGAAAAAAGAAAAAAGGAACTTGTTTCTTGCTGTGGGAAGATTTTCAAGTATTGCTTTTTAGAAAGCAATTAAAAACAAATTGTGGGCAGGGCTTTATTTCTAAAGCTGTGGAGATAAAGGTTAAATGGAACCTGCGAGGGTTCTCTCAAAAGCAATTTTGGACAAGAAAGTGCGGCACGAATTGTGGTCACGAGGGGCCTTGGGTTAACTCAACACTGAACTCTGTTGTTTAGCAACTGTGCTTAATGCATGTTAAGGCTATTTTTGATATCTTAATAGCAGCAAATCAGAAAAAAAAATTATGACAAAATGTCAGTCAGAGCAGGTAAAAAACCAGAAGAACTGTGAGAAAGCGTTAAGTTCCCTTGACAGTTTAACACCTTATACAATAAATAGAGTCAAAATTGTTCTCTCCAGCTCTTGACTCCATTTTCCAAACTCCAAATTCCATATTCTGCCTTGGCTCTCTGCCCTAAGAGGCTACCCACTGGGCTCCCGTGTCCAGGGGCTTCCCGGTGGGTTTTCCAGTGGGAAGCTATGGCAGGAGATCAGAGGGAGGGCGTTTCTTCACTGGTATTCACAAGAGGAGGCAACCTTGGGAGGGCTAGGTTCCTCCATGGGACATCACTGTTCTCAGCATCATTGCTTTCTACTGGCCTGGTCTTCCTAAGGGTGGTAATGGTGCCCATGCTGTGCCAACCCCATGACGACCCTACAAGCGTCTTGTATATTACCAACTGGAGTCTCTTCACAAACTCTCCCCAGTCCTACCTTGGGACCTGATCGACACACGTTGGTATGTTATCTTTACCAATAGGTATTAGTAGTTAAAAAGAGAAATGAATTACAAAAACGGAAACAAATTGTCTTTAAAATGGTAAAAAGAAATGAATTACAAAAAAACAAAAAAAAAAGAAGAAGGAAAGAGAAGAGGAAAATAATTGAATAGACTGTAAAGAGAAAGGATAAAAAGACTTGGAATCCCCCTTTTTTTCCCCTTTCTTAAAGTGAAAATTCTGCCTGGGAGCCATGTTTTCAACTGAGGTCGGTCAAGTCTTCTGTGGGAGCCACCGTCCAGACAGCAGAGGCTCCGGCTTAGTCGGCTAAGAGGGCACTGAACAGAGACACATCTTTTCGTAAAATTCTTCATTCTCATGCACTTAGGGCTTTAGCTTAACCATATGTTTACCTATTTATCTGTTTTTCATTACCCAATAATCCAGAAAGACATTCTCTTTCTAAAACACTCCAACAAAGCCAGGTCCATGAACTAAAGCTTTCATTCATATGTTCTCCCAAAACAAGGTCAGCAGCTTGATAGGTCTTTAATTTGCTTAGTACTCTTCCGTCAACAATGAAAACATATATACGCTTTAAATTTAACTTTGGAGTATGGTATGTACGTGTCTATATAAAATTGAATTTTCACATACTATTGTGTTTTGGAGTTCGCTCCTTATCTGTAATACACAGAGATCTCTACCAAATGCTATTGGAAGATCACATAATATGTCATGAGAAGGATGCTGTGTAACCTAGGTGCTCTGATTGACCTTTGTAGTTTTTTCCCTTTTCTTCCCAACGCCTCTATGAATATTCTTGTATTCCCACCACCAATGCATGAGAATTCTCATTTTTCAATATTCTCATCAACACTGGCCCTGTCCTGCCCTGCCCTTCCCTTCCCTTCCCTCCCCTCCCCTCCCTTCCCCTCCCCTTTCCTTTTCCTTTCCTTTCCTTTCCTTTCCTTTCCTTTCCTTTCCTTTCCTTTCCTTTCCTTTCCTTCCTTTCCTTTCCTTTCCTTTCCTTTCCTTTCCTTTCCTTTCCTTTCCTTTCCCTTCCATCCTATAGCCATCCTAGAAGGTTGTTAAACATCTTTTCGCAGACTTATTTGCCATTTGTCTTTTCTTCTGAGAAACATCTTTTCAGATTCTTTGCCTATTTTTATCTAGGCTACATGTCCTTATATCATGGAATTGTAAGGATTATTTATAAATGCCAGACACAAAAAATCCTGGAACACTTAGCAGATAAATGACTTTGAAATATCTTCTTCATTTTCTTGGTTGTCTTTTCACTTTCTTTATGGTAACCTTTACAGAACTAAATGTTTAATAAGTATGATGAAGTCCAATTTATATTTTATTTTCTTGTTTGTGCCTTTGGTGTCATATCTAAGAAGCTTTACCTAGCCTAAGGTTATGGAGATTCACTCTTGTACTTTTTCTATGAGTTTTGTAGCTCTAGGTCTATGGTCCATTTGAGTTAGTTTGAGAATATGTATATAGTTTTTTAAGTGTAATTAGCGTAATTTGGTGTTTCTTTGGGCTGGATTCCTGAAAGGAGGATTACTGGCTCAAAGGTCATGTGGATTTTTTTCTCATTTTGAAATACACTGCTAAGTAATCTCTCAGTGTAATTTTAACAATTCATTCTCACGGGACATAAGCATGAGGGCAAAATTTCCACCACATCAGCCAACGGCTTGACATTTTCTCCTTTTAAGATTATTGCCACTATGATGAGCAAGAAAGTTGATCTAGTTTTAATTTGCATTTTGCTAATGACAGAGGAGTCAGATATTTTCAACTGTTTTAGACATTTGCTTCCAGTTTTCTGAGAATTGTGAATTGATAGTTTTTATCCATCTTTCCAGCAGAAAATTAGTATTTTGTTCCTGCTGTAGCTTCTTTTCAGCTTTTTGTAAGACCTGTGCTTGTTAAGACAAACAAAATAAGGTGAATAAGAAAAAATAATACATACACAGAAAAATCTTAAAGTAGAAATATGAATAGGATCCAGGAAGCTTCCTGGGATAAAGAAAAAGAATAAAGAGAAAGATTCAGATTGACATCAGAATTGTCAACAGTGATAAGGCATACCAAGAGAAAATAGACTATCATTGAAAACATCCTTGGGAGAAATATTTCAGGAAGAAGATAAATACATTTTCAAAGATAAGAAATATGAACAGTATAATTAAGAATAAAGATACATGAATAACCTAAGGAAGTTTACTGTGTTTTCTAAAGTGGTCTCAATTCATGTTAGGGTGACACAGAATAAGCCATAGAATTTAGAAAGAAAAACATTTAATTCATAATTATAATCCCATTTTTTAGTTCTGCTTTTTGTGTGAATACATTATTATGTTCCATATTATGATATTAAAAGCAGTAGCCTACATTTATAAATCAGTGAATATGTTTTTTACATCGATAGGTATTTATGATCAAACAAGTTTCTGATTGTTCTAACATGGCAAGGTCATCCTAAACTCAAAAATATATCTATAGCAATCTACGGCTAAAATTTTGAAAAATAGTCTGGTGGTGACAGGTGACAGAAAAGAGAGATGACCATAATGAAGTAGTCATTTCATTTAAAGTGAAACTATAGATATTGATAAGCATTTGAAGTAATTAGAAAAAAATAAGTCCATATGAGTAAGTTAAACACTAATCAGAAAAACAAAACTAGAACGTATAGTTTTCATAAGTGGAGGACAACGGATATATCTAGTGCCAAATAGGAAAGAGAAGACATAGACGTAAAAAAACTAATAAAGTAAGATGGCAAAATGTCCCAGTATAGATAAGTATAATAAATATTAAGTATATGTACTTTAAAGTAAATATTAAATATTAATTTAAAGTGTATATTAAAAATAAATATAAAGACATTAACTAGATTCAGTAGTGCAGTCTGACATCAGCAAGAGGCTGGAATTGAAGCCCTTTTCTACTGGAGACACCAACTTAAAAAACATGCATGGACTAAATTTCCTTTGTGAGAGCTTCAGACACCTGAGAAGATGTTGCAGCACCCCCAGGCAAGCACAAGGCAAGAAGAGTCCCATTGGAGTAAGAAAGTTTATTGTATCTACCCACCTTGGTGAATCTGGAGAAAACCCCCAACCCCTAGCTTCAACGTGGGGAACGAGAGAGAGAGAAGAGTAGAATGTGCACCAATGTTTGGGATATTTGGGATATTGGACCCATGAACTGGTTTCCGTCTCACTTGACTTGCAGTGCTAAAGAGAACAGAAGTGTACCATTCAGATGCCAAGTTGGGGTCCTCTGAGAATCAAGGTAGCCCCCAGCAAAGCCAAAGAAACTGCAGTACCAAAGACAGACACCAGGTGGAGTAAGAGATTATAGGATCTTGAGACTAGGGAAAACCTCTTTAGCTGAGATTTACATGCACTAACAAAAAGAGAAGATACTTCCCCAGAAAAGGCTAAAGAAGTCTCCAGAATCTCTAGCCATGCTGATTAGTGGAGGTCTTCCCCCGTATGAAGCCAGTCTGTAAGGATAGGGAGAGGTGCCTATTTTTTCAAATGCCCAAATCTCGAAAGGCATACAAACAAACAAACAAACAAACAAAAAGACCAAAATAAAGGAAGAAAATAAATCTCCAAAAGCTGACTTTAAATAAATGGAGATTTACAAATTAATTATCTAACAAAGAATTTAAATATCTGTCTTCAAGCTGATCAATGACCATAAAAAAAAAAAAAAAGAATAGAGATAGGTAACTAAATGAAATCATGAAAACAGTGTACAAACAACATGAGAATATCAACAAAAAGATAGAAATTATAAGAAAGAACAAAACAAAAAATCAAGAACTAAAGAGAACAATAATCGAACTGAAAAACTCAGTGGAGAGATTCATCAACAGACCTGATCAATCAGAAGAAACAATCAGAAAACCTGAAGACAGGTCATCTGAAATAACCAAATCTGAGAAGCCAAAAAAAGAAAGGAAAAAAAAAAAAAGACGTGCAGAAAGCCTAATGGATTTCTGGGACATCATGAAAAAGATCAATAATGCTTTATGGAAATCCTAGAGGGAGAAGAGAGAAAGAAAGGGTCAGAGAACCTGTTTGAAGAAATAATGACCATACATTTCTGAAATTTATGGAGTGAAATGGATGCACACAGTTAATGTACTCCATCTAGGAGAACTCAGAGACCCACGCCCAGACACTTTACAACAAAACTGTCAAAAGTCACAGACAAAGAGAAAATCTCCTCACAGCAAGTGAAAAGCAGTTCATCAAATACAATAAGATCGTGAGTAAATTTCTCAGCAGAAACTTTATCGGCCAGAAGGGACTAGGTCAATATAGTTCAAACAACCTGCCAATCCACAATATTGTATTTGATAAAAATATTCTTCAAAAGTAAAGGAGAAATAAACATGTTCCCCAAATAAAAGCTGGGTGAGTTCATCACTACTAAACTTGGCTTACAAGAAATGCTACAGAGAGGCGTTCCAATTGAAATGAAAAAAAGCTAGTAGGCAACATGAAAGCAAATGAAAATACAAAGTTCCCTGTTAACAACATACATATAGACAAACAGACATTTATTTACCCTTGTAATGTTGGTGCATGTAGGTCTTAGTCTTCTCCGACTGCAATAACAAACATACCATAGACCAAGTGTTTTGTAAACGACGAAACCCTATCTCTCAGAGTCATGGAGGCTGGAGGTTTGAGATCAAGGGAGGGCCCCCTTCCAGACCGCACTGGGCACATGGTTTATTGTATTCTCCCACCCATGGTGGACAGCAGAGAGAGCAAGCAGTCTCTCTGGTGAGTCTTGTAAGGGCGCTAGTCCCATTCAGATGAGCTCCAGGCTCACAGACTCATTGATTATGTATTACCTTCAAACATGCTTGCAAACAGAACTGTGATGTACTAGTTTATTTTTATGGTTATTTTTTATTATGAATTGATATACTAACAGTGCGCTGGATCCAGTTGCAAAATTTATCCATTAATAATACCCGATGATTTCTTAATAGATTTTTTTTCCCCTGAGGAACTTGGTGCACAGTGTGATATTGCATTAATCCCCCAGAGCATCTGTGACTATAAATTATCACAGAGGTTGGAATGCTTAATTTACACTCAAAAGTCAATTATAAAGAGATAAAAAAATGTATAAAAATCATTGACATTATAGATATGACAAGCAAAACATTTAAAAATTAATTATCTTGTTTTTTAGCAGGATAATTGGTTAAAAACTCTCTTAAAAGATTTTTTTTCTGAAAAAATTTACACAAATGCTAAAGCAAATTTAGGAATAAAGATACTTCTTAGAAATAAATATCCAACATTAAAGTTGCAAGAATAATTATTCTTGGTAAATATTTACCAAGAGTGCCAAGCTTGATGGACACTGTTTTTAATATTAATTTTTTTGTATAGAAATCGTAAATATTTTAGCCAAAATATTTTCACGGGTACCACCTTTTTACCTTCATTCAGAATACATGTTGTTGCTATACATTAACTAGGTGGAACTTGTCAAATAACGTCTCTATAACTTGGAGAATGTTTTGCTAAATTTAGATGCTGCAAAATTGCCATCCCCTTTCTTTTTTTAGCACTTTTTTAGATAGTCCCACCTTTCTAAGTCTTGGCATTTACTTAGAATAAAATGCAAAGCTAAATTGAAGGACTCCTAAAACGTCGACATCATTGTTGGTCACCCGGGTTACTTATCACAGGCTTTTCCTTCAAGAGTTCCAACATCTAAAACGTGATCTGAGTTGGAGGAGGAGGAATGAAAAATACTCCGTGGTACAATTTTACAAACTTAAACAAACTCTTCACAGAATTTTATAGTTGAGTTGCTTGGCTGTGTATGTGTAAAATATTTGTTAATTTTGTGAACCGTATTTTTATTTCAAAATTGTGATTCACACGTGCCCCGCAGTCAAATTCTAGTATATGTCCACTCGCTGGTTTTTTAACTTGAGAGACATTATTTTTACCACGAAACCTGTCACCAATTTTTTCCCTACTATTATCACAAATACAAATGCTTTTATTCTCATGGTTGACATTTTAAACTGAGACCCTGGAACTTTCACGTAATATCAAATGCCTCACTTCCAACGCACTCAACTTCCAATTCCCTACTTTGATTATGTGGCTTAGATGAAAAGATTACATCAGTATTGGAATTAAGTAATTTTCTGCTTACAGCATTCGGTACACTGAAAAAAAAAAAGATTTGTTTTCACTTAATTATTATCAGCTACCTTCCTCGGCTAACTGAAACCAAACTTTTGCCAAAGTAGCTTTAGCCTCACTTTTTTTAAAAAAATATTTATTTGCTTATTTTTGAAAGAGAGAGAGAGAGAGAGAGGCGGAATCCAAAGCAGGCTCCAGTCTCGGAGCTGTCAGCATAGAGCCCGACGTGGGGCTCAAACTTACCAACTGCAAGGTCATGACCTGAGCCAAAGTCGGACGCTTAACTGACTGAGCCACCCAGGTGCCCTAGCCTCACTTCTTATAGATGGCAAAAACAGTAGAAATTCAAAGTGAAGATAGTTATTTGATCTAACGAAGTCTTCCTTCACAGCATGCCAGGTACACTCATTTTCTGAGGATGTGTTCAGCCATATCTTTCAAGCATGGTCTTCTCATAATAACTCCTACCCTTCTGATCTCCACATCACCACTGATCATTTCCCTGGGGTCACTATGATCTCCTTGGTGGATGATCAATATCCCAAGAGCTTGTGCGAGATAACTGCTCACCATCAATCTTCTTGAGAAATACAATTGCTGTGTATCATTTTCAATCGAACATGAGCTTTTAATTTTAGCTCATGGCCATCAGATAACTCCAAAACAAAGTACTTAATGATGAAATTAAAGTGTTGCTAAACAGTACAAGGAGTTGTGAATTTACGGTACATGATGAGTGAGGAGAAAGTTGTAAGCATAGTGTCCACACGATGTGTGCTCTCATGGAAGGATTGGGCTACCTCCGTTTCTCATACGTATGTCACGTACACCTGAACTGTGACTCCACATGTCCAGTCATTGTCCCCACTGACAGGGAGCCGGGTGGCTGTGCCACAACTAGCTGGTGTAGCAAATGGGTGGCAGGACCATAGAGTGAGGTATCTCTTGTACCATCAGAAAAAGTTAGCTGCTCCTTACTGCTTGTGTCCGGGCACTCCAGTGTATCAAAAGACACTGTGCACTGTCCCCTCAAGGGAGGCACCGGTCACCCCCGATCTGGGAAAGGCTGTAAATGCAAAAGCAAGTTCTCACAGGTCACTGTTCAGATTGAAAGACTTCTTAAAGTGAGAATTCTGTTCCAGTGCACTCTGGTAGTTGAGACCATGGAAGAGGCTAGAAAGACAAAACAGAGGTGACTGACTTCATCCTGGATTCACAGAATTCAACGGTTAATAATTACATTTCATTAACCACAAATACTCCGAGATAGAAGCCAAATGGAAGGTGACACTGGATAAGAGGGAAACTGAGACTGTCCTGCGGAGGCCGGCTTTCCGATTACCCAAGTTTTGTGCGTATTTTCAAGAAGCAACTTTTCACTTCACTAATCTTCTGTCAGATCTTTTCATTTCCATCCTTATCATCTCCTATTTTGCTTTCTTGGGATTTCTTTTATTTGTCATTACTAATGACTTAATTTGGGCCTTTTGTCCATTATCTTTAGTTTTACTACTCCTTCATATGAATTTATGAGACTATAAATGTCACTTAAAGCTCTTCTTTTAGTGGTTCTGTAAGTTTTAATTAACGCTGCTACTTTGATAGGCCCAGCTTGGTCACACAGGTGCCTGGAGGAACAATTGCTTTAGTGATTATTTCTCAGTTTGGAAGGGAAGACGATGAGGAACCAGGCAGTGGCTTAACTCCGTGTTGAGCGGAGTGAACGGTACCCTTAATGTCTACGTTAAATATAAGGATTTGTTACAAACGTCCCCTCTCGAAAAACAGAGGCATCAATTATGCCTTCCCAACACACGCACACAGCAAGCACATACCCACTCCAACAGAATTACATTACCAGTGTTAGGTCAAAATTACTAAACAAGCACTGAAATGCAGATATGTTCTAGAAAATACCGGGTCGGGGAAGAAAATGTATAAAGCTCTTAGTTGCCATGGTAACAGATAAGCCCTTGTATCGGCAATTGAGAAAATCAGAAATTGAGCATTTGTGTGACATTACTTTTTTATAGTTTTTCAAGGGATAGGAGGGAAAAAAATTTTTAATTGGATTGATTTTTTTTTTTTTTCCAGGGCCTTACCAATTTTAGCAGATGGCTTTTGCAGAGGGTATTAACCAGGGTTGGGTATGAGTAATCAATCAGCATCTGATACCCGGAAAGAGTCAGCAAGCCTGAAGGTGGAGGCTGACTTCAGGCTGGGCGGAGGCAAGACAGGGTCATCCGTCTCCGTGTGCCCCCTCAAGAGCGACAAAAACACTGAGATGCTAAAGGTCAGGTTGTTCTGAGTTTCCTGATTTCGGGCATTGCTCACAACCGCCCCTCCTCTACCCCTTTCCGTCCCAGACTGTAGCTCTGCTGATCTACCAGTCAGGAAGCTTCTCTTACTTTCTTCCTGTCTGGGTCTTCTTCAGCATCTTCTGAGTAATGGCACAGCTGTTGGTCAGCTCCAGAGACACCCCCAGCTAAGGGCATCAAGAAGAAAGGTCGACATGTCAAGTTCTAGCTGAGGCTGTTGTCCTCGAGCCCTGAAAAGCCCTTCAAAACCCGGCCTTCAGTTGGACTCCTTCTGGAAGGCCCTCGGTCGGGTGAGCATCGTCCCCATGGACAAAACCTCCAGCCCACCTGGGAGCAGCCTTGCAACTTGGAACTACCTTGTGTCTCACGTCCTGGTTCTTCCAGACGAACGCGGATGTCTGCCTCCATCCTGTGCCACCGTCTCCAGTAGAGGGAAGGACGGAGTCTGCGGGAGGTGGTGGAAACGAGTCTTCAACGTTAGGTGGGATCTCAAAATTTATTCCTAAACGTGTGACGGAAAAACGACTGGCTCCGACGTGGGGGGTGGCAAAGGGTTGATTATCTGCCATTTTGATAGCCTGCTAGAGCGTTTTCTGTCCGCCTGCTTGACCCCCACTGAACACGCCTGGGGGGTGTCTCTGGGTTGTCAGAATTCCTTCAAATAAGGATTAAGTTATTTAAACACGTTTTAGCATCACAGCTCTTGAAAAATTAAATCTCTTTCTGGATGGCTTTTGGGCGGGCAGAATATAATGTCATTTGCATTCAAATCACACCAAAGGAATACTCCACCCAAAGCGGATTTTGGCATCACAGTTTCAGGCAAGGACAGACTTACCGGCTAACGGGAGGCGGCACTTGCCGGTCGGAACCCCTCCTGCAGAACCAGGCTGACCCTTCCCTCGCCACGTCTGCATGAACACGCGTGTTCGGTTCTGCCATGACAGCCTGGGGCGGGGCGGGGCGGGGGGGAGAGTAAGATCTTCTTGGACTTTGGGTCTGTGTCGCATAGATTGCCGGGCATTGAAGGCATTTTTCTTGGCTATAACTTCATTTTTAAGAGGAGTCGGAGGGTCAGACGATCACACACTGCACAAAGATGGGAAGTTAGTAAGGAATGGCACAGAAGGAAGAAGGTACCCTCCAAAGGATGATTTCCTGGGCAGAGCACGCCTTCTTCCTGGGGGGAGCATGAGAAACCGTGTCATTCCAGCCCTGAGCCTAAGGCCCTCGATCAGGATGTGCTTTCTCTCTGCTTCTGTTTCTATATGTTTCGTGTATATACATGTCTTCTCTTTGTAATGGTTTGGGATGCATTAATTTTCCCTGGCAAAAATAAGGGAACTCTTTTTTTTTTCATTGATGGCCTTCTCCCTCGGAGGCAGGATTCCTGGGGAGACACAGTTGAAGTAGGAACGCATTTGACTAACCCTTGACAGTGATGCACAGCTGGATTCCCACCTGTCAGGGTAGAGGTGCACCCTCAAGGGGGTGAGGCTCAATGCGTCCACAGCCTGGTAGACAAGTTATCCCAAAGGTGCTGCGGGCTCAGCGTCCCACAATAGGTGCCCAGCCTCGTAAGTGACTGAGCTCCATTACTTGGAACTTTCCTGCCCCGACAGAGTGTTCTCGTTTCTCAGACGGTCTTGCAAAGAGCTCTTTTTGTCTTCCCTTCTGGGTCTCTTCCAAGTGAGTTCATAAAGCTCTTATACCTGACCGTCTTTCGTTTGCGTGCGAGTTGTGTCGTGAACAATTCACCGACGAGCGAGCGTGTCGAAGGAGAAGCAGTGTGCTTTTTCCACCTGCGTCCTGGCCTCCAGGAACCAGGGTTCTTCCCTTTGTGCCGGGACGGGGATTCTTGTAGCCCCGCCTACAGTCCTCAGTCGCGGCTTTCACCTCAGCGGGGAGGACCCCGGCCCCAGGGTGAGGACACGCCTGGACGCTGTCCTTGCTGTCGCTGTGGGAATGACTCTCACAGGGTCTTGGTAGCTTCCGTCACCCTTGCCTGGGGTGGAACAGAAGGTGGCAAGCCTCTCTGAGTCAGACCCGACAACATACTTGCTTTTTAGTTTCTCCCCAATTGTTGTACTTGACCTTGGAACTCCAGTCCTTACCATTCTCCTATGCTCCCAACTCCTTCTCACAGGGTCCCCTTCCTGGCCTTCACGGGCCCTGACTCTCCCAGGCAGCCTAATCAGTGGAGGCTGACCTGGGGCCCCCCACCTCTCCTACATCTGGGACAGGAAATGGGGGTGAGGCTTATGTTTCCCCACTGCCCTGCTTCACCTTCAGAGAACTCAGACTCGGGCCACCCCCCTTTGTCACCTCCTGCCCAAACGCGGCCGTCCTGCCGTCCTGGACCCTCCCCACCTTCCGGTCACTGGAGCCTCGATACCGGTGGCATCCAGCATGCAGCCACTCTCCCAGGCCCCCCTGGTCCCCAGCCACCAGGGCCTTGGTCCACGCTGCCCTGTGGATGGCCAATGGCACCCTCAGCCGGCTCTGTGCCTCCGGGTGCCGCAGCATGAAGATTCCTGCACACGCTTCTGGTTGAGCAGAACCCTTGTTCCTGACGCTCCCATAGCCTGTCGCTGGCTCTGCTGCGGCTCCGTGTCCCCACAGCTGTGCCCCCACCGGCTCGCCATCCGCACCCCCCCCCCCCCCCCGACCAGAGTCACATAGCCAGGCCGCCTACGTCAGTTCTGAACAAGGCCGCTTCTGAAGCCTCTCTGTGTCCCCCAGGGAAGTCTGCGTCCGTCTTTCCTTCTACAAGGGCACCGCGTCCCGGCTTCCGGTGAGCCAGCGCCCTCGCAGACTGTGGGCCATCGTGTCGTCGGGGAGGCCAGCCCCGCCGCCCCACCTGTACCATCAGCGTCTACCGGGCCACCCCTTCACAAGCGGTAACGAGTTTCTCTCTTTGCCTGAAAATCTGCTCCCACGAGCGGCGGTAAGGGCCATGAGCCAGTGCAGGGAACAGCTGCCGACAACCCACAACCCGGTTGCCCGGGCTGAGCACTGCATCACAGAATCACAGACGTGCAGGCGGGGGGAAGGGCCTTTGGAGCCACTCATGAAAATGCCGAGGTCACCCCCGGGGGAGGACACTTCCGGTGTGGTTTTCTCCTGCCAGCGCAGGGACCACTCTGGATGACGCACGGCAAGGTCCGTGCAGTCAACACCGAATGGATCTCCGTGCAGCACTGGGTAGAACAGAGGGAGTGGCCACCGGGAAGCCCTTCACTCCCGCGTCTGTGCTTTGCTGCTAAATCAAAACCCTTCCCGCCATCAATAAATAAATACACCGAGTCTGGAGGGGGCACAGCCCCAGGACAGGGAGCTGGGAGATGCGGGCCAGCCCACCGACGTTTCTCCCTCGGGGACGTTTGTTCGACGTGAAATACAGCCCACACAGAGGTGTGCTGCCACAGGCTCTGGCCATCTATGGGATTTTGAAAGATACACACCAGGAATTCTAAAAGGCAACCTGGTGGCTCATAAAAAATAAAAAGTACAGTAGTGTTCTGACAGGTGGCTGACAGCCAGGATGACGAACGGGCCGTGTGATTCATGGCTCATTAGAAGTTACACCCAGAGCAAAATTGGCCACGATAGATAAAGACTATAAACGAAGCTCAGGCAGAGAACAGGCTTGGGATTACATCTAGAAAGCATGCCTCCCTGCCAAGTCCTCACTCCCACACACAGCGTTTACTGGAAACAAAAGCACGTCCAGGTAGAAGAAAAAAGGGGGCGGGGTTGGAACAAACAAAATGGCTACTAATGGATGAAAATGGGTGAAAACGGTTTTCTTCGGTCCTGCTCCCTTAAGAAGTTAGATGACAGTAATTTAAACTCCCATATGAGTATCTGAACATTTCCCCCTCTGTAAATCCTAGAAATCTTTATTTTATGAAGCCCGTGGATCCTGCTTCACCAGCACTGGTCTGAATGTGTAGACCAGATAATTACCGTGTCCAGCCCCGAAAGGAATCCGACAAGGAGAGAGCAGAGACCAGTGGTCGATCCGGGTGGGACTTGGGACGTCGATGCTCATCCAGCAGAGAATTTGCTGCTCTGATCCGTTCCTGGAATAATCTGTCTACTTCTTGGGCAATTACAAGGATAACGTGCCGTGGGAAACTCAGCTCCGAGGCGCTTACCCCACTGGTGTGGTTCTCGTCAGGGCAGTCCAGGGTACTCTGTGTGACAGAGGACTGGAAAGGGGTGGCATTTCGTAGCCTGATCTTCTGCATCAAACAGTAATCAACGCGCTGCCCTAAAGGGCAATGTGACGAAAATCCCTCATCACTTGACCGTGAAGTAATCCAAAGTGAGATTATCTTTGGTGGGCCTGACTTAATCAGCCGGAATGTATGTGGAGGAGAGTTTCGATCCCCTGATCTAGAAACTCAGAATGGTAGCTGGGTGTGCAGTCCTATTCCCCCTCTGGACATCCTTCCAGAATGCTGCCTGTGGACCAGTGTCGCTTGTGCCCAAGGGGTCCAGACTACCGGTGACCCCCCCCCCACCCCCCGTTCCTGCAACCCTGCCCCTTCATGTGAGTCTCTAAGGCCAATTCCTTCTATAATAATTTCCGTTGTGTTTCATAACATACCTGTGAGTGTCTATATGTGCATATCCTGCTGGCTCCCCTCTCCCTGTTGACCTTGACTGACGCGTGGAGCTCAAAGCACCCACGTGGGTCAGGTGCATTTTCTCCGCTGACCTGTAGTTCTCTATCCCCCTTTCACTCTGATGTTCCTTGTATCCCAACGTCCTGAATGTGATGGAACTGCAGACCTCCAGTGGGAATGTGGATGAGTGGTGAGTCCTGTGAAATGGGTTCCCTAGGCCCACGGTCTCCAGAGGCCCCATACGGTCATACGGTCACAGGACTACATGTGGCGTCAGTGAAAACCCAGGCTCTGCCCCTTACTGATTGTGTGGCTTTGGCAGGTCCTTAATTTCTGTCTGGTGGAGATAATCAAGCGGATGCAACGGTATTATTGTTTTGAACATCGCGGGAAACGATGCGGGTCAAACACCAACAGAATGTGTGGCACGACGTTCTCCCAGTGCCAGTTGGTGGCCGTGCCGCCGTCACTGATCCTCCCAGCTCCCCGGAGGGGGTAGAATCTGCCCTTTAGTTAGTAGGTGTTTGTCTTCAGCATGTCTGCGGCCGCCTTACGCATCCCCGACGGACTGGACCAGATTTACCGTTTTAAATGCAGGTTTTATTATTATTCAATATCGTAAAGCTAACGGATGAGGACAACCGGCATGGATGAGTGGTCCCCACAGCGCCCAGGAGAGGGGACACCATGCTCAGGGTTCCCCATGGGCAGCGCTGGAGCAAGTTAGGGGGAGCAGAGGCGGGAGACGGAGACCAGAGTCCTTCTTGTGGTTTCTGCAGGAAGCAACGGGCAGGTGGCTAGCGTGTGTAATTCCAGCAGGGCAGGAGCAGGGGGCCCGTCTACACTTCGGGTGCAGACCATGGGGTGTTTAAGGCAGGGGGACAGTGGCCTGGAGAGAAGGAGCCCCACCGAGGAAGGGGTGTGGGTGCGGGCTCCCCTTCGGTTGGTTTGCCTGTAAAAGAAGTCCGTTCCCATCTCCAGGAATTATCCGGCCCTGGCAAGGGGGCTTGATCCAGGTCAGAAAGGCTCCAGACATCAGAGCGCCAAAATACAAGAAATAAGAAGGCACAACTAATACACGTTACTGTGAGAAAGGGATAGAACCACAATCACTCACAGAGCCTCAAAGCCAAAGCCCCCCGCCCCCCAGAATTATACCACATCCGGCGCAGGGGGGAGCCCACTGTGTTCACAGTGCAGAGGGGAGGCAGGCAGAGCCCACTGGAGCCACTGCCGCGGAAGCGTGGGTCTGACCCGTGGCAGCTGGGCACGCGGCCTGGTGACCGCAGGTCCACTGTCTACACCTATGGGACTCTATGAAACCTGTCTGGGACAACGTGAACCCACCTGTCTGGAGGCAAGAGAGTAATTAGCATCAGGGCCATAAATTCTACCAGATTGAACATTCCCGTTTCTCTGTTGAATCACTGTTTCCTGCCAGTTCCTTCCAAAACACACAGAGCACATGGACTGTGTCATCTTTGGTCGCGTGGTTCTGGATTCCGCTGTTACGGTTCATGACGCCCTTTCTTCCCTGTTAGATTTTTGTCCAGCCCGGGAGAGACTGCCTTGGCTGGTTTATGTATTCCAGAAGCGTCAACATCATGCAAAAGCCACATTTGCACTTTTGAGAGACACTTTTATCTTGTTCTGAGGCTAAAGAGATGGACGGTCGGTGGTTCAGAAGACAAAAATACTCCTTCAACTCCAAGGATGCTAACGTTGCTTTGCATTGACAAACTGACTGATACTCCCAACCTGCACGGCAACAGGAGGTTCAGACAAACTGTTTCGTGACCTTTGATTTATCTTTTAGAAGTCAAAACAACAAGCCTCCTGGGGGGCTCAGTAGGTGAGGTGTTCAGCTCCTGATTTTGGCTCAGGTCATGATCTCATGGTTTGTGAGTTCGAGCCCCGCCTGGGGTTCTGTGCTGGCAGTTCAGGGAATGTACTTGGGATTCTCCCTCCCTCTCTCTCTGCCCCTTCCCTGCCTACTCTCTATCCCTCTCTCTCTCAAAATAAATAAACATTTTTTTAAAGAAGTCAAAGCAACAAACAAGATGGTGAATCATTCAGCTGATTTTGAGGGCATTTGGTTAATAGCCTTTTCTACCTTTTGTTGGTGGGTAAATGATCAGGCTTACAGCCCAAAGTCAATGTCATCAACCACCAAGCAGGATAATGAGCAGCTTAAGACTTAGGGAACTATGGCTTTCTGAGTTGCTGTTGAGAAGTCCTGTGCCATTCAGATTCTCAAAACATACCTACGTGATCATCTTTTCTCCTTCCCTCTGGAAGAGTGTGGGACTTAGTCATTATTGTTAATATTCAAAAATGTTTACAGTAGGAGATTTGTATTGTTTGAACTCTTTATTCTGCATTTGTTAGCAGTACTTTAAACTCTAGAAATATTTAGGGGTGTCTGGGTGGTACAGTAGGTTAAGCATCTGACTCTTGACTTCAACTCAGGTCACAATCTCACAGCCGTGACATCGAGCCCTGAGTCGGGGTCCAAGCTGCATATGGATCCTGCTTGGGATTCTCTCTCTCTCACCCTGCCCCTCCCTCGCTTCTGTTCTCTCTCTGTCTGTCTCTGTCTCTGTCTCTGTCTCTCTCTCTCATAAATAAACAATAAAAAAATAAAGTCTAGAAACATCTCAAAACTCATATGCTACTATTATGAACAGTTTTCCATAACTTTTGTTTTTCTGTTTTTGTTTTTGTTTTTTTTTTTGCTTTGTGTTATTTTAATTGTATGAAACATTGCCTATTTACCTGGACCCTTTAGAAGGATGGTCGGGTATATTACCTGTCTCATATTTTCCATCCCTGTTCCTTGCAGCCCCGACTCCTTGTAAATTCCTTTAACTTCAGCTTGCAACCATTCATATAGCTGTTCTTGTTAAACTTCCAGGGTGGTAAAAGTTAATTTTTATTCTTTGAATGTTTCCTTTTGGAGTTACATGTTCTTGTTTCCGGAGTTCAGTCTGTTCTCACCACTTGGGGATCTCTTCCTGTTTAAAAAGAAATCATTGTGCTCAGTTCTGTTTCCTCCAAGGTCTCCACTCTACATATGATCTGGTGATCAGCCACTGTCTTCCCGAGCCTGAGTGCAAGTCCCCTTATTCTTTCTGTGTGATTTAAACTCCTCGTATTTGAATCCCAAACCACAACTAATCCAGCAGAAATCAACATTGGAAGCACAGAGGTAAGTTTTAAAGGTACCCCGAGTAATAATGCCTCATGACCTTTGGTTCCACCTGTCAGTTTCATCATTAAATGACCAAAGACAGATTTAAATTCAGGGGCATCGCCGTTTTCCCAGCCAGTCTGGCTGATTGGCGAGCGACCGATCAGCAGACTGTCCATCACACTGTTGAATCATCATTCTTTCCTCGGAAATGGCTGAGAACTCTCTGAGAAGGAGTCAGTCTCTCTGCTGGCCCCACACAGGTGTTGACTCTCAGCTGCCTTCAACCTTGGCTGGTGCCTTGTGTCACACATGAAAATGGGGAGCCAGGAAGTTTCTAACACATTCTCTTCCTTTTCCATCTCTCTCTCTCTCTCTTTTTATTTGGTCCCTAATTTATCAAAAGACCAACTAACTCTGTTTCGTTTATACACCTGCAGGTGGGATTCAAAATTTTCCTAAGTTTCCACTCGATCTGCTGGTCAGCTGTGTCTCCTTCCTCTGCTTTGTTCTCCTGAGCTCTCCACCTGGTCCCCCTCCAAGCTGCTCCAGCCCCCAGACATGACACAGCCCCCCACCCCGTCATTATCTCACCAGCTCTTTCCACATGACTTCAACCACACACAGGGACGGTGACTGTGAGTGACTGTTCTCAAACTTCACATATTCCCATGTCTTTGGGAGCTGAGCTAGTTGTTTAAAATACGTGGACACGGTGATTTCAGATGTAAATTCCTTATTGTCTTATTGTAATGGTTCTAACACGACTCCCAATATGTTGTTTGGCCATCGTTCACGCTCTTCAGTATCACAGTCACCACAGGAAACTCAAGAGGTGGGGCATAGGACAGCCACCCTCTGGACTCCGGAATGATTGGTGACCACAAGGCAACACCACCACGATCCCCGTTCTCTCAGACTGAGATAGGTGCAGACATCCACCCACCTGCCTTATATGCTGAAATAACACGGGCCAAAATATACACACAGGACGTGAATCTCATAGCACAGTGTCATACAGTAGGAGAAATAAAAGAGATAACCACTCAAAATACTGCAGGTTTTGTTTTGTTTTGTTTTTTTGCTTTTTTGCTTTTGTGTGACCACTTATCGGTCAGACTGCAGATTGGCCATGGGACCCACCTGCCACACAAAGAAATTCCCATAGCATATTGTCTTGCTGCTGGAACAATAGAGACTTTGTTAACAAATGGATGGCATGCGCATTTCTGTTTAACTAGTTCTAAAAGAAGGAAAGATCCTGGTCGTTCAACTAGCAGGCTCGCCCAACTATTAATGGAGGGATCTATCATGGCGTAGCTGAACATTAGCATTAAAAATGAGCCAGCCACAGATTTTTAAGGAAACATAATCCGTTTTAGCAGTTTTGTGTTTAATGCACACTTTAGCAAATTGTGCAACTGATCTGGGTGTTAATGATCTTTCTAGCGATAACGCAATGTGATGCCCTTATCTTCTGGGTAAGAACACTGTTTCTTCTTTCCAAGCACATACAATTGGATAGTTGGGGTCAGGACACAGTGCAGAGCTCCACATGCCTGCCAGGCATTCCAGATCAAAGTCCTCACTGGCCATCGACCATCTCGGAAGGTAGAAACTATGTTTCTCGCTTGCCGGAATGTGGGGAACATTCCTGACAGCCTCTGGCTGAAGACACCCACGGTGATCAGAAGCTAATGAGGTCTGTGGGAACCAAGAAAGTGGAAGGCGGCATGCAAATTACATTATTTTAATTTAGGCAGCTCTAAATTAAAGGTAAAGAAACCATGATCGAGAAGGAGCAAAAAAGACTGGACACAGCTGGCTTTCCAGAAAGCCAGCCGTCCACAGCCACCCTTGAGGAGCGCCCTGTGGACCATCCAGGCCTTGACTTGGCCCCTCATCTCTGCACCTTTACATATCATCGCACTTGTTTCTTCCCCTAAAGGGAAGACTCTGAACGCCTGGCTACGGGGGAACCAGGTATGGACATTTTGACATAGCAGTGAATTGCCTGAATGCAGCAGGAGCCCAGAAAGTCTGTCTAAAGCTGAAGACTGCCCTTTGGCGACACGGGGCCCAGTCTGCCCCATCGAACTCAGCATCAGGAGCCTCTGTGTCTGAGGTCAGGAAGCAGGTGGCCAGTGTCAGTGCCGGGCTCCGCACTCCAAGCTCCCCGAAACAAGCAGGGCCAGGTAAAAAATCAGCACACCGGGGCCCCTGGGTGGCTCAGTTGGTTAAGTGTCTGACTTCGGCTCGGGTCACGCACGCTCTCACGGTTTGTGGGTTCGAGCCCCGCATCGGGCTCTGTGCTGACCGCGCGGAGCCTGCAGCCTGCTTCGGATTCGGTGTCTCCCTCTCTCTCTCTGCCCCTCCCCCGCTCACGCTCTGTCTCTGTCTCTCAACAATAAATAAACATTAAAAAAAAAAATCAGCACACCATCTGGACCTGACAAAACCTGAGTGTCAGCAGGGCGCTGGCCGCTTGCCTCTTCAGATTTGTCACAGGCCCCTGCTGTTTTTCTGACTCTGTCATGAAAAAACTCAGGGTCATCTCCAAAGGTGGAGTCATAATCTGCATAAAACAGGCATGCCCTGTGGAGATGTGCTGATCCAGAGGTGGTTTCCACAGAAGGTGCCGGAACACTCAGCGCAAGAGCCCTGATGGAGATGCGACGATCTGAGGTTACTCTGTGTAATCCATTGCCACGTTTAAACCCGGGCAAGGGTCGCATTAGAATTGGATTCAACCTCGACAGAAAAAGAATAGAATGACCCTGGAAAATCCCTGCTTAATCTCTTTTTCAGCCTCCATCAACAAATGACAGTTTCCATTATCCCGGGAAGTAGCAGCTGGAGTTTGTCACTGACCAACGATTCACATGCATTGCAAGCATAAAGTTACATACAAAGACCTAAGGAAGGGCGTACCCGTAAAAAAATTCAGGAATTGATAGACCCTAGCATTTGTAGCCCGATTCAAACGTGCTTCTATGAGGTTTATTTATTTACTAAGAACCCATGGAACCTGACTTGCTTTAGTTTCCTCCATCCTTTCTACATTTCCTTTACAATCGCAAAAAAATCATTTTGTTTCTAACCTTAGGGAAATGCATAGATGAAGAATCCAAAGCCCAGAAAGTGAAGTGCGTGGCCACGTTCACTCAGCGAGACAATTGGTGGGTGTCACTGAAATGCCGGCAGACACAGAATCGGTTATAAAAAAGAAAACAAAAACAAATCCTTTTAATCTTCTGTTATCAAGAGTTTGTTCAATTGATACTTTAATTTTTAAGCATTTCTTAAATTAAAAAAATTGAAAGTATTTTTTCGAGAGAAAGAGGGCGCGAGCAGGGGAGAGGGGCAGAGGGAGAGAGAGAATCCCAAGTGGGTTCCATGCTCATTGCAGATTCCCACGCGGGGCTCATTTCCATGACCTTGGGATCATGACCTGAGCTAGAATCAGGAGTCAGACGCTCAACCAACTGTGCCAGCCAGGCGCCCCCTTCTTAAGTTTTTTTAATCGACATTTTTAATATTTACCAACAATGATAAAACACTTGAGCTTTTGAGGTGAGGTATTCTTATCTCTGCTCCTCCCTGCTCTTTGCAGGCTCCGGGAGGCACAGCTCTAATGAGGCTTTCGGATCCACTTTCAGGAGGGTCTACCCACTTGGCTGGTGGAGTTGGTGCCGGTCCTCGTCTAGGAGCTCTTCCGTGGCCATCAGCCAGGGGCCTCGGTTCTTTTTGGATGACTGCTTGGGCTTCCTCACGACATGGTAGCTGTGGTCCAAACACACATGTTTCAGGAGACAGAAGGTTGCAGCTGTCCGTCCTTTTAAGGCCTCAGCCCGGAATCAGCCAGATTGTCCTTTCCACTGTATTCTGTTGGCCAAAGCAGTCAGAGAGCCTGCCCAGATTTAAGGGATGAGAATTAGACGTGGCCTTGAAAAAAGAGAAGCAGCAAAGAACTTGTAGATATCAAAGCGAGCTCTGCGGTGTTCCTAACATACGCTGGGATTTCAATTGGACAAAGCCTTACCTCGTGATCCTTTGAGATGTACATCCTTTCACACAATATTTCGTTCAAACCCATTTGGCTCACACACAAATCCAACCAAGCCACTGGCATATGTTATTTCCGGTTGGCAAAGGACAACACAGGCCCAGAGGGATTAAGTAACGTATGCCCACCTTCACTCACCGGATCTCACCTGAATTGTCTTCTTGCATTGGCTGAGGTTGGCTCTCTTGGGTATTTAGCCTATCTAAAACATTTCTTAGGTTTTGGGAAACAAGCATTGAGAGACTCAGCCTAATTTGCTTAGCAATACCCAGAAGGGGAATTTAAGAAAATAGCTCAGGTCCCATGAAGGCCTGAGCCGGATGTACCCCTCTGTGGGTGATAGACGGGCTCCATTTGGAAATATAGGTGCTCTGTACCTTTTCATTTTCTTTATGGTGTCTTTTGAAAAAATAATTCTGAAGAAATGCAATTAATTTTATTTATGTGTGGGCTTTTGGTATTATAAATAAGAAGTCTTTCTTAACACAAGTTCACAAAGAATTACACCTATGTTTATTTCTAAGAGTTGCATACTTTTGGTTCTTACATTTAGGTTTTAATCTATTTTGGATTTATATATGGTGTGAGGTAAGGTCTAATTTCACCCTTTTGCATATGCTGAAAAGACGCTGCTTTCCATTAAGGGTCTCAACATCTTTGTAAAAATCCATTGGTCACAGATGTATGGGTTTATTTCTGGATTCTTAATTCTAATTACTGGTTCTATATTGGGTTTATTTCTAGGTTCTTAATTCTAATTACTTCTATATACGTGTCCTTAAGTCAATATCACACTCTGATCTTTAGGGCTTTGTGGTAATCTAACATTAGGAAACATGGGTTCTCCAAATTTGTTCTTTTTCAAGATTGTTTTAGCCAGTCTGGGTCCTTTACATTTCTAAAAAAATAATATTTACCAACTAGAGAATATTGCTTATGTACGGTTCTTTTTTCTTTAACATACACTGTCTAGTCAGAACACTACTTTCCAGAAGACTTTTCCCCACTCCTCCTTTAGAGCAAGTTGTATGTATATTTTTAATATAGCTCCCTTCATCTGTCATGGTCTGATTTCCATTCTGATAGCCCATAGTATCCAGCTGGTGTTTCATTTTGTTTTCACTTTTAATTTTATTTATTTAGATAAAATTTTTTTAACGTTTTGTTTTATTTTTGACACAGAGTGCGAGCAGGGGAGGGGCAGAGAGAGAGGGAGACACAGAATCCGAAGCAGGCTCCAGGCTCCGAGCTGTCAGCACAGAGCCCGACGCGGGGCTCGAACCCACGAACCTGAGATCATGACCTGAGGCCAAAGTTGGACGCTTAACCGACCGAGCCATCCAGGTGCCTCCAATACCTTACTCTTTGCAACCACGTGTACCACACTGTGCTTTGGCCCTTTTCCTGTTGAGAGACATCCTGTTCTGTATGCCCCTCCTAGTCATTCACAGTTACAAATAAAGCCACTGTGCTGTAAACACTGGGATACAGAGTTCTGTACTAATTTAAGCTTCAGTTTGCTTGAGTAAACACCTAGGAGTCCGACTGTTGAGTTCTGCTGGAAGTTTAACTTTATAACAAAATTTCCAAACTATTTCCAAAGTGACTGTATCATTTGTATTTTCCTGAGCAAGGAAGGAGAGGTCCTATTGTTCTGCGTGACTTTCCCGCATTCAGTATTATGCGTTGTTCTGTTGGATTTTAAGCTTTCTAAGAAATGCATAGTGGTATCCCACTGAGGTATTAATTTGTGTTTCCCTAATGATGGATGACGCTGAGCATTTTCCTGTGCTTAGTTTCCACGCATCTGTCTCTCCTGGTAAAGTGTGTGTTCAGATCTTTTAAAATTGGGTGTCTGTTTTCTTATTGTGGAGTTTATATACTGCAGCTATGAATCTTTAATCAGATATGTGATTTGCAAATACCTTCTTCCAGTCTGTGGCTTATTTTTGAATCTTTTAACAGTGTCTTTAAATGCAAATGTTATTAATTTTAACAAAGTGAAATGGATCCTATTTTTTTCTTTTATGGATTGTTTTTTGGTGTCTCATCTGAAAAATATTTGCTTGTCATACAACACAAAGATTTCTACTGTTTTCTTCTAAAACAGTTTTAAAGCTTTCCCTTTTACATTTAGATCCATCATCTATTTTTAGTTCATTTTTACATGAAACGAAGATGTAGATGCATATTTTTGCATGCATATGCCCAATTGTCCCAACGTCACTTGTGGAAAATAGAACCATCTCTCTATGATGTTGGTAACTTTGATCTTGGAGATTTTCGTGGGCTTTGCTGGTAAAACTGACAGCTGCGGAGGTTTCACTTGCCCATTTTCATCAATGTTTTTATTTTCTCTGGTTTCCATTCTGCCCCTGTTTTTAAAATGCCTCAAAATGCTGCTGCGAATTCTGAAGACATTTTCCTAGTTGTTATTATGAGCGTATTCCCTACCTTCGATATTTTCTGCCTTTTCCATGAGACTGAGAGGGCAAGATAAACTCATAAACTGCCGTGTTCAACTGTCATCTTACTGCTTTTCAGGTGGTCCTTTTTCTTTTTTTTTCGTAGTATATCCCAAATTCAGCTATGTTTTATTCCCTAACTTCAGTTTCTCACCACCCTATTTCTCCTGAACAAAATCCACTGACAGGAAAGCACTGGGAGGATATATACATTCTCATTAGAATATTTCTTCAATAAAAGTTGAAATTTGGGAATGCGATGCCTTCCCCGAGTGGGGCTGCTATGTCTGTGTGCTTACAATGCCAGCTTACAAAACTTGCTTCAGCTTCCAGGGGAATATGCGTGGCCCATGGTGCCATTCATCAACCCCTTTTATTTTTCGCAAATAAAATAAAGTTTGCAGAAATTATCCCCAGGTTGTGGCAAACGATTCTTAGTTTCCCTTCTTTGAGCGCAATTGTGAAGGTTTGAAAATATGCTTCCATAGATCGTGTTTAGTAACTTGCTATGGGCTTCTCTGAGAGTTGACATGCTGACCCCTTAGTCCGGAAGTCCTCCCATCGAGGGGGAGAAGAAAAGCGTGTGCCTGGGCACTTTCAAGAGGGGATCAGTGTTTCATTTCATGGTCTCTGAGGCTGGGGAGTTCATGCCAGTAACCTGCCACTAGACAAGCCTCTAGATGGCAAATATATTTATCTTTCATGACAATGGCATAAGCTTGTAAGAGTGGCCAAGTCCAAATTTATCCAAACACGAAGCCAACTTAAGCTCCTGTTACTGAACTTTTTACAACAACAATTAAAAGCCAAATTCATTTATTTGATTTTCATGGTCTGAAAATCATGATTTTCCTAATTCCTTTGTGACTAGGACACTGCAGGTAGAGAAATGAAGGGCTTTTTAAAATCCCCGGAGTGGAAAACCCACGAAATAATTAAGAACGCCCACATTCTTTAGAAACGCACCGCTTGACTTAAAAAAAAAAATGAAGCAAAAGATACATGAATTTTTAATTGTCTCTTTTTTTTTCTTGCTCACTTCTCAGAGAGACAAGGCCGCCCGCACCCAACTCAGCTCTTTACTAACATGCCTTCACTTTGTTAATGTCAGTGCCCACATGAGGGCAACGAAGGAAACCCTCTGTGTCCTTTACTGAGACGGAAGTCACAGAATACCCTTTCACCCACTTGACACGTACCTTTCAGTGAGCCCAGGGTTCTCCCGATACACTCGGCACAGTTTACCGATTTCGGGTCATTTTATCACCCCCAAGAGATGCCCAAACTCTCCAACCTCTGGTGACTACCCACCTGCTTTCCGTCTCTGTGGATCCGACTCTTGTGGACAGTTCATATACCTGGAAATCTAAAACAGGTGGCTTGTTTGTCTTGATTAGTGTGTCGTTTCAAGTTCACATATGTCATAGCCAAGCTTCAGCTTGTAGCAATATTTCACTTGTTTTTACGGATGAGTTCCATTTCTTCGGATGGACGTATACCAATGTTTTTGTTTTTTGTTTTTTTTCATTTATTCATTCGTCCACCGCTGGACATTTTGATGGTGTTTATTTTATGGCTGTTACAAGAACATTGCTATGAATATTCCCTTGCAAATTTTTGCGTGGATATATGTTTTCAGATTTCTTGGGCATGTAACTGGAGTAGAATTGCTGGATCATATGGTAATCATATATTTAACTTTCGACGAACTGCCAAACTGTTTTCCACAGTGACTCTGCCACTTTACATTCCCGCCGCCAACGTATGAGAATCTCCTTTTTGTCAACACCCTCACCGACGCCCGCAATTTTGTTTTCTTTTTTCGCTATTATGCTTGTCTTGGTGGATGTGAGGCGATGTCTTATTGTGTTTTGATTTGCATCTCCCTGGTGACTAATGACTTTGAGCATCTTTTCATGGGTTGTTTCTCACTCCATATTTTCTCTAGAGGAGTGTTTATTTAAATGCAAAGCATTTATTTAAGTGCTGTTTTTAGTTGGGCCACGTGTCTTTTCTTTTGTTAAATTGTAAGAGCTCTTTATATATTCTGGACGCTAGGCCCTTACCGGCAATACGATTTGCAAATATGCCTCCCATTCTCTGGGTTGTCTTTTCTCATCCATTTTTAAAAACTGCGTTGTCTTCTAAGAACAATGATTGAAATGTAACTGTTTTCTTCCCGCTAGCATATGGCTTCAGTTATTTCTGGCTCTCCGCAAACTAGTCAAGTTCTGGGGAAGACTTTTTTCTTTTTCTTTTATTACACGGAAGGATTTTTTCCAATAAGAAGCAGTGACAGCAACCAGCTTCTTAAATTTTTTTTTAATATTTATTTATTTTTGAGACAGAGAGAGAGAGAGAGCATGAACAGGGGAGGGTCAGAGGAAGAGGGAGACACAGAATCTGAAACAGGCTCCAGGCTCTGAGCTGTCAGCACAGAGCCTGACGCGGGGCTCGAACCCACAGACCGCGAGATCATGACCTGAGCCGAAGCCGGAGGCTTAACCGACTGAGCCACCCAGGCGCCCCAGCAACCAGCTTCTTAAAAGGCATCTCTTTGTCTACCACAGTCGGTGCCTGCGCCTCCACATTCTGGGGGCTCTTCCAGCCCTAGGGATGTGCCCTTATGGGACACATTCACCTTTCTTATCCACACCACCGTCGGCAGCCTTCATTATTTACCTTCATTGTTTTCCCCAGGGATGCCCCAGGTCTTGGATCCCCATGAGTCCCATTACCATGGGTTCCTACAGCAGCACTATGAGCAGCGCTGCTTCTCACCCCCATTCTCGAAACCCCCTCAAGGCCAAGAGGAAACTATCTGGTATGCTCGCAGCAAACATACGCTTTGATCACCTTGTGTGGGTATTTTCCACCCGTAGCCCTTAATAAAAGCAGATGTGTGGAAACACACTGTGCTGTGTTTCCTCCAGAGAAAAAGTTGAGTGCCTTCCACGGCCTTTTAAACGATTTTAATGTTGACATGATCATCAATCACAGGATGTTGCAAAAATGGTAGTGTCATTCCCGAACATTTGCCCAGGTCCCTCCGGGGGTAATACCTTTCGTACCTCGGGTGTAACATCAGACTAAGAAATTGACATTGGTAGGATGCAAGGACATCATGCAGATTTTACATGGTCAAATGTGCGTGTGTGTGTGTGTGGTTCTCTACCACTTTATTGCACGTGTAGATTTGTGTAACCACCGCCATGTTCAAGATGAAGAACTTCTGGATAATCACAAAGAGTTCCCGTGTGCTACCCCTAACCCCTGGCACTGCTCACCACTCTGTCTCTATCATTCGGTGACTGTATCAGTAGAGTGTTCCTTTGCACAGCCGAGTAGCATTCCACCTCACTCTGGACCTCCGTTTGTTTGCTCCTTCACCCGTTACAGGACATTTGCATTTTTCTCCAGTTTTTGGCTATTAAGTATAAAATTGCTATGAACATTTGTATACAGTTTCCTGTGTGGACATAAGTTTTCATCTCTCTGAGATAAATGCCCAGAAGTGTGATCGCTATCATATGGTAAGTCTATGTTTGGTTTCTTGAAGGCGCTAACTGTCTTCCAGATTGGTACATGACGAAGGAGCCAGTTTCTTTGCACCCTTGCCAACATTTGGTGGCGTCTCTGTGTTTTATTTTAACCATTCTCATAGATACGTATTGATATCTCGTCGGGGTTTCAATTTGCATTTCTTAGTGATCAATGTTTTCAAATACCTTTTCATTCATTTATTGGGCGTCCATCTTTGGCAAAATATCTGTTCATGTCTGTTGCCAATTTTACATTTCTTTTTCTGTTGTATTTTGAGAATTTAAAACAAATTTTTTAAATGTTAATTTATTTGGGGGGGGGGGGAAACGGGGGAGAGGCAGAGAGAGACAGAGACACCGAATCTGAAGCAGGCTTCAGGCTCTGAGTTGTCAGCACAGAGCCAGATGCAGGGCTCCAACTCATGGACCGGGAGATCATGACCTGAGCCGAAGTCAGACGCTTAACCAGCTGAACCACCCAAGCGCCCCAATATATTTTGAGAATTTTTAAATATATTCAACATTTGAATCCTTTATTAGGTGTGCTGCTTGCAATAACATTCTCTAACTTGTAAATTTTCGTTGCATCCTCTTAACAAGACATTTTGCACATTGAAATGTTTTCATTTGATGAAATTCAACATACCAATTTGTTTTCCTTTTATAGATTTTACTTTTGGTGTCACATCTAAGAACTCTTCACCTAGCCGCAGGCCCTGAAGATTTTTTTCTACATATTCTTCTAAAAGTTTCATAATTTTATGTTGTACATTGAAAACATGACCTATTCTGACTTATATCGTGAAGTTTAGATTGAGACTCACTTTCTTTAAAACAACAGAGATTCAGGTACTTTGGTAGCATTTGCTGTAAAGACGATTTTTCTGCCAATGCATGACTTTTTCATCTTCGTCAAAAATCACTCGGCTGCACCCGATGGGCCCGTTGCTCAGCTCTCCGGCTGCCTCCTTTATCTGTGCCCTACACCTCCATCAACCCCTGTACAGACATGATGACTGTAGCTATAGTAAGTGTTATATCTGCCAGGAGTCGTTCCTCCATTTTTCTTGCTCAAAACCATTTCACCTGTTCCAGTTCTTCTGCCTTTTCATATACCTGTGAGAAGAGGTTTATTCAAGTCTGCAAAATTTTTTGCTGTGTTTTGGAGAGGAATTGCATGAATCCTATATATTAATTGGAGGAGAACTGCTATTTATACTATGTTGGGTTCTTCCAATCTATGAACAGGGAACGTCTTTCCACTTACTTAGATGATGTTTGTTTTCTGTAGTTTTCAACAGACACGGTTATACGTAAGTAATTCACATTATTGAGCACTTATAAATATTGTGATTTTAATTTGGTTTCCACATGTACGTTGTTAGGATATAGAATCGTGATTTTTTTTTGTATAGTGCTCTTAAATTCCATGACTTTGATGAACTCACATATTAATTCTAGGAGTTTGTAGATTCCTTGGGATTTACTATGTAGGCCATAATGTCTTCTGCAAATAGTGATCGTTTTCTATCTTTCTTCCTGATGTGCCTGCATTTTACTTTCCTTTTTTGCTTTGTTGAACTGGCCTGAATTTCCAGTGCTAGATTTAATCGTAGGGTTTAGAATGGGCACCCTTGCCTTGCTCCTGATTTTACAAGGAAAGCACCCTTCACCATAAAATATTATGCTCGTTGTAGGTTTTATTCTATTTTATTTTGTTTATTTTATTTTATTTTGAGAGTGAGAAAGACCACACATGCCTGAGTGGAGAAGGGGCAGAGAGAGACAGTGACACAGAATCCCAAGCAGGTTCTGCACTGTCAGCATAGAGCCTGACACAGGGCTTGATCTCACAAACCACAAGATCCTAAGCCCAAATCAAGGTGCTTAACCAACTGAGCCATTCAGGTGACCCTGTATGTCTTATTTTGATATTCTTTAGCAAGCTGAGGAATTTTCTCTTTATCTACTTTTGCGGAGCTAGTTTATCATGAGTGGCTGAACGTTATCAAATGTTTTTTTCTGCATCAATTGACATGTTCATGTGATTTTCAGAAATATGATGCATTACATTTATTGATTGAGTATGGAAACAGCTTGTATCCCTGGAATAAACCACCTTGATCCTGGTGTACAGTTTGTTTTGTATATTGCCTAACTGGATTTGTTGTTGTTATTGTTGTTGTTGTTGTTTTTAAAGAATTTTTGTGTCTGTGTTCATGAAAAATACCTGTCTATAGTTTTCTCGTTTGCAGTATCTTTGTCTGTTTTTTGTTACAGGGTAATACTGACTTCATAGAATTAAGTGGGAAGTACTTTATTCTCTTATGTTTTCTGGAAGAGAGGCTCCAGTTGGCCTCTAATGATACCACAGCTTGGAGAAGGGCGTCTCATTATCACCCGGTAGAGGATGGAAATCCTGGTCAGCACCGTCCCCTCTGACACCACTCTGGTGGGGAATGGCTGCCAGATGGGTGGGGGAGTTCTGGCTCCCCAACAGGCCTCCCCAGACATCAGCTCAGAGATGAAAGCCCACGCTCTGCAAACGTCTACGGGCTGCTGGAGACAACCCCTCAGGGGTGCAGAAAGGTCGGCTGAGGGCACGTGCGGCAGAGTGGCTCCCAGCACGGAGACCCTGTCCCAGGCCCCTGAGTGTGGGGAGCTTCCTGGGCGTGATCTGGAGAAGGGAAAAGCCGGATTGGGCAGAATTGGGCAGGCAACACAGGCCTCAAAGGCCCCTTGGGGAGCACCAAAGCTGGGAGGACTTCCAGAACTACCACAACCTGTGACAGAGACTGGACCCTCACGCCCGCAGTAGTCGCTGGAGGGGCCTCTGGCCGTGGGCGTGGTGGCTTTCTTCAATGGTGTCGTTTCCGTTTCCGGAGGGGCGTGCCAGGAGCCGGAAGTGAGTCTCTCAGGTCGGAGGGAGGTACTGGCCGCCCGCACAGCGCCCCTTACAGGTGGCAGCAGGTTGGCCAACTAGGCTGTTTCCAAATGCTTTGTGACCCAGGGTATCCTTCCCCACCAGTGTATATCTTTATTTTTAGCACATTTAGCAAAAACCATATTTTTTTTTTATCACAAACAAATTATATACCCATTCAGGTCTCAGGGTCCCACCTTAATAACTACGGACTGAACAAAAATCGAAACGAGATTTTACAAAGACAGGAAAGTGATGTACATCCCCACCGCCCCCATCAATTCTCTAACCGTGTGGGCTGTGTTGAGGTTCCTGGGATAGTAAGGTGGACTCACATCAATGAACATGGTCTAGTCCATTGGGGAAGGCCATCAGTCAATGTTATGGCCCTTGGGCAGAAGGTAGGCGGTGGTCAGAGCCTTCTCCAGGCCGGAGAGAAGTTGGCAAAACCCACTCATCTTAGGCCTCGGAATCAGGCAATCTGGGCAAAGTCTTGGCCCAGTTATGGGGCAGCTTAGTCATCTCAGGAAAGTGTCTCAGCTTCTCTTGGCCTTTATGAGATAAAAACACTCACTTTACAGAATTCGTGTGAAGATGGATAATCATAAATTAAAGTGAACTCATGACCAATACATCCATTTTATTACTCCAGAAGAACTCCTAAGGAACCATTTCTGAATCTAACTTAAAATCCCTGATGTTCTGGCCCAAATTCGTTTTTCCTCCTGGTAAGCTCTGTAATATTTCTCATCATCACCTTCTGTTTGCACACCTTCCAGCAGCTTCTATTCTCTCATCTAAGCAATCCCAGTTGCTTGAACCTTTCCTCCAGGGCCTTATTTTGATTAACTGTTTGTAATTAAAATTAAATTTGTGAACTGGAACCAAAGCTTTCAGTTGCTTTCTCTTTAGCACCTTGCACACTTAATTTAGTAAAACTCAGAAAACAGAAAGAGCATAATTCCCCATAATTAAAGGGAGGCTGAAAAATGAAGTCTTTTTTTGGGGGGGGAGGTAAAAAAGACAAGCTCTTAATTCTTAACTCTCTTTGTGTGGATATATCTGAACTTAATTGTAAAAATAAAATCTCTTTGGTGTTTAAATCAGCTTAGGTCATCAAGAGATTTGTTGAGATAGTTGCAAAGAAAGTATTTTAGAATATGTTTGTGGCATAAACGTTTATAGTTTCTTACTGGTGGAGAGATTATCATTTATATAAAAGTATGCACTTCATTTTTAAACTTATATTGTAATAGAAACAAATACGTGTGTCTGCCAAGATTCCAAAAAGGAGACGATCATGAATTTATGGATATAAAAGCTGAAAAATCCAAAAGAATTAAGTGAAGTTTACAACATGTATTTTTTTTTTTTACCAACTTAACCATTTTAAGTGTAGAGTACAATATTATTAACTATATGCACATTGGTATGCAACAGATCTCTAGAACTTTTTCACCTTTTAAAACAGAAGCTCCACATTCATTGCAAAACCACTCTCTTTTTTCTCCTCCCCCTTCCAGCCCCTTACAACCAACATTTGACTTTGTTTCTAAGAATCTGAATACCTCAGATATCTCATAGAAGTGGAATCATAGTCCTTGTCTGTTTGTGATTTACTTACTTCACTTAGCATAGTGTCCTTCAAGATTTACTGATTTTGCAGCATTTATATCATTTGTTTCCTTTTTTTAATTTTTAAAAATATGTTACTTATTTTTGAGAGAGAGAGAGACACAGACAGAGACAGAGTATGAGCAGGGAAGGGGCAGAGAGAGAGAGAGAAGGAGACACAGAATCTGAAGTAGTCTGTGCTGACAGCTCAGAGCCTGACACGGGGCTCGAACCCACAAACCGTGAGATCATGACCCGAGCTGAAGTCAGATGCTAAACAGACTGAGCCACCCAGGTGCCCCAGATGTTACCTTTAGGTTTTTAATTCATTCAAGTTAAAGGGCCCAACATCATTTCTTTCATGTAGATATCCATTTTTCCCATGATGCTGATTTTTTAATTAAATGAACATCTTAAATATGTGTAGGAAAGAGACTAAGGCTGTGATGAGTAGTAAGTAGAATGTGGAAGGTGGAGGAAGCCTGAAGACATCAAGAACTGGAAGGAAACCTGGAAATTTCTGAGTTCATAGGGCAGAGTGGAGATGACCCTTGTATGTAGAAGGAAATCAAGGACTCTGAGTACGTAGAGAAAGAATGAAAAGGCTGTTCGAAGAAGGTGCAGAGGGGGCGTCGCTCTAATAAACACCTGGTTTTTTTTTCTTGGGCTCCACCTATACTGAAATCATATTATTATAATTCTTTGTGCATAACTATCTTGTCCACGACATTGGAAACTTGGGAAGAGCCATAGCTAGATCTAAATTATTTACAATTTTGTCCTTCTGGCTTAACACAATGCTGGCACATAGTGTATGCTCAACCCATACTTGCTGAATTTCAGATTAAAGGACTACCACTTCCAGCATGACCATGGACTTGATGATCTGAAAACCTCTTTTTACAGATCACCTAGAAATACTGCATAAGGTGTAGCAAAAAATTCTCCAACATAGAAAAGAGCAAAGAACACTTCTTTCTAGACTCTTAGGGGAGGAGAAGAGTCACATTTGTGAAATATGCTGTGAGCTTGCTCCAGAACAAAGGAAAGACAGACAGCCAGAGAATTATCCCCTTTAAGGGAAAGGCATTGATTACAGACCCTACAGCTATTGTGTGTCACCTGAAGGAGGAAAAAAGTTGCTAAGAAACATTTGGGAGGGTCACAGACCAGAAACCCGGGCCCACTGAATAGTGAGACTTAATCATAAGATGAAAGCCCCCACCCCCCCCAAAACACACTCACCTCACCGGTTCACCACCAGTAGGTCCAGTGGACAGACCAGCAAAAAGAGACTCCCTAAGAGACAGTAGTGGGGACTCCTGAAACTAACGGGACAGGCAAAGGCAAGGAGACAGAAGGAATTTGGAAGGTCTGACACCGACAACTATGGCGACTATCGAACACACCCCACCCCCTCGTCAGAGCAACATAAACATTCATACTAAATGCCTATTTACCACAGTTCTTATTACCTAATATATCATGTCAAGATTTCAACAAAATATTACAAGGCATGTGAAGAGGCAAGAAAAGCATTCTGAAGAGAAAAAACAAAAGCATGAGATGGACTCAGATATGATACAGATGTTGGGATTATCAGACAGGAATTAGAAATAACTATGATTGGGGCATCTGGGTGGCTCAGTCACTTAAGCATCCAGCTTCGACTGAGGTCACAATCTCACAGTTTGTGGGTTGGAGCCCCGTGTCAGGCTCTGCGCTGACAGCTCGGAGCCTGACGCCTGCTTCGGATTCTGTGTCTGCCTCTCTCTTTGTCTCTCCCTTGCTCGTGCTCTGTCTCTCTATCTGTGTCCAAAATAAATAAACATTTAAAAAAAATTTTAAGAAGACAGAACTATGATTAATATATTAAAGATCTTAATGGAAAAAATAAACACCATGCAGAGATGGCTAATGTAAGCAGAAAGAATAAAAATATATTTGAAAAATCAAAAGGGCATCCTATAAATAAAAATCACTGTACCAGAAGTAGAGAATGCCTTGATGTGCTCCTTGGCATACTGGAAACAGTCAAGGAGAGATCAGTGAGCTTGAAGATATATCAATAGAAAATCCCAAACTGAAATGTAAAGAGAAAAGAGTATTAAAAAAAAATCCAAAAGATCCAAGAATTTCAGACAATTTAAAGGGACAAAATACATACATATCCAGGTATGGATATGTATGATATGAGAAAAAAAAAAAAGAGAATGAAGGAGAAAAAATATTTGAAGTAAAAATAGCTAGAAATTTTTGAAAATTAACAGCAGATAATGAAATTCAGATTCAGGAAGTTCAGAGAACACCAAGCAGAATAAATACCAAAAAATTTATGCCTAGGTATATCTTACTTATATCTACTGTGGAAGAAACACAGAGAAATAAAGCACATTGCTTACAGGGGAACAGATAAGTATGACAGCAGACCCTTCATCAGAAACTCTGCAAATGGGGTGCTTGCGTGGCTTAGCCAACAGACTCTGGATTTCAGCTCAGGTCATGATCTCATGGTTCATGCGATCAAGCCCTGTGTTGTATTAGTTCATTGTAATCCCATGCTATTAGTACAGAGCCTGCTTGAGATTCTCTCTCTTCCTCTCCTTCTGCCCCTCCTTGGCTTGTGCTGTCTGTCTCTCACTCTCTCTCTCTCTCTGTCAAAATAAATACATAAATCTAAAAAAAACACACACAGAAACTCTGCAAACAAGGAAAGTGGATTGAATATTTAAAATGGAAGAGAAAAATCCCAACCTACAATTCTATACCCAGAAAAATTATCCTTCAAAAGTGAATGAGAAACAAAGACTTTCTTAGATTAAGCAAACACTCTGGGAATTCACTGAATGTAGAAAAGTACTGATAAACATGATAAAAATTCTTCAGGAAAAAATGAAAGTTACATTGTTCAGCAATTCTTAGCTATGTAAAGAAAGAAGAACATCAATGAAATAATAAATGAAGGCAAGTAAATCTTTTATTTTCCTCATTCATATTAATCTAACAGATAACAGCTCGTTTAACTGATAACAGTAACAATGCGTTGGGTTATTTCTACATGAAATAAGTGACTGCCAGCAATGTCATAAAGGAGGGGGAGAAGCAGGTGTGAAAACCATTTCAGGGTACCTGCTCCACATTTTAGGCAGAACAGTGTTATATTAAGGTGGGCCTACATTAGTTAAAGTTGAATATTGCACCTCTAGGGAAACCACTAATGTCTTAAAGAAATATAATGGATATTATGAGATACAAGATAAAATGGTATCATAAGAAAAATCCGGTTAAACCCAGAGAAGGCAGGGAAAAAAAGAAGAAAGTAGCACACTTATCATAAAGGGTGTTGAGGAATGTACAGAATTACTGAAGCACTGTATTGTACACCTGAAACTAATATAATGCTGTATGTTAACTATACCGGAAGTAACATTTTTAAAAAGTGTTCAATTAGAAAAAGTAGAAAGTAAACAAAGAACAAATGTAATGAATAGAGAACAGTTGCAAAAAAATCAATTAATTGGCTTTGTAGACATTAATCCTATCATATTAATAAATAGCAATACAAAAGAAATCGTCGTAGTGGGTAAAAAACAAAATTGTCTCGTCTATAAGAAACTCACACCACATATAAAAATTCTGATGGGTTAAAAGAAAGGGGACAGAGAGAATTTTGCCATGCTAAAACTCATCAAAAGAAAGCTGGGGTAGCTTTGTTAATGTCAGACAGAGATGACTCCAGAACAAGGAAAATTACCCAAGGTGGAGAGAGATATTGCATACTGACAAAAGGGTGAATTTTCCAAAAGTATATAATAATCCTAAGCATGTATGACCTAACAAACAGCATCAAAATACATAAGGCAAAAACTGGTAGAACCGAAATAGAAACCGACAAATGTGCTGTTATGATTGGAGACTCCAGCATGTCTGTTTCAGTAACCGAGAAATCAAGCAAATAGAAAATCGCTTAGCATGTAATGGACCCGCACAGCACTATCAATTAACTTGATCAAATTGACATTTATAGAAGATGTTATCCAACCACAGCAGGACACATTCATCTTAAGCTCACGTGGAATGTTCATCATGACAAGTGACATTCTGGGCCATAAAATGCATCATAGCAAATATAAAATAACGAAAAACATATAAGGTATGTTCTCAAACTACAATAGAATTAAGGTAAAAATACACAACAGAAGGTAGCTGGAGAGGTCACGAATATTTGGAAATTTAAAAATATCCTGACGACACCTATGTCAAAGAAGGAGTCTGAAGATAAATAAGAAAATACTTCGAACTAAATGAAAATAAATTTACAATTTATCGAAATGTTGGGGTTTCAGGGAAAGCAGGGTTCATGCGCTAGAAACCAATACAGGTCTAAACACAGTGATCTAGGCTTTTATCTAAAGATGTAAGAGAAACAAGCTTAATTTAAGCCTAAAAAAGGAGCAAAAGAAATAATAAATTATCACAGCAATCTAGGGAATCAAAAACAGGAAACCAGAGAAAATCAACGTAGCTACAAGTGGGTTTTTGCAAAGATCCAATAAAACTGATGAAGCCTGGCTGGCCCACTCCCCTATCACGATGACTAAACCTCTAAACCCTGGCAAGGACAGCTGCTGATCAAGAATGTAGAGCAACATGGGGCACCTGGGGGGCTCGGTCAGCTGAATGTCCGACTTCGGCCCAGGTCACGATCTCACGGTTCGTGGGTTCGAGCCCCGCATCAGGCTCTGTGCCGACAGCTCAGAGCCTGGAACCTGCTTCGGATTCTGTGTCTCCTTCCCCTCCGCTCCTCCCCTGCTCGCACTCTGTCTCTCTCTCAAAATAAATGAAAATTAAAAAAAAAAAGATGTAGAACAACAGGAACTCATTTGGTCTTGATGGGAAACAAGATGCCACAATAGCACAGCCAGTTTGGAAGGTATTAGGCAGTTTCTTACAAAGCTATGCATAGTTTTACCACACATTCCAACAGTCACCCTTCTTGGCATTCGCCCAATTAAAAACATGTCCACACCAAAACACGCACGCAAATGTTTATAGAGCTTTTAGCCACAGGTGCCAAAAACTGGAAGCAGCTAGAAGTCCTTCAGAGGATGAAAGGCTAAACAAATTGTTGTGTGTCCATATATCGGAGGATCGCTCAGCCATGAAAAGAGAAGCTGTCTCAAGCTACGTAAAGACACAGATGAATCTTAAAGGCATGATGACAAGGAAAACAAGCTCGTCTGAAAAGGATGTACACCTATAGGTGTCCAATTATACGACCTTTTGAAAACGGTAAACTATACTTACGGTAAACTCATCACTGGCTGCCAGAGGGTCAGGGACGAACGGTGGGGGTGGGAAGATTGAATAGGTAAATCACAGGGGATTGTTTTTATGGTGGCGAAACTACTTTGCACAACACTCTAACTGTGGGGACCTGACATTAAGCGTGTAGTTTCTCTAATGAGGACAGATTGCTACTTCTTCCTTGGTAGAGTGAACCCTGTATAATATAACCAAGCTGCCGGCCACTGGTTAGCTGGCACCCTTAGAGTCAGTACCATGAGAGGGGCTCAGCATTGACTTCTGCCCTTGGCAGGAGGCGCTCGAGAGTAGTGTGGGCCAGACCAGCAGCGGTGGCCCTTGGGAGGGGGTTCGTGCTGTTTTCATGAATAGGCTCCATTCCTGCTGTCAAAGGCCTTATTGGACAAGCCACCGACTGGCTAAGGGGAGCAGCAGACTGGACTGATGCTGGCAAGAGGACGTTTTCTCTACCTGGCACCTCCTCTTATCTAATGCCTCCCCTGACACGGACGTCTGCGCATCCCTGTCCCTTCCAAGAGCCGGTCCACACCTTTGTTCCCCGGACTTCCCTGGTGCAAACATTCTGATCTTGCTACTTCGACGTCCCCAAGCAACGGGGCAAACGATTAGCTACTGTCTGGAATTGACAGTCGTCTACAGCTTAGGCTCTCTCCTGGTCCGCATCAGGATCAGCACTTTCTGGTTATTTGATGTCTTTATCTTTCTTGATTATCTTGTTGTTCTTTTTTAAACTGTTTGTTTTCCAGACAGAGAGAGAGACACACACAGAGTGCGAGTGGGGGAGGGGCAGAGACAGAGGGAGACGCAGAATCCGAAGCAGGTTCCAGGCCCTGAGCTGTCAGCACGGAGCCCCATGCGGGGCTCGAACCCACGCACTGTGGGATCGTGAGCTGAACCCAAGTCGGACGCTCAACCGACTGAGCCATCCAGGCGTCCCATTCTTGGTTATCTTGTAGTAAAGCTTCGGTGGGAAGCATGAGGGCAAGAGCACTGGACCAAGAGCCTAAAGTCGGAAAACCTGGTGCAGAGTGAGACCTAAGACAGGTCAGGAACATCTCTTTGCCTCAGGAATTTTATGCCTAAAATCGGTAGGTTGAAATTGAAGTTTGAGATACAGAAACTGGTTCTGTGGCTGTAAACTCTGGCACCTAAGAATTTAAGATAATGTGAAGACGAAATGTGTTGATATTTCGTCTCAGCTCCAGCCACTTGGGAATTTGAATTATTTTGCCTTTCACACTGTCAGTAAATACGTTAAAATTCGTGTTAGAATAGATGCATATTTCATGTCATTATTCACATTAGAAATTCTAACGTGACATCGATTGTACAATATTTGTGACAGTAACTACCATTAATATTCATTGGCTGCTCATTTTGGATAGGCACCAGGCTTGTTCCTTCGCACACATCATTTCGTTAATTTTCACAGCTCCGTCAGGTAAACGCTTTTGTCTTCGACTGGACTCCCCTTAGGGAAGAGCTTTGGGTGTGAGTGGCTTGCTTGAAAGTGATCATAAGAAGCACAGTGAGCTGGTGGGGAAGTGACACCGAGGACAGAAAGGGAGGGTGCAAACATGAGCTGACTGCTCTTGCGTGTAGCTGGGGCTCTGGCCCTCTGAAGACCCTCAAAGGACGCTTTGGAGCCAACCTCAGGATTGCCGCAGAGTCTGGGACGGCATGCACCCACCTGCGGACACCCACCGGTAGGCCATTGCCGTTTCCTGCTTTTCCAGCCTGTCTTCAGAGAGGGCGAGTGCAAACCCATGGCCAGAGAGCACCTCCCGGCAGCGTGATTCAGGAAGGTGGGAATTATTCTTTTTTTAAAGTTTACTCATTTATTTTCAGAGACAGAGAGCACACAAGCAGGGGAGGAGCAGAGAGAAGGAAAGAGAGAATCCCAAGCAGGCTCCGTGCCATCAGCACAGAGCCCCACGCGGGGCTCGAACTCAAGGACCACGAGATCGTGACCTGAGCCGAAACCAAGAGTCAAAGGCTTAACCGACAGAGCCACGCAGGTGCCCCTAATTAATATTTCAGTTTTAAGTGATCCAAAGAAAACCCAAATCAAGCTGAATTAAGAAAAAAATATTAGCTCACCCATTGAAAGGTTAGGAGGCGGGGCGGGCCGGGGGGGCTTCAACAGGCATTGGACCGAGTGGTCTGCAGCATGTGGTCACAATCAAGTCCTGGCTTAGCCCCCCTCTGCTGTGTGTTTGTCCAGCTTGTCTCTGTGCCGAGTCAGGGACTCACAGCATCACGGCAGGGGAGCCAACACCAGCTCCAGGCCTGTGCCCTCTGCCATCCAGAGAAACGAGGCCCCTCTTTGCCGCCAGCCCCAGTCAACGGCCTGGGGTCAGTCTCACGGGATGGCCGGGGTCACTATGGTCAGGGGCATGGGTACAGCAGGTGGGCAAGCTCGGGCTACGATCCTCCCCCAGACCACTCCCTCTGACGAGGGTGGGGCCACGTGTCTGAATTGGAGGCTGGGAGCCTGTGATCCCCACGACGACCTCAGGGACTGAGAGTGGGAGGCAGTGATCGTCCCAAAGGAAAATCAAAGGGCTGTTCGGAGAGGCCGGGAGGAAGGTGCTGGTGGTGGAGGGGACAGAAGAGCCAGGAGACGTAGGCAGACAGATACAATCTAAAGGCGGAAAACATGTGGGGTCATTGGATTTGACTTGGCTCTTCTATGAATACAAGCATCAATGATGTTCGTTTTAAATCACAACATAATCTCGTCTTTCTCCTTTCTGTTGAGCCCCAGCGAGAGCCTTAGATTTCCGAAGACACCCTTTCTTCAGCCTCTTACCAGTAGAGACGGGACAAAGTCTCAAAGCGCCCCGCCTGGCACAGTAGAGGGTCACAGAGACCGTGAGAAGTTGTGGCTATCTCGAGAACCGTGTCAATGAAGGGTGGTCTCTAGGTGAGGTTGACTGATTTGACTCGCCTGAGGTCACATAGAGGTGGCAGAAACGGTCAGGAGGCCACCAGCGGTGGCCACGACAGACCGCGTGTGAAGCACGCCCTGGAGCCCCGGGTGGTTGTCGACGGAGAGCTGCTTTCACAGCTTCAGTGACGACCACTTGCCCATGTGCTTCGTGTCTGGCTGGTTGCTGTCCAGAACCTTGATCAGGGAAAATATCTTCCTCTTCCCACTTGGGATTGTTCCATTCGAGGCCACTATGATGGAGAGTGTGCACGTCACTTTATGTCAGCAGTCGCTGGCTTTGCTCTAAGACTGGAGGGTGGTGACCTGGCACCGCCACAAAGTCCCTGGGGGTGTCGTGTTCCAACTGCCCCGGAAGTCAGACGTGGGCCCTTTTCTCCTATTTACGCAGGAGGCTGGAGGTCACAGAGCTTTTCAGTCCTTGATTAGGTCTGGGAATTAAAATGGGCTTTGGTGCAGCTTTCTGAAACATTCGTCTTGCTGCTGTTATCATGGATGCCTCTGAGGTCAAGAGACATCAACCATGTGTTTAGTCCTTCGGAAGAATAATGGGACTGGACACAGCAATTTTGGGTCCCCAAGGTCCCGGTCCCGTTGCCTGAAGCTATCCATACTACCCCGGACTGAGGGTTAAGAACAGGCCAAGAAATTTAGGAACACATGTCAAAATGTGCATGTGCAGATGGGGAAAAAAATGCTCACCTCATTTGAAGTACCCGCTGAGTGGGGTCTCATCTATGGGAAGTAACTGTTCTGGAGAACCATGTAGAATGAGTCTGTGGGCATTTGCAGCTAGTGTGGCCATGAGGGGCGGGGTAACGGAGTGGCGGGGGGAAGGCTTTGGATCACAGTCTCCAGTCTGGACCCCAGCTCCACACTCTGCAGCTGTCTCAACCTCGGGTAACTTGTTTACCCCCTGTGGCTCCGTGTCACCATCCCAAATGCGAGGGTAATAGTAATGATCACTCTACGTCGGGTTCATTCAAGGATTAAGTGAACTCATCTATAGAAGGCTTTTTGAACCGTCCCAGGATATGGTCAGTACTACATAAGTACTCGAGTTTTATTTTTCTAAAGATATATCTAAACAAACTTCTATAGTAACAGAGCAGCGTTTGTTTATTTCAAGATTCAAAATCAAATAATCTGTGTGTAAACGGATACCGATCATCAGCCTGTTCCAGGAGGAGGATTATTTTAAGTTCCTTTAAAGTTTGACTGCTCAGAGAAAAAGTCTAACCCTGTAGCTATGCATTAGAGCCCCCACGCATGTCAGTGTGATGCTATCCTACAGGAACCCAACAGAACCAAGATCCTATCACTGGGACATCAGCAGCAGATGTCACCCTCTAAATTTATTAGTGGCTTGGAAGAATTTATATAATTAATGGCCTTAATAGGAAGCAAAAAGAAAGAGAGGCACCCGGGTGGTTCAGTCGGTTAAACATCCGACTCTTGGTTTCAGCTCAGGTCATGATCTCACGATTCCTGAGATCAGGATCCACATCGGGCTCTGTTGTGGGCATGGAACCTGCTTGAGATTCTTACTCTCTCCCTCTCTCTCTCTCTCTGCCCCTCTCCTGATCGTGGGCTCTCTCTCTCTCCCTCTCTCTCTCTCAAAACAAGTAAACATTAAAAAAAAACCAAGGAATGGCATGCTGCGGAAATCTTTAAGCTAAAGGGAAATTGAATACACATTTATGGGGACTACTGACCCACTTGACAGAGTGGAGCCTGGGCAGGAAATTCTCCCCCGAAGACTAGAATGGTTCTGTAGGTCAGGATCCACGTTCCCAAATAGAAAGAATTCTCTGCAGCTGGAGGTAGGACCAGAGCCAGTGCACCCTGGATAAACGACCAGCAGGGTGTGGAGAAGCCGACCGACGCTACCAATGTTTTCAGGCGCCTAGCAGACCAAAGATGGAAGAAAGCAGAATTCAATTGTTCTTGGCCTAGAAAAGTCTTCTGCCGTTTCCTCTATTGTCTGTCCTGCTTATAGACTAGGGTTGGTTGTTGTTCATTTAAGTCTCGCCGTTGATCTTGTTGTATCTTGTTGATAGTGGAAGGTCTGGTGCGTTTCCCAGACTGAGGCACCCGTTTCCCTACCGATGGCTGATTGTTTATGGTGAAGACTCTATCTGAGGACTGCCCCCAGCCAAAGGCAGCTGAGTTACCCAAGAGGATGTTTCCTCTCGGGGGAGGCTGGCCTCCAACGACTGCCGGGTGGAGGGGTAGGTCTGGCTCCCCTGCCTTCGTTTGGAACACTCTGGATGATCCTCCCGGCTCCAAAGCCCCTTGTGGGATCAGCTGAGTGTTCTGAGTGCTCTGTGGTCACTTGTCTTACTTCTCTCTGTGCTGGGCTCCCTCCCCTCCCCCTCGCCCCCTCCTCTCCCTTCCACAGTTGTCTGCCCCAGGGACCCTTTCCAATAAACTCTCTGCATTTAGATCTCTAGCTGCTTTCTCAGGAACGAGACCCAAGACACAAGTCTGTCCTAAGTAATCTTATATATTTAATAGTAATGCCTTAGAAGACTACACAGAAAATTTCCTCAACTTTTAGAATTCACTCTAGACTCATTGGAAGGGGGGCCAAGCATTTCTTTGGTGAGTGCTCAGACATCTGCCTGGTGGCCATATCCACACCAACAGCATTGTTGGGGCTGGGCAGAAGATGTAGGGCGTATTCTCTGAAGAAAGAAGGAAAAGGGTGGGGATGGGTCGCCCGGGAGTGGTGGAGGCAGGGCTGAAGACAGGGAGTCAGATACAAGTCTGCCTTGGAAGTCACTGGACCTCGTGTCCCTGACCCCGACTCATTCCTTAGACACCTGCGTCCAGGCCTGTGTAGACTCCTCCTGGGGGGGGGGGGGTAATGAGGGGGTGTTCAGACAGATGCCCTTTCAACTGATTGGCTTCCAATCAACGTATTCGTTTTCAGCCCACTCTCTCAGCCCAGCCTCCCGTGAGCCTGAACCCAACACCCGAGTATTTCAGAGGATCTCTAGCCCAGTTAGCCAAAGAATCACGACTTATCCTATCTGCAGACACTCACTCCCGTCTTCGCCGATCACTGAACTGGTTACCAGCCCACCCCCACCCCGTTCTGTCCTGACCTCTCCTCCATTGCTATCCAATGTCTTGACCTCCTGCCTCTCTTTTAGCCTTTTATTTCTCTGCTATTTCCTTCAATCTTCTCTGTCCCCCTCCACCTCCAACCCACCCAACTCCTCCGCTCCCCTGATACATTCTCAGGATAATAGTGGCCAACAGGCCCTTATTCATGGAAACAGATCCATCTTTTCTGCTTCCGTGAGACAAAATACCGAAATTTAATTTTGACCAATACCCAAAGTCCACCGTCTCCTTCTCTGCTTCCTCCCCATCATCACTCATGCACAGGCCATTTGGAGGGGGCTTACCACGTTTTGGTTTCCTGGAACAGACCAACTAAAGAGAAGATGCGGAACACTGCGTTTCACCAGGCATGGTGTCCAGAAGGACGCCATTTGTTTCCAAGGGGAGGCCTGGGTCCTCCTGGGAGAATCCCGAGGGCACGCTATGTCTGTGCAAATGGCCTGTGTCCTACCCCACACCCACCTTTCTGTACTGATGCCAAGGTTGTTCTGAAGGAACTCTGTCTTCTCTGTTTCACTGATTCTTCCTGAGCCCCCAGACCACTAGAGGCTGACATGCTCTTCTGCCCCTCCCCCGGGAACAGCAGAGCCAGGCCATGGGGATTGAGAAGAATATTCCAGCCCAATCCAGTGAGGCATCTGAAGAACATTCTCACATCTTGTGTTCTTCCCCTCTGCTCTTTACAGACATTCCTATTCTCTTTTCAGCTATTTTTCTGCAGAAAAGCTTGAGATCAGCTCTTGTCCCCTGGTAGTCGAGAGAAACAAAGCATTCTTGTATTGAGTATTTCTTCTTCTTTCTTTCCATTCAATAAATCCATGTGGAGATGACTTAACACTCATCATCCTAAACCATTGTGGCCTCTTCCTTTATCTGAGAAAATTACATTTTTTCTTTGAACAAATGAATATACATATTTATTTCCTCATTCTGTTCTCTTTAGAAAACACTAATCAAGCGGAGTCCACTTTCTTTTGCCACGCTTTTATACTTCCAAATTCAACAATTTGTTTGAAAGAAATCATTGCATTCAAGGTCACCTACTGCCAAAGCTTATTCAAGAAGAAATAGATAGTCTAGATAGATAGTCTCTATTAAAAAAAAAAATAGAATTCATAGTTACAAACCTTCCAACAAAGAAAATTTCAGGACCGAATGACTTCACTGGAAAATTATAGAAAAGCTTTAAGAAATAAATATTAACAACCCTGCATATACTCTGAGTAAAAAAGTGGTAAGAATACTTCTCAAATCATTTGAGGAAACCAATATTACATTGATATCAAAACCTGATGGACAAATTATAAGAACACTGCAGACCATTAGCTCTCATGAACATAGATGAAAAAACCCACAATGATATTAGCCAATCAAACCCAACAATATGTAAAAATGGTAATACATTATGAGAAAATTCATCCCTGGAATGCAGAACTTATTCGACAATCAAAAAATTCACTGTGAGCGATGACCTCTACAGACTGAGGAAGGAAAACATATGATCATCTGAAAACATATAGAAACTGCATATGACTAAGCCTAACATCTACCCATGCTAAAAGCACTCAGCAAACTTGGAATTCAGAAAATTTACTTAACCTGATAAGGGTATCCACACAGACCTTATTGTCTGACCTTACAGACAATATTATAATTAATGGTATAAACCTGGAAGCTTTTGCTTAAAATGGGAAGGAATGCCTGCTCTCCGCACTCCTGTGAAAACTGCAAACCAGTGATGAAAGAAATCAGAGAATACCTAAAAATCGGGAAAGATGCCAGGCTCATAGATTGAAAGGCTTAATATTATTAAGATGTCAGTTATCTCCAATTGAGCTATAGATTTAACAAAACCCTAGGACACGATTCCAGTAAGAATTTACAGAACTCAATTAGATTCTTCTAAAATTCATCGAAAAAGGCAAAAGATCAGAATAGCCTAAACATTTTTTTTTTTTTTTTTTACAAAAACAAGATTGGGGAACTTGCACACGCAAACTTGAAATGTATTATCAAGATGTAATGATCACACCGTGTGGCATTTGTGAAAGGGTGGCAAACATATCAATAGATTGAATAGAGTCTGTGCTATGACCTGGACTAAGTGGCCAGTTGATATTTAACAACCGGTAGAGGGAATGTAATGAAAAAAAAAAAAAAAACAAACAAAACTTTTCAAAAAATCGTGATGGAAAATTTGGATCAAGCTATTTAAAAAAAAAGAAACTTGAACCATGCTTTGCACGGCTGCATAAAAAATTACCTCCAAGTGGATCATAGATCTCAATAGAAATTTACAACTCTAAGACCTCAAGAGGAAACAAATGAGGAAATATTTGTGATCCTGGGTTGGGTGAGACACACATCAAAAGCATGTGAGACACACATCGAAAGCATGACTTAGAAAACAAAACGGTAAAGAGTAAACCTTTTCATAAAGGACATGGTTAAGGGGCATCTGGGTGGCTCAGTTGGTTCAGCGTCCGACTTCGGTTCAGGTCATGATCTCGCGGGTTCATGAGTTCAAGCCCCCCGTGGAGCTCTGTGCTGACAGCTCAGATCCTGGAGCCTGCTTCAGATTCTGGGTCTCCCTCTCTGTCTGCCCCACCCCCGCTCGTGCTCTGTCTCTCTCTGTCTCAAAAATAAACACTAAAAAAAAAAATTAAAAAAAATACAGGACCTGGTTAAGAGTATAAAAAATATGTCACAAACTGAGCAAAAACATTTCCAAAATATAGGTCTAGAATGCATAAACAACTAACTCAAACTTAATGTGAAAACAATCCAATAATTAAAGACACAAAATATTTGAACACTTCACGTAAGAAGGTATGGGGATGTCAAGTAAACACACAAAAGGGTTTTGCAAACTAAAAACAATAAAATGCTCTTATACACATTTTTCGAATGGCAAAAAGAAAAAAAAAAGGACCTACCAAATGCATATGTTGAAAAAAGGAGGTGGAGCGACTGGATCTCACTCTGCATGGCTGGCAGGAATGCAAAAGGGTGTGGCCACTTTGGAGAACAGTTTGGCCGTTTCTTGTAACATTGAACACACCCTTCCCCTATGACCCTGCAATTCCATTCTTAGGTACTTTCCGAAGAGAAACGAAAACTTATGTTTATCAAAACCCATGTGCAAATGTTTATAGCAGCTGTGTTCAGCCTGCCAAAAGCTGGGGGCATTAGAAACCTCTTTTAGCAAAAGCAAATAAACTGCTGTGTTATTTACCCACGCAAAGTGACGTGACTGAGCATTAAAGAGAACTACGGATACGCACAATTCACAGATGAATCTCAAACTCATTAGATGGCTCTGTAATATAGGATTCCATTTCTGGGACTTTTTTTTTTTTTTAATGTTTATTTATTTTTGAGACAGAGAAAGACAGAGCATGAACGGGGGAGGGGCAGAGAGAGAGGGAGGCACAGAATCGGAAGCAGCCTCCAGGCTCTGAGCCATCAGCCCAGAGCCTGACGCGGGGCTCGAACTCGTGGACCGCGAGATCATGACCTGAGCTGAAGTCGGACACTTAACCGACTGAGCCACCCAGGCGCCCCTCTGGGACGTTTTTAAAAAGACAAAATTCTAGGGCCAGAAAACAGAACCGTTGTGGACAGCAATAGGTCGTGGGGAGAGAAGTTACTTAGAAAGGGGACAAGAAAAGTTTGCCGCTTTGAATTCACGTGTCCACAACATCTTTGCTTTCAACAGATGAAGTCTCATTGTAGGAATCAACCACATAGAGCTTGTTTCCTGGCCCAAGACATAGGAATAAACTTCATTTTGAAGACACCTGCATCTTTAATGTATTGTACAGATGGCATTCCTTGAGTTAGGAAGAAAGCCTTGGGCATGTGTTGGTTTTCTGCTAAACGTCTGTATATTCGCGTATCTATATATGAGACGTAGGAGTGACGGCAAAGGAGGGAAGTGAGAAAATGAGAAATCCCACCTTCTTCTTTCCATCTGCCAGACTGATTTTTTAAAAAATAATAATGCATTTATCTTTATACTTCATCTGTAACTGTTTTTGTCACCAGGAACCCAAGAATCTCTTCTACATTATTTTCGAAGTAAAAAGTAAAATTGCTTTATGGAGGTGCTAACATATTACACCAGAGATATAAAATTAATTGTCCTGTTTTAGTATCTTGTGATGCCCTTTTTTATCGTCCTTCAGAGTTAGAACTTGTAGCTAAGCAGTCTTTACCTAAAACATTTCCATACAAAGAATCCTTAACTCACCTCCCTGTATATACCCAGGAAACATTCCTTACTCTTTTCTTAAAATAATGCTCATAGAAAGAAACTTCCAGGTTGAAAATAGTGCATCCTAGACGATCCAAGGAGGAGGTTGGATCACAGTGACCCCCAGGAATTCATAGCAGTCAGTCAGGGGTTGATTCCGGTTCCTTCTCACTGGTGACCCAGATCATCAACAAGAACACAGACCTCACTGCCTCGTAGATGACTTCAAAGTCAGGGATACACAGGAGCATAGGAAACAGCAGCATTCATTTAATTTGAAAAATTAGAGGGGCGCCTGGGTGGCGCAGTCTGTTAAGCGTCCGACTTCAGCCAGGTCACGATCTCGCGGTCCGTGAGTTCGAGCCCCGCGTCAGGCTCTGGGCTGATGGCTCGGAGCCTGGAGCCTGTTTCCGATTCTGTGTCTCCCTCTCTCTCTGCCCCTCCCCTGTTCATGCTCTGTCTCTCTCTGTCCCAAAAATAAATAAAAAACGTTGAAAAAAAAATTTTAAATAAAAATAAAAAAAAAATTAGAAAAGCAACCAGAAACGTAGTAAAGAACACGAAAGCGGGACAGAATAGATGATCTTCTGATGAAAATCCAATTATTCCACAAATACGTATTCTATGTGTCTCTTAATTTACAACGTATTGTGCTGGGTGTCTAAGAATTACAGTCCCAAAGCACTGAGAAAACAGACAGATGCAGAAGGTGAAAAAATGCATCCTCCTAACTGATGAAAGAAAGGCAGTGGGAAGGAGAAGGGGTATTTTTCTAGTAAGATGCCCAAGTCAAGTGTCAGAGAGAATAAGTTCAGACACTAGCACAGAAGGTAAACACAGGTAGGACAATAGGTACATAGAGAGGAAGGGGTAGTTTTCCAGATCCTTCGATGTCTTATCAAAACAAGAATATGGACACTAGGGAAAAGAACGAAAGCACAAATATTAAAGTGGGTTATATGTGACTTAGAGATAGGAGCATTGGTTTAAAATTCCCGAACGGGATTTCGGTTCTGAGCCTCTCCTTGGCTGCTGTATCCATCAGTGTGGCCCCATCACCTGTCCCAAAGGAGACCAAATCCTCCAGAAGAGGCTGGAGAGGATACCAGGATGAGTGTGGGCTGGGCCCTGGAACTGAAGGAAGGTTCTGGGGAAAACACCCCTGCCGATCAAGAGAAACAACATCCCCATGAAAGAGGGTGACCTTTGTTTTGTGTCTTTCCCATGTTTTTCATTAAACTTTCTAGTTTTAGATAAATGTAGATTCACATGCAGCTGTAAAACACTAATACAAAGTGGTCCCATGTACTGTTCACCCAGTTTACATAAATGAAAACATTTTGAAAGACGGTGGTAAAATATCACAACCAAGACGGCATTGATACAGATGTTCGCAATATTTGCATCTCTGGAAGAATTTCTCGTTACCCTTTTACGACCAGTTACCCCCAACCCGTGCCTGATACTATCCTGGCAACCGCTAACCCACACCCCACTTCTAAATTTTGTCATTTCAAAAATTTTATATCAGTAGAACCATGTGCTACGTAACCTTTTGAAATGGTGCTTTTTTTTCCCCCAGCATCTTTTCTTGGAGATTCATCCAAATTGTTATACGTATGAATAATTCATTCATCTTTGATGATGAGTTGTGTTTCATGGTAAAAATCTAAGATGTTTAACCATTAAAGGACATCGGAGCTGTTTCCAGTTGCTGAGTATTATGCATAGAGCCACGATAAATATTTGTATACAGATTTTTATGTGAATCCAAGGCTTCATTTTGCTAAGATAAATGCCCAAGAGTGCAATTATACGGCTATCTGGTAATTTCGTGTTTAGTTTTATAAGAAAATGGCAAACTATTTCCTGCAGTGGCTGTATGGTTTCACTTTCCCACCAGTAACTTAAGAGTGGACACGTTTCTTTGCATCCTTGCCAGACATGGGCATTTCACAGTTTTTTGTTTTAGCCATTCTTTCAGATGTGTGATAACATCTCATTGTGATTTAAATTAGCATGTCCCTTATGGTTAATGATGTGAAACATCTTTTTATATGCTATTTTCCATCTGTGTATCCTCTTTAGAGGATATACTCCCACTTCATCCTTCATTTTCAAGATTGTTTTCGCTATTCTAGGACCTCTGCTTCTCTACATAGATGTTAAAATAAGTTTGTCTGTGTCTACAAAGATCCTTGCTGGGAGTTTGATAGGATGGGATCGACACTAAATTGACTTGAGTAAAATTTGCATTTTTACTATGTTGAGTCTTCCAATCCATTGATATGGTATGTCACTCTGTTTATTTAGATGCCTTTTGATTCCTTCCATTAGCATTTTGCCACATTCAGCATATAGATCTACTTTTTTGTTACTACAGAGCTTCTTTCGTTAACTTTGAAGTAATCGTAAATGGTGTTGTGTTTTCAATTCGGTATTCACAGGTTCATTGTTAATCTACAGAAATGCAGCTGATTTTTACATATTGTTCTGGTATCTAGTGACTTTGCTAAAGTTGCGTATAAGTATTATGAGACTTTTTAAAAAATTTGTAGATTCCTTGGAATTTTCTACACAATTATGTCACCTACAAAGAGCAGATTTTTTTTTTTAATTTGTATTCTTTTTATTTCTTTTCTTGCCTTGTTATGCTTTCTAGAATTTGTAGTGCGATCTTTTTTTTTTTTTTAATTTTTTTTTTAACGTTTATTTTATTTTTGAGACAGAGACAGAGCATGAATGGGGGAGGGGCAGAGAGAGAGGGAGACACAGAATCGGAAGCAGGCTCCAGGCTCTGAGCCATCAGCCCAGAGCCCAATGCGGGGCTTGAACTCACGGACCGTGAGATCGTGACCTGAGCTGAAGTCAGACGCTTAACCGACTGAGTCACCCAGGCGCCCCTGTAGTGCGATCTTTAATAACAGCAGGAAGAGTGAAAATGTATCCCTAGTTTCTGATCATAGGAGGTAAGCTTCAATCTTTTGCCAATAATTATGATGCTACTGCAGGGCTTGTTGTAGACATCCTCTATCAATTTGAGATAATTCTACCTTTGTTCCTAAGTGACTCTTGAGTTGTTATCACAATGAATATTGGATTTTTTCAAATATTGTGTGGGTGTGTTAGTTGATATAGTCGTGTGATTGTTGGGCTGGTGGATTATACTGATTGATGTTTGAATGTTGAGCCAGCCTTGCAGAGCTGGAACAAATACCACTTTGTTATGATGTAGAATTGTCTTATATACACAGTGCTCAATCCAGCAACTGTTCTGTATCTGTATCTGAATTCCTGAGAAATCTTGGTCTATTTGCCTTGTCTGGTACTTTTAGGTCTTCTTTTTGTTAGGAGGCAACACTGACATCCTAAAATGAGTTGGCAAGTGTTCTTTCTTCTTCTATCTTCTGGAGCATAGTGTGTAAAATTCACGTTACATGTTTTTCATTTTCGGTAGAATTCTTCAGTGAAACTAACCGGGCTTAAGAACTCTTTTTAAGGGGTTTTAACTACGAATTTCGTTTCCTCATTAGTTTTTGGCAGATTCAAATGATCCCTTTCAGATTTGGCGAGTCATGGTGGCAATTTGTCCTTTGCCAGGAGTCATTCCATGTCTTCATAGTTGTCGAATTCATGTGCACTGGGCTTGAGGAGTAGCCCTCTTCCCTTTGCTGTCTCCCTGGACTGATCTCCCCTGAAATCAGTAATTTGTGTCTTCTCTCTTTTTCTGTTAGTTTCTGCAGGTTTGCCTATTTCGTTGGTATTTTTTTTTCTTTTTTTTTTTTTTTCAACGTTTTTTAAAATTTATTTTTGGGACAGAGAGAGACAGAGCATGAACGGGGGAGGGGCAGAGAGAGAGGGAGACACAGAATCGGAAACAGGCTCCAGGCTCCGAGCCATCAGCCCAGAGCCTGACGTGGGGCTCGAACTCACGGACCGCGAGATCGTGACCTGGCTGAAGTCAGACGCTTAACCGACTGCGCCACCCAGGCGCCCCTCGTTGGTATTTTTAAAGAACCAGCTTTTTATTTCATGAATTTATTCTTGTTTCCTATTTTCAATTTCGTTGCTTTCTTCTTTTATCTTTACTATTTCCTTCCTTCTACGTGCTTTGGAATTGCAGTAAAACCTCGAATTGTGAGAAATTTGTTTTGCAAGTGTCCCACAAGATGAGCAAACATTTCTAACAAATTTTAACTTGATAGATGAGCGATGTCTTGTGATAGGAGTAGTTCGTGATGCCAAACGTCACATGATCACAGCTGAACCAACGGTTCTTGAAATTCTCTTTGATATATGAGTGCTTTGGATTACGTGCATGTTTCCAGAATGAATTATGCTCCCAAACCAAGGTTTTACTGTATTTTGTTCTTTCTTTTATGTGTCAGGAACTTAGATGATTGGCTGATATTGTTTTTTTCCAAGGAAAACATGCTGTGCTGTACTTGTTCCTCTCCCTCTGCTTTACTGCCCTCACGTATTTCAAATATTGTATTTCATTTTCCTTCAAGATCGATTTTTAAAATTTCCTTTGAGACTTCCTCTTTGACTCATTTATTATTTACACGGATGTTCTTTACTTTCCAAGTTTTTGAGTTTTTGTGGATTTGTTTTTGTTGATTTCTGATTTGATCCAAATATTATTGGACGATGTATTCTGTGCAATGTATGATATGTATGATATCAATACTTTTAAATTTATTGTGCATTTCTTTTTTTTTTTTTTTCCCCAGGTTATGAGCCATCCTGGTATGTGTTGGACACTTAAAAAAAATACACACACAGAGCTGTTATTGGGTGGAGGGTTCTGTATGTGTCCACTAGGTCCCTTGGCTGAGGGCGTTGTTAGATTTTCCTATATCCTCACTGCTCAATATTTCAATTAATTGTTTTGAGTGGATTGAATGAATCTCCACTCATGATTGTGGATGTGTTTGTTTCTCTTTTCTGCTCCATCAGTGTTTCCTTTTTTATTTTGAGACTTAACTTGTTTTTTTGTTTAATGTATCCATGGCATATATTTTTCCATCCTTTTACTTTCAATCTAACAATGGCTTTATACTTAAAGTGAGTTGTGTGAGGTTTTTTGTTTGTTTGTTTGTTTGTTTTGATTTTGTTTGGTTTTGTTTTTGTAGACAGCATACTGTGAATCCTTTTTATACACTCACTTGGTCCTTAATTGATATATTTATCCTGGTCATTCAGAGTAATAACTGATATGTCATGACTTCAGTCTGCCATTTTATTATTTGTTTCCTGTTTGTGACCTCTGCCTCTGGTTCTCTCTTCTTGACTTTCTGTGGGTTACCTAAACATTTTACAGTGGTCTGCCTTCATTTATAATGTTTTTGCAAGTATTTCTTTGGATGGTTTTTGTAGAGGTTACTCTAAATATAACTGTATATCTGTATCTACACACACACACACACGCACACACACACACACACACACACACACACACACACACTGGAGTCAATATTTTACTACTTTGAGTGAAGTGCAGAAACCTTATTTCCATTCAAGTCCCTTTACTCTCCAAAGTTTTTAAATATAATCATCTGAAGCACTTCGTTCATTGAGTACCACATCAAATGATACAAATTTTGCTTCAACCATCAATATGATTGAAGAAACTCATGAGAAGGGCTTTCTTTTATATTTCTTTTATATTTATCTTTTTTTTGTTTTTGCCCCTGCTAATGGCCAGCTTCTGTCTGGCCCTTGTGGAAAGCAACCCGGGAGAGACGGGCACTGAGTTCCACTGCCTCAGTTCAGCTGGTGGGGGAGTTGAGTTTCTCTCACTGGGCTCACTGATGCCGGAAGCAAGCAGGGGAGGGATGTCATCTGCCTGCCTGCCCAGCACCTCCTGTCCTGTCTCTTTGGCTCAGGGTTGGAGCCGAAGCTCAGCCTGCCACTAGGGCCCACTGACAGCTGACGAGGGAGAGCTGAGGGGCAAACTGGTTTTGTTCCACACGTTCCCGTTCTGTCTTGTCCCTGCCCGGTGTGCAGGGAGGTTCTGCTGCCACTGGGCCCTGTTCACACCAGCAGTAGCAGAGAGCGGGGTACTCACCAGCCCCTCCTTGGATGACCTCATCAGTCTCTTTAGTAGGAGAGAGGAGGGGAAGGGAGGCTCTCAACTGGTCCCTAATGTCGCCAGAGAATAGGGGTATGGGGGTGAGATATGAATCCTAGTTGGGGGCAATCCTGCCCCGCGTTGCCTTGATAGATCGCACTGCTGGTGGGGTGCGGCTTATGTCCGGACCCTGCCAACACCACCTGTCTCCACCACATGGGGACGAACAGCTCCCTGCTCCATCTTTGGACGCCACTGGCCACCTGGCAAATGCATCAGCACACGACCTGCTTCCATGAGACCCCCCCACCCCCAAAGGGGTAGGGGGTAATCCCCTTTCTGAAAGATCAATTCTGTGAAACCGTGGGCCTAAAGGTGGCTTTTCTGTTGGAGTTCAGCTGGAAGCAGAGGTGTTTTGCTGGGTCCCGTAGACAAGTTTTCTGTCGCTAGACCATTCTATACTGTGTCCTCTAGATCACAACGGGAAGAACGGAGCTTTCTTGGAGATTTTGCCTACACCTGTTGGCAGTACCAAGTTAGTAGGTTCCCCAGGACCCTGCCTGGGACACACCGGAGACAACACAGGAACTGAGGGAACTCACTGCTGGGTTCTTCTTCAAGTCCAGATTTCTCCAGGCTTCCACCTTCTCCTTTGCACCTTGCAGAGCCTGCTTATGCTTGCTGTCGTGTTAAATCTAGGATTGTACAGCTGTAAGGCAGAGGGATAGGGACACCTGGGGGGCTCAGTCGGTTGAGCGTCCGACTCTGGCTCAGGTCATGATTTCCTGGTTCATGAGTTCGAGCCCCGCGTCGGGCTCTGGGCTGACAGCTCGGAGCCTGGAGCCTGCTTCCGATTCTGTGTCTCTCTCTCTCTGTTCCTTCCCCGCTTGCACTTTTGCTCTCTCTCTCTCAAAAATAAAGATTAAAAAAAGAAAAGACAGAGGAGCTGAGAGCAGCAACGCTCCTCCCACTAGTGACACGGGGAGTGGTGTTTTTTAATCAACTCTGCCATGTAGACAAAGGACATCATCATTTTCCCTGAGAATGAAAAGGAAACCATCGTAACTAAAAGCCCATTCCTCTGAAAGAGAAAAATGATGGTTAGTTAACTCCTGGAGCTGATCATTAATGAGAATATGAGAGAAAGCAGAAAGATCATGGCTAGAGCAATGGTTATCGCTACCTCTTCCAATGTTGATCACATTTCCTCAACTGGCTCATTACTAACACATACTTTCAGCCACTGTAAATGATGCTAGTATTTTCTGAACACAGCCTGATTCACAGAACAGTGTGATTCACAGATGGCTTCATCCATCTCCAGTGTATACTAGATATTAAAATTAACAAGGCGAATTCTGTTATTCAAGGTCAAATTTAAATCTCTATCTATTATCAGCCTTTTACTTTCTCTTTGTTCTCTCGGTTCTTGAACAATTATTTAGGGCATTTGGAATACTACTTGTTTCCCCTTTTTTATTTCCTTTACTCTAATTCTCCAGGGGTTTAAACCTAATCAAGCAGCAAATTCTATCCCCCATCCGCCTCATCGGTGCAGGTCATGGTTCAGGACCCCCTTGGGCTCCCTGCCTCTCAGAGCCTGCTCATCTCTCCCTTCCCTCCAGGGGGACTAGAGTTGGGATTCTCCATCTGTGCCTGGGGTCGAGTGCATTCGCTTGAGCACAGTTGTTTGAAGACTTAAAGGCAAGCTCTCCTTTTAACAGTAGGCTCGTTGGTAATAATGAGCTTTTGATCTCAAGGTGTCTCTCTCTTATGTTCTATACTTCAACCGTCTCCGAACTCAGAAGGGAAAGATAATTATTCGTTACCACCCTCCCTTTTCAATCCATTCTCTGTCCAAGACGGTTGATAAATTGGAGAGAACTTGCAGCTCTGCTGAGACAATACACACTGATGTATTACAGATTCTTAAGAGGAAGATTGTGCTTGTTGGCGAACAGTATGGGGGGGATTCTTTTTCCAATCAGTGATTCTCTCAGGAAAAACAAAGAACACATGATTACAAAGGTTGCTGACGGAGAGCGTGGCTTGTTTTTGAAGCATTGCGTTTCTTTCACTTTCTTGCATGATGCAAATATAATACAAGTTTCTTTATTCTTCATTTAAAATCTAGAATGGATACACCATAGGGAAACAGAGAGAAATTTGGAAGATGACGCTCAGATTTCATCACTTTAACACAATAATGATTTCCCGTACGCTTCTTTCGTTGATCTGCTTACGTGGTTTCCCAGATACTTCCAGGGAAAACAATTGAGAATTCAGAAACAATACAAGCGGTCTGAGGATGATGACCCAGAGAGAATCTTAATAACGTAGAGAGCACCATGAAATAGAATTTCCAGCAAGTACCTAATATCAGTGCATGCTATAAAAATAATATCATGCTCTAAAGTAATGCTGACTGATGGTGAGTTGGAAAGCATAAGCAGGACAGCGGTAGAGCAAATATTGTGACATCCCGCTGGGAATAGGAACATTATTCTGGTTCTCGAATATGAATTGCACCGTGGTTGGTGTATCAGGAAAAGTCCAGTTTCTGTAAACGTCCCCGGGCTCGTTTGAGTTTCGGACGCTTGAAACATGTGGCTTGGGGGCGGTGGGCAGCGTCGCCCACAGGGGTGAGGAGGGGTTTGGGCATCTGTGACAACACCCCTTTCGTGGGCAGGCACGTGGCCCCAGCAGAGTTCAGCACAGCGTGCGTGGGCCACTCTGTGCCCACGGTCGTGCCCGTTATAAAACACACAGCATCGGGGGTCAGGGGAGAAGGAGGTCGCAGACCACTGCTCAGTGCTCCGTGCACAATGAAGACTCATGCACGTTTGCAACTTTGTTAGAGAAAGGAGACTCTGACTCGGTGACATAGAGCAGATAGGACAGACCTAGGCCCTACGTTTTCCAGAATCCCCTCCCTGGCCTGGCCCCGGGGTTAGACGCAAGCGACGAAACGACGAATGGAAAGCAAGGATGAAGACGTGCCGCGCTCTCGGGGGGCAGAGTCACAGCAGGCAGATGACAGATGTGAGGCGGCAGGCCCCTCCGTGCGAGCTTCTGGTCGGCGCTCCGGGTGAGGAGTGGCCACGTGGTCCAGGACCAGAGCTGCCCGGCCCTTCGAGCTGTGCGGGCCTCTGTTTCCCGGTGCTAAAATCCCACCGCTGCTGGGCCAGAACACTACCCCGTGAGGATGATTTCTTAAACCTGTACCCTGGAGGCAGTCAACATGAGGGAGCGGTTTCCCGAACTTTGCATTGCGTGATGATGTTGCCTCGCTCTGAAAGAATGCACGGTTGGGTGGTGGCCGGAAGCTTTTTATTCGAATTCATCCTTCTTTGTTCAAATGACCTGAGGCCTTCCAACGGAAAACCTGGGGGGGGGGGGGGGACTCAGGAATAAACACATCTTTGGGACCCTGCCTCCTGCCGTGTTTCTCCTCTCCTCTGGTTCCATTTGTCGTGTGGAACAGGACGAGTGTTCTCCGCTGCGAGGCCTGTCTCCTCCCTGGCTTTCCAAACCTCCTCACTCCCATCACGTGGGTGGAAAGTAGGAACACAAGTCCGTCAGGGCTTGTTATCAGTTCTGAAATCTCAACACTACGAAAACCAGAATTCCGGGCAGAAAAAGCGCAATGAGCTTTCATGAAACTGCTTATGGTTTATCTATTGCCCTTGGTGAGAATGTCTGTACACATTTTGTGCAGGAATACCGGTGTGCGTTATTTCTGGGGCTGGGCCAGACTTCCCTGGGGGTGATAATCAATGTACGTTATGTGCTCTGCATTTCCTCTCTATGATCTGAAAAACTCGTGATCCGAGAGCAGGGAGACCCAAGGGTTTCGATTTGTTAGAAGGGGACAAAGTAGAATGAATATATGCTTATATGAGGGTCGGTTAAGCATTATTATGCTTTCCTCATATTATAAAAGTATGTGTATTGTGTATGTGTAAAAGTATTGTGTAGCCACCACAATAACATACAGAGCTATTCTGTCATGGCGGCCATCTTCGGTGTTGCTCCTTTATAACCCCATCAACTCACACAAGAAATAATTTTGTTTCAAAATGGTTATATAAATGAAATCATACAGTAAGAAACCTGTGTGGGGTGGATTTTTCACTCACTGTAATTCCCAGGAGAGCCATCCAGGTTGTCGTGTGGATCAGTAAGTCTGCTCCTTATTGTTGAGTAGTATTCCCAGGTATGGATACATGAGAATCTGATAACCATTCACCTGATAACGTTCTGGCTGTTTATAGGATCGGGCTGTTATAAGTACAAGTGCTATGAACATTCATGTATAGATTCTTTTGTGAACGTACCTTTCCCTTTCTCTGGGATAAAGACCCAAGAATGCAATCGCTGGGTTGTACGATAAATGCATATTTAATTTTATAAGAAACCGCCAACTGTTGCCAGTGTGGCTGTTCCATTTTACATCCCCACCGACACATGTGATTGATCCAGTGTCTCTGCCTCGTAGCCAACATTTGATGTTGTTAAAATTATTTGGTTTAACCATTCTGATAACTGTGCAGTGATATCTCATTGTGGCTTTAATTTGCATTTCCTTGTGGCTAATGATGATGAACATCTTTTAATGTGCTTACGTGCCCTCCGTGTGTCCTCTTTAGTGAAATGTCTGACTCTTTTGTACCGGCTCTAGTTAGATGATTTGGATTTTTTTTTTTTCTGTTGAGTTTTGAGAGTTCTATTTTGTGGTGTTATGCCCAGAATTCGTGATCCCCAAATACCGCCAGGGAGCCGAGTCCGATGCAAAAGCAAAAGAGCCTTTATTCGACCTAGCTCGAGCTCAGTCCCCTACCTGCACCCGACACAGCGGTGAGATACCGGGGAGAGAGAGCGAGTTTCAAAAGGACAAAGGTTTTATTGGGGCCTAGGGGAAGTTGGTGAGGTAATGGCTATGGCCTCAGCCGATTGGCTGGGGAAGGGTCCAAGTCCAGTTAGGCAGGTGATGGGGGGGGGGGGTTACTCAAGGGGAGGAGGTGTGGTCAGGGTGAAGGACACAGAACAAGATGGAGTCGGCCGACGTAGGCCCGCCTTTTCAGTGGTTACCAGTCCTTTGTCAGACACAGGGTTTGCAATATGTGCTTTGGTTTCTCCAAGTCTGTAACTTATCTTGTTACTCCTCTCACCTGGGCTTTCACGGAGCACGAGACCTTTACACCGGGGGAGGTTCGATGTGTTAACTTTTCTGTTAATGGGTTCTGTGTGTCTCAAGTCTAGGAACTCATTGTCTATCCCAAATCCCAAAGGTCTTCTAGCATTTTTTAACAAAACACTTATACTTTCATGGTTTACGTGTAAGCACGTGACTCATCTCAGCTCCTTCTCGCACGTTGTGGATAGTTCATGCCGTGAATTGTTCTTTTGCCAACGGACATCGAGTTACTCTGGTTCCATTTATTGAAAAGACCGTATTTCTAACATTGAAAAGCTTTTGTCCCTTTGTCAAAAACCGGTTGAGCCTATTCACTGAAATCGATGCCCAGATTCTATGCTCTGCTTCACTGATACTGTCTTTCTACCAACACCACACGGTCTTCATGACCATAGTCACATAGTCAGCCTTTGGACCAGTGGAGCTATCATTCCCACATAATTCTTTACTTTAAAGATTGCTTTAGTTATTTTAGGGCCTGTCCCTTCCCGTATCAATTATAGAATGAGCTTGTCCACGGGGCGCCTGGTTGAGTGTCCGACTTGGGGCTCAGGTCACCGTCTCACAGTCTATGGGTTCGAGCCCCGAGTCGGGCTCTGGGCTGACAGCTGGGAGCCTGGAGCCTGTTTCGGATTCTCCGTCTCCCTCTCTCTCTGCCCCTCCCCTGCTCACTCTCCATCTCTCTCTCAAAAATAAACAAACATTAAAAAAGAAAAAAAATAAAAAGAATGAGCTTATCCATGTCTCTCAGGAACCTCGCTGGAATTTTGGTAGAATGAGATTAAACTTACAGATCAATTTGGGAAGAAATGGTACTTTTACTCTATGGATTTTTCTAATCCATCAACATTGTATTTCTCTCTATTTTGTCATTTTCAGTGGACAGAGGCTGCACAGGCCTTGCTATGTGTATGCCTAAGTATTGCATTTTCTTTGAATTATACATGATGCTATGTTTTTACGTTTTTTTAGATGTGTGTTTATTTTTGAGAGAGAGAGACAGACAGACAGACAGAGTGCAAGTGGGGGAGAGACAGAGAGAGAGGGAGACACAGAATCCAAAATGGGATCCAGGATCTGAGCTGTCAGCATACAGCCTGATGCAGGGATCGAACTCACTAACTGCGAAATCGTGACCTAAGCCAAAGTCGGCCGCTTAACCAACCGAGCTACCCAGGCTACACTACCTTGTTCTTGATATTAGGGGGAAAGCATGTGGTCTTTTCACCACCACCATTAAATGTGGTGAGGGTTTTGTAGATGCTCGTTAGCCAGTTGAGTTGATTTCCTCCGTTGGTAACCTGCTGAGGGCTTTTATCATGAACGAGTGTTGGATTTTGTCAAATGATTTTGCTTTGTCGATGGAAATGATTATACGATTTTTCTTCTTTAGTCTGTTAATGTGGTAGATTACAGTGATTGGTTTTCAGATGTGGAACCAGCTTTGTATATGTAGAATAAATCTCACTGGGTCATGGTATATAATCTCTCTCCCTCTCTCTCTCTCTCTCTCTCTCTCTCTCCCTCTCTCTGGTTTTAGTAATGGTAATTCTGGCTTCACAACATCAGTTGAGAAGTGTAGTCTCTTCCATTTTGTGGAATAGAACTGGTGTTAATTCTTTAGATATTTAGTAGAATTTTTAACGAAGTCCCCAGGGTCTAAAGATTTCTTTGGGGGGCGTTTTATTCTATAATTTCAATGTCGTATATAGTTATAGGACTATTTAGGTGATATATTTCATCTTGGTTGGATTTTGGAATTTGTGGTATTTCAAGGAATTGGTCTATTTCTTTTAAATTGCACAATGTGAGTGTAGATTTGCTCATATCATTCTGTTCTTACCTTTTCAAAGGCAGAATCTGTGGTGATATTCCCTATTTCATTCCTGACACTGATGATGTATTTCTTCTCTTTGGTTTTTGTCAGTCTTGACAAAAGGTTCACCACTTTTATGGATTTTTTTAAAGCAGTTTTTGTTTCATTGATTTTTTTTTCTATATTGTATTTTCAGTTTCGTTAATTTCTGCTTTTACCATCACCATATCTTTCCTTCTGCTACCTTGGGTTTATTTTGTTCTCTTTTTAGTTTATTGAGGTAGGAACTAAGATGATTAATTTAATTTTTTCCTAACATGAGCACTATTGCTATGACTTTCCCCCCAACCGTGCTTTCCACACGTGCCGTGTACTTTTTATATGTTGCATTTTCATTTTCAAACAGTTCTACGTATTTTTGTTTCCTTTGAGACTTGCTCTTAGCCCGTGTGCTTAAGGGTTCTGCTTAGTGTCCACCTATTTATGCAAATGTTTATGCCGTGAATGCTTGAGTGTATTCTGATTAAACGATGTGGGGAAATGCAGCTAACCACAGTTTCTCACCGGTCCCGCTGCTCACAGCTAATGATACTCCGCTCCGTTCCTTGTGTACGTATGTACATAATATAGAGGTACACTTAACATGTCTAAACACGGATGGGAGCTACTACATGCTTTTTCTAGGATATACTTTTTTTTTTTTTTTTTACATAACACTGTGTCTAAGACACAGTATTGCATCATATCCCGGCTGCCACTTTCATGACCGCATAAATACTTCATAGATGTATTTAATAGGATTTGAAATATTCTATCAATAGATATTTAGAGTGTTTCAAAATTTTTAAATTACAGATTGGGCTTTTGTAAGCATACGGGCATGGTGGAGCTTTATCATAAATGCGCATTCAATGCATCTTATTGTATCTCGGTGCCCTCGGGGAAAGGAGGAGCGGGAAGGAAGAGCTTTGGGAACTCCTGATCACCCGGCCACTGGCTAAATGTCTGCCCTTAATGCACACAGGGAGTCCTTCCTCTGTGCCAGCGTCTGCGGGTGTGTCCCACATCTGGGTCGTCTCATCTCGCTGCACCGATGTTGAAAGGGAAGCCTGGACACCTGCCGCGCTCACTATATGCAAGGCAAACATAAAATGCAATGTTTGGAGAAAAGCTTGGCCCAATACCTCCAGTTCTCATAATGTCACAGAGTGGCACGTGGGCACAGCTGGTCACACCTTAGAAGGGGCTGCAGAAGTGGCGCCCCCTCTGTATTGCTACCTGTTCGCCAAGATGTCGGGTGGGGGCCTCTGGCCCGAGAGGCGCCTTGCTGGTCTGAAACCTCACTGAGAAATTACACATAAGAGACTGACCTGTGGCCTGGGGAGCCGGCCCTCTGCCAGGGGTAGAGGAGGAACCTGCGGTCCTGTTTCTCCCCGGTGCTTAAAGACAGTTCGTGCATCATGATGGCATAGCCCCGAGTGAAGGACACCGCTTCTTGTGGGCTCAGAAGGACATGGGACTCTGTATTTAGGGCTACCTTTTAATGGTTTAGATACAGCAACAATCACTGCTTATCTGCAATTTAATAGTTTTAGGAAGTAAGTTTTTCTCTATATACTTTTGCTCACACACTGAGTCTGGACCCAAACTCATTAAAACATGAGATGGTTCCCTTGTTCAAATGTATCTATATACATGCGTGAATTTCTTCAAGATATATTTCCAAAAGTAGAGTTCTTAGGTCTAAAGTTTATATATATGTACATATATCACATTTACTAAATACATAAAATGTTCGATATATAAATTAATAGAATAATATTTAATATATAAGTCAATAATATAATAAATAATATATAATATAGCAAGAATTATATATAATGATATAATAATTAATATAAACTAATTAATTTATAAATAAAACACGTAAAATATGCATTTGTAAATATTCATTTATCATATACTATATATACATAAACATATATATGCCAATTTTGAAAAATAGTATAATTTCTTGCTATTCCAATAGGCCAAAATTAACTAATTTGTGTTTTGTTTTTTTTTTTTTTCAACGTTTTTTATTTATTTTTGGGACAGAGAGAGACAGAGCATGAGCGGGGGAGGGGCAGAGAGAGAGGGAGACACAGAATCGGAAACAGGCTCCAGGCTCCGAGCCATCAGCCCGGAGCCCGACGCGGGGCTCGAACTCACGGACCGCGAGATCGTGACCTGGCTGAAGTCGGACGCTTCACCGACTGCGCCACCCAGGCGCCCCATAACTAATTTGTGTTTTAAAATGTATTTGGATATAAGTTATCTTTGTGTATATTTATTTGACATTTTGTATTCTTTCTACAAATGATCTATTCACACATTTTATCTGTATTTCTGTTGAGATTTTGTCTTATTTGTAAAGACTTCAAAAGATTTTTTTAAGTATATGTATGCATTATTAAAGGTATTTTTTCCAGGCAGTCGTACATTTAGCTACTCGAACATCATTTATTAAATTGTCCATGTACCTCCCTCACTGATCTCAATGTCAATTAAATCATACACTAATTTTTGTGTTCTATTTTGTATGTGTTTGTAGACACCCTATTACAGTGATGTATGTGTCTGGAATCAATAGCCATTTTTAAATCATATATATATTAAAAATTTTTTTTTAACATTTATTCATTTTTGAGAGACAGAGTGAGGCAGAGCATGAACAGGGGAGGGGAAGAGAGAGAGGGAGACACAGAATCCAAAGCAGGCTCCAGGCTTGGAGCCATCTGCACAGAGCCTGACGCGGGGCTCGAACCCACGAACAGTGACATCACGACCTGAGTCGAAATCGGACACGTAACTGACTCAGCCACCCAGGGGCCCCAACTATATTTTTAAATTATAATTACATTTTAGTATACTTTCTACCGGATAAGCAATTTTATTTGCCTCATTGTTTTCTTTGAAAATATTTTCTTAAATAAATATACGTGCATTTCTTTTTTCATGTAGCTTTTTTTTGATGTTTGAGAGAGAGAGCATGTGAACAGAAGAGGGGCAGAGAGAGAGGGAGACAGGATCCAAAGCAGGCTCTGTGCTGGGAGATCATGACCTGAGCCGAAATCAAGATTTGGACCCTTAACCCATTGAGCCACCAGGGCACCCCCCCCCCATTACATTCCTTTTTATTAGGAATACTTTTAATCCTTTCCTATTCACACTTTATTTGCTGTAGGCATCTGGTACAAATGTTTTTAAGATTTAGGGAATTTCCATCTCTGGGTTCATTCAGTCATTTTTTTCATAATCATTCATTCTTTTCTTTCCAACATTGAGCCTCCTGAGACAAACCTCTTTTCCCAGACTTAGAAGGTGTATGTGTACATAGATCATTACCTGCTGAAACCTTAGAGGCATTAGAAACTAAAAGATAAGGGGGCGACTGGGTGTCTCAGTCAGTTAAGCATCCAAATTCGGCTGAGGTCACGATCTCATGGTTCATGGGTTCGAGCCCCATGTTGGGGTCTGGGCTGACAGCTCAGAGCCTGGAGCCTGCTTCGGATTCTGTGTCTGCCTCTCTCTCTGACCTACCCCATTCATGCTCTGTCTGCCTGTCTCTCTCTCTGTCAAAAATAAATAAAACATTAAAAAATTTAAAAAAAGACGGTGTCTCCTCACTCCGCTTTCCACCTATGATAGTGGTATTGCCGTCTGTCACATGCGCCAGTTTCCGGGAATAGTCTTTGACATTTCACTCATTCGAGAAGAGACAAAGACACACTGTGAACTGGTAAATCTATACACACCTGTGTGTGTACGTGTGTGTACGTGGGTTCGTATATGCAGATATCCACACATATCACATTTATGATGCTGATTTTCCCCCCTAGGGAGAGAAACTGGATGGCAGGCAAAGACACAGACATTTTAAAGTGTATCTGTTGTAACGCATTCCTTTAATCAAGTAACGATCTAAGGCAAATGAATTACATTCCATTCAATTCAATTCAATTCAATTCAATTCAATTCAATTAAAAACCACCTAAGACAAACAATTCTGGATGGGAGACAGGAGGATGGTTATTATAATGGTCTCTGTACTTTCATCTGTATTAAGATGTTTCTAAAGAAACACTCCAGATCAAAGAGCAGCCGAGCCTGAATAGGCAATGGGAACATTAACAATAAATAGGCCTGTGGATATAAAACAGGAAGGGAGCCGAGAGCTGATGTCACTACAATGTGAATGTGCAGCATGGTTTCACTTTCACAAGGTCCTCAAGAAGTTCGCGGGGCCCTCCTGGAATCCTAGTCCTAGATTTCTTTAAAGGATGCTTCCCCGCCAACCTCCGGCTTTTACTGCGCATGCAAATTCCAGCTCAAGAATTCAATCCAGCTGCTCCCAGAGTTCACCTGTCACTCTGCCCCTACACGCACGCAGGGCTGTGTCGTCTAAGAGGCAGCGGCTCGTTCAGCGAGTCCTTACTGGGCAAAGCGCCAGCTGAGAGAGTTTCCTCGTTGCATCTAGAGCCGAGACAACTGCGTCTCGAAGCAAACTCTTCCCTAAGAGTTTGGAAGAAATGATTATTTCCCGAGGACAAGCTGCCAGAATGATGGTGCAAAGGGCGCCACGGACCTTCTCTCAACAGCATCAACGGACACTGGTGGAAAACGTGTTTTAAAAATGATTCCGGGCCTCTGGAAACTGTCCTCAGGTCAACACCAAATGCAAAAACCCCACATTTATCCAAGAGAATCTACTAGATCTCAGTAGGCACGGCAAGGTCTGTGAGGCTTTCGTGATGGCTCTTCCCTCCCCCTTCACCCCTGGTTGGACGTGAAAGAAGCTCCTCTCTGAGCAGGGGTGGCCCGGAGGGTGGGGGCCCGGTTCCTACTCATTCCCGGTCAAGGGCTGCAGCGCCTCGCAGGCCAACTGCATTTCCCATTCCCTTCAGCTCGGTGTCGTGGACGCTAAATTCCAAGCAAGCGTGGCTGCGAGCTCCGGGCTTCCGTCCTACACGCAGCCCCACCCGAAAAGATACTCAACGGTACTCGTCCTCTGGGAAATGCGAACTGAAACAGCAGTTTGGAAACCGCTGCACAGCTAGGGCCAACATTTGGAGCGCTGACGATGCCAAATGTTGGCAAGGATAAGGAGCAATTGAAACTCCCGTTTGCTGATAGTGGGAATGCAGGACCGTGCAGGTAGTTTCTTACAAAATTGAACGTCCTCTTATCCTACAACTCAGGATTCATGCTCCCTGGCATTTACCCAAAGGAGCTGGAAACGTATATCCACACGAAAGCAGGCACACAGACGTGTTTGCAGCTGGACGCGTGATTGCCCAAACTTGGAGGCAACCCCATGTTATTCGGTAGCCGAACAGATAAAGAAACTGTGGCACAGCCCGACGCTGAAATACCATTCGGCGCTGAAAAGGAATTGAAAGATGAGGAGGAAGCTTAAATGCAAATCACTAAGTGAACAAACCCGATCTAAAAATGCTACATACTGTATGAGTACAAGTATATGATATTCTGGAAATGGTGTTACCTATGAGGTCAGGAAAAAAAAAAGCCACTGGTTGCCAAGGGTTGGAGAGGAGGAGCAAATAGGCAAAACACAGAATTTTTAGGGTAGTAAAACTACTCTATATGATACTATAGCAATAAAGACATGTTCCTATACATTTGTCCAAACCCATAGAATGTACAACATCAAGAGGGAACCCTAACGGGTCACCGGGGTGGCTGGGTCGGTTGAGTTTCTGACTTCGGCTCAGGTCATGATCTCATGGTTCGTGCGTTCGAGCCCGGCGTCGGGCTCTGTGCTGACAGCTCAGAGCCTGGAGCCTGCTCTGGATTCTGTGTCTTCTTCTCTCTCTGCCCTTCCCCCGCTTGTACTCTAGCTCTCTCTCTCAAAAGTGAATAAACATGAAAATATTTTTTAAAAAAGAGGGGACCCTAATGTAAGCTATTGATTTTGTGTCAATACAACGCTCAACAATTGTAACAAATGTACCACTCTGTTCGGAGATGCTGATCATGGGGGAGGCTATGCATAGCTTTGATGAAAGGGAACAGGAGGTTAAAAAAAAAATCTGGGGGCGCCTGGGTGGCGCAGTCGGTTAAGCGTCCGACTTCAGCCAGGTCACGATCTCGCGGTCCGTGAGTTCGAGCCCCGCGTCAGGCTCTGGGCTGATGGCTCGGAGCCTGGAGCCTGTTTCCGATTCTGTGTCTCCCTCTCTCTCTGCCCCTCCCCCGTTCATGCTCTGTCTCTCTCTGTCCCAAAAATAAAAAATAAAAAACGTTGAAAAAAAAATAAAAAAAAAATCTGTAACTTTCTGTCAGGTTTTTGCTGTGAACCCAAAACAGCTCGAAAATATTGAAGCCTTTTTTAAAAAAAGAAATAATAACCAATTCTTTATAAATGCTTCCAAAAAATGAGGCGAGATTATGTTCTAATTCATTCTATAAGGCTAGTACTACCCAAATTAAAAAACAAAACAAAACAAAACAACAACAAAACCCAGACAATTACAGAAAAAGTTACAGACCAATATATTTTCACAGATGCACACACAAAAAAACAACCCCAAAATCTAAAACAAATTACATGTACTAGCAAACAGAATCAAACAGCATACACCATGGCTGTGTGGGACTCATCTCAGAATTGCAAGATCAATTTAACATTTAAAAGTCAATTTACTACATCAAATTAATTGAATAAAAGATGAAAGCTACATAATTATCTTAGTGGACATAGAAACTGCACTCACTTTAGAATATCCAAACATGCCTATCATGATAAAGACAGTCAGCAAGCAGGAGCGGAAGAGAACATTCTCACCCTCAGAAAAGTGTCGACAGAAAACCTACCAGTAACGTTATACTCAATCGTGAAAGACTAAATAATTTGCCCTACAGTCAGGACAAGGCATGGGCGTCCACTCTTGCCATTTCTATTCAATATTGTAGTGAATGTTCTAGCCAGAGTAATCAGGCAAGAAAATTAAATAAAGCCAGAGAGAAAAAGAAGCAGCTATCACTCCTTATAGATGACAATTATTATATATACAAAATCCTGGGGAACTCACTAAAAAGTTACTAGAAACAGTAAACAAGCTGAATCAAGGTCGTAGTTAAAATATTGATATGCAGGGGCGCCTGGGTGGCGCAGTCGGTTAAGCGTCCGACTTCAGCCAGGTCACGATCTCGCGGTCTGTGAGTTCGAGCCCCGCGTCAGGCTCTGGGCTGATGGCTCGGAGCCTGGAGCCTGTTTCCGATTCTGTGTCTCCCTCTCTCTCTGCCCCTCCCCCGTTCATGCTCTGTCTCTCTCTGTCCCAAAAATAAATAAAAAACGTTGAAAAAAAAATTTAAAAAAAAATATTGATATGCAAAAATCAATTTTATTGCTATCTATGAGCCGCAGACCCTCTGAAAATTAAGAGAACAATTCCATTTACAGTAGCATCTAAAAGAATAAAATATTTAAAAACAAAACTAACCCCAGATGTGCAGGAAACCAGGACGATGCTGGAAATTATAAAATATTATTTAAGAAAATTAAAGAACGTCTAAATAAATGGAAAGACATTCTACGTTCATGGATTAGAAGACTATATTGCCGAGAAGATAGTACTCTTCAAACAGATACACACGTTTGACAAAATTCCTAACAAAGTCTAAGCTGGGCTCCACAAAAATTGACAGGATAATCCTAAAATTCATCTGGAAATTCAAAGGACCCTGAGCAGCCAATACAATCTTGCAAAGAGAAAAAGACTCTTTTGAAAACTTGCGAAAAAGGCTACGGAAGTCAAAACGCCTTCTTAAATGACACAAAGTTGTTTCCGAACAAAGAACTTCCAGTGGCCTTCTTCAGGTGTCATCTAGGCAACCATGCCTCAATTGAAGGTTTATAAATAAGCATGTTCTATACTGAAATTGCCCGGTATGTATTTGTCCATACACACAATGATCAAACATGCAAAGAACGAATCTTTCTCTTGCCAGCTGCCTTGTTGACCATCTGCAAGAGGTGACTAAGGTCCGTAGGGCTGCACTTGGCCTGCAGCCTGTACCTGTACAGCCGTTGAACACAGGATACAGTCAAGGCATGGAGGGAGCCCAAGTGTCCATCGGGAGATGAATGGATCAAGATGTGTTCACACACCATGGAATATTATTCACGAAGGAAAGACTTAGATCTTGCCACCCGGAAGAACACGGATGGACCTGGAGGGTGTTCTGCTAAGGGAAATAAATCAGGCACAGGAAGACAAGTGCCATACGGTTTCACTTATACGTGGAATCCCCAAAACCAAACAAGTGAACGAAACTCAGGAGGCAGAAACAGACCCATAAGTACAGACAACAAACTGATGGCTGCCAGAGGGGGCTGGGGGCTGGGCAAAATGGATGAGAGGGAGTGGGAGATACAGGCTCCCAGGTATGGAATGAGCCCTGGGGATAAATGTTGTTAGTGGCATTGTCATCAGGTTGTATGGTGACAGACGGTAGCTAGGCTTGTGGTGAGCACAGCGTAACATATAGAATTGTTGGGCGGTGGGGGGGGCGGCAGGGGGAGAGGGACAGCAGACAACATGCATGATCCACAAACCTCCAATATTCACTATCTGGGCCTCTACGGGACACTCTTGTCAACCCCTGATGCACATTTCAAGCAGTAAATGTTGGTGTGGAATCATTTCTAAGGCAGCTGCAATTTTTTTTTTCCCCAGTTCTGAGCCTATAATTAATTCAAGAGGCCTTGCACACTGGTTCCTTCTCTTGGAACCCATAGGAACAAGCCTGGCCGGTCGGCCAGAGGATGGGAAAAGAGAGAGTCAAGAGCCCCAGCCCACCGACAGCTCACCTCCAGACACATCAGAAAGCCCAGCCAATTTGGGGGGGCCGGGGGGGGCTCTGTCCGTCAAGCGTTTGACTCTCGATTTCAGCTCACGTCATAATCTCACGGTCGCGAGACTGAGCCCTGCATGGGGCAGCCTGCTTGGTAACACGTTTGGGCACCAAGTTCAGAGCATCGAGTGAGTACATATCGTTATATACAGCTAACCTTTCATCGTCACCCAGTCCTTACTCTGCTTTGTTTTTCTTCACAGCGTGGGGAGGAAAAGTTCTCCTCGGCCACCTTATGCCTGATGATCAGGAACATACGGATGAGCTGGCGATAGATGGTCTAGCAGCTGAAGTTACAAAGTTGATTGGCACAAGCGTGGGAGCTCACATAAGAAGTGGCCCTCCAAGCAGCGAAGGGTAATGTCCCAGCTTAGCAAAAATGGAAAGGTTCAGGGCTTCAGTAGGAAAGTATGGAGGGTTCTGATGAATCCTGTTTACACAATTTTCTTGGAATATTATGATGTCGAAGGTCAGTCACTTCCCTGTCTGGAAACTCCCTCAGAAGGGGATTTATGGCAGCTGAATTCCCCAGAAGCTGTGCTCTAGTCATTAAGGGAAGTTCAGATAAGCCTTCTTTCCTCATCGGCTGTCAAGACGGCCGGTGCCCTCAAGCGCATGTTTCGGATTTCGTTATGGGCCCCATCCTCGCACACATAGGCCGGCAGAAGATACGCTGAGAAGTCTGAGTTGGACTTTATTTGGAAACAGAGTCGTTGCAGGTGTAATCAGGTAAGATGAGGTCGTGTTGGAATAGAGTGGACCCCAAACCCAACGTAAGTAGAGTCTTCAGAAGAAAATGGCCATGTGAAGACAGAGACCCACGGGAGAGTGCCACACGGTAATGGCATAGAGATGGGAGTTATGGGATGCACAAGGAACGTCAGAGATGGCCCACGAATGATTGGTGGCTAGGAAGTGACAGGGAAGGGTTCCCCTACACAAGGAAGGATCCCCTTCCAGGGGGAGCATGACACTGTCGACACCTTGAGTTTAGACGTTTAGCCTTCAGAAGTGGAGGCTTTCTTCTCTTTTGAACCACGGAGTCTGTGGTGCTCTGTTTTGGCAGCTCCAGGAAACTAAGTCACAGCGTGGACCACTAGGTTAAGTCGCAGATGTGTCTGCTGGCTCCCTCCATGACTCGAATGTGAGTTCTGACCGAGGGTGCGGGCACCACAAAGAGGGGGGTGGCTGCCGGTAACAACGGCCAACATTACCGAACACTTACCAGGTGATAGGCGCTTACGCTAAGGGCATGACGTGTATTAAGTTATTAATCAATAGAACAACCCAGGAGAAAGATACCATTTTTGTTCCCATTTGCAGGATGCCAAAACGTACACCGAGAGCATAAGGAACTTTCTCATAATCACGTAGCCTGTAAAAGAACCAAAGCTAAGATTCAAACCCAGGCAGCTAGATGCCGGAGCTCGTGCACAGGAAGGGATGGGCTCTCTGACACATTCTCCTCATCTGCTACCCTTTGTCTCTCTGCTGTCTTTGTTGGCCTGTTCCCATCATCAGAATCTGCCTCATGTTAATGTCTCTTCGTTATTCAGCAGCCCTCCTCATTTGCATCTCATTACAGGCTAGAAAGGGACCCATCTCCTAGGAGACAGGAAGTGGTTCTGTGCGGTTTCACCAACGCTTTATATGCTTCAGAACCTTCTCTGGCTGCAGTGTTGAACACGGGGATGCCAATGTGTCCCTGAGACTGGCAACCCTCCTTATACCTACCCTTGAAACCTCCAACATAAGACCTTTATTAGAATAATACATGAGTAATATTATTCCTATATTATTGTGTGTATTAAAATTAGGCACGATTCACACCTGTAGAGGATAATTTCATAGTTAGCCAACCAGGCGGCTCTCAGTTCTAGGATTTTGTGATCCCCCTTCCGCCCGACCGAAAGCAGGAAAGAATGTTGTAATTAATTAATTTTTATGTTGAGATCATTTTAGGCTGACAGATCCGTTGTGAAGATGATGGAGAGTGGTCACGGCCCAGTGTGGTGACCAGCAAATACTCCCTTTCAAAAGCAGATGTAAGGCTAAGGGGAAAAAAATCTTGAGAAACCACCATTTCGGCGCCCTGGAAATTGACAAGGTGCTCAATTTTGAGTAAGGATGGTGGTAATCGGTGGCATTCTGGCCTGGGTATGCTCTGATCCCTCGAATCCAGATCGTGGAGGTTCTGCTAAGGCAGGTTGTTCAGAAGGGTCCTCAGCCTCTCTGCCATGCCAGAGGACGGTCCCTCGGCATGGAGCGGTGGGTGACGCCCACAGGTAATGGCATCGGGGTGGGAGTAACCTTTCAGAGGTGGATGAGTAGAAGACAGCCCGCTGTTCTCTCTCTGAGCCTGAGGTCGAGGACATGGTTGGGAAACACATATTCCTGGTTCGGACCGCATATTTCTGCCATGGAGACCAGAGGCCCCGAGGTATTCACGCACTCCTGGCTGAGCCTGGGGCTACACACTTGCACGCGGGAGATTCCACAGGACCCCATGGAAAGTGAAGCCCTGGTCGACTTGAACTTTGAACGTGCCCCCTGTCTACACTCACAGCAGCTGCACACTGCAGCAGGTGCAGATTATCTTGACCCAGGAGAGTTACTAAACAAACAGCATCAGAGATGACCTTCAAGAAGATTCAGAGCCGGTCCAGCGTGTTATCTAAAATGTCTACCTTTCAACAGAAAGTTACAAGACATGCAATGAAATGGAGATGTTTAACCAAGGTGACAACGGCGACGTTGATGGTGGCAGAGGCGAACGGTCAACAGAACCTTCTCTGAACAACAACCCATTGTTGAAGCCAGTAAACAAAAGACTTCGAAGTCGCTCTTATAAATATACTAATAGAAGTAATGGAAATCAACTTTATAGAACTTAAGGAAAGTGGAACAACAACGAATCAAGAAACACAGATTTCATAGAGCTGTAGGAATTATTACAAAGAACCAAATGGAAATTCTGGAGTTGAAAAGTAAATAACCTGAAATGAAAAATGTACTTAGAAGGGCTCAATAGCAGACGTGAGATAGTGGAAGAAATAATGAGTAAAGTTAGAGCCAGGTTGGTCAAAAATATTCCATAGGAAGATCAGAGAGGGGAAAAAAAAAGATTGAAAGAAAAATGAGCATTGTCTCAATGACCTATAGGAGATTGTCAACTCAATTTTCAGTGTACTGAGAATCCCAGAGGGAAAGGAGAGAAAAGGTAAAAAGAAAAAAAGTATATGAAGAAACAATGACTGACCACTTCTCAGTTTTGATGAATGCATTAATCTGCACACACAGGACGCTGAGCAAGCCTCAGTGGAAAGATTCACATACTGTATGGTTCCATTTTTATGAAATATCTGTCAAAAGCAAATTTATAGACACAGAAAGCAGACCAGTGGTTACTTGGGTTGGGGATGGGAGCAAAGACTGACCAAAAGGGACATGCGGAGCATTTTAGACACTTACCTGTCTAAGACTGGGTTGTGTTGTTGATGTTTGGACAACCCAAAGTAATGAAGACCTTTAAGGTGAACACATAGAGTGGGTGGATTGTTGGGCATGTGTCTTGTTTATATACTTTTTATTTTTTATGGATTATGATGTTTGATGTCTTTAAAAAAAAACACAACTTTTTGGCTGCGGAGAGATTGCCCCTCCCCGGACTACCCAACACTTAAAGGCACCAAAGGGCCCAGCACTCAGTGCCCCTGGAGGCAACGCTCTTCTGTCTTCTTCGCGCCAGGGCAGGTGCCCGGCAGCTAGGGACACCCCTGTGGCTTTGATCCCACCGATGCTATTCAGACTAGCTAGTCCTAAACAGTTCACCCTGCCCCGCCTTGCCTTTCCCATGGCAACTCCACAAAAGCCATGGCCTGGGCTCTCACCTCCATCCCGCCCCCTCCGCGTCCCGAACAATTCCGGTGCCTCGCCATCTGCCTGCTGTCTTTAGGACCTGGGAGTATAACGAACTGTGTTTTCCAGAGTGTCTCCTGAATCTCCTCTCATGGCTGCCTTTGAGCCACCCTCACACAAAAGAACACAGAACAGTATGAACACTGTTTAAATTTTTAAAATACGACAACATAAGATCCACATATTACAAACAAAACTAAGATACGTTACAGCTTCCCAGGCCTGCTTTACAGAAACATCCTCATTGGAACCTCCTCCTGCATACGCTAGAACACCGTGGGAAGAATTCTGGCCTCGGACTCGTAACATGAGCAAAAACACTTGTTGTGTATCGTTTTCTATTTATATAACATTGGCTAACTCACCTCACCTCTCTGAATCAGTTTCCCATTCTTGTTAAATTTTTTTTTAACGTTTCTTTTTTTAATTTATTTTTGAGACAGAGACAGAGCATGAACGGGGGAGGGGCAGAGAGAGAGAGAGCCACAGAATCGGAAGCAGGCTCCAGGCTCCGAGCCGTCAGCCCAGAGCCCGACGCGGGGCTCGAACTCACAGACCGCGAGATCGTGACCTGAGCCCAAGTCGGACGCCCAACGGACTGAGCCACCCAGGCGCCCCCAGTTTCCCATTCTTTAGGTGAAATACGAACATGCATAAAGCATCCCAAACAGTGCCTGACCCAGTGCTCAATACCGATACCCCTCGCTTTTACATTTGGCCCTGAGAGTATGTTTTGAGGGCCCCTCGTACAGGATATGATGGTGGCAGAGGTCAGCGAATGCCACTTCTCCAGGTTTATGTATCTGGAACATGCGTCACCATCACCGTCTTCTCTCGAGCATTTCCCCCGCTCGCTCCCTCTCCGGAAACTGCACCCATCGCTCCGCTGCTCGGGCTCATTAGACACCGGTGACGAGACTCCCCGGATCTGTGCTGTTGTGTAACTCTGTCTACACACCTGCCTGGCACGGTCAGCGCTACTCCGCTGACTGTTTCCACGCCTGTCGCCACGACTGGATTTCACCTCCGGGAAAGCACGGGCCGGGCTGCACTCTACTCCGTGTGCTGGACCCCCCCCCCCTCCACTACCCCTGCCCTACCGTGTGAGTTCAGTAAGCGTGTGGGCATCTAAACCGAGCTGGCGTGCTCGGACATGAAGACGGGACCAGCAAGGTCACCTAGACCAAAAGTGGCATCAACTCGTGGAACCTGTGGAAGAGCCCTTCAGAAGTGAACCATCGTTCACTGGGTGACAGTCGAGCGACGCTTTATTCCGGGCACTTTGCATCACAGTATTTGGTTTTCGAAACAACTCACAGAAAGGGTTGTTTGCACCACTTCCCGAACTCACAGAAACTGTATCTGTCTATTCGTGGTGACCTGGTGAGGACGGATGAAAGCCAAGATTTGTCCCTGGAACCCTCTGATGTTGAGATCACTCACTGCCTTTGCATGCCGTCCTTACTCCATAAACACGGAACCCCCTTTCCGTGTGAGGCACGCCCCGTGCTGTGCCCTTTTCTGAGGGCCACTCACTGCACAGATAGACTGCCGTCACTCAGGTCAGGTTAACTTGTCCCAGATGAACTGAGTCATCAGAACGCACACCGGGTTCCAACCAATATGGGCAGCACCGAGTGTGGCCTTGACCTTGGAGGCTCCCATGTCACGTTCGCTCTGGGACAGAGAGGCTGTGCCCGTAGGTCCCTTGGGACGTTTTTCCTGCGTCGTTCACCATCTCCGTGTGCATCAGCCTCTGAAGGGAATGGAAGCTTGTGGAAGCCACCTGTGTGAGGCTTCTCAGCTCTACCCCGTGGGTTCTATTCCTGTTTCCCCTGCTGTGGTTCACGATTTCGTCACCTCCTGCGTGGGCTCTTCTCTCTCAGTCCCTCAGTTAGCTCTCTCTCCCAACTCAGGAAGCTCTGGCTCAACAGCCCCCCCGGGACTTTAAAACATTCTGCTCTCATTTATCCACAAAGACTCCCTCAAACACCCATCCCACCCCCTGCTCTCTGCCAGCCCCACCGCCCCTCCTCACGTCCTCACCTGCTCCCTAGTCGGATGCGATGGAATCTTCTCTGCTTCTTGAGGGCAGCTGGTGGGTTGCGGTATGGCTGATCGTGTTGAGTCCAATGTGTGTGTGCACCAACATCTCCCTCTCTTAGAGAGAAAGTTCTCCAAAGAAGGGTCATGTTTTCAGTCCTGCACGGTGCCCACGATGAGGAGCCAGAGGCCACACCTTTGCAGGGGGAGAGCGACCCGGTAAGTAGGTGGAGAGACACCATGCCATGCTTTCCAATGCCAGCGCATCTGTTTGCTGTAGAACCGGATTTTCACATTCTAGAGAAGCTTCTCCTCCCACGAAATCGGATTCGCACCCACCCACTAGTGTAGGGGAACCGACATCTGCCATTCTCTCTGCGGATCGTCACTTCCCGCGTGGGTGGCGGTGCGCTAACCGGGGTACCGTCCCTGGCGTTCCGGCCCTGTCCCGGGGGGGGTGTTCTCTGGGCTGCTGGTGTGGACTGCGGCCAGCTCACCTGGGAGGACATCTCTGCCCTGTGAGTCCAACGCGCGTGGGAAATAGAAAGGATCTCATTTTTGCGTTGGATCCAAAGTGAGTTCTCCAGCTTCACTCCACCAGCTGTGGAGCAGATATTTTAATCCTTGACATTTGCACGTGTTTGTTCACTTGTCAGAATCTGAGGGGAGGAGTGAGGGAGGAACCCCAACACATGTCAGAGAATTTTTCAAACATCTTGATTGCCATAGGACAGGAAGACACTGTCTCCAAACTACTTGCAATGATATTTGTCTGTACAGTTTGGAATTCTATAGGGTTCCTCTTCAGCAAAAACGATCACCTGAAGAGTTATTTTGGGACCTGAAATGGGAAGAGGAATGTTCTATTCTGACACACGACAGACCCGGAATTTCCATTTTGTGTCCCAGCTGATCATAAAGTGTCATGGCTAATTGCGCAGATACGGGTCCTCGTGCGCACACGTTTAGTTCCATGGGATGCCAGATGCATGATTAGCTGGCCTTCGTCAAGTTCACGGCAAAGCAGACATAACCCTGGCTGGAGATCAAAGAAATGCCCTTTCAGACACTTCTCGTTAGCACCTCTCTGACACACGGACGGTGGGCATGCGGGAACATGTTACGGGAAATCAGAGCTTTGCTTCTCTAGCTGACCAGACCCTCTGTTTCTGCAAGTGAGCCTGCGCCCTGATTTTCACGGACGTCTCCTGGACTGCTCTCCTGTGTCCGCAGTGTCACATGCATTGAAATAGTACTTGTTTCGTGTCACTTGAGGTATACAAATGTCACACTGGTTTCTCAGGGGACGTGCATCCCTGGAGTTGAGCCCGCGATTTGCAGCTAATTTATTACCTGTGAGACGTTGGGCAAAGTATTTAATCTCACTGTGCCTCAACAGCTTCCTCTGGAGAATGGGAATAATCGAAGAATTTTTTCATATGTCTTTTGCGAGAATGAAAAGTAGAACGGTCACGTTATCTGCCTAATACATGGTACACAGTAAACAATGCTTATATTTCTTGCTGCTCTGGGGTTTTTTGTTTTTTGGCTTTTGTGGGGGTTTTTGGCTGTGAAATCCTTTTTTGCAGAAAGCCTTATCCTTGACAAATCTCTAGACGTGCACTCCCCGGATCTTCATGGACTTTCCTCATTCACCAGTTTGCCTACATAAAATGAGTCCCTAAATCTTAATTACTGGAGTCATAACAATGACAACTAATCCATCAGTGCAGAGCTATTGTAATCATTATCGTCATGCGGAAACTCTCATTGTTCTGAGTAGTATTTTTATCTCTGATTTACAGTTGCTATTAATAAGTCAGACTTATTACACGCATTTTTCTTGGCCCCCAGCTTCACTGTGTTACGGGGCTGGATGACGGAGGAATCCACAACGACGAAGAGAAAAACGAAATCCACAACGACGAAGAGAAAAACGAGCAGGAGGAGGGAGAGAACCGCACTGTCTTGCACATCAACATGGGCTCCGTTCTTGGGTTTACATAGATTCGGTGAAATCATCTTAAGGAAAGTTGGAGCAGATTCTTCCAAATGTGCGGTGCCGTTGGCCGTCTTTGGGAAATAAGTAAAAGCCAAAATTGAAGTGGTGATGTTGGACTTCGTGTTTCTTCTTTTGCCGGGAATGTTTCTATCATCTGCCTGTTAAGACCAAGTTGTCTGCGTGCTTCCTTAAGAGATCTCTTTCTATCCCCCATTTAAGAAGTGCTTGTCATAAAGGGATGCTGCATTTTACCAAATGGTTTTCACATCCTTACAGAAACTTAACAAGGCTTCTTTTTAACCCCGCATGGAGTTGGGGCTGAGTAATCCCTCACAGGGAACAGTAACACGGACGTGGATGGCCCCAGTTCTCCCCCAGCAAGAATAGCCAACACTTTGTCCCACTTCCCTCCTTGCTTTCTCTTAAAGACAGTACAGTTACTGCTGGCGACATCTCTTAACCGACCCCATTCCTGGCTCCTCTCTCTCCACGGGGGACCCCTCCCCAACAACCGTCCTTTCCTCTCTTGATGACATCATGGGCTTTAACCACATTGGTCAGTTTGTATTCACATAAACTATATCGTCCCATGTGGCTATTAACTATTTACCCCTCTACCTTTGGGTTAACTTGGACAGCATGCTTTGTGACAAAGCATCTATTTCGCATAGATTTGCGAACTTATTCCTACAGTTGTCAAAAAATCTCATTGTCTTACAATTTGATTGCGCCATAAAGAATGACCTTTATTATTTCTGAAGTTTTTTTCTTTTCTTTTTAAATGGATCGTCAAAGGTTTCCTCTTTGTACTTAATCATTTCAAACAAATGAAACGTATGCTTTTATTTTTTTAAGTTTATGTATTTTATTTCGAGAGAAAGAGAGGGAGAGAGAGAAACCCAAGCAGGCTCCACGCTGGGAAAACAGAGCTTGATGTGGGGTTCGATCCCATAAACCATGCGATCATGACCTGAGCCGAAATCAAGAGTCAGATGCTCAACCAACCGAGCCACCCAGGCCCGCCCCTAAACTTTATATTTTTAAATAAAACTCTCTTCATTTTCTCTACTATTTCCTTATTTTTGGCTTTCATCTGTGTTAAGTATTCTACTTTTTTTCTGCTTATTTTATTTTCCTGATGGTCTGTCACTGGCTTCGTCTAGTGCTAGAAGATCACAGGGCTCCAGGTGTCCGCTCCCTCACTGGCTCTGGTGCAGGGAGGCCCTTCCAGTGTCCCCTGCCTGTAGCCCCATGGCCCTGTCACACCAGATGAGGCCAGTGGGAGAAAAAGCAAGAGTACAGTGGTCACTTCTGCCCAGAAAAATAAAATGACACTTAAAAAGAAAATGGACACTCTAAATAGCAGCTTACATGTCCGAAGGAGGAACTCATAGAACAAGAAATAGATCTGTGAAAACTGCCTTGTTTCGTCAGAGACGAATTATAAATAATAAAAGTCAGGAGGCATAGGGGGTAGAAGAAAAGGGGCAATGTAGCTCTGGTCGAGAAAGAACAATATTTCTATCAATAATATCCGAAAATGTTCCAGAGCTAATGAAAGACAAGTACCTTTCAGTTTGACAATTCTCTCTTCTGTCTGGATTTTAGCAGTAAAGTGGATTTTCCTAACCAATATCTCTGTCAGAATGCGCAACTACAACGTTCTTTCCATTTTTTTTCAGGAGTGTACAATTAAAAAGGGGAGTACGTTCAATCAGTGTTCATTGCCCCTAAAGGCACCCTTTGATGTTCACCCTCTTGGGGGTCAGCGGTGGTGCAGGTGGGGAGAGAGGCGGAGGGGGCTCACCTCTTGCCAGCTGGAGTGTTCTTCCTGCCCGATTTAGAGCACCAGCAGGTTCCTTTGTTGAAAGTTTTATGGGCATTTCAGGGAGATATTTATAATTTTCCAGTGCAGCTCCAGGCTGCGTCGTGATAGTGTATTGGGGCCAAGGTTTTATCAAGCTTTGGTATTTTTGGCAGATTTCAAGTTAGAACACCGAGAAACGATTTTTACCCACTCGCGATTAAATGTGTCCCTAATTGACAAATATTTGTCCGTGAAAATGACAGAAGTTTAATAAGATCTACCTTTCAGGCTTTAGTCATAGAATTATTTGCATTTCCCCTTGTGAAAGTGCCTTGACTTTCTTCAAAGCTGAACCTTGTTCTTTCTCAAAACAAGATTTCCCTACTAAATACTGAATACTAAGTCACAAACATGTGAATAAGCAAAGCCAGCTCAGGACAATGGTTAGAGTTTCCAGTAGATGTGATTGTATGACCAATAATTACCAAAATAAATGATTTTAGCTGGTGGTTGCCAGACCTGATCGACGTCAACACTTGGGGCTGTTGGTCCCCACTTCAAACCATCTGAATCAGAACCTCTGAGTGGCAGGAACCAAGAATTTTTGTTTTGAATGAGGTCCGCATGATTGCCAAGGTCAACGGGGTTCTCAAAGTTGGTGTTTACCGGGTAGCACTTAAAGAGACCGATGGTCAGGCCACACTCCAAACCAGTGAAACTACAATTTCAGGAAATGGGGGTGCCTGGGTGGCTCCAACTCTTGATATCTGCCCAGGTCATGACCTCAGCGTTCATGGGTTCAAGCCCTGCATCGGGCTCTGCACTGACAGTGTGGAGCCTGCTTGGGATTCTCTCTCTCCCTCTCTTTCTGCCCTTTCCATGCTCTCTCTTCCTCTCTGAATAAATAAATAAACTTAAAAAAAAAAAAAAAAAGGATTTCAGGAGATGGGACCCAGGCATCAGCATTTCAAAAGCTCTTCCCATGATTCCAATGTCTCAAAACCCCGAGACCCTCACACAGAGTACAGCTGTGGGTTCAGGGACACTTTCAACACCTATTACCATCAACCAACAATGACAAGATAGCTTGTCAGCCTCCAGAAGCAAGACAGGCACATTTCTGCAACTAATGTATTTACATTTTCTTTAAAAAGCATATGCTTTTAACTTTTTAGTTTGTCCGCTAGTCATCCCAACTGGATGTTTTTCCTTTTCTTGTAAAGTTTATAAGGCCAGCTATTAAAAATCTACAACTTATTCTCTTAGAAGTATATTTATAACCCGCCCGATCAACAGCCCGACTTCTCCTAGGAGCAATCAAAGAAAGGAAACGTTAAGTCACTGATTATGCTTCAGCTGAAAGATTAAATTACTAAAATAATTAACAGTCATCGAAGTGTTTGTAAAAGCTTTCTGAAGTGGAGTTTTAAGGGAGACGCAGAGAATCACAAACATCCAGGCACAGTTAGATATCCTGTTCATGTTAAAGAATAACTTTCAAAAGAAAAATCATGGCTGCCCGGCCGCAAACATAAAATGCATGCATGTCAAAGATTTTATTCAACCTACCGGTTAATGAGGGACCTGATAAGATTGCAAAGCTGGTTCAAAGACCTAGCTTTCTCTTTGAAGAGCAGGCTTTTCAAAGGCCATTTGGCGAAGGCAGTTAGTCTGAGATGTGGCGTTAGATATGAGACTCATTAACACCTTACTGGTCAGTAAACTATACTCTTGGGGGTCGTTTTCTCTAGCAGACAGACCATGGGCATCTCTAGAGGTCAGATATGTACAAGTAAACAGTGGTCTCGTGAAGTCTGTGACCCTTAGCTAGCTGTGACCAAAGCCCACTCCTCACGAAATGCCTGGCTGGGCCTGTTAAAACTGCCTCCAAATGGGATCAAGAGGCCCAGCCTTTATATTTTTGTCTTACGTTCAAGTTTTAAAGCATTTTTCTCTTTCTCACTGTTGATCTCAGTCCCGATGTAATTTTATTTTCGTTAAGCTACTCTAAATGGAAGCGTTTCACAAAGTTAAGACGGTGAAGCACGTGTCTTGAGACTAATAACATACAGCCCACAACTCACGTCATGGACTGATGGCCGCACTCTTTGGGCCCTGACTTGGCCTTAAACTTCTCAACAGAGCTCGAAGCAGCCCCTACCTGCTGCCCACAGTCAGACTCGGTAAGGTGACCCAGCCTCCTCTGCACAGTTTTGACCGGTTAAGACGCGGGTGGGGAGCATCCTGGCCCTGATGGAGCTGACCACCCTGATCAGCCACCCGCCTATTGCCCACTCTGTTTGAGGAAGCTTGCATCTGGATGGAACCGAGCTCAGGGGGGCCGACTTCGGCCCGGCCACTCTCCTGGAGCCCCCTCTTGTGTCCTGCAGCTCGGGGGACACAGAGGGAGAGGAAACATGCAGGTGTCCAAGAGGACTGGCTCTAGAATCTTCCACCTCTAGCTGATCCTGTTCTGTACCGGGAGGTGACCTTCCTGATGGGTGGCTGAGCTGCCCAAGGACTTCACTTTCTTAGGAACATTTTAGAAAAACTGGCTAAAATACTACTTTATAATAATAGGTAGGCGACACTTAAATAGTCCTTAGGAATTAAAGATAAATTATTTTTAAAATTTAAGACCACAATAGATTTGTGTTTTGTTTTGTTTTGCTTCATCCAACTTATTCATTACTGTTTGTACGCTTCGCTGCTCCTGGCATAAGACGCTTTGGGGTCAGGTTGTTTACTGACCAAGTATCGATGCGAAGTTATAACGGGGGGCTCGGTGTGCCCTGAAAAGGAAAGAAGCTCCTTGTAGAGTGAGGTGTGCTTGGAGAGAATGTTCTAGCAGCAGCCCAAATTGCCTCTGTCCACCCCCTGCTCCCTCACTAAATCCCTTGTTCCTGTCCCTTGTCTCTGTCCTTCTTCCCCTTCCTCCCACCCTTCCCCCATGCTTTGATCTCACACCAGCCCTCCATGACCTTAGATTCTTTCCCTCTTCATCACACCTCCAAGTTCCCAGGCCCTTTCTGTGACTCTCCTTCCCCTGGCATTAGCCTCTTCTCTCCGCTCCTGCCTGCCCTGCCCTTGCCCCAGTGCCTCTCTGCTTCCAGAACTTTCCTGAACCTTCCTTAACTTTGCCCATAGGAGCACACGCATTCCATCTCCAGCCCAGACTGGATCCACTCAGACGTCTGATTGTTTAAGCCACTTGGGAGACTCTCTTGCCCACACAGAAACTTGCAAAGTTACAGATTTCTCCATTAACCATAGGACAATAGACAATCCACCCCCATTTAAGCCTGACGGTTACAAATAATCCTAGAATAGATACATAGTAACACTACTGGAAAATCCATTCACCAAGCACAGGCGACAATCAAGATTGTCATTATAGCCAGGGATAAAGAATTGGCTTCAGACCTTCCAGAAAAGATATGAACACAAATACGGAATTACAAATCTCTTTAAATGAATTTTGGAGAAGACAGCTTCCTCTATTTTGACTAGGAGATGACTATAACCGCATACCAACTTCAAAGCACACTGCATCTGCTACAATAACATTTTGGGACAAATTGGAAGAAACCATTTGGAGCTGATTAAATCCTTGTGATGCCAAGCATGAGCTGGCATTGCTGGAATGAGCCTGAAGAATCTCCAAGGGCACGTCCACTGGCCCGGCCGTGGGCACACAGATGTGTGATGTGAGCCGAGAGTGGGCACCTGCCAAGGAATCCCCCTTCGTTCGGCCGCCAAGGAGGATAGGGCAGAGGCCAGGCAGGGACTACTTTAAGTCGGCTCTGGGGGCACCTGGGTGGCTCAGTCAGTTGAGCGTCTGATTTCAGCTCAGGTCACGATCTCACAGTTTGTGAGTTCAAGCCCCGCATTGGGCTCTGTGCTGATGGCTCGGAGCCTGAAGCCTGCTTCGGATTCTGTGTCTCCCTTGCTCTCTGCCCCTCCCCTTGTCTCTCTCTCTCTCTCACACAAAAATAAATAAACATTAAAAAAATTCTTTTTTAAAAAGTCAGCTCTGCCTCCCTAAATTTAAAAAAAGAGAGAGAGATTAGAGCCAAGCTAACAGCTCAACTTCCCACCAACGTTCTCCCAGCTTCCCCTAATGATAATATATCTGTAACTGTAGCATATCATTAAAATAAGTTGGTATTAGTGAAATCCAATGAAATCCAATACAGATCATATTCACATTTCACTAGTTTTTACAGGCACTATTTGTTGGGGAGAACAGCATGTGAAATATTATAGCATATATAGATTCATGATGACTGCAACTGTTCCATCAACTCAAAAACACTCCCCATTTTGGGGAGCCTGAGTGGCTCAGTCAGTTCTGGTCATGATCTTGTGGTTTGTGAGTTTGAGTCCCACGTTGGGCTCTGTGCTGACAGCTCAGGGCCTGGAGCCTGCTTCAGATTCTGTGTCTCCTTCTCTCTCTTTGCCACTCCCCTGCTTGTGCTCTCAAAAATAAATAAACATTGGGCCGCCTGGGTGGCTCAGTCAGTTAAGCATCCGACTTTGGCTCAGGTCATGATCTCACAGTTTGTGAGTTCAAGCCCACATTGGGCTCTGTGCTGACAGCTTGGAGCCTGGAGCCTGCTTCGGATTCTGTCTCCCTCTCTTTTTGCTCCTCCCCCACTCATGCTCTGTCTCTGTCTCTCTCAAAAATGAATCAACATTTTTTAAAAGTTGAGTATAAATAAATAAATAAATAACCATTAAAAAGATTAAAAAGAAGAAGAATCATCTCACCAGGGGAGCCTGGGGGGCTCAGTCGGTTAATCATTCAACTCTTAATTTCCGTTCAGGTCATGATCTCACTGTTTGTGGGATGGATCCCCACATCAAGCTCTGAACTAACAGCATCGAACCTGCCTGGAATTCTCTCTCCCTCTCTCTGCCCCTCCCCCACTCACACTTTCTCTCCCTCACTCTCTCTCTCAAAATAAATAAATAAACTTAAAAAAAGTGAATAATTTCAACAGACAGAGAATATCAATAAAGTGAAATTAAAAAAAAAATAACAAAGAAATTCTAGAGAGGCTCACTTAGCAGCTTTAAGTTGACAGAAGAAAGAATAAGCAAACACAAAGATAGGGTACTTTCAGTCAAATATATGTTCTAGAGATAAAAAGAAAACAACAAAGAAAAATACAAAGAGCCCCAGAGACCAGTGGGATACTCTCAAACTTACCAACATTCACATAATGGGAGTCTTGAAATGAAAAAAGAGGGGGGAAAAGGATGAGAGGAATAGCTAAAAAAAATAATGATTGAAAATTTGATGAAAAATGTTAATCTACACATCCCAGAAGCTCAGTGAGCTGATAGGATAAACGAAGAGCCTGGCACAAAGACACAGCATAATCCAACTGTTTAAAGACAAAGAAAAGAGAGGATCTTGAAAGCAGCAGAAGAGAAGTGACCCACCACACAGAAGGAGCCTCAATAAAGTTAATCAGTGATGATTCACTGGAAACTATGGGGGCCAGAAAGTGATGGAAGGCATATGCAAAGTGCTGAAAGAAGAAGGCAACCAAGAATTCTGTTTTCACCAAAACTGCCCTTTAAAAAATAAAGAATTCCAGACATTCTCAGACAAAGAAATACTGAGGATAACAAACATAGACAATGTGCTTTATAAAAAATAGTAAAGGAAGTCTTTCATGCTCAAATGCAAGGGCACTAGCCAGTAACTCAAATCCATATGAAGAAATTAAGAAGACTGGTAACGATAACTACACAGGTAAATACAAAGGGCAGTATTGTATAGATACATTCGGTTTGTAACTTTTTTCTCCTGCCTAATTTAAAAGACAATTGAAGGAAACAATATTATAAAACTGTGTTGATAAACTTACAGTGTATAAAGAGCTCATTTGTATAATGATAGTAGCACAAAGAAAGGGAAGAGAAAGTATATATAGGAGCAAAGCTAGTATGTACTTATAGTATGTTGGCATTATTGAAAAGGAGATTGTTATAAATTAAGATGCTCATTGTCATCCTCAAAGCAACCAATAAGAATATAAATTGAACAACATACATAGTTAAAGAGGGGCGCCTGGGTGACTCAGTCGGTTAAGCATCTGACTTCGACTCAGGTCATGATCTCATGGTTCCTGGGTTCGAACCCCACATCAGGCTCTGTGCTGACAGCCCAGAGCCTGGAGCCTGCTTTGGATTCTGTGTCTCCCTCTTTCTCTCTACTCCTCCCCGACTTGTGCTCTGTCTCTGTCTCTTTCTCTCTCTCTCAAAAATAAACATTAAAAAAATTATAGATATATATATAGTAAAAGAAATATCAATAGAAATAAATGGTAACTAGAAAATACCTATTTAATAAGAAACAAGACAATAGCCGAGTATAAAGGAACAAAAATAGATATAAAACATGTAGAAAACAAATTCCAAAATGGCAGGCGCAAAACATACTTTAAAAGCAATTCCATTAAGTCTAAATAGATTCAATTAAAAAAACACATGATCCAAAAAAAAAAAAAAAAAAAACACATGATCCAACTATATTTGGTCTACAAGAAAACGATTACATTCAAAGATGCATATATGATGAAAATAAAAAAGTGGATTGAGGGGGAAAAGCAAGCAAATAAAAATATTAATCATAAGAAAGCTGGCGTGGCTACACGTATCAGACAAAATCACCTAAAACAAAAAACATTACTTAAGCTAAAGAAAGACATTTTATAATGACAAAAGGAAAAGTTCATCAGAAAGATGTATCAATTACCAACATATATGAATCTGAAAACAGAGCCCCAAAATCTATGAAGTCAAAATTGGTGGAATTGAAGGGAGAAATAGACAATTTCACAAGATTTGGAGAACTCAGTGCTACGTTATTAACAATGGGTAGAATGATTAACCAGAAGAACAAGAAGGAAAGAGCAGACCTGAACAACACTACATACCAACTAGACTTAACAGACATTTTCAGAATTCTCCACCTAACCACAGAAGAACAGACATTTTCCTCAAATGCTCATGGAATGTTCTCTAGGACTGACCATATATTCAGCCATAAAATAAGCCTCAATACATTTAAAAGACTGAAGTAATACAAAGCATCTTCTCTGGTCGCAATGGAATAAAGCTAGAAATGAATGATAGAAGAACTATGAAATACTCCCAAAGGTTGCGGGCATTAACCACTCAGTACTCACTAACCAATGAGTTAAGAGGAAATAAAAATGGAAATTAGAAAATATTTTGATATGAATCAAAAATAATGCACAGCATGCTACAATTTGAGACGTAGCTAAAGCAGGGCTTAGAGGGAAATGTGTAGCTGTTAACAGTTATATTTTAAAAATAAGGAAAATCTCAAACCAATAACCTATCCCTCCACCTTAAGAGAAGAAAATAAGCAAGTAAATAAGTAAGTAAGTAAGTAAATAAATAAATAAAAGCAAAGTAAATTCAAAGCTAACAGAAGAAAGGGGAAAAAATAAAGATTAGAACAGAAATAAATGACATAGAGGATTAAAAAGACAATACAGAAAATCAACAAAACCAAAACTGGCTCTTTGAAAAATATTAACCAAATTGACAAAAGTATATGTATCTTGACCACAGAAAAGAGTTTAATTGATTTTAAGACAATTCAATGGGGGAAAGAACAATGTCTTCAAGAAATGGTGCTGGGAAAACTGAATATCCCCGAAGATCCTTTACCTTACACCATGTACAAAAGTAGCTCAAAATAGAAGAAAAAGAAAGATCTAAGTTTAAGGGCTCAAAGTAGAAAAGACTTAGAAGAAAACACCCAGGCAAACCTTTATGTCCTTGGATCGGACAGTAGTTTCTTAACGATGACACTAAAATCACAGGCAGGAAAAGAAAGATTAGTTGCATTTCATTAAAATTAAAAGCTTGTGTACATCAAAGAGTACTCTCATGAGAGTGAAAAGACAAACCACAGAATGGGGGAAGATGTTTGCAAAGCCCATGTCTGATACGGGTTTAATAACCAGACTACACAGAATCTTTTACAACTCAACAACAAAAAGGCAAATAATTCAGCTAAAAGCTGCACAAAGAACTTGCATAGAAGTCTCCCCAAAGAATGTATACAAATAGCCAACGAGCACACGAAAAGGGTAGTCATTAGGGGGATGCAAATCAAAACCACACATCTACTAGGATGGCTCTAATTCAAGTAAAGTAAAGTAAATTTAAAGTAAAGTAAAATAAAGTACTACAATAAATAAAATAATAAAATAAAATAAAATTAAATTAAATTAAATTAAATTAAATTGAATTAAAATAAAATAAAATAAAATAAAATAAAAAAGTAAAATAAGTCCTGACAAGGTTTTGAGATTGGTTCCAACCAACACTGTTGGTTGGAACGTAAAATGATGCAGTCGCTGCCAATAAGATGTTCAGTTCCTCAAAAAGTTAGACACAGGATGACCATATGACCCAGCAATTTCACAGTGAGGTGTATGCTCAAAAGATCTGAAAACAGCTGTCAGACAGATTCTTAACCACAAATGTTCCAAGCAGCACATCCGCAAAGGCCCAAAGGTGGACCCAACCCAAGTGCCCGTCAACAGCTGTGTGGCTAAACACTACGTGATGTGTCTGCACGATGCCATGGGATTCGGCGTTAGAAAGGAATAAGGTTAGATGACAGGCCACCACCTGGATTAGTTGGAGGAGAATTGTCCACTTATGTAGACCTTCCTTGATTTACTCAGTTAACATTTTCCAAGTTTTCACTCTACAGCCCCTAACAGTTTTGTTAGATCTAGACTTCAGTTATTTCCTTCTTTATTTTTTAGTAGTTGTAAATGGCATAGTGTTTTGATTTCTGTTTCCAGCTCTCCATTGCTAGTATACAACAAGATGATTGACGTCTGTGTGTTGACTTTGTATCTTGCAACTCAAGTTTGTGTGTGTGTGTGTGTGTGTGTGTGTGTGTGTGTAAGCCTTGGAATTGTCTATGTAGATAGTCATGTCATCTGTAAATAGAGACAGTGTCTCTCTCTACTTGGCTTCCTCCCATGCAATGGACCACCATCGGGGTCAAGAGGTTCAGCACAGATGGAAGCCATCTCCTTGCCCAGAAAAGGCTCCCGCAGTGTTACGAACCAGGGTCAAGGGCAGGGAGAGCAGGAAGTACTGGGGGTCAAAAGTCAGAGAGGAGAAAATTGTCTTCAAGTTTCCCCTGTGGCCCCACAAGGAAGTCTTTGCAGGCACCCTTCAGGAAGCCACCTCAGATGGCCTCCAAAGGAATCCACTTGAGCTGGGGTGTAGACATGTGTGAAAGCATGTCTGATTGGAGGGGTGGCCCTGAGTCCTTGACTACAACTCCCTCAAAGATGGCAGCACCCTTGATGCACCCTGTGCCTGTGACACCTGCCAGGTAAAGCCCTGTGGTGGCCATGATCAAGCCTGGGAAGCCACATGCAGGATTTGGGCCTGGAGCAGGACTCTTCCACTCTACTCCCTGATTTTCTTAGGACCCAAGTGAAAAACAGACTATTCTATCACAGACTTGAGTGGGCTAGACTTTGAAGGGCCGTGTCGAGACCCGAAAATGAGTTTGAGACCACAAGGCTCATGGCTTTGGTCAAAACCACTGAGGAGAGGAGTAGGCCTACCTGGAGGGTTGAGTGTCTGCAGCAGGTAAGAGTCTCCCACTTACCAAGTCGGGAAAAGAGGCCTCCTAGTCTCTCCGGGTCTACTTTACAAGCGTTCGGCAGCTTTTAAAGATGTTTGCTTGCGGAACATCTAGGTGGCTCAGGCAGTTAAATGTCCGACTTTGGCTCAGGTCATGATCTCACCGTTCCTGAGTTTAAGCCCCGCATCGGGCTCCGTGCTGGCAGCTTGGAGCTGCTTCAGCTTCTGTGTCTCCCTCTCTCTCTGCCCTTCCCCTACTCCCACTCTCTGTCTCTCTGTCTCTCTCTCTCTCAAAAATAAATATACATGAAAAAAAAATTAATGTTTGTGTGAGCCTTTCCACCCGGCCCAAGGCACTCATTTGGGCCCTGCCTGTGCAGGGCAGGGGGCTTAGGGCTGACGGCATGTCTCCAGGCAGAGGTGATGTCCTGACAGCTCCGAACACTAGGAGCCAATCCCATAGGGCACTTGTGAGTCCTGTCTTGGGGAGAGTTGGCGATGTCAGGGTCCCCTAGGTAGGGCGCATAGTAATTGGTAGCAGGTTGAGAACGGAGTCTCCCCTCCAGGCCTGTTGGTCCAGCTTGGATAATTCAAGCTGTGGTTTCAGAGGTGCTCCCTGGGGCGGGCAGCTTTGACCTGTTCTGTCGGTGACATCGGTCGCTGTACCCGATGGGTGTAGCCAGCAGGTAGAGGTGATTTTTGGGGGTGGGCGCAGGCGCTGGGCGTCTCTCCTTCTCGTCATCGACGTTACCAGCAGGATGCCAGCGGGACCACGGGCTCGGCCCTCAGCCTGCATCTCAGGGACTCGGGCGGCAGGGAGGAGGGGAGAGCTTTCGGGAGTAGTTTCGACCAAAACAAAGATCGGTAGTGTCTCCTCCTTCTCAAGGCCGTCCTAGGTGTCAGCTCTGTTTGTCGTGTCCTTATTTAGCAACCAAAACTTTCTTAAGTGTCCAACTTCGCTTCTTATTTTTATCTAGAGTTCTTGTCTGGAAGGGTTGTATGTAAGAGGGACAAAAGTATTTTTATAGAAAAACATTTTTTTCAGTTTTCAATTCATTTAAGAGAGAGAAAGAGAACGAGCAGGGGAGGGGAGGAGGGAGAGGGAGACAGAGGACCCGACACAGGCTCTGTGCCGACAGCAAGAGATCCCAACGCGGGGCTGGAACTCACGGACCGGGAGATCACGACCTGAGCCAAAGTCGGACGCTTCACTGACTGAGCGACACAGGCGCCCCTAGAAAAACATTTTTATATTGCTTAACTAGAAAAAAAGCATCATATTTGATAATTGCTCAGCACCACATTTTGAATGCTGAAAAGATTTTTAAGTGGGTTTCTGAAAACTCTCAGATTTTGTTTTCTTCATGGCTCTTTGGTCTCCTATGTATCTGAGCCCTTAGAAAGGCCTGGAAGGGGATGGAAGGCCGTTGTGGGGCCCCCAGGGAGGTCAAGGTGTCAGCGACTGTGAATGGAGAGCCTACAGCAGAAGAAGGGGCAGACGGTCTGGTCAAGCACACAGCGCAAACAACAAGTTCCTTTGCGGCAAACCGTGGAGCTAAGTCCCCACTCTGGTCACTGGAGATGTGCAGCCGGGATGGGATTATTTTGTCTTTTTTTAGAAACCACTCACTAAATTTCATTGTTTATGGAAACATTCCCCCAGCTGCTGTCGGTGGATACGGAGCATGATCGGGCTGGTGTCCAATGCCATGGGTTCAAGAAACGTGAACGGGAAACAGACGTGGTCTTGAAGGGCCCGGACAGCACGGTCCGAAAACACAGCGGAGCCACTTTGTCCGGTGGGCTGTCCGTGCCACCGTGCAGGGCGCTCCTTTCCACGCTCGGTCACAGACAGGTTGCTCTCAAGGTGGGCCGGCAGAAGTTAATAGGGGGAGCCATCGGCGACGCAGGCCTGTGTATGGGACTTGGGGGCGGGGGGCGGTGGTCTATGTCCCAGCCCTCACTGCACCAAGTGGGGTCACCATCTCCTTGGACAAGAGGCCGGGGAGGCATCAGGAACACTGAGACCCTGCCTGCCTCGCCTGGGTCTTTCCTGCTGCTGGAAAGATCACTTCCTAGTCTTTTACTGCTTCCTGGTGAAAGATTCACTCAGCCACGTGAGGCTTCTGCCCGCACACACGTCAAAATAGGGGGGTGGGCTCTTATTGTATACATTTAGGTCGTCTTACTTTCTAGATTATTTTACAGCCATGGGCCCTGTGCTCAGGACTTACCAATGACCAACAACAGACCGATAACTATTTCTCAGAAAGTGTATACTTCTTAGGTGATTCCAGGAGCCAATGGGTCTGAAAGCCCAACGGATGCCCCTGGCGGTACAATTTTTGTCTGTCAATCATAGCTCAGTACGGCCGGCCGGAGTGAGACCCAAACAGCCAGAAGGCAAGGACACAAGTCCCGTCACTTCGTGGCTGGAAACGGTTCTCCTGGGGTGTCCGGTGTTTCTGCAAAGTTTAGGCCTCGGGGGGCAGGCTTGAATAGCAAACAGCTTTTGACTCTACACCTAGTGTGACCCTCCGGAGAGATTTAGAAACCCTCCCGCCACCCGTCCCGAGGTCTGGGCCCGGCGGAGCCAGCCCAGGGCGCTTCGCACCTGCTGACTTTGCCGCGAGTGACAGTGTCTCGGCGAGCACACGCGGGTAACGCTGCGTCAGGACCACTGGCTAACTCTGAAATACGGCAAACCTCAGACGTCGGCAGTCTGCCTCCACGGTCATTTCTCCACTTAAACCCAGCCCCGTCTTCCCACCTCACACAAAGTGAGTACAAAAACCTCATGATGGCCCCATTACTCTAGCGGTTCATGACCTCACGACTCCTTTACCAGCTGCTGTATCACCCCGCCTAAAGCAGGACCTGGGCCGCGGCAGGGACAGGTCACACGTTGTTGAACGAGTAAATGGATTAGCGTGCGTGAGTGTGGGGGTGTCTCCTTCCCCCTCCACTTCAACAGAGGGGAATGGGCGCGACCGTTCCATCCCAGGGACCAGTAGAGGAGAATCTCTTCTTAAACTTTAAAAATTTGTTTTATTGGAACAGTTTTTCATTTGGGAGGGAGAGAGAGAGGGGGAGAGAGAATCCCAAACAGGCTCCATGCTCGGCACGGAGTCAGAAGTGGGGCTCGATCCCACGACCCTGGGATCATGACCCGAAATCAAGAGTCCACTGGCCCGAAATCAAGTAGAGGACAGTCTTAGTCATAGATGAAAACATTCATCCTCCGACAAATAGGCTGTATCCTGCAAAATTAGAAAATCAATGTGCCCTAAAATCATCATCACAGCTAATGGCGATGGTTCTGAGTAGTTTCTCCGTACACACAGTTGCCACAAGCATTTTTGCCAAAACCATTTTTGCCGCGTAACTAATGGGCCGGAAGGCAATTGTGCCGTAAGAGATAAAAATCACAAAAGGTAGGAGTGTGCCCCACAGCACATTGGACAATTCAGTGCATTGTTTCCCGCTGAATTTCTTAATTAAAAAGACACGCCAGGCTTTGGGTGAATCCTCAGTGATACCTGTTCCCGCGGGCTGGATGGAAGTAAGCTTCTGGGCTGCGTCCTCGCAGTGGGCTGACTGTCTCTGCCCCCGTCCCCGTGACCTGCTGGTGCAAACTCCCTTCTGTGTTCAGAAGCTCGGTGGTCAGGAAAGGTGCCAAATGGCATCATTTCTGTCTTGAGACTGGAAAGTCCATTCATGCCTAGTCTCCGCTCGCAGGCTTGGGATTGCACCTGCAGAGAGAGAAGCTGAGGGCTGGATTCGGGCCGCCGCCCCGAACACAGCGGTTCCTGTAAGCAAGTTGTCTCTGTGATGTTTGGCTTCACAAGTCAGGCCACCAGCGGGGGTGGGTGTATGGGAAAGAGGACATCCCCCTCGACTTGCACCCGCAAACACACGCCCCGAGCTGCACGGACTCCGGACACTTGTCTCGTCCTGATGGCGCAGTATGGGGACGACGTCTGTGAGTAGATCCGAGCTCTGTCAGCAAGAACCTCTGGTCCTAAAGTTGTTTGGGGACGCTGTGCTCCGTACGGAACCCCTAAAGGAAATCTCCATCTCTCTTGTAACCAATTCCCAAATCATACGTTCCTTAGCAAAAGAAACCCCAGGGGCCACCCCCGCCCCGACTCCTGTTTGCACCTTAATGTGCATCTGGTAATTGCTTGTCACAGAATCTTGCTACCGAATCATCACAAAAGAGCAAAACTGGTGCCTGTGCCTCACCTCCGGCAAACCTGAGGTTGTTTTCCCCCAGACTGAGAGCCGGTGCGGACGGGTGGGCGATCCTGCCGAGCTGAGGGGGCTCCAAGGAAGGCCGGGGACACCATCATCCCCAAGGCCAATCGCAGGGCTTTGTCGGCACTCGCTGCCTGGATTCCTCACGGTTCGCTTCGGTGTGTGTGAGAACGTGCCCCTTCCCACCTCTGCAGAAGCACCAAGAAGCAGCCTGCGCCTTCTATGCCGTGGGCTCAGGCTGATGCCCACTCTGCCGGAGCCCTCTGCGTTTCAGTCCCCGTCCCCCCAGGAAGTGCGGCCCCCCAAACCCCAGCATGCACTGCCCCTCGACGGTCTCTTACAGTCTTCCAGTTTTGTCTCTCGGCACAACAAAGCGGCTGAAGCTCAATCGTGTAAAACAACAGGCATTGTATCTGCTCTTCATTCGCGGATCAGGAACCGGGCGGTGCCACTGTTCTCTGCCTCCTGTGGCGTCAGCGGGGGCGGCGGGCAAGGCTGAGGACCCGCGGACGCCGTCGGGAATAACCCGCGGTCGTAGGGGTTCACACACAGTTGTACTTCTGAGCTCAAAGAGTATTTGAAAGGCTGTGAGTGTTACAAACGAAGCTTCTACAATCCTCATCTCCAGGAAATGTTATTAAATGCTATACGCTCCTAAAAATGCACAACACGCAACAAAAAGTGCATAGATGCGCAAGAACGGCAGAAGGAAAGTGAAGAAATTGTTACCATCAAGCAAAATAACAAGAAAAGGAACACACACGACATGACTGTCTTTCAGGAAACTGGACTCTGAGGCTTAGTGCTAACGTTTGATACCGCAAGTCCGAAAAGAGATGGGAAACCTAGTGATAACCAGTTGCCTCCACGTGTACACACGTACACACACGCATGCACAGCACACCCACGCGTATGCACACACTCACGTGTATGCACACGGACACACGCACACACACCACACCCATGCATATGCACACACTCACGTGTACGCACACGCACACACGGACACGCGCACGCACACCACACCCACGCATATGCACACACTCACGTGTACGCACATGCACACACGGACATGGACACGCACACCACACGCACGCATATGCACACACTCACGTGTACGCACACGCACACACGGACACGCGCACGCACACCACACCCACGCATATGCACATACTCACGTGTACACGCACACACACCTCACCCACACATATGCACACTCACATGTACGTATGTGCACACGCATGCACACCTTACCCACACATATGCACACACATACACACACCACACCCACACACGCACACCACACACGTACGCACATTCACATGCATGCACGCACACATACACACATGACACACACGACCACACATGCACACAAACCTCTTTTGTCTTAGGGGTTGCTATGTGGGTCCAAGGCAGACTCCATCCCCTCGCCCCCACCGACCCCCTTTCTGTCCCCAGCAGTAGCTCTGTTTTGTGTCTTCACACGTAAAAACCCTGCAAGATTGCATCCAGAGGGAAAGGGCACTCATTTGCTTTAAATACCGTGACCATCCCTCATCCATTGGGAAACACTAACGGGCAGAGGTGATGGGCTGAGGCAGTGACGCAGGAACTCACTCTCTGACAATAACTTACACGTTGTTGGCAATCAGGGACCTGCCGGCCTGCTTCCCTTCCCCCCGGGGGGCCTGCTCCTGTGCTCCCCAGGACTCAGCGGGCCCTGCTCTGGCCTTTCTAGTCTTCCATTTGGAATCGTTGAAATTCCTCTCAATTATTACTCAAAGTGGCTTTTCTACCAACATCTTTGATCTCATTCATGTGCTCCAAGCCGTGGTTATTTATTCCACTGAACCGCCCCCCCCGCCCCCCACACACACCCCCGGTATCGGGCAGGCGTGTGCACCTGCTCTCCAGCCCTGCGTCACCCACAGCGTCTGCTGCTTCCCCTGCACAAACACATCGGCTCTGATTGAGGAAATTCCCAAGTTGCTCTGGAATCTGAGCAGCTCCTGGCCTGAGGGCATCATTATCTTTATGGCCTTTCCACCCACCATCTGTCTCCCTTTGTTACAGTGTGCCCGTTCTTTGTGTGGCAGCAAAGCCCCCTCCCGCCTTGCACACATCAAAGGCGGAACAGCAGAGGGGGTTTCTGGGCCATAACGGGTTTCAAGGCCAGGTCAGGCACTGACTTCACAGTAATGAACAAAAGGGACTAAACAAAAGATTAATTGGGGAAGGTGCCAAGTGGCTGTCTGTGAAATAACGTGCTTTGAGGCCTGTCCACAGTGGGGTCCCCTGGACCCCAGAACACCCTGAGCTCTGTGCTGGGGCGAGGGTCGTTTTGCAAGGAAGCAGCTGGACCCAATATCAGCTGGTTGGCTGGCAGAGGCCCAGCAGCACAGAAGAGCCAGGTACAAGGCAGAGAGCAAGTTATCTCGCAGCCACCCTCAGCGGCACTCACGTGGGTGTGGCCGGGCCGTGAGAGGTGGTTGCTCCGCTAAGAAAACAGTGCAGAGCCGGAAGCTTCCCCAGAGGTCGCACCGAGGGTCGCCGTGGATGCCGTCGCCCTGAGCCTCTTTCTGCTGCCACAGTCCAGACACAGGATGGAGAAACACAGGCCTCAAAGACGGATGAGTGTGAACCAGCTGCCAGTCGCTAGGGCCCTGCCCAGGGAAGCCCCTGGTAACCACGGACTACGATGGGGAGTAGCACCGCACCCCAAAATAGCTTTGGAACAGTGGGTGCTGCCTGAGAAATTCTCCCCCATGGTGCTGGTAGGTTTGAAAAACAGAAGGGAACGGTGGTGAGGATTATGAGGGTAGAGTTGTCCGGGTGCAAAGCGACAGATGACATTTAGGTAGGAAAACAAACTGGAGCCCTGCACCTGCTGTTTGGGGCAGAAGGTTTTGCCCACAAAACCCACCTATGTCAAGATGATTCGGGCCAAGGAAAATCCTTAGAAATAACATTCACGGACACTTTGTCTTCAAACTGGAAACCGAGAAATGCAGGTGTCGCAATAGATGGAGCACTTTACGCACCATCCCGGGAAGGAGTCTCCCAGCTCAGCACGGATGTCGTAGGACAATCTTCCTTGGGTTCTGTGCTTCTCGCCCAGACCTATCCAGACCAGGGGGAGCATTTGGAGGCCGCTGAGATGGAAGGAGACACATTTGGTGGGAGGAGGGAGGCTTCTGATGAAGCCACTGGAGGCAGGGGTGAGGCAAGGGGGAGGGTGATATTTCATCACAGCAGCACGGAATCTTCCAGAATTTAATCCTCATCTTCTAAGTATTTTCAGTCATCTTCGCTGATTCTCAACCAAACCAAGGGGCCTCTGCCCAGGCTGGTTCCACAGCCTCAGGGTACACGAGCCCTGCCTACGGTCCCAGGCCAACTCGGCAAGTAACTGCATAAAGAGGAATAAAAGAGACTTAGCAGAGAAGAGGTGGAGGCCAGGGTGGGGTGTAGCTGTTGGGAGGGCTAAGGAGAGGCAAGAAGTCACAGGTCCCCGAGGAGAGGCTTCTCAGGAAACCATGGTGTTATGAGATGTCCCATAACCTGCCATCTGCTACCTGGTGACCGGGGAGGGGAGCTGACATGGTGGGTTCTGGCCTGAGTCGGAGCCCGAAGGCAGCAGACTGATACACCAGCTGGAAGACGGGCAGGGAGGGGGTTCTCTCTTCCTTGGCTTTGTGTTTCCCTGAGGACTGGCTGAGCCCTGCCCACAGTGCAGAGGGCAATCTCCTTTACTCAGTGCGCACGTCCAAATGTCCGGACCCCAAAACACATCACAGACATGCCCCGAATCACATTTAACCAAATATCTGGGCACCCAGTGGCCCCAGTCGAGTTGATGATTAAAATTAAGCCCCACAGGGCAGGGGTGATACCCAAATAACAACAAAAACTTACCTACAAATTTACCCCCTAATGATACATGTGCTTGTATATACATGTATGGGTAGATAAATGAGTATAGGAATAGATGAAACGGTGTCATAATTTAATATAACACCATAAATCATATTTTATCAATGGGAGTTGATTTACCATGAGAGTTTTCTGGCTTTTTGTTTTCTGAAATCGATTTACTGATGTCATCAAAATGCATCCTGCTAGCAACTGACTGACCATTGACAGAGGTGATGGTAAGGTCAGTCACTACTGGCAAATGCAAAATAATTTTCCATGATTGTTTAAGTTTGAGGAGGATCTTTGTTACAGAAACGGTTTGGGGGTTGTCCAGAGCGCTTTAGAGGCCGAAGCAACATTGGGATACATTTCTGATAAAAGATTTCGAAAGGTAAATTTTTACTTCCATCCAGACCTAATGACGGATGCGGAACCTATTTTCCCAACGGGTGTAAGGAACCCCCCACGCCAATGGTGTGTGTGATGCTGCGGGTGAATGTGAATGCAGGGGCCTTTGACTGTGTTCTCAGACCGTCTGTGGGGCAGGTGGAGGTCTGGCTTCACGGATTTGTATATAGTTCAAGTGGCTGTTTGCGCCTCCTATCAGTGTGTCTTCAGTTGTAAGGAAAACTTAATTCTCTAATTGTGGTCCTTGATCGTAAGTGGTCCTGCAGAAGCTTCTTATGAAGAGCACTCCATTCGGTGCGATGATGTTTACACTTCACCTCCACTGCTAAGCCTGTGGGTATTTGCTGTGCAATGTCATAGCCCGTCTTCGAACTATGGATTCGAAACTCTTGGAAGAAACCCTGGGACTCCCCTGAATGCTTTAGCACAATTGTCCACGAGTATACTTCTGATCTGCAGTGGTTTCCCCGCAAAATCCACAGCCTGAGCCGGGAAGGGCCTGTTCCGGGTCCGTGCTGCCCCTGTGAGGATCCCCTCCCTCTCCCAGGGTCTCTGCCGCTGTCTCAGTCGCCACCAACAAAGCAAGCCAGGATCCCAGCCCCAGGCTCTGGGGACTGCGGGACTGCCTCCGGCAAAACAAGGCGGAGCCACCCTCTGCCCACACACATCTCCAGATTTCACTTAAAAAACACAAGTGCAGGGACGCCTGGGTGGCTCAGTCGGTTAAGCGTCCGACTTTAGCTCAGGTCACGATCTCGCAGTTCGTGGGTTCGAGCCCCGCGTCGGGCTCTGTCCTGACGGCTCAGAGCCTGGAGCCTGCTGTGGATCTTCTCTCTCTGCCCCTCCACCGCTTGCTCTCTGTCTCTGTCTCTCTCTCTCTCTCAAAAATAAGTAAACATTAAAAAATAAATAAAAAAAAAAATACAAGTGCAGAGAAAAATTATGAATTACATGAGGCTAATGGCAGGGGCACCTTAACCCAAAAGCCTCGGGACTGCCCTGCCAGGAGTGGCCTGCTGAATGCAAGCTGGGGAAAGCTGTCCCTGCCTCCGCCGGTTGTATTCGGAGGGTGCCAGCTGGGCGCTGGAATATTTGAACATCCCTCCGGGGCGCCGTGTGGACACCTGCATGGCTCCTTCCTTGCAGGGAAAGGGCTGATTCCAGAGCTGCATCACCAGCCCCTTCTCTCCAACCGATGGACGTGCGGCTTCCTCACGCCGGCGGGACGGACTGGTACCCCGTTCTCATCCCAACACCTCGGCTCAGACATCGGCAGAGACACTCTCTCCATCACCGCTCGCTTTAATTGCTGTGCCTCTGCAGTCATTTTGCACACACTGTGGCCGAAACCCTGTACAGTGAGACCCTGCGTTTCTGACGGTGAGAAACTTTGACCAGGAGAATAGCCGTGGAAGGAAGGAGGGCGAGAAAAGATTGATGTTTTAGGGCGACTCTGGGCCAGTCAGGGTTGCAAACATAAAATTATAAGCATGAATTATATTGATGCATGTGAATGTCTCCAGGGTAATTGTATCGATGCATCTTCGTGATGCATGCTCTGTCGCTGAAAAGTATCATTATACTTAATTAGAAACGAGATTAAACGAATTATGTAAATGAATCTAGAAAATTGGAGACAGCCAAAAGAACGTCTTGGAACTGCCGGGTATGTGCACGACTCTTTGGAACGTATCTTCACGAAAACAAAGCCTTGGGTCCTGCCGTGGACACCGGTGCTTGAAGACCTTGTATGTGGGTGAGGGTGACCACACCGTCGGGGACCAGGACGGGGCTGAAGCGGTGAGCTCCGGGGTGCTGGCGGGCACACCTGGTGCTGGAGACTGGCTGACGATAACGTCCCTTCGCGGTAAGGTCCTGACCCTGCCCTTGGCATCGTGCCCCTGGGTTTGCGGTAACACGCACATTTTCTAGGCAGCACCCTAGGGAGGAAGACTTTTTGTGATCATAATCCTACATTTCTGAAAAGAAAAGAGAGATTTAGCCTTTTGCAGGAAATGATCATTTCACACAGTCCTAAAGCATGCATTTTCCCCCATCGCCTTAGTTTGAAAATAGTCGAACACAGAGAAGTGAAAAGAATTGCAGAGTGAATGCTTATGTAACCTCCACCCCGCCTCCACCATTAGCCTTTACTACACTGGCTTTTGGGAGCACCTGTTCATCCACGCTTCTGTCTGTCTGTCCAGCCATCAGAACACCACGTTTCTTTTTTTTTTTTTAATTTTTATTTTATTTAAAAAAAATTTTTAAATGTTTATTTTTGAGAGAGAGCAAGAGAGCGGGGGAGGGGCAGAGACAGAGGGAGACACAGAATCCGAAGCGGGCTCCAGGCTCTGAGCTGTCAGCACGGAGCCCGATGCGGGGCTCGAACCCACGAACTGTGAGATTATGACCTGAGCCCAAGTCAGACACTTCAGACACAGAGCCACCCAGGCATCCGGTACACCACGTTTTTTTGATGCATTTCCAAACAAGTTGCAGACCTCACTCCCCTTCACCCCTAAATCCTTTGGGGCTTCTGTCGTCACTGAGTTCACTATTTGTTGTCTGTTCTGTGTTATTTGCAGTAAAGGTTACATAGAATAAAAATCACAAATCTTAAGAGGACCTTTTAGTGTTGCGACAAACGCATACACCTATATAATGCAAACCCCCATCCACAGGCAGAACTCTACATCCCTCCAGAAAGTTCCGTCGTGCTCTTTTCAGTGGCTTCCACCCCCACCAGCGGGGCCAAACTTCTCATTTTCACCACATTTTGATCGGTCCCTTTTCCTCTTTCTCATGCAATTGAATGAGAATTTTAAAGACTTTGCTTTTAGACCAGCAGACCTTCGGTATTCCATTGGATACGTTTTTCTTGTCTCGTATTTCTCCCCAGTTTCCAGTGACCACAAAGCAAATGTCTCCAGACAAACGTCAAGGCCGATCTTTGCCGTCCAGAGGAGAGAGTGCCGTTTCCAAAGGGAGGCGGATCCTAGCAGAAGGGAGCAGGGCTTCTCCCCTCCAGGTAGCCTGAAGGTTTAGGAGAGAAAAAACCCCAAAAAACAAAAAACTAGGCAAATGCGTCTGTTGAACGCTCCCTGAGGGAAAATTCAAACAACTCTCTCTTTTCATTCATCTGTGACTCAACAGTATTTCCTTTCCCTCAGGGCGCAGGACAGCAGAGCCTTTTTCTTCCCTATTGTATTTCCAAGGAAGCATTTGCTACAGACAACCCAGCTGTTCTGCAGGCGGCACAATTTAATCAGCAAGAATGAGATGTTCCAGAATCCAGGGCTTCTGAGGCCTGGCTGCGTGAGAACAAAGATAGACTTCGCCGGGGTCATTTCCAGGGGGCCGCGCGGGCCAGACCGGGGCCCAGACGCAGCGGCGAGATGGCACATGTGAGCCTCGCTTGCTCAGCCAAGTCACTGGAACTGGAACGTAATCCAAAACCGTTGGCCCAGAGCAGGGCTCACAGCCGTTAATCAGTCCTTGCTCTGCCATGAGGAACAAATATCAACTCACTTTTCAGGCCTTTATTCATCCATTCATTCCGAACACTTACTGCCTTTTATCCCCCCCATGATCTTTTCTCTTCCTTTCCGCCGTGATGGAAACGAGAAGCCTGGAGGTGACCCCCGGCGCCTTCCTCCGCCCCCGCGGCCAATCCCAGGCTGACTTCGGCAAGCTAACCTCCTTACCGTCTCCAGAATGTGCTTGTCTCTGCTCATTGGTGACAGAAATACCACTGAGTGTCCACGTGTCCCAGATGTCACTTGTGCTCAGCAATACTGTGGTGCCTGAAAAAGTATAGCCTTCTTGCCTCCACGGTGAGGATTTTCTGGGGAGGAGGGGGAAAAAATGAGCCAAGAGAAACAACAAACACGTTGAAGCGTTACGAGTAAAAAATTCAAAACCAAAGGGGTGCCTGGGGGGCTCAGTGGGTTAAGCACCTGACTCTTGATATCGGCTCACGTCGGGATCTCACGGTTTGTGAGTTCGAGCCCCGCGTCAGGCTCTGGGCAGACAACACGCAGAAGGGCAGACCCTGGCAAGACGCCTTCCTGTCACCGAGCATCACTCCCCCAAATGGTCCACCAGGATGGGCTGCTGCTCAAAGTCTCGCCTCCTTCACGCTGAACTTTCTGAAATGCAAACTCTACCCTATCGGTTTGCCCGCCCTCCTGCCATTCCCATCAAAACACCCATGGCTCCCTATTGATGTTGCTGTTGGGGAAACGTGACACGGCACCAGGCAGCCAGACGGTGTAGGGCTGCCCTCGAGTTCCCCTCCAGCCGTGTGCAACAGCACACCCTCCCACCCCGCGGGGCCTTCCACCGCGGTCCCACCCACCGAGCTTGCGCACTTCCTCCCAGTCAATTCTGTTTCCTCCTTCAGATTCCAAATTCATCGTCAGAACCTCAGGAAAGCCCCCTCCTCCTCCAGCCTACTTTTCAGAATCAAATGCCCCAATTACGTGTTTTCAGGGAACCATGGCCTCTTATTACAGGCCTTCTCCATCTGGCAATTCTCCATCTGATTTAGCTTTATTTGATTAATGTCTGTCTATAGATTCTACGTTTACAAGTGGAGCGCCCCCGAAAGAGCACTCAAAACGTCATTTTTTTTTTGTTACATTGTTACAAGGATTAATACAATCATAACTAACTCGCATGAATTTAAAAGTTGTCAGCACGGAGAAGACATTTGCAACCACGGGAATAAATGAGGTCGTTCTGGGAGATGACAGGCAGAGTCAGTCCTGGGCACGGGCGCTGTGGTTCCACATGGACAGAACCCAGAGGAAGAGACTCATCCAAGGACACAGAAGAGGACAAGCCAGAGACGCAGGGTGGAAAGAGAGCAGCGCCTCAGGCCAGGAACAGAGCTCTCCTCATCTGAAGTCCAGGACCAAGGTGCTGGCACAGGTAGTATTTGGTGACAGGCCCCTGGTGCCCAGAAGGCCATCTTCTCCCTGGGTCCTCAGGCGGTGGAAGAGGCAAGACCTCCCCGGGGTGTCTGTTATAAGGGCCCTAATCCCATCGGGGAGGTCTCCCCCTTCCTGACCTACGCGCCTCTTGGCGGCCCCACCCACCTCATATCATCACACTGGGGTGTGGTTTCAACACAGGAGTTTGGTGGGGAGACAGTCTACAGCAGACAGTGCGCTGAGGTTGGAATCCATCCAGATCAACTCCATTTTAGGAAATGCAGTATCAGAGGAAAATAACTTAAAACGAAAATCTAAGACTCACAGACACACACACAATGTTTGGGAAAAGTTCCTGGAAGACTTTCTAAGTTGTGTGTGTGTGTGTGTGTGTGTGTGTGTGTGTGTGTTTGGGACAAGGAGGTGACGAGCATCAGTAGTAAATAATCCTCGAGTCTCTGAAATGTGTGCTCTATCCACTGCTCATAGAAGGTGTCGTTTTGTTTTGCCTTGTTTTACTTTTTTTTTTTAAGATTTTGCTACTGCCTTGTATGGATAAAATACACGTTTTGCAAATGTAGCAAGTTATCTTAAGTAATTGGAGAAGAATTCTAAGATGGGGGGCCTGGGTGGCTCAGTCGGTTAAGTGTCCGACTTCGGCTCGGGTCATGATCTCACAGCTCGTAGGTTTGAGCCCTGCGTCGGGCTCCGCGCTGACGGCTCAGAGCCTGGAGCCTGCTTCCGATTCTGTGTCTCCCTCTCTCTCTGCCCCTCCCCCATTCGTGCTCTTTCTCTGTCTCAAAAATAAATAAGCATGGAAAAAGATTTACAGAAGAATTCTAAGACAGAACTGAATAAAAATCAGGTAAGTTAGTACATAGTAATCTTTATAAAATTTTTTTAAGTTTATTTATTTTTGAGACAGAGAGACACAGAGCATGAATGGGGGAGGGGCAGAGAGAGAGGGAGACAGAATCAGAAGCAGGCTCCAGGCTCTGAGCCATCAGTCCAGAGCCCGACGTGGGGCTCGAACTCACAGACCTCGAGATCGTGACCTGAGCTGAAGTCGGACGCTTAACTGACTGAGCCACCCAGGCGCCCCAATAATCTTTAAAACCCAAAACAGACAGGATACACACAACACGACCCTTGGTAAATATTTCTGAAATAACTCTTATTTCCTGCAGAAAATGTTTTGTATTTAATGCAACGTGGAAAATCTAAGTTTTTCAAAAATAGGCCAACAGTTTTCATGACATAGCAGTTTGGTGTGTCGAAATAATATATCTCTGGCTTTGCTCCCAGTCTCCTTGAAGGAGCCTTACTGTCCCTCAGGTAGCTCTGGAAATCCCAAGGGCATACCCTCCAGACTCTTAGAGACTGGTCGTTACCTGCCAGTGACCAGTGAAGACCCCAGAGCCATCATTTCCCTAATGTTTGCCACCAGATCAGCATTTCTATCTGTCTGCCCCCACCTCCCCATGCCCGGGGTTGTCTATAGCTCCCTGCATGGCTGCCCGCACCAATTTTGGGCTCTCAGTGTTCAGAAGGGTCTGATAAAAAGACCTTTTGTTCGCAATCACTCCTTCATCGGACTGATCGCACTGGAAACAACCTGGGCTCGGGTTGGAGAGCAATCTAAGCAAAAGATACCCTTTCTGTACCCCAAATGACAACCTCCAACCCGCACTTACCAAGGCAAATGACGAGACAACCCTCTTTGAAAGCAATTTCTCGGATAGTAAGGCCTTTCAAAAACAATTTTCTCTGCAAATCTGAGGACGACAGCCCCTGCCGCGATTCTCATAGACCAGCACAACGTGAAATGGTAACACCGGCTTCAGTGGGAGGTGAGTCCCCCACACCAGCCCGTGATACATCAGTCAGCACCCAGGATTGGGTACAAACCTGACCAAAGCAGGTAGCTGGCTGAGACCCGTGGGAGGGGGGGTGGTGCTAAGCCTACTTTTTCCTCCCCTTTCTACAGCTCTCCCTGCTGGCCCGCCTAATGTATTACGACACGTTTGAACATAAACATAAACCAAGGCTGTATGCTATCGTACAATTTTGCATCTCTCCACACTCAGGCTGCCTTAGGTTGCCGGTAACTTACCCTCACGTTGTTAAAAGAAAAGACAAAGCTTTGAAAATTCCCTGAGCCGACAGAACTCATCTGGTCCTGCAAATAAAGCCGAATTTAGCTTCTCCGGCAAGGCTCGCTTGACCCGGGTCATTCCTTTGTGCCTCTGGAAGTCACAAGCAAAACTTCAACTGTTTCCCAAGGTACCTACATTGACCGGTTCCATAGTATTTCAGAAAATTCTAGCATTAGGACCAATCCCCGGGGAAGAACACACAGCCACTGCCTTCTCACCATACGAGCTGCTTTATAACAATCTACCCCCGAGCTCACACCACGTTCGGGTTTGAAGGCTCCCGGTTGGCAAACTGCCTTTTTGGTGTGTGCCTGATAAACTTTTACTAATTGCTACTGCGGTGACTCACTGGTTTTAACTTCGGTCATTTCTCAACTTTTGACAACATTTACCACGTCGACTGGTTATTTTTTGGAAGCATCTGTGTGAAGATAATAGGCCTGCATCTTTGGTTGGGGAGGGGGGGGCGGGGATAATGCCCTGAAAGCGAGCATGTAGCAAAACAGAAATTGCAGAGAGAGGCAGAGAAGCGCTGTGTGTAGGTGAACCTTCCTACTGGAGCCCCAGAACTGTAATTACCCACAAACTAAAAGGTTTAGATGGAAAATTTTCCGATCACGTCTACAGAACCTCGAGGGCTAGAATATTCCATAACACTTAAAGGTTTCGGTGAAAACGGTTCAGAAAAGAATACAGTTTTTTCTATCTATGCAACTAAGCGTAACCCCGTGCTGTGTCCCCCCCCCCCCCCACCCCATGTGAGTGTCGCTAAGCGTTAGGAAGAAGGTGAGGCCAGAAGGCTCTGTTGTGGTTCAGCTTCTCCCGGGCAGAAGAACGGTGAGCGCATGTGAGCGGAAGATAAAGAGGAACCATTTGGATCTGAAGACATGGCTGACGGGAGAGTGGCGTTCCTGGCTTGGGTATGTTGTGTCACAGCTACAGGAATTACACGTTGTGGCGTGCCTTTCTCCATTAGAAGAAACCTAACATTTCCCTAATGGGGAACAATTGCCTCAGAGAGGGCTCTGACGCCTTTCTTTGCACCGGGGGGTGGAGCCGCGCTCACCCTGTAATTACAGTGACACAACAAAGCTTGCCGAGCGTTGGCACGGCAGAGCCACCTTCCTCGTCACGCAGTCCTGAGAGCCAGGAGTTCTAGGAGGCACGCGGTCTTCGCCCCCAGGGGCTAATGTCGGTGTCCACGGCGTCACTTGCCGTGGCACTGGGGGTGAGGCTCCATCCCCGCGTCTTAAACTCACCTAACGAAACTCACCTAACTCACCGAGCCCCGACCCGAAGGCCACCTCCGTCAGACTTTCCAGGCGGGGGCCCAGGCACCGGCGTGTGGACCCGCTTCCTTTCGCCGATGCGGGAAGCGCTGAACAATCCCTGAGGTCCCCCCAGGTCTACACATCCATGGTGGTCTCAGCTAGTTGTTTCTGATGACAAGGAGCCTGAGTAGAGGGAGGAGCACCCAAGGAGCCTCCTCATTCCCCCAGTCCTCGGTTACAGTGAAATCTCCGAGGGGCCTAGGTCTACATGGGCTTTGAAATGACGTCCAGACTTGCTATAGCCGCCCTCGACGAACCACTCACTTATGACTCTGACGGGCACGCTGTGATCCCAGGAGCGGCTCGGTCGGTCGGGGTGTATTTGCAGAGGACCTACCATTGACTTATTCAGAAAAGCTTCGTTGCTTATTCTGTCCCCTACCATCACGTGTTCTTTTGCCAAATAAAACCACCTCGCACACAGCAGAGGGTTAAGCCCTACAGATATAGTAAGACTGGGGCACCTGGGTGGCTCAGTCGGTTAAGAGTCCAAACACTTGACAAACTGGTGCGGTTAGCGAATTTCAAGAATTCATAATATTTGTTGGTAAATCTCTGCCCTTCCTTTTATGCTTTACCTCCGGGTCACTTGGATTTAAAAATGTACGTGTCATGAAAGTGAGAGAAAACAAATTGAACAAAAGCGAGAGAAAAAGGAAGCCTTGGAAGTAGAAACTGTAACCCCCAAAAGTGACAGAAGTAAGGCCAGAGGGAAAAAGTTATTAGCTAGAAGAAACGCCCAGGCAAAGCTGTTGGTTATATTTAAAATATCTGCCTAAATCCAAACAAGTTTTGGGGAAAAAAAAATTGAAAAGCAGAGACTAACTGGTCACAGTTCACAAATAAGAAAGAATCCCATTCTATTAATATACCTGATTTGGGGACACCTGGGTGGCTCAGTCGGTTGAGCGTCAGACTCTGGATTTTGGCCCAGGTCACGATCCTGGGGTCGTGGGATTGAGTCCCACATCCGGCGCTGAGCTGAGTGTGGATCCTCCTTGGGATTCTCATCTCTTTCCCTCTGCCCCTCTCCCCTCCTCATGCTCTTTCTCTCTCTCTCAGATTAAAAATATATGGATAGATAGATAGATAGATAGATAAATTTATAAAAAGGTAATACAAATTTGCTGACCTCATGACACAGTCTGGCTGGGGGAACAAGGAGACCGCCTCGAAAGCAAGTAAAAGTTCATACAAGCTCACAAGAGACACCTTGGAGGAGAATGTGGCTGAGTGTCAAATAGAAATATAATCACCAGGTGCCTTGAAGACGAAAACGTCCATCTGATCCCTGAAGTTGGGCAGGAGTGGGCGACACACAGAGAAAAGAAGACACAGTAAGACAGAGATCCTGCCCTTGCAAGAAAACATGGTAATTGATAAAAGTATGGATCATTTGTCCTGGAAAATTGAATTCGGCCCCGGGTTTTGCCAAAGGGGATGCGTTTCTGTTCTGCGTTTGTTCGCAGTGGAATTTCTCTGTCCTTTGCACACACAAAATTCAAACGTGTGACAGCATGCATGAATGTCAACAGCCCTGAGTACCTAGTATATGTGCGGAAATAATGCTTCATCCTGAGAGTTGAAGAATTCAACTCACCCACGTGATGAAGGAAACCATAACAAGTTTGCTCTATTCAAATAAGAAAGGGGACAGGCAGGGAGAATAAAGAAGAAGAAGAGGAAGACTAATAACAGTAATAAAGAATTGAAGAGGAGATATCTACCTAACGCATCACCAAAATGAAAATAAACTGGAGTAGGCAAGAGGAGACAGGGGCCTGGCAAATTGCATAACTAAGATACAGGAGAAGAAACAGACAGGTCAAAGGCCTTGTGAGCCACTCAGGGTCCCTAAGTTGTTTATTGTGAGAAACTGGTGGTGATACACGCACACATTCTACATTTTAATTATATGGAAACTTCTGGAAGGGACATATATCGTAAGTGAGTGGAACCCCGATTGGCAGTGGCAGACTTGACTTGAAGGGGTGCCGTGTCAAGACTTTATGTGTCTCCTGCCCTAAAAGAAGTGTGGGAAGAAGGAGAGGGTCACCCAGGGCAGGCAAGCCACCGAAATCTAACAAGATCTGGACGCAGTCATGGAGGGATATCTGGAAATTTCAACATCCTAGGAATTGGAAGAACCAAAACTTGGGAGGCAGGCTCCAAGTAAGGGCAGCAAGGAGGCCTCTGGTGTCTCCATCCTTTGTCATTATTGATACGCAAAGGGTGGCCTCCCAATGGGTGGCCCAGCCCCCTGAGTATCAGCCCCACCCCAGGTGCACACCTTTTCCTTGTTAACGGAGGCGTTATTCACAAGGGGGGAAAACGCTTCCTGGTGAACGTAACATACTGTGCCCGACTCCACTTGGACAGTGTATTAAATACACCCAATGCGATAAGGTTATAAGGAAACAGGCTTATCACTGGTTTTCAGTATAATGATCTTTATGGGTGGCGTCTCTGTATCTATATATCGTATATGTGTGTGTATGTGTGTGAATATAGAATCATATGCTTTTCCACCGTTCTGGTAAGTGATCTTTTTTACTTTTTTTTTTTTTTTTTGGTTTCAATTTTGTTTACATCATGCAAGAGAGGTATGTGTATTGTTTTTTAAAGATTATTTAGTTATTTATTGTTATTATTATTATTTATCTCTGCACCCAACATGAGGTTTGAACTCACGACCCCAAGATCAAGAGTCGCACGCTCTACCGACTGAGCCTTGGTCATTTTCTTCCTTTTAACTCAGAAAATCATTTAATGCCAGTTCAAATGCGCGGCTCTAACAGAGTGTGCCATTTTAAGGAAAAGGACCCCCTCAGTCTTCCAAAGGACCCACGCCAGGGAGGGATTGCAGGGGACACAGGAAGCGGGCTTGCGCCTTTGGGTTGAGAAGCCCGGGGCCCTGGGTGCCCTGGAGAGGGACCTGGGAGAGGCGCGTGCTGTTGGGCCACCGATGCCTGGCCCGCGGGGGCCACAGAACTGGAGGAAGGCCTGAGCTGCAACCTCTAAGCGTGGGGTCTGCAGGACAGAGCCGGCTGCCGCCCGGGTCCGGGGTTTCTCTGGGGAACCATCTCTCCTGAAAGGAAGAAAAAGAAAAAAAGCACTGATCTGTGAGATTCCTAGATTTTCCTGATGCACTTCTCTGTGGCCCACTTCAGGCTGCTGCTAGTTGTACGATAGGAAGGAATCGGCCCTTGCCGGCAGGTGCCCGCCGGCCGCACCACCAGTGTCAAGGCTACAGAGGCACTGCCACTGTTCATTCTTTCTTTTGCGGCTGGCAACCCCCGTATATTTGTAAGTGGAAGAAATCAGCATCATTCCCGTCACTCGGAGACTGACGTGATTCTGGTAAAGGTAATGTCTCAAGGGGTCGTGGCTCACAGCTGTTTTCCGCCAGACTGCCTGCTTCCCTTACTAAGGGGCCCCGGGAAAGATCCCCTTCTACGCCCATCCTTCCTACTTTTACATTCCGAGGTCATCTTAAAACGAGGGAACTGGGTACCCTTACGTATTGAAGAGAACTCATAAGACCACGAGGACATCCGGATATCCGCTCACGATCTGCCCGCAAATGCGTGCTTGTCTTCCAAGGGTTAAGCGTTTTCAGCCGTGAATTGGTGTTGGTAACAACCTGCCTCGTAAGACAGCGCTCAGAATTCAGAAGGCCACGGTGCATGAGCACAATCTGCACGATAGGAAGTACTCTTCAAATATCACTCAATAGCACGTCACACGAGGGCTCGGGAATCTCTAGGAAGGGCTTCGTGAGCCAGGCGGCCGCGGGAGTCAGGGGGACGGTCCTGACACCCCGTCCGTACAGCAGCCGTGTTGCCGTCGCTGGATGATTTCTCTGGAGTGACGGGCAAGGTCTGATGAACTTCAGAGGCGCTAGACCCCCCGGGGCATTCCCTCGCAGCCCTGCTGTGTTCAGAGAGCCCCTCATCAAGAAAAGCCAAGCCACGCAATTACAAGGACAGCAAACGAAACGGCAAACTCTCTTTACGTAGCTGATTCAGATCCTAAAAGACACACAGCTTTGTGTGTGCGTTTGTGAGTAGACACATGCTCGCAAATAAACGTACACGTACGTGGGCACACAAATATGCGATCTGGAGACACGTACCTTGCTAAAATAAAAATGTGAAGGCAGTGGGGCGCCTGGGTGGCTCGGTCGGTTAAGCGTCCTACTTCGGCTCAGGTCATGATCTCACGGTTCCTGAGTTCGAGCCCCGCATCGGGCTCTGCGCTGAGAGCTCAGAGCCTGGAAACTGCTTCCGATTCTGAGTCTCCCTCTCTCTGATCCTCCCCCCGTTCATTCTCCGTCTCTCAATAATAAATAAACATTAAAAAAACGGGAAGGCAGAAAAAAATGAAAAAGATAAACATGTTAAGGCAGCATTCTAAAAAAAAGCTCTGCTCATTCAGAATGTCAGACAGGGATCTTTGACAATATTTGTAAGTATTTGGGAGCAAATCTATTAATGGGGGATGACTGGGCTGAGCCTATATTTTGGAATGAGGACTTATAAATGCGCTGTGCTCGAAGGCTAAAAGACGCATTGGTGTGTATAAAACAAACGTACTCTTCTGCCGTTTACTGGCGTTAGCTTTGTCTGCCTCCCGAAAGGCTGGGTGGCACGTGTGACGCTTGAGCTGAGTGTCATCAGAGAAGAGCTCCGTCCCTGCACCACTGGCATCCTCCGGGTTTAACGTCAAGAAGCCATCTCGTGTCCGCGTGAGTCCGCAGTGTGCGTGGTGCTTCACGATATCAAGGCTCTCACATCTGTTCTAATTCCATCTTGGTAGCTTCCTCGGCAATTCCTAAAGGTCCATGCTTTACGTGAAAAGCAGTCCCCAAAGTATTATTGTTTTATAGCCCTTGCCGTTTCTTATTAGCTACTACACGGGTTCGTGTCCACTCTCGGTTCTGCGGTAGGGCCTGCCACACGCACTGCGCTAACGTTCACCACCCTCTGCGCGATCACTCCCGAAAGCCCGGGGAGCGAGTGGAAAGATGGGGCCGCTGGCACAACGCCCAAGGGCTTTGTGACATAAAAAAAGATAGGAATCTAGTAGAAATAGCAGCTCGGGTTTTGAATGCTACGTGGCTGAAAACACGCCGACACTGCAGTCACTGTGACAGCCGGACTCGGAAAAGACCCGCAGTCTTCTCATGGCAGCCTGGCCTCTTCACCCTGGGTGCCAGGGAGGAGAACAAGGTGGAGGCTGAAGGGAAGCTGGAGGAAAGAAGGAGAAATCTCCCAGGAAAGAACCGGAGAGGAAACGCAGATCAGGCTGGGGGAGGGGGGGGGGCGGGTGGGCAGCGAGGCGAGGGAGGGAGGGAGGGAGGGCGCTGCTCAGGGACGTCAGGGTCAGGCGGGCTGTCGGAGCCAGGGCCCTGCCAAGGGTTCCGCGGTCAACCCCACATTGTCAGGAGGCCACGGGCACGCAGGAACCCGCGTGGGGATCAAAGCATCAGACAAGGACCACAGCTGCTGGCTGAGGCTCCCGCTGACCGAGAGCCCAGCCTTTCCTGTTGCAAGTGGCAGTGTTGGGCTGCGTCCCCAGAGGGCTCGCACTTTGGCCTGGGTCACAGGTTCTGGGTTCCTCGGGAGAGGAGGTACATTAAGCCCACCTCGTCACTGGCCTCCCAGCTCCGCGGAAAACTCTCTGCCGTGAGGGACCCCGCTTCTTCCCCACTGCTACGTCGCACACGGCCGTCGGCCAGGGAGGCGGTTTTCTGTGCCCGCCTGCTGCTTTTCAAAGTGGCCCACGAGCAGCCGCCAAGTTTGCGCTCCGTTGCTGTCCACGCATCCAACCACCCTGTGGGCACAAATCTGTGCCTTTGCAGCCAGCAGCAGCAACTGCGTTAGAGACGGGAGCCCAAGAGGGCGCGGGAGGCCCTCCCTTACTCACCAGCAGGCTCTGGGGACAGCAGAGAACACACAGGACCACCGCACCCGGACATTCCTGGAGCGCCGTCCCGGGTCCGGAGGCCATCCTCCAGCAGGACAGAACGCTCAGGGGGAGCTGCCCGTGCTGGGCACCAGCAGGCCCAGGGGCTGGGGACAAGACACCCATGGGGGCAGCTGTGGCCTTGAGCCCACCTCCTCCTGCTGCACAGCGCTGGGGTTCAGGGGCTGTACTGCTTCTTAGCCCACCCCCGCTGTGCTGGGGCCACAAGCGAGCTCTCCAGGGCCCTGCCTGCTCCGTCCCCTCCTCCCGCTTTCCCCAAAGCTCCCTGATGACCCTCGGTGTGGACATTTTACACTTACTCTTGTAAAATGACATTTGCTTAAGCTTTATGCGTTTTTCTCTTTAGATGTAAATAACATCCCGGTTCTAACCCTGACAGATTCTTGCTCTGAGGCGAAAGACGTGTGCTCCATTAAAACGGAGAGCCCGGTAGGGTTTCTCTCAAGAACCCGCATTAAGTAATGAAAAGTGCTTTTCCCCAGAACTCTTCCAGCCCCTTCAATCCTAGAAGTCAAGAGCTATAAAGGTATGTAGAGGGCGCCTGGGTGGCTCAGTCGGTTGAGCGCCCGACTGCGGCTCAGGTCATGATCTCGCAGTCTGTGAGTTCAAGCCCCGCGTCGGGCTCTGTGCTGACGGCTCAGAGCCTGGAGCCTGTTTCAGATTCTGTGTCTCCCTCTCTCTCTGACGCTCCCCTATTCACACTCTGTCTGTCTCTGTCTCAAAAATGAACGTTAAAAAAAAATTTTTTTTAAATAAATAAAGGTATGTAGAAAGACAAAAGCACTTCATTCGGCTACGTGAAATGGAACTTTTTGAAAAGTTACACCAACATGTTTTTAAAAGGACGTGAGGGGCTTTAAATAACTTCTTTGCTGATGTCGACAGCGGCTGCAGCCCTCCCTGCCACCATTCGGTCTTCTCAGGAAACAGAAACTGCCCGCCTTTCTCTGCACTAGTAACAGAAGAACACCACTGACATCTTTAGCATTTGTTACATTTAAGAGATGGTTGAAAGAGTGTTCTAGAGACGCCACTGGGCAGACGCGCAGGGCATAGGAAGCTTACGAAAGAAACTGAAGAAGACACAAAACAATGGAAGAACATTCCGTGCTCATGGGTTGGAAGAACAAATATCGTTAAAATGTCGATACTACCCAAAGCAATCAACACATTTAACGCAACTCCTACCAAAGTAGCACCAACATTCTTTGCAGAGCTAGAACAAACAAACCTAAAATTTGCATGGAACCACAAAAGGGCCCCAGTATCCAAAGTAATGTTGAAAAAGAAAACCAAAGCAGGAGGCATCACAATCCCAGACTTTAGCCTCTACTACAAAGCTGTCATCATCAAGACCACATGGTATTGGCACAAAAACAGACACGTAGACCAATGGAATAGAATAGAGACTCCAGAACTGGACCCGCAAACATATGGCCAACTCATCTTCAACAAAGCAGGAAAGAGTACTTAATGGAAAAGAGACAGTCTCTTTAGCAAATGAGGCTGGGAGAACCGGACAGCAACATGCAGAAGAATGAACCTGGACCACTTTCTTACCCCAGACACAACAACAAACTCAAAATGGATGAAAGACCTCAAATGTGAGACGTCAGAACCCTGCAGGAGAAAAGAGGCAGCAGTCCCTTTGACCTTGGCTGCAGCAACTTCTTACCTGAGGCCAGGGAAATAAAAGCAAAAATGAACTATTGGAACCCCATCAAGACACAAAGCTTCTGCAGAGTGAAGGAAACAAAATTAAAGGAATGAAAATCCCCCATTATGCTCTCCTCACCCCACCCTCATTTCCTCGGGCCTCAGAAAAGCATCTGGAACTTGGGAGTCGGAGGGAAAAGCATGAAGGAAGCCAGGTCAGCGGTCGCCAGCCCGACGCCCCGCCTGGCTGTGACCAGAAAGTCGCATCCTGACTACACGGCCCCGGAGGCAGGCAGGGGACGCAGGAGAACACAGCAAAGGGGAGACTGGATCCCAGGAACTTCGTACCTGAGGAAGTGAAACGAGTCCCCTGCCCGGCTTCAGCCTGGAGAGCAGTCTCATGAGAGCAAAGATTCGGTGAACGAGAGGGTTTGCGGGCCATGCGACAATTTACAGAATGACCTTCCAAGGATCACGGGGAGCTACGGAGACACGCTGACCACCAGCATTTAAAATCGCAAAGGGCAAACCGAACATTCCTGGGAATGGGATCAGCGACACGCAGAAAAGGGAAAAGACAGAAAGTGAAGCATTGACAAGATAACAAAATGGAAGATCCCCAAACACCGAAATGGGCCTAATGGCAGGGCAATAGGGGTCCGTGCACCAGAGGACCATGCTGGGAGAAGAAAAGTATTTACTTATTGTTTTATTCTTATTTTTTTTAAGTTTATTTTATATTTTTAAGTTTACTTATTTATTTATTTTGAGAGAGAGAGGGAATGAGCAGGGGAGGGGCAGAGAGAGAGGGAGAGAGAGAGAATCTCAAGCAGGCTCTGCACTGTCAGCCCAGAACCCAACTCTGGGCTCGAACCCACGAGCCGTGAGATCATGACCTGAGCCAAAATCAAGAGTCAGATGCGCAACTGACCGAGCCACCCAGGTGTCCCAAGAAAAGTATTTAAAAATGAAAGCAAGAAAATTTCCTCGACGCATGGAAATGTAGAACCAAATTTTTCTCTAACACAAGGATTAATCCCGCAATGCAACCTGTTCAACTTCCTGCAATTCAAGATTACCCAAAGCAAACATTTCCATCATGGAACGAACGCCCTAAGTGGAGATAAAGACAGGTTGCCCTCGAGGTCCATCGCATTAGCGTTTACCCAATGCTAGAGGAAGTTAGAGACATATCTGCATGCTTTGGAGAAAAGGGTGTTTCGTCCATCTCCAGAATACCATGCCCACACAGGGGTCTGCAGCTAATGAATATCTTTTTTAAAAGGAACAACAATGAGTCCCTAAAAAGCAAGCAGAGCAAAGCAAACATACAAACAAAACAAAAAAAGAAATCATCGCAAAGCCCTGCTCACGACAGGCGCTAACATTTGTTGAGGACTTGGTGTATGCCAGGCTCTTTTATTTATGTATTTTTTTAAAAATGATTTTGAATGTTTACTTATATCGAGAGAGAGAGAGAATGCGTGGGGGAGAGGCAGAGAGAGAAGGAGACACAGAAGCCGAAGCAGGCTCCAGGCTCCGAGCTGTCAGCACAGAGCCCGACGTGGGGCTTGAACTCAGGAACTGTGAGATCCTGACCTGAGCTGAAGTCGGACGCCCAACCGACTGAGCCACCCAGGCGCTCCTGGCATAAACTCTTGATTAAACGTTCTATGAACACTATAGAGACTTAAGAGGAACTAATGACAATGAACTTGTGTCCCTGCCCCAAAGACTGCACTGGAACTCAGAGTTAGACCTTGTTCTCCACTTGCACATCAAGAGATTTAGGTTTACATCTGAAACTTGAGAAATCTCTATAATACCTGGTCAGACCGTTCTCACTTCTTCTTATGGATTGTCCCCTGGGTCTCAGACACCTGGGACCGCTAGTCAGTCTCCCTACTGTGTGCGTGGCTGTGGAAGTAATTCCTCCCCACACGGACTGCTGCCATGCAGGATGGCAAGGCTTCCCAAACCCCAGGGACTCCTGACTGGGCTTGGCCTTTGTACTAGGACTCCATGTCAGTAGATAATAATGCTTCTAAGTGACACTCCCCACCCTGGTGGCCACAGCCATTTTGATAACAAAAAATACCCAAAACCGTTAAAACAGGCCACAGCCATTTTGATAACAAAAAATACCCAAAACCGTTAAAACATGGTTAGGCTACAAAATTCTGTATCCTGAAGTTCTGGACCATATTAATAGCTTTTTGTCTATGTTACAAATACCTTGTAGTGATCAAAGCTTAATAACTATTGAATACCTGTGTTGAGCATTTGGAATGCTGAGGCAATACAAAGTTTGGATGAGAAATATCACCTTATCGATGCATCTTAGAGACTGTGCTTTTTGTTTTTCTTAGAAGAGTAAGCTAAATTATTACATATAAGTTTTTGCCGCGGCAAAGACTCATGCAATGTTTTAAGGAACTTCTGTGCGTTGGTAATTATATTTCACGTTCAGAGCCGATATATCCTTAAATAGGTACAAGTGAATCAAATTATAGAAATTGGAATATTTGCCCAATAGCTTATTTTGCTACTTTATTTTTTTTTAACTTATTTATTTATTTTGAGAGAAAGAGAGAGGGGACGAGCAGGAGAGGGGCAGAGAGAGAGAGAGAGGGAGAGAGAGAGAATCCCAAGCAGACGCCACAGGGTCGTGCAGAGCACGACACAGGGCTCGAACTCAGGAACGGCGAGATCGTATCCTGAGCCAAGAGTTGGACGGACGCTTAGCCAACTGAGCCACCCAGGCACCCCTTTGCTACTTTATTTTATTCTAAATTATGTTTCCATGGGTGTCTTTTGATATCTTAATTTGATCTTTTCTCTATTCTTCCCAATTCCAGTCTTCCTAAAACACACACACAAACACGCATGTACACACCCAGTTCTGCCTCCTCTCAAATTCTCTGGAAGCATATTTTTTAAAGCACTTCTGAAGTGCAAGCAATGGGTTCTCACTTATCTTTCTGAGAAGACTGAGTGGTTCTGTACTGGTGTTGCTTAGGTGCTGTAACACAATGACATCTTCACCGAATTTTGAGGCCAAAAGGAACATGAACGATCAGCTAGTCAACCCTCCTCGTTTTCCAGTTAGGAAAACCGGGTAAGGGGAGGCATGGGATTGCCAGAATTCAAAGGACAAGCCCGTTCCAGAGGCTGGTCCAGACCTAGGCCTGGGGACTCCCCCTCGGTCAGGAATCCAGATAGAGCAAAACTAAAACCACCAAATCAATACGTAGTATTTAATAGGTATTTACTATGAGTATAAAAATAGTCTGTGAACTTGTAGCTTCCAAATTCAAAAGTGATATGCAGTAGAAGGGCCTGGCGTTTCGGGGTGGTTTAGTAAGTAAAAACAAGAGAGTTTTAGGCTTACAATGACTGCTTTTCACAGTAGGGGTTTTCATGTGGCAGGGAATTGGCTAAGGGTTATGATCTCATGCCATTAAAAAAATTTTTTTAGGGGTGGGGTGGGGCGAGGGACAGAGAAAGGGAGAGAATCTCAAGCAGACTCCACGCTCAGTGTGGAGCTTGACTCGGGGCTCGATCCCATAACCCTGGAACCGTGACCTGAGCTGAAAGCAAGAGTCAGACGCTCAGCCAACTGGGTCACCCAGGTGCCCCTCTCATATCATTTTTAAGACAATGACTTAAGTGCCTCTTATGATTTCAGAGGCACTTATAAAATATAACCCAAGTTACGTTCCACTCACGTTCATGAAATAAACTAGATTTGGTTTTGCTTCTGAGGTTTAAATGGTTTTGTCTGCTTAATTAATTTTATTAATTTTTAACAATCTCCCCCCATCGGCCACTCTTTCAGCCTGCCAAGTGAGACAGACTGGTAGAGCATTACTCTCGGTTCCCGTGGACTGTGTCGCGGGGACACATTCACTGTCACCAACGTTGAGTCCTCAGGACAGAGCGTCACGGAGTCGCTGTGGCCGACAGTTGGCTGGTCATCACAGACAAGGGTGTCCTCATGGGCGCGTTCCCCCCAGTGTCTGATCCTGATGGATTACCATTCCATGTCTGAGGGGTTGCCAACAGGCATGTAAAACCTTCGAGAGTGCACGACACGCGAGAGAGATTACTATGCTAGCTGTAAGGAGAAGACTAGCCAAGGATTGAAAACTTCCCAAGAGCAGAGATCCCCAGGAGCCAAGATTCAACCAATCGAATAAATCAAATGGGTTATAATCAGATTTGGAGTTTTACCTTTCTGAGTCAATCTACAGTTTTGGAGGGTAACGTGTGATTGGGTTTCAGGGTTTGTTTTTTTTTTTGTTTTTGTTTTTTTGAATTATTTACATGATGGAGAAGCAATCACACAGCCTCAGGATCGCTCGGGACAAGAGGAATGAGAGGATGTTGCGTCTCAGGAGGCATGGGGCCTGGCAAGAGGCCTCAGCAGGGTGTGAGCAATCAGGTAATTTAATGAGAAACATTCCTATGGAAACAAAAGCAAAACAAAGGTCAATAGTGGAAGCTAATTATAAACTCAGTTTCTGAGTTTGGAGAGCAGCCCGTTGAGATTTCGAGAGGTGGGTTCAAGGCGTGTGTAGAAGGTGGAGTGAGGGCAGCAGTCCGTCCGATGAACATCCTGGTTTGCACTTTGGCTGTCTTTGAAGATGCCCCTCCAGTGTCCCGTTGAACTTCCTTGAGTAACACACATAGTGGCAGACATAACGGATGACCACGCATAGCCTGTGCAGTGATTTCCCTGAAGTTTACAAGAGGGATTTATAGGACTAGAATCCGATCACGGATGCACTATAATTTCTATTGAAACACAAAGCTTGTTTCTAGACATCCCAGTTTTATCAAGGATATTTACAGTGAAATACTTGTTTGTAATATTTATTGCTTGTAATATAAGTCTAGCCTTGTTAAACTTGGCCTCGTCATGTATAAAAGTGTAATAAAATGGTGATGTTTTGCATATTCTAAGATACGACATTTCAAGCCAAAGCTTGGTCATATGCAGGGGCTTTCTTGGTTCCACAAAGTCAACCCGAGTTCTTTAAAATTACCTGGTAATAAGGCCTAATCGTGACCTATAAAGTCTCTTTAGGCTAAGAACCCAAACTAAAGACTTGTCCAATTATGTCCCGTTACAAGGAAAACAGATTCTCGTTAAACTTATATAATATGTATATTATCATGAAAAACAAAAATATTGAATCAGAGTTTCAGAATTTTGAAAGAGAGGGAGAAAAAGATAAATGTTTCAGCCTTGTTTGCAAACATACATTTTACCAAATTGCTGTAATTTGTAGTGTGCTTGAAAGAGAAAAGTTTCTTTAAATTTGGGAGGAAATATTAAAGATCCAGCAATGTATTTAATGAAGTTGCAGAAATTATAATATTCTTTGTCAGTTCATTCAATATCCTGCAATTAATTCTTGTTTTCCTTCCTCTTGGGTTGGCAGCTTTCTGAATCAATCAGTATTCTATTAAAGGTTTAGGAATTCTTATCCCGTTCAGTGTTGCGATCCCAGGGTTATCAGAAACTTGTGTTCTGAGGCACTTGTCGGGGTCTTCTCCATAAATCTCTTTGAAGTGGGAACGTTTTTGCAGGAAACTTTTGCAAAGGCATCAAAAGCATTGGAGTAAAACCCACAGACAATGATGCAATTGTCAAGTCAATTTGGTTATTTTCGTGACATACAATATTTTAAGGTAACACGGGGAATCAAGCCCGATAACATTAGACCAGGACGTGACAGATTTTGAAGAATTTCATAATTTCCGAGTTACTTATTTTCATGATATATATTTCATATAAATATGATCTAAGAAGGTTAAACGTTAATTTGTATTTGACGTTTTCCATGCCATTTAACCCATCCAATAAGCCTAACTACACATTTCTCTTTTTATAAGAGGAAGTTAATCCTTTAAGCTCTTCTGGAGACCTTCTGGAGTTCCCAAACTTAGTTCAACGTCCAAAAGACTTCATTCGAAATTTGATTTTTAAGAAGTTTGTAAAAAGTGTCCAAAGGTTTCAAATACTCGATCAAACAGGAGCATAGGTCACTGGCAAACAATGGTTAGTCACCCATTCAATGAAAGTGACAATGAAAGTTCTCAAAGGCAAATAGAGTTGTAAAAGCTTCAGCTTTTTTTTATATTGATATGACTCAGTTTTTCCAAGTAATCCAAGACCGGGTAAGGACAACATGAAGGACAGGAAATATTTTCATAAGACACAGAATGTTTGTTTCCTGGGCAGAGTCCATTAAAGAAGAAAAACCTTGTTTAATAGTTTACTAAAAGTAGACCAATAATTTGAGGGTTTTGGGTTTTTGGTTTTTTTTTAGCAGAGGGAAAATTAAACTGTAGTTTTGAACCAGCACATTACTGAGCAGATTAGCATCATTTATAAACACATAGTTAGAAAAACTTAAACTTTTGAGAGACATGTTTTTATAGTACATTTTTTAATGTAGCAAAAGTCATTTATTAATAGATCAAAATATCTTTTGTCTGTCTGTAAAAATTAAGACATCAAAAGTAGATAAGTTTACACATATGTTTAACACATTTATTTTGTCTCAGCATGTTATTTGATTTAAAAATAATTCAGAAGGGTGCCTGGGTGGCTCAGTGGGTTAAGCACCCAACTCTTGATTTCAGCTCAGGTCATGATCTCACCATTTGGTTCATAAGATTGAGCCCTGAGTTGGGCTCTTCCCTGACAGCACAGAGCCTGCTTGGGACTCTTTCTCTCCCTCACTCTCCGCCCCTCCCCCACTCACTCTCTCTTTCTCAAAATCAACAAATAAATTTAAAACAAATAAAAATAATAAAAGCGATTTAGATACTCGAATATCCGTTATTTGGTTTAACTTAGGATAAACTTTGATTTGCATTTGTTTCAATTACTTGTTTTTTACAATTACGTTTAGGTTAGACATTCAACAGCTAACCATCATCTGAAGTGAATTTTCTTCTTGGTAAATTGCGTGGCATAGAGATAACATGAACTTATCTGACTGGTCAACCCGGGTAGAATACGTTGTATGTTTACATTAGCACGGCGCAGAGAGGAGTGGGATCTTACGGGCCGTGCTCCCGTGTTCTGTCCCTGGTGCTCCCTGGCCTCTTTGCCCACCCTGTCCTTCTGCTTCATCCCTCGCTTCTTGGAAGCATGACGTCTGCTCCATTTCTCAGAGCCCAGCTTCCACTAAAATGGTTGTCTGGCTTTCACTGCGCTTGTCAATCCAGACAGCTCTTTCCTCAAGGTGACCAAAGACCCGGCTGGGGTAAATGCCATGGATATTTCCTGTTCCGTTGCTTACTTAACTTCCAAGAAGCATGGGGCAATGCCGACCTCCCTCCTTCTACAAGTATTCTTGTAAAGTCACTCTCCTGGTTTGCTTTTTGCCACTTTATCAGACCTTTATCTGACCCTTTATCAGACTTCTCTGCCGAGACTGCTTCCTGTCCACACATGCTGGGCTGACTCATGGGTTGGCTGGTTCCTCTCCTCCTCTCACACATCATGCCTTCCCTGGGAAGCACTCCATCTAGCCCATGCCCTTGTCTCCCAAAACATGGCTCCATGCCAGGCTTCCTTCTGGTTCTCATCTCTTGTAGGCCCTTTCAAGTGGACCGAAACCTCCTTGTTTTATCTCACCAGATACCCAAACATGGTCAGGCTCAGCTGGGAGGCACAGACTCCTTCCTGCTGCTGTGACTTCCCACAATGCCCTTCCCTTCTCTTAATTAATGTGTGTTTATCCTCAGGTCTCCACTGAATACTGTCCCCTGTGTAGACCCCATGGACACTCAGAAGAGTGTCCCTGTGTGGGGGGCCCACCACCCCCTCCAACTCCCCATCATGGTGCTGATCACGGGTTTTATCGAGAACTTGTTGAATTTTCTCTCTGACCAGACCGGGGCCAAGTAGCACCGAGAATTCACCTTCCTGCCTTACGCAGGCTGGTTTTTTATTGTTCTGTATAGCACTTACCACTTTCTAATATATCATATATTTGCATGTTGCTGTATCTAGATCGTCTTACCAGAACATAGGAGCAACGAAGGCAGGAACAGACGCCTCTGTTACGTTCTTCCTGTTTCCCCAGTGCCTGGTTTGTAACCGTTACATGATTCGTTTTTGATTAAATGAAAGAATTAACCAAGGAATTAATAATATCCAAGAGTTAAATGAAGCATATATTAGTTGCACTTCAGGCTTCCCAGGCTTACTTTATGAGATGGGCCGAGAGGGTTACCAAACTTCAAGAAGTGTTAGAGCACCGCATCTGGAACCATGTACCTATTTCATTGGATTTGTTAAATCTGCACAATGACTATGCATCTTTCTGAACCTCTCCATATAAGGAGGTTCCATATAGAGGTTTCATATAACGTCTATGTTCTAATGTAGAGCTTTCCTCTCCGAGGCTGACCACTCTTCCTACCGAAGGGGGTTCTTGCTGGAATCCTGTGTCCCACCTCAGACATAGACCAGTGTCAACATAACCAATGCCATCAACGTATATGCCCATGTGTGTTTCCCTATCTTTGTGTGTGTATGCGATATTAGACCATTAGGCCATATTGGTATTTGATTAAATGAAATAATTAACAAAACACTAATTAATAATATGCCAAAAATTAGTTTAGCATATATCAGTCATGATGATAATGATCTTGTCATGAAAGGACCAACCTTGCATTTCTATTGACTTTGATCCTACTATGGTATTAAAATACATAGTTTACAATAAAAGTCATGAGTAAGAATTCGTAGGAAGGAAGAGTGACCTTCTCATGGCCAGTCCCTATCTTCAGAGTCAAAGTCTAACAACGGTTAGGTAACAGTTTGGCACAATTTTGTCATTCCCTCGAAAGATTTCGTGCCCTAAAGGGGCACGAAAGAGTCCAGAAGGAAAACAGGCGTCCAGCCATCCAGGCAAGTATTGACATGAGATGCTCAGGCAGACCTGGGATTTGCTGAGAACCACAGAGTGGTATGGCGGCCTTGCTTATGTCGCTGTTTCTGCTTTTGTGGGTTGTTGTTGAAGAGCAGTGATGAACTGAATGCTTGTATAAGGTCAGTCCCTACCTTACACTTAGCCTTCAGGGCTACTAATCACTAGTGTGTGCTGAGTTCAGAATCTCATGTCATAGTTATTACTCATTAGAAGATATATCATTCACGGACATTACACTCAATGAGTAAATAATATTGAGGACCTGTGGCCTTCATTGGGAAACAAGGATGGACAATACGAAACTACTGCCATCCATTGAGGACAGGATGAAGTGTGCAGAAGTGTTAAGGAGCAACTTCTTAAGTGAATGTGGTCAAAGTAAGGTGTCGCCATATTGTCGTAACAACAAAGACAGAGTAATTAGTTACTCGGAGGCATGGGGGGAGGCAAGTGAGCTATTGTTCCAGCTGAGTTTATAAGGAGGAGAAGCAAGTTACCAAGCAATTAGAGAGAGAATAAGGGACTTTAAGACAGAGATCTTTAAGTAAAGATCACCTCTTTTCTTTCCATAACTGGGTCAGGGTCACAGACATGTGGGGAAGAACAGAGACAGTGAGGCTGGAGATGATGTTAGAGGTAAGACAGGCTGGATCGTAAGGCACCTCACATAAACAAGCTAACGACTTAAAATTGTTATCCTCTACAAAATTCATCTTCTAAAAATGTTACTTAATTGGTTAGGCACACAATTTTCAGGGATTAAGATTTATCCTAGAGATTTTAATTATAAGCCCACCAGGTGTGAGCTCTTCTCCCTTTAATCAGTATAACCCTGATCTCAATGCATCGGATAAACCAGAGTGAGAAGGGAATAGTGATAGAGAAATCATTTAAGGGCCTCTTATAAGAATATAAGCAAGAGAAGATAAGTGTTGGAACTCAAGCATTGAGTTCTTTTCAGGGTGTAGGACGGAGAAGATCTGGTAAATAACTGCCAGATTTGGGAGGGGGATCAAAGGAGGGAGGCAGGATGATGCCGGGGTTTCTAATCTGGAAGGGAAGGGGTCATCTGTTAACAGACACCAAGAATTAGAGGGCATAAAAATGAAGAGACAGAGAGGATGATACAGCTCTGGCCACACTAAGCTCGAAGATCTGATGCTACGTCTGGGCAGATGTGTGGAAGGGATGCTGAACCTGGAGATAGGGTCTCGGGGCTCACCAGAACGCAGCTAGAGCTGTGGGCCGTGGGGAAGTGACATTTCCTAGGCAGGTTGCAGATTAAGTTTCGGAGAAGAGTGGCACTGGATTTGGAGGAAAAAAAATTCTTTATTAGCTTAATTGAACGGCTACTTCTCAGTTCTCATCTTAACAAGCCTCTCAGGTTCATGTGACGTAGTTAGCCGCGTCCTCTTCGGAATGATTTCTTCACGACGTTCTTGTTCCTCCTGGATTTCCTCCTGTCCACAGAACACTGCCCCGTCTTTAGTGGGTCCTCTTCCTGTGCCCAATCTCTACATGTTTCAGTAATTGAGGGACCTGTCCCTGGCCTTCCTCTTTTCCTCGTTGATACTTACTCCCTAGCTGGTTGAGTCTGGACTTTGGGACATTGCCAAGATGGTGACAAAGACTATCCCTGGCTCCACTGCCCCTCACAATAACCATGAACAACTATTCAAGAACAAGACAGCACCGAAGGAATTCTAGAACACAGGGCTGATGGTCAAGCACCCCTTGTGCCACTGAGACAAAGACAGATGGCATTGGGAGGGCAAGAGACGCGGCTACTGATGACCACATCATCCCTCCCCAGGCCAGCACAGCACCACACCAAGAGGTCTCACCTCAGCCTCTTGTTCCTCCAGTGGGGAAAATATAATCCACAATAACTTGTTGTGGGTAATACAATATAAATCTCTAAATTGTAACAGCAATAACCTAAAATGTGAGCAGAAGGAGAAGGAAACCTATAAATTCTACAAATTCTATTGAAGTTGTTATCAGTTTAAAACAGAGTATTACAGGGGCACCTGGGTGGCTCAGTCGGTTAAGTGTCTGACTCCCACTCAGGTCATGATCTCATTCGGAACCTGGAGCCTGCTTCGGGTTCTGTGTCTCCCTCTGTCTCTGCCCCTCCCCCACTTGCGCTCTGTCTCTCTCAAAAATAAATAAACATTATACACACACACACACACACACACACACACACACAAAGACATAGAATGACTGAGTGATTTTTAAAGATCTAAATATACTGCCTACCACTAAAAGGCCCCCGACAGAATGGGTGAAGATATTTGCAAAGGACATATCAGATAAAGGGTTAGTATCCAAAATCTACAAAGAACTTATCAAATTCAACACCCAAAAAACAAATAATCCAGTGAAGACATGGGCAAAAGTCACGAATAGACACTTCTCCAAAGAAGACATCCAGATGGCCAACCGACACATGAAAAACTGCTCCACATCACTCATCATCAGGGAAAATACAATTCAAAACCACAATGAGATACAACCTCACACCTGTCAGAATGGCTAAAATGAACAAATCAGGAGACTATAGATGCTGGCAAGAATGTGGAGAAATAGGAACCCTCTTGCACTGTTGCTGAGAATGCAAACTGGTGCAGCCACTCTGGGAAACAGTGTGGAGGTTCCTCAAAAAACTAAAAATAGAACTACCCTACGACCCAGCAATTGCACCACTAGGCATTTATCCATGGGATACAGGTGTGCTGTTTCGAAGGGACACATGCACCCCAATGTTTATAGCAGCACTATCAACAATAGCCAAAGTATGGGAAGACCCCAGATGTCCATTGATGGATGAATGGATAAAGAAGACGTGGTATATATATACAATGGAGTATTACTCGGCAATCAAAAAGAATGACACCTTGCCATTTGCAACTATGTGGACAGAACTGGAGGCTATTATGCTAAGTGAAATTAGTCAGTCAGAGAAAGACAAATATCATATGACTTCACTCATTTAGGGACTTTAAGAGACAAAACAGATGAACATAAGGGAAGGGAAACAAAAATAATATAACAACAGGGTGGGAGACAAAACAGAAGAGGCTCATACATATGGAGAACAAACTGAGGGTTACTGGAGGGGTTGTGGGAGGGACGATGGCCTAAATGGGTAAGGGGCACTAAGGAATCTACTCCTGAAATCATTGTTGCACTATATGCTAACTAACTTGGATGTAAATTTAAAAAATAAAAATAAATAAATAAATAAATAAATAATGTACTCTAAAAATAAATTAATTAAAAAAATAAAAAATAAAACTATATATATATATATATATATATATATATATATATATATATAGGGCCTACCAGAGACTTACTTTAAAGACACATGCGAACTGAGAGTTAAGGGATGGAAACAGACATTTCAAACAAACGATAACCAAAAAATAGCATGGGTAGATATACTTACATCAGACAAACAGACTTTCAACTAAAAATGATAAAATGAGATAAGAAAGGTCATTATATAATAATAAAGGGATCAATACACGAAGAAGATTATAATAATTTTAAGTATTTATCATGCCCAATATTGGAGCATATAATGCAGAAAGCAAAAACTAACAGAGCTAAAAAGAGAAATAAACAGTAATGTGATAACAGCTGGGGACTTTAACACAACACTCTCAGCATCCAGACAGAGAATCATTAAGGAAACAGCAGATTTGAACTACATCCCAGACCACATGGACCTAATAGACATAGTCAGAACATTCTATGCACTGGCAGAATACACATTCTTCTCAAGCACACAGGAAACATTTTCTATCAGAGACCATATGTTGGGCTACAAAACAAGTTTTAGCAAATTCAAGAAGACTGAAATCATGCCAAGCATCTTCTCTGACCACAATGGCAATAGCAAGAGGAAAACTGGAAAATTCTTGAACACATGAAAATTCAACAAAAACAAAAAAATTAAATAGATAGATAGATGATAGATTAGATAGATAAATAGATAGATAGATAGATAGACTGTACTGGAAAACCAATGGATCAAAGAATAAGTTAAATGGGAAAGAAGAAAGTATCTTGAGACCAACAAAAATAGAAACACGACATACAGAACATTAGAATGCAGGAAGGGCAGTTCTGAGAAGTAAGTCCGTAACAATAAATGCCTCCATTAAGAAGCAAGAAATATACCAAATACGCAATGAATCTCTCTATTCAACAGACTAGAAAAAAAAAGAAAAAACTAAGCCCAAAGTTAGCAGAGGAAAGGAAATAATAAAGATTAGAAGGGGAATCAGTAACATAGGGAACAGAAAGGCAGTAGAAAAATATCAAAGAGCTGAGAGTTGGTTCTTTGAAAAGATAAACAAACTTGACAAGCTCTTAACTACACTAACCAAGGAAAAAAGAGAAAGGACTCAATTCAATACAATTAGTAGACATTACAACTGGTACAGCATGACCTCAAAAGACACCGAGAGGCCACTATGAACAACTTTCTGCCAACCACTAGATAACCTAGAAGAAATGGAAAAATTCTTAGAAATACACTACTTACCAAGACTGAATCAGGAAGAAATAGAAAATCTAAATTACTAGTAAGACAACTGAGTCAGTAATCAAATATCTCACAATGAAGAAAGGCCTAGGACTAAATGGTCTGACGGGCAACTTTAGCAAACATTTAAGGAAGGGGGTGCCTGGGTGGCTCAGTCGGTTGAGTGTCTGACTCTTAATTTTGGCTCAGGTCATGATCCCAGCCTCATTCCCTGAGGGCAGAGGCGGGGGATTCAGTAGCTCATCTGAGCATGTTTAGGACAATTTTTTTCAATGGGAACTAAGGTATGTTGTTTTCGGGTTCATTGTATTTCCAGCTTTTCTATATCCTGCACACCATATATGGTTGCTATGGTGAAAACTTTCCCACATACACCCCCAGACCTAATGGCAATCAAGATATGGCACCACCTGCCTCATTTACCCCTAGTTTGTTCATTTCTTATTGTTGAAGTTTAAAGCAAAACCAAGACCTCGTGTCATCTCACCCCTGCCAGACTTCACCTTGTATTTCAAAAGGCAAAAAAAAATTTTTCTGAAAACTCGTAATGTCAACGCCTTTACAGCGTTTGAAATTAATATGAATTTCTGAGCAACTTATAAGAATAGCTCCATAGACACGTATCTCAGATGACTTCCTATCAAAACTATCTTCCTACATACGTTTCCTTTTTAAATTTTTATTTATTTTTTATTTATTTTTGAGACAGAGAGTGTGAGTGGGGGAAGGACAGAGAGAGGGGGAGACACAGACTCGGAAGCAGACCCCAGGCTCCGAGCCCAACCTGGGACTTGAGTTTACAAACTGTGAGACCACGACCTGAGCCGAAGTGGGACGCTCAACCGACTGAGCCACCCAGGCGCCCCTCTTTTTTTTTTTCAAGTGTGGACTAAAATGACAACAAGTGAACCAAAAGAAGTCACACACATTGCCTTTGGTTTAACCTCTTGATTCTCCAACCGAGCTTCTTTCTCCTGCCTCATTTTATGAGGTTGATTTGCTGAAAACCTGGGTCCACTGTTCTCGAGGATATCGTGAGAGCTGGATGTGCCTTCTTTCCTCAAGCCATCACTTAAGTTTTTCCACTGCCCCCTGTGCAGCCTGTCCCTGGAAGCTTCCTGGAGGTTTTATCACATCCAGGTTCAGCACTTTGGCCAAGAACACCTTCCGGGTGGGGTAGGGTATGCAGGCTGCGTGGAGGCAGGGAGGCGTCTGGCTCATCTCCTCTCTCAAGGGATGTCAGGGACCACGTGTGGATGGAGTGGTGGCACCGCGTCTCTTCGTCAAGCGTCATCTGAGGCCCTGGTCAGTGTCAGGTGACCGTCACCTCAATGAGGCATGTCAGATAAGGATGCAAGGTGGCGACTCTCCCCCCTACAATTTCCTCCGCAATTCTTCTCTGGATTCATCTATAGAAAAACTGCCCCTCAGCAACTGCCACTCTCTGCTTACCTGAAATATGCCGGTACCAGAAAGGCAGGAGTTCTGAATAAGATAGTCCCTTCAATCATGACCCGCGAGGTTTCTGTTTGTTTTTTTGCTGTTTGTTTTACTATTTCTTCTTTTACGTATAGTTCCAAATCTTTGTGTTCTTATATAGTCAATGAACTTGATTCCAGTGAGTCATAACTGAAGCAAAAGTTCCCCCACGTTGCTTCCCTACCTATCCACACTGTATCATGTAACTGCAATTTGTCTTACGAAGCTAAAGGGTTTCATCTATTTTTTTTCAAAAGGTAACGTATGTATGTCCACGCAAAATTCTGCACGCGATGTTTACAGCCGCTTTTTTCATAATTGTCTGCATTTGGGAGCAACCAGAACGTCGTTCGGTGGGTGAACGGAACTGTGGTCCATCAAGGCGACGGAATAACGTTCACCGCTAAAAAAGAAATGAGCTATCAATCTATGAAAAGGCACGGAGGAACCTTAAATGCACAGAACCAAGGGAAAGAAGCCAATCTGAAAAGGGTACAGACTATAGGATTCCAGCCCTATGACATTCCGGAAAAGGCAAAACTATAGAGACAGTAGAAATTGAGGGGTCATCAGGGTTGATAGGGAGGGATGCGTAGGCAGAGCTCAGAGGGTTTCTGGGACAGTGGGAATGTTCTGTAGGACACTAGAATGGTGGATAAGTACCCTGATACATGTGTCCAGACCCACAGGATATACCCCACCAAGAGTGACCCCTAATGTGAACTGCGGACTTCCCTGATGACGTGTCCATGTAGGTTCATGGACTGTAACAAATGCACCATGTGGTGGGGACGTTGATGCCGAAAAGCCGGGGTCAGGGAGGGGTGGAGGAAGCAGAAGGCTTATGGGAAATCTCTGCACTTGGTGCATGAGTTTGCTGCGAACCTGGAAGATCACTGCAAATAGTCTGTTAACAACCACAACCATAAAAGTTAACATATGCGAAATCGCACCTCACTTTATTTCTAACAGTATTTAGTGTGAGATGCTTACTTTGAGCTCCACTGGATCTCAAAGTCATCATTTTTTTTTCAAAGTAAGGATTGTGCTTGGCTTCGTGAAGTTCTGGCTAGAAATGAGCCCAGGGTTCAGGTTTAAAGGACTCAGGACAAACAGAGTCTACCATTATATTAGAAATATATCCAAGAAATAAATCAAAGAATGATGCCGCTTTTTCTGGCTCTCACAGTGACAAATCAAATAAAAAGGCTTTAATCCTAAAGCTACATAAGTCCTCTCTCCGATGAGACTAAAGAGGAGACTCAGGGCCAATGATTTAATTATTGCAGTTTTCGGCTATTGTGCTAGTTAAATGCAGGCATTCGATAGCAGCAGCGAGGCAAATAATTTACTGTTTCATCAGGTTTGGGGGATGAAGGCATAGACATTTTTGAGGAGCCACCGTTCTGCCTGTCCTTTGGTAGGGGTCTGAGAGAGATGGGTCGAGACGCAAGAACCACGGAACAGAGAAAGGACTTTTATTGATCAAAATCCCACAAAACACAACAGGAACGGAACTTGCAAGGAAAGAGTGGAATTGAGGGAGGGGTTGAAGATCAGGCATGAGGGTCTCCTCGGTAGAAGGCTGTCCTTGAGAGGGTAAGGGACATGTAGACCCAGAGTGCGAGCAGAGGGAGAGCCCGAGAGCGCCCCTGGGCTGGAGGAAAGGGAGGGCAGGCGTATTGTGATGTGTTGCATTGTATTTGTGCCAGGGACGGCAAGAGGAGGAAGAGCTTTCCTGTTTCCTCTAGAAAATAAGAGACAAAGTCATGGGCTGGCATGGGGGGCGAAAGATGAACTTAACCTCAGCCGGTCTTCAAATGCCACCAGAAGTGGCCAGGGAGAGAGGAGTGGATGACCACCAAGACTGGCTTATCTGCTGGGGTCGGAGACCACGGAGGGCGTCACTCCAGCCACCAAACCACCCGGTCACACGACACTCTGCCAGATGCTCAACAGATGCCCAGCATGGGACAAAGTTGACAAGGTGTGAGTCAGGCTCTGAGGAAAGACAGTTGGGCACCCTTGGATCTGTGCCTCGGAGGTAAATGCAGTCATGAGTCAATAACCGAAGACCCGAAGGTCTGAGGCTGCGGACACACATCCTCGGAGGGAGGGCAGGAGGCAGGAGCCACGAAGGTTGCGATGCCAGAGTGATTCCACGCCAGCTGCTCCCAAGTCCTGGGCTGCAGTCTTGGGGGTGGCGGGCGTGAAGGGGGAGGACACGTGACTCGTGTTACCCACTTTGAGGCCGAGCTTCCGTTGGGACATCTGTGATCTAGGATCAAACATACGCCCTGCACAGCCGTGAGCAACAAATGAGGCAATAAAGGTAAGGCAGGGTTTCGGGCTGGCAACAGATAGGGCAAGGTCAGCCCGCACACTGGGTTTGGCTTGGAATCGGAACACTGCCAGACAAGCACGCGTTCCCAACACGCCGCGGTCCCCACGCGCCCCTGTGCCGCCGAACATCCCCAGTGCCCTTCGCCCGACAGTCCCGGACTCTGCAGCTTGAGATCCTTGATGAGATGAGAGATCCACTGATGCCCCGTGTCCTCGTTGCGATGCCAAGGAGGATGCATGCAGTCCTGAGTGAAGAAATAACCAGAAAGACATTTTCTTTGCCGAAAACAAGTCCAATTTTTGGCCTCAGATCCAACTACAGCAAAGGAATGTGCATAGTTAGGAAATGTTCTGGGTTTTTGCCCCCGTTAACAAATTACAAGCTAACAAATGGCCAGTTTAGCTCTCATTTCAGGAGGCGCTACCTTCTTGTATCAACAGTTTCTCGCCCTTAAATCTACACCTAAAAACACTGGCCACTGTAAAGCTGTATAGCGGGAGCATCCAGATTTTTCTCTTGGTTAAAAACTCCATCCTTTGAGATTAGCCACCAGTTGATAGCTGTGGAAGCCAGGTCACGTGTATGTGCTACTTCGTTTCATTTCACTTCTGTCTTGAGATTTCCACGAGGCAAAGCATATTTGTCCTTTACTCTGCAGGACACTGGCACCTGTGTGTCCACCTGCAGCCCAGAAATTCTGCCACAGGCCAGCTCCCCCAAGACCAAGGGCCATCGGTGGACTGACACCTAAAGCTACTATTTCCGTGGCTCTGGGTCTCCATGCTGAGCCAAAGTCCTCACCCCAAGGATTGCTGCACTGTGTTTGTCCTTGGGCAGGTGACTCATAGCTGAGACAGTCTTCTCCTCCAGGTAGAGGGAGTAATAAATGAAGCCTGCCCCTTCCATTGTTGACCTGAGGATTGCAGCTCCATGCATAAAAGTGCTCGGTAAATGGTTATCACTGCATCCATGGATTTTATCATGACTTAATGCACTCGCGCCTGGCCCGTCTCCAGGCCACCGCCATTTTGCCACGCTGGCGTTGGTAAGCCTGAGGTTGTTTTTCTGTGAATTAAGGCATTTCTCTTGCCTTCCCAGCTTCTGATCACATTGACTGACTATATGACAGATGCTTGGAAGCCTATTCCTGATTGAAATGTCCTTTGAAATTCACGTGATCTGGCACCTGCCTTAAACACTCGGTCATCCGACGCCCTGGAGATGTACAGGCAGGTGCTGTCAGATCTGGAGTGGAATGGATTTGTTTTCCCTCCTGGGAAATGTCTCAGAACTCACTTGCTTGGAATCAGTGTGTATTTTGAACTTCATGTTTAAACATTTCATCTGTCTCACAAAAATGGACTTCAGGACGTGTAGCCCTAAAAATATCCCGGGCAGAAATCACAGAACTGGGAGTGCAATGTGACTTATTGGCTCAAAGGTGAGAGTCATGCGTTTTCAAACGATTTCCTCCTGGTCCGAAATCCTGGCCTTTTCAGGTTAGACTCGCCTGAGTTCCACGTCCCATTTTGAATCTCCCTGGCGTGGTGACCTGAGGAGACCACGTGGGGTCTGTGAGCCTCAGGTTTCTCGCTTATAAAATAGGGATAAAATAGGGACATTTCATGCTTCTCTTGGTATTCTACCTTACGCTATTATCGGATCTTTCTTCCTATTATGAAAATCCAAGAAATCATTCTATACAGGAGCCTGGCTACCAGCAATCAATCTTAGTTTCCCTCTTTCTTTCCCTGCAGGGTGTTACCTTCAGTGTTGTACCCGTGTCCTTAACACTGCCCGTACTATTCGAAGTTTTCTTTCCTTCCGACGAGGTATCTTTTATAAGCTCATACTCACTCTCTTATTATCCTTGCAATAAGTTTTTTGGATACAGTGTGAAGAAAAACTCCCGCTGATTGTTTTGAAAAGCGATGTCTGCTTTGGGGGGAGAAAATGTTCCAAAGGCTACAAAAAATCCAGCATCATCAGGAAAAGGCCACCCACCTGCCCGACTCTGCCACAATTTTCTCCAAGCCCACCTTAACGCAGGACGTGGTGCCATTCAGAGGAGGCTTTAACGGGGCACCGTCTTCCCTGTGCATGTCCCATGCTCCTGCATGGGGTACGGATCTAGTCCGGTTAATCCACAGGAAGAGCAGGCGTGAGGGGGAAGGTGTCTGCCTTGCTCTCAGCCCCACGAACGGGTCAGCGGGAGCTGCTCGAGGAGGACCCTGCTGCTGTGCTCAGCCCATCCGCTCGACAGTTCCGTCCCCGGCCTTCAGCTCCGTTGCCGTGTCTCCATTTGAGACCTGCCCAAGCTTTTCGTGTCTTCGGAAGCTCAGGGCCTGGCACAGCACGTTAGTGCCTCTGACCACGAGATACACCGGCGGGAAGACTCAGCTCATTGTCGAGGACCGTGTATTAGCGTCTGGGGCCGCTGAGCAAAGTATTACCCACGGGACGGCGTAAACCACAGAAATGTATCATCTCACGGTTCCGGAGGCCACAAGTCGGAGGGGTCAGCAGGGCCGGTCCTGTTGAGGACTTGGGAGAGAATCGGCTCCAGGTGATTGCTGGCAACCCCTCGGAGTTCCTTGATCTGCTGTGGGTGCATCACCCTGACCTCTGCCTTTTTGTCCACAGGACGTCTCTCTGTGCGCATGTCTGTCTCTGTGTTCAAGTGTCCTCTTTCCAGAAGGACTCCGGTCATATTGGATGAGGGCTGTGCTTAAGGACCTGATCTTAACTCGGTTATTTGTAAAAAGATTCTTATCCCAGAGAAGGTCACGTCCGTAGGTACTGGGGGTAAGATCTCGACATCTTGTGGGGTGACATTCCATAACAGAGAGCCTCATCTTTGTTCCTTGTGGTCGAGGCCATTGGGCTTTTCCTTCCCAATTTAACCAGAAGGCTGTCGATAGGTGGGGCCGACAGGACAGTCTCAGACGCTGCAGGATCCTAGGTGCACGGGCAAGGGAAGAGCTGGGGCCAAACCCCACCAATGCTTAGAAGTGACTCATCCTCTCGGGGAACAGATCCCCAGCTCCCACCCGCTAGAAATTTGGCTGGACGAAGAGGCTGCGGGCGGCTAATCGATAGCCAGAGCTGCGGGCTGATGACTCATTGTTCAGGTCAATCTGAAAACATTAATGTATCTTTACTTTTTGAGTGTCATTAAAGTTCTAGTATTATTCTGAAAAAATACATGCAAACATTTTCTGCTGGCTCTACTCACACAGGTGCTAACCCGCCCTTGCGTAGCATATGCAAAACACGTAATGATGTTTTGGTGGGGAATTTGTGAGTTTTGTAAAATGCAGACAGCGTAAATTCCACACAGAGGGAGAGTCAATGAGCCAATATCGGGGAGATGCAGGGCACAATCAGACACCCCGCAGAGATCACGGCTGGAATTTGTGCCCTGACCCTGCAAAATGGTCACACCGTCCCTTTTCTCGTCCAGGAAAAGCAGGCGTGGGGAGCCACGATGGGCTGGAATCTCGTGCAGCTGGAGTTGTGGGCGGGGACCCCCGAGGCCTTCGGATCCCACCCTGTTCCCTCAATTGTCCCTGCCCCGACCTGTGTCGCGCTGTCCTGAGGGCTATGACTTCTAGGAATAGAGCCCGCAGGGGGGAGGTGGTGGTCTCCAAAGTCAGCCCAGGCTGGCACACAGCTTCCACGCGAGCTGCGTGGACCCAGGCCAGTGACCTGATGGCTTGCTGCTGGACCTCGTCACAACCAAACGCCCAACACCCCTCCGTAGGGTTGTTACGCCCGTGACGTGAGACCGTGTTGATCAAGTCTCTGACATAGTGCCTGCCCTTAAGAAGCCTGCCGGGCGTGATGGTGTCATCGGATGTGCTCAAATAACAATGAAGAGGCAGACTGGGAAATAACACTTCATAACTTACTGCGGAAGAAAGACAAAGAGCTGAAGGGAAAGAGCAGCTCTTCCGTATTTGAAGGTAAGGCTGTGCTCTCGGCGAACCACAGGCCGTCTCTCCATTCTGCCAAAGGCAGGAAGGCCAGCCTCCTGCTCCGGCGGCCGAGAGCCTCCCAGTGAACTGCCCGCACGTTCCTGTGCCTCCTCCCACAGACCCGCATCCACCCGGCCGACGGGTCAAGGCAGGCGCAGGGCTCGTTTTCAGAGTGTGTCGCTGAGTGAGTTGGGCTCAGAAGTGCCCGGCCAACCTAGCGTTTCCTCAGACTCAACTTTTGGATGTTCGGGTGACGCTGAATGGAGGCAAACATACTTGTTTGTTTATTTTTTTTTTTAGTTTTTAAATGCTTTATTTTTAAGAGAGAGTGAGCATGAGCAGGGGAGGGGCAGAGAGAGGGGGGAGACAGAGGATCCGAAGGAGGATCCAGGCTCTGAGCTGTCAGCACAGAGCCCGACGCAGGAATGTAAGTGGGAAACGCGCACACAGTGTCAGGGACGTTCTGTGGGCTCGGTGCAGGGGGACCCAACCGCCTCCCAGCCACACTGTTGTGCTGCAGGGGAAGCAATGACAGAGGGAGACAGCGGGGGTGGGGGGGTGGGGGGACCGCCCGGGGGGATGGAGACTGCAGGTGCAGGGCTTTGATCCCAGAGAGACAGGGTGCAAGGTCAAGTGAGACTAATACCAGCTCCAGAGCAACTCAGAATAGGATGTTCTCCCATGAATTCAAGGTCACCAAGATGACTACCAAGGAGGGCAGGGACACCACTGTCACTGTGTGCAGGGCTCTCTGAGTCCAGGGCCCCCCCAACCTGGAACCGCAGGCTCTAAGCATGCAGTCATCGTACTGCTTTGCTGGGAGAGTGGCGCAGGTCCGTGCAGAGTGAGGAGACGGTCCAGGAGAATCCACCACATTCTGGAAAGAATGGGCCATTTTTGACTTCATGATATTTATGCAATATGGATACATAAAGAACAGGGAGGAGAGTAGGCAAGGGGGTAGAAGGAAGGAAGGAAAGTAGGAAGAGAGGGAGGAAGGAGGAAGGGAGGAGGGAAGGAAGAAAGGAAAGGAGGGAGGGAGGGAAAGAAGGAGGAAGGAAGGAAGGAAGGAAGGAAGGAAGGAAGGAAGGAAGGAATGAAGGAAGGAAGGAAGAAGGAAAGGAGGGAGGGAGAAAGGAGGAAGTGAGGAGGGAAGGAAAAAAGGAAGGAAAGAAGGAAGGAAAGAAGGAAAGGAGGGAGGGAGGGAGGAGGAAGGAAGGAAGGAAGGAAGGAAGGAAGGAGGGAGGGAAGGAAGGAAGGAAAAAATGAAGGAAGGAAAGCGACAAAAAGAAAGATGAAACATCTTATTAGAAAAAAATCTAGGGGCGCCTGGATGGCGCAGTCGGTTAAGCGTCCGACTTCAGCCAGGTCACGATCTCGCGGTCCGTGAGTTCGAGCCCCGCGTCAGGCTCTGGGCTGATGGCTCGGAGCCTGGAGCCTGTTTCCGATTCTGTGTCTCCCTCTCTCTCTGCCCCTCCCCCGTTCATGCTCTGTCTCTCTCTGTCCCAAAAATAAATTAAAAAATGTTAAAAAAAAAAAAAAAAAAAAAAAAAAAAAAAAAAAAAAAGAAAAAAATCTAAATCCAAGTTAATAAGAACTATTTTGCTAATTGCTAATAATTCACTAATATTTTGCTCTATACAGAAGAATTTATAAATAATAAACTTATTTTTAAAGGACTAGAAGCTTGGGGTATTAAAATAAAAGTACCTATAATTAGAGACTGCAGAGATTAGAAACAAACAAAGTCAATATATTGAACACAAGAAGAAAATAGCAATAGCAAAGAGAAAAGAGAACAGCGCAGAATTAACTCACTGCCTTAGAAAAAGAGGACTTAAAAAATCACTATGAATGCAGAGTAAGGAACAAGCCAATTAAAGTGGTTAAAGGAAAAGCGAGGTATTCTAGGGAACAAACAGATAATCTAAACCTAAGGTAATTCATGTCTTTGTAGTAAAGAAGCCCCAAAAGGAAAGCAAAATTTTACCGGGAGATATAATGAAATGATTTTTACAGAAACAAAGGAAAAATTGCACACACAGTTCACAAAGGCACAACCGGCCCCAGGAAAATTGATATAGAATCACCAACAGTGCGACCTATCTTATTCACGTGAGTGAATTTTAATGAAAGAAACAGAGATTTCTCCCAACCACCGGCAGACAAAGCAAGTTACTTAACAGGAGGAGAAGCCAGAATGGCCCCAGATTTCTCCAGAGCAGCATGCAAGGTCATTGAACAAAGTTCTGAGGGCAAGGAGGGGGGGTTCGGGAAGCCCCTCCTCATGACTTTATGACTCAAGGGCAGACAGACCTTCTCCACGGTGAAGACACCCACGGCACCCGTGAGCGCCCCCTGAGAAAGAAGCAGGCAGCCGTGGAATGTGGCCACAAGCAAGAGTTCGGGCAAGAAGGTGAGAGGGGAGGGAGGCTCATTAGATATCAAGGATCGAGGAAGACAAGCTTGAGGGGGCATCAAAGGCAGGGGGAGCTTCTTGATAAACTGATTAAGCAAGAGTCTTTGCTAAAACTGGGCTCAGCAGCCCAGGGACGGGGCCCACGGATGAGCGTCAGAATGTGCTCAGGGAAGTCTGTCTGAAGTGTGGTCAGGGAGCTAGTTCTTGGTCAAGTAGAAAGTTAATCTGTCACACACGCCCAAACAGGGTGAAGTATAGTGTTTAAAGCTATGTTGAAGTAAAAAAAAAGGTAGCAAAGAAAACTGCAATACATTTAAATAACAGAAAAGCGAACAACCCATATTTTATGCGGAAATACATTTATTTTTTAAGTTAATTATTTCTTTTATTTTTGAGAGAGAGAGCGAGTAGGGGAGGGGCAGAGAGAGATGGAGAGAGAGCCAGACACGGGGCTCCAACCCACAAACCATGAGCTCATGACGTGAGCGGAAATCGAGAGTCAGACGCTTTACTGACTGAGCCCCCCGGGGACCCCCTATGCAGAAATATATTTAAACACCAATACCACCATTCGAAGCAAAACGAAAACGAAAACTAAATCACTTTTGCAAGTGAAATGTTCTGCAAATTCATTTTGCAAATGAACCCGTACTGGCCACAAATTTGCCAGCGTCTCCAGAGGTCCAGCTTCCAGAAGTCCTCAGAGCCTGCAGGGCGCTGGCTAACGTGGGACTCTCGCGACGCAGTGGGTGCAGGCCCTTTGCGGAGAGGGGGGCTGGCTTTCTTCTCCCCAGAAGAGCGAAGTACCATGTTCCTTCTACACTTGTGTTAAATTCCAACACCCCTCTTTCCAATCAAATCGGGGCCAGAGTTGTGAAGACTACACTTTCGATGCGTCACTTGACGGTATTTCTGCCACGTGGATGGCGGACGGTCGCCGGGGTGGGGCACTGGCAGGGTTATTCTTAGCATCAGCTACATGCACTTTCTACCAAGTACAGACTCATCAAGGAAATAATCAAATGAAACCGTGATTTCGCAAGACTCTCTTGCTAGGATGCTTCTAGGCAAAATAATGACTTTGGAAGATTTAAAAATAGATAGACCATTGAATGCGGGAGGCATCGCTTTCCCAAGAAGAAACTTCTCCACCAGTGGTTTCGTGCCCTATGCCTTCATTCTCTCCCGCTTTTCTCCTGCCCTCTGTTCTCTTTATCCTTTGCTTCCCTCTTGTGTTTACAGTCTCTGTGTACCCCACAGTGGGGTGGGGGGTGGGGGGCCGCAGGCTGATCGCTGTCTGTCCGTGGCCCCGATGTTTTTAGAAAAAAGTTGCCACTTCAGAAAAGTCATGGGTCACAGCATTAACTTTATAAATACTAAGGATGTTTTTTCATCTTTGTTTCTTTCGTTTCTTCTAGGGGACGTAACATGAACATAATTCTAGCTGCTTCAGAGGTAATTTTTCAGATTCTGTGCTATGGCAAACTTCAAACATATCCAGAGCTGGTGTTGTGGGGTAAGGGCCCTCCCGGCTCCCATCATCATCTTCAGCAACTATCGGATCAGCCCAGGGACAGGCTCTTGCCCTCACTTTCCCCTTCCGTTTTGTGACTTGGGGATTTTTCAGAGCAGATCCCAGGCCATCAGTCCATTTTAGCTGCAAATATTTCATTACACACAGCTACCATCTACTTTCTCTTGATGTATTTATCATGCCATTAACACTCCTAAAATTAAACCATTTCTTCATATTATATACGGTCCATACTCACGTTTCCTTGATTATCTCCCTATCTTTCCACAGTGGAATGTTTTGAATTAGAATCCAGACAATATCCACAAATTGTATTTGGTTCTTATATCTTCTTAGATTTTCCCATTGGCTCTTTTGGCGGGGGGGGGTGGACAGGATCTGAACCACTTACCCTGTAGAACCCCCGCATTGTGACTTCAATAAGTCGCTTCTTCGTGGCATCATTATGCCCATTTCTCTTTCTCGCTGTGTGTCCTACAACCGGGGTCGCAAGACACAGGCTGATGATCACGTTCCAATTAATTTTTGCCACAGTACTTCACAGATGGTGTCGTGAGCATCCTGTCACGTTACGTGATGGGGAATTTGATTCCACATGGTCTCCCTGGCAGGGATTCTTAAGATTCACGAGAGCATCGTGTGTCAGTGTGATCTTTCCAACATAAAATTTCACATCCACCGGCCCTGTTTCGTCCAGGGGAGGTGACTAAAGGGTTTTCTAATTCCGTGACTTGTTCTGCATGCATTGGTCGGAGTTTGGGGTAGAGAGAACCATTTTTTATGTAGCAGTTGGCTACTCTGAAAAACAGATAAAAGTTTAATTCTTTCCAATTACTTTACCTTTTTAGAGCATTGAGGTGCCATCTATCAATTACCAATGGCAAATAGCAAAAAAAATTTTCCAAATATCATTTTGTCATGATTTATTTTTAAAACAAGCTTTTTGTTTTATAATATACTGAGGCCTACAGAAAAGTTGTGAAGACAGTGTGTCAGTATTTTCCAGAAAAGCAGAATCAGTAAGATCTGTAATCTATACCATCTATTTCTAGAATTCTGTGATCATCTATCTATCTATCTATCTATCATCTATCATCTGTATATCAATCATTCATCTATCACCTATCTATCCATCAATCAATCATCTATCTATTATCTATCTATCTATCTATCATCTATTATCTATCTATCTATCTATCTATCATCTATCTATCCATCAATCAATCATCTATTATCTATCTATCTATCTATCTATCATCTATCCATCAATAATCTATTATCTATCTATATATCTATCATCTATCTATCCATCAATCATCTATCTATCTATCTATCTATCTCTATCTATCCATCGTCTATTATCATCTATCATCTACATCAAGAGATCTATTTCAAGGAACTGGTTCATGTGATTGTGGGGGCCAGCAAGTCCAAAATCTGTAGGTCAGATCAGCAGGCTGAAAACTCTAGGACACGCTGCAGTCTTGAGGCAGAATTTCCTCAGGGAAACATCTGTTATGATTTTTTTTTTTAATGCACTTGAGTTCTGGAAACAAAAATAACATCAGGCATCAGGTAGTTTGGGGATAAACATATGTCATTCCCAGATCAGGATTGGGAATCTTTTGACCTAATTTAGACCAGAGAAGATACGGATTGGGAAGGGGGGTACAATTTTGCTCTGAAGCCCTTTAGCCCACCCTCACGTGGGGAGGGATCCCTTCTACTGACGGTCGACTGATCGTAGGTGTTGACCCATTTCCAGCTTACCTTCACAGCGATACCGAGGCTGACATTTGAACAACGGAGCCTAGCCAAGTTGACATGACAATACCCATCACAGATGACAGAGAGAATCTCCCTACCCACTTCTGGTTCCCTTTATCCTTAGTGTCTTCCATCGGGGTGACAAAGCTGAAACAACACTGATGCATCCTAATAACCTGAATTCCGTACTATATTCAGATTTCCTTACTTTTTAATTTAAGGCTCTTTTTCTGTTCCGGGACTCCATCCGAAATGCCATGCCACATTTGGTTGTTGGGTCTCCTTAGGCCCCTCCTGGCTGGGGTTATTTCTCAGACTTTCCCAGTTTTTGATGACCTTGACAGGTTTAAAAAAATTTTTTTAATGTTTATTTATTTTTGAGAGAGAGAGTGCACAAACTAGGGAGGGGGAGAGGGAAGGAGACAGAATCGGACGCAGGCTCCAGGCTCTGGATCTAGAATATAAATTGGTCAAGGGATTCTTGCTCGTTCATGTGCTTCTGCTATAATTCTTACCCTTGCTTCTCTATAAGTAAGGTTTTTTGTTATTTTTCCTTTCAAGATTTTCTGTTTCTCTATGGGTTTGTTTTGTTTCGTTTGCAGTTGAGTAAGATAGGCCTAGGGGTGTTTTTTTTATTTATCTTGTTTTGTGTTCCGTGAGCTTCTGGACCTTTTTAGTTTCTTGATGGCTTCATTTCTTTTGGAAAGCTCTTAGCCATCGTTACAAATATTTTGCTTCATTCTCTTTCTTACCCTTGTGTTCTCCAATTATGTGTGTTACTGCTTTTTATACTCTTCCACTCTTCTTGGATGTTCTGACTTGTGATTTTTTTTTTTTCTTTCTGGCATTGTTTTTTGTCTTTGCATTTCAATTTGGGAATTTTCTGTTGACCCACTTTCACGTTCCCTGATTCTGGACTCAGCGGCGTGGAGTCTGCTGATGAGACTGAGAAGGGAACTCTTCATTTCTGTAACTATAACTGTTGCTTCTAGAATTTCCTTCTGATTCTCATCATTTCCATTTCTCTGCTTCCATTAGCTATCAGTTCTTAGTGCATTGTCTGCTTTTACCCTTAGCATCATTGAGACAGTAAACCTATGTATTTTAAATTCCATAATCCCAACATCTGTATTATAGCCCATCTTGGTTTTTCTTTTTTAATGTTTATTTTTGAAGGAGAGAGAGACGGAATACAAGTGGGGGCGGGCAGAGAGAGGGAGACACAGAATCTGAAGCAGGCTCCAGGCTCGGAGCTGTCAGCACAGAGTCCGACATGGGACTCGAACTCAGAAGTCTTTAGATAATGACCTGGCTGAAGTCCAATGTTTAACGGACTGAGCCACCCAGGGACCCCTAGCCCAATCATGGGTTCTAATGATTGCTTGGTCTCTTCACACTGTGTTGTTTCTCGTCTTTGTGTGCACCTTATAATTTCTTTGCTGAAAGCTGGACACATCCTTCCAGGTAATAGGAACGGAGGTACATAGACCTTAGCTGGGATGGACATCTGGCTGGTGGGTGCTGTGTTCAATGTTTGCTGTGGCTGTAGGAACTGAGTTGGGCTCATGGAGCGAGATCCCGTTGAATGTAGAAGACGAGCCTGGGGCCCTGGGGTTTTCTCCCTCAAACGAGTGCACACTCAACCTCCAGGGATTGGTCAAAATTTCCGCATCAGTGTTCCCAGCTGTTTGTGGTTCTGGCACGTTCTGCTCTCGATAAGCAGGTCTCGGCTGCAGTTATCTTTCCAGATGTGTTTGTCTCTGTAATTTCAGGATGTAGCCTGGCCTGCAACCTTGGTTCTCCGAAAGGTCCCAAAGAAGCTGTGACTTTTAGTGTCTGGCTTTTCTCATTGTAACCATGGGAATCATAATGTCCAGGCTCCTTAAATATTGGAGCTGAGACCGGAAGTTACCCCAGATTTTACACACGGCCAACTTGTCAATCCATGGCCACCATAGTCTTTCTCTTGGCCAAGGTGTGCTGTATTTAGCAGCAAGAATCCCACCAAGTTAGCACCTGTATCTGGGGTCAGTTTGTCTTTGGGAGCTTGTTTTCTGGCAGAACATGATGCCCCACGTTCATATTGAACCCTTCCTGCCCAAGCCCCGAGTGGAAAGTTGTACACATTTGGACATTTCTTGCCTATTTCTCCAGGAAGTCTGGTTCCCTGTAGGGGGGACAGGCACATTTTGCCACTGGCCTGACTTGTCTTTTCAAATATTTCAGCGAACAAACCTGAGAAGTACATGCTTTAAGTAAACAAAAGAGGGGCTCCCAGGTGGCTTGGTCCGTTAAGCGTCCGACTCATGGTTTCCGCTCAGGTCACGGTCTCACGATTTGTGAGATCGTGCCCCATGTCGGGATCCATGCTGTTAGCACAGAGCCTGCTTGGAATTCTCTCTCTCCCTCTCTCTAATCCTCCCCCACCCGTGCATTCTCTTTCTCTCTCTCTCTCTCTCTCTCTCTCTCTCTCTCTCTCTCAGAATAAATAAATAGACTTAAAAAAAGTATGTCTTCTGGCACTTTCCAGAATTCTACATGAATTGTGGAACCAAGCCCCAGTTTAGGGGGAGGTCTCATTTCCACCAAGTTAATTATGTCTCTGTCTCTCTTGCAAAATGGCAGTTCTTATTTTTTTTTAATTCTAGAAGCAATACGTATTTATTATAAAACATTTGCAAAATTAAAAAAAATAACAGCTCAACATATGACAACCCAGAAATAATAAGTCGTAGCATCAGCTGTCTTACAAACATGTGCACGTTGTACACTGTATCCACGCTAGATTTGATGGAGTTAGACCCGTTTCATGTTTTCTGGAGTAGCAGAATCAAGTCGCTACAGATGCATTAGGCTTGGGCAGATAGTTCATGGGATCCAGTGTATTCTAGCGAGTCTAAATGGTGATCACTAATAGTCTTAAATTTGTTGCTGCTGGGGGCACCCGGCTGGCTGTGTCTGTGGGACATGTGACTCTTGATCTCGGGGTCATGAGTTCGAGCCCCACGCTGGGCATAGAGCTTACTTCTAAAAATAAAGCGGGAATAAAGTTGCCCATCATCTATATTAAGAACAAAATTTATTCAGAGCTGTCGCTCTGAAACTTAGGACATCTGCACAGAAAACACTTGCTCCTGACTCTGCAAAAGAAAGGCTCCAGCACCATGCTTCAGGCGAGCACACCCGTTATTTCTCTGTGTTGAGGGAAAGACTAAACGGGGAGCTTAGCGAGTACTTACATATCAGTCAGTGCGCATGCGAGGTTTCAGGATGGAACTTTGACAGTTCCATGGTGTGAACTCCAGGCCACGCAAGACCAATTAATTTGAGAGAGGCTGAGATGAGAAAGCGGGGAGCACAGCCACCGTAAGCAAGGACTCAAGGACTGGCATGCCAGTGATAATCCCCTGCACCCCCTCTGCCCACTGCTTCTCCCTCCCGTCCCAAGACCAACGTTGTCTTTGCATAACAAACATGCTTGATGTTCCCTTTACTGTCGTGCTGAATTGAAATGTCTGCATCCTATTGTGTGGTAAAGAAACAGCTTGCCTAAACAATGGTCTGGAGTTTGCCCTCAGCGTCTGGGACAGAAGCTCTAAGCCCCCGGGATGTCCTGCTTGGTGAGAGTGTCTTTATTTACCAGGAGACTTAGAGCTGCACCCGAGCTTAACAAAATGCTCTCCAGGGCAAGAGTCATACAGGCGTCAGGCATGTCTCAGTGACTGTCCCCAGTAAAAATCCTGGACCCCAAGCTCAGATGAGTTTCCCCCGTTGGCTGTACTGCACACACCTTGCCACAGTGCCACCGTAGGGGCGGTTCGAGCTGTCCACCCTTCCACAGAGGGGACAATGGGAAATTACATGTGTATATCTCCCCTGGACCCCGCCCCATGTGGCTCTTTCAGTGGCTGATGCTAATCTGTATACTTTTGCTGTAAAACACACACACACACACACACACACACACACACACACACACAGCCAAAAAACCTGTAACAGTGAGTATAACAGCTTTCAGTGGGTTCTGTGAGTCCTCCCAGTAAACTGGTGAACCTGAGAGTGGTCTGGGGGACCCCTGAACTCTACCGGTGGTATCAGAAGTGAGGGTAGTCTTGGAACTCTAATTCTGCACCCACATAATTGCTAAAAAAATAAAACCGATATGATGCCATAATAGTACTTGGTTGAGGTATACGAAGTTGCTAATATCTAACAGTGTGAAACAAATAAAATGTCAAATTCATGTGATTACTCTGAGTTGGGATATAAGGGAGATACAAATGGAAATTAAGTTAAAATTATATAGCACGTATTTCAATAGGCATATGTTCAGACACAGCTGTCCTGTGTCTGGAGGGCATAATTAAGTAGACAAATGCCTACACTTATTTTTAATGAATACATGTGGGTTTAAGAGAAGAAGGACATTCAGGGGCAATTGTAATAAGAGGCATGGGGTAATGAAAACGCAGAGGAAAAGGTAGAGATTAAAATAAAGTCTGATGGGGCACCTGGGTGGCTCAGCCGGCTAGGCGTCCGACCTCGGCTCAGGTCATGATCTCACGGTTCGTGGGTTCAAGCCCCTCGTCAGACTCTGTGCTGTCAGCTCAGAGCCTGGAGTCTGCTTCTGATTCTGTGTCTCCCTGTCTCTCTGCCCCTCCCCTGCTCATGCTATCTCTCTCTCTTCCTTAAATATAAATAAAAATATTTAAAAATAATAAAATAAAATAAAGTTTGATAATTGGGGTAGTAACTGCAGGATGGATTGAGTGCAATAAAAGAAAGAAGGAAAGACTCTTTTTAAAATATTAAAAAAAATTTTTTTTTTGAGAGACAGAGAGAGAGAGAGAGAGAGAGAGGGAGCGGGGTAGGGGAAGAGAGAGAGGGAGACACAGACTCGGAAGCAGGTTCCAGGCTCTGAGGGGTCAGCCCAGAGCCCGACGTGGGGCTCGAACCCACAAACTGCGAGATCGTGACCTGAACTGAAGTCAGAGGTTTAATCGACCCAGCCAACTAGGCGCCCCCAGAAGGAAAGACTCTTTAACTGAAGTGAGGTAATAAGCCGAGGCAGTTACGGATGGATGAATTGACTCCCCAAACTGATGCACTGTGCACTTCCCATAAGATGGGTTTCCTACCATGGTGCTACACAAAAGTGTGTGTGTGCCTGTTTTATATGTAGAAGACAAGCGATGGGAGACCCCTGAGAGGCAAGCTGTGCTGATGGGCTCCGCCGGGGCCCCTGGGCTTCGTCCATTCCCTTCCACTCGATCCGGCTGGTTCCCCGACTGTCAGACTCCTTCTCTTACACATTGTACTTGCCTCCCGTGCTTTTTTTAGCGGCCACCCTGCTGCACCAAAACCATTTTTAGCAAAATGCAGAGTTAGAAACAGGGCTAAATTAGTAATTTCGTTTCTTTCCAAATGGGTGGGTGGGAAAACCTTAAATACAAAATCTTTTCTAACTATACCAATTAAGAGATATTTTGGTCTCAAAGTCACTTTTAGTTTTTAACCTCTTTAACTTCCAGCAAATGTTTTACATGTTCATTTTAAATGGATGAGTAATGTGGTCTGGTAAGTACATTGATCAAGATCTTTAAATCCATTCTTTGTACATTTTACATAATATCTAACTAGGAGCAACGTGTTTCCAAAACAGGACGTTTACATGTATCCATCTGTAATTCTCAGTGAGCGAGATTATGTTTAAATGATCTATACTTAATAATAAATACCACGATAATTCTACCACAATTCTACCACAATAAAATTGATCTCATTTCCTTACAGCTTAGAAAGAACCCACGTAACATTTTTAACGATGTCTGAAACATATGTTGTGTATTTTCTCAATATTTCCGTTTCGATGTATAGTTTTTTAAAAAATGAAAATTACAAGTTATTCAATAACATCAGCAAGTGGACAAGATCTTTGTTTTAAAGGGAGAGTACTTCCGGGGCACCTGGGTTGGCTCAGTCAGTCAAGCTTCCAACTTCGGCTGGGGTCGTGATCTCTTGGTTCACAGGTTCGAGCCCCGCGTCAGGCTCTGTGCCTACAGCCTGCTTCGGATTCTGTGTCTCCCTCTCTCTGTCCCTCCCTCACTCGCGCTCTGTCTCTCTCTCTCCCTCAAGAATAAATAAACGTTAAAAATTAAAATAAAATAAAATAAAATAAAACAAAATAAAAAGAGAGTACTTCCTTTGCTGTACAGAACGAGAAATGCACACTCGTCTACACACCCCACAGTTCAGGGGGTGATCGGAGGTCATCGAGTGTACTGAGCATTTTTCACGCCCTTAGAGTCCTGACCAGGAGGCCAGTCCATGACCCTTCAGGTGATCTTGGCCCTGAGGTGTCTTGGTGGGCCTCGTGCTAGAACAGCTGGCCCTCCCTACCCCTGCCCGGTCGGCATGACATCTGTGCCCTTCTGCAGCCGAAGCCTCCTCAGAGAGAAATGGACTATTTTGATAAATACAAAGGGTCTCGGGTATCAGAAATTTCCTTCTCTCAGTTGTCAGCAATTTTGAAAATAACATTGCCTCCTCAACGTTTCATTCCTTACAAAGTTAACTAATGGGAAAGCATAGCTTCATTCCCCATGGGATGTGTCCGCTCACTGGTAATGAAAATTCCCTACACTTGACCTTGGAGCAGTTTTCTCGGACATGATAACTGACTTGGTGGAAAATTACTTCTTTCAGGTTTATTTCCACTTCTGTAATAATAATCAGTCATACTGTGGGGCATCTGGGGGGCTCAGTCGGTTAAGCGTCCGACTCTTGGTTTCAGCTCGGGTCATGATCTCACCGTTTGGGAGTTCGAGTCCTGCCTGAGATTCTCTGTCTCCCTCTCTCTGCCCCTCCTCTGCTCTCTCTGTCTCTCAAAATAAGTAAACTTTAAACAATTTTAAAAACGTAATCAGTCATACTGCTAATAAGATTAATTTGGGCTAATGTTATATAGTTTGCCATAGTTTGAATTAATGTGCCAGGAAACTAGGAAGCGATGAAATCATTCCCCTTCTGATCAAAAAATGCCTCCAGCTACAATTTCAATTACATTCTCCAAATCATCCCTTTACATGTTGACAATGTGATGTATTTTTGACAACTCTATTGGTGCATTTTTTGGAAAATATTTGCCTAACTGGGTTTTGCTCTACTTTGGCAAAGCAAATATTAACATAAAATCAATATTAAATATTTAACCGAACGTTCTCTGGCATTGTATCTTCATGTTTCACATTTTTAGATAAGGGTGGAGTTTTTGTGTATTTGTAGTATCACCGTAAATACCACGTACAATTGTGGACTAACGCAGTCTGCTTTCCTGGTGACTCAAACCAGGAGAAAATTCTCGACGGCAGCACGTTTTTCCAAACCCAGGAACAACTCTCAGTAAAGCACCCAATAGAGAGATGTGGGCAGAAACCTTGTACCTGCACATAAAATGAGACTTCCCGCCCCAGACGAGTTTTTCTGTTCCGTTGTCTTCACTGGAACGTTCAAGAGTAATCTGGGACACAGCCTGGTTTCCTGGGGTACAGAAATACATAGTGTAGACCTTGAAAATTCCAGACGTTTCAGGGTATCTAGAAACCCACTCCTTGCTCTCTAAGTGCTCGGCAAGTTGCCAAATTTTGCGTCCGAGATGGTTCTGCCTCAGGAGCATCACTGATACCGCGCAATCCCGAAGGCAACACTGGGGGTAATTAGCGCCCACTTGACAGAAAGGGAAACGGAGGCATCTAATGGCAATTACGTGCAGCTACACAGCTGGGATAAAGGTCACGTCTGTCTACCTCAGAGCCAAGACTTGACCCCTGGTCCCTGCTGGTGTCGATCACGTTTGCCTGCATGAGCACACAAACAGCTGAATGAAAATGGTAAATAAACGAAGGATTTATAACCTGATCTCACGGATGTTTTGCAGCCCAGTCTCCCCTTGAAGGAAGGACGCTGAGACCGCCCCTCCCCCGCGGCCAGCTGCTTTGCCCTGTGATGTGGGGCAGGTATGTCCACACTACAAGGTGGTTTCACATTTTGTGAATCCGCTATGTGCTCCCGGATGGACCCAAAGCCACTGGAGGCACAGTCACTGGTATTTTTTTTTTTTTTTAATTTTTTTTTTTTCAACATTTTTTATTTATTTTTGGGACAGAGAGAGACAGAGCATGAACGGGGGAGGGGCAGAGAGAGAGGGAGACACAGAATCGGAAACAGGCTCCAGGCTCCGAGCCATCGGCCCAGAGCCTGACGCGGGGCTCGAACTCACGGACCGCGAGATCGTGACCTGGCTGAAGTCGGACGCTTAACCGACTGCGCCACCCAGGCGCCCCCAGTCACTGCTATTTTAATGGCACGAGCCTTGACTGCCTCCTTGTATCCTTGTGTTTGTGAACCGGTGATGAGTCACATCAATATTGCAGAATCATGATTTTTTCTTTTTCTTTTTTGGCCGTAAGGTTTGGAAAATTAAGCAGGTCGAACTGCTAATTGCTCTTCTAATATTCAGAAATGGCGTCCTTTCCCACAACACCAGCTTCTGCTGAAAGCTCTCTGCTCTCAAGACAACAAAGTTAAAATATAAACGGAATGAGTCAGATGGGTGGATTGGGCCACTCAACCCCAAACGCCAATTAAATTCTCCCCGGTGATGGCACTGACCACGAGGTCTCACGTGAGACCCGGGGGGGGGGGGGGGGGGTTGACCGATCGCAGTGATTGAAGCTAGACGATTTTCAGAGAGAGAGAGAGCTCATAGCGGCTTCTCACTGAGGGTGCGTGCAAAGTCCATCCAATACGATGGCTGTGCATTACCGTTGCCAACCTTAGGAGAGGGGGTCCGGCCCATAACGCCGGGCACACGTCTTCCTTCATCCACGTGAAGCACGCGTTACTCTTCCGGTTTTGCAGGTGAGGAAGATGGGACAGGGGATGAAATCATCGGTGGGATCCCGGGTCACAAGCCCGGGCACAACTCGCTGCAAGGGCTGAATCGTAAACACACTGCAGTGTTGACGTGTGGAGGGTGCGTGGTGTCGTATCCATGCTGTGTGCTAAGGAATCCTATAAGGAGTGTGATGCATCCGTTCTGTAGCCCACACATCCCTACATCATCCAAAGCATCCCTGCCACCCAAAGCTACCCCTTTTCCGAGTAGCTCCAATTATATTGAAGCCACTGTGCACATAATTTAAAAAAAAAAACAGAAAAAGTACCAATAGAGGCTGAATGAGAATCTTCAAACGTTTGGAAACGTTTTCCAGCCTGGGCTGACCGCTTCCGCCTGCGAAGGTGGCCGGACAGTGGACGAGGAGACAAGGGGCGCCGAGGGAGGGATTCAGACCCAGGCTGAGGCCTCCCCTTCTCCCGCCCTGGCTGGGGCCAGGGTTTGCCGCTCGCTCTAACACAAGGAGGTCTTGCGGCGCGTGTCTGACTGCAGCCTGGGGATAGCGTCAGAGGTGATCTTGAGGGGGTGGCAGGTGCCTGCATCAGGGAAACTGTCAGCGCAGAGGGAGCATGCGTGTTGCCTCCAGACCGGGTGCTCTATACGGTGGAAGAGAGAGCCAGCTGGGGTCCTGGGTGGGCTGTGAGGACAGCTGGGCGGCAGGCGGATCTCAGCAGAGAGAGATCGCAGGGGCCTCGGGACAGGGGAGGAGTGGACATGAGCTTCATCGTGTGCAAAGGTCACCTGGGATTGAGAGCCCCGGTCCACGCCACCAAGCTGAGGACAACCCACATTCCTGACCCACAAAATCATGACATATTGTCAAATTATGCCTAGTGTAAGCCATTCTCCTCTGGGTGTTTTGTTAGGCAGCAAACAGGCCCCTTTGAAGGACCATTAAAAACACTCTTTAGGGACAAAATTTGCAGACACAGCGAGCCTGAGGCCAGATCAAGACGGGACCGGTGAAGTGACACTCTCCCCACACCCTTTCCTCCTCCTCATCCCCAAGGAGAGGCCGAGGCCTCTGAAATAGCACTGAGAGGAGGGGCCCGGCCTCCTTTCCAGGAATGAGGACCGGCTGGTCAGCAGCAGACATTCGATGTTTGGGTTCCACGTTCCTGCAGCTCAGTCATTGATCAGAGGATCCCGTGGCACCCCAGAAAGAGCAAGTCTGTGGGCCTGCCCAAGTTTTCATCAAAGGCAGGAGAAGAATTCGTTCTGGAAGATAAATGTTAAGACTTGCACCCCCATCAGTTATGCTCTTTCAACACAGCAAAGGGCTGGACCAGCCCTTCCCACTCCTCGGGACCTGTCTTCTCATGCTCAAATCTGTGTCCTCTAAGTGCTGGGACTTCCCAGAGTCCCTGAGTTCAGCCCAAAGAACCGGGAAGCTCCCGGCAAGCTGCCACGCTGGGCCAAGGACTCTGCAGTGGCTGGTCGTGTGAAGACAGAGACGTGGGCACATGGAGACCCCGAGAGAAAGGCTGCACAAAGTTATATCTTCCGGCCACTTGTGGGGCTCCACAGAGACCTGTCTCTGAACTTTTATTACATGACGGAATAAACAGACCCTCATTTGTTTCCGTCTCTGTGTTCTCTGGAACTTGCAGCCACATGCATTTCTAAGTGACACCGTTATTTGTTCGGTCATTTATTCCCTTATCAGGCCTCGTCTTGGCGGTCATGCCCATGCTGGGGGTGGGGGGCGGGTGCAGTAAGCAAGACAACGTGCCTGCTCAACACAAGGTTAGGTACATTGTGGAGAACAGAAACAAGCAAGCGGGTGAAGCAGCACCTTCATTTAGGAAAATAACATTTCCGTGAAGAAAGACAAGTGGGTGAATGGAGAAAGGGAAGACCCAACTGGCCCGTCTTGTCTGCCATGATCAGGAGGTGACTTCTTGAGTGGACTCATCCGACCCGCCCCCTGAAGGATCCAAGTGTGGGCTCTACGAGCGTCCAAGCATCCCAGGTCTAGCACCTGGGGCAGGACGCTGGGCAGGAAGCAAGTGGGGGAGGGGAGGGGAGCATGTGGAACAGGGCACAGAGCAGGAGGAGCCCGGGTCTGAGGAGGTGGGGCCGTATTACCCCAGAGGGTTGGAGTTCCTTCGAAGCATGATGGAAGGGCCTTCTTTTTCTCCACCGTTTGACCACAGTCTCTGGGAAATCGGCTACGCTCATTTCCAGAGTCCAGCACAACGCCCCGGCCACGTGGCAAGCTCCATACCTACCTTCTGAACTAAAAACAGAATGTCTGCTCCCAGGGAGAGAGAGAGGGAGCCTATTCAACAGTCATCGATGCATTGAGGCTCCGTAGAAATAGAATTGTTTCATCAGGCATGTTTGAAAAGCCCAGAGAAGATGCTCGGTTTGCCGGGCAAGAAATTACATGGGTGGACATTCCCACGGCAGCCCAGAGCAGACCACTGGGCAGCTTTCCTGGAGGTCCCAAAAGAAAAGACTCACAGACCAAATTACAGTGCTCAACGCACATGGGAATCATACAGGGAGGTGCAGGGGAGTGAGACAGGGCAGGGAAACACGGGAGGGTGGAGAGCCAGTTGGGTGGGGAGGGGGGGCCCACACTTGCTGCACTTGGGTTCGCAAGAACCATATGTTTCTGTCTCCCTCCCTGTCTGTCCCCAGCATCAGCCTCCTCGGACACAAGGTGTGGTAACAGGGAGTCGAGGTTGGAGCCAGAGACCCAACAGATGGGAGGTTCCTAGAGCCAAAGCTCACACTGGCCCCACTGGAGAGGTGCGGGGACAAGAACGCCTGGACATAGCCGCACCCCCACGTAGGTAAGCGAGCTGCTCTGCAATCTGTGTTCCCTGCAAAGGACCCCTGGGGGCAGGATGGGTGTCACCAACGAGTGGCCGGTGTACGTCCTCGATCACACGTAGTGCTGCGTGCACCTTGCATGTTTAGCGGTGATGAGTTCATCCAGCCCTCCCTTTCTATCGACATCTACTCTGGTGTATGCTGTGCCTTCGCCGTGTCCGGTGTCCCGTGTGAAGTCCGTCCCTACCACTGGGCACCTGTCGTCTGTCACAGACGCGGGTACTTACAAACAATACAGCAAATGGTCTTCACGGAGTTGGTTCGGAAACTCAGCATGTTCAGGCATCGGGCTAAACCCTGTGTCAATAAGTCTGACACGTAAATACATTTTATAAAAAGGCGCACAATTCATCTGCAAATATTTTCAAGAAATAGTGTAGTAACTTGCTTGGAAACACAGTCCCAGATCCATTACCAATCTAACTGATGGTGATGAGTGAGATAGTTGTCATCATTGGAGGCTGGGCCTGAAGGAGGATGCCTGGGGCCCCAGTAATGAAATCCTGAGAAATAGGTAGGCACCATCCGAACCATTGCCGGGTTGAGAGTCACCCAATGGACCACGGCTGCTTTGTCATACTTTGCCCGCAGAAGGAAAAACCAAGATGGCAACATAATGGTTTCCACATTTAACAAACTTCCCCGAAGAAAAACCTCTCTTCTCTCCTTCCAACCTTATTTTTTACTTTTTTCTTTTTTAAATTTTATTTTGGAGAGAGAGATTGAGAGCACGAGCAGGGGAGAGGGTCAGAGGGAGAGAGAGAATCTCAAACAGGCTCCACTCTCAGTGAGAGTGTAACACGGGGCTCCTTCCCAAGACCCTGGGATCATGACCTGAGCCGAGATCAAGAGTCAGACACTCAACCGACCGAGCCACCCAAGCGCCCATTTATTTTCATGTTTTAAAATCTGCTTGCACATCTGTTAACATATCCTTTGGTGAATGTCAGAGTAACTCCACCTTGGAGAAAGGCCGAACAGATGTGCTTCCGACAGGGCGGAGAAACCACTAGAAAATGTCTCCAAGGGAAAACTCGGAGTCATTGCCGTTTTCCCCAGAGCAAAGGAGTCAAAGCAGGGAGGTCACAAAGCAGAGGGAATTCATTCCAAAAATTAAGTGGCCATTGGCCCAAGAGAACACATACAGGAAAACCATCTAAGTCAGAGGAAAATCGGGGGAGAGGGCCAAAAGTCAACCAAGCGAAGCCCCTCTACCTTGTGGACTGCCCTCGGGGGCCCCAAACCTGGTTTCCTGTGGCTTCTCAGGGGTCTGCTCCGGGCAGGTCTGAGCCCATGCTATACAGAGACAGGAGGACCGGGGTGGGAAACAAGCTGGGGGCCCCTCTGTCCCCAAAGATCTCCAGAGTCGGGGAGGAGGAGCCATCAGAAGGCAGAGGAACCCCAGACCCGGAGACAGCCCTGCAGGGCCTCCCACACCCTGACAGGCTGAAAGAAACCGGAAAGCCAACACAGCCCAGGCCGTCCGCACCGCCGTCCTGATGCAGAAAGCCCACAGGGAGCCCAGTAAGACTTCAGAGAAGCCCCAGCCCCATGAGACACAGGACCAGGTCCCAGGAGCTTGGGGCAGGTGTCAAAGAGCACCCATCTGCATTGTGTCCGGACAGAAACGTGATCCACACAACTGCCCACGTTAAGCACAAGCAATACGGAAAAGAAATAATAATCATTTGGTCTTTACACAGATACAGTACAACATAAATAAATGGATTGTTAGGTAATTTTTAAAAAGAAAAAAAAAAGAACAAAGGAAAGGAAGAAGGTAGAAATCTAACGTGAAATTGCACGTGTAAAGATCTATTCTAGGAGAAAAGGCCCGGCTCACATCAGAATTTTGTTTTCAAACATCCTCGGTGCAAACTTCACAAACGGAACAGCAAGAGACAGAGGAGATGAGCGGCACAGCCGGGTCACCTGCGCAGAGAGAAAGTTCAGGTGCTTGTCCACGCGTGCCAAAGGGACGCAGTGGAGGGGGCCTGACGCGGGGGCACGGCAGGCACGTGCCAGACTCAGACCGAGGGCGTCCACACGCAGTGGCCACGTCAGAGGGAAGAGGCCGTGCGTGTGGTGATGCGAGACACCGGCTCTTTCCTGCACCCGAGCCAGAGCGTCCACAAACCCGGTCACAAATCGTGACCTTCGTGGACGGGTGCAAAATGATCTACTAAGACACCGGGCACCGTTAAGTTTTCAAATCTGTTATGAAACAGCCGTTCTCCAGACATCTCCACGGGGCAAATCAGGTGACTGACAAGGTCAGGGGCAAGACAGCAGCCTGGCCTCGTCCCCCCGCCCTGAAAACCCCAAATGGCGTATCGCGTGTTACAGGTGCAGGGAAGAAACGGGGACCCAGGACGCCATGTGCAGGACAGCCGTGACTTGGGTGCAAGTCGTGAGGTGAAACAGCTCAAACGGGTAACCGTCCAGGAGTGTGTTATCACTGCCTGTGGTTTGCAAAAGACGCTCCAGTCCGGATAGTCCAGGGAGGAAGAAAGTGCCGGAAAAGGAGGGATAGAAAGAGGAAGACACTGGAACAGAAAACCAAGACTGGTTCGGACGGCAGCTTGGTTCCAGGAGGCCCTTGTTATGAACCTCAAGCAAGCGAAAGCAATTCTAAAGCCAACAGGGATCAGGGCGGGAGGAAGCCGATGGAAGCTGTTGTTTCCTCCTCTGTCACAGCACCGAGTGGGGAAACCAAGAGGAGGAACCTCTGAGTGTCGCTGGTTGCTGTGAAGGGAACCACCAGAAGGACTAAAAATAAGAATCAAACCCAGAAAAGTCTGGAGGTGGAGGGAAGAGAGAGGAAGCAGGAGAGTGGTAATTTTCTCTTAGTCATAATGGAGTCCACAGATGCAAGGCAAGCATGCTAAATTCAGACGCGGAGGGCTAAGTGTGACACACAGAATTATAAAAAGAACCACTACAGAAACCAAAAACAGAATCTATGACATTACTAACAGACAGACCCACACGTACACATGTTCCCACATCGAACAACTCGAAATAGCAAAGGTAGGGCACGGAGCAAAAGATAGAAAACCAGAAAGCTTAAGACCAAATACATGTTACATCGATGGGGTAAAACAGGAAAATCGCACCTAGAAAAAGAAAAGAAGTTATAAAGTCAGACAGGAAAGACTAACACTACCGGCCCCCGATTCAGACCAAGGCGAGTTAGCAAAGAATGTACAAGACTAGGGGTGACGCAGGGGCCTGACCTGGCAGGAAGGTGATCCGTGGAACCATCGGGGAATTCTACAGGCAACCTCACGCAACACATTTAAGTTCTTGGAGGAAAGAAGTGACCTTCTAGCAAAATGTAGAACGCCCAGATCGACTCAAGAGAAAGACCGATTTTCACAGAGGAGAGAGGAGAGAGAGCAAGGGAGTCCTTGTCGGTCTCTGGCTGGCCAGCGGCCTGAGGCACTAACCGTGTTACCTGATGTGACGGCGTCTATCGTGCGGTCTTAAGCTTCCTTTTTCTGTCTTTTGCTCTGTGCCCTACCTTTGCTATTTTCGCGGTGTTTTGTGTAGGAACACGTGTACCTGTGGGTCTGTCTGTTGGTCGTGTGGAGGTCGTAGAGTCTGTCCTTGGATTTTGTAGTGGTTCTTCTTAGAATTCCTTATACCTCTTCACTCCAGTAGCATCACGTTGTGGCTGAGCAGGTGGGTTTCTTCTGGCTGTGGACCAGCCACACCTCTGGTTCCTAAACCTGAGATCCTGTAAACCAAAGCATACAGAGCCAGAAAAAAGAAAAAAAAAATTTGCTTAAAAATGGTCAGGCGAGTTTTGTTTGTCGTCTACAGCAGAACCTAAATGATACAGTGAACAAATAACCTAAACAATGTAATTTCAGACTGTGGCCAGAGCTAAGGAGACGATAAAATGTGATATTGGGGGCCAAGCCTGGTTAGAAAACTAATTTCGAGGAGGTCTGGGTGGTGAAAAGAAGGTGACGGGGCAAGGGACGGGGACACGGTTGCAGGTCAGAAGAAATACAGAGTACGATGCATATTCAAGCAAGGGAAGCGTCAGCCTGGCGGAGCTGGGGCGGGGGGGGGAGGGGGGAGCAGGGAACAGAACCAGATGGGTCACTCACCGCGGAGAACTTATGGGGTCCTAATTACAAAGCGGAGCCAAAGTCAAGGGCTGTTCAGTAGAGGGGAGCCCCCCCAGAATCGCAGGCCTCGGGGGCAAGGGCAGAGAGCAGTAAGTGGCTGGACGAGAGACCCCCAGGGGTCACTGACCAGGACCCTGTGCTTGGCCAGGCTGTAGGCGGGTCGGATGCCCCACCCTTGGTGCCCGCTCTTGAGTCATACCCCTTCCCCGGACCCCCAGGCCGCTCCTTGGCTATAATTCCCGCTCCTTCCTGCTGCACTTGGGGTTGAGTCGGGTCTCTCCCTGCCGCTCGCATCACAGGGCTCCCGGCGCCCACCTCGATGGTCCCGGATGAAAAGTCTCCCTTCCCGTCTCCACAAATGGCAGAATCCTTTTTCCTTTAACCGCAGCTCTTCAGAGAAGTTTCTGGGGGAGTCGGTTCCCTGCTTTCCCTCTCCTTCCCCCCCCGCCTCCCGTCAGCCCTTCCCACCAGGCGAACACACTCAGGAAGCGGAGGACAGGGACCCTGTTGACGGGGTTTGTACCGTGGGCTCCGGGACACAGAGCAGGATGGAGACAGGGCGAGTGGATGTGCTGAGGGCGACGGGCAGAATGTCCTGCGCGGTCTGCTCCTCTGCTCTCAGTCTCCGCTCTTGTCTCAGGACAAAGCACAGGGCCCCCAGAGTCCCCTCGCTTACCTTACCGCTGCCGGGAGGTTGGCCAGGACACCTTCCTCACTACCGCAGTTAGCGGCCCTGACGACTCTCCAGGTTCCTAAGGGGATGGGGACAGGCACGTACTTACTGTGACAAGATGCCCGTGGGCCCCCATCTGACCCTGGACTTGAGTCCAGAGCCACAGCACGGCCTCTCCTTCCAGCACTCGGCCCCTTTCCCAAAGCAGAGGCTTTAAAAACCAGGTGATATAACGTCTAAAAACAGGCAAACCCCTCCATGGTGTTTGAAGCGGCTCCTCTCGGCGGGTTAGTGGCAGAAATGGGGGAGCGGTAAGGACTACTGGGGTGGCCATGTGCCATTTGAAATTCTACACATTCCATATAAACTAACAAATATTCCATTAGATATTGAAATGTCTCTGATTAAGGTGCATTAATAATACGATTAACAATATAAAAACTCAGAAATTATAATGAACACTTTAAAAAAATCACTTAATCTAGGGGCGCCTGGGGGGCTCAGTCAGTTAAGCATCCGTCTTCAGCTCAGGTCACGATCTCACGCTTCGTGGGTTCGAGCCCCACGTCGGGCTCTGTGCTGACAGCTGAGATCCTGGAGCCTGCTTCACATTCTGTGTGTCCCTCTCTCTGCCTCTCCCCCGCTCATGCTCTGTCTCTCTCTCTCTCTCTCTCTCTCTCTCTCAAAAATAAAATAAACATTAAAAAAAAATTTTAATCACTTAATCTACCACTGGTCAATAATGTTCATGGCACATGACACACTCATACTTCAACGGAGGCAAAGGTCCAACGACTGAATTCAGTTAGACTGCTTTGCATATCATTTGATTTCAAAATTTAAACTAAGGCCATGTCTGCGTTCTTGCCTGGGCAAAAGCAATCTCTTTTCCCAGGCCTCTACGTAACCAGAAATCTCTGTAAACATGGCACCCATAAAGCCATGATGTGTTTCACAAGAGCAGAGCTTTGAATCTTAAAAAGGATATTTCTTTTTTTTTTTTAATTTTTTTTTTTTACGTTTATTTATTTTTGAGACAGAGAGAGACAGAGTATGAACAGGGGAGGGGCAGAGAGAGAGGGAGACACAGAATCCGAAACAGGCTCCAGGCTCCGAGCGGTCAGCACACAGCCCGACGCGGGGCTCGAACTCATGGACCGTGAGATCATGACCTGAGCCAAAGTCGGATGCCCAACCGACCGAGCCACCCAGGTGCCCCTAGAAAGGATATTTCTAATACTGATTCAAGACTAAATATTTGTGTCATCTAACATAAATGTATGAATTATAGGCCTTACAATCTATTCCCTTCTCTTACAACTGGTAAGTGTATTTTTGAGCATTTAATAGAATACTCTGTGATATATATATAGAGAGAGAGAGAGAGAGGGAGAGAGAGAGAGAGAGAGAGAGAGAGAGAGATACACAGAGAGAGCCAGAGAGAGAGAGAGAGAGAGAAACACAGAGAGAGACAGAGACAGAGAGTCTGCCTTTCTTGTATCTTAGTGTCAAAACTATGAGCAAAGCACTCATACCTCCCTGTATCTGTTCTCTTTGTTCAATAGTAACTTTAATATCTCTGTGTTTACATTCTGTGGGCAAATACCCATGACATCAAGATTTTGTTCAGGACATTTTTCTCTCTCCCTAAGATTATAAAAGGGAGATGTTTTCCTGTGCCTATCCCACAGACGTTTTGGAAAGATTAAAATGTCAAAGGCGGAGGGAACAAAAGTCACTTCGAGCAAACAGCCTTCTATCATACCTTCCATGTCTCAGGACTTACACGTGTTTATTTAGAGCAAATGAAAATGAGACAGGTTGGTGATGTTGCCACGGTCCAACCATACAGAAAATTTAAAACCATTTACTGACCAAACCGTGAACATGTAATTTTTTACAACCCTTTTGGAAATGCAAAGCGATTTCATTACAACCTATTATAATATCTGTTCGGAAACCTATGTCTGTGCTTGCGTACCTAACTATTTACGCAGGTGTATCTGGCATATTTGAATAAGATGCTCCTTCAGATAATCAACTGATCGTAAGAGTAACAAACCAAAAGTAGAATAACAAAGTACAAGGTGAAGATACAATTTACAGACGAAGTATCCGCAACGTGAATTCCTGGGACATTTGCGGCCTGCTTGTTTCTTTCCCGTCAGCCGACCTGGAGCTGACCCGGCACATAAATGTGGTGTCCCTGCTTATGACCAGGGGCCACTGACAGCACTCAGGGGGGCTGCAAAACTCAGCTCTTCTGAAGTAACTGAGCGAGTCACAAGATGCAGTCCTGGGAGCAAAGATTATCACGGTAATACTTAGCAGCCTTTCAAAAATGTAGATTCTTTTCCATGTCAGTGCCCCATCACCCATTCACTAAGGCTTTTGGCAGATGGCACGCAATGGATTTAATTATGAAACACAGAATTGAACTATGAAATGTCATCCATTATAATGCAGAACTTTAATCTGCCAAGGGAATCTTTTGAGAGAACCAACCTGATGGAGGGTTTCCATCGCGTAGAAATACTTCAGTGCTTCTCACCGCCTGTAGGAATCAATTTACAACCTGAAATATTTCTTTGGGCATTCCCCTGCAAACTCCGCTACCTTCCAGCCACACCAGTCTTTCTGGTCCTTGCATGGATCATTCCAACAACTCCCGGGGCTTCTTTAGTGATCTAGCCTAAGCCCGCGGCATATCGTATCTCTTTTAGCCTTCTCGACTGCCACATAAAGTATTATTAGTCCCATTTTACGGATGAGGAAGATGAGCCAGCAAGAGATAAAATCACCCAGGACTCCCCCACACTGCAAAATGAGGCGGACGGGATTCGAACACAGTTCCAATCCGGGGGAAAGTCTTTGCATTTACACTCCCTTCCTCCATAGTACAAAGCAAATGTAATAGCAAACCCAATGAATAAAACAGAAAACACACGAAAGCTCCAAGATCTTTTTTTAAAAAGCATTTAAAATTACATAGTTCATTAACAACAAATGAACCAAGTTCATTAACCAAGAAATCTTGGTATCGGGAAAATAAAGGCACTCTCATTCAAAATGGAGTTGGTAAGCCCTGCAGGGGGCGCTCTCACGCATGTACCTCGGGCTGCACCTGTACAAAAGAGGGAAGAAGGAAGGGAGGAATTCTTTCCACAAGAGAGGACATTTTTCACATAGGAAATTTATGTCTTGCTTTTGAGAATGATGCTCCCTCCCTGCCCCAGTGCCCACCACCGCTCAGAGCCAATGAGAAACCACCACAACTCGCACCCCTGCTCTTCACCAAAGAACTTTTGTTCAAATCAGCCCTCCCCAGTTTCCTCCTAAATCCTAGTAAAAGCTGACCTTCCCTTTGTCTCTGCAGACTTGCCCGGGGTTCACCGCAGCTTGGGTGTCCCGGGTAGGACTTCCTCTGCTATTCCCAAAGAAACTAATTTTTTTTTTTTACTTAAATAAAATTATTTTTACTTTGTTTAAAGTTAAGTTTAAAGTTATGAAAAATTCAAAAACTTAAAAGGGCATGAGGGTGTGTCTCCACTGTCCCCTAGCATCACACTCTCCATTAAGAATAACTAAAAGCATGTATTTATTTTTTCAGAGAGAGAGCATGAGTGGAGGAGGGGAAGACAGAGAGAGGGAGAGAGAGAATCCCAAGCAGGCTCCACACTGTCAGCACAGAGCCCTACATGCGGCTCGAACTCACAAACCACAAGATCGTGACCTGAGCTGAAATCAAGAGTCAGACGCTTAACCGACTGAGCCACCCAGGTGCCCGTGCACTTTTATTTCTTTATATATTTCATGATGGGTTACGTTATCTGCTGAGCAGGGACCCCTCATTTTTTTTCCCTGTCATTTATTTAGCTGATCCCTGTATTTTCTCCTTCATGTGAACTTTAAAATGAGCTTGTCAGTTTCCATAAAAATAGTCTTGGGATTTTTATTAGAATTACATTAAACTCATCACTTTGGGGAGAATTGCCAGGTTAAGGGCACCCTTCAGAAATGTCACCATTGTCTTCACGTGTTTCTGTCTTTCTGACAAACTCAGGTGAGGTTTCACTGTTCTGTCATGCGGGACAGATTTATTGTTGTCATTTGGCAAACTCAGTCAAGTGGGTTGATCAGAAAACCGTTCTCTCCTCTGGAAGCCACGACCCTCACTCTTCAAGTGTGATTTTTCTGGGGAGTTCCTGCATCTCTAGATATTTCACTGCTTGGGCCGGTTTTGATTATGTTGTTTTCTGAAAACTACAGCTACTTCTCCCAGATCTTTGGATTCTTTTGCTTAAGTCCTTCGCATGGTCTCCTCATTCTCTCAGAGACCCTGTGGCTCTCTCCTGGCTCAACTCTTGCAGCCACGACCTGCCCACCGATTCTCCTGACGTGGCGTGGCTTCTGAGTCCCAAGTAACAGGACCTGAAAACAGTTAGTTGACGTTATAGAGGGAGTTGGCAGTGGAAACGTCTCAGCTGACCCAATGTCCATGCTATTTTGACAGCTCTGTGTACGGTCCATTCTGCCCCTCTGGGAGCAGGGGAGCCCCACCTAGGGACAGGGGAGCCCCTCTGGGAGCAGGGGAGCCCCCCCAGGAGCAGGGGAGCCTCACCAGGAGTAGGGGAGCCCCACCTTGGGACAGGGGAGCCCCTCTGGGAGCAGGGGAGCCCCACCAGGAGCAGGGGAGCCCCACCTTGGGACAGGGGAGCCCCTCTGGGAGCAGGGGAGCCCCACCAGGAGCAGGGGAGCCCCACCTCGGGACAGGGGAGCCCCTCTGGGAGCAGGGGAGCCCCACCAGGAGTAGGGGAGCCCCACCTTGGAACAGGGGAGCCCCTCTGGGAGAAGGGGAGCCCCACCAGGAGCAGGGGAGCCCCACCTCGGGACAGGGGAGCCCCTCTGGGAGCAGGGGAGCCCCACCAGGAGGAGGGGAGCCCCACCAAGAGTAGGGGAGCCCCACCTTGGAACAGGGTAGCCCCTCTGGGAGCAGGGGAGCCCCACCAGGAGCAGGGGAGCCCCACCTCGGGACAGGGGAGCCCCTCTGGGAGCAGGGGAGCCCCACCAGGAGCAGGGGAGCCCCACCTCGGGACAGGGGAGCCCCTCTGGGAGCAGGGGAGCCCCACCAGGAGGAGGGGAGCCCCACCAGGAGGAGGGGATCCCCACCTCGGAACAGGGGAGCCCCTCTAGGAGCATAGGGGCCCCCCAGGAGCAGCAGAGCCCCCCCAGGAGCAGGGGAGCCCCACCAGGAGTAGGGGAGCCCTACCTTGGAACAGGGGAGCCCCTCTGGGAGCAGGGGAGCCTCACCAAGAGCAGGGGAGCCCCACCTTGGAACAGGGGAGCCCCACCAGGAGCAGGGGGAGCCCCACCTCAGGACAGGGAGCCCCTCTGGGAGCAGGGGAGCCCCACCAGGAGCAGGGGAGCCCCACCAGGAGTAGGGGAGCCCCACCTCAGAACAGGGGAGCCCCTCTAGGAGCATAGGGCCCCCCCAGGAGCAGCAGAGCCCCCCCAGGAGCAGGGGAGCCCCCCCCAGGAGCAGTGGAGCCCCAGCTAAGAACAGGGGAGCCACTCTGGGAGCAGGGGAGCCCCCCCAGGAGCAGGAGAGCCCCACCAGGAGTAGGGGAGCCCCACCTTGGAACAGGGGAGCCCCTCTGGGAGCAGGGGAGCCTCACCAGGAGCAGGGGAGACCCACCTTGGAACAGGGGAGCCCCACCTTGGAATAGGGGAGCCCCTCTGGGATCAGGGGAGCCCTCCCAGGAGCAGGGGAGCCCCCCAGGAGCAGGGGAGCCCCACCTCGGACAGGGGAGCAGAGGGCCCCCCCCAGGAGCAGCAGAGCCCCCCCCCCCCCCAGGAGCAGGGGAGCCTTATCTCGGAACAGGGGAGCCCCTCCGGGAGCAGGGGAGCCCCACCAGGAGCAGGAGAGCCCTGCCTCGGGACAGGGGAGCCCCCCCAGGAGCAGGGGAGCCCCTCACACCCCAGGAGCAGGGCAGCACCGTCCCCGCACAGTCCAGGGGCACACCTCTGTCCTTCTCGGAACTAGTTTGCAGGCTCTGAGCAGCACACCCCCACCCTCTGTGTGTCCCTTTCCATCTCACTGTCTCCCTGACAGCTCAGGGGGCAAAGCAAACCATCTGTCACTGCCAGGCTGTCCCCTGCCTCACACACAGCAGTGACCAGTGAAAAACGGTTGGCGTGAGCAGAGGGCACTGGCGCCCGGGGGTGAGGGTCTCCAGGCATAAACCCACGAGCTCGTGACACGAATGAGGACAGCGGCCTCTCTCCATCGCTAACACGCCGGCGCTGGTTATTCTGTGTGCCCATCACCCTTTGATTCATTTCAACCACACAGCGTGAAGTTTGTCTCCCTTTTATGGCTGAAGAAACAAGCTCAGAGAGGCGGAAGGATTTTGCTAAGGCTGCACAGCCAAGGAGAAGCAGAGGCAGAGTCAGGTCCACCCACTTGGCAAAACTAATTTCTGACTTTTGGTCTCAAAACCAAGAGCCCAGAGATTAAAAGGAAAGAATTCCAGTCTCTGCGTGCATAACTACCATTGACAAAGCTTCTCGTTCCTCTAGATCAGGAAGGTAGAGAAAGTGAAAATTATGCCGTGACTATCACTGGGCAGATGGCATTTTTAAAATGTTTTTATTGTTTATTCTTTTGAGAGAAAGAGAGAGAGAGAGCACACAAGTGAGGGAGGGGCAGAGAGAGAGCGGGGCTCAAACTCACGGACATGAGATCATGACCTGAGCCAAAGTCAGACACTTAACCTACTGAGCCACCCACGTGCCCCAACAGGAAGTATTTCTAATAGTGATATGTCGAATGTTTTCTTTTTTAAAAAATTTTTTTTTAACATTTATTTAGTATTGAGAGACAGCATGAACAGGGGAGGGGCCGAGAGACAGGGAGGCACAGAATCTGAAGCAGGCTCCAGGCTCCGAGCTGTCAGCACAGAGCCCGGCACGGGGCTCGAACTCACGAACTGCGAGATCACGACCTGAGGGGAAATCACCAAATGAACTACTAGACGCCCCAGCATTTTTGATGTTCCAAGGGTACTGGGGAAATCGCTTCTTTACGTCAATTCCTGGTGATACTGAGCATTCGGGAAATGATCAGCCCTTCATTCTGCCAGAAAGCAATAGTCAGTAGTCTTCTACAAAAAAAAAAAAAAAAAAAAAAAATCTGCAGTTGCTCTAAGATTCCACAAGCAGAATTTATTTGTTTTCCAGGTTTAACATAGGAAGAGGTTGCAAATCATATTTCATGAACAAGAAAGCTGTGGAAGCAAAGCAGCTACCGCCGAGGTTGACAATGGCTTGGTCTCCACCGAATCAGAGGGCACGTCCAGGAAAGACTAGTGAGGAGTTGCTCATGGCCGCTGTGCTGTATCCGCCCAAGGATGAAGATTCCAGACTTGAGTGGGTTAGGGGCGGGGGAGTGACGAATGCGGGCTGTGGCACCTGGCCCCCTGGGTTGGAGCCTGGGCACCTCCTGGGAATGCAGCTTGCCTGCACCTCTGAAAAGGGGGGTAGGAGGACACCTTCCTCGCGGGATGGCCCTGAGAACTCAGTGTGATGATGCAGGTGGCCGGCGTGGCCCAGGGCCCAGCACACGGCAAGGACTCGATTTCTGGGAGCAACGGTCTGTTTTTGCTGATCACGGATCGGGCAGGAAGGGGGGAAACCGGGACTGAACGTCACAAAGACCTGGGAAGAGCTTTGCGTCCCGGACAGGCATCGGCTTTCCAAGCTGATGCGGGCAGCTGGCGGGAGGATGCCCGGTGCCAATGCTCTTAACTAGAAGGGGGTGTCATCACCCCACATCACCTTCAGCAAGGAAGATTCCCGCATGGCCACAACCGTAAAGACCAAGTCTCCTGTCTCTTCCAAGTCTACTGGCTCCAGGCTGACGTCATCTTCAGGAAGGACCGTGGCCGCCCACAGCCACCTGCTCCACCATTTCAGACTTGAAACTCGAGAGAATGGAGCCTCCGGGCTCCCCGGTGCAGCTGGACAGGTCCCGGGAAGGTCACAGCTGGCCTCGCGCACCCCACACCCACCTCTGGGGTGAATCCCATTGACCGGGAGAGGGAAAAACGGAATCGAGAGAACAAAGTCAGTAGATGCCCTTCAAACACCGCTCGTAAAAAAATACAGCTCCATGTGGCACATCCGCATGGGACTGAGTCCACAGACACCCGCGGAAAAAATTTCCATAATCACAGCCATAAATTTTAAAAACTCTCTGCAGGGTCCGAGAAGACTTGCATGCCGGTTTCCGCCGAAAGTCCTTTCCCGGTGAGCCGCGACACAATATTTGAGAAAGGGACCGGAAACAATCATAAGGAACGTGTCGAGTGACATTGAGTCAGGACGGATTTATAAACATAGCCCGGCAGAAGTGTGGTCACTGCTTGTACGTTATAAGCTGTTTGATAGCTCACCTCACGCTTGGGTTTTGTTCTGTTTTGCCTTGTTGTTTTTGTAAAATGTTATGTCCAGCTGGGGTTCCATCACTCCGGGATTAGCTTAGGTGAAGTGCTCACCGCATACGAAATTGCCCTGGACTCCTACAGAGGGACGCTGATGAGCCCTTCTCCAGGGCTCCATCAAAGAGGACGAGCGCGAGAGCCACGCTGGGCAAAAGAGGCTTTTCTGCAAGTCCCTGTCGGGTCTGGCAGCGACTGGCGAGCTCCCCAGGCAGGAAGCAGCACTCAGGAGATGCTAATTAACAGTGACAACCGTGATGGTGGCCTGTTTTTGTTTTTTTGGCTTTTCTTTTTTTTTTTTTTTTTTTTTTTTTGGTTTTTTTTCTCCCCCAGAATCTATTTGGAGACACAAAAGGGAATCCAGAACTCAGAAAAGTATCTGTAATGCCTCCGAAGGGGTTATTTCGCGAAGATGTTGCCTCTTAGCTTGTAGTTATTAAGACATGTCCTGGATGATCTTGCACATCTCGCTCCCACTCAGGCAACAGGACGGCTTTCACGTTGGAGCCATTCACGTAGAGTCAGGCGGACGACTCCGTGGTACCCACAGCCACGGCTGCCCGTGGGCTCGATTTGGAAGGCTTTTATGATGCTGCAGCCCTTTAAGGAAGTTCCTGTTCACGATGAGACATGTCTGTGAGTTTTAGAATACACTGTACTCTGAACCATATTGTAAAAGTAGCTTAGGGGCACTGGGTGCCTCAGTCGGTTAAACCCGGCTCAGGTCACGATCTCACGGTTCATGGGTTCGAGCCCCGCGTCGGGCTCTGAGCCGACAGCTTGGCTCCTGGAGCCTGCTTCGGATTCTATGTCTCCTTCTCTCTCTCTGTCTGCCCCTCCCCTGCTCATGCTCCGTGTGTGTGTCTCTCTCTGTCAAAACTAAATCAATTTTTAAAAATTAAAAAAAAAAATTAAAGTGGCTTAAAACCTGATGATACTGTCTAATGTTAGATGGGAGTTGTTGGGGAATTTCTGCCTGGGCTGTGTTCCGAAGGAGGGCTTGAGGTCACTGCGCGATGAAGACGTAAGTCACAGAGACAAGCTGGTAGTTTATTTGATACTGACATTGTTCTCTGGTGTTTGAAAGCTGACACCTGGTCTGAGCATCGTAGGGGTGCTGCGAGGGGAGTCTGTGCTTCTAGAGAGAAGCAGTCAGGGCCTTGGAACGTTCGTTCTGATTTCTCTGATCTGCCTTCGTGGACTGGTTCATTTACTAACAAAGATTCAAAAATGCTAACGCTGTATTTATGGACAGCACAGAGAGATCTTGTCTTCATCTGCCTCAGGGAGAAACGCAAAAGGACATTTTTCAGAAGTCCTACATTTAAGGAATCTCTTCCACGTCTACTCTCTTCACCGCCAGGTCCTGATTTCTCAGCCTTACGGAACCCTAGAAGCCAGATGGGGGGCCGAGGACCCCCGGAGCTTTCTGGACCTGTGGCTTTGCCCGCTACTCGCCCCCAGAGGGGCAATGACGTCTGGTCCTGCTGCAGACACGACCGTGACTTCGATGAAGTTATATTTTTATAACCCAGGCTAATAACACGAAGGAGATACTGTTACACACACATCGCGAAGACCCGCGGGTCGGTGGAGGTCGTGCCATGTAAATGGCAGGGGGGAATCATGAGCATCAGATACTAAGACGATTTTGTCGGTTTGAAGGTCAGTGGGGGAGGCTCCAGGGAAGCTGGGTGTACCACGCAGTATTATCCGTCTCCAAAACATACGAAGGTACCAACAGGAGTGGTAAGGCACAGGCACAGGGGGATATTCCTTGGAGAGATCCCGGCAGGAGGCTAAATCCGTGCGGGAGTCAAAGGTCTGGTGCTCTTGATGGCTCCTGCTCAGACAATTGGATGTCTCCTGACAGGAAGTGTGCTCCTGTGCCTTCTCATTCTTTAGAATGAAAAAATAGTGGAGGAAAAACAGATGTGCTTTGAGAATTTAAGAACTTGTGATATCTCAACGCTAACAAAGAATTTGATCGACTCTTTTACAAATCTGAATTAGCTCACGTCTTGACACAGTCTGTCGTTTTGGCCTCAGTAATGATGACAGCTGGTAATCACCCAGAATAATGTGATTCCCAAGCATCATGATATAAGGACTTCATTCTGGGAGAAAAAAGTGACTGAAAGAGTGCAGGGTGACAAAAATCTACGATAAATTCAGGAAGACAGGAACTAACATGCGCAACGATTTCTGGGGGAAAGAAAAATCGGCCCCGAAGACGTGAAAGTGTTATTTATGTCATCTCCAGACAATGCTTACCTAGGGTTCCCGTGGGTTAATGGGCATTGCAGTCATTTTTCTGGAGCCCTCCCCTCCCCCGCATGGGGAGTCTTTTCTTCTGGGGACTTGTTCTCAGCAAATATAATCAAACATAATGGTTTTGCGCCTATGCCTGCCAAATGACGTTTAGCATATTTAAGAATAAATGGTAACTATTTGGTATTCAGGTTCTATAGAGTAGAATTTGCACGTTTTCCTTGACGGAAGCTGACAAAGGGAGAAGAAAACGAGCGGAAAACAAACAGAAATCTCTACTTGCACGAGTTCTTCGTACACAAAGGGACGGCCTGGGTGTTCGGAAGACTGGTTTCTCGCCGAGCACACAGCTACACTGCATTTTCCTTCCTCCTTGGGAATTAGATGTGGCCATGGGGCTGCGTCCCAGGAGATGGAATGTGAGTGGAAGTGAGGTGTGTCCCTTCCCGGTCCAGCGCCCTAACGCTTGACAGACATGATTCTCCAAGCTGTCTTCCCTGCCAGCTGGCCGGAGCGGAGGCAGTGTGGAGGGTGGCTTTGAGGACCCCTCCGTGCAAATGGCAGTGCCATCGATGGGGCCCGGGTCCCTCAGGGACCTCCTCGAGGGGACCTGCCCACCGGTCAAGAGCACCGATTTGGAAACTAAGTGAGAAGTAGGTTTTTCAAACATCCGAGCCATTCTACGTTTTCAACTGTAACTCATGCAGCGTGTGATAAGTGTTGGATTACTCTTAACCAGGAGTGACTCTCACGTCACTACGGTCCCGTGAAGCAGACCAGGAAATGGAGATTACAGCGTAGCTTGCCCTGCGTTTCTTCCCGGCACAACCTGCCCATTCTCTAGGTACCATCATCGTGTCTCCCATGTGAGGTGGAGCGCACTTGAAAAGCATTGCCTCACATATTTGGTCTGGTTTTAACGTTCACGCCTTCTTGACTGAAAGCAGATGTCCTTTGTCCCCCGCCATTTTTTTAATGCACGGCTTTCTAGCACCACCCTCCACACCCCTACGTTGCCTTCCCACTGCGATAGCATTCAGTGGGCAGCCGGCTTAAAACACTGTCTCCACCACAGTCATCAGTCGAATATGCTATTGGGTTTCTAATTCTGTTAGTAATATAGGTGTGAATTTTTAAACGTCCGTTTAACATTGTCAACAGCTTGGGGGAAGGTATCAGGAGATCAGTAAAAAACGCGTTTCCCCGAATGAACTTGTTTGTTTTTAGTAATAACGGGCTATAATGGATTGAGTCATCTAAACTACTCCGGAGAACTCAATTCTCATTTGCTCTGCTCCGTGTTTCAGCCTTTAAAAATACTCAGATAACGTCTCTAAAATGTGGGGATAAATATTTACAGAAGACGTCTGACAAAGGACTGTCATCCATAATATATAAAGAACCCTTAACACTCAGCAAAAAGAAAATAGACAACCCAATTTTATAATGGGCCAAAGACCTTAACAGACACCTCACCAAAGAAGATAGGACAGCAAAACATTTGAAAACATGTTCCACGTCTTATGTCATCAGGGAGTACAGGTTAAAATAGCACTGAGATACCACTATATACCTATCAGAACGGCCAACATCCAGAACACCGACAACACCCAATGGTGGCAAAGACATGGTGCAAGAAGTCTCACACGTTGCTGTGGTTCCAGCTACTCCGGAAGACAGTTTGGTGGTTTCTGGCAAAAGTAAACATACCCTTGCCATAGGACCCAGCCATCACACTCCTTGGTATTTACCCAAAGTTGAAACCGTAGGTCCGCACAAACCCAAGGTGTTTCCGACAGTTTCATTCACAACTGCCCCAAATTGGAAACAAACGAGATGCCCTTTGGTCAGTGGGTAGGTAAACAGCTTGCAGTACCTTCGGGCAATGGAGCATTATTTAGCGCTAAAATATGATTCACGTGCCACCAAGCTATTAGGAGACCAGGAGAAAACTTAAGTGCATGATGCTAACTGAAGGAAGCTAATCTTCCTATTCGATTCCAGTGATGTTGCCTTCTGCGAATGGCAAAAATACAGAGACAATAAAAATAAGTAGTTGTGAAGGTGGGAGAGGAGAATAGGCAAAGCACGGAGGGTTTCTAGAATGGTGAGAATACACTGGAAGGATAGACCCAAACCCATAGCATGTGCAACCCCAAGAGTGAATCCTAATGCAAGCTAACACTTGGGGTGATGATGGTATGTCAACGCAGGTTCGTCCATTGGTTAAAAAACTATTGCACCATTCTGTTCAGTGTGTTGATAACGGGGACATTAGTTATGTATGGAAAATCTCTGCACCTTCCTCTAAATGCTGTTAAAACAATTCTGAGAGACTCTGCGGATCTATTGGCTGGCAGGAAACGGCACTCAAATGGGGTGGGACAGAGCTGTCCCCCAAAGCTATCAAATGCCAGGTGCTTTTGCTACAGCCAAGCCTGAAAGGGCGAGCTAGCAGTGCACCCACCGAGAGAGAGAGCCTTGCGGGAGAAGGGCCTGGCCTGGCAGGTGTTACGCTCCTCAAGATGCTCATTGACTCAGTGTCCCTGAGGGGAGGAGGTCAGTACCCCGAGCTGACTTCTTCCTCTCCCCTTATCTTTGACCGAGCTCCGTTGGGCAAACTCAAGTTGAGTTTGAGTATTGGGCTCGGGGAACAATAGAGAAGGATGAAGAAGGGTCTGGAGGGACAAACCAAAGGCGTGCGGCCTGAGTCGGGAGGCAAGAGCACGCTCTTTGCATCTCAGCTACGTCCAGCTTTGTGACTTGGAGGCGTTTCCCCACCCCACGGAACAAGTGATTTTCTCCTAAACAAATCTGCGGAGTGAAAAGTGCACTCATCTTGTGAGCTCGCTCTGAACATATGCACGGTGCCTGGTATGGACATTGTGCTCAGTAAATGCTACTTATTATTCTTATTACAATCCTGTTCGTGTTTGTGATTTCAATTTATGAAGGGTGACGGAAAACGCCCGTTGCATGCAATCTGCGTGGACTACAGTATGGACTTCCAGATTCTGGCCTTCATGTCTGTGACTCACAAGAAGGTCTATTTGGAGCGTGAGTGTTAAAATAGAATAGAAAAGGAGCAACACTGAACCTATGCTTTCATAGGTCATCCTATGTGACATTGTCTCATCCTGTGTGACATTGTTTTAAAAGCTGCGTGTATTCAAGTTGCTTAAAAGCCATGATTTTCATTGCCTGCCTATACGTGAAGCCAGGAAGCTGTATGGGATCTCATGAAACAGAAGAAGGAGTTCCTGACATCTGTCCAGGACCGGGTTCTAGTTATTGAAGTAGAAGTCCATGAGTTAGTAGTCAGTGCAGCTTTGACGTTCATGTGACTTCTGGCTGGCTCCAGAATCCATAGGAATTTAATCTAGGGAGGGTAAGAATTTCTAGAGGCGAAGGCCTGCCTCCTTGTCAGCGGTCCTGAAGGTTTTACTGAGAAACCAGAGGCTTCCGGAGGTTGAAATAAGATTCTAATTGCTCCCGGAACTCTGAACACAGCTCTCGTGTTGAACCAAGTGACAGATACCGGCTTTCTTTTTTTTTTTTTTTTTTAATGTTTTTTATTTATTTTTGGGACAGAGAGAGACAGAGCATGAACGGGGGAGGGGCAGAGAGAGAGGGAGACACAGAATCAGAAACAGGCTCCAGGCTCCGAGCCATCAGCCCAGAGCCTGACGCGGGGCTCGAACTCACGGACCGCGAGATCGTGACCTGGCTGAAGTCAGACGCTTAACCGACTGCGCCACCCAGGCGCCCCGATACCGGCTTTCTAAATGTGTTGACATCTTTCTGATGTCGAGCGTGTGATAGCTGTTTGTCCCGTTGGCAAATGAAGCAGACGAGAATTAAAACATGAAGAGTCTGTCAAGTTACCTTCGGGAATCGGGCTCTCAGTCAGTAGTGCCTTGTTTCTCACAAATGTGTCTTGCTCCTCTCAGCAGAAGACAGAGCAGACCGAGGAGCTGGGTGAGTCTGCCTTGTTACTTGAAGGTCCCCACGACGAATCTTTGCCCTGTTTATTTTTACCCAAAAATGTAAATTGCACACTGAACTGTGATCTAGACCGTGACGTTCATGACAGCTGGCTGCACAAACAAAAGAAATAATGCGCAGCGCCTAGAGTGTAGACAGGTGCCTGCAACAAAAGATTCTATGCAATAAAACACGGGCAGCCTAAAGCCAACGCATTTAAAAATACGTTTGAAGTACGTCCTTATGATCTACAAGAGAAGCCATTGAAAACATTAGCCTCGAACGATGACTCCACGATTTTGATCATAAATTATGTATCTGGCTTTTTGCTAGAAAAGAAGCACACGCAGCCCCTCCTCGAGGCGTTGCCGTCCTAGTGAGCGCGTGCACATCACACGTGCGCAGTGAAAGGCAGACCCACCAAAGTCATGGGCGCCAGGGGACAGTGAAGCCAGGAGACGAGCAAACAAGAACAGGAATCGCCAAGTCAAGCGGATGATGGAGAGAGAACTCAGAGAGGAATCCAGAATGGGTCTGGTTCAGATCTACTGATCTGTGGTGCACCAGTAAAGCTGGATACAGAGACAAGCCCATCGGGGATGGACAGTCACAGGACGCCCCCCCCCACCCCCGTCTAAGTGGAGCTCACTTGCATGAGCTCAGATAAAGGTGATTACTTTTGATGGGTAAGGAGATACTTTAGTATGTAAGCTCATTTTTAAAAACACTATCTGCTAAGTGTTTTTTAGCTGGCGATAAGAAGCACAGTAAGAAGAAATATTTATTCATCAGGCGGCAGAGAAAGAGGGAGACACAGAAACCGAAACAGGCTCCAGGCTCCGAACTGTCAGCACAGAGCCTGACGTGGGGTTCGAACCCACGAACCGAGCGATCATGACCTGAGCCGAAGACGACGCTTAACCGACTGAGCCACCCAGACGTCTCTTCTTATTCTTTTTTTATTCCTAATTTTTCTCTTACTGACACCTGGGTAACAGAGGGGTAAAAAGCAAGCGGGTTGTTAGAAGAGGAGAATTTAAGGCTAGAAAACAGGAAAGGGCCCGAGGCACTAGCTCTGGATACTGGCACTGGGCTCAGCCAATTTCTGTTGCAGCCATGAGGGAAATCTTCTGTAAATGTCAGCTCAGCCAGGAACATTTATTTTTGCTGTGCAGTGTGATCTCGCTGAATCTCCTGTTGATATCAAGGGCTTTGAATGTCTATGGTTTTTCCAAAGTAAAGCAATCTTGACCTGAGGCTCTGACTCATTTAAATATATCTGTCATGTTCAAAGTCTATGCATGTATTAGGGAACTATTTCTTGCTTCCAACATCCAAAGAAAATGTGCGTTGGCTTTTATATGAAAGAAAAATGAGTTTAAGGGTCTTTTCTTTTTCTTCGTCATCTGTTCTCTTTCTCAGCAACGGGACCACGCTTTTCTTTTTGTAATTTAAGCTCTAAATCTAGCTCGTGTTGTCCTGGATAATAGAAAAAACATCCAAAAAAAAGAAAAAAAGAAAAAAAACAAATAAGGGTAGTATCTCTTCAAAGAATAAACACGTGTCCAGACAGTCAGGTCTTTGTCATCGTAAAAAAAGAATTAACAGATGTGAAAATGTTGGGGCGCCTCGGTGGCTCAGTTGGTTGAGCATCCGACTTCGGCTCAGGTCATGATCTCACGGTTCGTGGGTTCGAGCCCCACGTCGGGCTCTGTGCTGACAGCTCAGAGCCTGGAGCCTGCTTCGGATTCTGGGTCTCCCTCCCTCTCTGCTCCTCCCCCACTCAGGTTCTGTTTCTCTGTCTCTCAAAACTAAATAAACATTAAAAAAAATTTTTTTTTTTAAAAAGAAAAAACTTGTTACTTAAAACAAAAATGCGAAAATGAAACAAAACCACTAAATCCGTAAATCCCAGGAGCTAAGTCACCAAGCAGTGTCCTGCCACCTTAACTTTTCACATGACCCCTGAGCTAAAAAATTTAAACCAAGAGCCGGTTCCCTTTTAAAAAACCATTGTTTCCATGGTAAGTGGAAGTAGGAACATCTAGACTTGTAAATAGCAGGCGACCCCCTTCAGCAATGCTGCTGGGCACCAAGGAGTGTTGTTCACCTTCACGGTGACCTTGTTGGATATTCAGGAAAATGTTGCCAAAACGTTCATCACCTGATGGCATTAAAGAGTATGTTTCTCACGGCTGAGTCACTCTGGGGGAAAAGCGTTGACAAATAAGACAACGCCACATCAGCCCACTTGCCTTCAGCATTTTGCACATAAGGAGTCCCAAAGTCCAGTTAGACCCTGGTCAACATAACTGTGCCTTATATTTTGTTTTAAATATAGAACTCCATCTTGGGGCACCTGGGTGGCTCAGCCGGTTAAGCGTCCGACTCCAGCTCAGGTCGTGATCTCACGGTCCGTGAGTCCGAGCCCCTCGTCGGGCTCTGGGTCTGTGCTGGCAGCTCGGAGCCTGGAGCCTGCTTCGGATCGTGTGTGTGTGTGTGTGTGTGTGTGTGTGTGTGTGTCTGCCCCTCCCCCGCTTGTGTTCTGCCTGTCTCTGTCTCTCAAAAATAAATAAAATGTAATAAAAAATTTTTTAAATAATTAAATATAGAACCACATCTCTTACTTCTAAGTATCTCTCAAGTGGACTCTCCTTGAATAGCCTATGTATCACGACAGCGATCAGCAACAAGAATGCGGGGTTGTGCCTCAATCAAAGCACAACGTTGCTTTATTCGTTGCTCTCTCACACCAGGGGCTTGAGAACAGTTGGAAGGTTTCAAGCACTGTCTCAGCTGACTGCCAGGACCACATTGTGTAGCCGAGTTCCCCCTAAGCCGGGATTTACAGCTCAGAGTGAAAGTGTCCCAGTGTTCCTCTAAGCCTAGGCCATGAACACAAATCAAAAGCCTCAAGCAGGGCTTACACGGAGGCAGCGTTCAGAAGCATCATCGTGAGGGGAGGGGTGGAGCTTTGTGAGTCACTCCATAGTCACCAGGATTTCTTGGCCGATTTACGAACAGCGTCGGTCTGAAGAAAATGTTTCGTTGGACTAATGAAATACTGATGCCTCTGCGATGGTGGCTTTTTTTGACTGAGAGCTCCGGCCCCAAAGCTGCTGAGTGTTCTGAAAACTCGAACCACGGAGAATGCCTTTTGTTCTATGGATAATGACGTGATTTGCCACTTGTCGATTCTGTGAAATAAACAACGTGGTAGGAAATAACTGGTTCTGGGGGGGCTTGGACGTCCCGCTTCCTAGGAGCAGGTGTCTCACAGCCGCCTGTGCCTTTGCTCGTGTGGTGCCACGCCAGGAGAAATTGAAACAGCAGGTGACGAAAATAAAGTTTGTATCTGATCTTATTTTCCTGAGCGTTTCGTCTCAGAAAATTAACAACAAAAGACATCGGAAGGTAAAATTCTCATAATCGGGATTCAGGATATAAAAGTCTTTTTTTTAACTTTATTTTAAGAGAGAGAGAGAGAGAGACTGAGTGGGGGAGATACAGAGAGACGGAGAGAGAGAATGCCAAGCAAGCTCCATGCTGTCAGCACAGAGTTTGACATGGGGCTCGAACTCACAAACCATGAGATCATGACCTGGGCCAAAACCAAGAGTCAGATACTCAACCGACTGAGGCTCCCAGGTGCCCCATGGGAATTCAGGACATAAAATTCTGAACAGACGAGCTAAATTTAAAAGTAGAGATTCAGTTAAACTTTCCTTTGAGATCCAGAACCTGAAAAATATGCACTGCTTTTGATTATTAAATTACATTATAGTTGAATGCCACCCAGTTCGTAAGACACAAATGAATAACTAAAAGGTACAAGATTGGGAGAGGAAGGAACAGCCATTTATTATTAGCAGATGACATCATTTTACATGCAGTTCATCTAAAGTAATCTATAGATATACCATTGGAATTAACAGGAAAAAAATAGGCTTTATAAGCTTAATGTTACTAGATACAAACTCAATCGTATTTTTATATGCCTTCAAGAAAGAATGAAAAATTAATTGTATTTTAAAAAGATAGATTTCATAATAGTGTCACAAAGACAACTACCCAGGAATTTAAGAATTCACAGACAAGACCTGTATGGAGAAAATTCTAAACCATAGTGAGAAATAGTTGAAATACCAATACACCAGCAGGAGAGGGGCAGAGAGAGACAGAGAGAGAGAGAGAGAGAGAGAGAGAGAGAGAGAGAATGTTAAGCAGGCTCTACACTCAGCACAGAGCCTGACACAGGGTTCAGTCCCATGACCCTGGGATCATGGCCTGAGCTGAAATCAAGAGTTGGATGCTCAACTGACTTGAGTCACCCAGGTACTCCATTACCACTCATTATTTTAAATACATCACTTTCCACCAAAGTACGAGTGAAAATCCATTGAAAATCCCTGATTTTTGTATGGAATTTAATGAACCAGTTGTACAATCTACAAGTGGACATACCAATGGCCAAGAACAGTCAAGATACGCTTAATAAAAACACCCTGGGAGGACTTATCTTAACAGCTATCGGAATTTATCATAAAGTTAGAATAATTCGGGGCGTGTGTTACTAGCACAGGGACAGTCACGTAGACCTCAGCCAAAGTAAACTTCACGGACACAGAGCCTCCCAATACACCAGTATTCCATATTGGTAACGTGCGGGCAATAGGACCTCTTCGATAAATGGTGCCGGGGCAACCATATCGAGGGGGAAATGCAGTGACCCAGACCTTAAAGAAAAGCACACAAAAAATTGGTTGCAGGTGGATTAAGGGCATGAAAGAAGTAGCTAAGAATTGAAGCTTTTAGGACAGAGATGATCTTCATGACCTCAAGGCAGGTATGTCTTTCTTCAATAAGGCACAAAAAAACACTGACGCTGAATCCCCGCGAACGTGCTTGCGTGCGTGCAAACTGAGTCTGCGTGATTCAGTACCCTGTAGGCAGAAATGTATAAATAGCCTTATGAATTGCCAACCAGTCAATGAAATAAAGCACAAAGGACCAAGAACACTGAGCAGAGCTAAGGCATCTGCCACGCTTCCACGCCAGAAGAGTAGGAACGTTCTATACCAAGAACTCAACAAAAAAGATGGAAAAACACACATGTTTTGGTAAATTTTTGTAAATACCATAAAATAAGAAAAGACAACAGAAAAAAGGAAGAAGTCAATGGGTTAAAGGACCATGTGATAGAAAATATTATCAAAACCTACAACTGCTTCTTTGAAAATGTCTACAAATCAGACAAAATCCCCGGAAGAAAAAGAAAAAAAAACAAAAACAGAAAACCCTTCTCGTGTACAATTGTTCCAGAAAAGAGAAACAAGGTCAGTTGACCAAGGAATTTTAACACCAGATAAGGAAGGCTACTGAGCAAATAATGACCCTCAGCCTTACTTCTCTGATTTCAGCCTGTGCAATGTTGATAAAAGTTATAGTTGTCATCAGAAGCCACACATTGTCTTTAGCAGTTTAATGGAAAACCTTTCAATAATGGGAAGATTAATGACATAAATATTTTAAAAATATAATTTATAGTGGGGCTTCTGAGTGGCTCAGGTGGTTAAGTGTCTGACTCTTGATCTCAGCTGAGGTCTTGATCTAATGGTCGTGAGTTCAAGTCCCGTGCTGGGCTCCACACTGGGTGTAAAGCCTACATATATATTTTTAAATTTTATTTTTATGTTTATACATTATTTTATGTTATATATTTTTATTTATATATTTTATTTATTTATATTTATATATTTTTTATTTATATTTTTATTTATATTTTATTTATATATTTTTTAAAATTTTATATTGTATATATTTCTTATATATATATTTCATATGTATATGAATGTCATGTTTGGTGACATATATATATATATATATACCTTTACATTTGGTGACATATGTATATACATGTCACCAAACATGACATTTATAGCATGTTATACAGATAAAGGACAACAGTAGAACATTCCTATGAGCCCTTTACCTTGACCATATTAAGAATACAATAGTAGATACATTGGGGTGGAAGTCTTTTCTTAGCATATTTATCATTATTCTGTGTTATAATAAAATTGTGTCCTTATAATTATTTTTAGTCATTCTGTGCCATTTTAATTTTTTTTAATCTAGAGTTTCATTGTTAACTCATATGGATTGACTTGTGAATCTTCACAGAAATTCCATTTACTTATTTTATTTATTTAAAAATCAAAGTTAAGTATTAAACTCTAATTTTTAATCTATATCCCAGCACTATGATGATTTTCTCTCTAAAGTCTCAACGCTTTTATCTTATAATGTCACTGCTATGTACATGGATGGGTTTACCCATGTAATCAAAACATGCCTAATATTAAGCAGGTGGAGGTAATTAGCTGTGGGGAAATAGGTTCTACTTACAAAAGTGGTTTAGAAAAAAGCTTAGGGCAGAAAGCCACCACGACGGGGCAAAAACTTCCGAGGTTAGCTAGCGAGATATTGTAATGGGATCACGAGTACTTTCCACCTGACACTGATGTACTTTGGTCACAAACTCCACTTGCCTCCCCCCAGACCCTTTGCTTCTTACACATACCAGTTAATGACAACTGTCTGATTGTTTTCTCCGCATTCACCACATGTGTAAGATCTTGCTTTCTTCACATTCACCATGTGGGTAAGATCTTGTGAGCTCAATAAATACGAAGACAAAACCCCTGTTCTGGGCTCTTGTCTCCTCCTGGACATTAGCCTCTCTCATATTCAATTCTGCATCCACTCTCTTGCTGCACAAGAGAGAACTCCAGACTCATAGTCGGTGACAATTAGCTAAATCACCAATTCTCAAAGTGTGGTCTGAGAACCTCAAGGATTTCCCCCCCCCCCACCCTTTGCAGAGAATGCACAAGGCCAAAGTCATTTTCGTCGCAACACGAAAGTGGCTATTGGCTTTTTTTTTTTTTTCACTGCATCGGTCGTTGCAACGATGGTTCCAAAGCCAAATGTGGCAAAGCGGCTCTAGTCTTAGTACAAAACAAACAAGGGCACCAAACCCTATGTGTGGCCATGAAATTCAACTTTCCTATGCACACGCTTTGAAATAAGTGTCGATTCCGCCCAGGAATGAAAACAGTAAAAAGCCTTAATCTGTAGGTGTGTTTCTTTAGTATCATGTGTGATGACTTGGGACCCAGACCTAGAACTTGGTGTTGCCCGGGGTGGGGAGGGGGGGGAGCAGGAAAGAATCTCCAGGAAATCACGTGTGCAGGTAACGGAAACAGCACCTTTTCCATGAAACACCATTTCTGCTTGATCGAGCGAGGAAAGACAACCCGCGGTCGTCAGACCTGGATTTTGGCAGACTCTTTCTGCAAACTGAGCAGAGTGAACCTGTCAATTTGGAGAACATAACCGACGTCATTTGTCCCTCATGGTTAGATTTGAACTTGCCAATGAAAATGAGAATTTCGGGATTTTTGACAGCTTCCCGATACTCACTGACTTTTCTGATAATGTGCGTGGTGAGATCCTAATGGGTGTGATTTTGATGTTACAGAATTAAATGTGTCAACATTTGGAAGATTTACATTAGTCAGGGTATCAATAGTTTTTAAGTGACCACCGTACGATGTTATGCTGTCACACATGGGCAAACGATCCAGTCACAGTGTGAGACAGACTAATGGATTTCATGTAAATAAACAGGAAAAGGTGATTGGTATGGTTTCGGATCCACGTTGCAACTAATCTTTAAGAAACTACTACTTGTCAGGGCACCTGGGTGGCTCAGTCGGTTGAGCATCCAGCTTCAGCTCAGGTCATGATCCTGCGGTCAGTGGGTTCAAGCCCCGCGTCGGTCTCTGTGCTGACAGCTCGGAGCCTGGAGCCTGTTTCGGATTCTGTGTCTCCTTCTCTCTCTCTCCTTCCCCCATTCGTGCTCTGTCTCTGTCTGTCTCAAAAATAAATAAACGTTAAAAAAAATTAAAAAATAAAAAAAGAAATTACTACTTGTCAAGCTTTGTTAGAATACCAAAGGAGAAATATCCATAATGAGCTGACCAGGCTATTCGAATATTCCTCCCTTTTCCAGCCATATGTGTAGGTGAGGCCAGAATTTCTTCATATACTTCAAAGAAAAGAACATATTACAACAAATTGAATGCAGAAACATAGGTGAGAATCCAACTTTTAGCTCAACGTTAAAGATATTTGCAGAAAGCCTCCCTTTCTCTCCCTCTCAAAACAACTAAATAAACTTTTTGAAAAGTGGGGGAGGGGTGCCTGGTGGCTCAGTCAGTTGGTGTCCAACTCTTGGTTTCAGCTCAGGTCACGATCTCATGGTTCATGGGTTCAGGTCCCGAGCTGGGCTTTGCACTGACAGTGAGGAGCCTCCCTGGCATTTTCTCTCCCTCTCTCTCTGCCCCTCCCTCTCTTTCTCTCTCTCTCTCTCAAAATGAATAAATAAAGTTAAAAAAAAATATTTGCAGTAATGAAAAACAATGTCACTCACTCTTCTTAGTAATTTTTTAAGAAAATAGTTATCTTTTATGAAAATATAAAATATATATGTTAATGTGTAATGGGTTTTGTTGCCATTTCAAATAAGTTAATAGTTTTCAAGGCTCTCACTTTTAAGTTTCTAATATGGATGTTATACAACGATAGAAAGAAGTTCTTTGGAATCTTCAGTCATTTTTAAAAAATTTTTTTTAACGTTTATTTATTTTTGAGACAGAGAGAGACAGAGCATGAACGGGGGAGGGGCAGAGAGAGAGGGAGACACAGAATCAGAAGCAGGCTCCAGGCTCTGAGCCATCAGCCCAGAGCCCGACGCGGGGCTCGAACTCACAGACCGCGAGATCGTGACCTGAGCCGAAGTCGGCCGCCCAACCGACTGAGCCACCCAGGCGCCCCTCTTCAGTCATTTTTAAGAGCGTAACGGCTTCTGGAGAGCAGATCGTTTGAAAGTCCTCGGACTAGAGATCTACTTAGTAACAGGCTATGTATTTAAAAGAGAATAATAAAAGAAAGAAGCCACCAAAAGGAAGAAAATTTAAAATGCATCTGCAATCAAAATAATGCATTTTGTAGACAGTACGCATATGCAAGGGGGCTTGTCAAGCCTAGTAAACTGGATGTCTATTAAAGTCACAGGGGCAGGAAAAGGTATTGAAAAGGAGTTAAGAACAGTTGTGGTGGCTGTGCACCAATCTACAACTGTAACGGGAGAAACAGCAGGAAATAAAGAAATAAAGAGCTTTCATTTTCCTATTTAAGAGTGGTCAACCCTTGGTAAGCCCAACTTTCTGTGGGACCTGCGAAGGTTATTGGTTCAGACCCGCCTCACCAGCCCTGCACACGCGCCTCCCTAAATGTCCCCCGATGTCTGTGGCCGTTGCCTCACCCACTTTGCTAGGCATGTCTTCCTACCTGTCCTTTCGGTAGGCAACCTAGATGCTTTGTCTTCTCCGGGTTTTGTCGCAACGTAATGATAAATTCACCGTGGTCGTTAAAACCCAGTTGAATGACCACGGACACCAGTATGACTCAGAAAGTCCTCAACAGTCCCGAACAGCAGTACGTGAGGAAGAGTGACATCCGATGGCTAAAATTCCAAAATGGCTCCAGGAAAGAAAGCAAAGCAAAACTCTTTTGTCCGATTCTGTAGACATATCTCTGAATGTCTGTGGCTTGTTCCAATAAATGTATATATGGTGGAGTCAATAAGACAGATTGGTGAAGCACAAACTTTTACCGTCAAGGGCAGATGCTTCAACAGACCCAGGAAATGGTTTCCTTCCCACCTGAGCTCTGCCTCTCCTGAGACGTAATCAGCAGAGGCACAGACAGAACACCAAACGATCTCCGTGTGAGCTGTGATGACTTTGGGAAGGAGGACGGCTCAGCCGAACACCCAAAGTGCCTGTCAATTCACTCTCCGAGGCAGACCTTGGCACAGTCCCCCAGAAAGAAAGTTCCAGTCACCAGGAGAGGTGTGCCTACTCGTGTCACTTCTTCCCGTCGTTGAAGGAGAAGCCCTCAACTCAGTATTTTTGACAGGGTGGTTCCATCTAAGTGAGAAACTAGGAGCAGGGTGTCCAGGGGTCTCCGCCCAAATCTCACTCAGACTCCAAAGAGAGGATGTGACAGAGGCCCAAGGCACCCCAGGGGAGTCAGCTCCCAAAGAGCCTAGAAACACGAGGCTCTCCTCCACACTTGATGATAGCAAACGCTCCATTTACTGATTATTCCGCCACAAACAGTTTCAAGTACGTTAACATACTTTCATGTTTTTTCAGAATTTTTTAAAAGGTTTACTTATTTATTTTTGCGACAGAGACAGAGCACAGGCAGGGGAGGGACAGAGAGAGGAGGAGACACAGAACCCAAGACAGTCTGCAGGCTCTGAGCTGTCAGCACAGAGCCCAACATGGGGCTCGAACCCGCGAACCGTGAGATCGTGACCTGAGCCCAAGTCAGACGCTCAACCATCTGAGCCACCCAGGTGCCCCAACACACTTTCCTGTTTAATCCTTACTTCAGCCTTAGTCTTTTTTTCCCCTTTACATACAAAACAACACAACCACAGAGAAGATGAGTAATATTCCGAAGGTCTCAGGAGTCTTCGATGGAGGATTTGGACATCTCTGAATTGATAAGATTTTTAAAAAATATTTCACTCACAGCCAGGGAATAAAAGTAGTTTTGAGATTTGTCAATAATATTTTTTCTTTGATTTTGCGATTGCCGCAGTGGCTGAAGTGGGGCTCCGAACGCAAACGGTGAACACCTGTTTAAATTTTGTCACGGGGAACATGGTATTTATTGCTCATGCCTCAGCGGCCATACCACAGGAATCGTGTTTGTATGATATAAAATCAGGTTTTCTTTGTTTCACTGCAGATTGTGTTGTAGCAGAACGGATTACCCGTCCTCTTACGTGGAGAGATAGATTTCAACAAGGCAAGTCCACACAGCCTGATTTCGCCTACTGACTTGCAGCTCAGAAAATAACAAAGGACCCTGGGCGGTGATCCTCAGCCAGATGCACGTTCTTCCCCGTCGGAGAGGGTGAAGCTAAGTAGAGAGAGAACAGTGAGTCACGGTCCTTCTTGCCCACACGGTCATCACCATGGCGACCGCAGTTGCCAGGTGGAGAATTCTCCCACACATCATAATTGCTATGTCCACTCTCAGCAGATGAGAAGGGGAAGTGTCCACAAGTTTGGCCGGAGTTGAAATAATCCAAAGTAACTAACACAGAGCATTGACATCATGACCACTAATAAGCTGTGATTATGTGACATGTATTGCCGTAAAAACCGTGTGCATTTACACATAATAATGCTGGACGTTACCAATAAAACCCCTCACGAGATATATTTGCCGTGTAGATGTATTACCTCACTTAGTGACGAACACGGCACACATGAAAAAAAAAAACGATGCTTTTAAAATTCTAATATCCTTCAAATAAGAAGAGAAATTGAAGCAATTTTAATCTTCTGAAAGAGGAGGATGCTTACAGTTTCTCTGGAACAATAACGTGGAAAGGATATTATGGAATCTACTGGAGAAGGCATTAGGTGAGGAGGATGTCCGTTTGTCCATACGTCTAAAATCTGCAAAGAATAATAAAGAAACTCAGAAATAACCATCAGAGAAGTAAATGGAAATCCATTTTTTTTTCTATCAGTAGCACGAAAGGCCACTGGGGTTTATTCTGTCTTCCTGTTGGAGGTCAGAGCTATTTTAAATGTTTTATTTTCCCCAACTGTATTGTTTTAGTTTCTTCGTCTGCGCATCCGTGTATGTTTGCAACAGCGTATAAGGACGCACAGGCTTTAATTTCCTAATGCTTTTGGTGCCTGGTATTTTGGTAAAAATGTAGACAGGGCCCTGACGATGAGACCCACATTTCCAGGATCCCCGGACGGAGCCCGCCGGGAGCCGGGCTCAAGGCTCGGGTACAAGGGCAAGTCAATGCCAGTTTCCTGGGACCGTTACCTCCAATCTCCTTCTGAGGGTGCTCTCACTTTTCTACTTTCATATGAGAGGTCTTCTAATTTTCTTTCTCCAAAATGGGATGTGTATTCCACATAATTCCTCTAAAGGTAGAAAATGTTCCAGAACCGAGGGTCGAAACTCTGAGAAAATCCTGCATATGTAAGTCTGACACGAGAAACGTGGGCTTCAAAGAACCAACGGAGCTCTTTGTAAGCAAAAAGGAGAGAGTGGGTGCAAGATGATCCAATGGGGAAAATACGCAAAAGACTGGAGCAGATACTTCAGAGCACGAAACCTGGGCCGGGTGCAGGAAACATGGAGTAAGCACCCTTCACGGCGTCTCTCCCGCTGAGTTCCACAACGGGTCCTGGACCGAGTGTGCAAACCCACTACCTGAAAATACTGTAGAGGAAATGGCCATATGCTGATTGAGGAAGGACGGCGAGGTTGAAAGTTCCCCCTAGACCAGGAGTGTGTTTATCATTTCCATTCCTTCCAGAATCACTTGGCTGAGCTCAAATATAGACTAGAACCCATAGTGTGCCTCGGATGGGGACAGAGCAGCCCCAGAGACCCTTATCTCCCTGTTTTTTTTCAGATTGCTTTCATATTTTATTTTTCAGAGAGAGAGAGAGAGAGAGACAGACAGACAGACAGAGAGACAGAGCATGGGTCGGGGAGAGGGAGAGAGAAAGGGAGACCCAGAATCCGAAGCAGGCTCCAGGCTCCGAGCTGTCAGCACAGAGCCCGACACGTGTCTTGAACTCATGAACAGGGAGATCATCACCTGAGCCGAAGTTGACTGCTTAACTGACTGAGCAACTCAGGCACCCCTTTCTGTGTTTTTTTAATATAAATATATATATATATATATACGTGTGTATATATACACACGTATATATATATATTTAGCCATGCCAACAGTATATATGTGTTATCATTCATGAATGGCCAAAAGACTTACCTGGTCCATTACTGTTAGTATAATTGCAGACATGAAATGTCACTTAGTGGAGTGAAGAGGACAGTTATATATATATTTTATATATTTTTATACATAAAATAAAGGAAGCTCACGGGTGGTGCAGATGGGGACTCCTCCGGACAGCACCGCAAAGAGCTCAGAACTAAAGACCTCGAAACACCTCTTATAACCGCAGTCCCAGATGAAAGGCCAGACGCTTTTGAAGTGAATAGAAACCTAGAGAATCAAAGGGGATAGAAAACAAACATAAAGAAGAAGCCAATGGAATTCTCAGAGTCGAAAGCCTCAAGAGTCAAAGTGAAAACTCCCAGGATGGGCTGCACGGCCCCAGAAACTGGAGAGACCGGAGGAAAGTCAGTGAGTGTGAAAATATAGACCACCCCGTTTCTGCAAAAGAGAGGAGCAGGATGTATGAAGAACGACAAACAGAGCGTCAGGTCCCTGCTGTGCAAAACCAAAGAACCCAGCGTTCGTACCATTGGAGCTCCGAACGCATGCAGGAAAAAAAAAAGTTGAAGAAATAGTAACAGAAAACTCCCAAATTTATCAAAGGTGTCAAATTAAAATAAGTCTGCACTTACATAAGGAGAGGCTTTAATTAGCAAGAAAGATTACCGCACTGGGGAGAATCTGCTTTGATCTCAGAAATGTGCGATGACTCAAAATCCTACAGAAAAAGGTTTTTCTTTTCCGGGGTGCAGAAGGTAGCAGGCAGAAATAAGCAGAATCTTTGGAGGGGGAGCTGGACAACCCGGTGGGGGGGGGGCGGGCGGCAGGGGTGGTGGGTGAGCAGCAGGCCTGACGGGAAAAGGGTAAGCTGGTGAGGGTGTGCCCACCCTCGTGCACTTGCTCGGGAGCCCGGGGCCAGAGCTCAGGGGTCTGTAGGAAACGGGGGTCACGCTGAAATTGGCCAAGACAAAGCGGTGGGTGGGAAAAGGCGACTGACTGTAGGCTCTCAGTCCAAAGACATAGACTTGGGGAATCTAGAAGTTCGGCAAAGGTGACCGAGCATGCTGTCAACAAAATCCATCTCAGTTCAGGGGCAAGAAAAGTCTCGAATGCGGAGAGAGGGCAACGATGCTGGTAGACCTGCAGGTAGACGCATGGCATCCTGGGAGAGACCGAACTTCATCTACAGAAAATAGATGAGGGGCGGCCAGGGGTTAGGAGCGAGGGGCAAGGAGGACTCACGAAGGAGAATACAACTGACCACCTGGGCGTGCTGGGGCCTCCCGGATCCTGCTCGCGATACACGCATTCAGATGTACGCAACCGTAGGCCGAGGACGTCGGTTCTACGCGTGTCAGTTGAGAAGGTTCAGTAAAGGTTTTAGGAAGATCTGCAAAACGATATTCACACGCACGAGTCGTTAGGGAAATGCAAGTGACATCTTCTTTCTGTCAGACCTGGGGTTGCTCCCGACCACTGTCTTTGTCTCTGAAAACACGCCCGGCTTCTCGAAGGCGGCCCACCCGCGGCTGCCTGGGCCCCCGTTTCCTGGTACTGCACAGAGGGTTACCCGCCAAGACCGTGCCTGCCTCCATATCGGGTCCTCAGTACTTAGAAAATGACTAAGACCCAAGCTGTAGGCTCCGGGGGGCGTCTGGAGTCTGGGCGGAAGCAGGTGCAGGCCGCGGTGGGGACCAGGGTTGGGCCGCGGGGGAGCTCTGGGGCCCAGGGAGAAGCCTGCTGGACGACACGGGCACAGGGTCTGCTGCCTGAGCACAGGACAGACGCCAGGGCCTTCAGGTCCCCTGTAGCCACTCACGGTGAGGACTGATGAACGGAAGGTGACCCCGTTCTGGCCAGCAAGGCCGCTCGCCATGCCCGACGAAGCCCTCAGTGTGAACTGTTGCGGAAGGAAACGGGCGGGAGTGTTCGCTCTCGTTGTCCCGCAAGCCTCGGAAATGGGACGGTGGCAGGAGGGAGCTGGGTCGGAGGTCGGGCCCGGCTCCTGTATTTCGCTCCCCAAGGGTGGCAGGAAGCAAGATCGTTTCTCATCTCCAGCTCACGGGGGGCGGGGGGGGGGGGTGTAAGGGTTACAGCAAGTTGTCAGCCTACTTTGTCATCCGCCGGCGGCCACACCTGCGGGGAGGGCGGAGGCCTTCCCAGGTGAGGTGGTGACCCCGGGGCGCCCGGGGGTGGGTGCAGGCGCTCAGCACCCCGGATAGTTCTTTACAAACACCCCGTGCATCCGGACAGGCAGGTGGCGGGGGCTGAGCCCTGAGAGGCCTCAGAAGCCATCCTGTCACAGCTGCCCCGTTCACTCATCGGGGGGGTGACAGGAATGGCTTGGCACCATTGTTTCTTATGAAGGGTCGTGCATAGTTTTGTATTCAGCAAGATCTGCTTCTTTTTAAATGTTTATTTGTTTTTGAGAGAGAGAGAGAGACAGAGAGGGAGGGAGGCTTGTTGCAAGGCATTGGTTCACGCAATGGCAGAGGTTTGGTGAGCCCAGAATTGGACGAGGCGGCTGCGGTGTAAGGTTGTCTGCTGCGGAATTGCTTCTTGCTTAAGGGACAATAGGCCTTGTTCTATGAAGGCCTTCAAGTGATTGGGCAAGGCCCACCACATCAGGGAGAGGCATCTGCCCTACCCAAAGTCTGTGGATTTCAAGGTGAATCTCATCCAAAGCACGGACAGAAACACCCAGAATAACGTTTGACCTGATGGAAACATCCGGGCACGGCGGCTGACCCGAGCGGACACACGGCACTGAGCATCACACCTGGGAACGGAGCCTGGGTGGGACGGTGTCTGTAGTCTATACCGCTGTCTGTGCTCTAACTGAAACAGAGTCAACACCAGTCAACAGCCACCCAGGCCGCCCACTCTGGCGCCAGACTCCGCCACAGGCTCCTCACGGTCTCCTTGTCCGAACCCGACCTCGGTGTGCCATCTCCCGGCCTCTAGACCCGCTCCCTCCTTCCGCCCCACCAGTCGGTCACCAGACCCCGTGAACTGCTCCTCCTGAAGCTGTCCCGTCCGCGTCTTCTGTGCCAGCCCCGTTCCCGCCCGGGCCCCTGAGTCCAGTCTTGCCCAGACTGAGAGCCTCCCCTCCTTGCCTGAGGAGTACCCAATCCGAAATTCAACCCGTGCCCTTGTTTAACACCCCCCACCCCTGGCCCTCGCAGGTGTATTTGCTCCCCGTCCCGAGCACCTCACACCGATGCGCGTGAAGAACGGACGCGTAAGCTCTGCGCACGATCACGGTGTTTTGCGTCTCTGGGGGATAAAGGGCGCAGTCCCTTCCTTCCGAAGCTCCGGCCCCAGATCCCGCCTCACCGCTGGCTACGGTTCAGTGAGCCTTCGCGAGAGCACCGGGGTCAGCCCTCAGGGCACCAACCTGCCGTCTTTCCCCTGAACCCCAAGGATCTGGGGTTGGGCTGACCAACCCCATCGACCTGGTGAAGGGGCCACTCCTTCACCCGCCTCTCCTAACGGGCACTCGGTCAAAGGTACGGGAAGGAAATGAGCCATTAAACCTAGTTAGACCAGACTAGAGCTCAAACTGACCATCCTGTCTGTCCACTAACCGATACTGACGGGCAGGTGAAAAGGGTGTTTCTGGGGAGTCTCCCCTGCCACCGTGGCTCACCGTTTGGCCAAGCTGACCCGTGAGATGAAGGCTGGCTGCCGTCTTTGACCCCGAGGCATGCTCACACTCTGGCCGCGAGAGTGGAGAATTCTCCTGGATTCAGGAGGAGGAGGAGCTGTGTTTATTTACTGAAAGTCTGCTGTGCACCAGGGGCCATTCTAAGTTCGGCAAGTCCATTACCTTTCCCAAGGTCAGGAGACGATTAATTAGCAAAGATGAGACAGTTTGCCCAGCAGATGGTGGCAATCAAAACCGGGCGAGGCACAGTCCAGTGAAGGCTTGTTTGGGGATCTGTCCACACCTTCCCCGCTGTCAGTCACACTGAATAAAGAGCGTCTATGTTTTCCAGAGGAGCACGGACAGACACAGAGATGATTCATCATCACAGAGGCCACTTCATTGACAATTTACTCTTCCTGAGCCTTTAGAGTAATTATGTCACATCTTTCCCCAACTACCTCTAATGTCTTCCCATTTTTGAAAAAAAAAATGTTTATTTTTTTGGGGGCAGTGGGGAGAGAGATAGAGTGTGAGTGGGGGAGGGGCAGAGAGAGAGGGAGACACAGAATCCGAAGCAGGCTCCGGGCTCTGAGCCATCAGCACAGAGCCTGATGCGGGGCTCGAACCCACGAACCACAAGATTATGACCTGAGCTCAAGTCGGACACTTAACCAACAGAGCCACCCAGGAGCCCCTAATGTCTTCCCATTTTTAGAGGAAAAAGCCTGTGTTTTGGAAGTCAGGAGGCTTTGTTGATGACTGTGTCCTAGAACTTTGTGAGTGTGTGTGTGTGTGTGTGTGTGTGTGTGTGTAAGTGTGTAAGTGTGTGTGTACCTACTTTGGATCCATCTGGCAATAAAAAGAGATGGGAAAGAAATAAACTCTGAAAATTGTCACATCAATTCACTTTCCTGAGCAGAATAAAGCCCCTAGTTGCATTCCGGAAGGCTATTTGGCTGCAGCAAAGGGTTGTCATACATTGTAGATAATATTTTATTATTTTATGTAAGTTACAGACATTTTATTAGTTACCATGAGTAATACTACCATGAGTGTAATTTTTTTTTGTTATGGCATTTTCTCATGGGATTTCCGTGTTATTTCGTTTTACCCTGGTAATAATTTTGACAGAGAAGGAAGAAGGGACTGGCCCGATGACAGAGTAACTTAGCGTCCGCCTTCCTGATACACTCAATGCTCCGAGCGTCTTGCTTTAAGATTTTTAGCTAAGTTTGTTGAGTGTAGTGAAACGTCCTATCTCCTCCCAACTAATCTTGTATCCTTCAGGAACGGCCTGGATCGGCATCGGAAGAGACAGAGCAGGGCACAAAGATGAAAGGGCCGACTCTTAATCACTTTGGTGGCATTCAGGCTACATTAGAAAAGATGAATGCTGTGGACCGAATGTCTGTGTCCCCCCGAAATCCACCTGTTGACGTCCTACCCACCCCCCGATGTGAAGGTCGGGCGGTGGCACCATTGGGAGGCGACTGGGTCACGAGAGTCGAGCCCCCATGTTGGGGTCCCTGCCGTCACAAGAAGATGTCACACGGCCCCATTGCCTCTTCAGCCCTTGAGCCGCGTGAAGTCACAGAGAGGATGTGGCCGTCTGAATGCCAGGAACCGTGAGGAGGGTGACCTCCAGGGATGGCTCGGAGCAGGGCACCCGCCCCAGAAAGACCGCCTGGGGCTGGAAAGATTGGCTCCTCGAGGAGTCACAGTGATGGTAAACGTCAGCGGGGGACCGTCATCCTTGGTGTCAGGTGAGTGATGCTCTGCATCATCTCAGAGGGGACACGGGGGTCTCCACAACCCTGTCCTCGGAGCCTTCCCTTCTTCTCCCGCTTCTCCAGGTCAGAGCCGGGCCCTGTGTGCCTCAGGGGCGAGAGCTGGAGAAGGAGGTCAAAACCTCACCCAGAGAACGGGGTCAGAATCGTCCGCCAGGCCATGCCCAGAGGTCCTTCCTACCTCTGGTTTCTCTTGCTGCTGTAACAAATGAGCACAAACTTAGTGGTTAGAACCACACACATTTATCATCTTATGGTTTTCAAGGTCAGAGTCTGGGGGCTCCAGGGAGGAATCCTTTTCCCTGGTGGTTCCCACGGCAGGAGGCTGTCTGCCTGCCTTGGACTATGGCCCTTCCTTGGCCTTCAAATCCTGCAACGGTGAGACTCCCTGACCATTTGTCCCTAGTCCTATCTCCCTTCACAGCCGGGAAGCCAGCACACTCTCTTCTAAGTTTCCTTGTGGTGACATTAGAGCCCACTCAGATAATCCGGGATCGTCTCCCCACCTCGAGGCTCTTAACTTAATCACATCTGAAGAGTCCCTTTCACCATGGATGCGAACATATCTAAGGCTTCAGGGGTTTAGGATATGGATATCTTTGGGGACCGTGATTCTTCCCTACCACACTTCAGTTATCAGGATCGTGATTTCTGTAAGAGTCTAAAAGAGGCTGCATCAAAAGTCACTCCTCGCAAAGGGACTGGGAGAGAGAAACTTAGGGTGTCCCCAGAAAAGAAATAAGGGCTGAGGGTGTCAGGACCTCGGACCTGTAATGGTCAAGGTTTCTTCGCGATGGTTCTTCAGAGCATTGACCTTCCTTCTCATTAAGAACAAGAAGACGAGTGAGCTTGGACGATGGGGACACTTTCTACTGGGAAACAGGAAAAAAGCGGGTTCAGTTGTCAAAGAGGGCTCTTCCTGGGCATGACAAACATCCTCCTTGTTCTTCCGGCTGCCCAGACTCCTGGGCGAGGCAGAAAAGAACTAGCGAATAGGCTGTGAGTCGCAGAGACCGTGCACCCTCATGCCCATTGCCCTCAGGGTCAACGCCAAGTGCTGGCCTTAAGAAAACATTTTATGTCAGGTGATTTGTTCCGCCTGAACGTCAGATTTACTTTTGACCGCTGGCTTTCATGACAGGAACCATTTACCAACCTCCTCATACACTCCAGTTGGAACGCTATTTGGAACGTACATTTTGCGTAGCGTTTTCTATAAGCGTTCTGCAAACATCTCATTAGGTTATTCCACCTGTTGAGAGACAGAGTGAGTATAAATGTCATTTCTATTTTACTAATGAGAGATCAGAAGCTAGTTGAGATTAAGTGTCACTAGAGGTAAGGACATAATAAGTGGAGACGCCAGGCATCAAACTCTGTCTTGTAACATTGAATCCCAAATATCTTCTTCACGTGTTAGGCAGATGACTGGCCCCAAAGATGTCCCGATCCCTGAAACCTGTGAATATGTTAGTTTACGTGATCAAAGGGGCTTTGCAGGTGTGGTTAAGATAAGGATATCAAGAGGAGGAAATCATCCTGGGTTTCTCAGGTAGACCCCATGTGGTCAGACCCCGTGTGACCCCGTGTGGTCAGAAAGGCGGGAGGGACAAAGGCTTTGGAGAAAGAGATGTGCCAGTAGAAGCAGAGATCACCGTGATGTGGGGCCGTGAGCCAAGGAATGTGTACGCCCTTCAGAAGTGGAAAAAGGCCAGGAAATGGATCCTGCCCTAGAGCGTCCAGAAGAAGTGCCGTCTTGCAAACATGGTGATTTTCGTCGAGTGAAACAAACCCATTTTGGATTCACAACTCTCTAAAACTGTAAGAGAATAAATGTGTATGGTGCTGAGTCACTAAGTTTGTAATAATCTGTTACAGCAACAATAGGAAATGGACACACCCAATCTCCCTTATACTACCCCCAAGACCTTAACCAGTATGTGTATATATACTATACTATAAATGTGTGTGTGTGTGTGTGTGTGTGTGTGTGTGTAGAGAGAGAGAGAAGGAGAGAGGAGATGTAAAAATAAATTTTATATTTATTATATTTATTATATTTATTATTATTAAATAATATAATATTATATAATATTATATTATATTTTAAATGTTATATTTATAGGTATTTTATATTACAATAAAGCTAAAACATATGTTATATACTGTATAATATATACAGTATTTATAGTTCCACCAAGATACTGCTAGAGACCTGGAAATTTGAGATCTATTTTCTTGCTGATGTCACGTAAATGGGAAACTTAGTTACAGTCTGTTCCACAAAGATGCCTTACGTTATTTAGGTTCCTTCTACTCTCAGAACAAAATATTTTCTATGTGGTTTAAGACAATCTATGTCGTATTCACGGCAAGTGCCTACTGTCATCACCTCTTACTGTGATATCAAGCTGTCACAGAGCTAGTTATATCAGCCTTTTTATTCTGCCCACGCCAGAAGGCACTGCCCCTCCCAGGGTGAGCTCATTCCTGGAGCAGCCAACATCTCACCGGGGAGGGTGCCGATCGTATGCAAACCAACTAACCCAAAGCCCAACCGCCTCCTTGATGAGGCTCCGCTCGGCCACTGTCCCCCCTGTTCTAATCACCCCCAGAGCTGGGTGCCAGACCACTAGAGACAGCCCTTATGCCCCAGACACCACAGAAATCATTCAAACGAGCCAGCCCTAAGCTCGCTTATCCTGCCGCGTCTTGTCTGTCCGGCAGAAACCACAGGAAAGCTGTGGCCCGCATCCCCGCCTCTGCTTCCTGACCAGCCCTGGCGTTTCCCTGCGTGGCCTGTCTCCTGCTTCTCGGGGACTGTGAAAGGCAGACCTTCTTCCTGCGTGATGGCCGTGTCCATATTTGTGTGTCTTACCGTAGCCGACTAAAACAAATCCCAGGAACACTTAGCCTGCTGTAAAAGAACCTCACAGGGAAAACACTCCGGCCCGTCTCCCAGTGTTCACAGGGAGGCGGGCAGCAGGAACAGCCTGAGACAGATAAGAAGGGTCTGAAGGGGCCAGACTGGCTGCATGCCAAGGACTATGCTCCAGAGGGATTCGGTCTCTTTCTCAGACCCTTCCCGTATAAAGTGTGACAGGCTGACTGCCCCATCCCCCAAATAGTTCCACATTCTAATTTCTGGAACATGCGAATGTTACTTTACACGGCAGAAGGGACTTTGCCATGTGATTAAGTTAAAGATCTTAAAAAACGTGCAGATTGTTCTGGATTATCCGGGTGGGCCCAGCTTAATCACAACATAAGAGGGAGGCAGGAGATTAGTTAATGGGAAATGTAGCAGCAGAAGCACAAGATTGTAGGAGGAGAGGAGGGGTCTGGAGCCAAGGCTTCAGGACGCCTCTTGCAGTTTGAAGGGACCAGCCCTGAATTTAGCCCAGTGAAACTCATTTTAGACCTCGGACCTCCAGAGCAGCGTAAGAGTAAATTTGCATGGGCTTAAGCTACGAGGCACGTGGCGGTTTGTTCTGGCAATCATAGGAAATTAATACAGAAGCGAAGAGGAGAATCCAGATCACCTGCACGCTCCACAGGTGTATTGAGGTACATCAGCGCATTATATACATCAGTATCTGTGTTCTCGGAGAGATCGGAAGAGAATTTTGGCTTTTCGAAAACAACCCTTACGGTGTGCTAATGTGGATCTTTCCTAAAAGCAGAGTGGCTTAGCACAGACTTTTGGAGAGTGGGGGATAGAGACCGTCCCCTTCATGCCCCTTCAGCTTCCAAAGGGTTTCACAGGGACCCTCTCTCTACCTTCCGGGAGAGGCCTGTGATTAGAATTTTGCCTTGCCATGGAGACATCGTGTCACATTTAAGTTGGCGAGTTTCCCCCACAAGTTAAAGGGAAATTTGTTTCCCGGGTAAAATCTAGAGAGCTTTTTAAACTTTTGCCCCGCGATTTCCGAAACACAGAAACACACACGCATACGGTCACCGACACAGACAGAAGGGCAAGGGAGGCAGCCGGTGGGAAGGCCCTCTCTTCACAGAGCCCCACGGAGGTCACTTTGTGTCCAGCAAACCCCAGCGTTGTGCGGGGTCCTCAGGTTTCAGACCTCACCTCCCGGGCCCCAGCCGTGGTTTCTCTGGGAGGTGTCCTCACGGCCCCTCGAGGTATGGGTCATCGTTTCTCAGCTACCTTGACTCTTGTATTGTTTATGGGGTGGTTTAACCGGTATCCCATTTCCTTTCTTGCCCCTCCGTTGGAAAGAGGAAGAGAGGCGGTCATGAGCGAATCGAGATTTCCTGAGGCACAGCTGTCTCAGAGTGTCGTTTGTGGCCTTATTTCTTCAGTTTCTTATCATAACATGGCCTTGTTCTACTGTTTATGTAACTACACAGAAACAGTGCCTTTCAAATTTCATTCAGTTTTAGAAAAACAATTTGGAAATGTTTCTTATAATGCATAGGATTAATCTTTTGAAATTTTAGGCACTGGTGTCTCAATACGTAGAGACCGGAACAAGATACGTGCTTACATTTAGGGAGAGAGTGGGAGGAGAGAAGACACATCACAGCCTTGGGAAGAGTCTTCCAAAGAGAGTCAAACCTGCACATTAGCCTCCACTCAACCCCCTGGCTACAGTAGGCTCGCGGGGCTGGGGAACACATATGACACCCACACCAGTCCGCAAAATAGAGACTGGGAGCAACCCCACAGGATGAACAGCCCAGTTTCTCCCAACAGTCTCAAGAGATAAAAGAGGAGAAAGTGAGACAGACAAGGTGAGATGGACTTTATGTGGATCTCAGTTCAGAGAAACAAAGAGTAAAAAAATTGCATTTACGAGATATTCTACAGTTGAAAACTGGATGGATGGATGGATGGATGGATGAGATAGATAGATAGATAGATAGATAGATAGATAGATAGATAGGAGATAGCCGATAGCAGATGGACGGATGGATGGATGGATGGATGGATGGATGGATGATAGAAATAGATAGATAGATAGATAGATAGATAGATAGATAGATAGAAGATAGTTGATAGCAGATGGATGGATGGATGGATGGACAGATGGATGGATGGATGGATATACATAAAGGATAGAGACAAGATAGAGATAGAAAGATACATAGATAAGTAGATAGACGATAGATAATAGATAATTAATAGATGATAGATAAATAGGGTCCCACTTCCCAGCCCTCACCCCTGTGGATCAATAAGTAGAATATAAAGCAGTTTTACAAACGTAAATGAGCTTATAAATCAGTGGGAATCCTGTTAAAAATCATAATGTGAGTTAATAGATCTAAGGCAGGGCCCACGGTGATGCTGACGCGGCAAGTCAGCGGACCACACTGTGCATAAACAGCGGGTGTATAGACATTAAAGGTCGAGACAGACTAAATTATAGGGGAAATTCTTCGAAACCTGAGAAGGTTTTAATAATACGGAGCCACACTGACATCATAAGACAAGAATTCCGCCTTACGTACAGCACGTGACCATTATTCTTATTACCGTTACCTTCTAGTTGTCTTTTTTCTCCACTGAGCTGAATTCACCACCTGCTTTACTACTAGTGGGTCAATTTATCGATGTAGCTTTACTTTTTTCACTTAAATGGTATAATATGAGCATTTCCCCAGTAATTAAAAAATCCCGATAAAGTAAAATCTGCACAGATTTTTTTAAGTGATCATACTGTAGAAAAAGATCCCATGTGTAAAAACCAACAGCCTCTTTCCCACCATCTACAGCCTCTCTCTCCAGCGGCAACATTTCATGTTTTCCATTATCTGGATTTATGTAAAATAACATATAAAATAAAATGTCCATTATTTAAAAAAAAATTTTTTAACTTTTCTTTTTAATATTTATTTATTTTTCGCAGGGAGAGAGAGACAGAGCATGAGCGGGGGAGGGGCAGACAGAGAGGGAGACACAGAATCAGAAGCAGGCTCCAGGTTCTGAGCTGTCAGCACAGAGCCCGATGCAGGGCTCGAACCCATGGACCGCGAGATCATGACCTGAAAATGTCCATTATTTTTATAGGTGATGTCCCTTATAAGTCAATAAAATAAAATGCATACATCCCATTATTTCTTGATCAAACCACTTTGGAAAATACCCAAAAACTCTTTATCATGAAGGATAAGACATTTGGCATATAAATAGATGAAATCATTATTTTGAAAACTCTTAAGAGAAAAAATCATTTGTCCCACATTTCCGACGTGGGCTTTATCAAGCTAGCTGAAGAGTAGACGAGGCAGAGTTTCTTGTTACTTACGTGTTCCAGCTAATGAGTGATCGAGACGAATGTAGAATGGCACCATTTTGCAGCTCTAACAGTGAATGGATTTAGACTTTGAGCATCAGCTCAGCCAACATGGCAAATGGAGGCGGTCAGAGAGTATTTGCTCCTGATGGAAAAACACATCATCAACTGTAAGACAGTCTGCCAAAAATGAAAAACTGAATCTGGTCAAGTCTCCAATTCCAGCTATAGTTGATAAGAAGCCGAGGACAAGGAGCATGTTAAGTTCAGCACTTCCAAAAGACAATCAGCAGAATTGAGAATGTAGGAAACTAGTGACCAAATGATCAGATTCGTTCAATAAAAATATCAGGAGGAGATAAGATATATATATTTAAGGGACACATCAGCACAACAGGTGTACTTTACCTGGATCCTGACTCAGACACACTAAGGAAAATGGAGATAATGGTGACATTTATGAGAGAATTGAAAATTTGAATACTAACCGGATTTTAATTATATTATTGTTTATTGTATTTATTGTATTTAATTATATTATTTAAATGAATTATTGTTACTTTCAGGTATGATCATATTAATTGGAACTATGTGTTTTAGCAGATCTTATCTTTCAGAGATATGCTCTGAGGGGTGCCTGGGTGTCTCGGTCGGTTGAGCATTGGACTCTTGATTGTGCCTCAGGTTATGATCCCACAGTTCGTGAGATTGAGCCCCACATCGGGCTCTTCTGACAATGAAGAGCCAGCTTGGGATCCTCTCTCTCCCTCTCTCTCTGTCCCTCCCCCCCGCACCCTCTCTCAAAATAAATAAATAAGCTTAACAAAAAAAGAGAGATGCTCTGAAATATAGCTGAAATGATACATTGGAATTCGTTCCAATACATATAAGATGTGGGAAATGGAGACGGTACAGATGGGGTAGGTTGGCCATTCTGTTTTAATTGTATGTTTACAATTAATAACAAGCACTCAACCAATAAAACCTAAAAGAAATAATTAAAACAAACAAGAAATTTAGCTTACTTCCTGCTTCCTCCTTGCCTGCCACCTCCCACATTTCATATGGGAATATTATTCTTATTTTTCTTTTCTGGCGGATGGATTTATAAATGTAAAATTATATGCAGCCTGATCCTGGGAGGGGATGCTGACTGGGACACAACATTCTGTGTCTATCACTGATGTATGAAGAAGCCTCACCGGAGGAAATGGGGAGGAAGGTGTTGTTCCAAGTAACTTTGGAGCTACGTGTGAGTCTGTAGGACTAGAGGCGAAAGGGACTGTGTCTCACGCTGTAGTCCGGTTGATAAAGTTGTTTCCAGTTGGGGCGCAGGTTAGCAATTCTGATACCACCGTCCGTGTGCACTGGAGTTGGACAAATCAGGAAATGGATGGCAGGTAGTGGGAGGCAGGCTTCCCACTCTTTAGAGTCGGAGGGTACGAATAATTACGAGGAGGATGGAATGATGTTCCACTGATAACAGATTAGAGTTGCAGACATCAGTGTGAACTGCTGGTGAATCGAATATTGATACAGAGGGATGCAAATACAAATATTCATAGATGTGTGTGTGTAGACTGAGTAGTGCACACATAGGGGCTTCCTTACTGTCATCCAAGAGGGTCTGCGAGCAACAAAATCCCAGCAGCAATAAACACATCCAGCGCCCAGATCTTGGTTTCTAATACCATTCTCAATAGGAGAAACCGGGGCTCCTTGGAGACGTGGCTGATGACAGGGCTGGGACAGGATGCATGCCTAAGAGAGGCACGTAGAGCCAAAAAGTGAAGTGCTCACAAACAAATCAAAATGATGGGAATATGTCCAAGAGCTGCCAGAGTCCAGGGGAAGGGCTCCCAAAGGCCAAAGCTAGAGCGATTTGAGCAGAAATAAATAACAAATACTTTGGAGTCCATCCCAAAGTATAAAATAAGTATCTACTACGAGTCTATCCTAACCTACAGAGATGATGCGGTTGTAAGTAAATGGGCGAAGAGTAGACAAGTCTCCCCATGCAGCAGACCGTCAGTTTGTTTGGATAAGCTACCCTCAAGCTGATAAAACATCTCTACGCTCAAGCAGGGGCCGGGCATGCTGACCTGCCTTCAGAGAAGACAGTGTGGGAAGTGGGAAGAAAAGAGACACTTTTCTTTTCTTGCGGATGCATTTATAAATTTAAAATTATATACAGCCTTTGTGTAGATACTTTTGCGTCAGAACCTCACAAACACCGTCTCAGCCTGGTGAGCCGGGTTAATAACGTCAACAGTGATAAGTCACAAAAGTGGCATGCGCCCTTGACAGGATGTGGTGAAAATGGCACTTGACCTCTGTGGCCAGGTGCCTCTTCCAAACACGTGGCTCCAGCCGTCACGTGAGGAAAACACCAGATAAATCGCAGTAAAAGGACTTTCTACAAAATGCTTGACGACTAGTCTTCAAAACTGTCATGGTCATTAAAGGCAAGGAAAGTCTGAGAAACCGTCACAGCCAAGAAGAACTTAAATAGACGTGGCTTTAGGTAACAGCAACGTATCAACATCGGCCCACTAATTGTAATAAATGTACCATATTGATGCATGACGTTAATAATAGGACAACGGGGTGGAAGGAGCGGGGACACTCCCTGAGCTATCCTTGACATTTTTTGTAGACCTAAAAGTGTTCCAAAACAAAATGTTTATTTATACTATTTATTTTAAAAATGAAATCATGCATCACGTGTACACATACATATTATATCAGTATGTGTATGATTCATTATGTCTACAATGTGCTGCAACCACTCCCTTCTAGTTTAGTTGAGTGTTTCTTCTCTTTCTTGCCATCCTAATTTTTGTTGGTTTTATTATTTACTATGTTTTAAGGTTTATAACATATATATTCTGCTTTAAAGTATATTTCTTTCCCTAAATACGGGTCTACAAATTGGCTATAATAATGAAAAACTAAGACATAACAATGACCATATTACTACGGGGGGAATATATTTTAGAATTTTTTAATGTTTGTTTATTTTTGAGAGAGGGGAAGTGCGAGTGGGCAAGGGGCAGAGAGGGAGACACAGAATCCAAAACAGGCTCCAGGTTCTAAGCTGTCAGCACAGAGCCCAACGCAGGGCTCAAACCCACGAATGGTGAGATCATGACCTGAGCGGAAGTTGGACGCTTAACCGACTGAGCCACCCAGGTGCCCCACTATGGGGGAAATATTTATGGAGAGCTAAGCAGTCTGTTTAGAGCGATATGGAAAAAAATATGAGCTTTTGTCTCTTTCCTAACTGAAATCAATCTGAAAGATTTTCTTTTTAACTTTTTTTGGTTTATTCCATCACTGGATCTCGCATCTTCTACTGGCATAATGTTTGGATTCTCTTTTTCTTTCCCTTCAATGCTGCCTCAGTAATTTTTAATTCAGACAGGATTCACAGATGGAGTAATGCCACTTCTTACACATCAGAAAAAGCCTTTGTTTTCCACTGGCTTTGTGAACAGTTTGGCATAGCCCTCGGGTGAAAATCACTTTCTCTTTCAAGTTTGAACAATCACTGTGTTATTTTCTTAAGTCTATTTTTACCGATTAGAAACAACCCAAGTGACTATTCATTAGTCTGCTGATTTTTCCCTGCCTGTGGTGGCTTTTAGGATTCTCTCTTCACACTTTGAGTTAGGAGATTGCGGCAGATATGTCCTGGCGGGTTGTTTTCCCGTTGTGGTTAATCTTTTCCCACACCCGTTGGGTCATTTCAACGTGAACGGGTGGACATTCTGCTCTGTTATATTTAACACTGTTATCCTTACTGTTCTTCTCTGATTTTGCTTCCTTTCTACTTTTTGTGGGGGTGGGGGTGGGGAATGGAGGGTCCTCCTTCTAGAAACACTATGCAGTGAACACCGACCTCTCTAGAAGGCGGTACCCGTGCTGCTGACCTTTTCTCTCTTAATCCTCATTCTTCCTTTTCCCTTCAACACCCCTGACAGTCCCTCAACGTCTTCCAGATCATCGATTGTATCTTTGGCTGCCTCCTGGTGATCAATCCTCAGGCCCTTCACTAACATTTTCAGCCTGGCCATGATTTCATTTCCAAAAAAATATTCTACTGTTTTCCTTCCATTCCCTTGTCATGGCAGCCTTTTCTTATTATTAATAACATGAGACATTTCAAGTCTCTCTGAAGACGTTCAAACTAGTTCAGCGTTCTTTCCTTTTTCCTTGGATTCCTTATTTCCCTGCAGCAAAAGTTGTGTTTTGTTTTGCTCTGTTCATTCATCATAATACTCTTTCCTCAAATGTCTGGTGACCTCCTCTTTTATGCTTATGAATGTGAAGCTACTTTGATTATCATGGATTTTTTCAAATTTTGGGCCCTATTTTGAATAGCTTTTTCTAATATGAACATTTTTGCAACATTTCCTATTATAAACCTTAAAAATGAAACTATTGACTGTCATTCCTGCTTTATCATCTATTTAAAAAAATTTTTAATGTTTTTATTTATTTTTGAGACAGAGACAGACAGAGCATGAGCAGGGGAGGAGCAGAGAGAGAGGGAGACACAGAATCCGAAGCAGGTTCCAGGCTCTGAGCCATCAGCACAGAGCCTGAGGCGAGGCTTGAACCCACAGTGAGATCATGACCTGACCCGAAGTAGGATGCTTAGCCGACTGAGCCACCCAGGTGCCCTATCATCTATTTTTTAATGTACATTTCCAGCACTCTTGATTTCTCTACTAGGATATTCGTTGACCAGCAAAGGACTAACTAGAATCAAATGGTCAGTGAAACATTTATGCTCTTTACATCATTTAGGTGCCAGCTTATACTCATTTTTTTAAAAACCCTACCTCTGGTACACTATTCCAGTTTGGGGGTACCATGTTTGTATAGACTAAAAATCTAAAACAGACCTGATTTCTATTTTCTAGAGAGAATTTTTTTTTCTTATTTATGTATTGTTCCCTATCCTGGAAGAAATCCATGCGAAATTTTCTCATTGTTCAGTTATTATTTTTATTAGTTTTGCTGAGAATTTTTGCCTAGCCTCTTAGGATGTATGGTTTTGGCTCTTTCTTTAAATTAGGTCTATAATTCATGTTAGTGCTCTTTTTGCTACAAAAGTTCTGTTCTCTCCTTCTGCAAGTCACAGAGCATCATAGATTGGAACCGCTGAACCCCTGGACCACTCTTGTGTTTCCTCTGCACCCCCTCGTGGGTAATGCAGCAGGGTGGGGTGTGACGGGGGGGGGGGGCAGACATTGTTAGGTTTCTCCTTTTGCACAAATCTTACCTGGTGGCCTGTTCTTTCTTTAACTGTCATTAAAACATTATGCAAAGTTGATTCTCTACTACCCAGAAAGTTCCTCTTCAAAAGGGTCACATACTGCCTCTGTTTTTGGGTGGCCTCTCTACTGCCCTGTCCAGAGGAAGGGCTCAGCAACACAACAGAAGGAGGAGGGACATCTCCCTGATGGTGTTTCTTCCTCAGATTTTGGGGTCACCCTTCTCTTCACCTTTAAGCCTGTTGTTTATGTCCTCGCTGGAGTCAGTCAGACTAGTTGAGTCTGTCCTCACCGACATTTTTTCAAAATGTTTTTTTAAGTTTATTTACTTATTTTGAAAGCGAGAGAGAGAGAATCTCAAGCAGGCTCTGCACTGTCAGCACAGAGCCCGATGTGGGGCTTGAACCCACAAACCATGAGATCATGACCTGAGCTGAAGTCAAGAGTCAGATGGTCAACTGACTGAGCTACCCAGGGGCCCCTCACTGGCATTTTTTTGTAAATATGCAACTTTGTATAGTTTTAAATGGAATTCGGATGTCATCAGCCTTCCAACATAGTAAACAATAAAACCAACAAATTTAGGACTAAAACTCCTGTACACAAACAAAGAACGGAAGTATGAGTTTGGGCTTAGAATTCAGCCACATAGAATGCTTCTGGGCATGACGACCGAGGAGAGAAATGAGTGGACCAGCGGACGTCTTGGCTGATTCTCCACTCTCCCCAAAATACCAGAGGCACGAGACAGCAGCCCTCTGTTATTTCCATGCTTCCCTAGGCAGACACAGGTCTGGTAGGAAACCCGTCCTCTTTATAGGCATTTCTCTTCCACATAATTATTAAAAAAATAATTACAAGGTAAATATAGATCCTACTCATAGGCCAACCAATGAAAATACAATGATGCCCAGAAGTTAGCAACGCTAACACTTCCTCGGGCGCTGGCTGTGTGACTAAGTGATGACATCTTGTCACTCCCCGTCACATCCTTGATTCCAAACCGTCTCTGTGTGTAGATCTCAATCCACAGTTCATTAGATAGCAAACACCACCTGAAACCAGAAGCAAAAAATGGAGTAACGTCCAGAGGCAGCGGTCCCTAAGATAAAAACAAGAATACAACAATGAGTATCAGGACCGTTTAGGAAAGAGGAGGTTGGAGGGAGGCATGGCAAAGACAAAAGCTCTGAGGCTCACAGGCGCCAAGGATAGTTTGGCCAGAAGGTGACAAGTGGGTGAAAACAAAGCCCGTGTGTTTTGGTCATCAACCCTGGACGCTAATGCCTGAATCACACGGCGTGGCTGATCGGACCTAACGACTAAACCAAACGTGTTCAACCCGGAAAGAATTCATTCCGATGAGACACGTAAATGTTTCGCAGTCCACGTTAACCTTACCCTATTTCAGTCGACTGCATCTTCTGGGATTTTATTTTCTTTAACTGGAAATACAAGTGTTTGGCGTGAGCCTGAATTTCAATGGGAAACCACACGTCCTGCAAGATTTCCAGGTGTGGGGGTTGAGTGAAGCCTCTTCCCGTCCGTTGAGATGTGAGGAGGCACAGAAATAAATGATTCCTGCCCTTCTGTCCTTGATGTATAATTATACTTTAATTAGAACTAATTTTTTGTATTCCCTGAAGGAACACAAACTCTGTAGGAACCAAATTGAATGGTGAGTAATAAAGTTGTAATTAAATTGATAGTTGGTGGTTTCCCACTGCGACCATTGGACACAATGCTTCGGTTTTGTTCCAATATTTTCTCTAGAGCCCTCATGGGGTCCAGGAGATATTATATGGTATACAAGGCAGTTATTATCATGAAGAGCAACTCACTTAAGCCTTTTAGAACATTCTCAAATTATAGAGTCTTTTGTTTGTAATTGGATTTTTGCTGGAGGTGGCATTTGGATGTTTCCAAGGGAAAGACTCACTTAAGTGTTAACCTGATTGAAGAAGCCAGTCATAGGTTCTGAGGTTCAAAATGAAAAATCATCCCATGTGTAAACCCAGTTGGTAGAGGGCCTTTCTGGCCACCCTGATAAGTGTATCATGTTGAATCTAACTATATTCGTCCAGATGGGGCTACTCAGACTAAAATTTCCCAGAATTATAGAAATAAATCACAGGGGCACCTGGGGGGCTCAGTCGGTCGAGCATCCGACTTCATCTCAGGTCACGGTCTCACGGTCTGTGAGTTCGAGCCCCGAGTCAGGCTTCCTGCTGTCCACGTAGAGCCTGCTTCGGATCCTCTGTGCTCCCCATTTCCCCCCACTCATGCTCTCTCTCTCCCTCTCAAAACTAAAGTAAACATTAAAGAAAAAGGAAAGGAATCGCAGGCCTGTCTTTTCAAGGCTCATAGCTGTATACACCACAACTATGCAGTGAAGCACAAAAGGATATTTTTGGAGCTATGCTATTTTTCCCATGTTAAAAATGTTAAGCCATACCCAAATAAGGTTTTCCTTTTTAGATAGGGAAACTGACTAAACTGACTAACCTGACTTCGGCTCAGGTCACGATCTCGCGGTCCGTGAGTTCGAGCCCCGCGTCGGGCTTTGTGCTGACAGCTCAGAGCCTGGAGCCTGTTTCAGATGTGTGTTTGGAAGGAACACACATGAACTAAAGGTAGATCTACACATCGTGGAACAGGCAATCAATTAACAATCAGCTCGTACTAGCTACCTATAGCTGTGTCACAAGTCACTCCAAAATTCCACGAATTGAAACAGTGCTTCTCATACCCGGTTTCAGCAGGTCAGGAGCCCACTAAGGCCCACCTGTGGCTCAGGGTTCCGTGGTCAGGGTGTTGGGGGAGGCTGCAGCCATCAGTCAGATCAAGGCCAAGTGGCAGGTCCGTTCCCAGATTGACTAATGTGGTCGTTGGCAGGCCTCGCTCCTTGCAGGCTGTTGGCCGGAAGCGTCTCTCAACCCCTTGCCCTGTGGGTCTGATTCAAGTCACTTAGCATGGCTTCGTCAGTGAGCGTGAGTGAACAGAGCCACAGGGAGCATGAGCAAAGCAGGAGTACGGGTCTCCTGTCACCCACATCCGGGAGAGCACCCCATCATGTTTCCCACTTTCTGCCGGGTAGAAGCAGGTCACAGGGTCCAGCCTCCACTCTGGAAGGGGTTCCACCGGATGCTGGTCACGGGAGCCATTCAAGCAGCCCCGGACTGTAACCTAGCCCGCGCGGTTACATAACAACTACATAACAGGCACATAACGACTAGACAGAATTCCCAAACGGAGAAAACGCTTCTTCGCGGTCCCTACACCAATGCCCTCCTGGAGACCATCAGATTCAATCAAGCACGTCAAAATTAACTTTTCCCTTCTTTGATTCCTAATTAAAGTGCTGTTTAAAAGAAGTCACGTGGGGTGCCTGGGTGGCTCAGTCGGTTAAGCGTCCGACTTCGGCTCAGGTCACGATCTCGCGGTCCGTGAGTTCGAGCCCTGCGTCGGGCTCTGTGCTGACAGCTCAGAGCCTGGAGCCTGTTTCAGATTCTGTGTCTCACTCTCTCTCTGCCCTCCCCCGTTCATGTTCTGTCTCTCTCTGTCTCAAAAATAAATAAACGTTAAAAAAATTTAAAAAAAAAATAAAAGAAGTCACGTGATGACAAAGGACAATCACAAAGACAGATGAAACATCTGAATATTATGACACAAAAAGTAAAATATGATTGATATTCAGATTCAAATATTTAACTCCTCAGAAATACAGCTATATCATAAAATGAAATATACCAGCCGACCAAAAGATCTCTACTAAATTAAAGAAAGACAAATTAAGAGATTAATGGACTACTGGGTTTTTTTCTCCTATCATGCTGGGAAAAAAAAAAGAAAGATTGAGCTTATATATGCGTATTTTTTTTAAGTTTCAAAGAATATGCTACAAATGGCAGGGGATTCAAGAGTGGTGGGATTGAAGGAGACTGGAGGTGTGTAATCTGCCCTGTAATGAGTAATGGTGATCACGTATTATTTTTATAAACTTAATACATTTTTAGTAAGCATGCATGTAATCAATAAGAAACAATTCCACAAACACACCCCGTATGTTTCTTTATTCACACACGGTCATTGGGCTATGAGTTCAACGTGCCCTCTGGAGCCCCCGTGATGTGCCACGACCCTGGTCCAATGCTAGGTTACACGCTAAATACAAGCACGCCTTCTGCCCCACGGGACATCATAGATTCTTCTAGTCCAGTGTAATCGGCTCTGGTTCGAAATGGGTTGTGTTTCCAAAGATTGAACCTCACAGGCACCAGTAAGGGAGGTGGCTTTGGGTGCTGGAAACCTGGCTCCCGAATGCAAAAATCATTCATTCACAAGTCCCATTTATTCATTCACAAGTCCTATTTGGTCACCATGAAAATCCTTTCTCAGAACCACATCCACCCTTCACTTCACTGTCTTTCTGGTTCACAGATAAAGGTGGTTTTGTGTGCTCTCCGCGATCAGGGTGGCTCAACATTTAGCTACAATGGGTTTCTACAGGATGATGGTACCCGGTAAATGTAAAAATGGTTCCATTGTCAAATACATCTGAGTGTCAGTGACTTAAGTGGAATTCACTCAGGGCTCTTACAAGAGGCCCTTTGCGAGTAGGTACCAAGAAGCCCTGAGAACCTTTCCAGGAACATGGGCACCACGCGTCCAAAACTCTGGTCTGCAGATGTCCTCTCTCTTGAGCGTTGATGTACTTTGCCATGAAACCCAACATGGGGAATGTGAATGTAGTCAACACTCACAATGACTTGGGCGAAGACTTGTCTCAATTTCTATTTTTCATACTCATATTTCCCAGCCTGGGTCCCCATTGTGATGTGCAGCTCCCTTCGGGTTCTGCAAAGGCGTAGAAACAGCCCCACAAAACAACAAAGCCAAAGCACAGATGAGAAGGGGTAGAAGAAGACGTCAAGATGGATGCCCCTGACAGGATGACAGATCATCGGTTGTGTCCCCACACTCTCAGGTCAGAGGGGCCTGCAGAGGCCCAGGACAGCCCCACATTGACCGGTGGTCCGAGGGCCATCACTGGCTACCTTCTTGTCCTTGTGCAGATATTTCTCAGACAGATACTTTCCCATTTCTGTGATGTGTAATGCTGGGATCAGGGGGAAACATCACAATTACTTACTCCAGGAAATACGTGCTGGAGAGAGAAAAGGCTGAACCAGCTTATTGGCTAACTTAACTTGTTGGTTATAACTTATTGGGTATAACTTAACCAAACAGCTTATTATCAGAACTGGCATCTCATATCATCAATACTTTCTGGTCGACCTTCCCACTCTGTGACACCAACCCAAGTCCCAAACTGTGCCCAACGCCGACCAGCTTCCCCTTGGCAAGTCTACTGGCAAAAAACACCCATCCACATCTCTAAAATCTCATGAGCCCCGTCCCCTGACTCCCCCACCGTGATACCGTGACGATTAAGGTGGTGTTCTCCAATACTGCAATAAATCTAATAAAGTTAGCTTTGCTTGATCAACAGGACCTTTGGAAGTCATCTTTTCTGAGGAACCGGCAGCCGACATTTCAGGACCGAACCTATAAGCAATCCCTACCCATAATCCAACATCGCACAAACATGTGAGTACTCACTGATTTAATGGATTCACATATTAAAATAGCCTTGAAGTTGCCCAATTACATCACATTAGCATGACTGCATGTCTTATATGCCCTAGGTTTTTCAAGGCCCTCCCAAGACATGGAGGTCTTAACTGACAAAGATTTAGAAAAGGTCGAGTCCATTTTCTTGGGCTCTGGATAAGTATCAAAGACTAGCGATGTGAACCACTGTCTATCCCAGCCCTGTTTTGCCCTGTGCTGGCCGTTTTGCACTGCCTTCTTGTATCAGCCCCCAGGCGAGTGATGATGGGCGTGAGACCCAGGAAACTCCACTCAGCCTCCTCAGTTTTAGCAGAATGCTTTCCTCAGTAGAAAGCTCAGGGAATTCGCTTTTGTAGCAACATCCTCCATAAGGAAAAAAAGGTATTTCCAGTAACCTTAGTTAAGGTGTGAGTGCTTCCACGTGTGTGTGGGTTTGTGTATCTGTGACCCCTGAAATGACACAGTAGCGGTAATTAAAGCAAGACCCCGTCTTTCTTTGACCAGGGGTAGAATCTGCTTTACCAGTTGCAGACGTGGTGATCTTTCAATGCAACAGAGCTGTACGCGCTTGGAAAACCCTCTATCAAGGAAAGCCAGATTTAGGGTATCCACGGCGGTCTCCCGCGGGCTCAGAAATTTGTCAATATTGTGTCAAGTTCTCTAAACCAGGGCTTCTCAATTTGAACGTCCCCGAGGTACTTGTTAAGATGCAGATTCAGATTCAGTAAGACTGGGATGGAGTCCAGGAGTTTTTGAGGGGATGGAACTATTCTGCATCTAGATCGTCACGGGGATTACATAAATCCGTACATGTCTTCAAATTCATGGCACCGTGCACCAAAATGTGAGTCACGGTTACTGTATGATGCTTTTTAAAAATAATGTTCAAAGCCACACACACTCACACACACACACACACACTCACACACACACACACACACCCCACAAAGGATGCATCAACGATGGTGAGAGGCTCTGAAGAATTCATAGCATCACCACATAATACTCCTTCCAAAATGTTTATCCTGAACCTGGCCCTGAGGAAAAGATCCACCGTGCCAAACTGAGAGACAGTCTATGAAACTTGTCCAGATTCTGCAAAATAATCAACCTCATGAGAGGGAAAACAATAAGGCTGTAAACTCCTCTAATTTTTTTTTATTTTTCTTTTTAACGTTTATTTATTTTTGAGACAGAGAGAGACAGAGCATGAACGGGGGAGGGGCAGAGAGAGAGGGAGACACAGAATTGGAAGCAGGCTCCAGGCTCCGAGCTGTCAGCACAGAGCCCCACGCGGGGCTCGAACTCACGGACCTCAAGATCGTGACCTGAGCTGAAGTCGGACGCTTAACCGACTGAGCCACCCAGGCGCCCCATCCTCCAATTTTTTTTTTTAATATTTATTTTTGAGAGAGGGAGTGAGCGAGCAAGCGAGTGGGGAAGGGGCAGAGAGAGAGGGAGACACAGAATCCGAGGCAGGTTCCAGGCTCTGAGCTGTCAGCACAGAGCCTGACGCGGGGCTTGAAACCATGAACCGTGAGATCACGACCTGAGCTGAAGTCAGATCAACTGAGCCACCCAGGCGCCCCTGATAGAATCAGTATCACAGTGCAACAGATCGAAATTTGTGGGACACAACAAGAACAGCTCTTAGGGGGAAATGTATAGAATTCAATGCTCAGATGAGAAAAGAAACAGGTCTATCACCCATCGCATCACATCCCGAACTATTTGTAATGGTTTGGATCATATTCGTTCTTATTTTAATGCACACGTGGGACTAGCAGGGGCTGTTTTTATTCCCTTTTGAGCCTGAGTCTACTGGACGAGCGTGAGTAGATCCCCAGTAGTTTTGCTAACAGAGATTGGTTGACGTTACGTACCTGTTAGGTTTTCTATTATAATTTTTTTTTAATTTTTTTTTTAACATTTATTTATTTTTGAGACAGAGAGAGACAGCATGAACGGGGGAGGGGCAGAGAGAGAGGGAGACACAGAATCAGAAGCAGGCTCCAGGCTCTGAGCCATCAGCCCAGAGCCTGACGCGGGGCTCGAACCCGCGGACCGCGAGATCGTGACCTGGCTGAAGTCGGACGCTTAACCGACTGCGCCACCCAGGCGCCCCTCTATTATAATTTTTATTGTGATACACAGATGACCTGTGCCTCCAAAGAGTGTGTTCTGAAATAGTATTCCTTGTATACTTTAAAATGACACCAGTCTGATGCTCCTCAGACATTGTCATGGACAAGTGTTGAAAAACAGCACCAAATAAGTGACAGCAATTATTTGGCTACCTATTACTTTCGCTTTAAATTGTTGGGTTTTGAAATAGCTGTAGATTCACGGGAAGCTGCGAAGAAATCCTCGGAACGTCCGGCACGCCCCTTAGCCACCCTCTCCCGTCTTCCACAGCTATCAGATCAAAACCAGGATGCTGAGATTGGTACGATCCATCGAATTTGTTCATAGGATTTGTGCCAGGTACACTCCTGTGGTGCAGGTGCAAAGCTACCACCTGGACAGACCCGTGTGGCTGCCACCGGTTAAGATACGCACCTGAACGTCAGCACAGGGAATACCTCACGCTACCCTTTCCCCCCTCCTCCCCTATTCCCACACCTGCAGCTACCCATCTATTCTCCATCTCTGTAATCACGACAACGAATGCTGTAAAAAAGGGACCACCCAGTATATACTTTTTGAGATTGGCTTTTGTCACTCCACGTCCACACCTGACGTGCATCCAAACTGTGGCATGGATCAACAGTCTGTTTACTTGTGTCGCTGCGTGGTAGGTTCTGGCACACATGTGCAAGTTTGTGGAACCACTCACACACTAAAGACATTTGGGAGATTTCCTGTTTTGAGCTATTACAGGTAAAGCTGCTGGGAGCATTCACGTACAAGTTTCTGCCTAAAAATAACTTTCTGTCCAAGGGCGCACTTGCTGGCTCCCTGGGCGAGTCCATTTCGTACTCTGTGCACGTTGAAAACCTGCTCCTAATAAACTGCCGGCACCAAGTTTTCAGCGAGCAATGTCTGCAGAGCCCTGTCAACCCGGAGAGATGCCTTTGCTCAGCATGCGCGCTGACACGGTGCATGAAGCACGGGGCTACCACCCGTGCGCACAGACTCCCCCAAAGGGTCCTGACCTCCCTTCCGTGGGGAGCAGAGATGGAGGATGAGGGAGAAAGCAAAGAGAGAAAAAGCACTGGTCCACCTGCAATCGGGACCGTGCAGGACGACCCCGCAGGAACGAGGCTGAGGAGCTCATCACACCCGGACAACGTGGCATAAATAAAATCTCCGACCGGCCTCCCGTGGAAGGGCCCCTACCCTGTGGATCGTGGCTCCAAGAACAGGACCAAGTCTTTCCTTCCAAGAAAGGGTTGTTCTTGGAAGATGCAAGAGAATCACCATTTGCACCTGTTAAAAAAAAAAAAAAAAAAGAAAGAAAAGCTCAAGCGTACCTATCCTTTTAAGGTGGCGTCTGTGTTCATAGGTGCTGTTGTCCGGAACCGGCTGGACACCCTCAGTCTCCCGTCTCTGGTTGGGCCTCAAGGCCACGGTCCCGCCCCTGACCATGCATGCCCCTCCTGTCCTCTCTGATCCCAGGAGCCTGGACTCAGACCTCTTCCCTTGCTTTGGGGAACTTATATCCTCTGCTCTAACCCTTGAGTTCCTCCATCCAAACCCAGGACAGAACGGGACAGAAGCCACTGGCCTCCTGTTTCTCTGCTAGATCCACAGAATCTGGCGAAGAGTCAAAGCTTACAAACAACCTTCTCCATTTTCTTAAGATTCCTCTTTTTCCTCCATGCTGCTGCTTTTTTTAAAATTTACTACTAGCTTTTTAAAAGTAGAAAGCATCGATATTCACTGTGAGTGACATAAGAGAAACGTCCATGTCTTCTAAAGCTGAAAGGTTATTTTTCACTTGCCGTTGCAAGGCTAACTATTACTTAAGTTTGCTCTCCACCCTTGCGGGCATGTACTATGGATTTCGGTCCAGATCTATGACTGCCCATCTTTACTGAATACACTCATTTCTCAAGGAATTGGCCAATCCCTGTCACGTACAGCGTCAACCACATTCTGTATGAGCTGTAACGAGGGCAGAATTTGCAGGCTCACGGTGAGATCAGCCATCTATTCTCTGACCTTCCAACGTGGGCAAGATCATTTGGGTATTTTGGTGCGTCCTTTCGCCTGTCCCTTCAGTGCAGGTGGAACTTACTTGTACGAAGGTCAGGGGCCCTATTTCCATGGTTCACGGTGCTTTGGGGGCTTGCAGAGAAAGATCTTCCAAACGTAATATGTCACCAGCACAATTTCTTCTAATCAAGTATTTGTCCTTCTCGGTGGTTTATATCTGAACAGTTTCCTTTCTCTCTCCCTCCCCCCTTTTGTCGTGGGGGGGAGAAAGAGGCAGAAATGCAAGTAATTGTCAGATTTTTCTAGTGTTACCAGTGACACGCATGGGGTTTTTTTCCTCATAGTGTAAAATAAAACAGACATCATGTAAATAATTTCAAATGCCACCTACAATTATGTTTCCCTGCAGACGGAGACAACGGAGAGGCTAAGTATGTCTTTTTCCCTTCAGATGATCTGGAATCCCTCTTCTTAAAAATGGCCCCACTGTCCTCCTACTAATTGCTATGGCAACCACTTCCGGTACCCAGAATTCTCTCTCAGCTAGGGCTAAGACTCCTTGGATGCTCCTGCAGCATTGGCTGCCCCCCCCCCCCCCCACCGCCGGGCCTCATGAAAACCAGCCACCTCACCTTTCCCACCTCAGATGGTGCTGAGGAAGGAACCAACTATCACCAGGGAACTAACACACCTCTCCTCAGCCTACCTCACAGGGACGGTCCCGCCTCCAACATCTTGCTCGACGGGACCGTGACTAAGGCCATGACTCTGTGCCTTTGTCTGAACTCACACACAGGCGGATATTGCACGGAACTGAAAGTGACAGAGGCAATGAACGATGCCTGAGCCGTGGTCAGCGTCTACCAAAATGGTGAGTGGGATCGGCGAGGCAGACACCCCCTTTTCCAGGTGGTTCACGCTCTCGTTTCCCACCCCGGCGGTCGGCAGTGCTCTCTGCGGGCCGCTCCCTCCGCACCAGCACCCCCCCCTCCCCCCGCCTCTGTAGGAACACAGAAGAACTGTGTCACTGGTCCCCTGAAGGCCCGGTGGAAGCAGGTGACTAATTCCTGCTGACGGGCTGTGGGAAGACATCGTGTGTCCTTTTGTCCCAGAGCGCTTCATGGCCCTTCTCACACACTTACTTCTAGAACTATTTGCTGATGCCAAAGACTTGGTTTAGTTCCAAGGGCGGGAGGAATCAGAGAAGAAATTCAAGTCACATCCAGGAGGGAGAGCAACTTTAAATCGTAGGTAATGGGGTGGGCTAGTCAAGGCCCAGAGCAATAGCGCCTTGTGGCCTGGGGGACGCTCCTGGGTCTGGTGACCACAGCTAAGGGCCCATTTTTTTCCAGCGCGATGAAAGGGAATGTCTTATTGGGATGAGAGAAAGAGCTATGCAATTTGACACCCCCCCCAAAAAAAAAAAAATATCAGTGATGCTGAAGTGTTACCTCCAACATTTCCCGTGTCCCTGCCCCACTGCTGTTTCGTGGAGACCTCGACCCAGAGAGAGTGCCCGGATGGCATGTGGGCCAAACTGAGTCAGGAAACTCTGATGTCAGGATCATAACAATTATAAATTAGAGAGGAAAATCACTAGCCACCAAGAGACTGGCCAACTCTGTTCTGCCTCCCACAGGCTAGATTTTCTAATGGGCCAAACTCACCTTAGACTTTGCTCTGGACGAGAGAGCGAGCCTCTTCCCTCCTCCCCGTCTCATCCCTGCGACACCTTGCCCCTGCTGTACTCAGTAACACTGACAGGCCATCACCCAGGTCACAAGCCCTGGGACACCCCGACAGAGATGTCCGTCTGTGGAAAATCCAAAAGACATCTCTCTGCTCCTGACACAGCCCGTGGCCCCCTCCCCCACCACATCCCCGTCCCTGGTAGATGATCGAACTGGCCGGAGATTCCAATCAAACCCTTACACGCAAAAGGTTTGCTTTTCCAAGTGTCCATGCTTTTAGAAAATTTCTTATCTCAGGTTCTCCCGGAGGGCGAAATTTAATGGGAAAGCGGAGAGGGAATCAGGAGGGATTGTTGCCATGGCCAGAAGCCGCTGGAAGGTCACCTGCCAGGACATCCTGGCAGTGCCTTGATATCCCACCGGCACCTGTGATACCCTCCATACCAAGGAGAATTAGCTTCCTTTACCGTCAGTGAGAAGGGAGCAGGGAGCCATAGTTTGTGTGGTGCACTGGGAAAGCGCGAGCTTGGCAGTGACTCGAGGGCGGAGCAGGGAGGGGAGTCCTGGGCAACAGCCCTGCACCCTCCGCTACATCAGCTACGGTGCTGCGTCCTCCTGAGAGCAGGCCTCCCGCCGAGGAAAAACCCTGTCTCCCATCCAATGAATTACGCGAACTCAACTTAATTGATTGCACCATGTTGCTTGAAATCGCCGCGAAATTCCGCTGCGGTTTTAAAGATGCGTAAACACCGTAAGCTTGAGAGGCTCAGCCAAGTTCTGCAGTCTCGCGTCAGTTAGTAACATTCGTGCACGAGTGGTGTGGGTCACCACCCAGAGGCTCACACAGGCTTCTCCCAGAGGTGTCCTTTCACGGCCCAAGCTAGAGGAAGTGCCGTTTTGGAGGAGATGATCGGGAGTCTGGGTAAGAGTGTGATGGGGTGAAGTTCTGGGAGCCGTTGGTGGAGGTCGGGACTGAGGCGGTATCGGGGCCGGGCCAGGAAGCGGGGACCTGGTCCGCGATGCAATCCCCTTCCATCGACCCAACTGCCGGGATGTGCGACGGGCAGCTAGCTGTGCTGGGTGACAACGCAGACGGCACGGGGACAAGCAGGCGCGTCCCCCCTCCTGCCTACCCGAATCCCACCAGTCGTGCGGGTGGCCGTGCGCCCCGCTCCGCCAGGGTCGCCCCCTCGGCCCTGGAGGAGGGCTCGCTGTAAGCACAGCTTGTGCGGGCTGGGTGGGCAGCTCTCTCTCCCGCGTGTCTCCCGCCCACGGCCGGGAACATGGCCTGGTGACCAGCACTGCAGTGGCCTCCCCGTGAGAAACGAAGACGGAGACGCCCAGAGACATCCAAGGACTCCTGAGACGCTCCCCTCCAGACTCCCCGATTACCCGGGCGAAGACCCTGCTTCAGCCATTGTCACTGGGGGTTCGCGCCTCATGCGGCCGAGCACAGGCCTTCGGGAGAAGGACACTGGCCGGGCCCTGTCCCCTGCTCATGCTGTGTGCACGGGGCGGGAGGCCATCCCGGAGACCCCCGCCTGGCAGCCGCGGGAGCCCCTGAGACACCAGCAGGGGCCAGTGGGGCCTGCATCAGGACAGGGGAGCGGGAGCCCCCCGCCAGCCCCTTTCACTGCTCGAGGTGGGGGGGAAGGAACCCTTGAAGGGACGGAAAACAACTGGCTTTTTCAGATTACCTATATTTAGCACTTCCCGAAAGTAGCTATTCTGAGCTGGGTGTAAAGGAAGGCAACCGCTGAACTTGAAAGAGGAGAGAGTGTGTGAGAAAGCAGAGGAAGCGGGACCTGGAGGCCAGTGCTGTGGCTCCGTGGCTGGCTCCGTGGCTGGCTCCGTGGCTGGCTCCACGACGGGGTGCCGTGCTAGGTGACTAGCGGGGAGCACGGCCTCACGGTCACAGAAAGGAAACGGTGTCGCGGAAGGAGAAGGGACACGCGGGACCTGAATCCAGAGAGGAGTGACCGGCTGTCCCACGCTGTCCCCTGCCTGGGGACCGCCCTCTCTGACGGAGAGAGACAGCTGTGACAATTCCAGTGTTTTCCCCGTGCCCACAGGGCCCTGAGCCTTCCACGTGTGTGCCTGTATTCGGTCCTAACAGGTGTACCTCCAGTCACTGCTGAGCACGGCGTGGCCCCTGCCCGGGTCACAGCGCAGAGCTGGGGCCCAGCCCCCGTACACCCGTCGTCTCTCCAGCTACAGGAACCACGGCGGAAAGAGCCCCTCTCCAGACACTCAGCGGAGCGCCTGATTCCAAATGTGATTGTAAAAATCTCAATTAAGACGATCTTCAATTAATCGACTGTTCCGGGTAATTTAATTTCCTGGCTTAATTGAGCACTAACCAGGAAAACTTTTCCATCAAAGCAGGGTTTTTTCTCCCCCCCAAAGTGTATGAGACACAATTTCCTAACTTAGTGAACCCGATTTAAATTTTCTTTGGTAATGAAGTCACTAACAGTGCCTCGGGCCCACAGTTTGGAAGCTGCTTCTCACCAACCAGCAACACACGCAGTGCTCAGGGTTGGATCAGATTTGTCTGCCTTTTTTTTTTTTCCTAGCCTGCTATTAATTGAGGCTGCAAAGGACATCCTTGAGCATAAGATTTTCCTTTTATACTCAAATGAGTTTCAGATATACCTGAAGTGGAATGTTGGGGTCAATTGGGTTATAAAATATTTTACCGTTTTTTTTCTTTTTCTTAATGGTTATTTATTCATTTTGAGAGGTGGGTGAGAGGCAGAGAGAGAGAGAGAGAGAGGGAGAGAGAATCCCACCCTGAGCGAGCGTGGAGCCCGACTCAGGGCTCGAACTCACGAACCGTGAGATCATGACCTGAGCTGAAACCATTGGATACTTAACGGAGTGAGCCTCCCAGGCGCCCCTATAGTTGTTTTTTTTTTTTTTTTCAATGTTTCCAAAAAACGTTTCCAAAATGCTGCATCATCCCGTTGCCAGAACTCGACGGTGAGGAAGGTTCTGGGTGAAAAGGAGGCTGGAGAAGGAGAACGATACACGGGGAGAGGAAGGAAGCGCTGGGAGGACAGTCTCAGGGGAAAAGAGAGAAAGCCCTTCATCCACTGCCCGCCGTGGGCGCTGGTAACTGCTTGGCCAGCAGCTCACCGGGAAAGAGAGAAACGCCCTTGCTTGGGGCGCTTGCCAAAGTGTGCGTGCCCTGGCGGTGGCTGATTTCAACTCCCTTAACTCGGCACCGGGAAAAATGAGACCCCAGGGCTCTCGTGACCCGGTGGGAGCTCGCCCCAGCACCCTGGCTGCAAGAGACCAGGGGACAATTGCGAGGGACGGTGAGGATGAAGGGATGAAGGTCCTCCTCGGTGTGGATGTGCCGCCTCCAGCCTCCACGCCACGCCAGGTAAGACTTGCCACCCTGGACACAAGGGCCCTAAATGGAGGACGGGAGACCTGGATCCCCTGTGTAATCAAGAGAACACGTGCCCCTTGACCTTGGCACACCCCATATGGAAATTCCCTAGGCCCTGGGGAGGCCGTGCCCCCATGACCCCCGATCTTTTTACGGGGTCTTGTTCGATCTGGTCAAAGCGTGCCTTGAGCCCTGCCTCGGATTTTATTGCATATGCCCACCTCTTACTGGCCTTCCGTTTCCACCAAAGCGGAAAACCCCAACGCCAAATAATAAAGGCTCATTACCAGTGACAAGGAGTGGCTGATTATTCCGGCAGAAAGTTCTAAGTACAAAGGCTGAAGGTTGGGAACAGACCCAGCGATGAGGAGGTGTTTCTCAGTGGGCCCTACCATCAGGGATTTATCTGATTTGGGCTAAGGAGGGCATGATACTCAAAAGCCGGAGGTTAAACGTTTCGACGGAGAGATCACAGCCAGATCTCTTAATCACTTACTTCATTTGGCTTTAGAAAGTGTTTCTTCATGCTTTCTTTTCAGCATTTGGATCTGGTTTTAAATTATTCATACGATGACATTGCCTGATTCCTCTCACAAATTCAGAAAAACATAAAATATTGGGAAAGGGTTGATGGTTAACGAATTTCATCTTCTGAGGAATTTTGATATCCTGTCCGTAACAGAGATTGCCAGGGAATTAACTGTTTCTTATACTTTCTAGATTTCTGATGCTTTGACCTCTGGGGCGTCTGGTGCCCTGGAATCACTGTCCCTCCCGGGTCAGCCAATTTCCAGAGATAGTAAGTGACTCACCTGTGAGCATGTCTTTTATACGTAAACCAACCAACACGGAGGCCACATTGCCTCCCAAATAAGAAGATGGTCTATTCTGAGTGTCCCTGGAAGCAGCAGACAGGTGAATAAGTTCTGCTGAGGGAGGGGTCCCAGAAACGCTATAGAGAATGTAGAGGATTTGATGGCTAGAGCTCAAGCAGCCTTCATGGGCCATGAGGAAGCATCCTGCATCCTAGAAAAAAGGGAGCTGAATCATCTAAGGAGTCTGGATCTCTCCTAATTTTAGGAAGCCACTGGAGTCCTTCCACGTGACAAAGAATACAATTCTACATTTTAAAGTACCTATTCTTTGAGGTTTTGCTGTTCTCTTCAGTGAAATAACCTCATATAATGCACTCTCCTTGATGCAAAGCAAAACCAAAAACCATGGGGCACCTGGGTGGCTCAGTTGGTTAAGCTTGGTTTGGGCTCAGGTCATGATCTCACCTGATCATGAGTTCGTGAGTTCTAGCCCCATATGGGGCTCTGTGCTGTTAATACAGAGCCTGCTTAGGATTCTCTTCCCCCACCCGCCTCTCCCCCACCTCTCTCCATCTCTCTCTCTCTCTCTCTCTCAAAATAAATAAATAAACTTAAAAAAAAAAACATAATATCTTGGCCTGAAGTGATGGGTCGAGGCCTGTGAAGGTACTCAACGCATCCCCAAAAGATGTCTCTTGATAATGCTACTGACATTATCAGTATCAGAAAGAAAAGAGTTTAACTCATCTTACGTGCCAAACGCTTGGTAGATGTGTTCCCTTTCGGCCGTCAACATCCACAGTACATGCTCTGCTTTTCCACTTTGTCTAAACACAGACCAACAAGATGCTGGTCACCATCATTTGACTGTATTTACAAGTTTCCCCGTTTCCTGGAAGCATAAATCGAGAGCAGGAGGCCCATCGTTAACCAGCAACTTGTCTGGAAAATAAAGCAGGTTACGACTCGGCACTCGAGTAAAACCACGCTCTCCTTGCCGGTCATTGTGGGTCCCCCGCTGAGCCCAGTGTACTCTCTGCAGAGCATGCCTCCTACAAAATAATTACAAATTACACAAATGACGACAAAGCGTCATCTCCTACAGTGTGGGTCCCCTGCTGTCCCCTCATAGGTCCCACCTGTACGTTGGGAACTGACTGAATGTGGAACAGAATCGGCAAACACACGGGGGCACTGGTGTCTGCTCTTGTACACGCCAGGCCACTAATATTATGTGATATCCAACAAAAAAGAAAGGAATTTTAACCAAAAACCAGTTGTGCTTCCTCCCTGAGAACGTCTTCAATAAACTTTGAAATCTGGTCTTCTCGGTCTTTCTGTGGTGCTAAGACTTGTGTCTCTTTCTGCTATTAAAAGCACAATTTGGGGGGGCACCCGGGTGGCTCAGTCGGTTAAGCGTCCGACTTCAGCTCAGGTCACGATCTCACGGTGTGTGGGTTCGAGCCCCGTGCCGGGCTCCGTGCTGCCAGCTCGGAGCTTGGAGCCCGTTTCAGACTCTGTGTTTCCCTCTCTCTTTCTGCCCCTCCCCCATTCATATTCTGTCTCTCTCTCTCTCTCTCTCTCAAAAATAATTTAAAAAAAAAACATTAAAAAATACGATTTGGGGTTTATTCATTTTCTTTAAAACACAACTCATGAACTTCACACTCAAAAGTATTATTTTGCATTTGTTTCTTTCTTTAAAAATGAGACCAGAACTGATGAAGAAGTTTTGATAGATTGATAACACTTTCCAAAAAACAAATAACTTATGGGCCTGGGGACTCCAGACCCATAACATCACATTGTCAGACGGTTGTGTCTTATTTCCTAAACGCCTTTGGGTTTTCTGGTTTGTTTTTGTTTTGTTTTGTTTTGTTTGCGTTCTTGTTTTTTGAGGGGAGAGGACATCCCTGTCTTGGAAAAATTATCATACTCCGAAATAGACAGACTCGTGCTTCCTGACATTACGGGTCTAGTACTTTGCTGCTATCTTATCTCTACTTTTGTGCTTCATTGAATCATGACTTAGGCATAAAAATAAAAATAAAATAAAAATAGATGCAATTGAACAAAGATGAGAGAGTGTCCACCATGCACACGGGGATGTGGAGCTTCAGTGAGATGCCCAGGGTCAGGGGGGCGCCAGCCTCGCTGACACGTCCCCGTGCTTCTGGGACAGTTGCTGAGACACAGCTGGTAGGAACTCAGTGGGATTTCCCAGAAGCCCATTGGCTTCATAGTCCCCATCTGTAAAATTTATAGGAGTCAAAGACTGTTTCACTGTCTCTTACTTGAAAACTACATGGGGCGCCTGGGTGGCTCAGTCGGTTCAGCGGCCGACTTCGGCTCAGGTCACGATCTCACGGTCCGTGAGTTCGAGGCCCGCGTCGGGCTCTGTGCTGACCGCTCGGAGCCTGGAGCCTGGTTCTGATTCTGTGTCTCCCTCTCTCTCTGACCCTCCCCCCGTTCATGCTCTGTCTCTCTCTGTCTCAAAAATAAATAAAAATTGAAAAAAAAATTAATAAATAAGTAAACGTTAAAAAAAAAACAAAGAAAACCACAGAACCACTTACAGGTTCCTCAGGTGGCCACATTTTGAACCACTGACGTGGGCAAGGGCAGGATATTTCAAAATACCCAGTTGACCAATGCTGCTGCATAATTTCTGTAGTAGTCTGTAGTAGCCTGAGTCATTTTTTATTTTATTATTTTTTTTAATGTTCATTTTTGAGAGACAGAGACAGAGTGTGATCAGGGGAGGTGCAGACAGAGAGAAGGAGACACAGAATCCAATCCGAAGCAGGCTCCAGGCTCTGAGCTGTTGGCACAGAGCCCGACATGGGGCTCGAACTCACGGACCGCGAGATCGTGACCTGAGCCGAAGTTGGACGCTTAACCGACTAAGCCACCCGGACGCCCCTCTGTAATCTGACTCATTTTTAGTGAACACTACTCAGCCTAACTTCGAGAATGCTTTTTTTTTTTTCTTTTTAAATAATCTGTCAAAGAAGATAAAATACCAGCTTACCATTCTGACTCAGGCACATTCCCCAGAATTTCTTCCTTCTTAACACTGTACTTTTTATATTGTATATATTTACTCATTGTGATTCATTTATTCATATATTTATGTGTATTGTATTATCTATTCATTTGTTATTTGAACAGAAATGAGTTAGCAGGAGGAAATGCTAATGTTTGAGGTTACAAACCAGGGATGGTGTGGTAGTCAAGGTGGGGTGGGCGATGCTTCCCAGAAGGGTCAAGGGCTTCTTCCTCCCGCGGGGTCTCCATCCACCACAGGTCAGCAGGGAACCTCGTCCCATGTCACTTGTCCTGGCCGTGTTGTGCAGGGCAGTGGGCTCCACGCTGGCTCCTGGGGGACACGGGACGGCAGCTCCTAGGAGATGAGCGCCTCCAGCCCGGAAACGGCAGGTGTCTCTCGCACTCCAAACTCCTCCGCCAGAAGGGGTCAGATCCCCCCTGACACCACGGGGTCGGGGAGCGCGCTCCCACTCTGTGCCCCGAGGAGCAGAGTGGCAACCTTTGGAGAAGGGTTAGGCGGGGTTCGCTGCCCACCCCAAGAAGGGTTCACGGGGCGCTTACTGGGGCAAAGTACAGTTCCTGTTGCCAAGACGGTTCGACAATGACTTCAGGTTAAATAGTATGGAACAGATCAGGACGTGGGCAGAAACCTTCTCAGCACAAGGAAGCCCGGTGTAAGAGCCATAAAGGACAGAAAACGGGAGCCAAGGGGGGTTCTCAAGGAGGAGAGAATTGGTTTGATTTTAGGGAATTGGGGAGGGCTCTGGAGAGTTCGCGGGACGGCAGGCTGGATATGGGAAGCAGCTCTCCGTGCACGGAGGGGACAGGGAGATGGAAAAGACGGACTTCTGAGCAGAGGAAGCAGTCACATCGGGCCACGGTGACGCGTTTTGGCACACCGCTTTGTAATTGTTGACAGTTTTACAGCAACAGTGACGTCCTAGACAAAGCCTGCCTCCTCGTCGCCCTCTGAGTTCCCGATACTTACCCTGTGGCTGTCACAGGGGTATTGGGGGCACTTTGGAGTACCTAACTCTGAGGGCTGATTTATTACTATGGTTCAGCGAGAGAGAGTGTGTGTGTGTGTGTGTGTGTGTGTGCACTCGGTGCTGATGAGCACTCGGGCCTTTCGACTGGTACCTCTTGAGGCTAGCACGCCCTCGTCCGTAGATTGCTGGCCTGACTTCTGACAAGAGCGCAGTGAACATGTCACATCCACACGATGCCCTTTGTTGCCCCGGGAAAGAACCTGCGTAGATGTCACTGCGTATTCACTATGAGCGTCCCTGTCTCCACTCCGTTTTTCTCCGACTCCTGCCCCTCCCTCCTTATGGAGGTTCAGCCGGCAGCTGGCGGTCTCCTTTGCCCTCCTCACTGGGCTCACATCCTCCATGTTGCTTGAGGCAAAGGGAAGATCCATCAGCTTCCGAGCTTCTCCAGGCGACTCCAAGGTGCAGGGAAAAAAAACCGGAGGGCCACTTTGCCCTCAAAGTGCGGTCCGTGACCAGGAGCATTGGCAGCACCCGAGAACCTAACAGGAATGCAGGTTCCCAGGCCCCCGCCCAGCCCTGCTGACTCCAGCTCTGGGGAGTCACAAGGCCTTCCAAGAGCTTTAGCTGCACATTAAAGCTTGATAAGTACCGGATGGGATGCCCTCTAATGGGGCCTAATGGGGCCTGCTGATTGCAATTATCTGCATAAGCAGAGAAACCCGGAATAATGTAGCGATAATGACCTTGGGGGTGGGGGAGGGGGCATGCCAAGAGCACCACCGGGAAAGCCATTAAAGAGGCTTAAAGAAACTGAAAGTTGCCCTTGACTGTGGGCTTGCACGGGTGAGTTTTTCACACTGTCGCAAACCTTCCGGGCAGAGCCCGACACGGTTGAGGGTGTTTGTTTGTTTCCCCGGAAAGCTCAGTACATGACGACAGGGCTCTAAGTGCCTGGCGCTTCTTAATTTAATCGTGAGGGCCACCCACACTGCGGATGCGAATTCCCACCCTACAGAAGCTCAGAGAGGCTAAAAACCTGCCAGGGGTCACCAAGCGGGTCACGGGCAGCGGAAGGGTTTTGTCCTGCTCATAGTTGTTGATCCGTTTTTCCCGTGTTACCAACAGTAAGGCTTATACTATGATTAGTGAGGATTATATTATAATGAGGAGGAGGAGTAAGGATCAAGGGTCCAGAAGCAGGAACTGGGTCCAGAAGCAGCACTGGGGTTTCTCAATACCAAACCCACTTACCAGCCTGGACTGGTGAGGAGGCCAGGGAGCCAGGGGCTGAGCAGGAGACACGGGATTAAAAGGGAGCTTTTCTTCACTCCTATGGAGCCCCTACCCACTCCCACCTCACCCTCCAGGACTGACAGGGACCATCTGGGGAAAAAAAAAAAAAAAAGAAAAAGAAAAAAACCTCCTGGAGACACTGTCCCCAACCCCAGGCCTGCCTGACAGCTTCCTTCCAGAGATAAGCACATCAAAGCAGCTTCAAGAGAACTAGGTTAAGACCCTCACCAGACCCCCTCCACCCACCCCCCCAAAGAACCAGAAACATCACCACCTTCCAGCCAGGGAGTCAGAACTGAAGCTTTATTTCAATCGGTTTCTTTATTTTCAGAACACCACCGGCAACTAGAAACAGGTATGCAAGTGTGGTTTTTATAACTGAAGAGTCCATAAAATAGATAATGGGATCGTAACAATAAATACACCTGAAATATAAATATACACATTGATATCCCACACGTATAAAAGTCATGCTCTGTAAATACTCTGTCCACGTACTGTCTTCGTGGGGGACCGAGTTCCAGGATGGAGCTTTGAGGGTTTACACGTGTCCCGTCACTTATGGATGTTTCCAGAGAGCTTACGCAGGAGCAACCTATTACCAATCTCGACAAGGAAATTAAGTATCACAGAGCAGTTCTGAAAATATTGAAGAGTTGTTTGTTCTACAAAGAATGAGCATTTCTCAAACGTTAGAAATGGTGAAACAAATGTACCAGCTTACAGGTATGTACAATATACTACTTTATACTTCAAAAATGCAGGAAGATCAATTATATATATACACATAAAATATATGTATATAATCGTAGATCGGATGAACAATTCAATATTGCTCTTGTGTTGGTCTTGCTGTATTGCACGCATGCCCAGGGCATGCCCATGGCTTATCACCAGATAGAGGACGTACTGGTAGGGACAGAAGGGGACTCATGGGAACCCCCATGCTTGTCCCCGGAACGCCATCGTCAAAGCAATATTTGGAGTTCCGTAACGTGCCGTGGCGACGTCGGAAACTTCTGTGCCCACGTGCGGTTGTAGGACGGGTCCTCCGGAACAGCACTGCGTACTCAGGATGGGGCCACATACACGCCACACGCACCTGATTCGGTGGGACCAACCCCCGAGCCCGGAGACGATCGGGGATCTCCTCAAAGACTATTTTGAGATGCTCCTCAAACCCTCAGTGCAGTTCATCCAAAATGACATCAGGACGAAGACCCGTGCCTGTGGCGTCCACAGCCTTCCTATAAACCCACGGGCAAACTATGAAGGAACGAAACACATCCTGAATGCACTCGAGTTTTCAATCATGAAGAGTTTCTCCCACGGATGAAGCTTTACACACTTTAAAGGCAGACAGTGACGAGAGAGGGCGGGCGGCATTCTGACCCATATCAGTAGGAACGGGACGGTCGGTGGGAGCCTCACCCTAGGAGCCTCAGGACCTGGCGGCCCCGGGGCAGACCCCAGCCCCCCCCGCCCCCCGTTTTGGCCACGAAGGACTGTTTCTTCTTCCACTTACCCAGTCTCCAAATTACAAACTCTCTGAGAATAGAAATAGAAAAAAAAAAAAAAGGGATAGGTTGAAAAATAAATGTTCCAGAAAACTCGCCAACTAGGTGCCAATGGGAAGCTCCCAGAGCAGCCGCCGGGGGGGTGGGGGGCGTCCGTCGGGCGCCTTGAGGGGGCCTTGGGCCCGGCTCCCCGACCCTGCGGGCCCCCCGGGCTCCTTCCACACCTTCCTTGCTCAAGGTTGCTCCAGGAGGCCAAGAAGAGGGGTGGGGTGGCTGGTTCCCAAGGGCGCCACCAGGGGAGTCGCGCGCAGAGCCCAGAGGATTGTCAAGACCAGGACCATTAACCAGAAAGGGCCGACGGAGATGTTGAGTGCACAGAGGTGCCGGCTATGGCCGCCCTGCCCAGCGGGGCCGTGAGGACACAGCAGGTGCAGCAGAGAGACGCAGAACCCAACGGGGTGCATGCGGACGTCCCCAACTGGCCAACTCTGCCCGGTGCCCGGTGGCAGAAGCCCAGCCCGGCTTCTGGCTTCCTCTGCCTGCCGCGTAGCAAGCAGCTCTTGAAGGACCTTTCCGGAGTGGGGGCCAGCGTGAGCTGTGCTGGCCAGAACAAACAAGAGGAGGCTTCTGTTCCAGGCTCTGTCAGTTGGAGCCTTCTGGAAGCGGAGCCAGACGGGCCGCGCCCAGGACAGAGCAGCCTGCCTGCCTCCAGCCACCGTCCAGTCTCCAGGCCAGCATGCAGAGACCGGCAGAGGCCGTGATTTAGTTTGAAGGATAAGGAAGCACACAAGGTCATTAAGAGGAAGAGAGAATTGATTCCGGAGCAGACTGCGCATCGAACAGCTCTTAGGAGACATTTATAATGGAGCATGCAGGATAATCTACTATTACTTGAACACATTCTCCAGGAGTACGCTTCAGCTATAGACAGATCATCAAAAACACAGTGAACGACTTCTGTTTCAAAGTATTTCATTGAGGTGCTAAAGAATGGCGTATACAGAGCTCCGTGTCATTTGGAAAAATGGATGTGCTTCTGTCTTGGGATGGCCTTTGTTGGCTGTTGCCCAGCTGGATATAGACCGAGTGATGGAAAAGAGGGAAAACCATCGTGGAGGGGGGGAAATAATGGCCTGAAAAGAGCTTCTTTCATTGCATTTATTTAAAATCTGAGGGCTGGAAGGAGTGTGCTCCTCGTGGGTCAAGGGGAGGAAAGCACACTTCTAAAACCCTCGACATTGCTGAGATGCTCTAGGAAGTGTCACGATATCCTCACTCGCACACTGAAGGACCAAGCAGGATGCCCTTAAGTGAACTCATCTGTCACCGGCCGTGAAATAATTAAAGGGACGCCTGCTGACCAGGTCTAGTGAGGTGAGAGCACCCCTCAGAGCCCAGGGCCCGCCAGTCAGCTGGGAATCGACAGTGAGCGCGCTCTGGGGGACGCTGTGTCAGTTTATGTCCAATTCAGCTACAGAACTGTGAAATGGAACAACGTGGGCCAGGTGTTCCCTTCCCCCCCCCCGCCCCTCCCGCCCCTAAGGGTGCCCAGCTCTTGAGCTGGGTGGGCATAGCTCCAGGGTCACATGCCGTCACATGCATGCAAGATGGGACCTAGTCCTGTACTCAGATCGCTCGTGGGCGTGAGCCCAGAGCCCCCGCTAAGGGCCAACCCACCTTCAGAAACGCCCAGCCCCCCACCAGGTGCCCCGGGGTGCAGGGTGCATGGGTTCCCATTTTAACCGCTGGGCAGAGTCCCTGATTCTGGAGAGGGGGTGCTTACGGGCGGTGGCGTGAAGTGCCCTCTCGGGGACAACGGGGCACGTCTCGGTCAAGATGCGCTAGTGAACACGTGGGCATCGTACATGCTGCCCTGACGACGGGGGGGTCACGTGGGAGGGGACGGGGGCGGGGCGGGGCCAGGCCCCGCCCCCCGCTCCGCAGGGCCTCACATGAGCACGCATTTGCCCTTGAGTTTTTCCTTCCTCTTCTGCTGCTTGCTCTTCTTGCCGTCGATCTGGAGGCTCACGGTCCTGCGCTTCTCCAGGTTGAGCAGCTCCTGGAAGAGCTCCTTCACGTTGTGGTTGAGCTTGGCCGAGGTCTCCATGAAGGCGCACTTCCACCTGCGGGCCAGGGCCTCGGCCTCGCCGCTCTCCACCTCGCGGCTGGGGCTCTCGTCACACTTGTTGCCCACCAGCATGATGGGGATGCTGTCCACGTCCCCTTTGATCTCGCAGATTTGCTCGTAGATGGGCTTGAGCTCTTCCAGCGACTGCCGGCTGGTGATGGAGTAGACCAGGATGAAGGCGTGGCCCTTGGAGATGGACAGCCGCTGCATGGCCGGGAACTGGTGGCTGCCCGTGGTGTCCGTGATCTGCAGCGTGCAGATGCTCTTGTCGCAGCTGATCACCTGCCGGTAGGTGTCCTCCACCGTGGGGATGTAGCTCTCGCGGAACGTGCCTTTCACAAACCTCAAGACCAGCGAGCTCTTGCCTACGCCACCTGCCCCGAACACGGCCACCCGGTAGTCGTTGCTCTGTTCCGGCATGTTGCTCCACAGCCGCGGCTCGGCTCGCACCCAGGAGGCACCTGGCAAAGGAACCAGACGTGGGAGAGAATCGGTTTAAAAGAAAAAAAAAAAAAAAAAAAAAAAAAAAAAGGAAGGAAAATCTTGACGAGGATTGCTTTACCCTCTTTCGATAGCTTAAAAAGAACCAAAGGGATACATTTTGTTTTTGAGCTCCCAACCTAAGAAAACTTGAGTTTCATTTAAAAATTTTAGGGGCGCCCGGTGGCTCAGTCGGTTAAGTATCTGACTCTGGACTCTGGCTCAGGTCATGATCTCACAGTTGGTGAGTTCGAGCTCGGAGTCAGGCTCTGTGCTGACGTTGCAGAGGCTGCTTGGGATTCTCTCTCTTTCTCTCTCTTTCTCTCTGCCCCTCCCCTGCTCTCTCTCTCTCCCCAAATAAATAAATTTTTTTAAAATGGCATCAAGGTCACTGTTTTACAAGCATTACAAGAAACCCTCTAGATAACGCGCACTCAGTGCTTACCCAGCAGAAGCTCCCAGCATTAGAGGACGGCCAGGCACAGAAAGGCGTCTGTTACACACCCTGCGTGGTAACTGCCATGGTAAAGTCATAAACAAAGGCCGAAAGAGAGCCTGCTGGGGCATCCAGTTCTGTGTGGGGCCCTGAGGGGAGATTTCACAGAGGGCCAGGTGAAGGTGTGAAGGGATGAAGGGCGGGTCACCCAGAAGACAAGGTCCCTTGCAGATGCCCAAGGGTGCGAAGGGAGCCAACACGGTGCCAGGGCAGACAGCTGGCGTGCATGGACATCTGGGGCAGAGCTGACAAGCAGGGAGCGGTGGCCTCATCAGTCGAGATAAAAGGCCAAAGAGACAAGTAGGTTTGGAGAAGCTGAGCAGGAAGCAGCTGGGCCCGGGTCAGGTTTGTAGGACACACAGGTGGAGACAGGTATCTGGTAGGTGGCTGGGCTGTGGTCTGAAAACTCAGTAGGGAAGTCCAGGCTAGTGATAAGGATGTGGGTTTCATCCCTATATAAAGAGCACGATAATAAGTAAAAATCAGCCAGGGTGAAGACGTATAGTGAGAGAGAAGATCAAATTCCAAATCCAGAGAACTTGGCAAGTCATCTATTTCAGCTTTCTACACCGGAGTTGCCTGCACCAGAAAATGGAGATAGTAACACCACCTTCTCCTCAGAGCTGCTCTGGGGTGTTTGTGAGACAAGGACTGTCACTCAGCACAGTTGGGGGCCCAAGCTCTCTAGCTGTTCAGTAAGGACTAGGCAGAAAAGGGGGTCACAAAGGAGCAGCAGGGACAGGAGGAAGAACTGGAGAGAAGGTAGCAAAATGCCAAGAAAGCCCAAAACTGTTAAGAAGTCATGGAGCTCGTATAGCTACACACACCTACGTTAAATGAGAACAAAGATCTCAAATCAGTAACTTGATCTCCCACCTTACAAGAGTCAAGTAACGCCAAAGGAGGAAAAATGCGGGAAATACTAGATTACAGTGGAAGTCAGTAGAATAAAGAATAGAAAAACAATAGAGAAAAATCGATAAACTCAGAAGTGGGTTTGTTTTTTTAATAACAATAAAATTAACAAGCTTTTTGCTGGACTGGCCAAAGAAGCAAGAAAACTCAAAATGTTAACATGAGAAGTGGCAGAGGAGACATCACTACTGACCCTGCAGAAACATAGTTATCAGAGGCTCCTGTGACCAACTGCATAGAAACATGCTACATAACTCAGAGGAGGCAGACCCAAACTACCAAAGCTGAATCAAGCAGAAATCGAAAATGCGCAAAGACCTACATAGCAAGACAGTAATCAAAAAACCATCCACAAGGAAAGCCGGGTCCAGACAGTTTCACGGGATTAATTATATTGGATTAATACCAATCCTTTGCAAACTCTTCCAAAAAGTTGAATGGGAGGATACACCTGTCACTCTCTCTGAGGCCAAAATTACCCTGATACCAGCTTGAGATACAGAGACATGACAAGAAAACTACAGATCAGTATCTCTTCTGAACAAATACAAAATCCTCAACCAAGACTAGCAAAACGAATCCACCAATGCATAAAAAGGATTATACATCATAACCAAGTAGGATTTATGCCGGGCATGCAAAGTCGGCTTAACATGCAAAAATTAACATAACATACCATATCAATAAAAGACCAAAAGCATGATAATCTCAGTAGATACAAAAAAGAAAAAATTGACAAACTTCAGTACTCAATCATGATAAAAAAAAAAAAAAGAGCAAATCAGGAATAAAAGGGAACTTCTTCCTCCAGAAAAGAGCATATTATGAAACACCACAGTTAAGGCAGTACTTAATGATGAAAGATTGTTTTCTCACTACAATCAAGAAAAAGACCAGTGTCCCCACTCTTGCAACTTCTATTTACCATTTTACTGAAGGTTTTAACTAGGAGAATAAGTCAAGAATGTGAAATAAAAGGCATCCAGATTGGAAGGGAAGAAATGAAACTATTTATTGCAGAAGGCACAACCTTGTAAATAGAAACTTTTAAGGAATCTTCCAAAAAGAAAACTAATAAACTACTTCTAAAAGGTTTTTAAATATCCATATAAAAATCAACTGTAGGGGCGCCTGGGTGGCTCAGTCGGTTAAGTGGCCGACTTCGGCTCAGGTCATGATCTCGCAGTCCGTGAGTTCAAGCCCCGCGTGGGGCTCTGTGCTGACAGCTCAGAGCCTGGAGCCTGTTTCAGATTCTGTGTCTCCCTCTCTCTCTGACCCTCCCCTGTTCATGCTCTGTCTCTCTCTGTCTCAAAATAAACGTTTAAAAAAAAAAAGAAAAAAAATCAACTGTATATCTCCACACCCACAATGAATAATCTGAAAACAAAATTAAGAAACCAATTCCATTTACATCATGAAAAAGCATAAGATACTTAGGAATAAAATTAATAAGGAAGCATAAACATTGTACTCTGAAAATTAAAAAAAAATATTGTTGAAAGAAACTGAAGACCCAAAGGAGTGGAAAGGCACCCATGTTTATGTATCAGAGGACTTAATTTTGTTAAAATAGCAATATTCCCCAAATCACCTACAGATTCAGCGCAGTCCCTACATAAATTCCAATTGGCTACTCTATGGAAATTTCCAAGCTGATTCCAAAATTCACCTGAAAATTCAAAAGGCCCAGAATAGTGAAGCAATGGCGAATTTGGAAAGAAAGAAAGAAAGAAATAAGGGAAGGAAAGGGCGGGAGGGAAGGAGGGAATGGGGGAGGGAAGGGAGGAAGGACAGAAGGAAGGAAGTTGGAGAACACATACTTCCTGATTTCAAACTCACTGAGAGGAGCAGAAAGACACTATACATGACGACATTGTCTACGGATTCTGAAACGGATTCACAGATACACAGGAACAGATCCAGAGCCCCCAGTGTGAGAAATAACGTGTTAAAGTAACAGGCTCGGCTTTATCCCTGATAGCCAGGCGATGGAAACAACCCATATGTTCGCGGTAGAAATGGAATATTCGTACCATAAAAAGCAACGCATCGGATTAATACATCCCTACGATAAGAAAAAGCGATACCAGGAGTGGAACATGCAACATGCTGGTTGAATGTGCCAGTTGAGATGCGCTCCACAGCCCGCTGGATGCTGGAAACGCCACCCATCTTCATGAGGCTGGGGGTTACGGAGGAGTTACGCAGTGGTCTTGCGGATTGTTCAGAATGACCATATTCTCTCAAACTTATCATGGAAATGAAATATCACTTACAAGCCAGGAAACCCAATAGGGTTGATTCTCAGACTCAAGTTAAAGGAAAGTACCCTTGGAGATGGAGTGTAGTAGCTTTGATCTGGGGGCAGTAAGAGGTGAAGAAGTCTGGCAAACTTTAGGTTGACTGGGATGTCCTGAGCTACGAAGGGAGTCAAAGCATCTTGCGGTGCGTGTGGGAGCAAGGACAACCAAGGAGATGGCCAGAAAGACCAGAAGTGGGGCTTTCTCTTTAAGGAAATTGAGGGCTGGGGAAAGAGGAGGGGACAATCAGCCGAGGTACTGTGGGGGGAGACTGTAGGGATCGGCTGTGCATATTCAACACAGCAAACCCGGAAGAAGGCAGGAGCCACTGAGATCCAGAATGTACACAGGGCAATGGGTCTTCACGGAGAGAAGAGCGAGATCGGGTGGAGGCACGGGACCCCGTCCAGACCGGCCCCTCGACCCCAACCACCTGTCATGTCTCAGCTTAACGTGTTAAAAGGAACAAATGAGAAGCCACATAATGCATATACTTGGTTAAAGAGATAATGGAGATCGTAAAACACTCTTTCATCCACACAGAGGCCCCTTCCCTCCTTTGACAGCTTCTTTCCAGAAACAACCACTGCTAAAAAGAACAGAAATTCAGTTATCACTTCCTGGTGTGCACCATGAGAATTTTAAATAATGCACTCATGGCTTGAAGCGTAGAACTTAATGTCTCGACTTACTGACTTTGGACCATATCTTTCTGTGAAATTAGCACACTACCTTCCTCCATTGCCTGATTTTTGTGAGTTACACTCCATTTTTAAGCACCTGCCAGTATTTCAGTTTCCCAGATATAACATTTACAATTTGTTCCAAAATTTATATTAAGTCTTCTGTACTTGCCTGCAGGTTGTTTCTAAACTCTATCAAGAAACAGCTTATTGAAAGGGTTTTGTAAAGATTTTTCAATGCAGAAGTCGATAGTAGGACTGAACCCAGTGAGGGGAAAGGTCATCGTCAATCAGACTTTGCTGACTGATACATAATCTTCTGTGTCTGCATTGTTGGGGTCTTGGGTTGGGTTGGGTTTTTTTAACCCTAGTTTTTTGGGGTTTTTTTGCTTTTGTACCTAGGTCACTCTTAGTTGCCAATTTGTCTTTTTTTTAATTTTTATTCATTTTAGAAAGACAGAGAGCAAGTGGGGCAGGGGCAGAGAGAGTGGGAGACACAGAATCGGAAGCAGGCTCCAGGCTCTGAGCTGTCAGCACAGAGCCCAATGCAGGGCTCGAACCCACAAACCGTGAGATCATGACCTGAGCTGAAGTCGGATACTCAACCGACTGAGACACCCAGGCCCTCCGAGTTGCCAATTTCTCTATTTCAATTTATTATCACCTTGCTTGGATCCATTTTATGTTTTGGCATGAACATTACTGGTAAGTTCTTTTAGATGGCATTAAAACTTCTGAGTCCATGCCACGTTCCCCTGATTGATGCAATCCTGCAGCCAAACAAAGTTGCAAGTATTTTCTCCACAGATTTTAAGCACCATGCGTCTTTTAACTTGGTCATCACCAGGGATATTGGTGTGAAATCCAAAGGCGGTAAGGTACTCTCTACTCTGTAGGGAACTCGCGATTCTCCCTTCTCTTTGGCAGGTGGGGGTTTCTCTTTATTCTGAGAGCTACGCCATCCCACCAGGATGTATCTAGAACTGCTTTTTGCCTACATTTTTTGGGGGGCTGGGAGCGGATTAAAAACCTGATCATTTCCGTAGCCTGGGGAAATGTTTATTTTTTCTATTTGTAGGAACTGCGTCATCCCAACCCCTCTACTTCTCTCTCTTTGTGGAACTCTTATTAGGTGATGGCCCGAGTGTACTTATTCTTAATTGCTCTAGAAGGGCTTTCCTTATATTTTCAATCACCTTTCTCGTACTCTGATTTTGCCCCTCTCATAGAAGTGCTTTCTTATCTCGGATGAGGGGATACCTTGCGGACTTTCAACAAGAATGCTACTTGCGATCTGTTGCCTCTGTTCTTATCACATATCTGAGATATCTCTGGTTATGTCTGTTCACTGCAATCTTCCTCTGTCATGGGGTTTCCACCAAATGTCTGCTCGTCCCTGGTTGTCCCCTGATTTATGAAAGAAATCGCCACCTGGCTGGGAGAGGCAGCTAGGGCAGTTTCTCTGGATGCACAGATCTGTCCACCAAAGTCTCTTCTGCCCTGAATAGGACAACTGTCTGCAATGACCCCTTTCTACTTTCCTTTCCTGGGACTTATCTGGACTAAATGGTCACTCAGCCCCTCACCCCTCTGAAAAGCTTATACACAAATGAGGGAACAGATCAAAGAAAGAGAGTAAATAATCCATCCCAAAGGATCACAAAAATATAAAAATGTGTGTCTTATACTAAAGAATTCAAAGTAAGACGTTTTAAATACTGAATATTAGGTTAGAGGTACAGTATTATGATTTACAAGAAATATACATTTGATCATTCAGATGACAAAAATATATTTTTCAGGGCACCTGGGTGGCTCAGTCACTTAAGTGTCTGATTTTGGCTCAGGTCATGATCTCACAGTTGGTGGGTTCAAGCCCCGTGTGGGGCTCTGCGCGGACAGCACGAGCCTGCTTGGCTTCTCTCTCCTTTCTCTGTCCCTCCGCATTTTTACCCTCTCTCTCTCAAAATAAATAAACTTAAAAAAAACTTCTTTAAATCTACTACTAATGAAAGATAAATGTGTCACTTACGTAAAAATAAGAACTATTATCGACTTTACAACACAAATAAGGACACTTTTAAAAGAAATTAATTTTCAACGGAATGTAAATTCTCTAGGTAGGGGCGGGTACTTTTACACACTTGTAGAATTTCGATTTAATGGAAGATTCATTTCATGTACCTTCTCAGCTGACCCTAAAAACTGAAAGATCTGTTCGTTAGTGGCAAACGTTTGCCAGATCGTAAAGAGTTAAACAGCTATGGTCTGTCTTTCCCTAAGGAAGCAGACTCAGTTTTTCAGGAACCTTGTTTCCTGGTGTTCCGGAAACACCCCGCCCTGCAGTGTGGGGACAGGTGTTGAAGCAGGTGACACATCTGCACCCAGATAATGGAGCCACCGTCCCATGGCGGGGGGCCCGGGGGCACCCAGATATTCATGGCAAGACTCCTAACATCTGCAAAAGTGAAACAAGTGGGGATGTATTGAGGCATGTCTTGGATTGGAAGCATTAGAATACATTATTCTTTAAGCCCTTTGTTGTCGGGAGGCAAATAACCCCGCAGCTTAGGCACAGAAAAAAGGTTCACTAGTGTGTGTCTGCTACTCTTCCATTTGGAGAAAGCATCATGGTCAGGAACGCCCAAGGGCCAAGTAACATGCATTTCGTCACACTTTTCAGACTCCCAAGAGCCTGGCCGTATTTGGGGCATTTTCTGCCTTCCTCCTCTTCTTTCCACGGGAAATGAAGAGGCAAGTCATGCGAATAAGCAGCAACACCATCTCCTTGGTCAAAGGATGGGTCACCGGGGTTGACCCTGAAGCTGGCCCTGCAGGGAAATGAACACCAAAGCATGAAGGCAGCAGGGACACAGAGACCCTGCGGACACGGAGAAAGAATGTGTTCCATGCGGGGCGTGAGGCTCAGTGTGCTGTGCGCAGCCTGCCTTCGCCGTGAGCCTGTTGAAACAAAGCCCTACGTGATATGTACTTGCTCAGGTTGGTTTCCAGGTTTGGCCAAATAAAAGTCTGCAAGGTTGGCAAGTGGCTACGAAAGAGACCCTCAAACCATCATCAGTTAGGTTGTTACTCATGCTTTCGGGGTCAGAGCTAAGAATCAGTGCCCAACCCAAGGTCATGAAGATCTACCCCTGCTTTCTTCTGGAGTTTTATGATTTTAGTTCTTATATTTAGGCCATTGATCCATTTTGAGTTGATTCTTGAATACGGTGTGAGGAGGGGTGTCAGGTCACTTCCCTGTGGATGTCCCCTTGTCCCAGCACCATTCGTTAGAGAGACAATTCTTCCTCCACCAAATGATCTTGACCCCCTTGTCAACAATCAACTAGCTCTCGGGGCGCCTGGGTGGCTCAGTCGCTTAAGTGTCCGACTTCAGGTTAGGTCATGATCTTGCAGTCTGTGGGTTCGAGCCCCACGTCGGGCTCTGTGCTGACGGCTCGGAGCCTGGAGCCTGCTTCAGGCTCTGTGTCTCCCTCTCTCTCTGCCCCTCTCCTGCTCACTCACTCTCTCTCTCTCTCTCTCTGTCAAAAATAAATAACATTAAAAAAAATTTTATTTTTAACTCAACTAGCTATAAATGTGAAGATTTCCTTCTGGACTCCATTCTATTCCATTGGTCTATATGTCTCTTCCTATGCCAGTGCCGCACTGTTTTGTCTACCGTAGCTTTGCATTAAGTTTTGAAATCTGTTAAGTGTGACATCTCCAGATTCGCTGTTCTCTTTCAAGACTGTTTTGGCTCTTTGGGGCCTCTTGCAATGGCGTACAAAAAATAAATAAATAAATCAGACTTTGTCAAAATTAGAAACTTCTGTGCAACAAAGAGCATTATCACGAAAGTTAAAAGAGAACACACACAATGGGAGAAAATATGTATTCTGATGAGGATCGAATAGAAAGAATATATAGAGGACCCTTACAACTGAATAACAAAAAAGAAAACAAACCAACTAAAAAATGGACAAAGGGCTTCTATAAACATTTCTCCAAAGAAGTTCTACCAATGGCCAAGAGGCACAGGAAATGATGCTAAACACCACTAGTCACCGGGGAAAAGGCAGATGGAAAACACACTGAGCCCCACTGCACACCCAGTGGGATGGTTACTAACCAAAATCAAAGCAAAAGAACAACAACAACAACAACAGCAACAAAAAAGAATCAGAAAATAACAAGTGTTGGAGATATGGAAAAATTAAAGCCCTTGTGCATTACAGGTAGGAATCTAAAACAGGGTAGCCACTGTGGGAAAATTCGACAGAGAATTACCCTATGACTCAGCAATCCACTCTTGGGTGTATCTCCCAAATCACTGATACACAATTGATACATGGAGGTATAATTAAAATAATTGAAAAGACATATTCACAGAAGCACTCATCACTACAGCCAAAAGGTGGGAGCAAACCAGTGTCCGCTGAGATGAGCGTATAAACATGTGGTCCATCCATACAATGGAACATCATTCAGCCAGAAAGGGGAAGGGAGTTCTGTCACCTGCTACAGCATGGATGAACCTTGAGGACATTACGCGGCATGAAATCAGCCAGGCAGGAAAAGACAAATACCATAGGATTCCGTGTAAATGAGGTCCCCGGAGTAGTCACACTCCCAGAGATGGTGATGGCGTGCGCCAGGCTGGGGGGCGGAAGGAGTGGACAGTGTTTGATGGGGACAGAGCTTCAGTTTGGGGAGGTGAAGAGTCCGTGGACGGAAGGAGGTACGATGGCGTGAACGTGCTTACGGTCACTGACTTGCACGCCTGAAAATGGTAGATCTCCTGTAATGTGTATTTCGTCACAATAGAAATATACGAGTGTGAGTGAAAACATTTTTGGCAACAAGCAAATCACTATTAAAAGACCACACTCCTGACGTGAGCGCAACGGACAGCAGGCAGCAGGGCACACACCCTCACCCCTTTCTCGTCCACATCACACAGCAGAAGCAATAAGGGTCTAGTCTGACCTGACAAAATCCCGACGAGACCGATTACGATTTGCACCTACTTCCTGGCCCTAAGTATATACTGCATTACAGGTGACATGAAGCGTCACCATTAACCAGGGCACTGGAAACCCAGCCCAGCCCGATGGACTGCCTGGTCCAATATGGTGGCCGCTCCCCATGGGAGTTCCCGCTGCCCTGAAGGGAGGCGTCCCACACTGGATTTTGAGCGCTTAGTGTAAGAACGAATTTTAAATTGATAGTGATTGTGATATTGATTGTAAGTTAAAATGATGTTATTTCATATACATCGGGTAAAGTAAATTACTTAAAATAACTTCCCCTGTGCCTTTAGTTTTTAAGATGTGTTTACTTTGGAAAATGCAAAAGTACATACATGGCTCACATTGTATATTTACTGGTATGCAGTGTTCTAGAACAAACCCCTATATTTTTTTAGCGAAATTTACCAACACGTTGTAATGAATCCAATGCGTTACAAAATGTACTTAAACGTGATTTTTTTAGAAAAGCCTTAGAATCGTCTTCTAATTAACAGTGAAAGCCAAAAGCCAGAAGCCAGAAAAAAATACTTATTTTCCTGCCGTGGCAAAGTATGTAAAATAACACACCAAAATGCACGGTGACAAACTAAAATGCATTCCTTCTCCGAATCCTCTAGAAAGATAAAAAGAAAGTAGTACTTAAGTTAGGAAGAAACCAATATTCCAAGTTTCTCAGCAGAGAGATTGGCTACAGTTGAGAAAAAGTACAAATGTTCCAAACACACTTTAGTATGTCCATAATTTGCTGGAATGATTCTCCTTCAATAACAAGGTTCTTTGGCACAAACATCCTTCACTCAGTGTTTGTCTATTTGTCTGTTTGTTTGTTTGTTTGTTTGCGGTCACTCTCCCCACTCCTTCTCCAAAATCCACACCCGCAAAGGCGGGGTGGGGTCCCTGTTGGATTCACTCACCAGCACATCAGGGCATCCAACCCATCGTGGGAGAAACACTCTGCACATATCGAATGATTATCTGCTGTTGAAATACATTTTTGTGAGCGGACCAAGGCAAATCCTACCAGAGAAGACAAGTGAATTCTTCAAGGAAACAAAATAAAGGTTGGAAAAAAGCCTACATAAGAGCAACCCCTCATAGGTTGGCAACGTCAACCTTACAAAAGGATGTGTGGTAACGTTGTAGAGACAGAACCAGAGGGGCAGAAGTTGTTCCATCACTCGGGAAGTGCTTACAGCAAGAAGTTTAAGCCAGAAGTCCCCAGGGGCTACGGATACCATGCATTTGGATATTTTATTTTATTTTATTTTATTTTATGGTCTCCCTTCTCCAATTTCATCTACTCCCCGACCCTCCCAGCTCTGTGCAGTTTGCTCTCTGTATTTATGAATCTGTGTCTATTTGTTTAATTATTTTGTTTTTCAGATTCCGCAGATAAGTGAAATCGTGTGGTGTCTGTCTTTCTCGGTCTGACTTATTTCACTTAGCGTAATACCCTGTAGGTCCATCCCTGTTGTGTCAAAAAGCTCGCTCTTTTTTATGGCTGAGTAATACTCCATTGTCCGTATGCCACATCTTCTGTATCCATTCATCTGTCAATGGACACTTGGGCTCCTTCCACATCTGTACTCTTGTAAATAAGGCTGCAATAAACATAGCGGTGCATATATCTTTTCGAATAAGTGTTTTCATTTTCTTTGGGTAAATACCCTGGAGTGGAATTACTGGATCATATGGCATTTCTGTTTTTAATTTTTTGAGCAACCTCCATACTGTTTTCCACCGTGGCTGCACCAGTTTGCATTCCTACCAACAGTGCATGAGAGTTCCTTTTTCTCCACATCCTCGCCAACATTTGTTCTTTGTCTTTTTGATTTCGCCACCCTGACAGATGTGAGGTGAGATTTCATTGTGGTTTTGATTTGTAATTCCCTGATGAAGAGTGATGATGGGCATCTTTTCATGTGTCTGTTGGACATCTGGATGTCTTCTTTGGGAAAATATCTATTCTGGTCCTCTGCCCATATTCAATCAGATTATTCGGGGTGGAGGGAGTTTGGTCTTGATTTATATAAGCTCTTTACCAATTTTAAATATTAACCCCTTATTAGATATATTATTTGCAAATATCTTCTCCCATTCACTAGATTGCCTTTTAATTTTATTGATGGTTTCCTCTGCTGTAAAAAAAGCTTTTTATTTTTGTGTAGTCCCAATAGTTTATGTTTGCTTTTGTTTCCCTTGCCTGAGAAGACCTACCCATAAATATGTTGCTAAGGCCAATGTCCAAGACATTACTGCCTGTATTATCTTTTAAGAGTTTATGGTTTCAGGTCTCACATTTAGGTCTTTTACCTCTTTGAGTTTATTTTTGCATATGATGTAAGAAAGTGGTCCAGTTTCATTCTTTTCCATGTAGCTGTCTCCAACTGGCAGGAGCAACGGAGGGCAGAGAGGATCTCAAGCAGGCTCTGTGCTGTCAGTACAGAGCCTGACATGGGGCTCGAACCCACGAACTGTGAGATCATGGGATCATGACCTGAGCTGAAACCAAGAGTTAGATGCTTAACCCACTGAGCCACTCAGGTGCCCCCAACTGGTGTTTTTTAATATAAAACAGGTATTTGTAATTTATAATAGGCAAAAATATATACATAATATTATACATACATACATATAACGTATGTTACATACACGGCAAGTATTTTTAATATATATAAATAATATATAATAACATGTAACATATAAAAATAGAACTTTATTATATATAATCAATAAAATAAATTCAAAATAAATTAAAAACAAAAATAAATAAATAAAACCTTATTATATATATAATATTATACATACATATATAAAACATATACAATATGTTACATACTGTATATTGTATATATTGTATATTGTATATATCGTATATTGTATGTTACCTATACAATTGTATATGTTATATATATGGCAAGTATTTTAATATATGTAAATAATACATAATAATATGTAATATATAAAAATAAAACCTGCAAGACACAGAAAATTCTTCCACATACTCTTTAAGGAAGTTAGAAGCACCCACAAAAGTACTTTCTCCCGCAGGATGGCTTACCAGTTATCTTGTAGCAAAGAATATGGAAGTGTTGCCAAACTAAAAGGCAAGTCATGCGTTTATCTTTATGCAAAAGACAACTGTTCTAAATCCACCGCCGTTTTCTACATGGGAGATGGCTTTCACTAGTATGCCACATAGCAGATATTTTATGAAAATAGGCAATCTCCTCTGTCTCTCTAATATAAAGATGAAATGTTAGACATTTTAGACAGGAGACAGGGGCACCGTACCTCCTTTGGAAAAACCATCCTATGGAGACAGCAGTTTGAGAAGAGATGCATGAAAATGCTTCTGGGAGAGTGACATCACTAAGAAGGTGACAAGGTTGTTCCTGGCTCTACTCCCCCCGACGAGAGGACCAACTAACACCTCTCTGAGAACCGGACGTTGCTTCAGAGGATCCCAGAACACCGGGGGGCGGGGGGGGGAGCGGAAACACCCCCTCCCCACAGAGGCCAAGACAGACTGCGTTGCAGGGGACAAGAGATGGAGCCACACTGGGCGCGTGGCCCCTTCCCCAAGACAGCACAGCACCACGAGGAGGGGTCTCCCCTGAGCCCCTGCATCCTCCAGGGAAAAAGGGAACCCAGGAGGGACCAGCAGCCTGCCCTAGCACTGTGGTCACTTCGCAGGAGCCCCAAGTCGAATTCACACCATGGGGACTGCAGGGAGATGTGTGTGTGCGGGGGGGGCGCTTAGCCATCGGGAATCTGACTGTGAACAGGAAATCTGAACAGACCGGGGAGTCAAGGGGGCTCCGCCCGTCGAGCATCTGACTCTTGATCTGAGCTCAAGTCGTGGTCTCATGGTTTGTGGGATTGATCTCAGTGTCTGGCTCCACACTGTTGGCATGGAGCCTGCTTGGGATTCTCTCTCTCTCCCTCTCTCTGGCCTCCCCTGTGTGCTCTCTCTCTCTCTAAAAACAAAACAAAACAAAACAAAACAAAAAAAACGAAAACAACAACAAAGAAAAGCCTTAAAAACTTCTTTTTTTAAATTTGTTTTAATGTTTATTTATGTTTGAGAGACAGAGAGAGACAGAGCACGAACGGTGGAGGGTCAGAGAGAGGGAGACACAGAATCTGAAACAGGCTCCAGGCTCCGAGCTGTCAGCACAGAGCCCGACGCAGGGCTCGAACTCACGGACCGTGAGATCATGACCTGAGCCAAAGTCGGCCGCTTAACCCACTGAGCCACCCAGGCGCCCCAAGCCTTACAAACTTCTAAGTTATAAGACAAGAGTACTCAGGCTGTGATGTACATCATGACGACGACAGCCAACGGTGGGCAGGACACGCGGGAAAGCTGAAAGGGTGTGAATCCTAATTGTTCTCATCCCAAGGAGAAAATTCCTTCCTTAAATATTTTTTCCTTTCTTTTTATTTTATCCATATGAGAAAACGGATGTTAGATGAACCTATTAGGGTAATCAACACCCAAGAGAGATAAATCAAACCATGCCAGATGCCTTAAACTTACACAGGGATGTATGGCAATCATTCGTCAAGCGTGACAGGGAAAAGCGGCTTCTGTTACGTGACCGTGTTGGAAGCAATGCAGACGTGTTTCTGTACAGCTCTCCTAACTGCACAGTTTAAAACCTGAAACTCAAACTCTTTTTTTTTTCTCTATCATTTTAAAGGTGTTTCCAAATGAAGGGTTTCCATGAGTGTGGGAGCATCGATAAAACGAATGGATGCAGCGCCCCTCAGTTCCACACCAAGGTGCACAGGGGACATCAGAGGGGCCAGAGGACAGGTCCCTGGAAAGTTGCCACTCGAGCTAAGATTTGAGAAAGGCAGTGGAGTGAGGTCTGGGCCCCTGGGGAAGAGCTCCCCGGCAGAGATAGCTTCCCGTGGAAGCACCTGATGTCAGTGTGGTGTGCTCTAGGGCCACGGAAGATTCCAGAACGCAGGGAGGGAGGGAGGGATCGGAAAAGCAGGTGAAGTCAACACGTAATGGGTGGGGGCAGGAGGAGGCAGCTCTTGTCACGAGAAGGAGGGCAGCCACGGAGGGTTTTCAGCAGAGAAGGGACGGTGGTGTGACCCGTGCTGTGTGGGACGTCCTTGAGGACCCAGGAGGGCAGCATGGAAGCGGGAGACAGGACGTCCTGCCTTGGACCACGGTGGCCGCAGGGCAGGGGGTCAGTGTCATCCCCGCCAAGATCACCCTCTGGTTCCAAGACCGCAGATGCCAGCCATATGCCAGCAATGTCCAACGGCATGTCCGCAGCCGGCCTCTGCCCGGAGGTGCAGGCCATGTGCCCTCTCCCCGCCGAACCTCTCCGCTGGGACGCCTTGGACACACCCCCAAATAACGTGGGCACAACCGAACCGCCTACACCCCCCTCCACGCCTCCCCTTGCAACTTTCCTCGTCTTGGCCGATGGCGACATTCCCTTCCGGCTGTCCGGGCCGAAACCCCCAGAGCCCCCACCCCGAACCCCTCTTCGTGTCCCACGCCTCACGTCCAGTGCACCAGCGGCCTCCAGCCACTCCAATCCACTCCCCAACAGCCCCAGATCACCCCTGCACTCCAGACCCTCCATTGGCCACGCTGTCTCCCCCAGAACGAGAGCTAAAGGGCTCAACCCCCACAGTCACCTCCTGCTATTTTCCCCCAACTCACCCCAGCCACATCTGTCTCCTCGCTGCTATTTGGACAGCAGCTGGCATGCTCCTGCCCCGGGGCCTTTGCACAGGCAGTTACCGCTGCATGGACCGCTCTTCCCCTCCCCCACCTTCTGCAGACCTATGTTCGAATATCACCTTCCGGCCCAGACTTTGCCGACCACCCTATCTCACTGCACGATCCCAGCCTCAGCCCTGGAAGTCTATCCCCTCTTCCTGCCTTATTTTTCTCCACAGCACGTTTTCCTTTCTAACATACTCGTAATTGACTTTCTTAAACCATAGGCTCCGTGCGGGCTTTTTATCGGTTTCGTCCACTGCCGTCTCCCCAGGGCTTGCACACCGCCTGGCCCGTAGGAGGCGTTCAGAAGGATCTGCGCAGAGCGTCAGCGAATCTGCGTTTCGCTTCTGACGAACAGATGGACGAGGGCAGACCACGCAAGGTGCCTCGGGCAAGAGCCACGTGGGCGGAGATCTTGGGGGTCGGCTCGAGGCGGCCAGGCACCTGCGGCTGCCACGAGCGTTGAGCGGCATCTCGGACGTGGCTTCCCGGCCGTGGCAACACAGCGTGAACGAGGCCACCCCGCTTCAATGACAGCGCGGCGCTGTGCTCGTGATGTGTCATCCATGGCCCTGTGCTGGGGGAGCGCATCCGCAAGGCGGACCATGGCCCCGTGCGGGCCCCGTGTGGGGAGAGCCCTCCGCGCCCCAAGCGCCACAGCTGGAGGCCCCCAAATACCAGAAGCAGGGGGACGTGACTGCCAGAGGCCGCAGAGGGTCGCGATGTGAGCGGAGGTCGGACGGGGCGCCTGGCCAGGACCGCAAGGGCTTTGGAGGGCGGCTCACGGACACCGAAGGGGGCCGGCTCCCACGGAGAAAGCGGACCAGAAGTCCGCTGCAACCAACCGGCCAAAACCCAGGCAGCTGAGCCTAGAAAGGCAGCAGGAGGACGGAACACAGGTAGAGCGACGTCAGCAGGGACGGGTGGCGGCCGGCTGGGGAAGGAGTTAAGACGCAAGCGACGGGAGATAAAGCGTCAAGAGAAAAACTCCTAAGGTTTCTAAGTGCAGAACTGGAGAGACAGGATGAGATCCTCTCCTGAGAGCACGCTGGGCCCAGGTCAGGCGTTAAGGGGAGACGGTGAGCTTGGGTTCCCGCGTAGCACCCGGCAAGAGTGTTTGGGCCCATCGAGGCTCACGTCGAGGGGGCAGGTGGGTAACGCGTGCTGGGCCGGCCATAGCACTGGGATCAATCAGGGTGTGCTGTTCAGGGAGGGATTGAAGCCCGGTGTGGACGAGGCGGTGTGGGAGAACCACAAGGCGACAGCAGAGGGCTCGGACAGACCCCGGAATGAGTGCCGTGGGGGGCAGCAGGTCTGCAAACATCACAGGGAGCCCCCCCAGGGTGGATCAGCCGTGCTGAGGGCCGTGTCGGGGAAGCACCCCAGGGAAGCACGGTCCTCAAAGAACGATGGAGAGAATGGGGGTAGGAACTGGAGAGCGACCCCCGGCCGGGAAGCAAGGCGGGTCCCTGGGGCACCCGGCGAGAGTGGTTCTGACGGAGCGAGCGTGAGGTGCGGCTTAGGAACGTTTCCTGGGGCTCTGGCTGTGGAACGGGGGGATGCTTGCAAATCATTGGCTCAATGGAACCCAGTTTGGGCTTTTTTCTTTTTTCTTTTTTTAATTAATCGAAGGCTACACAGACATGAACGTGTATAATCAATGGGAAGGTAACAACTGAAGAGGCCAGCGGGATGAAATGCACGTCCCGGGAGAGCAGGTGAGCAAGGGCACTGAGAAGGCGTGCCGTAAGCACAGGACGCCGTGGCTGCAGGAGGGGTGCCCCACATCCCCCCGGATGGGGGAGAGCTCCCAGGACTGCTAGATCCCCTGTGACTGTCACTGTCACGTGGAGCTTCAGAAGAGAGGACAGAAAGACTGGGGTCACCTGGATGGCACGCGGCCAAACCGTGAGGACGGCCCCTGGACCTGGTGAGGCAATGCTCGCGGTGAGCAAAGAGCATCAGAGGTCAGAAGCCGATGGGATGAGCAAAGCAAGGGCGCGGAGTCAGTAGCTGTGAACCACTAATCAATACTTATTTGCGTCCGCTCTGCAGTTACCAGGCAGGTCAGCAAAACGTGCCGTAAAAGGCTGTGGCTACCGACGCGTCTAGAATCCGATGGCAGGTGACGTCGGACGGTCCTTAGCACCAGCTGTCCTCAGCAGGCTTGTGGTCAAAGCTAGGATCCCCAGAATCCTTCCAGGGATGAACGGACTAGCGCCACAAAAATATCAAGGAGGGGATATGCCTACAGAGGCAAAACAGCATGAATGCAGTTACAGAGGCGGGACTGCCCGTGCGGAGATGAGCTCAGGCTAGGAACAGACGGAAAGAGTTGGCAAAAGCAGGAACATGGATTTAACCAGACAAAAACCGGCGCGTCCCTGCAGACCCAGCTCAAAGAGCAAGATGTAAAGAAAAAAATCAATAGTTTAAGATTAACTGGAGAGCGTCTACACCAGGGGAGCTAGAAAGAGCCCATGCTGAAGGCCAGAAGGCCATCCAGAAGCAAGGTGCAATGTGAGACAGCAGGCTCCATGCCAGGCTGTGCGCGGGAAGAACAATCTGATACAGCGAGAGAGAGAGAGAGAGGGGACCAGTAAGATGCCGGTCCGATCACATCCACCCGCTGGAACATCCCAGGAACCTCCCACAAGGGTGGAGAGGTCCCCGACAAGCTGTGCCTTCAAAACACCCCTGATTTGGGTGTCAGCAGCCCTGATGAACAGATGAAGGACCTGAGACCCACGGCTGAAGCAACAGTGGTCGATGCCCAGCTAGGGAGCAGGGGAACCTCTTCAGCCGAGAATCGGCAAACCCAGGAAGGCAACTGAGCCGATCCAAATCAGCAACAACCGAACCACGAGCTCAGGATGCTAAAATGTTCAGGAAGGAAGTGTTTTGTTTTGTTTTGTTTTTACAGTAACATCTAATATTGCCAAGTGACTTTCAGAATGGTCTTGTATTTGCTTTAAAAAGACAATAGCCACATTAGGCAGCTAGGAACAGACGACTGTGTATGTTTTCTGACCCAGTCGCCAGGAACAGTCCCCTGCCAAGAGCATAGATCCGCTGCATAAAGGAGGGTAGGTCCTGAAATGTTTAGCATGCATGTTGATCGATCAATGGTACAGAACCAGCATTATAACTGGGTGTGACTACGACAGTAGGTATCTAGTCAAAGAGGAATAGGTACCAACTGATAGCTCATGGCTGAGAAAGAAAGATAAATGGGAGTATCGTACCCCCAATAGTCACGGGACTATTCCACAGTTGTCTTTAAATCCTAGGGGGTCTTTCCCAAGCAGGGGAGCAATGAGACAGCCCGCTGATCTTATGCGCCCATGGGTAATGGGAGGTGGGGGTGGTAGGGTTAGGAAGGTGTGTCCGAGTCCATAAAATAAGGAAAATACCAGTGAGCTGGATTTTTGATGTGGAGAACTGAGCGAGCTCCTGGCTTTGCGCTGGACTCAGAGACCCGGATACTGACCATTTTCCCCCAAAGGTACACTCAACATTCGAAAGTCACAGGTATGCACCAACATGACCATCGGAGTGGGAAGATGACACAGGAAGGAAAGGGTCCCCTTCCAAGGGCCCCTCTGTCTGAGCTCCTCTGTCGTAAGCACATGGACCCTTCTGGACTCCAGCTTCAGCAGTGGAGGCAGGAGAGAGGAGAAAGTCCTCATAGACAGCTCCCGTGTTCTCTTACTTCCTCAGAAACCCAATCACTTTCCAGACATCAATTAGCTTTAGAAAAACATTGCACAAACTCCTCTCATACAAGACGCTGCGCTCTTTAAACCTGCTATCCTGGCTTCTGAGACAGGCAGCCGTGTGATGGAAATGACACCCGCCTCTCCATCCCTCATTGACCACCGAGGCCATCCAGGGGCTGGGTGAAGAAACCAACATCCTTTCATTAAGGTCCCTCATTTCTGGGCTTCAAGAAGTCAGTATTCACGGGTCAATGATAAAGCGTTACATTTCACAACGCTATTGAATGGCGTTGAAATGGATGGCAACATTGAAAATACATACACATACCCTAAAGGATAATACGGAAAGATCTGTGGAGAATATTCAGTCATGCAGTAGATACTAGCTCACTAGGTGGTTATCGATTTGACAATGGATTTGCTGTTACCTGCCCACTGAAGGAATTTAAATATGAAAACTGAATGATCTCCAATGGGACACGGGGACTCAGTTGCTGACGTCCGCCATCAAGGATTGGACAGACGCACACAGTGGTTGTGCAAAATGGCGGCACCCACCAGGTCAGCTGCTTTGTTTCTGCTACAGCAGGTCCTCTAGGCTGAATGCAGGTGGAATCCACAAGTCTAGCCACTGGTTATTTTTCAGAGAACCAGGTATTTTTGATGCAAGTGTTTAACCCAACCAGATATCTGATCCAACCCTCCTATTTTACTAATAAAGAAGCAAAAATAGGTTTTAAGATCGCACAACCAGCTACTGGTAGGGAAGGGTAGGCCACAGCTCTTACAGCAATTTGAGATTAGCTGTTTATTTATTTTTGATAGTGTTTAAGTGGCTCAATTTAACAGCTCCTAATGTTTCAGCTTTTAAGTTACTTTGTCAAAAAGTTAATATTCCATAGCCATGCTGGCCAATACAACAGCCACCAGCTACATGGGCTATTGACCTCTTAAAATGTGGCTGATCCAAATTAAGATGTTCCATAAATGTAAGACTTGGCATGGAAGAAAAAAAAAAACCTTCTAAAATATCTTATACATATTTTGTATCAATTACATCTTTAAACCGTCATTTTTGATAGATTGGATTAAAGAAAATACATTATTACAATGAATTACACCTGTTTATTTTTACTTTTCTAATGTGACTACTAGGACATTTTAATGCATGCATAAGCCTCACACATTTTATCTATATGGGACAGTACCGATTTTGAGGACAACACTTCACTGTACTAAGGACATACCCACCGGGGACCTTTCTTTTCCTGATTTAGCCAGTGGCGGGAGCAAAAGATGTGAGGACCAGGGCACATCCACTCCGGGTACTGTCATGAATACTCAGCTGGTGGAGGGAGAAAGGCTTGCGAGAAACATCCTCTAGGAAAAACTGAAGCATCATTTGCAATCCGTGAAATAACTCCAGGTTCATCCTTAACTGCACATGCGTGTGCCAATTCAACTTGTAAAAGAACATCAGCAATCGTGACGGCATGACAACCACCACCTGCCTTTCGGATTAAGAGCAGATATTTCCCTAGAAAAATCATAACCGAAAACAATGGCCTAGAAATCAGCTGTCTTTAAGGAGACAGCTGTCCATTGTAAATACCCCAACCAGGTAGGCAGATAGATAGACAGACAGACAAATATATAGACAGAAAAATGGATAGAAAAAATAGACATAGATAAAGATGATAGATAGATAGATAGATAGATAGATAGATAGATAGACAGATAGACAGACAGATAGATAGATATCCAACCCACCTTAAAAGTGAGAATGGGACACAGGGGTTACCTGAACTGAAAGTTACAGCTCAGCACTGAGCCCTCTTTAACTTCCAACAGTTTGCAGGCAACCTCCTCCCCCCGGCAGAAAGTCAGACGCTCCTCTTTATAACAAAGAAATTTTTTTAGTGCAAAAGTTCACTGCGTTCATCTAGGGGGAGGAATGATGCTTTCGTCCAAATCAGTAGGTAACTTGCAACACACCAACACACCACCTAAGGCAACAAAGTAAGCACAGACATGTTTTCACAGTCGCGGATGCATTCTCTGTTTGACAAAGAACGCTCGGCATTTTTCAAAGGTTTTAATGTTCCAGTAAGCTGTGCAGGCACCCGAGTGGAGACCGTGTTCCCTGATGGCTGAGAATGCCAGATTGCCAGACAGGAGCGCAAAGGCACTCCCACAACTCAGAATTCGATTTGGCTGTCTTCCGAGTCTCTCCTCAGGAACAACTATTAAAGCTGTAACAAGAAAAGATTCTGGAGGTTTCTGCAATAACCGTGCACACAGAATTGCCGTCTGCAGAGGTAACCCAGGAGGAGGAAGCAGCGACCCCAGGCGATGGAAGGCAGTCCCCTCTCCCCGCTCCCCTGCCTGTGGTCACCAGGACCATTGCCTGACCACCAAACGAAGGGCCATGTGTTAAAGAGCATGAAAATGTGTCCCTGTCTGGTCTCTTCTCTTTCTGTAAGATCAACTACGGGTCTCCTGGTGCCTCGGCCCATAGGAATGCCTGGGCTCCTGCATTTCCAGAGACAGAACTGTTGGCAAGTTGCAATTTCAGGCAGTGGCCGACAACAACAACAACAAGTATTATTCCCCTCCCCCAAATTTGTTAAATTTGTTCTAATTTTATCCTCCCCTTTTCTCTCCCTCCCACTCCACCTCTTCAAATCCAAATGCCACCGGAAAAGAAGTGCATTCGGACTGATCTGGATGTAAAATGCTCCGGGCTTTTTTGGTTACCTAGAAAATCTTCTTTAAAAAGAAGATCTTATAGGTTTTTAGTTCAAAGCAGGAAAGGTCTCCTGTGCTAAGACTGGCTTCTCACGTGGAAGGGGGGTCGTTCAGAAGATAGTAAAGGGCGAATATGCAAATAGATCCCTCAGGAAGGCACGCTGTGTCACTGCTCAGTTAGGACTGGATGCCCCCACCAGCTGTATCTCAGCGTCCAGTGGATGTGACCGGGGACGCACAGGGTTGCCACCTTCCAAGTCTCCCAAACCCCCAAGGATGGGTATTGGAGCTTTAAAGGAGAAAAACAGCATCCTCGGCCGCAGCGCGGACTGGGGCAGAGGCTCCCGCAGGGCGAGACGACGCCAGCGGTGCCTTGCAGGGAGCGGGAGCCCACGGGAGTCATTGTCATTTGGGGGGCTGCGGCCCCTCCCCTCCCCGGCCCCTGCGCCAGGGCAACAGCGAGGGGCGCCCGCAGACTCCGGAGGCACACGTAAGGGGAGAACTGAAATATTTCGCCACGTCCCAGCCCAGCCCGTGAAGGGCCGCTGAGGGAAACCGTGCTAAGCCAACAGCCTTCATAACGCGCTGTCCATCCTTCCCACTCGGAGCCACGTCTCGTGGCACTTCCGAAAATCCACTCAGGCAACTTCCACGCTGCAAACACCTGCACCACAGCACCTTCCGAAGCACCAACTCCTGTTTGGGAAGGGATCCCAAAGAATGTGCAAGGTACGGCTCGCTCTCTCTCTCTCTCTCTCTCTCTCTCTCTCTCTCTCTCTCTCTCTTTTCAAGAACGCGTTTCAGACCAGGGCACCGAGACGCACACCCTCCCCGCCAAGGATACAGAAATGCGGCTTCCCGCTCGCCAACTCCAGGGGCCGTGCTGCTGACTCGCCCTCCCGGCGACGGCAATCCCTCCTCCTCGGGGGCTCCAGGCGCGGAGGCCCGGGGCCGGCGGGGCCCCAGGGCGGGCGCGGCGCAGCCACGGCCGAGGAGGGGGATCCTTACCTGAGGGGCAGCGCAACTGCGCTCCGGGATGGTCCCGAGCTCGCCTGGCACCGGACGGGGTAGGGCCGGCTGTGCCGCTGCGGGCTCCTCCCGAGGCGGGCGGGGCGCCGCCGCCGTGACGATGCCGTCAGCTGCTCGCCCGCCGTGCGCCCCCCGCGCCCCGGCACCTGCGCCCCGCGCCCCCGCGCCCCAGAGTCCGCGCACCTGCGCCCCGCGCCCCCCGCGCACCTGCGCCCCGCGCCCCCCGCGCACCTGCGCCCCGCGCCCCGCGCTCCGCGCACCCCGCACCTGCGCCGCGCAGTCCGGCCTTCCTCCTCTCGCTCTCCCTCTCCAGTCACCACTTCCGAGCTGGACCAGCCGCTGCAGCGGCGGCTGCTTTTGCGTAAATGGCGTCCGCTCGCCTCCAAAGAGCTTTTAGGTGCCACCTACTGCACGCTCCTGGAATGGATGGCCGGGACTGGAATTTTCTGAGAATTCAGTGAGTTAACACCCTTCCGTGGCAAGTGCGCCGGATTCTTTTGTTTGGGATCGTTCACACCGTCAGCTGCGATCACCGCGAACCACACAGGCTTTTCTTTCCGCGTCCAGACGCTGAATGAAAAACCACCTCGTTTCGAAGTCGGGTGAAATAGGGCCACGCCGGTAGCCAACCACACGCTGCAGATTAACGCGTTCTGATTTAACAAACCCCTGGGACAAAACCACCCCGGGCGGTCTGGGGCTGGAACTGACTTTCCACCGAATAGTTTCGCATTAGCGTCTGGAGCAAACAACCAGCTTTGTTTTCTGACACTGATAAACCATCTTGTCCAAGAAGCATTTGCCCAGAAACAGGTGAATCAGCAAGAAACAAGATTTGTGGCTAACAGCTCTGTGCCAACGGTTTTTAAACGCTTGCCTGTAACCCTGATGGAATATTACATTGAAACTACGGGTTCGAGGAATATTGCCTCGCCCTACTAAAACCCAGTCTGTTTTAATGACAATTTTTCCCAGAGAACTGGGCAGTGTTTTGTTGTTTTTCACGTTTGGTGTAGCTTATAGAATCCCATTTCCCTGTTCCGAAACTGTCTTGAATGTCCGTATAGTTTCGAATTGCCTTCTCCTTTGATGTCATTTCCAAAGTAAATTTGTGCTCTATTATTCACAGGAAATATCTGTTTTTAAAAATCTTACCTTAGGATGATAATTGTAATCGAGAAAATTTAGGATTCCCACTGGTTCATCTGAGTTCCGACCTAGAAGCCAGGGCCATTGGAATATGAAAAATACACCATTTTGTCGAACTGCATGAAGGCTACCCTGGGCAACTCTACCCCTATTTTATTTATTTATTTTTTTAGTGTTTGTTATTTATATTGAGACAGACAGAGAGAGCGACCAAGTGTGAACAGGGAGGGGGCAGAGAGAAGGAGAGAGAGAATCCCAAGCATTGATGTGGGGCTTGATCCCATGAACCGTGAGATCATGACCTGAGCAGAAGTCAAACATTCAACCGACTGAGCCACCCAGGTGCCCCTAATGTTTATTATTTATTTCTGAGAGAGAGAAACAGAGCATGAGCAGGGGAGGGGCAGAGAGAGAGGGAGACACCGAATCCGAAGCAGGCTCCAGGCTCCCAGCTGTCAGCACAGAGCCCAACGTGGGTCTCGAACTCACCAACGGTGAGTTCATGACCTGATCCGAAGTCAGACGCTCATCCAACTGAGCCCCCAAGCGCCACGACCCTGGGGCGAGACAGGAAAGCACAGCGGCTGCTCCGCATCTGGGTCCGCTCTGCGTTACAAGTGAACCCACAGCCAGGAGGAGGAAAGCCATCCCAGGGAGGGAGCAGGTGCACCGACGGTGGGTTCTGGGCACTGCCTGCATCTGTTTCTGGAATCTGAAAGGACCGCACAGTCTAACAAATCGGGATGTTGTTTTCCGTGACAACCTCAAATGTGGGTTATCAGGTTAAATGGTAAAACGGAAGTTGAGGATGCCAAGGCATGGTGAAGGGATGGGACGGGCAGAAAATACTGGAGGCCGAACTTCCTGGCACTGCGCTCGGGGGAGGGGAGGACCGGGGGCTGGCCAACGGAACCAGTGGATTCTGCAGATTCCACACTGCAGAGGAATCCGCATTTTGCCACATACAATCGTTATTTGTCCCGAGACCCTGATGCGGGGACCTCAGAGGCCCCCTGTAAACAGCAGTGCCGCGCTTTGAATGATGTCGCTGGTCTCCCTGTCACCCGGTGAGCCCTGACTTTTCGCTGGCCAGAAGGAGCTGATTGCTCCCCAAATCTGACTCTAATAAGATCCCCATGAGATTTCTAAGCTTGTTGGAGGCGAGAAGCTCCAGGCCAGTGTCTCCCAAACTCTTAGCATGTTCAACGGAGCCAGCCGGGTCACGCCCCAGGTTTTCGGGCTCAGCAGGGCTGGGGTGGCTCCCAGAATGTGCAGTTCTATCAGGTTCCCTGTCGTGCTGAGGCTGCTTGGAGCAGGGACCCGCAGAGCCAGCCCCCCGGGTAATGCAGAGACTGAGACAAACGACAGTGTGGTCAGGTAGGAGAAACGCGCAGGCTTCTGTTTTCTGAAGCAAATTGAAGCGAGCTTAGCCAGTCCAGCATCCCTCAGTTAGAGGAAGCCTGTCTTCTCCACAGAACCACACAGGAGCCCTGGGGCCTTCGGGGGGGGGGGGGGGCTGTAAAAAGAGCTTCTTCAGCTCTGCTCCCACCTTGCTCTCTTCCCCTACAACTTGGCCAACGGACATTTAGCCTGTATGCAACCCGGCCAAAGGACCCCTCTCTGGGTGGACACACTCTCCCCCTGCCCCAAGGCAATGCACGACTTGAGGCACAGGAGACCCTTTGTGCCAAGAACCTTCCTGGGGCAGGTGCTGCCCGCTCCACCTTCCGGGGCACCGGCCAAACCCCAACCTCACCCTCGCCCTCTGCTGGGAACCTTTGTACATTACACGAAGTGCCCAACTGAACTCCTCTGGCCTGCACCCCACCCCCCCGGGCCAGCATCCCTCGTTCACCTGAGTTCCAGCAGCTCCATTTAGGACCTGAGTTCACAGGCCCGCAGAGTGCCAGACGCCATCGAGGGAGAGGCGGGGCCAAAGTGACATCGGGGCAGGAGCCGACGGGATAAGGCCGGGGACACCCTGGCTGGCCGCTGAACGAGCTCACGTGCAGTGAAAACACACACCTTTGGCCTGTGTCCCTTAAGCATCTCATGGTCTCACGTCCATCCTGTTTCCTCTGAGACAACAGTCCCGGGACCAGCTGTACCAGCAGCACCTGAGAAGTTACTAGGCCCTTTTCGGCCCCGCCCAGACTTCCCGACTCAGAAACTCTGAAGGGTCCACGGAGCAACTTGCGTTTAGTGATCAGTCCCGGCCATCCTGATGACACGGGGTAGAATTTGAAACCCGTTGCACTAAAGTCTGCTTTTTCATCATATTTTTACCAAACGCCATGTCAACGTATCTCCTGAAAATGGTTGAGGCTTCCATCTCGTTGGGATGTGTTAAGGGGACAGTGCCCTCCATCCCTAGATGTTTCTGGTCCTCCAGATTCCCCCAGAGCCGTGGCCCTTAGGGCCTGTCCATGCCGCTGTCCTTTCGGGGGGCTTACCCCATAAGGGTGGGGTGTAGGTCCCCAGCGCCCGGAGGACACCCTGTCTCCCAGCAACGACGCCCGGGCTCCAGAGGTCCACCTGCCGGGCTGACCCTTCAGCTCAAACCCTTGTTTCCATCCTCCACCCGTGGAGCCTAATCCTCGGACGGGCAGGACCCGCCGAGCTGAGCCCTTGGCCCCAAAACGTAAAAAGCCTTGCACATCTACTTGGCAAAAGGGAAGCCCAGGCCCAAGAAAATAAAGGCTTCCCACAAAAGGGAAGAAGAAAATGAAGTTGGCCTTTGATTTTTGTCCAGGAGTTCGGTGCCCCCCCCCCCCCCCAGTAAGAGCTCTGCAGTTGGGTTGGCTCTTCAGAGACGTCCCACATCAGATCAACCGTGGGATTGGTCACCGTGGGCTGTCCCCTCCCCACGCCCTCTCTGAGGCAATTCCCGGGGAGGGAGTCAGCCGAGAGCCTTCAAGACTTCAGCAGCAAGGCTCCAGGCATGGGGACCCCGAGGCCTCCGTCCTGAGCCGTGGGTTCGGGGATGCGCCACAGCCACACCCTGCTTCCAGAGATAAGGTCCAGACACGGGTGTAAACTGGCCACGAATGATGCCTCTCGGAGGCAGGCCTTGTCGCAGAGGAGGCAGATTCTTTGTTAGTCCGTCGGTTTTCATCTTGATTCTCTATTTTTAACCACCCCTTCAGCCTCCACCCGGCTGTACCTGGTGCTTTCAGGCCTAAGGAGGCTCCACGTCTGTCCTTCCCCGCGCCCCCCCCCCCCCCGACCCTCGATGCGGATGCGAGGCCCACGCCTCACGCTTGCTCTCTGTTCTTAAGCTTTTCGGCTTCCCCGGGCCACACAGATGCTAAAGCTGACATCTGTGCTCTGTAATCTCGAGAGTTTCTCATCCCCGCCTTATCTAAGGTTGACCTAGTTCTCTCGGCCGACTGGAATATTGGGGAACACACACGGATGATTGTAGCCGGAAAACCCGTGCAGGCACGACGCACTGCCTGTCCCCGGGTCCAGCCAACACAAACCCTCTCTTCCCCTCCTCCCCACACCCTCCACCGTATCCTTTCGGACCCGCACGCCTTGTCCGTCAAGCTTCTCTAAATTCTAGACCACTCTGTACAAGTCCGCCAGCCTTTTGGTCAAATGGAAAGCTGACAGTTCAGCAGCCCCCGCCTCTCCGGTGGCATCTCGGGCCGAGACTGGTTTTCCTTCCGTGCCCCGTTGTCCCCTTCATCCCAGTGCGGTGTCTCCTGAGCCCTCTCTTCTCCTCTGGCTGCAGGATCCTGCCTCCTCTTGGACGGTTCCAGCCTCTGGCCTTCGCCTTGCCATTCTTTGGGTCTAGGGGTCTTCCTGTCCATGTGGATGGAGTGCCCCCTTGATCACCCACTCTCTGCTCTCTTAGCCCATGGAGTCCTCGTCCCCAGGGCCGTTTTCCTCTACCGCATGAGGTGGTGGGGCACAAGAGTGACACACAGGACAACAGGAGGTGGGGTTCAAGCATGCTTCTGTCCGCCACTCACGGCTACACCACCCCCTCGGGAGGCCACGTTCTGCCCTGAGCAAAGTGAGTAAAATTCAGAGACTAAAGAGTGACATCGTCAAGATGGCGACATAGGACATTCCCAATCACAGTGCCCTCCCAAGAAGACCACCTGGCAACCAGGCAATTATTGTGAAAATTCCAGAACGTGAGGCTAAGGAGTGGCCATACGCAGACCGCATTGCTCCCCCCCCCGCCCCGACGCAGGCGGGCACAGTGACAGACTGAGAGGGACCCCTGGCCTATGGTTTCTCCAGTGGGAAAAAGAGAATCCAACCCTCAGAATTATGGGATCCTGGGAGGCTCAGTGGAAATCTGTGCTCACATCCTGGTAGACCACAGGCTCCAACAGGATGATCTCTGAAAACGTTCTCACTTAGAAGAGTCCTTCGAGGAGCAGCTGGGGGGCTCAGTCGGTTCAGCGTCTGACTCTCAGTTTCAGCTCAGGTCATGATCTCACAGTTGGTGGGTTGGAACCCCACTTCGGGCTCTATGCTGACAGCATGGAGTCTGCTTAGGATTCCCTCTCTCTCTCTCTCTCTCTCTGCCCCTCCCCACTCACACTCACGCTCTTTCTCTCTCTCTCAAAATAAATAAATAAATACTTAAAAATAAACAAATAAATCCTTTGATTATATGTGAATCTTTATTTCTGGCTTACACGTGCCTTCATTGCAGTGAAGAGATATCAAGAAGACGTCACTCGATGTCCATGAGTAAGCGGTCACGTAATTTACCCTCAAACTGGGACATTTTTGAGGCTGAAAAGGAGCAGTGTTGGTGACTATTCCTGGACAGGAGGCAAAACCCAGAAATGTCCTGGGTAAACTTGGATCTACTTATGATGATTTTTTGTTTCTATTTCCTACTTTAAGATCAACATTGCTTTGTATTTTAGAGGTTTTGCAACAGCACTTAACATATAATAGGATTCAGACCCTATGAATTCAGGAGGTGTGGCTATTCATACAGGAGACGTTTTAATTCCTATCTTGTGTTTCTGATACATTACCGGATAACGTAGATTACTCTGAACTATAAATGGAAAACGTAATTCATTTTGTCTTCATGTTCCCACATATACTTTGGCTCACCTTTTGTGCAATGCTTGCAAATAATGGAGTTCTAAAGAGCCCTCAAAAGGTCAATTAGTTGAGCCCCTTTTGAGCCCAGCTTGTCTATGAGACATTTCACAAGTGGCTCTGATCCTTCGGTGGCCAAAGGGTGGCTCTTTGAAGGCATCTGAGCAGAGTTTGGATGAGCGGGCTGAAGCCTCCTTGTGACTGGTGGCTGTGAGAGTCCTCCTCCTTCCTCCTCCTCCTTCCCTGGGGGACGAGGAAGGGGACACGGGTGAGGGTAAGGGGTGGCAGCCCTCCTTCAGCCAAAATATGGCTCAGTGGAACCCCAAAAGAATTTCATACTCTAAATATGAATCTAGAAGTTTATAATGGTTTATTTTTCAAGGTAGGGGGCGCAGAACATGTTTTATTTAATAGTTTGTCAGCTCGATTTATTTCTTTTAAATATTTAAGTACAAAAATATGCCTTGTGGGCCCCCACTTGTGGTCTTGCCCAACGTGTGCAAATGTTAGGACAGTCTGTCTTGAATTCGGGAGCTCCTGACCTAACACGGGGGCAGGGGGCGGTTCATTCTATTTTTGGATATAGCTAAACCTTAAAAGGATTTTTTTTTAACTAAAGCCAAAACTTATATCTTTCTAACAGCCATTCTTTTTGGTATTCCCACGCTATTTATATAAAATTCTTCAATAATTCAAATTTCTCCTAACTTAGAACATCTTCCCTAGCTGTTCTCAAATTAATATTGATTTACTGTCAGAAGCATTTCTCAGATTCTGGAAAGAAGGAAATAGAAGGGGAAAAATACAAGGCCTGTGAGTAGTTATATGAAGTCTTACACGGTTACAATGCATTATAATTACAAAATTTCATTTGCTTATTGGGTTAGATGTGAATGTCAGGTATCGCGTTACTGTTATCACTATTTTACAGATAAAGAGAGAAGTTAGAGAAACTGAGTGATGTCTCGGGAGCCTTGGTAGAGGAGTCTCAGGGCCCGAACGCAGGCAGGAGAGACATCACAGGAAGAGGTTTCGCCACGAGGAGCGAGGGTTGGGGGGAGCGCGGAGTGCAAATTCAGGGCCACGGAAGGACTCAGGGAGTCTGTCAGTGCTCACGTCCCACCCTGCCGTTCCCCCACGACGTTTTCTTAAGTGTCCTACCTTCCGGGGCCTGCTTGTGGCCTGAAGGACAGTCAGGTGTGCTCAAGGCCAAGGCTGAATTCCCAGCCTGCATCTTTCCTGCTTTCCAGGTCTGTGGAAGGCTAACACCCACCCCCTCCTCGGGGAGCGTGCATTTGCCAGCACTGGTCAGAAGTATCAGGCTCCCCCGCCTTGGACCCTGTCCCCCCCAGGCCTGCCCTTCGCAGGAAACCACCACTTACCCCGCCGTTCAGGCCAGAGACCTCGGAGCTCTTGATTCCCCCTCCCGGAAATCTGGCCTCAGGACGGTTTGCCCAGTCCCCAAATCCGTGACTCCTGCGGGTGCCAAGGGCAGGAGAAGGTGGAGGCTCCTATCCAAGCGGGGAGCAAATTCGCCTTTCGTCTGCCTTCTTGTTCCAGTCACGATGGATGATCGCTCACCTTGGTGCCGTGACCCCCTTTACTCAGTCAGCTGGTCCAAACGTCATCTCTCCTGAAACACCCTCAAGGACACGCCCGGTGATGTCGTAGAAGCTGGCCGGGCACCCCTTAGCTCAGTCCCACTGACAGAAAACTAACCATCACGCCCTGCCACGTGTAGTCACAGGAATCAGGGGTCACCCGTAAGGAGCCATCTGTGCAATGGGGCTGTAAAATATTCGCGACAATGTTCTTACCGCGTGAATACTGCTTATTCACTGAGACAACATACGAATGGGGGGCCCAGAACGGGGTGTACGACAGGAATGACGCGGAAGGAATGACGGAATGTTGGTCCAGCCCACTCCCGGGGGCCTGGATAGATTGTGCACACGTGTCAGTGACCGCGAGGGAGGTTCATAAACAAGGCATCTTCAGAGGCTGTGATGCTGTGATGGATGCTGATGGAATCTTCCAGGTGAGTGGGCTCCTGCTTCCCACCTAAGCAGGTCCTTCCTTCGTTCTTTCCTTTCCTTCCTCCCTCCCTCCCTCCCTTCTTTCTTTCTTTCTTTCTTTCTTTCTTTCTTTCTTTCTTTCTTTCTTTCTTTCCTTCCTTCCTTCCTTCCTTCCTTCCTTCCTTCTTTCTTTCTTTCTTTCTTTCCTTCCTTCCTTCCTTCCTTCCTTCTTTCCTCCCTCCCTCCCTTCTTTCTTTCTTTCTTTCTTTCTTTCTTTCTTTCTTTCTTTCTTTCTTTTCTTTCTTCTTTCTTTCCTTCCTTCCTTCCTTCCTTCCTTCCTTCCTTCCTTCCTTTCTTCTTTCTTTCTTTCTTTCACAATATGATCAGAAACCACTAACCAGCTCACAATTGTGAGCAAGGCAAGTATAAGGAAGAAAGTTATACTTTTCTGGAATTTCTCCACCCCAGGACCATTGCTGGACACATAATTTATATCATATATGTATAGAGATGTTTGTGTGTGTGTTTATATGTGTATATGTGTGTGTATATATATATATATACAATTACATCATATATTCTATGTATATTTATATATTTATGCTATGTATTTATACTCTATACTATGTATTTATACATAGTGTATATATTTTATATATTTACACTATATATGCTATATATATATTTGCTCTATATATTTATAAATAGTATATATATACTGTATATTTATAGTATATATACTATATATATTTATGCTATATATTTATACTGTTTTTATACTATATATATATACATAGTATACTATGTAGTATTGTAGTAAACTCTATTTATATATTCTGTCTCTCTTTCTCTCTCTCTCTCTCTCTCTCTCTCTCTCTCTCTATATATATATATATATATATATATATCTTCACACAATATCAGTTGTGTTGGTATAATAATAAACGAAAAAAAAGGGCTTCCAAATAACATGTCACTTCTAATGTTTGGAAACACATAGATTTACTTGCTCATCAATATCTACCCCTCCCTCTCACCCTTTCCCTGAACTGACATTAAATTAATAACCTCCTAAGTATCTTTTCATGATTTCCTCTGCTCATATAGTTATTTGCAAGCAAGGATATACAGATCTACACATACACATAACACACGCATAATTTTTAAAATTTTTACTGAGCTTTACTTTTTGAACGGTTGCACGTGCATAAAAAAACGTGCCGTGACAGTTCAGAGGTTCCGCATAAACCCTACTCCCACTTTGCTCTTAATTAACACATCCTGTCCGTGGCTCATATGACATCCCGTCCTCGCGGCTGCTTAGCCTCCACGCACTATGATGGTTCTCAGCTTGTGCTGCTTTTGAAGGACTTGATAGTTCTGAGGAGCACTTATTGGTGTTTTGTAAAATATTCTTCTGTTTGGCTCTGTCTTACTTTTATTTTTCAGGAGTAGACTGGATCAATCTAATGTTAGCCCTGGATCATTATTCCCATGTTGCCTGTAACTTTTGTGAGGAACGATTGCTAAATTTTACCTTTTAGCATCAACATAATCACATAATTTTTCTGTCTTTTTTTTTTTAATGTTTATTTTATTATTTTTGAGACAGAGAGAGACAGAGCATGAACGGGGGAGGGGCAGAGAGAGAAGGAGACACAGAATCGGAAGCAGGCTCCAGGCTCTGAGCCATCAGCCCAGAGCCCCACGCGGGGCTTGAACTCACGGACCGCGAGATTGTGACCTGAGCCAAAGTCGACGCTCAACCGACTGAGCCACCCAGGCACCCCAGATTTTTCTGTCTTAATTGAATGCCAAAAGTTTACTGGTTTTTAAGTTTATTTATTTATTTATTTATTTATTTATTTATTGAGAGAGAGAATGAGAGAGAGAACGTGCGTGAGGGAGAGAGGCAGAGAGAGAGAGAGAAAGAGAGAGAGAATCCCAAGCAGGTTCCACACTGTCAGCACAGAGTCCAACATAGAGCTCGAACTCACGACCCATGAGATCATGACCTGAGCCGAAGTCAAGAGTTTGATGCTTAACTGACTGAGCCACTCAGGTACCCCAAAAGTTTACAATTTTTGAACCACCCTTCTATAGTAGATTATTCCTGAAGTTATTTTGAATTGCTCTTAAAGATATTTCTGGGCTCGGTTTTGCAGCATTGTATTCATGATCGGGATTAACGTGATTCTTTTTGAAATTGTATTAATGTAAATAACTGACAACACTAGCTTCTCTGATAAACTGAGTGACTTTACAAGTTTTTTTTTTTTTTAATCCTGTGTCCTAGAATACTTTAAATACCACACCAACAACCAATTATTTACATATCAGGTAGAGGGGCACCTGAGGGCTCAGTCTGTTGAGCGTCCAACTCTTGATTTTGGCTCAGGTCATGATCCCGGGGTCATGGCATCGAGCCCCGAGTTGGGCTCCGTGCTGGGTGTGGAGGCTGCGTGGGATTCTCATTCTCTCTCCCACTCTCCCCTCCCCTCTCTTTCTCAAAAATAATTAAATTAAATTAAATTAAGTTAAATTAAATTAAATTAAATTAAAATTGTAAAAAGACCAGGTAGCCATCTGAACATTGTCTTTTCAAAACTGTGATGAATGTCAATCATATTCTGATCCTTCTATGAAAATTCTTATATTTTCTTCTTCTGCTTTGCATTTTGATAGGAAGCTGTCTGTACATCGCTGTGGAATCGTGAGCAGCGTTCTCTCCTGATTCGACTGACCACCTTGCGTTTGTGTCTCCCTCCTTTCCCAATCTCGTGTAATATTTGTTCCCCTTCTTTTTACTTATCAGGCTCATGAGAATTTCATGAATTTGTTGTTCTTTTTTTAAAGAAACTATCTTTCATTAAAAACAACCAAAATTTTTTTGAAGGAATATCGCCCACGTGTTGTACGAGGGGAAAGGGCAAACACCCAACTTTCAGTTCTCCCGGTACCATTTTTTGATTTCAAATTTATTAATTTCAGCTTCTGTTGTTATGAAATCTCTCCCTTGAGTCGTATTTTTCCTCTAATTTTTTATGTCCAGATTTTTATATTTTTTGGCTAAGTACCGATTTCCTTTATTTTTAACCTTTTGTTTTTAGTAATGGAGGTGTGTAAGATTATGCATTTTCCCTGGAGTATAGTTTTCACACACTTTGATGTAAAATTTCCCCTTTTATTGCTTTCTGGTCTTTGTGGAGCCTCGGTTCCTTGTGGGACTGTGGATCCCTGTTTGGAAATCCCTGCACATCAGCAGGGACCCAGGAGGAAGAGTCACACCCTTAGGAACCAGCAGCATCTGCAAGGATGTGTTTTGGGCTGATGTGTTTTGGTCCCTGCATTTTAGAGACACTCACCCATTTCCCTTGAATTGTTGTTTTCTTTTTTTTTTTTTTTAACTTTCTTTCCTTCTTTCTTTCTTTCTTTCTTTCTTTCTTTCTTTCTTTCTAGAGAGAGTATGTGCATGAGCTGGGGAGGGACAGAGGGAGGGAGAAAGGGATTGGATCTCAAGCACGCTCCACACTTAGCTCAGAACCTGATGCGGGGCACGATCCCACGACACTGGGATCACAATCTGAGCTGAAACCAAGAGTCAGATGCTCAACTGACTGAGACACCCAGGCGCCCCTAAACTCAGACAGTTTTGAATCTCACTCTTCCAAGCTTATGCAAATCATATCAGAAGAGAACACTCTAAAAGCCAGTCCACAGGGACTGCCTGTCAAAGAACTTCCTGAAAACACGTGCGATAGGAGATTTGCTGTACGTTTATATTTGCACACCTTGACGACTGCCACCTCTTTGACTCAAGTAAAGACTCCGTTAAATATAAAGTTAGTTCTTTCTCTATTTTTCCCAAAAGAGACCCGTTTGTATGCTCCCTGCATGGTCTCCTTCCTCAGAAGCATTCTTTTTGCTCTTTAAGGATAACTCAGGGTTTTTTAACCCCATCACCTGGCAGTTAAGGAAGAAATACTCTCAACTGTTCCATTCTATGTAACTTGAAAAAATAGACTGATGGCAACATCATGTGAGAATTAATGCTGTGTGATACATGACTTACAAAAAATAGCTGTATTAACGATACTGAGCTTTGGGGCTCCAGTCAGTGGAGCGTATGACTCTCGGTTTCACTCCGGTCATGATCTCGTGGTTCGTGAGTTCGAGCCCCGAGTCGGGCTCTGTGCTGACAGCACAGATGCTGCTTGGGATTCTCTCTCCTTCTCTCTCTCTGGCCCTCCCCCGGCCAAATAAATAAAAAAATTTTTTTAAATACTGGTTTCAAGAACATATCAGGAGAGGCACGGATCAGTGCTCTCTCTGTTCACTCTCTCACCTACCGTGAAAAAATTCTAACCTGTCTGGATATAGCAAAATATTGGGCAAGAAATTTTCAGCCCACGTCACTTCTGCCGTGATAACAAAGTTCGGGCTGCCGCGAACACAGGAATAAGATGACGAGGGGGTGATTAATGAGTTGCCACCCGGCTGTGAGCTGTGAGAAGGATGGTTTCCACAAACTCCTGAATCTGGCATGCAGGAGAGGTCTCTAAGGAACAAAGCCGTGGAGCAGGATGCCACAAGACATTTATTTAAATGTCACTTATGCACCGGGTAATGAAAAATAAAGGAGTTCCATTTGAGATAATAAACCAACTTTTGAGAGAGAAGATGAAGTGATTAATTATTCAAGGGCAAGGATTTCTCCCTCTCTTCATGTCCTCAGCCCACACTCCCGCTTGGCTGCTTGCACAAGAAACAGGCTGCAGGCTGCACCCTGAAGCACCTCCTGAAGTCAGAACCCCACTGCGCAGCCCCGGACGCGGGAGCCCACTTGGCCCCGTCCTCACTGTCCTGAGGGGCTTCCCCGCATGCACGTGACTTCCTCCCCTCAGCTCCCAGCAAACCTAGGCACAAAGATGAATGACTGCCAAGTTCAGTTCCAAGAATCCTCCCTTCCAGCAATGTCTTCCTCAGGAGAATATTGCAAAAGCAAGGGATCCTCGGGTGGGACCCGGGCGGGACGCTTCCCTATGCTGAACGGGGGGTTCCGCCCTCGGCCGTTCACTCTGCCCATCCAGCCACCGCCATGGTGCCAGTGGGGCCATGTACCTTCTGCAAAGAGAGATACCTGATGATTTCCACGTCCTCTTTAGTTCCAAACATAGGAATTGGGGTGTTGTGAAAGATAAACCTTCTTTTATATTTTTTTAATTTAGGTTTTTATTTGGGGTGATGTGAAAGATAAACCTTCTTTTATTTCTTTTATTTTATTTTTATTTATCTTGAGAGAAAGAGCATGTGCACGAGCAGAGGAGGGGCAGAGAGAGAGAGAGGGAGAGAGAGAGAGAATCCCAAGCAGGCTCCGCACTATCAGCACAGAGCCCAACTCGGGGCTTGACCCCACAAATCGTGAGATCGTGACCCGAGATGAAATCAAGGGTCGAACACACAACCGGCTAAGCTGCCCAGGCGCCCCAAGGTAAGGCTTCTTTTAGTTCAATGTGACCTAATAAACAGCTTTTACCCAAACATGTTTTTCTCCTAAAATCTTACGTTATTAGTCAGGGTTCTGCAGAGAACTAGAACCAAAGGGGTGTGTGTGTGTGTGTGTGTGTGTGTGTGTGTTTATTGTAAGGCATGGGCTCCCGGAATTACAGAGGCTGACAAGTCCCAGGTCTGCACTGTGCCAGTATGAGGCCCAGGATGACCTGAAGGCCAGCAGCCTCTAGACCCAAAAGGACACACTGTTTCTGTTTGAGTCCCAAGGCAGGAAAAAGCTGACGTCCTGATAGGAAGGCAGTCAGGTGAGAGAAATCCCCTTTCTCTTGGGGACGGGTCATTGACCATGGGAGGCACCCCGGATCAGGTTCAGTGGTCCGCTTTACCCGGTCTACTGAGTCGGATGTGAATCCCATTCAGACACACCCTCACCGAAACGCCCAGAACAACGCTTGACCAGCTGCCTGGGCACATGAAATTACCCGCAGTGAGAAAGGACAAAGAGAGAGTGGGGGAGACCAGAGGGCAGGCCGGGAGACGGGCCTGGGTGATCCGGCGCAGACGGGATCCCCAAGGGGGTGGCTGCAGCCCCGTGCCGACCCCTGGGTACGGGGGGAGAGTGGGTGTGTGGAGAACCCCAAACCCAAAGGATGAACTACAAGAGTGAGAAATGCTGTCTGCCGCTGGGTCAGAGGGAGACCTGCCCCGCGTTCAGGCAACGTGGAACCTCAGGAGGAAACGGAACAAACAGCCGCTGAAGAGGTGCAACGGTGTTCCTGGAAGGGGACTGGAGTCGGGGGGCAGGTGCCCCAGGGTGGCCTCCTCCTGGAGTGGGCTCAGGGTCTGGGAGCCGCGCCCAGCTCTGCTCCGCAGGGGAAGCCCACACAGACGGGAAAACCACAGGAAGTGCCCGCATTGATCGACCGAGGTTCCCACTAATCAGAAGGATGGCTCTGCCAGAAACACGTCTAGACGTCAGCCCAGGAGCACGGGACACTGGGGGATCGCCGTCGGGAGGTGGGTCCCCACCTGGTGACTGTCCAACTCTGTCCCAGGCACAGATGGCCGCCCACACGCGTCTGCGCCCCAAGGGCGGAGCTGCGTGGTGACTCTGGCTGCCGTCACATCACGTCCTGAGAGTTCGCTTGTTTCCTGTCTGCTGGGGGTGGTGAGCGTCGGGGCAGCCGCTCAGCTCCTGGTCCTGCTTCCGGGCAGCCCCCCTTTGTATCCTGGCCTTGGCCACAGCCGTCCCTCCCGCCCCTGTCCCTCGGGCTTTTTGTTCCACTTGACCCATCCCCTTGGCCCACCTCATCCTCCTTCCCCAGGGCACCAGTGTGCCTCAACACCCTCTCTGCCTGGGCCACCTGGGGCTCCCTGTGCCTCCTGGGCCACCCGATTCTCAGGCAGGGAGAGGTCTCCTGCCCAGCCCACCAGTCCAACCTCGGCAGTCGAGGCCGAGCTGCAGCCCAGAGCTCAGAAAGCGCTCGGCGTCGGCCGGGCTGGGCACTGCATTGTGTACATTCTTTGACTGTCGTATTTGTGCGACGCCCCTGCAACCACACGCAGACAGCTCACGGTTACTTCCAAATAACACTCCTCTCCCAGTATTTGGATTGTTTCTGTTTACTATCGTTACTTTTTGCTATTTCAAACAAGGACTGTGTGGACATTTGTAATATATGGCACCTTCGGGGCGCCTGGGTGTCTCAGTCAGTTAAGCGTCCAACTTCGGCCCAGGTCACGATCTTGCAGTCTGTGAGTTTGAGACCCATGTCAGGCTCTGTGATGACAGCTCAGAGCCTGAAGCCTGCTTCTTCGGATTCTGTGTCTCCCTCTCTCTCTGCCCCTCCCCCACTAGTGCTCTCTCTCTCTCTCTCTCTCAAGAATAAGTAAACATTAAACATTTTTTTAAATATATTGCATTTTCCTAGTTGTTAAGACACTAGGGAAGGCAGTGGGTGTTCTGTATTCCTTATTGGTCTGCTGTTCCAGTTGGTAGAAAGGCTCGTGTCTGCCCCCGTCCTGAGTGCCGGCCGATGGCCCAGAGATGCGGCTGCGGCCTGGACAAGAATGTGCTGTCCGCATCAGGGCTTAGGTTAGGGCGCATGGTGGCATTAACTCTCAAGTAACATTCTCATTCTCAGCAATAAAAATCGACCTATCTTCTCGCTGACCGATTTGCTCTACAGAGCGAGGGAAATAGAAATAGACAACCGTGGCCTGATCTCTTCAATGCGAGGGACATTTTCGGTTTGTTTATGGTGTATCTGGGAGACTCCTCCCGATGGGCAAGAGTGAGGCCACTTAATAAACAAAACTAGCTTACTCTTTCCACAGGTGACTGCTCAGTGATGCTACGTGTCCCTTCCCTCTGCACCCCTGCCTGGGGGAAATAGACTTAATAGGAGAATCATAACTTCGAGATGAATCCCTGTATCTCTGGCGTCTTCTGCGCACGTCTTGATCCCCTTGTTAACCGGGCCTCCCTGAGAGGCTCGCTTCTGCTCCCGGACCCTTCGAACTGCCCACAGTTTCCTCGTCTCTTCCCCTGCCCTGCAGCTCACAGGTGCCAGAGGAGCTTAGGGAAACCGATGTTTCTGAAGGCCACTTGTGCCGGAGGAAGATCAAACGTGCTTCGGGGACATCTCCGCACGGCGGTAGGCTCTGTCCCTGGAGAGCCGGGTGGCTCTGGGCAAATTACCCAACCTTTCTGCACCGGGTTTCTTTGTCAATCAACCGGGAGCGGGGTGACAGGGTCCTCCCAAGGCCCTGGAGAACCCGAAATGCGGCGACACAAATGCTTACCGTGAGGCGCGTGCAGAGGAGGGGTGGGCAAGACGGCTTTTCTCTTCCCACCAGCCTCCCACCCGCTGCCGCCCGTGAAGGATTTTCTGAAGCAGCGACAGTTAGCACGGGGCCCTTTCTCCAGGCTCCTCGTCTACTGACCAGGGCGCGGCGTACTTATGAGGGTCGCTAGTGAGGCCGGATGCCTCTGGGGTGCAGGGAAGGAGGGGGAGGCCGTGGGGGGCGCCCGTCTCTCTTCCGTCCCCGAGCACTGCTGAAAGGCATCACCACGGCATGACTGCGTGCTCCCTTAGGCCCGAGAAGGCTCGCAAGGCCACCTATTCAGAGACGACTTGGGACCTGAAAAGCCTCAGAACACAAAATGGTCACCACAGGGAAAGGCCAGAGGCCGCAAGAGTGGCCCCTGTGAACAGGAAAACGTGGATGAAACCCAACGTTGGGAGGAAACCCACCTTTCCGGGTCCTGGGACCGCTGGCTGGTGCATGCTTTCTGCCAAGGCAACTGCCTGCCACTCGTCAGAGGGCGGCTGGCTTCTGTAATTCAAGGCGTTTCCATGAATGCGGAGTTTCCATGCTAATGAGCTTAAAAAAAAAATTCTTGTTTTTCAAAGCAGAGTTGAAAAAAAAGTGTGAAATCTGGGCTATTAATAGGACGGTCATGAGGCGCTCCTTACTTGTGCAAAACCGCCGACAAAATGTTAACCGAGAAACTCTGAACGCCAAGGGTGGGGCTCACGGCCGAGGGGTCAAGGGCAGCGGTGTTGACCTTTGTGAGCCCAAACAGGCTGTGGCTGGGACGTGTGCAGGCGAACGGGAACCTGGCTCCAGAACGCCAATACTCAGAGCCGGCAAACGTGTTGCACCCCAGAGTCGGCCGCCCCTGGCCAAGACAGCATCCCCCCCACACCCCCCCCCGCTTCCACCAGTGAACATTCTTTCGTTTCACAACTTTGGTCTTTAAAGCAGTAGCACAGATCACCATCACTGCTGCTCACCCACCAGCGTGGGCTCTCCAGTGACAAACGAGGCCTCACCTCCGTTTATTCCGTGATTGCTATGCGTGTTCTCTGTGCAGAAACTCGGGAAGGAAACGGGGATGTGTGTCATGGGCCATTAGGACTAAATGAGGGAAAAGCAATCTAATGTGCACGCTTGCAGCACGGGGGCTTGTGTGTGCGTGCATGCGTGCGTGCGTGCGTGTGTCCACTCTGCGTGTGCCTCTTACACAGATCTCTGCACACCCGGCTGGCGATGCCTGCTCCAGCCTACAGGGCGGCACCTTCAGGCGAGCCGCGTCTCTTCCCCTCCCTGGCCTCAGTTTTCTCTTTGCAGAGTAAGAATCGGGTGGATTCTAAGGCCCCCGGAGCCCCCGAGCCCATCTTTGCAAAACCTCCTTCAGGCCCACACGTTGCACGAAAGCTGAGACCCACCCCCCACAGCCACTGGGGAGAGCCACACCATCCTAAGCCTGTCTGCACTCCAAAGGGTTTCTGGTTTTTTAATGGTTTTATTATTCATTTTTGAGAGTGAGAGACAGAGCGTGAGCAGGGGAGGGGCACAGAGAGTGGGGGAGACACAGAATCCGAAGCAGGCTCCGGGCTCCGAGCTGTCAGCACAGAGCCCGACGCGGGGCTCAAACTCACGAACTGCGAGATCATGACCTGAGCCGAAGGCAGATGCTTACTGACTAAGCCACCCAGGCTGGACACCCAAACTGACATGGGTGTTCGTGTAATTTAGCAAAGGATCCCGTCACTGAGGTTTCAGTGAGGAGGGGAAGTGTCGAGCAAAATGACTGAGACTAGATCCTGGATAACAGAGCGCCCGATGACTCAAACTCACAGGTGGCGGTTTTAAGGCAGAGCCGGGCACCCTGCAGCTGGCCTCAGTTTTCTCCCCTGGAAAGGGTGTAGGCGTGGCCTTCTGACCCGGCCAGTCCCTGGACGACGCCTCTGCTCTGAGGTTGTGGCCTGGGGACCATGCCTGCTTAGTGCCTGGAGAGACATCCATCAGTAAAGTCTTGCTTTACCTGATAAAAGACCACTACCCCTGAGAAGTAGATACGGGAGTTTCCCCAGAACCCTCCCCACCAAACCCAACTCCTTCCATCAAGCCGCCAACTTGATTCCTTCCATCGTGAGCCAGCAGCTCCGGCCCAGGGAGGGGACTTCAAGTCCCTGCAGCAGCCATTAGCTTACCCTTCATGTGTCTGGCTTTCATCCCATGCTCCGTATTCTGTGCGCAAATATCCGCTGAGCGATGAGCCCTCCCGCTTTGCCTTCTTTGCCTTCCTGCCTCGATGGCCACCTTGCTGGCCACCTGCGATCTTGAGCATGGCTGGCTTGTGCGTGTCCACTCACCCTCGTGCTCTTAGCCTCTGGGGCGTAGACGGCACACGGTTGCTTTGTCTTTCTTACTCGGTTTGAACAATTTTTGAAAGGGAATAGGTTCCCTTTATATTTTATATCTTTATATTTCTTTGCATCTATTTTTATTTATTCACGTGACAAGTATGCTTAACGTCAGTCCCACCATTTTGTGCTACGATTTTTGTCTTCAAGCTTCCACTTCTATGTTTTTGCTGTTTGATCTATATTTTTTTTTCATAGATGTTTACCTGGGTCTGACTTTCTGAGAACTGGAGTCATCGGTCGGCCGGCCGTCTTTCTCTTGGTTCCCTGGCTACGGTCACAAAACCCATGTCTCAGTTTCTTGAGGGGTCACTCGAGATATGTCTGCTGACTATAAAAGATGGCAGTTTCTAAGAAAGCTGCCATTTTTTCTCCCCCTCACTTCTGCATTTTCATTAACTCTGTGACGGTTTATGCACGATGCTCTTTTATAACATTTACTTTTCATTCCGTAACCATAGTTTCCACACAATGTAGCCTCAGTCTATTGTCCCAGGCTTTTTGCCAGTCTTTCCTCTTTCCTGTTTATCCCTTGGTTTCCTGGAGCTCCCCTTATCTTCCCCCCAACCCACACCTCAACATTTCACGCTTGCTAGTATTTGAAATTAAAAAAACAAATTATTTAATCTTTATTTATTTTTGAAAGAGAGAGAGAAACAGAGACAGAGCGCCAGGTGGGGTGAGGCAGAGACAGAGGAGGGCACAGAATCTGAAGCAGGCTCCAGGCTTTGGGGTGTCAGCACAGAGCCCGATGCGGGGCTCGAACTCATGAACTGTGAGTTCGTGACTTGAGCTGAAGTTGGACGCTTAGCCGGCTGAACCACCCAGGCACCCCTGAAATTTTTTTTAAGTTTATTTATTTATTTTTGAGAGAGGGACAAAGAGAGTGACTAGGGGAGGGGCAGAGAGAGAGGGAGAGAGAGAATCTCAAGCAGGCTCTGCACTGCCAGTGCAAAGCCCGATGTGGGGCTCAAACTCACAAACCGTGAGATCATGAGATTATGACCAGAGCTGAAACCAAGAGTGGGACATTTAACCGGCTGAGTCACCCAGGTGCCCCTGCTTGTTAGTATTTGAATTTTCATCTGTGTAAAAAGTTGGTTTGGGTTATGTGTGTGTGTGTGTGTGTGTGTGTGAGTTAACGACCAGAGATACGGGTAATATTCTAGGTCAAATTTTTCTTTTCCTAAAACGTGCCAAGAATGCTTCCATCTCCTTATCGGATGTCACTGTGAAAAAAGTTCGCAGCCAACCGAGCTTCACTCCAGGTGATGCCATCCCTCAGGAGGGAGGAGAGCCAGGTGCTAATCGGTCATCACACTCTTTCCGTGTATTGAAAAGGCTGTCAATGTTAAAGTTCACGGTGTGGGCTAGCCATTCTGTGTCTGCCCTTCCCAGGACACACTGCTTCAGACTCTTGGTTTCGGAGAAGATGGTTCTCGTGGCATCTTTAATAGTTGTTGCTTTCTGTTCAGTTGTTCTAGGACACGATTACACTCGTGGTGGCATTCCTTTGCCTGTCTCCCAGACTTGCCCTCTTCTGTTTATACTGCTACACGTGCTTTCAGTGGCAAGAGAAAGAAAACCAACAGGAAGTGAGTACGGTAACTCACAGGGGGTCCCCGAGCTCTTCAGATCGCACCCACCACTGTGCCCCGGCTCCCCCTCCCCTTCCCCCCTGTCGCCCCAGCCCCAGTGCCGCCCAGGTCCCGTCCTGCTTTCTCACCCCCCTCCAGTGCAGAGCAGCTGCCAATGGGCTGAGAAACTGAATCTGGAAGGAGAAGTTCTCTGGTGGAGAAAGGACTGATCCTGCAGAGACGGACCCTCCCTCTCCACCTCCCGTGTGCGCACGGGCACAGCCCAGTGCGTTCTCAGACCCAGGGTAACAGAGGACCGAATGGAACAGAGATCCTCCATTTTTATCCCAGGGCTTCTTCTTCCCAAAGCTGGGGAAGCTGATTCTAACAATAGCACCAACTCAAATTATTCAGTCACGTATGGTTATCAAAGTGCCCTTTCTGTGGTATCTATCCTATAATTCCGGGTGTATTATCACTTAGAAATAGCCTGATAAGCATTGTGATTGTTACCCTAGCACGTTATGTAAAATACATTAAACTGCGAGGGCCATCGCTCAGGTACAAATTGACAAGTTGGACTGGGGCATCACCGACTTAGGAATAAACATTGGCAGCCCGTCGGTCACATGATGGATACAACCTGCATCTCCAGATACTTAGCAAACCCCTGAACCTTGATTTCAGCAACCGATACAGACACTGAGTCACACAAGGTGGATGGCCGATGCTGGCATTTTTCTAAGCACAGTCATGAAGACAGAACTTGGTTTCTAGAACTCTTTTTAAAGTTGATGCTACGTTTAATCCAGGGTATGCTTGAGCGTTGTCACAACAGCTAAGATTCCTCTTCACAGTCTCTAGAATGTTGTTCAGAAAGAATATATTCAGACCACTTTGTAGGGAAAACTAATCTTGATCTCAAGTAGCCTTAAGTAAGTACCTACTTACATTCAGTTTTGCCATTAGACCGGTGCCATGCAGTCCTGGGAATGCTATCCATTTGGAGGACAGGTGCTATCAAGGAAGGCCCTCCAGCACCTTCCTTCCCCAGCTGCCAGAATTAGAGCCCTCACTTCCAGCCTCCTCTGCGTTTCTGATTCTGCTTACTTGTTTCTACCCTTATTTGTCTGCTGCATGAGGTTTTTCAAAAGTCCTTAATGTTAAAAAGTTAAGGGAATTTCCTCAACTTGATAAAGAATATCTACAAAATCTTACAGCTAATGTCATATACGTAACAGTGAGAAACTTGAAGCTTTCCCACTAAGGCGAGGATACGCTCTCTCATCACTCCTTTTCAAAACTATGCTGATAGTTCTAGCTAATGCAATAAGATAAGAAAAGGAAATAAAAGGAATATTGATTGGAAATGTAGAAATAAAACTGTCTTTGTTCACTGGTGACGTGATCATCTATGTAGAAGATCTTTTAAAAACTGGAACAAATAAGCAACAACAACAAGGTTACAGAATACAAGGTTCATATAAAAAGTCGACTGCTTTCTTATATATCAGCAGTGAATGACTGGAATTAGAGATTTAAAACACAATACCTTAAAAGAAAAACAAAGCTGAAGGCATGAAGCTCCCTAATTGCAAATTATATTACAAAGCTATAATAATCAAACCAATGTGGTATTGGCATAAAAACAGACACACGGGTCAATGGAACAGAATGGAGAGCTGCCCACAGATGAACCCACACATATATGATCAAATTCATGTATGGCAAAGAAGCCAAGAACACGCAATGGGGAAAAGAAATTCTCTTTGATCAGTGGTGCTGAGAAAATGGGCAGCTATACGCAAAGGAATGAAACTATACCTTTGTCTTCCACCATACACAAAATGGATTAAAGACATGATTGTAAGACCTGAAACCAGAAAACTCCTGGAAGAAAGCAGGGGGTAAGCTCTTTGACATCAGCCCTGCTGATGAATTCTTTGACATCGGTCGTGGTGATGAAGTTTTGATTCGATGTGAAGAGCAGAGGCAACAAAGCAAAAATAAATAAGGGAACTACATCACACTGAAAACCTCCTTCACAGCAAAGGCCATCATCGACAAAATGAGAAGAGAAAATAATTGCCAATCATACAGCAAATAAGGAGTTTGTATCCAAAATATATAAAGAAGTCCTACAACTCAATAGCCAAAAAAAAAAAAAAAAACAACAACAATTAAAATACGGGTAGAAGATCTGAATAGACTTTTTGTTTCCCAGAAAACACATAGAGATGGCCAACAGGTACATGAAAAGATACTCAACATCACGAATCATCAGGGAAACACAAATCAAAACTCTAATGAGATATCACCTCACGTCTGTTAGAATGGTTACGGTCAGAAAGACAAGAAATAACGAGGGTTGGGGAAGATGTGGAGCAAAGGGGACCGTCCAGTCCTGTTGGTGGGAAGGTAACTGGTGCAGCCACTGTGGAAAGCAGTATGGAGTTTCCTCAAAAACCTAAAAATAGAGCTACTGTATAACCCAGGAATTTTCCTTCGGGGTATTTGCCCAAAGAAAACAAACATGCTAACTCAAAAGATATGCTCAAAATGTTTGCTGCAGCATTATTTGCAATAGCCAAGATATGGGAACAACCTAAGTGTTCATCATTGGATGAACGGCTAAAGAAAATGCGGCACATATATAAACACATGCAATGGAATATTACTCAACCATAAAAAAGAATGAGATCTTGCCGTCGGCAATCACGTGGGCGGATCTAGAGGGTATGATGCTAAGTGAAATGAGTCAGATGGAGAAAGACAAACATATGATTTCACCAATACGTGAATCTAAAAAATAAAACAAATGAACAAACAAAACAAAACAGAAGCAGCCTCGTAAAAACGGAGAACAAACTGGCAGCTGCCAGAAGGGAGGGGGGTGAAAAGATGAGTGAAAAAAGTAAAGGGGATTAAGAAGTACCAACTCCCAATAACATTGTTTAAAAAAAAAAAAGGATGAATTCCCAATTATAAAATCTGTAAGCTCTGGGGATGAAAAATACAGCATAGGGAAAACAGTCATTCACACTGTAATAACTGCACGGTGACAGATGATAAGTAGGATTATTGTGATAACCACTTAGCATGTATACAAATGTCAAATCCCTGTATTGTACACCTGAAACTAACACAACATTGTAGGCCAACTGTACCTCAGTTAAAAAAAGATCAGCTCGGATTCCTTGGGAACAGAATATGTGTTAACTAACTCTTTGCTAAATGTAATTCGATTCAACTACCTGTCTACTCCACAAGCCAAGTAGTTGGGGAGATATTATGGGCTGAATTGTACAGAAGTCCCAACCCCCTAGTATCTCAGAATGTGACTGGAGATGGGGCCTTTTTTAAAGAGGTGAGTAAGTGAAAAGAAGCTTGTGTGTGTGAACCCTAATCTAACATGGCTGATGTCAGGACACAGACAGAGGGAAGACCACACGAAGACACAGAGAGAAGACAGCCACCCGCAAGCCCAGAGGAGCGGACACCTTAGGAGAAATGAATCTTGTCGACACCATAACCTTGAACTTCCAGCCTCCAGAATTGTGGGAAGACAAATGTCTGTTGTATAATCTATTTCAATCCTCCACGGTTCATAATGGTGTATTTCAAATACACGTCTTGATTTCAAAGATATGTGCTCTTGAGGGACACATGTGTATTTCAAAGGCAGAACATTTGGAGAAATTCTGCATTTCAAAGTTGTGAGCTCTATATGTGTGTGTACATGTCAAAAACATGAGCATCGCTTACGTAAATCTTAGGGCACAGTCCAGTAAGAAAGACTGATGGGGGTGCCTGCGTGGCTCTGTTGGTTAAGCACTGGACTTCAGCTCAGGTCAAGATCTCGCGGTTCACGGGCTCGAGCCCCATGTCAGGTTCTGCACTGGTGTTGGTTCTGCACTGGTCTTGGGGAGCCTGCTTGGGATTTTCAAGGAAGGAAGGAAGGAAGGAAGGAAGGAAGGAAGGAAGGAAGGAAGGCTGGCCGATGACCCCACAGTTGCTCTGGTGGAAGTAGGTGTAGCAGCCTGGAACTCAGTCCTTCGCACGATGCGTCCTCCACCCACGGGGCCAGTGCTCTCACTGAACACCTGTGCTCCTACAGCACTCGAGAGCCATGAATCCACCAAGGTCTTCTCTTTCCCCAGGGATAAACCCCTGTCTCGAAGTCCCCAGGGAGCTTCGCCTTAGACCTCTGACCACAACCTGGATCTGCCAACGACTAGTTCAGCTTGTCTTTGTGGAGTTGGGTCTTGCAGACTTCTTGTGTTTTAAAGGTCATGGGATGTCCGGATGGAACTCTCAAGAGTGGATCTGGTGATACAGAAGAGATGCTCAGGAGACAGGTCAGGGCTGAGGCCACATCTGGAAGTCAAAATTGTGCATGTGCAAGTTGAAGTCATGCATGGGGTGATGGGGGAAATGAGCCCTCTGAGGAGATCGAGCATAGCCTGAGGTCTGGATTCTGAATAACCCCCCGTGTTTAGCGTTGCAATAACGGTGTTAGGAGAAAGGTCACGGTAGGCAAGAGTCATGGAAACCAGACACGAATTGCTTTTCATAGAGAATGCTCAACAACATCCCAAGTGTGTTACCAGTAAGTGGCTGAATGAATCTGATTCTTGGGAGCTGGACTAAAGCTACCTTTGGCGGGATAACAGATTTCTTGGTTTATTCATACAATTGCGTGTGTAACATCGTAGGTAGCTGGTAGCAAGATATTCAGTAGCTCCCTTTCGGGCTCCCTCCTGTGGTTTCCCCTCGAGTTCAAAATCCCAAGGTTGGGTTGGTTTTGGACATACTCAGTCCAAAGGGGAGAGAGACCCATGTCCAATGCCAAGTTTGGAGGGAGAACTCAACGCACCCCACCCACCGTCCCTCAGCTTCTGTCACTGCAAATGGCCGTCCCTGCACAGACCTGCAACCCTTGCTCACTGCTGTGGGGTCGTGTTGCCCGAGACCCCAGGCTTAGATTTCAGGTCATGATCTCACAGTTTGTGAGTTCGAGCCCTGTGTTGGGCTCTGCACAGACAGTGCGGAGCCTGCTTGGGATTCTCTCTCGCGCTTTCTGCCCCTCCCCTGGCCACACACACTCTCTCTCTCTCTCTCTCTCTCAAAATAAGTAAATAAACCTAAAAACTTAAAAAAGAAAAGAAAAGAAAAGAATAAAAACGATTTAAAGACACAACAGATACCTGATAGAAGAGACTGTAAGACAGGTGTCATTCTTACTGCTTCCTCTGTCGTCTCCCTTTGAACACCTGCTGTACTTACCCTGTGTCTAAATTACCTTTACAGGACCACCAGCAATAGTCCGCCAAGTTAATGCCCTTGCAGACACGCCCACATCTACCTTTATTTATTTTTTTTTTAAATTTTTTTTTTCAACGTTTTTTATTTATTTTTGGACAGAGAGACAGAGCATGAACGGGGGAGGGGCAGAGAGAGAGGGAGACACAGAATCGGAAACAGGCTCCAGGCTCGGAGCCATCAGCCCAGAGCCTGACGCGGGGCTCGAACTCACGGACCGTGAGATCGTGACCTGGCTGAAGTCGGACGCTTAACCGACTGCGCCACCCAGGCGCCCCTACCACATCTACCTTTAAAGGAAGCCCCTGTGAGCCCCTCCGGGAGTTGACAGGATTCTGAGGAATTCTCTAGTAAACTATTTTTTTTAACGTTTATTTATTTTTGAGACAGAGAGAGACAGAGCATGAATGGGGGAGGGGCAGAGAGAGAGGGAGACACAGAATCGGAAGCAGGCTCCAGGCTCTGAGCCATCAGCCCAGAGCCCGACGCGGGGCTCGAACTCACGGACCGTGAGATCGTGACCTGAGCTGAAGTCGGACGCTTAACCGACTGAGCCACCCAGGCGCCCCAAGTAGTAAACTACTATGTATTCCCTTTAGCAGCCAAGGGAAAACTAAAATTAAGACACAAAACAAATCCAACAGAGATGGGGATGTATACCAGTCCTGTAACGTTTGCACTAGAGTCGAATTCTTTGAGGAAATAGAAGCATATTATCTTACAAATCTTTACCAAACTAGAAATGCAGCTGGAGAGGCCGTTCAAAGTTGACCTATCCCTTTTACCCATCCCCAAACCTCTCCTATTTGTCTCAAAAAACTTGTCAATGATTGGCCTTAGGAAACCAAAGTCCTTCTCAGAGGAATTCACATTCCTTCCCGGTGCCTTGGAGATAAAAATATTAAAAGCACCAATCTCAGGGAGGTAATTCTCATCAGAAGTTGAACAGAAGGGGGAAAGTTTATCTGAAACAGAGACAAATGAAAAATCTGATGTCTTCTCCACAAATATTACTGGAAAAAATTTAGCCACCTCCACAGGTAACCTTAACTTACTCCATCTGTGAGAAAAATAGGTTGGATCCAACTGTTTTTTTGTGAACCGGTGAGTTTTGCATTATCACATCCATCTCAACGCTAAAATGTTTAAAACAGTAACTGTAAGTCCGATTACACGTTTTTGTACGTTTATTGTAACCTGTGGCACTTTCTACCCCCAGATGGTTATTGCCAAAATTAACGTGTAAAAGAGCTCCGTTCCATGGGCTTAAAGAAAATCAAGTGTTTCTACAAATTTGGCACTTATAAAAATTCTCAAGAATAAAATAGGAATTTAATCCAAATGAATCCCAGGTTCACATGATCTAGGACATATTTGGTATTAAAGCTAGTTTAAGGTCACTGGTTTGATTGAAATAGGCATGTATGTCTTAGACTCATCAACTTTGAGTATTATGCATACACACACCTTTTTGTTCTACCTGGTTTATTAGCCAAATGAGTTCATGTTCTCTGTATTGCAAAATTTGTCAGCCAAAAAATAACTTGGAATGATGGGTGATTTTGTCTGATGTCTTCTATAGTTTTCGCGAGTAATTCAAATATAATCGCTGGAAGCAAATGGTCTTCATCGACGCATGTGAGGTAAGAGTTTTTAGGTGAACTTTTTAGCAGCGATTATGTTTTGCGGTATGCGTCTTTGAAGATAGTCTCCAGGATCTTTTTGGTAATCTGAAACTTTAGAGCTTTGCTAAGTTAAATGATGGAAATTCGTTCTGTGTCTAGATTATTTTCAAGTAGGATTAAATGAAGAAATGGTAATTACTGAACACAGATTTTTCTACTGTGGGCTTCCTTGTTACAGAGAAACTAAAGATAAATTTGGGTCTGTTAGTAAACATTGTTTTGTGCTTTATTGAAAGATTGTGCTATGAAGAAGCATATGTTTCTAGAAATTAGAAAACGTATTTACAGATTTCCCAGTCTAAGGAATGCTGTGTAAAAGACAGTTCACAACTGCTTACTATTTCATTTTCACTGGGGATTAGCTGCTGAGGGTTAGAAATTCTAATTACTATACGTGGCTAAACTTAATAGAAATAATAAGTGAAACAGCAGTGGACTGGAAGGACTGCAGGAAAATAGGATATGTTTTGGGTCATAAAAGCTACGAGGTATGGAGAGGTTTTATTAACAGAAAAAGGAAATAATGTTGTCCTGGGGGGGGAATCCGAATGCAGAAAGAAAAAAAATGTTGTAGGTTTGTGCAAAAGAAATCTTTGAAAAGAAATTTTAATGGATGATAAAGTTAGCTAAAATTAAAATGAGTTTATTTAAAAATGAGTTTTAATGTCCAAAGAACATTCATACAAAATTAGAATTTGGCTTTTGTCTCTGCTAAAAGGACAAAGTTTTTTGGATTTATTGGTCAACTCTTAAGAAATTGTAAACCAAAATTTTTCTTTACCTTTAATTTAATCTGCATGGAAAGACAAAGATTCTTTTTATGCTATTTAACTTCCTATATTTGCCTGAAAAGTCATTAATTGTCACTTTGGTTAGATGGGTAATGAAGTATCGTGTCACGGTGACCTATGATCCTACTTAGCCAAGTGCTTAAAAAACGTAGTTTTGACAAACTTTCAAAAACCTGAATTCTAAATAAAGACTTTTTGACCCTCAACTTTGAGTTTTTCCAGGGAATTCCTACAGCATTTCAAAGATTTGTTTTGGCTCCTTATAAAAAGGAAGATATTAAACTAGTTAGGCATATTCAATATGTTAAATTACATGGAAAGGATGATCAAATAAGAGGTCATTCTAAGACTTCTTTGTACTGTGTGTGTATAAGTGTTCCAGAAATCATGAAAGCTTTCTGGGAATCTGATACGTCCTGATAGAATGTCAACACTTGTAATTCTAGGTACAGTCTTAAAATGCGTGTCTCCCAAAATAACCAAATTTCCTTGTCCATGGCATTATAACGGACACTCATCAGATCTCTATCCGTGTCCATTTTTTAAAGTCTTTTGTCATTTCCGGATGGCTGTTGTTTTACTCTGATGCTTTCACAGAAGCTCCCTGCAAATGTGTTTCATGTTGAGAGAAATCCAGGGAAGGAATCTGGCTTGTAGTCTAGAATACAGATGTCTGATACCTGTCAGACCACACAACTGAGCTGGTAAGAGCAAAGACTTCCTGGAGTGTCCCTGGAAGGCACTATACCAGTCCTCCTCACTCACCAGACAGCAGCCAGCCTTGAACCTGACAGCTGAAGGAGGCTGGAGGTCTTCAAGTCAAATTGACGAGGAAGAGACGTAGTTGACATCGAGGTAGATGGCTCTCTCCCAAGACACTGGATCGAGCGTGAAACGCTTTCCTCTTCTCTTCCTTTCTTTTGCTCTGACGTTGGCCTGGAAAATCGATGCCATCACCTGTACCTCCCAGACCATTACTACCAAGGGGGTGACTTGGCCTTTCAGACCCTTGGGTGGCTGGTCAAAAACTCCCATCTGTCTGTTAACAGTGCCACCTAGTGGACGTAGAATGTGTCCCAACAAGGTCTGTCTGTCGGTCATGGTCATCACCCTCCCTTGCACCTTCGAATGCCTAAGGCTGGCACACGACCGGGCAATGCCTCTTATGTTATCTAAGTGTGCCCTTGGCTTTTCACAACAGATATAAGACATCTCATTGGCCGAGTCCCCTGGAGTTACATCACTGAATTAGAAAAAAAATGGAAATGAATGCTGGAAGGCATTCACGACTTAGAATTCACTTCCTTTGGCCATACTTCCCTGATGAGAAATAAATAGAAGGGCACCTGGGTGGCTCAGTCGGTCAAGCATCCAACTCCATGTCCCTTCAGGTTGTGATCTCGGTCCTGAGATCCAGCCCTACATTGGGCTCTGAGCTAACAGCATGGAGCCTACTTGGGATTCTCTCTCTCCCTCTCTCTCTGCTCTTCCCTTGCTCATTCTTTCTCTCTCTCTCTCTCTCTCTCTTTCAAAATAAATAAACATTTAGAAATAAATAGAAATCAGAATGTGACCAGAAACCCCTCTCTAACTCTTAAGAAGACTGCAGAAGTTGCTGCTAAGACCACAGCTGCCCAACAAAGACCTTAGACCCTGGCCAAAGTTGTTCTTAACAGCGGGACAGCACCTGATTACTTTCGAGCCCAGCACGGACATGTCTGGGTCCTGGCCAACACCACCTCCTGTGCCTGGATTAACACTTCTGGGAAGGTTGAATCTCAGTTACGTAAGATCACTGAGCGAGCCACCTGGCTCTCAAAAGTGACTCCTTCAGCAAAGTCTTTCTGCCACTGATTCGATTGTGATTGGCTTGGGTCTCGGGGACCATGGCTCCAAAGTGCACCCCAGACGCTGGGGATTAGCCTGCTTCCAACAATCATAACGATCTCCCTGGGGCACTGTATTTTCTCAAAAGCTTTAAATGCATGTTCGTGGCCGCTAACCACCAAGCAGATGACAACCTGGAGACTGGACCGTCAGGAAAAGAACAAAGATGACAGATAAAACGAACAACTTAACAGTCCGAACCTTAACAGTCCTGAGTGGTGAATATCGCCGGGAGTGAACAAAATGTCCCATCCTGGGAATGCCACACAAGGGAAGGACAGAAGCTTCAAGAACCACAGAGCGTAGGAGGGAGTGGCACTAATGCCTTAAATCTGATCACCTCTCGGGTAAGCCGACAGTCTGATCACAAGCGGGGATTATTAAAAAGCAAACCGTGGGCCCAGAATAGAGACACTCATGCCAGAGACAGTCTGGTGGCCTCCCCCCAGAAAGGTGACCTTTAACCAGCCAAGCTGGAATTACCTGCTGGGCCCTGGGACGTGATCCACTGATCGACCCCTTCTAGTGACCTTGCCTGACACAGTCAGTTCTGTGCTAATAACTTCCTTTGTTCCCACCTCCTCTCCACCTTTGAAAGCCTTCCTTTTTGTGCAGCTGGGAGGGGCTCCCCTCTACTGGCCAAGATGGGAGGATGCTGCCTGATTCGTGAACCATTTAATAAACCCAGTTAGATCTGCAGGTTGACTTGCTTGAATTCTGTTTGTTAATGGTTGTAACTCTTCTCTGTCACACTTCGGGGGAGGCGTCCCATCAACGGATGTCAGGGCACCAGTGGCCGGTGTTAGATGGCCACACGACAGTGGAAGGTGCACCTAACTGTCACTGCGGACACTTCTGTCCCTGGAGCTCTGCTGGGGGCTGTGGGGGGGCACGTTCCCTCTGCTCACCACACGGAGCACATCCCTGAGTCCCTGAAGTGATGTGAGGACCATTCAACCAGCCCCTGCTGCCCTGCAAGAATGAGGACGGGGGCCACGAGCCACGGACACGGGCCACTCCTGGAATGACACAGAGACCCCGGAAGGCAATGCCATCTTGCCCACGCTTGGCTTTCAGCTTTAGTGAGACCCATGTCAGATCTCTGAACTTCAGAACTGTAAGCCCTGTCGGTGCTCATTTAAGCCCCTAAATTTGTAGTAATTTATTGCAGCAGCCGTAGGAAATGAGTGCACCTCATCTTTGCATAATTAAGCGGCTGCAGAACATAGCGTTCCAAAGTGGCCCTCCCTCTCTGCCTGCAAGGAGGACGAAAGAGACAGGAAAGGTGCCCCCCGGTCGAAATTTGGATGCCAAGTGGCCATTTTCACCGGCGAGCACAGCTTCTGGTTTCCACACAGGGGCACACAGGCTTATGTTGGGGTGATCGCATTATTTTTGTGTTTTTTTTTTAACTAAGTCTTGAAAATAAATAAATAAAACAGTTGAATAAATAAAACAGATGGGGTGATCGCATTATTTTTGTGTGTGTGTGTGTTTTTTTTAACTAAGGCTTGAAAATAAATAAATAAAACTGTTTAGAGATGAAGTCCCCAGATCTTGCTAAAAACCAGAACTGAATTTTGCCTCCAGGGATCCCGTGCTTCTGCTGGACCTGTTTCTCACCGTGACCGCTGCCCAACCCTTCAGGGAGGGTTTATTCTGAAACCATGCTGGTGTGGAGTCCACGGCCAACCTAGTCAAGCAGCCTGTGTCTTTGTTAGTCCAATCCTCCCACCAGAGAGGGCGCAGGCAGAGAGGTAGCCTTTACTCGGCCAAAGTGGGAAAACGTTGCACAGTCAAGGGGCAGCAGGCTTGTTATTACCAGAACAGTGTGGATGGTTCTAAGTAGCGTGGAGTGGTGGAGAAGCAGTGTCCGCAGTCTGAAAGGGGCCCTTGCCACACTCAATACGGGAACTCGGCAGGCTTGCAGGGGCGGGGAGCAGGAAGTCGCTTCTTACAAGAAATGTAGTTTGCCTGAGAAACTGAGGGACTTCTCCCAAACGTTTTGAGTGCAAAGGGTAATGGACAGCGATGAGTCCCTACCTGAGTTAGAATGCAGAACATGGGGAACATTGGGGAAAATTGGCTGCGGAGGGTAATTCTAGACGCTCTCATGGCGGGGGGGCGGGGGGGGGTGTGTGGCTCTGCTGTGGTTGTTTTATTGGGATAACGATGTTGTCTGGGGGGGGCGGGGCTCAGTGTGCCTGTGTTAGAGTGACGCACCCAGTCATCTCAGGGAGGACGCATCGGGGAGGAGGGGTAGTGTTGTCGCTACAGAGAGAGCTGTCTGAGGATGCCGGGAGGAGCTGGACACTTGGGGTCAGGACAGAGGCCCTCTCCTCGGGGAGGCTCCTGGTGTCTTCATCGCCCAGAACAAGGACAGCTTCTAGAGAGAGGAGACATCTGTGAGGGCAAGTCCTTCTCACCCCATGCATGGCTCACCTGTGTGGCTCACCTGCCCCCTGCCCAGCGTGCACTTAGGCACTTTAAAAGGAAAAGACAAAGAGGTCCCCGATCTGGAGACATCCAAAGGGACAGGGTGATCACCGGGGACCGACAAACAGCATCCTTCCCTCAGAGGCTTTGGAAGTTTCCTTCGTCTTTTTTTCTCCAACCCCCGAATTTCTCTTCTTGTGGATTGGAGACCCGTCAGGTGGCCTCAGTCTCTGCCGTAGGGAGGCTGTGGACAAACTGAGTCAGGACTCGGCCTCTGGTCGGCCCAGCCGAGCCCCAGTCTTCATTCGTGTGACAAGTAACAGCTTGAATTTAAGGTGTTCCCCTACAAAATGGTTTACAGGGTTAAAGGAGGGGACGTACGAAAACCGCCCCAGAAGGCTTAGTTCTGGTATAAGTCTCCTGTCATTGCCAAAACAGACTATCACACACAAAACGTATCACCGTAGAGTTCTGGAGGTTAGAGATCTGGCGTGAGTCCCCCGGGGTCCAAATCAAGCCATCGGCAGGGCTGTGGCCTTCTGGAGCCTCCAGGGAGAGGCTGTTTGTGCCTTTCTGGCTTCTGGAGGCTGCTTGCTGTCCTGGCTGCTGGCCCCATACCACCTGCCCCTCGCTCACGTCTGTCCCTTCCTGCCCCTGAGGGTCCCGCCTCCTCCTTCCCTCATCAGGACCTGCGCCCCATCCCACACACGTTCTGAGAATTCACGTGGACGCTGTCGGGGCCACTGTTCTGCCTTCAACAAGGTAAGGAAGTAAAATGCAAGCGTCCTGGGTCTTGATAAAGTGGAAGAAAGGAGTAGTTGGGAGGAAACGCCACGGGATTGAAGGAGCAGGGCTCCGGTGCTGCATGAGGGCAGCGGGGACGTGTGCGGGGCACCTGGGCTACATCTAAACGGACCAAACAAGAAGCAGAGTCTGGAACAGTGACTCGAACACCAGTAGAGGAACTGAAGGATTTCTGTCAAAATGGGAAGGCAGTGAGAACAAGCAAATAACAGGTTATAAAAAAAAGGGGGGGAGGAGCTGAGACACGATTAGGACCGGGCAGTCCGTGAGGTCTGAAGGAACAAAGTGGGGGATTTGAGAAAGAGGGCAAAACGTGTTCAAAGCTATGGAAATAACCACTCGCAGATTTTTTTTAAACTATTTATTTATTTTGAGAGAGAGAGAGAGAGAGAGAGAGAGAGAGAAAACAAAACCATGAGTTGGGAGGGGCAGACAGAGAGAGAGAGAGGGAGGGAGAATCCCAAGCAGGCTCTACACTGTTAGTACAGAGCACGATGTGGGGGCTCAAACCCACAATACGTGAGATCATGACCTGCACCAAAACCGAGAGCCGGATGCTCAACGGACTGAGGCACCCAGACGGCCCAACCACTGGCAGAATTAAAAATAACCCTCCTGTATCACAAAATCCCTCCCGCCTCCCTTCCTCCCATCCAGTTTGTGTGTTTGCTTGCTCGCACTTTCCTTCTGCTGGAGGAAAACATCCAGAGACAGGAGGCATCTTTTCGGGTCACTGCTCCTTGGGAATTACCTTTTCTTTGTCTCTCCCAGAGCCAGGCTGCATCTGTTGGAGACCAGAGAAGCTCTGCTGTGCGGATGACGCTGTCCCGGGGTCCCTGCCGAGCTGTTGGGGGTCTGCCCTTCCCGTCCCCGTCCCCGTCAGCAGGGTCTTTGCCCAGAGGGGGTTAGGCACTCGTGCTCAGACACCTGCACTGAACCAGAGGTTCTGGAGGCGCCCCTGTGCACGCCTGCTCGGCTGTCCCGAAACTGAGGGCGTGAACCTTGTGACAGCAGCTGCTGCGGTCACCTCCACGCCCCATACTCTTGGGGAGCGCTCAAGGACCAGCTCAAGGAAGCAGCCCCTGAGGCTACGCTTTTAAAAAAAATTGTCACCGTATGCATCGATTTGCTTTTCTAAAACTGTGAGGCACAGGTGTCTTACTGGAGAAAGAACATGTAAAGGACACCGTCGGCGGTGTTACTGGAAAGGGGTCAAGCGTGAACAAGAAAAGAGGAAGTGGGAGTCTCTTCTGCCTTCTGTAATACTCCAGTCATCGGACGCTGTGACCGAGCAGGTGGCCTGGGAGCTGTCGCGCGCCCCGCGTCCGTGTGTGCGGCCCAGTGGGCACGACACGCGCGGTAATCAGCGGTGAGCAAAGCACTTAGGATGATGCCCAGCGTGGGGGAGACAGCCAGTGCCCCCCGGCAGAGGGACGGCGGCTCAGACTCCATGAAGGAACTGTCACCTAAACAACTGTGCAGCCCCGGGGCAGAAAAGTCATCCTGAAGGGAACATGCTTTTCAGTTGTGAATCCAAGTGGGAGGGGTTCTTCCCCCCAGACTGTGCAACCGTCCCCACACATCCCCACATCTGGGAACTGTGTCCGGGGTCGGGAAGAGGGGGCCACAGTGGTGAGAACGGGGACACGTGTGGGAACAGGACGGCGACGCCACGGCCAGGGCAGACAAAAGTGGTTCCAGGATCCAGAACCAGGCGCTGACCTTGAAGGTGGGCAAGCCAGGCCGATGACCACAAGGTCCCTAGGGCCTGAGGGACAGGGTCCCGAGTGAAGTGACCCGGATCCCCACCCCTATCCGCTGCAACAGGGGAGAAAGCACCAGCTTCCCGCCAGCGGCTCTGGAGTTGCTGTTTACCCTCTCGGGACTGTTATTTCTACTAGTGTGTATTTAACTGATGCTAGCTCTCCTCCAGAAGGTGAATTAAGCATTCCCGACGAATCCTCTGCCGTCTTCAGAGAGTCCCACGTTACCGTGAGATGCGGAGACGCTCTGTTTGCCGTCCTCCTTCCAAAGCACACCCGGAGACGAGACCCCGGGGGAGGGGGTCGTCACCCAGCCGTTGATTCCCGGGCGTTCAGACCTCACGGACGTGGACAGGGAGGCCCTCCTGAGGTTTACGACATGATTCTCGGGCAACGAGGAAAATGCAGGTAGAATCAGGCCAGACGGCTGTGTTGGTGACTCTCCAACAGCTTCTGCAACGTTGACATTTCGGGAGCAGCTTCTGGAACCCGCCAGAGGCAGGTCCAGGTAAAGACCGTCCCTCCCGGTAGGCGGCCTCGACAAACCAAGCCTCCGAGGGCTCGCTGTCGCTGACACCACGGGCAGTGGGAGCAGGGACCGAGAGCCAGGCCCTGCCGGCAGACGGTCTGGGCCTGAGTCCCTGCTCTGCCGCCTACGAGCTCTGTGATCTCCAGCAAGTCACTTAGCATCGCTGGGCCTCACTTTTCCCCTCTGTAAGATGGGGATGACGCTAACACTTCCCTAGGAAAGCTGTTGTGAGCGTCTCACATGTTCACATAGAGAAAGCACTTAGCGAGCACGCAGACATCTCCTATTCTCACCTTTTGCGAGTTGCTTTGCTTTATAAAGGCTCTGACAGCGTGGGTGCTCAAAGGTGTTAACGATAACGTATTCACTATAACCAACCAACCGTGGATGGAGGTGTTAGGGTGGGAATGAAAACGGGGCACTCAGGAGCTTGTCTCCGGAGAACCAGGAATGCGCGTGCATGTGTGTGCGTGTACGTGTGTGTGGGGCCCATGAGCTGGCCGTGCAAGCCACTGGTCACCCAGAGAGCCCCCTCTGACTTTATTCTGATCTCTGACCTTCAGTTGTGAATCCCAGTAGCCTGTAGATACAAATGAAAATAATCTGCACACACACACACAAAATAATAATAAGGTTTGAGAAAACAGCCCGTGACATGCGCAAATTCTTTACATTGGATTCCGAGACATTTGGCCGTGTCTAATGCCTGTGCTCTGTCAGTGTGCCGTCCTCCACTCCTGTGACGGCGACCCCGCTTGTATGGCCGGCATGTTAATAACCTCTGTAAACAGAGGTGAAGGGAAGAACAAAACCTTGGCCTTTTTTAATGCATGGAATAATAAAACAAGAACTCGGGGTTTTTTTGTGTGTGTGTGTGTTTTTTTTATGTCTTTCTAACGCCTTCTAAGGAACAATGTTCAAATTGTGCCTCCCTCCTAACAAGATGGGATTTCGTCTGAATCCACGGCCGGGCACACTTCCGTATCCTCTCCAGACTTAGCCCTTTGCAGCTGACAACCGGTTTTTGCTGGAAGCCGTTGGATGCTCGCCGTTAAGCGCGGGCGTGAGCCTGCACTGCCCTCTGCTGGACGACAGAGGCCAGGTCAGGCAGGGAAATTCCTCCTTCTCCGCGAGTCCGTGAAAAGTATCCAGGAGCTTTGCGTGCAGAGCAAAGTGAGGCTGTTGCGAAGTCTCATACTCTTAAAGGGCAAACGTAGGAGGCCACTGGTGCATTTGGAGCCGGAGGGACTGGAGGGGCTGCAAAGACAACGAGGTTCCAGCTAGACCAGTCCCAGCTGGGGCACATTGGTCAACCCCTCTAAGTCTCAGGTTCCTCATCTTGGGAAATGGGATAATCCATAAGGATGCCCCAGGATTGCAGAAGAAAATGCATGCAGGGTCGTCCGTTACCAGAGTGTTTTTCAGTAAACGTTGGTTATCACTCAACCTCCTCCGTAAACAGAAACTTGGAGGACTTGACTGAGGGTCCCAAGGCCCTTTGTCTGCTTAGGGACAGAGGAGGGCATAATCCAGGCCAGAACCTCCACCTTCACCCTGATCTCCAGGCCTGGGCTCCAGTGACTTCCTTTTGTTCCCCAATTGCTGCCTCGGTGGACAGCTGGCCTCGACTCTCTGCCTGAGCAACCCCATCTCCCCAACAAGGAAATGTGGTCTCTCCTCGGCAGAGCAGTGTGCTCGTGGGTGCTACGGGCTACCCAGGGGCCAGTGTGAGGTTAGCACAGCTCTCAAGGGACGGACACAATCCCACGCGCCAAGAGCCATCGGGTTGGGGCAGCGGGGTCCAAGAGCAGGAACTGAACTTACCGAACCGTACAGAAGTTCATGTATTCACTGTATATTCATTTATTCGCCAGTATTTATATTAATACTCGCCGAGCAAATCTCGGCACTCACGTTGATGGGGCGCCAGATGGCCTCTGGCACGCCCTCGCGCACCTGGTGGGTGGACCGCTTCCCTTTTCGTGTGGTTTGTCACGCCCCCAGGACTGTGTCTGAAACCCCCGCCCCGACATGCTCAGAAGATCTGCAAAGGGAACAGCCCCTCTGTGAATGTGAGCAGGTGTGGGGGTCACGGTGACGTGACGGTAGGCCACCCGAGCTGCATATGTGCTGGCGGGGGCCATCCGTGCATTGTCCCAACCCCAGGGACATGCTTTCAGCAGATCTCACGGGCACAGCCCCCCCTGCCCATCAGGACTCCATGACACCCGACGCTTAAACAAGGATGGCTCAAAATCACCACCACTCATGGTTTGGGCTGGAATTTCAGAAATAATCCCAACTGGGCCACCTTCGGTGGAGTTTAGTCTTCCTTGTCTCTGACTTCTCATTGGATCACAAGAACGATAATTTCTATCTTGCCAACTGGTTGAAAGATCTCGAGACAGTAAACTGCAAACTCCTGGCTCCTACCCAGAATGGACGCTAAGTCAAGGGCAGCCATTGTTTTATTTTCACACCTAAACAAAATACACGTAGGCACCGTGTGCACATAAGGTTACACGCACACACTGGCATGGATAAAAATATACGTGTTGATTTCTGATTTTTTTAATAAAATATTTTACTGACACCAGAGAAGAGGAAAGAGAATGCACTCCTGAAATTATAAGGGGTGGCTAAGTTGACTTAGCCAAATGAAAAAACTTAAAAGACACAGCTTTGGGTCGTGAAGACAGCCGCTTTCTCATCTCTGGAGGGAAGGGAAACATGTTTTATGGAAAGAGCTAAGGAGAGAGCCACTAAATAAAAATGAGATTTAAACTCGTTCTAAGGAATGAAATCAGTGTTACTCCTCATTTGCCTTCTTAAGTATCTTGAGGAAATAAAAGAGAAGTCTCACCTCTGGGTACGTATTCTAGGCTGACTTTTTTGCAATGCAGGAAGTTATAATCGTGCTGTAGAAATGTACTGTTCCCGACGCACTTAGCAGTCCTTGCTCCCCTCCCCCCAAAGAAGGTTCTGTGCAGGCACATCAGCTATTTTCGGGCCCACAAGTGAAGGGAGAGAGTCACAGTGAACCACAACTTCATGGATGAGGTCCCAGGGGCAGCCAGCCTATGGTCTCCAGAGCCAGACTGTATGGTTCTAGCATTTCCTAGCTTGTCTGACCTTGGGAAAACTGCCCACCAACCTGTGCCTCAGTTTCATCTACTGTAAAATGGATGGAGACAATAACACCCCAACCGTATTTCTTCTTTTATTTATTTTTAAATATTTTTAAAAGTTCATTTATTTTGAGAGGGAGAGAGAGAGAGAGAGAGAGAGAGAGGGAATCCTAAGCAGGGTCCCCGCTGTCACCACAGAGCCTGATGTGGGGCTTGAACTCACAAACCGCAAGATCATGACCTGAGCCAAAATCAAAAGTTAGATGCTTAACCCACTGAGCCACCCATGTTGCCCACACCAACCGTTTTTCAAAATTAAATCTGTCAGTACCTAGAGAATAACACATCAATACTGCTGTTTGTGAAATAATGCTTTTGACTTTACTGGTATTTTAAAACCCCTTCAACTCAAAATAGATGCCAACGCCTCTTGGAGAAGTTACTCCTGACAATAATAAGGAAACTATCTCCATCAAGAACATCTATGGAAAACGTAGCTAACATCAAACGTAGCTAGCATCATACTTCGTCCTAACACTAGGAAGGAAACAGGAATGTTCACACTCACCAATTCTATTCACTGTTATATTAGAGGTCGTAAGCATTGCAATAAAGTAGAAAGAAAGGAATAAAAGGTATTTTTAAAAAACATAAAGATAAGAAAGAGAAAAATAAAATTGCCTCCGTTTGTACGTGATATAATTGTTTACATCAAAAATCTTAAGGACTCTACAATGAAACTACCATATAGCACACAAGTGAATTCACTAAGGTTTCAGGACTCAAAGTAAATGTACAAATTTCAATCATATACCTATACACCATTAACAAAACTCAGGCAATAAAACTTAGAAAACCTATACCATTTTACAATACTATAAAATGCTTAGAAACATATAAAGTTGTGCAAGACCTGTTCATTGAAAACTACATATGCTGCTGAAAGAAATTAAAGAGGAGTAAATTAATAGAAAGATATACCATGTTAATGGATTGGGAGGTTCAATATTGTTAAAGTGTCGTTTTTTCGCCATATTGTTCTACAGAGTCAGTTCAGTACCAATCAAAATCCATGGGGGAAAAACAAGGAAATTTTTTTATATTTATATGGAAATGAAAATAACCTAGAGTAAACCAAACAATCTCAAAAAAAAAAAGAAAAGAAAAGAAAATCCAAGTGAAGAAATCACAGTACATGCTTTTTCTTACTGTTGTACAGTAAATGTGTAGCATGGTATTTATTTAAGGATAACTAGATCATTAAAACAAAATAGAACGTCTAGATACATACAGTTAAGTAATTTTTGATGAAGGCATCAAAGCACCTCAAAGGGGAAAAAGAAAGTTCTTTCCAGAATGATACTGAAACAACTGAATATTTGCACAGGGGGGACAAAACTACCTCAACTGCTATTTTATGGCATACACAAAAATTATTTCCAGATGGATCAGGGTTTCATTAAACCCAAAGCTATAAAGTTTCCATCAAAAAAATCTAAGAGAATATCTCATGAGGACACAGAGTTCTTATACCAGTCAAAGAAAGCACTAACCTTAAAATAAGAAAGTTGCCCAATTTGAATTAAAACTAACAGTCTGCTCTTTTAAAAGACAACAATAAGAAGATAAAAGGGGAGAATTTTTGCCACATGTATATACGACAGCAGACCTGAATCCAGAATATATTTAAAAAACTCTCTTGGGGCGCCTGGGTGGCGCAGTCGGTTAAGCGTCCGACTCCAGCCAGGTCACGATCTCGCTGTCCGTGAGTTCGAGCCCCGCGTCAGGCTCTGGGCTGATGGCTCGGAGCCTGGAGCCTGTTTCCGATTCTGTGTCTCCCTCTCTCTCTGCCCCTCCCCCGTTCATGCTATGTCTCTCTCTGTCCCAAAAATAAATAAAAAATGTTGAAAAAAAAATTAAAAAAATAAAAAAATAAAAAAAAAATAAAAAACTCTCACAAGTCAATAATTTAAAGATTTAAAAAAATTAAAAATAAAGATGAATATTCTAATATTTTTAATGGGCAAAATATTGAACAAGCACCTTATAAAAAAAAATAATGGAAGCATCAATAAGCACCTAAAAGTGTGTTCAACAACCATTGGTGGTCAAAGTGACTAAAATCACAGTGAGATACCCCCACGCCCCCACAGGAATAGTTAAAAGGTAGTCAGATAACATCAACTGTTGACAAAGATAGGAGGCAAATGGAACGTTGCACAAATCTTGTGCATGAAATGGAACCATCTTGAACCTTTATTGGAAGTTTCCCTTAAAGTTCAACAGATTCTGATCTGGCAATTTCACTCTAGATCCTAGAAATTTACCCATGATGAATAAAAATGTAAGCCCACAAAAAAGACTCCTACAAGAATGCTCGTGGCAGTTTTATTCAGCAAAACCCCAAACCGGAAACAACTCAAACATCCATCAGTAAAAAGTGGACGAACAAATATGTAGCTAATAAAGTAAATGGAAAAACAGCAGGGGCGCAATTTTAAGAATCTGACCGACACTAGGGAAGCAAAGCCAGACACACACGAATGTATAAATGTATGATTTTATTTCAATAAAGATCAAAATCAGAACTTTAGTGGACTCTGGGAGAGTGGAGGCTTGCCACAATGGGGCAATTTCTTGGTGATGGAAATTCTCTATGTCCTTATTGTGGTGGCCATTTCCTAACTATACACATTTTCATATGTTTGTCAAAACCAACCAAAGCATACACATCATGTTTGTGTATTTATTACATGTGAATTATGCCTTGATTTTTAAAAATTGTCATTATGGACATATAGCTGATAGAATATTATATTTATCTCAGGGGCACGGCATAGTGATTTACAACTCTACACATTATTCAAAGCTCACCATGGTAAGTGTGCTCACCATCTGTCGCCATATGACATTAAAACAGTATTATGGGCTGTATTCCCCACACTGTACTTTCCAGCTCTGTGACTTACTTATTTTATAACTAGAAGTTTATACCTCTTAATCCCCTTCACCTGTTTGGGGTCTTTTGTGATTCCATACAAATTTTAGTATGATTTTTTTCTAGTTCTGTGAAAAATGCTATTGGTATTTTGGTAGGGATCGCATTGGATCTCTGGATGGGTTTAGACAGCAGCATCTTCTTTTCACAATACACCACGAGCATGGTGGATCTTTCCATTTGCTTGTGTCCTCTTTAACTTCGTTCATCAATGTCTTAATGCTTTCCAAAGTATAGGTCTTCACCTACTCTGTTAAATTTTTTCCTAGGAACTTTATTCTTGGTGCAGTTGCGAATGGGATTTTTTTCCCCTTAATTTCTCATTCTGCTATTTAGTGTACAGAATGCAAAAGAATTCATATATTAATTTTGCATCTTATAACTTTATTAAATTCCTCTTTAGCTCTTACAGATTTTGGTGGAGTCTCGGGGTTTTCTATATATAATATCATGTCATCTGCAAACAGTGACAGTTTTATTTCTTCCTTCCCAATTTGGATGTCTTTTATTTTTTTCTTGTCTGATTGCTGTGGCTAAGACTTCCAGTTGAATTAACTATGTTAAATAAAAGTGGGGAGAGTAGACACGCTTGTTTTGTTCCTCATCTTAGAGAAGCTCTTAGTTTTTTACCTTTGAGTAGGATGTTGGCTGTGGGTTCATATGTGGGTTTTATCATGTTGAGGTGTATTCCCTCTAACCCAGATTTGTTGAGAGTTTTTAGCGTGAGCAGATGTTGTATCTGTCAAATGCTTTTTCTGCACCTATTGAGATAATCATATGATTTTATCCTTTCTCTGCTAATGTGATATATATCACATTGATTGATTTGTGAATATGAAACTACTGTCCTTACCATCCCTGTAATAAATCCCAGCTTGATTGTGGTGAAAGATCCTTTTAAAGTATTGTTCAATTCAGTTTGCTAATACCTTGTTGAGGGTTTTTGCGTCAACGTTCATCACGGATATTGTGTGTTTGTTTGTTTTTATAGGATCTGTGTCTGGTTTTGATATCAGGGTAATGCTGGCCTTGTGGAATACATCGGAAAGACACTGGCCTAGGCTGGAGCTGCTTTGGAGAGGCAGAAGTGCCCCAAGTCAGGCAGATCAGATGGGGCGGGCCTGCTGGGGAACACGGGGTGGGCACAGGGCCCAAGTGGGGGACATGGAGAGGGTCAGCACTGGCTCCAGCTATCCAGGCTGGCGTCCAGCTATCCAGGCTGGCGGAGGGCAAGAAAAACGACGCCCACCAGCGATTTTGTTCCTGGAGAAATCTCCCGCAGATCCCCGCCCCTCCATCACACATGCTAAGATTAGTCAATAAATCTGCGTCGTGTTCCCCATGTGCTTCTCAAACTGCTGCTTCTGCGCTGTGGTTCAGGCCGAGGTATTTAGTGTGCCGGCCTGTTGAGGGTGGGGACTCAGCTCCTACCACCCTCTGGCTCTCCCCATGCTAAGCGCAGCTGGTTTTTAAAGCTCCCAGGGTTAAGTTTCACAGGTTTGCAAAGGCAGACATTATGAGGATTCCTCTTCCCGGTGAGGGTCCCCAGGGTTGGGGCACCTGGTGTGGGGTCTGACCTCACTGTTACTCTGTGCTTGTGACGTCCCCTCTGCTCGTGGTTAGTGGGACTGGAGGGTTGGTTCCTGACCACATCCCCGCCCTCCCACCTTGCCCAGGAAGCCTCCTCTCTACCAGCAGCTGTGAAAGGCCGGCTCTGCCAGGACGGCTGCAGAGTGTTGTGTCCACGGGTCAGGTGAGGTCAGGATCCTCCTACTCTGTCCCCTTCACTCTCCTCCAAAGATATCAATTTCACAAGGGGATCAAGGCCAGCCCCGTTGAGATCAGAATTTTATAAGGCTTCCTGGGTCCGACGGTTTAAAAATTAACCAGACGAAGCCCCTCCCCTTATCTAAATCTTCCTATGCTTTCTCCTTGGCTTTACAACAAAATCGTGTTTGCTGTGATTTACACGGTGAGCCTGATCTGGCATCTGGCCCCTCTACGCTCATCACCTGCCCCTCACCCTCCCGCTCCCTCTCCATCCTGGACAGCCTGGCTTCGATGTCCCAGGTGCTTGCACACACACACCCCCAACACACACTTGCCCCACACCGTCCCCCATATCAGTACCTCACCAGTCTCTTCGGCCGTTCACACCGCAGACGTCTTTGCTTCCAAGATACCTCCTCTTTGCCGCGGTCTAACATTCCCAGAGCCCGAATCTTACCCGAAATTCAACACTGTGTTTATCAGCTCACTGGTCGAGCGTCCACCTGCCCACAGAACCGTTAGCTTCTGGAGACAGAGACCTTGCTGTCTCGCGCCCCCAGAGCTTAGAACCCGGTAGATGTGGCCTAGACACACGGAACCGTAGAAGCCGAACGTCCGTTCATCTGGGTGGCTGGCGAGGTGCCCCGGAGGCCAGTCGGTGAGCTCATCAAGCGTGCATCAGTTGTAACGCCCCTTGTCGGCAACACCCAGGACGGTCCCAAGGCCGACGTTCTCAGATTTCACAAAGAAGCAGTGGTGCTTTCCAATCACAGTCCCGGTGCTTGGTAAGTGGATCCGAAAATGTAATTCCCAGGCGCAAGTCTGAACAGCTGTGTGAAAACAGCCGTGGACTTCGAAGTGTGAACGTGAGCGTTATTTTAATCTGGGTGTGTCTTTGGTCCCACGAGAGGGGGGACAGTGGCCCCGCTCGCCTAGACCATCCTGCGCCCCAGGGAGCACTTCTGGTTTGGGATGAGGGGGGTCACCAGCCCTGGACCGGGGCGGCCTTCCCCAGGTGAGAAGGGCACCTGCCTGCGGGAGTGACCGCATGGAGGAGGAGCCATCACAGGGGACACTTACCCTTCCTCCCGTGTCTGGGGTTGCAATAGCATCCCTATCACTTGTGGAACTGACACGAAGGGATTAATCTGTGTTTTGAACCGTAAGGACACGTGACAGGTGTACCGGGATGATCGACCGCTCGCTCCGAACGCCGTCCTCCGGGTTGGCATGAACACACTCGCGGGCCCCAGGACACTAAGTAACAAAATCGGGAGCAGGGGCTCTGGGTTCGGATCCCGGTCTTCCAACCTCCCGCCTGCGCGGCCTTGGGCACCCCACCCCGCCTCTCCTCCACGGCGTCTTCACCTATAAAATGTTGATAATAACGGTGTCTGCCTCAACAGGCAGTGCGGAAGGAAGGATCACATACCGCGTGCCAAGACTTTACCGAAACGCCCAGACCTTTGAACAATATTTATCTGGTGTCTTTTGGAAGCAAAGGGCTGTGGCCATGCTCCAAGTTCAGCGAGAAGGGGGATGTGCCCTGTCTTGAGTCAAAGAAGCTATAGACGTTGTTACGTACGCTAGAAAATAAGGAACTGGGGGGTATCAACAGAGTTAATATTCATGGATGTCAGGGGCTTACGCACACTATCTCCCTCAGCTTTCACAACAGTGCGACAACAGCATATGGCTCAGGACACACACTGCCAGACTACAAGGGATGTCAACCTAGCTCAAAAGAAAGAAAGGGCAGGGAGGGAGAAAGCGAGAGAGAGAGCCAGAAAGGAGGAAGAGAGAGAGAGGGCGAGAAAGAGAGGGGGAGGGAGAGACAGAGGGAGAGAGGAAGAGGGAGAAAGGGAGGGGAGGTTTGGAAGGAGGGGGGAAGGAGGGAGGAGGGAAGGAAAGAGAAGGAGGGGGAGAGGGAGAGATGGAGGGAGGGGGAGGTTTGGAGGGAGAAGGAGGAAGGGAGGGAGAGACACAGCGGGGCAGGGGGCGGGGGGGGGATGAGGTGCTGGCTTCCACAACTGGAACAGCTGCAAGCCCCCCAGCCTCAGCGCCAGTGAGGGGCCCCCCTCTTTGTGCACCCAGCTGTATTCTCCCCTCTCCCTCCTGTTTGCTGGCCTCCTTCCCTCCTTCTTCAGCCGGGCTTTCTCTGTGAGCCAGGGAACGGGGTTCTGGAAGCCCAGGGCCGAGTGCTCCCCAGCACACCCCGTGGGAGGCGGGGCCCCTGGGTCCGGTCTCCAGGAAGTGCACAGGGGGGCCTGAGTTATATGCCCACCAGGGGCCCCGCCACCGCACAGGGTGCCCCCGATCAGCCCCAGACAAAGAGCAAAAGAGAGAAAACAAGTAAACGAAAGAAGAGGTATTAATTGCCACTGAAGCCAAAGACGCGTAACCAGCAGTGGCGATGCCTCCAGGCCCCCTGTTGCGACAGGGGAGGGTTAGGTCTAGCCCCAGCAGGGCCCCGGAGGACAGAAGTCTTAGGAAGTGAAAGCATTCATCAGTGGAAGAAAGAACTCTATGCAAATTGGAGTTCCCCAAAAGTGGAACAGGGTTCTAGAGCTTCTCAGATTCTGGAAAGTGCTGGATGCACTTCTGCCTGCGTGTGAACCGGCCCCACACAGACACAGGGGGGAGGGTGTCCTCAGAGAGCCCGGGCCAGCCCGGGGGAGCCCTTTGAAGGCAGAGCCGGGGTGGTGTGGGGCTCCCCCCACAGGCACACTGGCATCTCCCCGGACCCTGCGGGGCTGGCTGCCCCCAAGGTCACGGACACAGTGATGCTTTCCGGAAACTGTATGTGCTGTCTTCAAACCCGGCTTCCCCCCACTGATACGAAAAGGGAAACAATTTTAAATACAAAAGCACACGTTCAACGTGAAGGTTTAGCGGGCACAAGGAAGCTGATGTGTTCTCTGCGGTGTAACGGCCACTTTTTCTGAGAGGTCTTTTTTGGGGGATTTTTTGACAAGTTTTTAGGTTCTGGGATCCCGACTTCAATTTCCAGGCATCTGCAGCTAAACCAGGTCCAATGTTATCCACACTGCGTGAGGCTGATCTGAGCAGAGACGTCACCAGCCTCAGGCCTCCCTCCGACTCGCACAGCGAGCAGAAGGGGTGTCCTGGAGAAGCCAGCCCCCCCCCCACCACCCCAGATCTCACCGTCTCTCCTGCCACAGCTGGAGACCACCCGCCTGTGGTCCTCGCCCTCTCCTCCGATGGCCACCAAGGCCCCCGCCAGGTCCCTGACCCTCAGGACAGGTCAAGCCACACCCACGATTACATTTTTAATTTTTACCACGGCCACAGAAAGGACTTAATTTGGAATGTAGGAAGAACTTGCCAGTTACAGGAGTTTTGCATCTCTAAGAAAGATAGCTAAGGGTTTCCTTCTGTCAGTATGGGCTGGACGTCTGGCGATCCCTGGTTACTTAAAAGCTCTTTAACATAAGCAGGGGAAATTTTCGTCTCTTTCTCTCATGTAGTCTTTCTGTATTAGAATCAAAGGAAATCAGATTGGAAAGGGAGCTTCAAACGCAGGAGGTCAGTCTTCCTGCTTCAAATCCCAAGCATAAAGACGTTATTGTCATTGGTGCAGTTGAACACGAAGGGGACTCTGAGTGACCGCGGGGTCCTGCACTGGACGCTGAGACAGGAGAAGAGCATCCATGGAGGAGCCGGTGACGTCTGAACAAAGGCCGTAGAGTAGTTCACAGAGCTGTGACCACGACAACGTTTGGGGATCAAGGCCCCGCGGTTATAAGGGGCTAATGTCAGGGAAAGCCGGGACAAGGAGGCACGGCCATGGTCCAAACGATCTTTGCAACTTTTCCACAAATAAAATTATTCCAAAAGGAAAAGTTTATTATAAATGAAGTACAGATGGGCACCTGGCTGGCTCAGCCAGTGGAGCATGTGACTCTTGATCTCTGGGTTGTGAGTTCGAGCCCCACGTTGGGTGCAGAGATTACTTAAAAATAAAATCTTGGGGCGCCTGGGTGGCTTAGTCGGTTAGGCATCCAACTCTTGGTTTTGGCTCACGTCACGATCTCACGATTTGTGAGTCTGAGCCCCACATCAGGCTTTGTGCTAACAGTGTAGAGCCTGCTTGGGATTCTCTCTCTCCCTCTCTCCCTCTCTGCCCCTCCCCTGCTCACACGCATTGGGTGCGTGCACGCTCTCTCTCGGAATAAATACATAAACGTTTAAAATGAATAAATGAATAAATAAATAAAATCTTAAAAATAAATAAAGGACGGATTTCCATTTATTTCTGTATTTCTGAGTCAAATTTGTTTTGTGTGCTGAGTAATAATGCATTTTTAATCCCTTCGTGTGTACTCAAATCCAGATCCCCATTTGAGATGCCCAAAGATGAAACAAATCAACAAACCTCCTTCTCATTGCCATCCGTGAGAGAAAATGGACAATTTCAAAACCATTAAAACCTTAATATAATTTTGAGAACTTAAAGTGAGCACCACACATTGAAACTAAGGGTTTGGATGTTTGAACCGAATACTGCTAGGTAAGCACATAACGTTTTTGAATAGACTCATCCTTTTACAAAGTTCATGTAGTAGCATTCCTTCCAGTGAGAGAAAAATAGAACTGTTTGCCTTTTATGGTTTTTGTTTCCTTCCTCTCATTATTCTATAGAAAAGAGGAAGAGTGGGCAAGCTTATGACAAATAGCTCATATTTAACCTGAGATTTAATTTTTTAACGTTTATTCACCTTTGAGAGACAGAGAGAGACAGAGCATGAGCGGGGAGGGGGCAGAGAGAGAGGGAGACACAGAATCCGAAGCGGGCTCCAGGTTCTGAGCTGTCAGCACAGAGCCTGACACGGGGCTCGAACTCACGAACCGCGAGATCATGACCTGAGCCGAAGTCGGACGCTCAACTGACTGAGCCACCCAGGTTCCCCTAACCTGAGATTTAATATAAGCCCAGACCTAATCTCTGGCTGCCCGGAGGAGGTGTGGATGGCAGAAGGTAGCAGGCGTCTGACCGCAGGCAGCCTCAGTGGGCCCTGAGGGTCTGGAGACCTGTATTTCTTTTCCCTAAGACCTGGGTAGCTCAGCTCCCCATAGCTGCTCAGTCCTATGACTCCACCGTGCTTTCCAACTTCCGATTACATTGTTTCTGTCGTTTTCCTTAATGAGGAAGGCTGCACTCTCCTCCTGCTCTGACTTGGCAAGGAATTCAGGTAGAGGACGATGCACGATGCTGGCACTCTTACTTGGTAAGCTCCTTGAATAATGTAGACTTTCTACGACACAGACCAGCACACTTTTTCTGTATGGAAACAAATGTAAAACTGGGAGGTTTGGGGGGCCATGTAGAATTTCTGGAGCACGGCCTACTTTGTTCAGTGTGTGTGTGTGTGTGTGTGTGTGTTTAACAACCCTTTGAAAATGTAAAAACAGGGCACCTGGGTGGCTCAGTCAGTTGAGCGTCCGACTTCAACTCAGGTCATGACCTCACGGTTCGTGGGTTCGAGCCCCGCATCCGGCTCTGTGCTGACAGCTCGGAGCCTGGAGCCTGCTTCGGATTCTGTCTCCCTCTCTTTCTGCCCCTCCCCTGCTCGCGTTCTCTTTGTCTCTCTCTCAAAAATAAATAAACTTCAAAAAAATGTATAAACTGATAATAATAAAAATGTAAAAGCCATTCTTGCCACGAGAGGTTGGGTAAGGGAGGCCACCGGCCAGATCTGACCTGCACCTGTCCTTTGCCAATCCCGGATGCCGTTGACAGTGTCTTTAAATGTCTAAGAGGAAAAAATAAATAAGTAAAAGCTCTTATTAAAAACCTTTCCCTGAGATGACAAAACATTTCTAGATGTGGGGGCCACCTCATGGGGCCGGGCTTGTTCTGACCGAGGGCTCTGAGCTCTGGGGCGGGAAGGCAGCGGGTTTGTGGGGTCAGTACAGACAGCCGGAGGTTCACGCAACCGCTGGTCAAGGCCCAGAGGGAGCCGAGTTCCCTCCGGGCTTTGGGGCTGGAGGACCCACCACCTCCTATCTCAGCTGCTGCTATGGGTCTGCAGGTGCCCATCTGATGCCGGCTCCCCTGAGCCCAACGGCCGGCCGGCCGCCTCCTCATCTCCCTGCCTTTCTCACCAGGAAACAACAGACCCCCTCCCCTCCTGCAACTGCACACCCAGGAACGGCCTTGGAGCTCTCATTGCCGCTTGTCTGCTGAGACCCACCTGGAGAGCAGAGATGCCGAGGCCGGTGGACAGCAGGGGACCGTCCAGTCCGATGGAAATGTGGCTCTTCTCCCTGATCTCTGATGCTGAGGTATTCTCGCGCTCGGGTGCTCAGGACGTCTTCAGCCCTCCATGCAGCTCTGACAAGTAGGGAGAGTGCAGAATGAGGGATGCCTTTGGGATGTCCCAAACCACACCCTCCTGGTCACCAGGGCTGATGCCTGGGCAGCTCCCAGGAGCAGGGCGGGAACACAGGACACAGATGCACCCTCTGTGTCCTGCTGCCCCAAGCTGCCTGTCCTCCGGGTGCGATCCCATCTAAATCCTCAAGGGTCCAAGCATGCTGCAAAACGTACCTTCTCTAATTCAGAAGGTCAGAGCAGAGAACGTGTTTATACGTTGCCTCGCAAGCCGCGGTCCTCGTAACAGCGGGCAAGGTAAACAGGATCGGTTCCGTGTGGTCGGTGCATCTGTTTCGTTTCACAGAAACGTCGCTCCGATGTACAGTTCCTATCAAGGGGTCTCTAGAATGTCAAACACCAAAAGGAGGAAAGCAAGTGAAATCTGTTACTCAAACGACAACACCCACTGGCCACTGACATAAACACATCCTACGTCACAAGTTACGGTTTAACACACTTCTAATACGTACGCGTGCCCAGCAGGGTCTATACAAAGACGTAGAGTGTAGAGCAGTCTGTCCTCGTTGTTCAGCCACACACCCTCCTGTAGGACACCGGAAACATCAGAAAAACGCAACACTCGAAGCAGATCTCCATTAGAGAATGGCGGGGTGTCCACACCGGCCCCACTTCTCTGTTTGATAGCCGTGAACTGGAGGACCATGTCCCTCCCTCACCCTCCTTCGTGTCCTCCACGCCAAACCGGAGAATCTGAGACCTGAGAATCCACGAAGGAAACAGGACAGAAAGGCCAGAAATAGACCCGAGTGTTAATGCTGTATGATGCTCGATCAACAAGGTATCTTTTTCTCTGTCTGACTTACTTCACTCAACATGACGCCCCCGAGGTCCATCCATGCCATTGCAAATGGCAAGGTTCCATTATTTTTTATGGCGGAGTAATATTCCTTTATCTATGCTATCTTGGCCATAGTAAAGCATGCTCCAACAAACAGGGGGGGCACCTATCTTTTCGAGACGGTGTTTTCGTGTGCTTTGGATAGATACCCAGAAGCAGAATTGCAGGATCATAGGGTAGTTCTCTTTTTAATTTTTTGAGGAACCTCTCCCCTGTTTTCCACAGTGGCTGCACCAGTTTACATTCCCACCAACAGTGCACGAGGGTTCCCCTTTCTCCAGCTCCTCGCCGACATCTGTCGTTTCCTGAGTTGTTAATTTTAGCCATTCTGACAGGTGTGAGGTGGTATCTCATTGTGGTTCGATTGACATTTCCCTGGTGACGAGTGATGGTGAACATCTCTCCGTGTGTCTGTTGGCCATCTGCATAAATGAAAAGCATGAAAAGTTTTCATTCGTAACTGAGTTTCAGTGTAGCGACCTCAACCCCAGGTGAGATCTGAAAATACACATCTGTCAAGTTTTCAAACCTTATCAATCAATAGGCTAGACGCACGAGCAAGCAGGGAATGCCCATTCGTGGAGCTGAAACATATTTTGAACTAGAAAATATCATTTCTGTTGTTTGTTTCTAGGCGTATTATTTTCTATTTTCATTAAAATAGACTATGATTCCCAGAGCAGTAATATTTAATAGGATTACATGCCAACACACTTAATGCTTTGCATTGGAAGACTATCCTAAAATAATGTCATATTGCTCGAGTTAGTTGCTTTACAGTTAACTAAATTGACTTGCAATTGAATTCCAATTAAGTAATTATATTTTTAAAGGGTAACCTTTTAGGCAAATACTTTGTCACCTGTTGAGATATTTGATCTTTTTTATGTTTTTATTATTTTTAAAGTGTTTACTTAGTTTTGAGAGAGAGAGAGAGAGAGAGAGAGAGAGAAGGAGCAGGGAGGGGCAGAGAAAGAGGGAGACACAGAATCGGAAGCAGGCTCCAGGCTCGGAGCTGTCAGCACAGAGCCCGACGTGGGGCTCGAACTCACAGACCTTGAGATCATGACCTGAGCCGAAGTCAGTGGCTTAACCGACTGAGCCACCCAGGAGCCCCAAGATATTGATCCTGTTTAATCTCCAGTGCTTAGCATCATGCCTGGCAATAAGAGGCACACAGTAATTGTCTGTTGATTTGAATGTCACTAAAAATAAGAAGTCAGAGGTGCCCAGAGAAGCCACACATATGCCCGGGAAAGCCTCGGAACAATGCCTGTGCTTTCTCGCCCCCACCGGTGTTATCACCACCGTGTACAAACCCACGCAATCCAAGTTCAAGTGCTATCCTTAGTCTTTAAGTTACTTTTCTCTTTTTTTTAATTATCGTATTATTTATTTATTTATTTCATTATTATTTTATTGTTGTTGTTCGAAACCTCACTGACAACAGAATAAAGGAGGAAGCCCGCCATTTGCAGGTAAAAGGTCACTTTCCCATCCCAGTCGAATTGGTGGAGGAAATCCAGCAGAAGGAGGCTTTTTCTCCATGTTCCGTGGTATTCTCGCTGATAGAGGTGACCAGTGGGGGGCATCCCTGAGATTCAGCAGCGCTGGCCTATCAAAATTAGCTTGCTTCAAAGGACAAATAGGGTTGAGTTGTTCCCTTTGAAAAAGGTATCCCTACCCTTTAAAACAGTTAAAATGGTGAATTTCGCGTTTTGTGACTTATATTCCAAGTCAAATAGTTTGTATCAAAATGCACTAAATGCTGTCCTACCTCTGGAGTTTACTCCTTCCTGTGCCAATAAAATTTTACCATGGCAATAGGTGCAGTTGAATAGTCTTTTTGTTTGCAAGCTAAAGCATCCTGATAGATGGATCACGTGTAACTTGTGTTTTTTAACTTGAAAGAGATGAAAAATGTGAAGCCCGCATTCTAAATATTAAAATGTACGGTGTATATTCTACACGTTCAATACATCTACCTAAAGTTGAAAAATGTGTGTCATTAGGGGCGCCCGGGTGGCTCAGTCAGTTAAGCGTCCGACTTCAGCTCAGGTCACGGTCTCACGGTTCGTGGGTTCGAGCCCCGCGTCGGGCTCTGTGCTGACAGCTCAGAGCCTGGAGCCTGCTGCCGATTCTGTGTCTCCCTCTCTCTCTACCCCTCCCTAGCTCACGCTCACTCGTTCTCTGTGTCAAAAATAAATAAACTTAAAAAAAAAAAATGTGTGTCATTAAATTCCGGATAAAGGTGGTGAAATCTTCAGGGCCCCACTATCTAGAAAAAGTCAAAAGAAACTTCCCTCTCCCTCTCACGTCTCCCCAAGAAAAAGAGGGACCGGCGGAAAACAAAAATGTAAAAGTTACTAACAGCAACCAAACAAGAAAAGGAGAACCACTCAACGAAATGAACTTGGAAAAGTGCTAGCTCATAAGAAAAACAGAAGTTGGAGAGGATCACGGTGAGGTCAGGCCTCCAGCTCCCAGAAACTACATCTGGTGAGTCTACAAAATCCTGGCAGTTCTCGCTCAAATCTTGACAGGATAAAAGGGAGTAATTGCGTATTTCTTAGTGTTGACCATGGGGCGGTGAAAATGGCTGAGGTGGGGATGAGGGCTCACGGGGAACCATCAGCATCGGGGCATGGCTTCGTGTCACCAGCGGGAAGCCTCGGGGCCCATGCTGATTGGGGAACAGAACTGACACCCAATGGCGCTCCAAGGAGTGGGGAAGCTCTTCCCTTTCCCTCTGCCGGGGAGGAGCGGGGCCTCCTGCCTCCGACCCGGGGTCCTGCGGGACAGAGGAGCCCAGCCGGTGCCCCTGACCTTCAGCTAAGCCCACCCCCTGCACCGTGCTCGAAGACGATAGCAAATTAGGCATGAAAGGAATACGAGGCCGGGGAGAAAGGACCTGCTGTAGGAATCCAGGAGCTGTCACCCGCAGAGGAGCAGAGCGAAACAGAAGTTCCGGAGAAACACTGCCAAATTAGCGCAAGGTGACGGCACTGAAGCAGCCACCCTGCTAAAGAGAATTGGAATAAGAAGAAAAAGGGTGAAGGACACAGGATCAGGATGGCTTGGATTTCTCGACATAAGACTGAAAGCAAGAAAGTGATAGAACGATGACTTCAAAATTGTAAACAAAAGTAAACAGAATTCTTTACAGTTCAAACCATCAAACTTGACGGTAGAAACTTTGTGGCTACGGAAGTTCTTTAAAACACCTACTTCTGGGGGCGCCTGGGTGGCGCAGTCGGTTGGGCGTCCGACTTCAGCCAGGTCACGATCTCGCGGTCCGTGAGTTCGAGCCCCGCGTCAGGCTCTGGGCTGATGGCTCGGAGCCTGGAGCCTGTTTCCGATTCTGTGTCTCCCTCTCTCTCTGCCCCTCCCCCGTTCATGCTCTGTCTCTCTCTGTCCCAAAAATAAATAAAAAACGTTGAAAAAAAAAATTTAAAAAAAAACAAAAAAAAAAAAAAAAAAAACACCTACTTCTGGAGCGCCTGGGGGGCTCGGTCAGTTAAGCGTCCGACTTCGGCTCAGGTCATGATCTCATGGTCCGTGAGCTCGAGCCACGTGTCTGGCTTTGTGCTGATGGCTTGGAGCCTGGAACCTGCCTCAGATTTTGTCTCCCTTTCTCTCTCTGCACCTCCCCCACTCATACTCTGTCTCTCTCTCTCTAAAAATAAAATAAAATAAAATAAAATAAAATAAAATAAAATAAAATAAAATAAAATCCCTGCTTCCAAGGGCGCCTGGGTGGTTTAGTTGGTTGACTGCCCAATTCTTGATTTCCGCTCGGGTCACGATCTCACAGTTTGGGATGGAGCCCGGAGTCAGGCTCCACACTGACACTATAGAGTCTGCTTGGGACTCTCTCTCCCTCTCTCTCTGTCCCTCCCCCACTCTCCCTCCCTCCTTCTCAAAAGAAATAAATAAACACTTAAAAATCTTTCAGAAAAAAATACACACTTCCATATATCTAGGGAAACAAACGGACAGCTGGTTCCACCAAAGCGATGGAATAAACTCCTAAGGAAGGGAAAGGCACAAAATACCAGAAGCACCGACTCCAAGATAGAAGAGAAACAAAAAGAAGCCCGGAGCAGAAAGAGAAGATGTGAAGCCTTGAAAACCTGTAAGCAAACAGTGCCCAAATTTCCAGCCCAAATTCCTGTCGCCTAGGTGGTCCAGAAGAACCATAAGCTGAGAATTGACCCTAAGTTGTCCAGACCCTAGTTTTACCCCGGGCTTCTGACAGAAACAAAAGCAAATTGTCTCTGAAAGAAAACGTCTTCCTCAACGAATCTCCACAAATAATTTTTTAAAGACAGTAAGTGGCTGGAGCACCTGGGTGGTTCAGTCAGTTAAGCATCTGGCTCAGGTCATGATCTCATGGTCCGTGGGTTCGAGCCCCGCGTCGGGCTCTGTGCTGATGTCTCAGAGCCTGGAGCCTGCTTCGGATTCTGTGTCTCCCTCTCTTTCTGCCCCTCCCCCACTCACGCTGTCTCTCCTCTCTCTCTCTCTCTCTCTCTCTCTCTCACTTTCTCAAAAATAAATAAACGTTACAAAAATTAAAAAAATAATAAAGACAGTAAGTGGTTCACAGAGAATGCAGCCAAGTGCACTAGGAAGCCTGGTCATGAGCAAGAACAGGTGGAAACATAAGAGACGAACAGCTATGGAGACCTCAGATGTCCATTAATACAGCAACACCAGAAAAGGAACACATTTGCTATTCTTAAATTAAAAAAAGAAAGAAAGAAAGAATCTGCAGGGGACAGGAGCCTTTAAACAGTGACTGTGTGGGGAATCCCCGAGACCAACATGGTGAAAAGTTTCACTGGGAGGGCCTCCTGGACCCGGAATATAGTCACAGCTAAGATTTACTACCGTGAAGGGTTAACAGCCAAGTGAGCAAAGGGAGAAGACACTGGGGAAGAGAGAAGAAAGTTCTGGCAGAAATGTGTTGACTTTTATTTATTTAGTCATTTTTAAAGATTTTTAAAGATTTTATACATATATATGTGTGTGGGTGTATTTTTTAGTGTTTATTTTTGAAAGAGAGAGAGAGAGAGAGAGAGAGAGAGAGAGAACGCTAGCAGGGGAAGGACAGAGAGAGAGGGAGACACAGAATCCGAATCAGGCTCCAGGCTCCGAGCTGTCAGCACAGAGCCTGACGTGGGGCTCGAACTTACCAACTGTGAGATCAGGCCCTGATCCGAAGTCTGAGCCTTAACCAAATGAGCAAGCCCCTAAAGATTTTATTTTTCAATTGTCTTTTAGATAGGTTTTTTTCCCTGGAGATTTGTGTGATGATTTTAACATTTTTTTTCCAACATCCCTAGAAGCACGCTAATTAACTTTAAAATGACTCAAAGCTGCAGACGACCACAGCAATGCCAAAGGGAGGCGTGTGGGGACAGACCTAGAACCTCATCTCCACTAACGGCCCCTGAGGACACAGAATCTTAGGAAGCTCGGTGTTTGCTCTCACACACAGATGCAAAGCTGGTCCTCATTGTCCACGTCCAACAACAGCCTGCACGTTCCAGAAACCTCCTGTCTGCAAGCTGTGCAGCCTGTGTTTGGAGAGTGCCGACTGCTTCAACTGCTGTTGGAAGCAAAACTAATGCGTAACAAATATAGCAAATACAGTAAAAATCCTTCACTTGAGTTACACATTTAATGACAAAAATGTACGGAAGAGAACGGCCAAGTGGGAGAGACTGGGTTCCGGTGAGCGTCCGTGCTCCTCTCACCTTGTGTTTTTCCATGGCGATTATAATCTAACGCACTGTATACTTTATTTTGATTTTACTTATTTATTTATTTATTTTGGCTGGGGGCACAGCCTTTTAAGACACGTACTGCCGACTGCTCTTACCAAGAAGAGGAGGACCTGGGAACTGTTTCACAGCAAGGTTTTCAAAGGGGCTGTGCGATAGAAAAAGTGGGGCCGGGGGATGGCGGAGGGAGTTTAGGCAGGTGTTTTTAAAACATGTATTTAAACTACAGCAGATGCTCGGGGCGCCTGGGTGGCGCAGTCAGTTAAGTGTCCGACTTCAGCCAGGTCACGATCTGGCGGTCCGTGAGTTCGAGCCCCGCGTCAGGCTCTGGGCTGATGGCTCGGAGCCTGGAGCCTGTTTCCGATTCTGTGTCTCCCTCTCTCTCTGCCCCTCCCCCGTTCATGCTCTGTCTCTCTCTGTCCCAAAAATAAATTTAAAAACGTTGAAAAAAAATTAAAAAAAAAAAAAAAAAAACTACAGCAGATGTTAGACTTAATTTCTTTAGGTCGAGGCCCGAGAGTCGGTCGTGGGTAGAAAGAAGCAAGTTCAACTCACGGTCAAGAACCTTCCAACAATGAGAGCCTTCAGAAAGCGGCCGCGTTGGACGCGCTGGGCCCGTCCAGAGGGGCGCGGTGAAGTCTGCTGCTCATCTACAGACAGCACAAGGCCACCTGGCTGGACGGCGGAGGCCTTGTGTTCTCAGATCAGCAGGGGCGCCCTGGCTTGGTGACCAGGAATGCCTGGCACAGTAAACACGACTCTTTTTCCCACGCAACGACAAGGCGAACTGGGCGCGCCCCTGAGTGCGACCGCTGCTTCAAACAGCCAGGTGGCAGGCCAGGCCGGCCAGGTGGCCCGCTGTTGGTAGCGCCCCTGGTCTGATTAGGAAGGCCCCTAGCGCAGGCCCTCAGTGCCTGGAAGGCAGGCGCAGGGGCGCCGGGGGCACTTGGGGCGCGACCCGGGCCTGGGGGCGCTGGGGCGGGACCGGGCCTGGGGGCCCCAGGGCTCACGGGCGGCGGGGGCGCGGGGGGGCGCTCGGGGAGGGACCCAGCCATAGGGGCACCGGGGCGCGCAGGCGGCCGGGGAAGGGCCGGGGGACGCCGGGGGCGCTCGGGGCGAGACCCGGGCACGGGGGCACTGGGGCGCACAGGCGACGGGGAGGGGTCGGGGAAGGGTCGGGGGGCGCGGGGGCGGTCGGGGCGGACTCTCGGGGCGGGCCCCGGGCGCGAAGGCACTGGGGCGCACGGGCTGCTGGGCGGGCCCGGGGCGCTGGGGCGCGGCGGCCAGGAGGAAGTGCGGGGCCTGCCCGGGCGCGTTAAGGAAGTTGCCGAAAATGAGGAAGCGCCTCGCGCTGGGCGGCTGAGGCGACTCCAGCGGCCGGAGGAGCGAGGAGGAGCGGGCGGCCCCGCGCTGCGCCCCGAGCCGCCCCGGCCCCGCGCCCCGCGCCCCGCCCTCGGCTCACCTGGCACAGGTAGGTGTGCGGCGCGCTCTGGGCCCGGCAGCGTGGACGCGGCGCCCGCGGGCACCAGCGCGCCGGGGGGGGGATGCCCTCCTTGCCCACCCCCACCCCCCGGGCCGGGGTCTGCGCCCCGGCACCCGGCGGGGCAGGTGCGCGCGGGGGGCCCTCGGCCTTTGAAAATCGAGGGCAGTCCGAATGTTCGGAGTTAAAACGGGCGGGTGCTGGATCCCTACCTCCCCCCGCTCAACCGGGTGCGTCGGGGGCCGGGCGACCGGGGTGCGGAAGCCGCGGGCGCGGGGGACCCGGGCGGGACGCGCACGCTTTCGTTGGGCCGTCTCCGCAGTCACTGGAAAATTCCACCGTGTGTATGTATCCCAGTGCGGATGCTCACATGCCCGCGGGGCGGGGAGGGGGGGGGGGCTTAACGCATACGCGGCTTTTCCTACGGAAAGAAAGGGCAGTTGCGTAAAAACGTGAAACTTTCTGAGCCGCCGCTGAAATTCGGCAGGATCGCGCCTTTCGACACATTTTCATGGTGAAGTAGCTTCCTTAGCCAGTCCGTGACTCGGAGAAGGAAAGGAGGTTCTCTGTAGGACAGCGTAGGTTTGCGTTAAACACGGTCTTGGCAACGTGGCTCCAAAACCTTAAGCCCTCCGTGACTGCAAAGGGGATTCGATTCTGGGTGTTTTCGAATGTTGGAGAACCAGAGAGACGGTCATCGGAGAAGGGGCAGTGGGAATCTTTTTCCATTGCAGGCTGGTGCAAGTTGTGTTTCTGAGTTTGCCTGAATCACCAAAGGTTCCACTGATCCCCCGCAAAACTTCAGCAGAAGTTAGCTGTTCGTTTCCTTGCACCCTGAAAGCCTGCCCCTGAGTAGGAAGGAGTGGTAAATGTCCATTCCTGAATCTTCTAGGGAAAACGGAGTTCATCTTGTGAGGACTTGGAATTCCCGGAAGAAATGGAGATGGTTCTAGCCTCTGAAGTCTTCGTTTTCGTAAGAACAGATCCGTTGCTGCTACCTACACAGGCAGCGTGTCAGTGAAATGCAATTAAATTCATTGGTGTGCCCACCACCCCCACTCCCACCCCTTCCCCCCAAAAAAGTCCAGACAGTGCATGAATACATTTGTCCTAGAGCTAAAACGTTTAAAAACTTGTAGAGTTATGGGGTGCCCGGGTGGCACCGTTGGTTAAGGATGGGACTTCGGCTCAGGTCATGATCTCACAGTTCATGGGTTACAGCCCTGCCTCGGGCTCTGGGCTGACAGCTCGGAACCTGGAGCCTGCTTTGGATTCTGTGCCTCCCTCTCTCTCTCTGCCCCTCCTCTGTTCGTGCTCTGTCTCACTCTGTCTCTCAAAAATAAATAAACGTTCAAAAAAAATTTTTTTTAACTTATAGAGTTATTAGGTGTTTTAAATGAGAAATCTTGGCTGTTAAAATTACTTTATCAAGTCATGTTCCATCTACATCATACCTTGGGTGTATTTAGAGAAATGTTGCAGCAAAATAGAAATTGGTTTGTATTCTCTGTATGTGGTATACCTCCATATGGAGGATTTTATAAGCGGTCTTAATAAGTAGAAAGTTTTTAATGTTGGAAGCTAGGATAAACAATGAGGTGTATATTTTAGGTGTTTACCTTTCCTGAAACGGAATGATGGAAAGATAATTTTATTGCTAGATCTTTGTCTCAGAGACAACTCACGTTAGCCTTCTCCAGGCTCATATTGAAAAATCTAAGTGCAGGTCTGATTTCTCTGTTTTTTTATTTTATATTAAAAAAAATTTTTTTTTAACGTTTACTTATTTTTGAGACAGAGAGAGACAGAGCATGAACAGGGGAGGGGCAGAGAGAGAGGGAGACACAGAATCGGAAGCAGGCTCCAGGCTCTGAAACGTCAGCACAGAGCCCGACGCAGGGCTCGAACCCACGGACCGCGAGATCGTGACCTGAGCTGAAGCCGGACGCTCAACCGACTGAGCCACCCAGGCGCCCCTATTTTATATTTTTTTAATGTTATTTATTTTTGAGAGATAGAGACAGAGCATGAGCAGGGAGGGGCAGACAGGGAGGGAGACACAGAATCCGAAACAGGGCTCCAGGCTCCAAGCTGTCGGCCCAGAGCCCAACACAGGGCTGGAACCCAGGACCATGAGATCATGACCCGAGGCGAAGTCAGGTGCTTAGACGACTAGCCACGCAGGTGCCCCTGATTTCTCTGTTGTTGTTGTTGGTTTTTTTATTTTTAATATGTATTTATTTATTTTGAGAGAGCACAAGCAGGGGAGGGGCAGAGACAGAGCCAGAGACAGAGAATGAGAATCTCAAGCAGGCCCCCTACTCAGTGTGAAGTCCGATGCGGGGCTCAAACTCACAAACTGCGAGATCATGACCTGAGCCGAAGTCAAGAGTCAGACACTTAAGCAACTGAGCCACCCAGACACCTCTGATTTCTCTGTTTTTACACCAAAGACTTCTTTGTAGGGTGTCACTCATGCAGCACACAGCGTGTCCGTAATTATTCTCCAAAACCCTTGTGCTAAGGTATGTTTTGGAATCCTGGATTTTCTGCAATTTAGAATTCAACTTTGGAATCTCACGGTCAGCACTGAGCAAAAGGTTTCTCCGAATCTAGAAAGGTCTGTGTGCACGCTGCCGCCATGTTGGCGACTCCGCTGGACAGCACCTTGTAATCTTACCCGTTCGGCTGTCTGCACCAACAGACTGACTCGTCTGCCCCAGTGGAATAAACAGACTATAAATAGCCGTGTGTCCGTCTAGGGCAGATGTTGTCACTAAGCGAGGTTCCCTAAAACTTACCTCAAGACCGTGTTTTTCAGAGCGTTTCCGCGTTAGGACTCAGGGACCCTACGAGACTCCTTGGTGCTACCGTTTACTTTTGAAAATAAATTGCATTTCTACTGTCCAGTAACTACACCTCCTGCAATTCAATGGGCAGTTTCCCCTTTTCGGGAAGTCTGAAACAGCAAGACTGAGCTGAAGTTTCAGCGATAGCTCTCACGGTGTAGATCCAAGGGAGAAGAGGACGTTTCAGCCTTGCTGATAAACTGTTCTCCAACAGCAAGTATTCTGGCAGCCGATGATGTTAGAGCTAGAACACACAGACAGTGCGGCCACCCTGTGTCGCTGAAGTGTGTTTCCTGTTCTCTTCTCAGCTGGCTCGCTCTCTGTCCCTTATCTGCGCCTGAAGGATGGCAGGGCACTTTTACAATCCAAGCTAATTTTTGCTTTCTCAACTGTCACTGTATAGATTTTTTTTTTCCAACGGCCCCGGATCCTCACCTCCTTTCCCCTCACCTCCCTCCCCCAATCGCAAGTTTCGACATTTTATTCCATTTCTGTTTTTTTTAATGTTTATTTTTAAGAGAGAGAGAGAGACAGAGCATGAGCGGGGGAGGGGCAGGGAGCGAGGGAGACACAGAATCCGAAGCGGGCTCCAGGCTCCGAGCCGTCAGCCCAGAGCCGGACGCGGGGCTCGAACTCATGGACCGCGAGATCGTGACCTGAGCTGAAGTCGGACGCTTAACGACTGAGCCACCCAGGCGCCCCGAGAATTTTTTTTTTAAATGGTCACATGCTGAACTTTTTTTTTTTCTCCTTGGACTTGACATTGTCTCAAGTTGATCTTTGTCACAAATAGATTTTTGTTTTGTCTTGCTTTTGACCGAGGCATTGTGGGAAGATTAATACAAAACTAGAGAGCAGATATTCAAGGAAAACTTCATTCATTCATTTCGATGATCTAATAGCAGGGACACGTTCTATGAGCTTGCAGTTTTGCCTGACAAAGTGTTAGCTTGCGTCCATTGGCGCTGCCTTTGACCTTTAATTATGTAAGTTTTGCTCGATGAATCTTGAAAGGTGGTTGGATTGGAATCACAGTCACAATTAGCCAAGGCCAAAGATACCAGTAGGAAAAAGACTATTTGGGGTCGTATTACAGTGGGTTTAACAAATCAAAAATGACTCTATCTTGATTCTTCCATTTCTGGAAACCACCAGAAATGGTTTCTGGAGGCTACCAAGGGCTGCTGGTGGGAGGAAGAGGTAAGTAGTGAGGGGAGAGCAGTGACACCCCAGTTACTAAGGAGGGTGGGCAACAGCTTCTGTGACAGATGGTATCTGGTGAGTAGCATCCACTGGCCTGGGGTACCTGCTGTGACACTGGGGTCCTGGTTCCTGAAGCCGGAGAAGGCACCACCCCTCCGTGCTGTGCTGGAGCCCTGGTGGGGGCCTGGGACAGAAGGGCCCGGAGCTCCCTGCTTGGCCCGCTGGATGAGAGAGGCTTCATCTGGACTCAGGCTGAGCCAGCAACAGCGCCCCAAGGCTGGTGTCAGGGTAAGTGAGGCCCAGGCGTGGTCAGGACAGTCAGTGGGCAGGGTGGGGAGGGATGGCCGAGGGCCCAGAGCCTAGTTTTGGGAAGAGCCACCATTTAGATATTGGCTTGTTTGTCTATGCTGTGCTTGGGCTGCAAAGGGCATCTGAATGTCCAACGTGTGACCTTCACTGTCCCACTACAGCTGTTTGTCAGAACTGGGAAATCATTCTGCTCTGGTCCGTCTGATAATTTCTTAACGCTGTTTCTGCCGACTTGTCACAGTTTAGGTGTGACTAGAGTTGAGTTTGGTTTTTATTAAATTCTCGTTTATAGCAGTACGTTCCCACCCTCTAGTGCTGTTCCCCAAAGCAATCCTTTTCATCTTTTTGGCTATTTCTTCTAGAACTTTCCACCGCGTTTCCTGACAATAGGCTCATTTGTTCTTTGGTTTTGATGTATCAGTTCTAGACTGTGTCTGCCAACTTCCTGCTGTGAGAAGGGAGCCCTGGGCCTTCCCAGACCACCACCCATGACAGTCGTGCAGTCATTTGGGGTGAAGAAGCCTATTTGGTATTTATTGTGATGATACTTACTGCTAAAGCAAGGTGTGCGATATAGTTCCAATTTATTGCCCTTGGTTGTTTTTCCTGGGCGAACAATTGCTTTTGTGTTCTCCCGGTTGGCTCTGTGCCTGTTACAATGGTCTCCCCAACTCTCCGACACAAAACTCACCGTGCCCCCCTCGCTTTCTCACTGTGTCAAATATACCAAGCAATCGATCAGTTCCATTTTTCTTTTTTCCTGGAGCCTTTTTCGTTCTTGCCAGAGTCTGATGGTTTTTCTTCAGCCCCGCCACACACGTATCAGAAGCCTGCGGTGGGAAGGTGGTTGACTAAATACATTTTCTACAAAGTGTCTGTCAGACCTTTGCTTCTACCGTTTGGGGTCTTAACACACCTCTTATCAGTGTCATGTACAGTTTACCCATTATAAATCCCTTGTCATAATTGTGGAAAACATTTCCTTGGAAATTTTATTTCTATTATGTATTTCATACGTATATATGATATATGTTATATATTACACCTATACATATATAATATATAATAAATATGTATATACGATGAGATAATATATGTCGTAACTCCAATGTGATAGTTGTCGTCTACATTTTAGGTCAGTCTCCACACCACCTCTGTATTGGCTCTGACACTGATGTTTTATTATCCAGTTGATGAGCATATATGTATTTTCCTGGGAATGGGGAGCCCACGGCACTTTTTTCAGATGCCTGGTCTGGATCCCTTGGTCCCGAAACAGGTGCCATGTGACCTTAAATGGTGTTCCCAGGGAAGCTTTCTTTGCCCAAGTCGTGCGGTGTCGGATGGGATATGGGCGAGCAGGCAGGTCGCTGTTATGGGTGTGGAGCCGTGGTACAGGGGGCGTGTGCGGGGAGGGCACCTGCCAGCACTCTCACACGTCCGTGGCCGTGGGATGTGTTGGTTCCTTGAGCATCCTGGGGATCGGGGCTCCTGGGTCCCCTTTGTGAAATGATTGGCGGCCTCCTGCCGCCCCTTTACAAGATCTCAGGCTTTGCTTGGGTGGAGGCAGAATGCTGTGGTTATCTTAACCTCAAGTGTTGAGAATGTTTGGATCACTTGATTGCTATGATGCCTCAGAGTCACGGCCACTGAGTATTTTTATCAGCAGCGGTTGAGGGTAGGTAGGGGTCCAAAGTTCCTCTCGGTTCAAGTCTCATTGTTTTTAAGCTTTTGTTTCGATCTCTGTGAATAGAACGACCACAGGGGGGTTCACTGAGATGTACCACAGAGCCACGTGGGTAGCCTCCATACCTGGCCCATGGTTGGGACTCAGATGACCACCACGGCCACTCCCACGAGGCCGGCTCTAGGAATGTGTTCCTACAGTCTGGGGCAAGACTAATAATAGCACTCCCAAATGGGTCACGGGTGAATAAGCACGATTTCGTTAGTAATTTATTTTTTTATTTGAGAGAGAGCAAGAGAGCAGAGCAGCAGAGGGAGAGAGAATCCTAAGCAGGCTCCACGCTCGGCATGGAACCCGGTGTGGGGCTCGATCCCGCCACCCCGGGATCATGACCTGAGCCGAAGTCAAGAGTCAGACGCTTAACTGACTGAGTCACCCAGGTGCGCCCCCAAATACTATTTCTGAAGTTAGTTTCTCTGACCTCCTAGTTAGGAGAACCTTCTGGCATTTTTAAGTTTCTCTGACCTCCAAGTTGGGAGAACCTTCTAGCGTTTTCTAAGGTGGTAAATGCAGAACGTGCACGGGTATGTGTCCATCAGGGAGAAATTCAGAAAAGACCGGGACCAGTAACCCCTGTGTGACCAGCACCCTCTGTGGGAGGGCAGCCTAGTGTGTTTGCCTCCAGCCTTCGGTCCTCTGAGCGTGTGTGTGTGTGTGTGTGTGTGTGTGTGTGTGGTTCTTAGCACCAGTATCATTCTGCAACTTTCTTGTTTTAATCGACAGCATGCCGAAGAGTGAAGAGGTCTTCCTATCCGTGATCATTGTGTTTTATTCCACAGATTGGAAAATATGATCATTTACTGATAGACGTTCAGGGTCCCCCCCCCCCCGCTAATTTTTGATATTTGATTATTAGCACATCGCCTCTAACCAACCGAGCTAGCTGGCCGCCTAATTTTTGACATTATAAACAAAGCTGCAGTGAATGCACTTCTTCATTCTTGTTTCCCCCCTCTTTTGCCCATTGAATTGTGTTTCACAGAACCATCAAGTGGCTCGAGAAAGATCTTCGCCCTGTCCATCCTGTTATCAAATCCATCTATCGAGGCTGTTGTATTGCAGCAAGCAGGTGGTTAGTTTCCAAGGAATATAGTCAATCCTTTATTTTTTTAATGATACCTTCAGTGTTGGTGGTGTTTCTTACGGGTTCCAGTGTGGACATTCTCTTCTTGCTGTGTGGCCTCTGTCTTCCTTTGGCATGGGCTCATCTGTTGGCTCATTTTGTGCCTCTCCTGTATGCAGGGTGAGATTTCCTGCTGTGCTTGGTGATCCTAGGATGTGGCTGGTCTTTTTTTTGCCCCCCCCCCCAAGGTGGCCTAGGAGTTCGTCTTCTGAGTCCGCGTTTGTTCTGTGGCTCTTTCCTAGCCTGTCCCCGTGAGATAGGAGGGGTGAGGTATGCACGGGGCAGGGGGAGGCAGGAACCAGCGTGTGGGGTGCAGGGGCGCTCTGTCCTTCTCGGATGTGGTCGTGCCCTGCCTCTCTGAATGCGTGTCTTTCCTGCAGAGACTGCTCAGCAGGGAAGAGGGGCTGGAGGGGGTTGGGCCGCCTCGTTGCTCTGCTCCCCTCCCACCCAAGGCTCTGGCATTCCCCGGACACCATGCCCTTGGGCCTTCTCCCAGCTCCCAGCCTGCCCCTGCTCCCTGCCTACACGTGGACTGTGGTTTCCGCCTTTGGGCTCGGCCCATCTTGCTCCGTCTCTTGGCCATGGCAGGGGCTTGCCATCTGCCAGCAGCGGGCCGCCTTTACTCCTATCACGGTCATGTACTCAGAGTCTGCGTGACAGTTTTAATGGTGTTTCTTTCCTTTCTCTGCCTTTGTAGCTGCTGTGTACGCTCAAAGAGGAACTCACCACTTCCTTTTTTTGTTGTTAGCCACCCCAATCAGCTGATGGTCATAGCTATGTGAGGACGTGACAGCGAGGAGGAGGAAGGAGAGGAGCTCACCAGGGCAGGGCTGGATGACAGGCCTGGGGCTCCTTCGGTGTGGCCTGTGGCCCTGGGAGCGGGGCCAGGCAGCCTGGAGCTCAGGCAGGGAGTGTGTCCCAGCAGAGGGCTGAGCTGTGGCGTCCATGCTGATTATTGGAACGTGGCCAGCCCGGAAGCATAACTTTCGCAGACGCATGTTTAAGGATGCACGGGCTGTTAAAATGGAAGGGACCTGGGGGACCATCGGATTCACCTGCTGAGAAGCAGTCAGGCCCAGAGAGCTGACATGACTTGTCCAGCTGCTCAGGGGTGTTCCTGCATTGCAAAGCCTCAACGGCTGTGTTGGGAGTCCAGAACTGCGACTGTCACCTGCTGCTCCGACAAGGGATCTGCTGCCATGCATAGTGAGGGGACGTGGGGTCCTGTCCTGGACACGAGGAGACCCAAGAAGGCAGAGGGAGAGCATGAGCGCAGGGGGCCATGCTGTTTCTATCTTTATAGCTTTGTGTTGGGAAATTAAGCTCACTCAGTAGGAGTTGGACCAAAAAGTCCTGAATCAATGAGGGGTTAATATGCAAACATCTGATGATTTTACTTTTTGTCTCTTTTCGACACACGGTAAACTCACTTCCAAGTTCACCGTCAGCGTGAACTGGAGCCACGTGGAAGCATGTCCGAAGGGGCCCGCCAAGCCGCGGTCTATGCTTCAGGCTGCCCCGCAAGGGGAGGAATCGCCACGAGCATGGGGAGGGAAAGTGCGAGGTGTCCTGACGGATGGAACAGAGCAGGCAAGAAAGGACGTTTTCCGGCTCGGTGTTGTCCGATGGTGGCCACATTTGTGACACAGTCGTCTGCCATGAGAGCGTGCACCCTAGAAAAGAGGCAGAACGTCAGGCAGGGTGCCCGCGAAGGAGCCGCCAGTCTCTGCAAAGACACGGCGGCCAGGTAGTCCTGGCTTATCTCTTCTAAGAAGACTCTGGAAATCGGGTCGGCATCCATCGAGAGAGGAGTGGCATTCCTTTGCTGCGGTTGCCCAAACAGAGGAGGCGAAAGGTGGTGGTTTAAACAGTTCTGGAGGCCAGAGGTCTGAGACCAGAGTGCCTGCAGGACGGGTTTGTCCCGGGCCTGTCTCTTTGGCTTGTGGATGGTGTACTCTCCCTGTGTCCTCACACCTTCTTCCCTCTGGGTGTGTGTCTGTGTCTTAATTTCCCCTTTTTATGAGGAAACCAGTCACATTGGATAGGGCCCTCCATAATGGCTTCACGCGAACGTAATCACCCCTGTACAGACTGTTTCCAAATAAAGTCTCATTCTGGGTGCTGGGGGTTCAGAACCTCAACATAGGAATCTGTGGGACATGTCGGGTCAGTCATCACAGGGGGTCAAGTGAAGTCTGGCCCCTCATCACGGTGGCCTTGTATGCTGGGGTCAAGAGCACGAGGGGACTCTCCGGGCCTGGCCTCGGAGAGGCGTGGGAGCCACCTGAGGTGCGTGTTGCAGACAGATGGTTCCAGAACATTGTGTCCACATGCACCAAACAAAGCTAAGTAAGTTGAAATGCCTAAGTTACCATTTTTCTTCCACCTTGAGATTCGAAGAAAGAAAGAAAGAAAGAAAGAAAGAAAGAAAGAAAGAAAGAAAAGAAAAGAAAAGAAAAGAAAAGAAAAGAAAAGAAAAGAAAAGAAAAGAAAAAGGAAAAAAAGAAACTTAGGGACACAATGCAAAACAGGGGTGGAAAGGAGAGACAGGAGCCACAGGATGTAAGGGCACAGGTGCAGGGGATAGTGGAGAAACCAGCCCGAATTACACGTGGGATGGTCCTGGGAGGCACGAGGCACATCTCCCATCCAGGAAGGGGACATGGGGTATTAGTGTTCTTGGGAAAGCTTTACTTTTTATACCAAAATAAGTTCCAGGCTGAGCAAAGAATAAAAATAGA